>NC_052628.1:88276467-89573134 GCF_016161935.1 Mauremys reevesii
AAACTTTCCAAATTGCTTTAACCCACTTCTAGCAGCACAGAGAGCACAAACGAATGTAATACTTTGCATTATTCTGAAAGTGCTCCTATACAATAAGTGACCCATAGAGATACCCAGTAAAGCATAATGTGTTGAGTTGTTCAGTTAAACTTTGTACTCACTAGTAATGTGAGAAATCTTGTAAGATCAATATTTTCTTTTATCCTGGAGGGTATTTGACTTTTTCTAAGACCCTCTTATACCAGTCCCAGTGTTTTTAAATCACTGCTTCTCCCTCAAACAATTGCTTCCATAGAATTCTAGTTTTGGAAAGTGATTGATACGCCATGTGGATCTCTGATCATCTGAAATTAGTTAGGCATTGGAGGGTTCTTCCTGAGCTTGGTATCATTTCCTCTTCCCCCACCAGACACTTGTTTACGTATCCCAAAACTGTTGTTCTCTAACCTGACATGACTTGGTTTTTGTTTATTCCTATAATTTGTGCCTTTTACTAGTTAGTCATTTTTGTACATACTGTAGTATCTAGAAAAAATTCCCTAAAAATCAGCTCAACTTCTAACTTTCTAGGAGCTCTAGAATTCTTGTAATAGCAGTACTTACTTTTGTAGCCCAGAAAGCATTTTTGATCTTTTCTAAATCTTTTATTTTTCAATCCCATTTTACTGCTAAATATTATTCAGTAGAACCTCACTCATCCTCATTAATGAGGATGATCTCCAGTCCAGTATAGTGCGGTCTGTATTGTAGTGACATCTTTGCTGAATGGAACCAGTGTATTTACATCATGTTTCTCTCAGGGCTGTGGGATATTACTACATCTCCCTCTACTCTCTCCAGTTCCCTTTCCTCTACCTGATCCACCTTCACTGCACAAGATTATTAATCCTGTTTCTCCTCCTTCCTGGTACGAAGATAATGGGTGTTGGAGTAAATAATTTAACCTGGCCATTGTGCTGAGGAAGGATAGTCCAAGTGCCAGTGCTATCCCCTTTTATTTGTGATTGGAAAGGAAATAGCTGGGAGTAGTGCTTAGGTGAGATCGTATTTTGCTATCAGTGATTGTAATTTTATAACTATCACATTGTGGTTTCAATGACTGTAAGCTCTTTGGGGCAGGAAGTGTGATTTATTGCATGTTATATGGAATCTAATACAATGGGACCCAAACTGCTTTATGTAAATAAATTGCTACATGCATCATGTGTAAGTGGGTCATATTATGAATTAGGCCAGCAATTCTCAAATTGGGTCGGGACCCCAAAGTGGGTTGTGACCCCATTTTAATGGGGTCGTCAGTGCTGGTGTTAGACATGCTGGGTCCCGGGGCCAAAGCCCAAGCCCCATCACCCAGGGCCAAAGCCCTGGGTGGCAGGGCTCAGGTTACAGCTCCCTTGCTTGGGTGGTGGGGCTCAGGCTTTGGCTTTGCCCCCCATCCCACCCAGGGTGGTGGGGCTCAGGCTTGGCCCCCCTGCCCGGAGTGGCAGGGTCTCAGGTGGGCTCAGGCGTTGGTCGCCCCTCCTGGGATCATGTCGTAATTTTTGTTGTCAGAAGGGGTCGTGGTGCAATGAAGTTTGAGAACCCCTGAATTAGGCCTTCAACTTGAAAGATCTTAATAACTTGATTCAGACTTTGTATGAAAAAAGCATCAGTTTGAATTTGATTTGAAATAAGAAAACAAATGGTTACAACTCTTTTGTTTTAAAAAGATACTTAAGCAACTTATGTAGGTCATCTGTATACCGATAATTCATTGCCAGCATTAATCATTGTCATTAGTTATCTACACCAGTGGTTTTCAAACTTTTATTCTGGGGACCCAATTGAAGAAAATTGTTGATGCCCGTGATGGGGTGTGGGATGGGCTCAGGGCTGGGGAAGAGGGTTGAGGTGTGGGGGTGAGGGCGGGGCCAGGAAGGAGGCGTTGAAGGTGTGTGTGCGTGGGGGGGCTGGGGGCGGGGGGGGGGGGGGGGGGGGGGGGGGGGGGGGGGGGGGGGGGGGGGGTGGGGGGGGGGGGGGGGGGGTGAGGTGTGTGGTGGGGGGGGGGGGGGGGGCGGGGCTCAGGGCAGGGGATTGGGGCACAGACTTACTTCTGGCAGCTCCTGGTCAGCGGCGCCCCGGAAGTGGCCAGTAGCAGGTCTGGCTCCTAGGCGGAGGCGCACGACTCTCACTCACAGGCACTAGTCTTCCCCAGTTCCCATTGGCCAATTACCGGCCAATGAGAGTGCAGAGCTGGTGCTCCGGGCGGGTGCAGCATGCGGAGCCCCGTGCTCCCCTGCCTAGAAGCTGGACCTGCTGCTGGCTGCTTCCAGGGCGCAGTGCGGTGTTGGAACAGATAGGCACCTTAGCAGGGCAGCACCGCTGATGGGACTTCTAATGTCCCGGTAGGTGGTGCTGACCAGAGCAACCAGTGCCTGTCATGCTGCGACTAGGGTGACCAGACAGCAAGTGTGAAAAATTGGGGGGTAATAGGAGCCTATATAAGAAAAAGACCCCAAAATCGGGACTGTCCCTATAAAATCGGGACATCTGGTCACCCTGGGTCGCGACCCAAACTTTTTGAAAAACACTGATCTACACTGTATCATTGTCATCTTCTCTTCAAATCAGTTTAGTGAAAACTTTTTTTATAATACATTCCTGGGAATTACATCAAACCTAAATATAATAGGCAAAAAATATAAATGTTATTTGAAACCTTTCGTATAAGAGCATTCAATGATTTATAGAGATGAAAATTCTTTTCTTATACTGGACATTATAAACATTTTTCTTGTACTAGAAACAAAAAATAGCTAGTGTAATATTTTTTTTCTGTTTGTAAGTAAGCACAAGTGTTGACTTCAAACTGAGATTTTTGTTGTTCATGGTCAAAAGGAAAGCCATTTATTACTTCCTAATACTCTTCATTATTTTGTTGTATAAACACTTATTTCACTAATTTTTAATGCTGTTGTAGGAATACAATTATCTCAGGTATTGACAATAAGGGATTTTCTGTCTGTATACTTCCTTAGTTAATGATGGGTATGTTGTTTGTATGGGTGTAGTCCAGACTAGTGAGGGGTTGTCATCATACCTCTAGCCAGACGTTATCAAAGTTAATTGGCAATAACCTATCAAGTGGTCATTCTTTGGCAGCAAAGGGGAGCAGGAACAGATCAATCGACATTTTAGCAAACAAACAACATGGAACCTCTTTCATCATGAGACTTCATGTCTCCTTCCTCACAGTTGGAATGAATTTTATCTAGGGGCATACTCACCGAATCCATGGTGGTCCTCCACATCTCCTCCTCCTCCCTGAGCGCACCATGTCCCCACTCCTCCGCCTACCTCCCAGCGCTTCCCCCCCAGCTGCTGCCAAACAGCTGTTTGGTGGTGTGTTGGAGGGAAGGGGAGGAGCAGAAATATGACGCGCTCAGGGGAGGAGGCGGGGCCGGGGTGGGGATTTGGGGAAGGGGTTGGAATGGGGGCAGGAGGGGATGGAGTTGGGGTGGGGACTTGGGGAAGGGGTTGGAATGGGGGTGCGGCAGGGGCGGGGCTGCATGGAAGGGGTGGAGAGGGGGTGGGGCTGGGGCAGGTGGGGTCGAGCACCTAGGGAAAGCGGGGAAGTCGGCACCTATGTCTAGGGATAATCCTCTGGAAAATGCATATCAAAAGGGTGACTGGACTATAAACGTGAGAGGCAAAACAGTCCTGGTTCTCTCTCTCTTTCACCAAAGAAGACAAAGAACCAGCCCTTTGACTTTGGGGGGAAATCCTGACCTGAGACTTTTGGTCAGCGCAGTTGCTGGGAACATGTGGTAAGGATTTACCTTGAGCCAAGTCTAGCTTGTTAAGTTTTAGCTACTAGGAAGCATTTTATCTTTATTTCTCTTATAATCATTTCTGACTTTAATACATAGGTTTTAAGTGACTACAAATATAATCTCTTTGTAGTTAAATAAACTTATTTTATGTTTAAATTGAACTGTCTGGTAACTCCAGTTAAAGTAGCAAATTGTTGAATATTGACTCTTTACAGGGGCAATGAACCTTTAATAGCTGAACTGTCCAGGAAATGGCTGGACAGTGCAGAACACACGTTTTTGGGAAAATTTGGATCTGGGAGTTTGTTGGGTTCACCCTACAAGTGGTAAACAAGACTGATGGAAGCTAGAATGTGACTGGAGCGTTGCTGATAGGCTGCTGGGGTCAGAGCTGCTGGACCAGGGCTACAGCTATACTCAGACCCGGAGCGGAAGAAGCTCCAGGGGCATGGGCCCCGCAAGAGTTTTCTGGGGCCCAGGCCCCACGAGAGTTTTCTGGGGCCCCCGGAGCGAGTGAAGGACCCTGCTCCAGGGGCCCCGAAAAACTCTCGTGGGGGGCCCCTGCGGCACCCGGGGCCTGGGGCAAATTGCCCCCCCCCTTCTGGGTGGCCCTGTTATGGAACTATACAGAACAAAGATGAACACAGATATGGGTTTAACAGTTTGGATACTTGCTTATCAAAGGAATGGATCAGAAGGCTAGAGGAGCCTGAATTGGTTAGAAATTAGAGCAGTCTACCTGACCATGAAACACCTGCAGACTGTCTGCTATCTTCATCATGATTGAGAATGACAGCTATGTCTTATGTACACCAATGTAGTGTATAAGAGTACTCCACTCTTCTGAAGAAGCCAATATAATACTTATCACAGCCTGGCCCAGTCTCCCTCTGGATGGACACCAGCTGCTGCGCTGTGTTGTGAGTGGACCCAGCCACTGTTTCCCATATGTTTCTAAGCAAACTGGGTCTATGGAGAACCTGGTCACTGTTCTTAGTTGTGGGTCTGCAAGGCATGCTCCCAGGCTCAGACTTCTAGTCTGAACCTTTCCTTGGGACATGAGAGACTGTTGTCCTGCCATCCCTAGACCCTGGAACCAGTGCCTCAAACCTTCCAGACATCCCTACTTGCTTACACAGACTCCCTCAGAATTCCACTTAGGCTGTGGTTGGGGTAGCTGTGTTAGTCTGTACCCACAAAAACACTTTCACTCCATGCATCTGAAGAAGTGAGGTTTTTTACCCATGAAATCTTATGCCCAAATAAATCTGTTAGTCTTTAAGGTGCCACCAGACTCGTTGTTGTTGTAATAGCTGTGAGTATAAGGGAAATCAGACTGTTGAGCCAGCTAACCAATTAGACTAGTAAAGGACCATGGAGAATGCACTCTACATGCAGGAGTGTTCATACAGACCACCAGGATATTGGGTACTGCAGTGGTTTAGACCTGTTTGTCTCAGCAAAGACTCAGAAATCTCTCATTTCCTCTCCCCACCCCACAATAAAAGGATCTAACAGGCAGGTACAGATGCTCCCTTACAGAATCGGAGCTTTGATCATATGTAAACACCCTCCTCCCAATTTTGCTCATTCCAAAGAACTATCAGAAAAATAAAACCACAGCTGTAGTGCACTTAATAAATAGTACTTTATTGGCCTAAGAGACTCGTTCCCAGACCTACTGGACATAGCCATTAGTCAACCATTGATACTAACTCTGAGGACAATGTATTTAGTCAATGATGCACAGTTCACTCAGATTCAGGATGCCTAAAATTTATAGCCTAAAAGCTGTGTGTCAGATGCTTATAAGAGAATTACTTCTCACAAATTATTTCCATAATTCCAAAAAGCTCACAGTTTGATTTAGGACAAAAAGCTATGCGTTTTGCATATGCCAAAGTATGGGAAATATTGACTTGAGGAAAGGGATTTTAGGCCCTAGCCAGCCCAAATCCTTATCATCCTGGACTACTTGCAAAGGTAGGTGAATATTATCATTAAAATAAACCTCAATGAAGGTGCATGTTGCTGCAATAATAAACATCCTAAGTATCAAGAATCCTAGTATTGGTGCTAGAAGCCCAGTTGTAAAAAGTTTCCTAAAACAGCAGACAATATTAGTCTGACTACAATGCCAAGATCAATATCATGGAAAACTTAATCTAATCCTTCAAGCACTGACAAAACCATCATTTGAATCTAGGTGTGTGCGCGCCCATGTGCACAGTTGTCGGAGACTTTTGCCTTAGCGACTGTAGAGCATTAGCGGTTCTTCATAGACCTTTTTTCGAACTAATCTGCGTGGTTGAACAAGCTGCTCGGCCGATGTCCAGCAGATCCTTTTGAGAAGTAGAAAGCCTGCTACCAGAGTGATCTACCCGGCCAAGTGGAAACGGTTCACCTGTTGGACCTTGGATTAAGGCGTCCGGCCAGAGCGAGCCTCGTTGCAGCTGATTTTAGACTACCTTCTGCATCTCAAGCTCCACGGCTTGTTCCTTTCATTGACCAAGGTCCACTTCATGGCCTTCTCGGCCTTCCATCTGCTGCTCGAGGACAGATTGGCTTCCACCCAGGACATGATGGCTGGATTTCTCAAGGGTCTTGAACTCCTCTACTTACATGTCAAGGACCCTGTTCCCCTTGAACCTGGTGCTGTTGCGGCTCGCGGCTCTTCCTTTTGAGCCTTTGGCTTCCTGTTCTCTTCTTCTCCTGTCCTGGAAGGGTGCGTTCCTTGTCATGGTGACTTCGGCCTGTCGAGTCTCCGAGATTCAGGTGCTCACCTTGGAACTGCCTTATGTGGTCTTCTACAAGGACAAGGTCCAGCTGAGACCGCTCCTGGCTTTTCTGCCCAAGGTGGTCTCTCAGTTTCATTCAAGCCATGACATTTACTTACCGGTCTTCTTTCCAAAGTCACATAAATCGGAAGAGGAGCATAGACTGCGTGCCTTAGACGTTAGGTGGGCTATGGCCTTCTACATTTACCGGAGGACCAAGCCATTCTGTAAGTTGACACAATTGTTCGTCGTAGTGGCTGACAGGATGAAAGGTCATCCTGTATCCACTCAAAGAATTTCTTCTTGGATCACCGCCTGCATTCGCTTCTGCTATGATCAAGTGAAGGTGCTGCCCCTGGCAATTGTCACTGCCCACTTGACCAGGGCGCAGGCTTCTTTGGCCCCTTTTCTGGCCCAGGAACCTCTCCAGGACATCTGCAGGGCGGCCACCTGATTTGCTGTCCATACGGTTACATCCCACTACACACTTACCCAGCAGGCCTGGGATGATGCTGGCTTTAGTAGGGCAGTACTGCAAGCCAGGAGGCTGTGAACTCAGAACCCACCTCCGTAGATACTGGTTGTGAGTTACCTAGAATGGAATTGACATGAACAAGCACTCGAAGACGAAAAAACAGTTATCTACCTACCTTTCGTAACTGTTGTTCTTCGAGATGGGTTGCTCATGGCCATTCCATTACCCTCTCTCCTTCCCCTTTGTTGGAGTTGCTGGCAAGAAGGAACTGAGAGGGCGTAGGGACAGTGGCACCTAATATATCGACGCATGAGTACGGCACTCAAGGGGGCGCCACAGCCAACCTTCCAGATACTGCTAAGGCAAAAGTTTCCAACAACTGTGCACGTGGGCGCGCGCACACACCTAGAATGGAATGGACATGAGCAACACACCTCAAAGAACAACAGTTACAAAAGGTAGGTAACCATTTTTTCTGTAGTTTTCATAATGACAAGGCATTACTGAGAATAGGCTCTGACTTTGCACTAAAAGTGAGTTCTATCTTCTACTGATCTCAACGTTTGTACTGCAGTCCTTTTGTCCAAAACATGGATGTGAAAATGAGAAGAACTGACACAAGCTAGAAATGAGTAGGACATAAACATTCATAAGAAATCAAAGACACTTTTCATTCAGTGAAAGGAATAAAAACTCCAAAAATATCTGTCACCAAATAGCTGAAGTTATGCTTTATGGAAACATGTAAGGCCAGTGACCAGGCATTCTAAAGAAGGCCTACAGTCTATTCTGTGAGAAAGATAGAAACTTCATGGATGAAATGAGCACAAGCAATATACAAGGAGATCTGTAAAACGGCTTCTGTACTGTGTTCAGTGTCTAGATATTGGAGACTAAAAGTGCAGGTATTTTCAGATATCACTTTTGGCCGACTAATCCTGCCATCAGTAGTGTTTTGTTGATTTATCACTCTTACTTAACCTTCTCTATTCATAGTTTTTATTCTTTCCTGTGATTCTCCCTCCTTTGTTTTCTTCCACTTGGTTGTGGCCAGAACCTCTAGTGAACAGAATAATGTCTGAGAATAGAAAAATGTGATACCTGTAGTTGACTGAAATGTTCATTTCCTTTCTTCTAACTTTCCTACTTATGAGTCTGATCTTGCCTTGGGAGACCTTATGAGAGAATGTTAAAGAATTGTTTTTTAGAATTAGTTTTCCTAAAATGACATATTTGTAATGTTGATAGATTACGTAGCAGGATTAAATATAATTTTGATGCTCTAACAGGTTTTACTAATATGTTGCTACAGCTTTGGAAGCACTTTTTGGTAGGTCACAGCAAGAGGTCTATGCCACATCCTTTTGGCCAAAAGATCTGTGCTTAACTGGAGATGGGGAACTCTATTATGATGACTAGTGAGTGATACATGTATGGGAAATTAGAAGTAAACCAGTAATCAAAATTTCCAGTCAATGTGCCTTTTGTGACTCTTTCATTGGGAATTACCAGAAAGGGTCCATCCTTGTTTGTAGCTGTCTGTGCTTCTTCTTCTTGGGTCCAGATACTGTAGTCAGGTGCGCATTAGTGGTGCTGTATGGAGCTACAGAATCAAGTTTATTGACTTTCCCTAATTTCACAGCTATTCCTTCTCTCCTCCCTAGAACTCTCGAGATGGTGAACAAGCTATTTTGCTGAATAAAATATGTAAGATCAGTCCATATCTCAGAAATATCCAGCTGCCTACTCCTGTCTATTTTGTTATCCCTAAGTGAGTCAGAGGGGACAGACAATCCAGGACTAATTTTCTCCAAATTAGTTTCCTTAAAATTAAAAAAAATGTGTAAAACTTTCTTCTTTTCCCACTCAGAATAGTGCATTGAAGTTATCTTCTACCTTAGAAATAGATTAACAGATTCCATGGGCAGAAGGGATCATTGTGATCTTCTAGTCGACCTCTTGCATAACACACAAGCCATAGAACTTCCCCACAATAATTCCTAGATTATAGAAATAGGTGTATGCAGCCCACGAAATGTGAATGAAGATCGTAAGAGCTTATTTGAAATAATTATTTATTTGATTTATTTATTTAAATTTATACAAAAGATAAAAAGAATCCATAATATTTATTAAGATTGGTTCACATTTGTAGTATGGCTCAAGAACTAAGCAGTCTGTATTAATTCATTTGTTGATACTTACATATTCTAAGAATTTTATTTTGTTGTATAAGTCATTATGTTGCCTGAAATTCATAATGAGCGTGTTGGTCATTCACTACTATGAGTAGGTAAGGTCTAAGGTTAGGTTTTCATTCTGACCATTAAAAGCTTGTCAATATTGCATGTGATTAGAAGATTTAATTTACTTTGGCTTCAAAGATGTTTTATTTACCCTTCTAAAGGAGAGAAAAGAAATTTCCTGCTGCACTTGAAAGTAAAATTGCAAGCTTTTAGTTTCAGCGTTGAATTAAAACCGGGTACATTATTTGGTGTAGACAATAACGTGTATGTAGTGGAACAAAACTTTACAAACTAGTATTTAGAAAAGTAAATTAGTTCAGGATGAAGGAGCCCAATAAAAAAAACCAAATAGTTACTATTAAGCTGACACATTTATACAATACTATTTGATAGATAGTTGATAAGGTCAGGCTCTTAAACCATTTAGTTTGGTATGTAAAGTGTTGAAAACAGAAGGATCCCTACTGTGAAATTGAGTGTATTAAATAATCTTTAGGAAGCTTAACAAACAACATTAGAGTACACAAAATTTGCAGTAAAACATGTATTCTTAACACAGTTGCTTTGCTTGGGTTTTGCCTATTAGGCTGAAGATATGCTAATCTTGTCACATGCAGCAGCTGGGTTTGTGCAATAGTCTTTTCCTTCTCCTAGGGGTTAATTAGCCTTCTTTCAAGATGTGGCCTATTTAGCTGTAGATTCCTATGATTCAGCCACTACTGCCAGTACAAAGAAGAACTGTTAACAGGCGGGTGTGTCCTACTGCTTAATTAGCCAGAATAAAAAGGTCCTTTGTCAAACAAGCATCTGTTGCTTGTGATACACCTGACAGTCCCATTAGGCAAAGATGACTAGACTGAAATTGGGCATGTCTCTCCTTCAACAATATACAGCTCATTTACATATGTGGAGCATCACTGAAAAACTGCAAGGGTTTATTTAGTTTCTCAGAATGGATTAGTGTAACTGATAAATATCACTTGAAGAAGCCTATAAAAGAACTATACTAACTAAACTGCTCCAGGACATGCCACTAGCAGCAAGCCAGTGAACAGGGATGCCATAAATGTTGGATGTAAAGCAGAGCATATTTCATGTTTAAGGAAAATCCTGTGATGTGTGAGCAAATCATGTTAAAGAATTGTCCTCATGGTGTGAATCTGGACATTGTAGATATAAAATCAACAAGGAGTCCGGTGGCACCTTAAAGACTAGGGCTTTGGCTACACTTGCATTTCAAAGCGCTGCCGCGGCAGCGCTTTGAAGCGCTAAGTGTAGTCAAAGCGCCAGCGCTGGGAGAGAGCTCTCCCAGCGCTGTCCGTACTCCACCTCCCTGTGGGGAATAACGTACAGCGCTGGGAGCCGCGCTCCCAGCGCTGGGGGTTTGACCACACTGGCGCTTTGCAACGCCGCAATTTGCAGCGCTGGAGAGGGTGTGTTTTCACACCCTGCTGCAGCGCTGCAAATTTGCAAGTGTAGCCAAGGCCTAAGAGACTAACATCTGTTAGTCTTTAAGGTGCCACTGGACTCCTTGTTGTTTTTGTGGATACAGACTAACACAGCTACCCTCTGATGATTGTAGAAATAGAGGAGACAAACCAAAATACTTCTGAATAGATCTGAATTAAGGCGTTACCTTTAAATTATCCCTTTAGTGAAAATTGGCAGCCGCGTTTATAGTCCCCAAACATGCTTTAGCATTCTAATTGATCTACTGTTAAATCAACCTACAGAACTAATCAATTGAAGTGCCTTTGGCAAAATACTAGTTAGGATGTATTGTAGTTCCACTGGAGAGAGAGAGAGAGAGACAGCAAGTTACATCCTTAAATGTAGAGGGTTTATTTTTGTTTTTGTTCTTTTAATTTACTAGATTCTTAAATTTGCAGACTAAGGCCCTTCCCTATGAAGGCATCTGCATTAGATATTTTTCTGACTGTTGCCTCCATTGGTAGACACTGGTGGGAGCACTTGTGTAAATAGGGCTCCAGGCTGCTGCAGGTGAGCTAACCCCTGTTTCTTCTTCGAGTGGGGTCCCTGTGGGTGCTCCACTTTAGGTTAGCTAGATTTCTTTATAAAAAAAAATTGTTTTAGTAAGATAGAGATTTTTTTTTTAATGGCCAGATTTTCCTCTTTCCCCATTGGGAAACTTTTATCAGACACAATGCTCAGCTTGCCCAGATTTAAAAAATGTGACTCTTGCCATGAGGCAATGCCTGTCTCAGACAGTCATTCATTGTGTGTCCGTTGTTTGGGGGAGACCGATATCTCCCAAAATGTTCATATTGCAGTAACCTGAAAGCCAGGGCAAGGTATGACAGTGATCTCTGCCTCAAGATCATTTTAATGGAGAAGTCCCTTCAGCCTATCCTCCAGGAGCAAAATCTACATCAGCAGATGGTTCCCCAAACAAAACCTCTGCTAATGGGAGTGCTTAGCCTTCCAAATGATCCAGGAAGTGAGCCACAACCTCCCCCAATAGAGACACTCAAAGAAAAAAGAGGTCCCTGGCAAGGTCGCTTTCTTTGGTGCCGAGTTCAAGTAGAGTGAGCACCTTTGAGGCTCCAGGCACCTCCAGCACCATCCTTCAGTGGACCTCTGCTGAGCCCCGCCATTCCAGAACGGAGTTGAGATATTCCTCCTCCACGGCACCGACCACCCTGGTGCGGGAATTGGCACCGAGATCGACTCAACAGGCAATGCCACCCCCACTGGCATTCAGACGTCAGCACCAATGGACAGGCCAACCACGGCACCAACCGTCTCGACAAAGGCACCTACTATATCCACATCAGTGGTACTGCCACCTCAGAAACATACTGCTCCACAGCAGTTTCTACAAAGCAAGGATATAGTGGTCTCCTCGCTGCTGCAATCACCCTTGCTCGGTACTGAGGGATCTAACTGAACAACTGCCCACTTCTCTGGCTCCACATCCCTTCTCCAGTGATGAATAGGAGGAAGTACATGGGAACCGTTTCTCCTCCCAGCACTCTTCACTGACAGGACGAAGACCAACATGGAAAGCTGCTGAAACCAAATGTCTCCATCCTTGAGATGCAGCAACGGTATGGGCAACCCTGGCTGGGTCCACTGATGATCTTTGTTGTGCCTTCCCCTGACTTTCAGATTACTGCAGTATGAACATTTTGGGGAGATATAGGTCTCCCCCAAACAACGGACACACAATGAATGACCATCTGAGACAGGCGTCACCTCACGGCAAGAGTCACATTTTTTAAATCTAGGCAAGCTGGGCATTGTCTGATAAAGGTTTCCCCAATGGTGAAAGGGGAGAATCTGGCAATTAGAGAAAAATATCTCTATCTTACTAAAACAGTTTTTTTAAAATAAAGAAATATAGCTAACCTAAAGTGGAGCAGCCACAGAGACACAAATCTAGAAGAACCATTGTTACTGCACATGGTGAATAACTACTTCTTCATCTAACCCTGCTCACAGCGTGACTACATGATGCAAAGGTTAAAGTTAAAACATTACCTTTCTCACGCTGTTGCTCTGATTGTTGATGCTGTAGCTTTTATTTAATTATTATTATTGATTATATTGGCGTAAAGCCTCACTTCAAATTGTTATTTTGTGTGATCTCACTGTTCTGGTTCAGAAAAATCTAGGTACTGTAGGTAGCAGAGCAGTAATTCAATAGGTGGCACCCTTTGCTGAGTAATTAAGGAACAAATGCCCAGCATAATTTTAAGGACCATTTTGCTAGTCGAATTATTGGCTGTCAGACAAACTGTAAAATAAAGGAGTTGACCACTTATGAATATTAATGATTGCATATAACTTTTTTTATCAATAGTGTTGGTAATTCGTGTGTTCTCTCCAAATTTCCATTACATCTGCCTACCTAAATTTCAGGTTCCAAGGTTTCAGGTTCAGCTTCCAAGCAGCTGTATGTGTGCTATTTTATGTACATTATTTAATGAGATAATTTGCTTGATTCAGACATGTGGAAAATAATCCATTATGTGGTCCTTAGGAGGTGGGGTGGAAAAGTAAGCTCCCCAAACTGGTTTGGGGAAAGAAAATTATATAAAGTATAATCTCATTTCTCTGTACCAGCCAGGAAAGAGGTGATTTCTGGCTAGAGAAGAAAGAAATAAGGTTATTGTTAGGTGGTGTGCACACATTAGCTTGCAGATCTGAATGTTCTACATCCCTCTGTCCTCAGTTCCTCTCTGCCAGCAACACTGGGTTACAGAAATAGTCTTCCCATTGTCTTTGATGCTTTTTGTCATTTTTGAAATAATATTTCTTAAAACTTCTTGTGTGTGTTTACCAGATTTTGTAGTTGAGAACTTTGTCTGCTCAGTGAGCCATACAAAATTGTAAATCTGTAAAAATCCCACTCTTTTAAGAGTTGAATGTCACATGACAAGATTTCTGTCACTTGAAGACAGTCATTCTTCCAGAAAATTTGAAGTGATGGACATTTTGTAGAAAAGCAAGAAGGGATTGGTATCTGTATCAAATGCATTTCTGTCATGTTGGGATAAAGGTTTCCTGTATGCTGTTTCTCTTTTGCCTTGTGTAATAAAGGAAATGAGATAAAAGGCTATCCATATGATCTCAGTAGGTATGAAGGGTTTGACTCACCACTAGTGCCTCTTTGTGGCCAGCTGTTGCTTAGTATCTCTCTCCTTATCCGGTACCTCACAGGTCGCTCTGGGGCTGTGGTGGTCTCCCTCTTCCTGTTGCATGGCCCTCTGGCCAGGTCATTTTAAAGTCTCTCTCCTTCCAGGGCAGTTAATGAAGAGAAATAAGAGGAATTAACACAAATGAATGATCCTTAATTGGGTTAAGGCTGTCTTCTTTCAGAGGGCATTCATTTGTCTGTGGCCCTAAACCGAGTTCACTTGTAATAGAGGCGAATAGTTATCTCTCCAGGAGAGTCAGCCTCTGGCCCTCGTTTCCTTCAGGGAGGGGCTGTTGGTCAACAGTCATCTGGGAAGTTCCTGCTTGCAGTTAGCCCTCTTTCTAGGAGCTGAGGATTGAAGGTCAGCTCTGCTCCCTGGTTTGCCATCAACTGACATGAGTGTCTCCCTCTTAAGTTCCTCCCTCCAATCCTAACATCTCTCATGGGTGCAATGGGGCGGAGCCACCCGAGCCCACATTAAGTCTTGAGAGAAGTGCTAGATGCTTGCTTCAGGAGGGCAGTCTGTCTCTATACTGGGCCCTTAGCCATGCTGAGTGGTGCTGACTTAATCTAATGTGTCACTTGTGTAACCTTCCTTTCTCCTTCATAAAGTTGTCTCTTCAGCACCCAATGTAGGCAGTTAGTAAGTAGTAGCGATACCCAACTAATGTCCAGATTCTTGAGCCCTTATTCAGACTGAGCCATACTTATATGAGTAATCCCAGTTTTGGAGGAAGATAATGTAGAAGATTCTAAAGACTTTTCCAATTGTACTGCTTCTGCCTTCCCTTGTTCCTCACTTCATCATGTTCATATGATTTTGTGCAGGCAGAGGAAAACTGAGGATGCAGGCCCATTGCAACCTTCTCTAGAACATTTGGCCATGGTAGGTCAGTGTGTGTGTGTGCTTGAAGTCATATGTGAAGAACCTATAGTCTGGATTTGTGAAGGAAGTATTTTATTAATAGGTGATGATATTAGTATTCCTTTTTTCAGTCAGAGTATTTTAGTTATAGATTCTAGAGTTTATGGCCAGAGGGGACTGTTAGATGTTCTAGTCTGACCTTTGGTTTATCACAGGTCATTAAATTTCACCCAGTTATCCTGTACTGAGTCCAGTAACTTGTGTTTTGACTCAAGTATGTCTTCCAGAGAGACATCTAGTGTGGATTTGAAGATGTCAAGACATGGAGAATCCACCACTTCCCTTGGTAGTTTGTTCCATTGGTTAATCCCACTCACTATTTAAAAAAAAAAAAGCCTTATTTCTAATTTGAATTTTTCTAGCTTCAGCTTCTTGTTCTGACTTTATCTACTAGATTAAAGAATGTAGTATCTGGTATTTTCTCCCTATGAAGGTACTTATATGCTGTAATGAAGTCATCTCTTGGTCTTCTTTCTGATCAGTTAAACAGATTGAGCTCTTAAGTCTTGCACTGTAAGGCATTTTTTTCAGCCCTTGAATCATTTCTGTAGCTTTTTTCTGCAACCTCTCAAATTTTTCAAAATCCTTTTAAAAATGTGGACACCAGAACTGTATGCAGTATTCCAGTATTGGTCTCACCAATGCTATATGCAGAAGTAAAATCACTTCCCTACTTCTACCTACTACTCCCCTGTTTACACATCCACGGATCACATTAGCCCTTTTTTCTATAGTATTGCACTGGGAGCTCACGTTGAGTTGCTTGTCCACTCTGACCCATAAATTCTTTATTAGAGTCAATACTTTCCTGGATAGAGACCCCCATTTGGTAGGTATGGCCTGCATTTCTTGTTCCTAGATGTATAATTTTGCATTTGCCTATAGATTGTTTGTTTATACCAGGGGTAGGCAACCTATGGCACGCGTGCCAAAGGCGGCACGCAAGCTGATTTTCAGTGGCACTCACACTGCCCAGGTCCTGGCCACTGGTTGGGGGGGGGCACTCTTCATTTTAATTTAATTTTAAATGAAGTTTCTTAAACATTTTAAAAACTTTATTTACTTTATATACAACATTAAGTTAGTTAAATATTATAGACTTATAGAAAGAGATCCTCTAAAAATGTTAAATTGTATTACTGGCACGCGAAACCTTAAATTAGCGTAAATAAATGAAGACTTGGCACACCACTTCTGAAAGGTTGCCGACCCCTGGTTTATACTATAACTTTTCTGAAGCAAGAAATAACTGGCTTTAAGAAATTACCTGAATCAGCTACAGACTAAGGACTGACTCATTTCTAAGTCTCCACATTTGTTCCTTCATGATTGATTTCCTGCCTGAATAATAGACTACAAATAAGTCAGATACATCTTTGTTCATTAAGATTATTAAATAATAGAGATATTTGGGGCATAAGTGAGAGCAGAAGATGCCCTTAAATATTTAAATTCATAAGTTTTTGAGCCTGCATTCTTAGGGGGAAAAATGCCTTCCACACGGTGACTCTTCAGAAAGAAAAAAGTTTTAAAAAAAATATTTCTGGTATTACATATTTTACTCATTGAACTTTTTCAATATACTTTGCTCATTTTATGCCAGTACTTTCTGAAAACTGACTATATGGGATACACCATCATTTAAAAATGTCTTTTTGTAGAAATGACTTGTTCTCTAGAATTAAGGACAGTCAATATGAATTGTGTTTGAAGTGTTCAGTTCAATACAGTGGTTATTGGAGGCTTTATAAGAAGAAGGCATGTTTAATACTGGCTAAATAAAAATAAAATAGAAAATACAGTTTCTAGGGCTAATTATAGATAGCTTCAAGTGTCCAGATTTAACTATTTTGCAAAGATAAAGGGGTTGATTCTCCTCTCAAATGAGTTTTACCATGGCGTAACTTCCAATGACTTTCATGGAGTTGAAGCCAATTTATCCCATGTCAAGTGGAGAAGAATCAGGTTAATTTCTCTAAAAGTTCTTTACTTCACAGCAGTAAATAGGTTCAAAAGCACCTTGCTACTGAGCTAACATACACTGTTATAAAGCAGGCTGGTAGGTAAACTAGGAAAAATTACTTATTGTTGGCATCTAAAGCTTGAAGTACTCAGTTCTCTGTTTTTTTTTCTGTGCAGCAGGCCATAAGTAGAGCAATAACCTGTATAACACTACATACAGATTTTGATGTGATGGCAGGGGGGGAAATCTTTTAGCTAATCCCCAGACTGGAATTTGGGCAAATGTTACTCTTTTAAGATTAACATAAGTATAAGTGACAACAAGCAAAAAAATTCATGTGGTAAACTTGATTTTACATTTTAATTTTATTCAGAGACCACGATGCAGACATCAGAGACTGTGTCGGACACAGGTTCAACAGTGACTTTACAGACATCTGTGGCTGGCCAAGCAGCAGTGCCCACGCAGGTAGTACAGCAAGTACCAGTACAGCAACAGGTAGGTGGCTGTTAGTCTTGGAAAAACATGAAAAGTCAAGTCACAGCTGTGCCTTTCCTCAAATATAATGAAGGACTGATTTAGTATAGGTCTGCTAAATGAACTCTTCTGCCTGTTTTTATCCATTTTATTTTGCTAAAATCAAAAGAGCTACATAAAAAGACACATTGCTTCTAGGATTTATTCCTTGAATAAGATCATCAAGACATTTATCAGAGGTATATAAAGTAGTAATAATCAATAATATAATCATGTAAAATCATAATTTAAATTATTAAATATTCAAATTAATTTATGTTAAAGGTTAATAAGGAAAATATTCCTAATATTAATGGCCAGATCTTTTCCTTTTTTGTTTTTCCCCCTTTAATCAGTATAAAATAATTGCAAAACAAGTATTACTTTTCACCTCTATTCTAGCCTTCCTGAAGATTCTTTCACAGCCCCTATGAAGAGTACTGGGCAAGGAACATAAGCAATTTAGCAGTGTTTTTCTTGTTAGGAAGTTGTATGCTAAACTCTGATGACACCCTTGATTTGAAAGCCCCACCCTAGAATTCATTTCAGCAGCTGAACCTGTGCAAGATCTACAGTGTAAATTAAACTGATTTTGGGGAATAGGTAATTCGGTGCAAGAGTTGTGCCCTATATTGAAAATAGTGTCCAAGGTTTTTTTTCTCATACATGTAAATAAATCAGAGTTTTGTCATGAGTGTTTTGGAGAGTGTGGATGACATTGATGTTATCTTGCACTGAGAACTGTCTTTAAATAATTATAGAGCCATAGACATTAGAAATGGAAAGAACCTTTTAGATCTGTTTTCTTGCCAATGCAATCTTGTTCCCAGGAGTAAACAGGTTCTAGTATTTTGTCAAATTTAGTTTTAAAATCCCAGGTGACTTGCCACATACTTTTCATTGTTGATCAATTTTTCTTGATAGTCAGACATACCTTTCTCTCTCTTAATTTTATCCCATTACTTCTGCTTATATTTCTATGTAGAACATGGAATAATTCTGTTCCTTTCTAGGATATTAATTCAGCAAAACTACTTAAGCACATAGTTAACTTTAGGCACATGCTTAAAATCACCTCTATTCAGCAAAGCACTTAAGAACATACTTAAGTCCCATTGAAGTCAATAGGATGTCAGTGTGTACTTACATGCTTTGTTAAATAGGGATGGTCTTAAGCATGTGTTTAAAGTTAAGAATGTCTCAAAGTGGTTTTCCTGAGTTGGGGCCTTAGTGTTTAGATCTTTCATTATTTGTGGATAGTTATGTTTTTCTGTCTCCTTCTTGCTCTTAGCTATTGCTTAGCCAATGTATAGTAAATATTTGGTTCTTTTAATTTTTCCTCATAAATTAATCCCTCTAGCTCTATCATCAATTGTGTAGCTTTTTCATACTTATTCCAATTTTTTTTCTATTAATGTGGTGTCCGGAACACAACACGATAATGTAGGTGTGGTTGCAATGGACTCTTATCTGCCTGCTCCGATGTGATGCCTTAGTGTATGCAGGCATCTGAAAATCACATTGGTCTATTTTTTGCAGCTATGTAGCAATACGCGAGTTTGTATATTTTGCAGGCCACTATCAACCTTGGTTCTTCTTTTCGTAATTATTCCTATGGGTGCTTCACTTTAGGTGTGCATGTGCACCTCAGGTGAGAGATTTTTGGTAGCGGTATCTGCATGGTCTGTGCTACCTGTGCTCTGTACACCCCCTTGCTCTGATCTGAGGGCAGGGCAGACCTGCTTTCTCAGCTGCCCATTGCCTGAAAGGGAACTCTGGAGTGTCCATGGATTAGTGTACCCCTAGTCTTAGCCAGCTGTCCGTGCCTAAATCTTTTAATAAAAAATATTTTACTTTTGAACTTACCTGCACACTTTTGTGTGTGTGTTTTTTTGTTGTTTTTTTTTAAATAAGGTCCCCTCATTTTTTTTGAGGTCAGGCTTCCCACCTCACTTAGAGCTTTTTCCTTTGTTTGAGGTGTGTTTTTTTTTCTTGATGATTATGCCCCAAACCCTTGGTCTTAAATGCTGCCTGACCCATAGAAGGTATTTACCCCCCAACAACATTCATTCAAGTTGTCTCCAATATCTGGGGGAGATAAATATCCCATCAATGTGCAAGATCTGCATTGGATTTGGAAGCAAATCCAGGAAACTGAAGGAGGACAGACTTAAGCTGCTCCTCATGGAGCATTCTATGAGAGCTCCTCCAACTTGGGGCCTGACTGCCCTGTCTGTTCAGCAGCTTTGACTAGTCTAGAGCACGCCTTCAACTTCCATCGCTCCACTGTAGGGGGCAAGAAACATGGGGCATCTCCAGAGAGTAGCTCAGAGTCCTGAAAAAAGATGAGACATAAGCCTCCTGATAGAGAGGCTTTGAAGAAAAGGGATTAATCGCCTCAGAAATCTGTAAGCAAGGAGACATTGTATCCTGGTATGGATATAGTTGAGGCTCCAAGACCCTCCTGTACTGAGCTTCCTGCACTGACTAAAAAGACTTTTAGTGCTCCTTGCTCTGAAAAGTCTCTTGGTGTTCAGCGTCATCCGGTACTTATGGTAATATATGGCACTGAACCAACCATGCATAAGGGCCCCATCACCTCAAAGAGATCAGTACTGACACCAGCTCCCCTGCTTCCTGCCACTCCACTAGAGTACAAACACACAAGACATTCTATTCATGCCCCTACTCATGTAGTTTTTAGTTAGCGATAAGAGGTTTGGTTTAGGTTTTTTGATTGTTTCTGTTTAGAATTCCACTTGGGAGCTTATTTTCATTTTTTTCTTTATGGGAGGTACTTGCTAGCAGTCTGTGCACCATGACTGACCATAAATCCATGTGATTCAAACATCGCCTGTCTTGAGAAGCAGTCATGCTGCTGAATGAAGTTCAGACAGGATGTTTCTCCTTGACTGGTGTGACATTTGGAGAGCATTCTTGAGGATACCTCAGAGCTAGAGAATCTCATCTCACAGCATTTCTTTGAACAGTCGATATGTCCACATTTGGACTCTGGCCTTTCAGCTTTGGAAACTAAAAAGGATGAATGGTCTTCCAGGACGGCTCCTGCAGCTTTATCTTCTTAGACCATTGAAATAGCCATCAAGTCTTCTGCCTTGAGAAAGTTATCAGGAGACAGAGGTAACAGGAAGGAGAAGAGGCACAGATCACGCTCTCCAAGTGTGGTATCTAGGCCTCAGAAAACTTCGAGGCTTTTTGATGTAAATAGTGCCTCTAAACTTAAAAAAAAAAAAAAAAAGGGGGCGGGGGTCTTGAGCACCCATCCTGGTCCTGCTTGGGCTGACTGGGACTTGGACTTATCTCATATTTTACTCAGTACCATATCGGCCATTTTGGGATCTCATGACCAAGCCTCCTGCACTGACTACCCTGGTACTGGCAACATTAGTACTGATGACTGGTGTATTTTGATGCTGCCAAGATCGTATATTGTGTCACCACCTGCTCTCATGCCTGTTCCCTTTGTATTGCTTCCATCTTAAACTGTTTTGGCACCAAGACCATATCTTGCTACCAAATAACTTATCATTTCATCAGTACCAGACTCTCTGCTTCTTGCTTCCACAAAACTATTCCTGTTGGCACCACCTTTAGTTCTAGGTCTAGTACCATCTACTGCACTGGTATTAACTAAAGTATATCCCATGCAAATTCCCACTACACCAGTGGGAACAGCACTGCCATTCACTGAGGAGGTATTCATTTACCTCATAAGCTTTGTGGGACAGTGGAGAGCCTTCTACAAGATCCTAGTTGTCTGGGCTTTCTGGAAAGCATCTAAGAGAGGCTCCCATTATTATTATGGAAGGAGCTCATAAAGGCACCCTGACCACTGGTATCCACTTCCTTGGCCTTTAGCATCTTATACATTCCAGTTTACCTGGGATTTCTGGATGCCTTGGGGATAACCTCAGCATTGAAGACCTGTCTCAACTACCTGTACAAGACTCAGATCTCTGTTTCCTGAACAACTGAAAATGGAGTTATATCCCCCACAACAGCCAGAACCATCTCAGGAGGTTTCTCCTCTAGACGAAACTTGCAGGAGACAGAACTTTCCATCTCTGCGCAATGTTTTCATCCCAAGATGAAGCAATGGTTCCAGAAATTTCAACATCTACTCCTGATGATTACAAGGTTTTTCAGGAGTTAATGAGGACAGTCGCCTTGACACTCAGGATCCCCATGGATGAAGTTCAGGACAGGCCACATAGATTATTGGACATCTTGCACACTTGGTACTAGGATGTCTAGCTCTCTTTTAGATTTTGCTAAAATATTGTGGCAGATACCAGCTTCACTGGGTCGCACTTTGAAATGTGCAGACAGACATTACTGGGTACTATCCTCTGGGTCTGTGTAATCTTATACTTACTCAGTACTGGTATCTCTTGTAGCTACAACTGCAAATGAGATCTTGCCAGACTCAGCTAGGATCTACTCTAAGCATAAGGAACCTAAAAGATTAGACTTTTTTGGCAGAAAATGTTATTCCATTTCTAGGCTGCAGTTGGGGATTTCTAATTACTGAGCGGTATTAGCCAGGTATGATTTCATATACTGTAATACAAAGCAAAAAATTATTTATAAACTCTAAAGAGGAGTTTCCATCCATCTTAAAGGGCAGCTGGTAGTGAAAACATAATTGCAGATTGCGCTGTAAGCAGCTGATATGGCATCTAAATCGATGGCAACAGCTATACTAATGCACAGATATTCTTGGTTCTCCTTCTGTGATATCCCTAGAGAATTACAAATGACTATTGAGGACTTGCCCTTTGAGAGTTGTAATTTATTCCATGATCTTCTAGGGCAATGCTCATTCAGTATACACACCAGCCCCAAAATGCAAACACTTCAAATGTACCAAAAGCAGCCTGTGTGTCATCAGTTCAGGTTCACACAATTCCTCAGGGAGCTGCAAAAATTCTCTGGAAGAAGCCCATCATTAACTGACATATCATTGCCCCTGCCTCCCTCATCTTCCAGGCAACAAAATTGACTCAGTGCCTGGAAGCAGTTTACCAGTTACTTCAGATATTTCTAACCTATCTCCTCCCATTGAGGATGGACTGTCTCACTTACACGACTTCTGGATTACAATAATAGACCAAAGATACAAGAGTTTGTGTAGTGGGTTATACAATGCAATATCACTCCCTATTCCACCCTCTGTCTTCACTCCTCCCCCACCCCCCAGTTCAGGAGCACCTTTCACAACAGCAGATTCGAACAGGGAGTACAATCACTTCTAGCTCCCAGTGCAAAAATAGTGGAGGAACCACACCACCAGAAAAGGAAAGGAATTTACTTGAGGTATTTCCTTATCCCCAAGAAAAAGAGAGGACTTTAGCCTATCCTAGATCTCAGGGCACTGACCATTTACATCAAAAGGGGCAAGTTCAGAATGGAATTTAGCAATAATCATCCCGACCCTACACCTGAAAGACTGGTACACTGCTCTTGATCTCCAGAATGTGTATTTTCATATTGCAATCCATCCGACATAAAAATGACTTTGCAAATGAGCTCAGGGAGGTCATATCATGCATAGGGGGTTGCATGAAAGAAGGTACAGAGGTGATTCTGTGAAATGTGACAAATAACCAGACATAGGTGGGAGATGTGGCAGAGCCCAGCGGACATAGGCAATACAAACCTTGACAAGGGAGGATAACCAATGAAGGAGTTATGTAGAACTTTGAAGGTGATAGCAAGAAGCTTAAATTTGATATGCTATCATATGGGCAGGGGCGGCTCTAGGCACCAGCAAAACAAGCTGGTGCCTAGGGCGGCAAAATCTAGGGGGCGGCAAAAGGCTGGGGCCCCAGCTCATCCTGCCGCTGCGAGCCGAGGAGCGGCCCGTCCCCTGCAGTGGTGGGGGGGGGGCGGCAGGCTGGGCCGGCGGACCTGCCGCAGTCATGCCTGCGGGAGGTCCACTGGAGCCCCGGGACGACTGGACCTGCCGCAGGCATGACTGTGGAGGGGGCGCTCGTCCCGCGGCTCGGCTGGACCTCCTGCAGGCATGACTGCGGCAGCTCAAGCGGAGCTGCCGGAACCGCGAACCGTCCGCAGCCGCGGGAGGTCCAGCCGAGCCACGCGGGACCAGCGGTCCCTCTGCAGTCATGCCCGCGGGAGGTCCGCTGCTCCTGCGGCTCCGGGGCGCCTCCCGCGCATGATTGCTTGGGGCGGCCAAAAAGGTAGAGCCGCCCCTGCATATGGGATGCCAATGGAGGAATTTAAAAAGGGGAGTTACATGATTAACTTGATTGACAAGGAAGATGAGTTTAGCGGCAGCATTTTGTATAGACTAAAGGAAGGCAATGTGTGTGTTTGGGAGGCCAGAGCCTGGGAAGTTGCAGTAATTCAGACAGGATGAAAAGACAATGTGAATAAGAGATTTTGCGGTGTTGGGAAACAGAAAAGAACAGATTCTGGAGCTGTTGAGAAAGAAGTGGCAGAATTTAGGAATGATGTGGATGTGTGAGCAGATGAGGAGGAGGAGTCAAAATGTGAATGTAAATGTGAACAGGAGACTGTGAAGGATCATAGACCGAGAATCTAAGTGGGGCAGCTGCATATCCAGTATAGATAGGAGGGAGAGAACAGATGCGTCCCACATACTATGAATTGAGAGGATAAGTGGAGTCCTCTTTGAACAGTGAATCAAGAGGCCTGTGTGTGTGAGAGAGCGATAGAGAGTGGGGTTAAGGTTGAAAATTGACCTCACGCGCACTTCAGGAGCTGGCATCTTTTTCCTAAAGATGAAAGTAATGAGAAGACATGCAAAAATAAATGTAATGATTTTAAGCTATTCTTGTGATTGTGTGTGTGTGTGTGTGTGTGTGTGTGTGTGTGTGTGTGTGTGTGTGTGTGTGTGTGTGTGTGTGTGTGTGTGTGTGTGTGTGTGAGAGATGGGGTGTACAGGCCCCATGCTGGCCTGGCAAACAAATGGTTAAGGGGAGGAACTACCAGCCAGTACTGATTGGTAACCTCACAACAGCTCGGAGAATAAAAGAGCTGAGAAGCAGAGGTATAGGGTGGCTGCCAGAGGAGCAAGCAGGCTGGAGAAGGAAACTCATGCCAGCAAGCTGCTGAGTAGCTGCCCAGAGACATTACCGAGAGAAGGCACAATCAGATCTACAGGCTGGAGAAGCCTACAGAAATTTGAGTTACCCTACAGACCACTCAGAGACTTAAAAACCAAAGGGGTTTCCAGATCCTTTGACTACCAGGACCAGCTGACTTTGCCAAGTATAAAAGGAAAATCCACACACCCCAGCGGGACTGAAACTAGCACCCTTCATAGCCCAGAATGGAACTGCCATAGAGACTCAGGCAAGAGGAGCTGACTGACCACCCCACCAAATTGGGGTGGTCAGTCAGTGTTGCAAACTCAGTGCAACACTCCATCTGACCAAACGGGGTGCTGTTGCACCAGCACACCTGCTCACAGAGTGCTCTTATTAATTTTGAAGTCCTGGTGTTGGCAATACTGGCTACAGGAGGAAAAAGATGGAGGTTAAAGATGGACTGTCATGAGCTTATCCATGAACACAGATATCCCTCCATGCACAGACACAGGGAGATGATGTCCCCTATGCAGTTATCCTAGATGCTATTTACTAAGAGTTTGCTGCACTTAGTTTTATTTCAGATATAAATTCAAATATACAAGGATTTTTTTTCTGTGTTGATAAATGAAAACAATTTTCAGACATCCTGGATATATACAAATTAAACAGAATATTCACTTTGTGGCAATTAGGCTAAAGATAAACCAGTGAATCTATATTTGGTTCATTAAGTATGTATATGATATGGCGATTTTTAAAGAGAATTGCTATTTTCTAATAAAACTAATGCATCTTTGAATTTTATTAGAAAATAAAGTAATACATCACGTGTGCTATGTTTGAGTAAGCAGAAACTTCTGTATATTTACATTTATGGTGATATAAATAACTTCTTTTTAGTGAATGATAGTGTTTTAGATTAGGGTTTTTTAAATTAAAACTGATTACAGCATTTCATTTGTCTAGCAAACTATTATCTTCCCACATTTCTATAGTATTTACATCATTCTTAAATGACATCTCATGCTTGTGTTGCTTAGTGTTTGTTTTTATAGTGTAGTGATGTGTCCTTGCAAAATGTATTCTGTTTTTTTCCTGGAGAAATACTGTTTCTCTGAAGGAGAGGGAGATAGTTAAATAAAAAGGTGAAACTGACAGCCCTTTTCCTGAAGCTGTATTAAAGTGTCCTTTACACTGAGCAGACAGCAAATTTGTATCTCATTTTCTCAGATATTATACATCCTTTCTTTGCACAGAGCCAAAATAAACATGACTCTTTTTTAAATGTCCTATTCAGGGCTCCTGAGTCAGACAAAACTTACGTTGTCACCAGTAGAAATACAGGATTCCCTCATGGCGGCCAAGAGAGGTGGTGTCGGCAGCCAAACTGCATGCATTATGGGGGAGGGGGAAGCCTGCCCAGGATTCAGCATAGTAGATGGGAGTTGAAAGGCACCTACCATACCCTGCATTAATGAGGAGGCAGGATAGGAAACAGCAATGCCTTTCCTGTCAGCTTTCCTTCCACCTCACCACCTTTTCATCTATGAGGGAATAAACATCTTCCTGGAAACCCAGGCTAAGAGGCCAGGAACCCTTCTTTTATTTATTTATTTATTTATTTAAGTCTGCTGTGGGGTAGAATTGTCCCTAGACACTTACACCCCGCGCCACCCCCGTCTCTCAAAAAAGTCAGGACTGGGAGGTTGACAGGGAACTGGGGAAAGAAGGGAGGCAAGCAAATGGACTGTGTATATGTCCTGCTGATTAAACCTGAACTTTGAGGGAGGCCTTTGTGTCTTATATTTAATTATTATAAACACTGATTGAAACTTAACTGAAGGAAATACATAGATTCATCCTAAAGCAATCCACAGGTGGGTCAATAACGTCATGAAAATGGCAACAAAAATATTATCTGCATGGTGGACAACCATTTGACATTCTTCACTCAGACAAGATAACATTATCTTACTTGCTTTGCATCTGCTTACTTGAGACTCCCTTTTTTTCCTGGGTAATACAACTGCAGTTATAATTAGCAGACGTGTTCAAGCTGGATCTCTCCCGGAAGCTGCTTTTGTGTAGTTTTGTCCATGAAGGTCCCTCAAAATTGATTTGAAATAGTCCTTATTGGTTTACCTTCAGGGCATACTACAAATGTCATATGTATGTGTAGATTTTGGGCTCAACTGAGTTTCATGGGGAGGTTAGAGTATTTTTTTAAATTATTAATCTGTTTATAAAGATTGGGGGCACTATTGTACTGTACAACATAAAATAAGACAGCCCATGCCCATGTATGTGGGTTAGGATATGTTACTGAGCATCATTTTGGTTTTGGATGGGCAGGAATTCTATTTCATGAAAGAATTCAAAGTTTTGAAATTAATTTTTCCCCACTGGAATAAAACTGAGACCATCAGAAATTTTTCATGAACTAATAAGAAAAAGAACTAATAGCCCAGTGGTAAGAACCCTTACCTTAGAAGTGGGAGATCCATGTTCAAGTCCTTATTCTGCCTGATTTGGTGCAGGGACTTGAACTTTGGTTTCACACATCTTAGGTGGGTGCTGTAAACATTAGGATATTAGCTATTCTGAGTTGGATCTCAGTCTCTTGTTTTCTCTCTAGTTGTGCTCATCCTGATCTTACTAATGAAACTTTAATCAAAACAGATACTTTCTGCTAAAAGTTACAGTTCTGACATATTGGCATTTTCCACCCCCCCCCCCAAAAAAAAGCTGTGTCAAAAAGTTTCTGAACAGTTCTCATTTTTATTTTTAAAAGTTATCAAATCATCAAGAGCCTAGAATAGTTTCTTCTTTATATCTAAATCTAAAATGTCAGGACATGAACCAAATTAAAAAAAGTCATGATGTCAAAAATATCCTGGGGTGAAAGTAACATTAAGCACTTACCGGTACGGGGGCCAACTCCTGCCCCCAGAAGGGGCGGGGTCTCGGGTGGAAGGGGCAGGGCTGGGGGGTCAGGCTACCTGGGGAGGCTTCTCCCTCAGCCAGTCCCCTTGCTACAAGCTAGAGGGGAGCCCGTGCAGCTCCTGCTGAGTGGGAGGGTCGAGGGGACGCGGATCCTAGCCACGTTGGGCAGCCTGGCTGGAGGAGAGGGAGAGAAACAACAAACAAATGTGACAATGAGTTTTCCCTTTCCAAGCTTTTATTAGCTTGGAGTTTATTGAGTTTGAACTCTTTGTTATGCAGCCAAAAGAGGTGAAAGTAAGCCAGTACTGAATGCTCCACTTATTTATCGGTACACTACTGCTCCTTTTTTTACCGGTACTCCTTACTGCCTTACTTTCACCTCTGGTCTTTTGCCACGGCAGCGCTTTAAGGAGTGTCCTTAAAGTGCTGCCACGGTAGCGCTTTAATGTCGGCTGCGTATGTTCCGATACCGGTGGCCACTTCTTACCAGTACCGGCCTACTTTCACCCCTGAAAATATCCCATGCTATCCTGATACAAGGGGTGTTGTTCAGCCAGCAACTTCTCTATCATCCTCCTTAAAGGAAGATCAAAGACAGAGTCATATCTGGATAGCTCGAAAGTATTAGTTGATGTTTCTGAAGCATAGGTTAAATTCTGACATATTTCAGCTGGAGTAGCACTGTGCCTTAACTGAAGGGGTAATTGACAGTAGATCCTAAATTCTGAGCTTTCATAGATACTAGAAAGTCACCTATTTTGGTGCTTATGGCTGAGCTGGCGGAAGAGGCAGGAATGCAGTTTCTATCGCTATACCTGTACCAGTTTTACAGCATAGTGCTGTCATTATTCACTTCCTCCAGTAACCCTAACCTTAAACCTTAACCCTACTTCTTGCCTTGGTCATCTCTCCCCTTGCCAGTGCACCACATTGGTATTGTTTAGATGATCTAAAACAGTTTTGACTGAGCAAAGATAAATGATCTTGTCTGAGCCAGGCACAGAGTGGGTGGAGCCAAAATGCAAATCTCCAGCCTCACTCCTATTCAGCCAATATAGCTCTTGATCTGAAGCAGCCCCCACTATTCTAGTCTGAAATTCCTGTGCCCTCCCAAATCTGTCAAACTACTTCAGCCCCAACCTGCTGTTTAATTTACTGACTCATTTCAACCAATGATACTTAAGTATGCAAATAAACTAGAGGGAGAGGGAGTGATAACTTGTCTGAGTTACCTCTGATGTCAGAATGCGCTGCCTGCAGCACTAAGTATAGATATCAGACTTTTCCATTGTTCCTTTTCAATTGTCACCAAAATCAATAGGGTTCTTCTCATTGATGCTTACAATATTCTCTGAAATCATGGAATTGATTGGACTCAGTCTTTAAAAGTTATCGCATTAGAAACAAGTGCCATCAAGAATGTTCAAGTTTTACTGAAACAGCACAACTATTGTAACAGTTCTTTTTAGTAGGACACCATATTTAAACTCTGAAATATAAAATGTGTCTTCCAGCAAAATATTTATGCACAAGACCTTTTCTAATGTATTTCTCAGACATTCCCACTAGAATTCTTAGCAATCCAATTTAGCACCTTCTGGTTTGCAAAGAAAAAACAAGAATAAGCAAAGGTTTAAAAAATTGTAATTTAAAATGTGAAATTCCATTATTACTTAGCTATTTCTTTGCATTCTAGATAAACATGCCTTATCTTAAATTTTAATATAGAAAATAAGTGATAAAAGAAATCCAAAATCACTGGTTTGATTTCTGAAAATTCTTTTTTGTTATTATTTTATATAGTGTCAACAGTGGGCTAGTGATGGACAAGAAGACAAAGTTCATTGCCCTAAAGTTATTGTGAATATATTTTCCCAGAAGAGTTAAAGTTGTTGAAATCAGATAACATTTCAATTCACTACGAAAAGCACTTGAAGAGCAGTTCTTCTCTGAAAAGTAACCTGTAAAACTGGCATTGTGGGAGTTCCACGTTTGTCCATCAATAACTTCATATTAAATTTCTGCCATTTTCACACACTTTTTCCCCCTAACTGCCAGCCCTGCAAGTTCAGCCTGGGCTCTAAAAGTCAGTCTGCACGTTTTCTGAGTTGTACATCTTCATCAGTGATAAGATTCTGCAACTGGGTCTTTATCATGACATTAAAAACATGGCCGAATGGCTGTTAAAGTTCACGTAATACATAAAAGCAAAGGGTGAGTTCTAAAGTTCTGGATAAGCCTACAAAGTGGGGTGGACTAGCTTTCCCTAATTTGTCTTATTATCATGCGTCACAATTAAAAGATGTGATCAACTGGGTTAACAATAGACCAGTGATTCTCAAACTTTTGTACCGGTGACCCCTTTCACATAGCAAGCCTCTGAGTGCGACCCCCTCATAAATTAAAAACACTTTTAAATATATTTAACACCATTATAAATGCTGGATGCAAAGTGGGGTTTGGAGTGGAGGCTGACAGCTCATGACCCCTCATGTAATAACCTCACGACCTCCTGAGGGGTCCTGACTCCTAGTTTGAGAACCCCTGTAATAGACAGTCCAAACACTAGGTAAAACTTGAACAAGACTGGAACCCCAGATGTTCATAGCTATTCATAGTAATTGTTGGTTTAAGATGAAATTTAGGTAACCAGAAATAATAATAAAGAAAATCACCTATTCATCCAGATTACCTTAACAGCTTTGAATAAATTTTCTAAACTCCTGTTGGTCAGGCTCTTTCCCTTAGCTACTTTCATTAATAGTCAGGAATTTATCTCTTTTAACTGTCAAAGTGACTATTTGTTGTGGGTAAGAACTGAGATTAATCAATTGGGAGAGCTGTTCCTAATTTGAAATCACAGTGTAACAGGTCTTCCACTTACTGAGTGCCATCTCCTGGCCAGAGCTCCCCCTAGAGTGCCCTTCCTCAGCTTTCTCACTCCTGGGCCCTTTATGAGCTTTACACAGCCCTTCTTATGTGTAGAACCATTCGTCACTTGTGGCTGGTTTAATGACCACAAACAGTTCCACATAGTACTTAATGTCTCAAAAATAAAGTTCAGCAATGCAACCCAGGAGTTCACAGCTATTTCTGGCTCTTATGCCACCCATACAGAGCTCTTCTTGCCAGCATCTGTTCTTCACAGGGTTACCACTCATAGCCATTTCTTTCTGGAGCTCAGCCTTCAGGCTCTAGCTTCCTTCTACTATCTTCTCCCTTATTCTGAGTGAGAAGGCTATCTATATGCTGCCCTCCTCTAGAGAGCGCTTCTAAATTGGCTGGAAGAGAAGAGAGCCTTTCCTCACCCTACAGTACAGTGCTCCTGGTCCTAGTCTCCTAAAGGTATGGTGTCCTGTCCTCTGCCACCCAATCCATCTACTAATTCCTCAGGACTGCTTCCTCTCTTCAAAGCCGTTTCCTGGGTCTTTGTTTCAGCTTCCTGGAAATGGGGTCGTCTGGCCCCATCTATTCTTAAAGGGCCAGTATATCCCAGTACATGTACCAAGAGATATGTAATAATATAAAAATCCTGTGTTTTTAATATTTACAAATGAAATAGTTTTTTGTGAAATTTGGATACGAGTTGGCCCTATCTAGACCTTTAACTACATTTGAGGAGTTTACAACAGTTTTTGACTGTGTCAAAAGCCTTTCTAACATTCAGATATATCACAGCTATTGCTTCTCCCTTATTCACAAGACTTCTTACCCTGTCAAAGGATATTAGGTTGGTTTGACATGCTTTGTTCTTGAAAAATCCATGTTGATTATTACTTATCACCTTATCTTTCTTACAAATCAATGTTTTTATTTGCTTCATTATCTTTCTGGGTATCAAAGTTCAGCTGACTGGTCTATAATTTCCTGGGTTGTGCTTATTCCCTTTTTTGTACATAGGTACTATATTTGCCTTTTTCCAGTCCTCTGGGATCTCTCCCATCCTCCAGTTCTCTGAGATAATTGCTAATCACTCAGACATCTTTTCAGCCAGTTCCTTAAGTATTCTAGGATGTATTTCATCAGGCCCTGCTGTCTTGAAGACATTTAATTTGTCTAAGTAATTCTCAACTTGTTCTTTCCCTATTTTAGCCTCAGATCTTACCCCATTTATACTGATGTTCTCTATGTTAGTCATCTGATCACTGCTAACCTTTTTGGTGAAAGCTGAAACAAAAAAAGCATTTAACACTTTGGCCATGGCTGCCTTTTCATAGAATCAAATAAATGTTGGGCTGGAAGGGACCTTGAGAAGTCATCAAGTCCAGCCCCCTGCACTGTGGCAGGACTAAGTAAAGCTAGACCATCCCTGACTGGTGTTTGTCCAAATTGTTTTTAAAGCTTCCAATGATGGGGACTCTACGACCTCCCTTGGAAGCCTATTATAGAGTTTAACGACCCTTATAGTTAGATTTTCCTAATATCTAACCTAAATCTCCCTTGCTGCAGATTAAGCCCATTACTTCTTGTCCTACCTTCAGTGGACATGGAGACCAACTGATCACTGTCCTCTTTATAACAACCCTTAACATATTTGAAGGTTGATATCAGGTCCCCCCTCAATCTTCTTTTCTCAAGACTAAACATGCCCAGTTATTTTAACCTTTCCCCATAGGTCAGGTTTTCTAAACCTTTTAACATTTTTGTTGCTCTCCTCTGGACTCTTTCCAATTTGTCCACATCTTTCCTAAATTGTGGTGTCCAGAATTGGACGTAGTAGTCCAGCAGGGGCTCACCAATGCTGAGTAGAGTGGGACAATTACTTCCTGTGTCTTACATACAATACTCCTGTTAATACACCCCAGAATTGTATTAGCCTTTTTTGCAACTGCATCACATTGACGATGCATATTCAGTTTGTCATCCACTTCAAGAGCCAGATCCTTTTCAGCAGTACTAGCACCTAGACAGTTATTTCCATTTTGTAGTTGTGCATTTGATTTTTCCTTCTTAAATGAAGTACTTCACATTTTACTTTATTGAATTCCATCTTGTTCAATTCAGATGAATTCTCTAATTTGTCAAGCTCATTTTGAATTTTAAACCTATCTTCCAAAGTGCTTGCAGCCCTCCCAGTTTGGTGTCATCTGCAAATTTTATAAGCATACTCTCCATTATTGCAGTAATTAATGAAAATATTGAATAGTACTGGACCCAGGACTAAACCCTGTGTGGTCCCACTAGATATGCCCTCCCAATTTGACAACAAACCATTGCTAACTACTCTTTGAGTGCGGTCTTTCAACCGGTTGTGCACCCATCTTATAGTAATTTCATCTAGACCACATGACCCTAGTTTGCTTATGAGAATGTCCTGAGACCCTGTTTCTGTTTTCTGCTATTTTCTTTCCCTTATTGAATAGTGGTCGTATCCTGTCTTTGGACTTCCTTTTGCTTCTAAAGTATTTTTAAAATGTTTTCTTGTTACCCTTCATGTCTCTAGCTAGCTTAATCTTGTGTGCCTTGGCCTTTCTAATTTTGCCCCTACCTGCTTGTGTTGTTCATTTATATTCATCCTTCTTAATTTGACCTAGTTTCCACTTTTTGTATGACTCTATTTTGAGTTTCAGGTCATTGAAGATTGCCTGAGTAAGCCAGGATGGTCTCTTACCATGCTTCCTATCTTTTCTATGCATTGGTATAGTTTGCTCTTGTGCCTTTAATGATGTCTCTCTAAAAAGCTGCCAACTCTCCTGAACTTTTTTCCCTTAAATGTGTTTCCCATGGGATCTTACCTATCAATTCGCTGAGTTTGGTAGTTTCTTTGAAGATAGGACAGCCTTAACTTACACACTTAGTGGGGGGAGGGATAGCTCAGTGGTTTGAGCATTGGCCTGCTAAACCCAGGGTTGTGAGTTCAATCCTTGAGGAGGCCACTTAGGGATCTGGGGCAAAAATTGGTCATGCTAGTGAAGGCAGGGGGCTGGACTCAATGACCTTTCAAGGTCCCTTCCAGTTCTAGGAGATTGGTATATCTCCTTTTAGTGTGTTTGTGTGTTAACATGCCTGTAAATGTTGGGTTTTCTTAGGAATTTATGGGTTTTTTTTCAGGTCTGTATCCTATCTTCTTTTTCTGTTTTTTTCCTGTTTGTATATAACCCTTTCCTAGTATTAAGACTGCTATAAATTTTAACTTTTAGTATCTGTTTTCTAATATGTAATGGAGACTTTTTTTATTTGAACAACAGTAGTACTATAGAGAAGGATGAAATAAAGTATAATGTGGTCTTTGAAGGACACCTCTCAATAGTAATGAGGGCTCCAGAGAGATGCCTTTAGAACTAGTAAACATAAACACTACAAATGAAGGTTAATAAGACGGCACAAAAAAACTAATTTATTTTGTTCTCCTTTGAAAAGATTCACAAAATTGAATTGTGCAGTTGATCACACAGGGAATAAAAGTCATTAAATGTCTGTTTAGAGAGAGAGAAAGAGCTTGGTCTTGCACAGTAGAGATGTGAAGTTTTGTGTATATATAAGTGCAAGATAAAATGATGAGTAGAACAGGGAGCACATTGGACCCAATCTGGCAACAATGTGTGATGCAAAGGGCTGCCAAATTATTCTTGCTTAATAGTGGAAATAAGGCTAAAAAAGAGAGGATGTAGCTAAGTGCTACAGAAGTATGCTAAGGAATTTGCTTAATTCCATGTTTCCTCAAACATGTCCATTTTCCACTCATATCCCTCCCCAATTTAATTTTGCACTGTTAAGTATAAGGGAGCAAATATAGAAGGGATTGGCACTAGCCCCTACTTCATGCCTTATATTACACAAGCAATTAGAGGAGCTGAGTTAAAATAGATCATGTAATCTATCTAGAGAGAAACATCCATCCACCAACATTTGAACAAATCTTCATATTCATCTCAGAGCACAGCCATAGCATGCAGAAAGGATCGTGAGGCTGTATCATTGAGACAGAGATGCACACTTCTATTAATCAAAATTGGGACCTAGTATAAAACCATGTGCAAAACGTAATCATGAACTGATATCAGTCGTTTACATGAATGAATATGGACTAAGAATATTGCAGTGTGTTGTTTCTGTGATGCCTACCAAAAGCAATCCAGACTAAGGGGCAGGCCGGGGGGGGGGGGGGGGGGTAGAGATAGCTCAGTGGTTTGAGCATTGGCCTGCTAAACCCTGAGTTGTGAGTTTAATCTTTGAGGGGGCCATTTAGGGAACTGGGGTAAAAATCTGTCTGGGGATTGGTCCTGCTTTGAGCAGGGGGTTGGACTAGATGACATCCTGAGGTCCCTTCCAACCCTGATATTCTATGATTCTAATGAAGATACTAAGAATGATTCTGAAATCTGAGAAGGAAAAAAAATGTATATGCAGCTTTATTTATAGGCATGGCAGTTGATATTTTTTAAACTGTTTATAAATAAGAACATAAGAGTTGCCTTACTGGGTCAGAACAAAGGTCCATCTAGCCCAGTATCCTGTCTTCCAACAGTGGCCAATGCCAGGTGCCCCAGAGGGAATGAATAGAACAGGTAATCATCAAGTGATCCATCCCCTGTCGCCCATTCCCAGCTTCTGGCAAACAGAGGCTAGGGACACCATCCCAGCTAATAGCCATTGATGAATCTATCGTCCATTAACTTATCTAGTTCTTTTTTGAACCCTGTTATAGTCTTGGTCTTCACAACAGTCTCTGGCAAAGAGTTCCACGTTGTGTGAAAAAATACTTCCTTTTGTTTGTTTTAAACCTGCTGCCTATTAATTTCATTAGGTGACCCCTAGTTCCTGAGTTAAGAGAAGGAGTAAATAACACTTTCTTATTTACTTCTCCACACCAGTCATGATTTTATAGATCTCAATCATATCCTCCCTTAGTCGTCTCTTTTCCAGGCTGAAAAGTCCCAGTTTTATAAATTTCTCCTCATACGGCAGCTGTTCCATACCCCTAATAATTTTTTCCCCCTTTTCTGAACCTTTTCCAATTCCAATATATCTTTTTTGAGATGGGGCGACCATACCTGCACTCAATATTCAAGATGTGGGTGTACCATGGATTTATATAGAGGCAATATGATATTTTCTGTCTTATTATCTATCCCTTTCTTAATGATTCCCAACGTTGTTAGCTTTTTTGACTGCCGCCGCACATTGAGTGGATGTTTTCAGAGTGTTTTCACTATCCACAGTGACTCCAAGGTCTCTTTCTTGAGTGTTAGTAGCTAATTTAGACCCCATCATTTTATATCTATAGTTGGGATTATGTTTTCCAATGTGCATTATTTTGCATTTATCAGCCTTGAATTTCATCTTCCATTTTGTTGCCCAGTCACCCAGCTTATTTTACCCTATTTATTTTATCCTATTTCTCTAATGTTTATTTCTTAGTGGTTTTAATACAAATACATTTCATTTGAAATTCAAAGTTCCCTGTTGTGCAAAATTTCATTTTTATGGTTCAAGACGATTTCTATTTTTGAATTGAATATTTTTATTCACTTTTTTTTTTGTTGACAAACATTTACATCCACATACTATATAAATTAGTGGTCCATTTGTTCCTCTCGGGCAGCATATTTTACTCAAGCATGTAATTTGTTTTGGTATTGTTTTCTTCTGCAAATAATAATAAAAATAATCACTAAAAAGCTACATCAAAATAAGCATTCATTCTGCCTCTCTTTCCACTGGGGGAACACTGATTGCTTACTCCTTCTCTTCTTCCAGTTACTCCAGGCTGGAAACAACCTTCTTTGACAAGAAGAGTCAAAGAAATCTACTGTTAGAACCTTGTTAACCTCATTTGCTTCCTGTGCCAGTCAGTTTATTTCCTGTCTTCTGGCATGGCAGTTCCAACAGCTCACCTGACTATGCTTCCCCTATCCGTAATACCACCAGTTTTAGAGCTTGAACACTATCAGAATGTCATAAATGTTTCAGTATCTTGTGTAACTTACGCCTCAATAGCTGGCTGCTCTTACACTGTCACTAGGGTGACCAGATGCTAAGGGGAAAATATTGGGACCGCCACAGAGGGGCGCTTTTTTTTTTTTTTAAACACTCACCCATCCTGGAGTTTGGGGGCAATTCAGCAGAGAGCCTTTCATTCGCGGACCGTCTTCGGCGGTATTTCGGCGGGGGGGTAATAAACCTTGCCACCAAAGACAGAAGCACCCGCCACCAAAGACCGTCTGCAACTAAAAGACTCGCCACTGAAGACCAGGAAACAAAATATTGGGACAAATGTCATCCCAACTGTACTCTGGTCGGGATGTGGGACAAACTCCTCAAAATCGGGACAGTCCCGATTTTTTCGGGATGTCTGGTCACCCTAACTGTCACACAGGCAGGAAGACCAATCAGACAGTTTGAGATTTAAAGGGCCTCTGGTGAACACTCTCTCTGAGCCACACTGTTAATTTTTTGTTAATCATTTAAATAAAAGTTGTCAGGCAAAAATGACATCTAAAACAGAAGAGGAAAGGAAAGAAAAAAATTTCCATAGTGCTACAGTCTTACACTGAAAATGGTGATGAGTTTTTCCTCAGGCCAAATTCTCCTCAATGAATTGGGCCTCTATATCTGATCTCCTTCACCTCCCATCCGTAAATAGAGAGATGTGTCCTACTCAATCTAAGGCTATGTCTGCACTACATCTCACTGGTGGCAGCATGTAGGATATATGTAGCTACAGGCCACAATGAAAATCCTGCTGTGTCCACATTGTGGGTTTGGCTACACTTGCAGCTGTACCGCGCTGGGAGTTAAAGCTGTCTTTGTACAGATGTGTAGGGAAAGTGCTGCAATGTGGCCACACTGACAGCTACCAGCGCTGCAGTGTGGCCAATTTGCAACATTTGCAGCGGTGCTGGGAGTGGTGCATTATGGGCAGCTATCCCAGCGTTCAAATGGCTGAAACGTGCTTTTCAAAAGAGGGGGGTGAGGTGGAGTGTGACAGGAAGCGTGCGGGGGAGAGAGAGAGTGGATTTTTGGAGCTGACACTGTGTCAGCTCCCTGCCTTGCAAGTTCCGACCCCTTTCCCCACCCCTCTCTCATTCACTAAATGCAAATAGCTGCCTTTGTTTTCTTCCTCACAGACCAGATAAGCAGCTGCTCCAAAACGGACCCCCGCCACCCCCACCCCGCTGCTTCTCTCCTCAAGCAAACACTAGCTGTGAACATTCATCCCACTGCCTGCCTCTGCTCGAGCAAACAGTAGCTGTATTTGTTTTTTAGATAAGCAGCTCCGGGAGCCCCGAGTTCACAACAAAACAAAGAGAGGCATCACAACAAAACAAATTGTGTTATCTTTACTTAAAAGCATTATGGGAAGGTTCTGGAGGTCAGTTACAGTGTAGTAAGATTAATCACTGTTTACACTGGCACCCCAGCGCTGCAAGAGCAGCGCTGTTCTCTTTATTCCTCTCGTCGAAGTGGAGTACAACCAGCACTGTAGCCAGGGAGATACAGTGCTGTATGTGCCTTGCCAGTGTGGACGGGGAGTAAGTTACAGCGCTGTAAAGCCACCACCAACGCTGTAACTCTCAAGTGTAGCCAAGCCCTGTAACTACATGTGTTGGTGAAAGGCTCTGACAGTGGCGAAAAGCTTCAGTAGCTCCCTACTGTTGGAACCTTTCACCACGGTGAGGAAAGTCTCTGATTGGGGGAGGAGAGGAGGTTCTTTAGAGGGAGAAGGCTCCAACTGCAGGGAGCTGCTAGAGTCTTTCCCTGTTGGGAGAGTCTTTTCCTGTGGAGGGGCAAGGCTCCAGCAGCAGGGAGGCAGCAGGACACTACACTGCAAAATATAGCTGTGTAGACAGGCTTGGGCAAGTAACAAGTATATAGAATATGTACTTGCATATATACCCGCACCCTTCAGGAGTTTCTTTACTCCACCCATCTAAGCAACGTCTCAGTGGCTACACTGCTGTTTATACCCACACTAGGGGGCTAGATAGGTATGCATTCTACACACAGCCGAAAGAAGCGTGCAGTGAAAATGAACCTTAAGAAGATGTGCCCATTCTCAAGAGTATCAGAGGGGTAACCATGTTAGTCTGGATCTGTAAAAAGCAACAGGTGAGTCCTGTGGCACCTTAAAGACTAACAGATGTATTGGAGCATGAATATCCACTTCATCAGACGCATGTAATGAAAATTTCCAGAGGCAGGTACAACCGCATTTGCTCCAAACCCTCAGGCAGAGACCAACACCTACAAGATCTTCACCAAGCATTCTCAAAACTACGATACCCGCACGAGGAAATAAGGAAACAAATCAGTAGAGCCAGATGTGTACCCAGAAGCCTCCTGCTACAAGACAAGCCCAAGAAAGAAACCAACAGAACTCCACTGGCCATCACCTACAGTCCTCAGCTTAAACTTCTCCAACACATCATCAGTGATCTACAACCCATCCTGGACAATGATCCCTCCCTTTCACAGACCTTGGGAGGCAGGCCAGTCCTCGCCCACAGATCACCCGCCAACCTTAAGCATATTCTCACCAGCAACCGCACACCGCACCATAACAACTCTAACTCAGGAACCAACCCATGCAACAAACCTCGATGCCAACTCTGCCCACATATCTACACCAGCGACACCATCACAGGATCTAACCAGATCAGCTACAACATCACCGGTTCATTCACCTGCACGTCCACCAATGCTATATAAGCCATCATGTGCCAGCAATGCCCCTCTGCTATGTATGTCGGCCAAACTGGACAGTCCCTACGTAAAAGGATAAATGGACACAAGTCCATTTTAGGAATGGCAATATACAAAAACCTGTAGGAGAACACTTCAACCTCCCTGGCCACACAATGGCAGATGTAAAGGTAGCCATCTTACAGCAAAAAAACTTCAGAACCAGACTTCAAAGAGAAACTGCTGAGCTTCAGTTCATTTGCAAATTTGACACCATCAGATCAGGATTAAACAAAGACTGTGAATGGCTTGCCAACTACAAAAGCAGTTTCTCCTCCCTTGGTGTTCACACCTCAGCTGCTAGAAGAGGGCCTCACCCTCCCTGATTGAACTAACCTCGTTATCTCCAGACTGAGTCTTGCCTGTATATTTATACCAGCCTCTGGAAATTTCCATTACATGCGTCTGACGAAGTGGGTATTCACCCACGAAAGCTCATGCTCCAATACATCTGTTAGTCTTTAAGGTGCCACAGGCCTCATTGTTGCTTTTTACATTCTCAAGAGGTTTAACATAGATTTGGCTTCGGTAGTGAATGAACTTTTTCTAACTGAAAAAGTCATATGCTTCCTTATAAATATATAATTTAAAATAGGATATAGCTTGATTATTTAACAAGGCTTAACACTTCTTTAAAGTGGTTTTCTTCAAGACAAAATTTTCCAAAACAAAGGCTATCACAAAGGCTTTTTAGCTATATTATTTCTCACTTATCACCATAAAGAGACCATTTAAGTATCTTGGTTATAGGAAGTCATGGTTTTTCCCTAAAAATGTATTGGATCCAGCTCTAAATTCAGTTTTGAATGAAGTTTTTCTTAAACTTCAAAAATAAAAGCTGTTTGGGAGTTACCTGATCTTTTACATTTTCTCCTCAAATAATTATACACAATATATGCAGTTCTACCAGAGTGGGTGGGAGTGTTTTTCTATAGTAGTATCAAGTCTCTAATATTGGCGCTGTGTGTGGTTGTTTTTCTATAGTGGTATCAAGTCGCTAATATTGACCCAGCAAGGAACCTTTTATTTTCTGAAGGCTTCATTGAGAGCTTACAACTCTGGATAACAGGGCCGCCCAGAGGATTCCGGGGGCCCGGGGTCTTCGGCGGCAGGGGGCCCTTCCGTTCCTGGACCCTCCGCCGAAGTGCCCCGAAGACCTGCGGCGGGGCCCCCCCCCCGCCGCCAAATTACCGCCAAAGCGGGACCCGCCGCCGAAGTGCAGCCCGGTCTTCGGCGGTAATTCAGCGGAGGAGGGCCCCTGACGCGGGTCTTCGGGGCACTTCGGCGGCGGGTCCCGGAACGGAAGGGCCCCCCGCCGCCGAATTACCGCCGAAGACCGGGCTGAACTTCGGCGGCGGGTCCCGCTCCGTCTTCGGCGGTAATTCGCCAGCGGGGGGGTCCTTCCGCCCCGGAGCGGAAGGACCCCCGACCCGCCGGCGAAGACCAGGAGCGGCAGAAGCTCCTGCGCCCGGCCGCACAAGAGTTTGCCGGGCACCCCGGAGCGAGTGAGGGACCCCGCTCCAGGGGCCCCGAAAAACTCTCGTGGGGGCCCCTGTGGGGCTCGGGGCCTGGGGTAAATTGCCCCTCTTGCCCCCCCCCTCTGGGCGGCCCTGCTGGATAAACTGATTTTCAGACTCTGGATGTCACTCAACTGTCATTTCCAGCTGCCATGGAACCTTCTAGTTACAACATTTTTAACTCCTAACAGGGTTTCATTATTTTTTTTTAAATAAGTCAACATACATCCTCCCACCTTTATTCTGAAACATGCTCTCTGGCAAGGTGGCAAAGGAGGTGGAGCATTATCTGTTGCTTTTTATTCATACTGCTGCAAGGATTTTTATGCTTCAGCATACTGAATTAATAAACAAGCTGTAGGAGTGCAAAAAGGTATAATTTTTTTAAAAAGTCCTGACTATTTATCCTGCTACAATTTTTTTTATTTAAAATATGGATGAAACTATGGAGCTTGTCTGTCTTCTTAAATCTCAGATTACAGAACTTGTTTATATGATTCACACAGGGAGAAAAAAAATCCTTAAAAACAGACTTTATTTTTGAAAACTATTATATTCTTCTGTCACTTATCATGTGAAACAAATTGCAAATTGCAAATTTTGATGGCTTATGAAACATATTGGCACGTTTGAAGGTTGAAAAGTGTGCTTTCAGGACTGACTCAAAGCTTGTTGAAATTACTCTCATAGACTTCAATGATCAGATTCCACCAATGCTTGTAGAGCAATTATGATTTGGGTTAACAATTTAGAATAAGATAGAGGGCACAGGAATTCAAGGAGGATGAAAACATCACTAGGTTTGAATACTCTTGAACAGAGATTTTTGTGTGATGCAATAATTTGTATTACCTCTTTTCATGCACAAAATCTGCTTTGAAGTCAAGTAATAAGACAATTTTTCTTGGATTAAATAGTGGTCTCATCATTTCACTTCTTTACTGAGTCTCCCTTTTATAAGGCCAATGATTTGTTGGAGAGTAAACGTATTCAGCCTTGTCTTGTCATATGTTAAGAAATCACCTTTACCACTTGATTAAATTTTTTTGAAAAATAACAGGTCAGGTACCCTTTCCTAAAGAACAGGCTGTGCAAGAGCAGTACTGTCTTTGTATAAATGGTTCACAAAGGAAATATTTCACAAAACTTCTGGCGGTAAGCACTAATTAATCTAACCTTCAAAAAGGGTCATGTCAAAAACCTCCATTTTTTCTATCAAACTTTAGCAGCAATATTAAAGTTTGGGATTGCTTTCAGAATCTAGGCTTTATAGTCAATATGGAGAAGAGTTCCTATAAATCTGTCACAAAATCTCTTTTCTAAATGAATGAGTCAGTACCAGAAAAGAGAGAGTAGAAAAAATCTGTTATAGTCAGAATTTTGCAGAAGTAGTCAGGATGATAGGGATGTTCTAACTGAGAAGTTCTGAAAGAGTCCTTCCTGATGAGCCACAGAATGAAATGAGAACCATGCTAGAGGGGGATTGGAGTGTTGGGAGGCCTTAAGGCATATTCTACCAGGTCCAAGGCTGCCTGACAACAGCATGTCTAAGAAATATTTCTGTCACTGAGATAGGAAAGGTTGCTTCCTGAAGTTCAATTCATAAATTTATGCAACATTTACTTTTTTGACGTGGGTTCCAGATATAGGGTGGAATTGTGTTCTGAGCCTACTGAAGTAGGTGACACCTGGGGCAATGGAGTGCAAAGGTGGGTTTAAGTGGGGAAACTCTGCTTTCAATACTCAGAGAAAGGCTTTATCTGTACTGGGGGTTTTGATATAGTTACACTAGTTTCACAGCATTCATGTAAAAAGTGATGCACACGGATGCAGCTTACCCCAATTAGAAACTCAGGTATATCACACTAATGCAAGCCAGTTTTTACACCAGTGCATCACATCTATACTAGGGATTTATACCAGCCCAGCTACATCAGTATAGCTGCATTGGAGCAAAAATCTAGGGTAGACAAGGCAAAGGAAACTTACTTACCTAGGAAATGTAATTCTTAGAATAGATGAACAGCATCGATCCACACTTGTCATCCACTTTCCCTAGTTCTCTTGAGAGTAGATTATGATTTAAATAGAAAGGAACTGGATTGAGTTCCAGGAGGCTGCTGTTGTGAAGGAGCAAATATGTGGTCCACTGTTTTCCAGGTGGTTCTGACTTTGGCACTGAGAGTACATGCACTCCCAAGAGTGTGGCTCTGAGATGTCAATACCGTAATGTGATAATTGCAGTCCTGTCCCACAGCTGTCACATTCTCTATTGTTTAATAACTGTTAGAACAGACATGTGCCCCAACTATTTCATATTGCTTAGTAACCATTAGAACCATTTAGCACTGGACATTCTTTTTGCAAAATACCATGTCCCATAAAGTGCCTGGTGGTTTTTTGTTTTTGTTTTGTTTTTACAGGTACAGCAGGTACAGACCGTGCAGCAGGTACAGCATGTCTACCCAGCACAGGTGCAGTATGTGGAGGGAAGTGACACAGTCTACACAAATGGAGCTATGTAAGTTTATTAATTGCAATTTCCATACTTGGCAGGATGTGTGGTTAAATACACATCCCTAATGACATCTTATTGGTTTCAGTTTTTAAGTGAATGAGAGAAATTGTCAGTGGTTAAAAGCTTGTTCTTTATAGTGTCATTTGAAATAATTCTTGGGAGAAAATAGGAGATGAATTCACATTGTTTAAATATTTTCAGATAGAACTTTTGCCTTAAAATTAATAAATTTATTTCTGCATGGTATATTTCTGCAACTGTTTTAGTTGGACTTACTTAACAATTACATCTACAGTATTCTGTCATATTTTTTAACTTTTAGTTTTATGGGTAAGTTTAAATTCTAGCCATAGAAAGGATTATCTAACTTTGCAGTAAAGTGACCATATCGTAAAAAAAGACACATATTATGGGCCACGTCCCCTTCCAATTATAATCCTACTTGCAATTACACTATCTCCCTGTGGCACCTACAACAATTACTCGTGTTTTACTGTGTTTAAGGAGATGTGTTCTTTCCCTTGCAGGAGGGAAATAAGAGTCACATTGTCTCAGTTAGCTCTACATGGTCCCCTTCTCCAGTTATCTTCCTCTTCCATCTGTGTTGTGGTGTGAGTGCATTTAGGAGCAAGGAGCACACAGAAGCAAGTGTGGTGTCAGCAAAGATTTATTTATTGATAATCCAAAAGTGACACAGCAGAATCAGCTTTACTTCCAGGTGTAGCGACGCTTCTGAAGTTAACTCTTTTAGTGCCTTCCAGCACAACTTGGTCTTCCTCTCTTCCTATGCCTGCTCCCTTCTCCCAGTGACCCACTGCACATACTGCCTTGCTGCTTGTTTTCCTTCTCTCTTGCACATATTACTCAATTATCTATTCTATTCTAGGCAGGGCTGGTAGCACTGCCTGTTATTAAGATTGCCCAACTCTTCCAATTATAAGACCCTATTTTCAGTTTCTTATCACTTTGCCAAACTTTAACCATTTGGGCTGAAATTTTGTGTGTTGGGTGTCTGGCCTTGGGCTAAATTAGTCTGAAAAGTTTCAAGTAGAACAGTTCAGCTATTATACATTGTTTTGTCCATTGAAAAAATTCTGGCTATCTTTCCTTTGAAATGCCCTAGCGCCCCCATAATCCTTTGAAAAATTGCATTTCACGCATGCTCAGTAGAGACATCTTAGATTTTAGTAGCTATATTTCCCAAAGATTCTGTCTTCAGTGGGCATGCTGCAACCCAGGGCTGAACAGAACTCCCCCTGCAATTGCTGTTCTGGATTGCTACAGGGTATGCTGTGTGTGGGACCAGAACTGAGAGCAAGGAGTCTCTTTCTCCTCTGCTCTCATTGACTGTCTTGCTGGGCTCAAACAGCATGGATGAAGAAGCTGCCTGATTTGAATGCAGAGAGAAGAAAAGCCAACCCTGAGGAGGGGTGGCAGTGAGAGTAGATTGGGACAAGGAACCTGTGGGGTGGAAACTGGGACTGCAAGCTGGCTGTGGCAGAGAGGGAAACTGGGACTGGCTGAGCAAGGAGGCTGGGACTGGGGTCCAGGGGAGACTGGGACTGGCTGAGCCAGAGAGTGAGACTGGCTGGGCAAGACTACTGGAGCTGGGGGAACGAGGGACTGGGAGCCAGTAGATAGCCAGGAGAAAGATCGGATGAAGAGCCAGAGGACCTGATTGGGATTAACTGGGCAGTGCAACTGAGACAAGGGACTGGGGGGAGGCACTAAGGTTAGATGAGGAGCCTGGGGAGAGAGAGTGCCATTTGGAGCCAGTGGGCACACGGAGCATGGATGAACCACTAGAGGCCAGGACGGAGGGAGTTCAGATGAGGAGCCACGGGGGACAGGTAGGTCTGGGCCTGGCTGGGCAAAGAGACTGGGGACAAAGAGTTGGGGGTAGGGAGGAACTGGAAATGGATGGGCAAGGAGACTGGGACTGGAATGAGAGGCCTGAGCAGTGGAGACTGGGACTGGATAAGGAGCCAGAGATGGGGAAGAAACAGGACTGGGACAGGGACAATTTGGAGGGGATGAGGCAGAAGGGATCATGCTTGAGGAAATGGGCAGAAGAGTCTGCCTGTTACAGCACATTCTCCTCTGGAGCCTGGAATGGAACCCAAGATTCTTCTTTATGTCAGTGTAAATCCCAGTGTAGTTGTGCATGCGTCCCGTGCTCATGAGATTGTAGTCTTTTGAATAGCAGCGTCCCTTGAGACCGTTCATGCACCCTGTGCCTCCTTGTGCTCCCATGGGAGGGCATAAAAGCTGGACCAGCTGTGTCCTTTCCATAGTTCCCTCTTACCATCTGTGGCAGTGAAATGTAATCCAGTGATGTCCAACCTGCTATTCCCTTTTCGCAGATATAGTGCCAAACGTTGTTTAAATCTTCTCCAGTTGTCTTCCACATTTCTAGAGAACTTCACATCTGCTGGGGCTTTTCTGTAAGAGGCTGGCCAAGACAGCAAAGTCTGCTGTGGGTCATTTGTAGAAGAAGGCCAAGCCTAGGAAAGTGTGCACTTCGGTTACATAGCAAGAAACAGGTCATGCTCTGACATATCCACCTTCTCTGGATCTGGGCCTGCTCCCTCCATAGAGATCATGTGCCCCAAATATGTCACCTCGCTAAAGAAAAAGCTGACACTTAGTGGCCTTAACTTTCAGATTGGCACCTTTCAACTTCTTGAGTACTGATTTTCAGTTTCTGCAGATGTTCTTCCAAAGTTCGGCCTATCACAGTGATCTCATCCTGGTGCAAGTCTGCTGACACGATATCCATGAGCCTCTGGAATGTACCTAGCACATTACACAGACCAAATGGCAGCATGTTGAGCTCAAAAAGTCCCTGCTTGGTGCACAATGCTGTTTTAGCGTTATCTTCTGGATACACCTACATTGGCCAGTATCCAGGTCAAGGGTGGAGAACCATCAGTCTTTAACCAGGCAATCCAATGTGTTGTCAGTGTGGAGCAAGGGATAGGCATCTTTAACAGCTGCATCATTCAGTCTATGATAATCCCTACAGACCCACACACCTCCATGTTTCTTCCACACCAACATCACTGGAGCAGCCTACAGGCTCACAGAGGGCCTAATGAGCCCACTCTCCTCTATTTCTTGTGACCTATTGCTTGAACTCCTGCTGAAAATGGATGGAGATCCTTCCATGTGTTTGTTTGATGGGTCTGGCATTCCCAGAACTGATCCAATACTTTATTAACCCAGGGCATCCCAGATGGTGGGTCACCATGACTAAATATAATTGCATATTCTAACAAAACTTCCTGTACTGTTCACATCTGTTCAAGCTTCAGACTGTGTTATTTAAACTTGAACTCAAGTCCTAACTTTTCTGCATCTCACTGGGCCTTTCTTCCCAGCCTTTTGTTGCCTTGTCCCTAGTCTGGTTTCAACTTCCTCACATCAACTGGAGTCTTGGTTTTGTGATCTTCCTGCAGGATCAGCATGATACGCGACCAATGGCTTTGTTGACACGTTGGCTAGCCACACCAGCTCCTACCAATCGAGTGTCCAGTGAGGAGCTCCAGCCTATTTGAAGGTTAGGGCTCAATCAGACCGCCTTCATCATCTTGGCACCAACTCTTTGATCTGCCTGGGATAATCATCTCAATTTTAGAGGTGCCATCAGATTTTTTTTCTGCCACCGCTCCACACACTTCCACATGGCCATCTGTAGTGAACAGGGAAAATCACCTTCCCAACAGTGAACGGGAACAGTTGGTGAAATTCACAATAGCATGGTATTTCTTCAGGAAGTCAGTCTCAATCAGGCATACTGAGTGCCATCTTTTACCAAAAGGAATTTACAGGTTAGTTGTAAAGCCTGGAGGTTGACGACTGTGTGCCACATTCCCAGAACTTGAAGCATTACTCTGTTATCCACCCTGACAGCTAATTTATAGGTTTGATGACTCCTCTCAGTGACAGTGGTATGTGCAATGGTTACCTGGGCATTGGAGTCTAGGAGAGATTGGCACTGTATTTCTCCGATTTCCCCTTCCAGATAGTATCCAGCCCTACTACACCAGCAATCACCACCTTCTTCTTTGAAATTTTTTTTAGTATCAATGTCCTGTGCTTCCTTGTGCTCCGGTACAAGAACATAAAGGGCATAGCAGCCACAACCCTCCCACAGTTCCCTCTTACCACCTGTTGCAGCAAGGCAGAACTTAGACTGCGTCTGATCTCTGCTGCTAGCTGTCAAATATACCTCCCCCACTATCAAGGCTTACTCTGCCCAGGGGCAGCTCTAGGAATTCCGCCGCCCCAAGCAGGGCGGCGCGCCGCGGGGCGCGCTCTGGCGGTTGCTGGTCCCGCGTCTCCGGGGGACCTCTTGCAGACGTGCCTGCGGAGGGTCCGCTGGTCCCGCGGCTCTGGTGGACCTCCTGCAGGCATGCCTGCGGATGCTCCACCGGAGCCGCGGAACCAGCGGACCCTCTGCAGGCATGCCGCCCCAAGCGCGCGCTTGGCGCGCTGGGGTCTGGAGCCAGCCCTGACTCTGCCAGAGCTCAAGCAACATCCTTGGCCTGTTTCAGAAATGTTCCAGTGTCTGAACTCTGCCAGGCAGCTAGGTGGAGCAGTCTGCTCACATTTGTAAAACACTGTGCACTGCACTTTACTGGTAGATCCAATACCAGATTCAGGAGAGCAGTACTCCCATCCTTGTTTGACTAATGCATCTGGTGCTCTTCATGCCTGCCATCCTGAAGAGGATGCTCTGTGCCAGCCATCTACAGTGGAATCCATGAAGACACATACACAAAGAAAGAATGGTTAATCTATAGAAACTGTTTCTTTGAGATATTGTAGTCAGTGTGGATCCCCCAACCCATCCTTCTTCCCTGCCGTAAGAGTCCTCAGAGAACATGGGCTTCAAAACAGGAGAACTTTTTTTTAATTACTCAATTTTCATGAATCTAAAGTTTTCTTAAATGCTATGTGTCCGATGGACTTTAAAACATTTATCTTTCCATGAGTAAGAAATATTGGTTTGAATACTGGATTCTGCAGTGTTTGTCTCCTTGTACAAAAACTGTGTTGCTGTTTATGCTTACATATTTATTTTCTCTTAACACATTTTGGAAGTGTCTGTGTAATCAGTAATATGTAGGCTGTATGGTTTGTCAACATTATTCATTTAATGTCACAATGGAATTTCTACATGTATTATTATGCAACCCTGTTTTAGTGCAAGTTTTCTCTTATATAGTTATTCTTGTTGCAGATATATTTTATGTAATTATTTTATATATAGAATATACATGGAGTAGATTTACCATAATTAACTTCTGGGGAAAAGCAAATTACTTACCTGTAATTTTTGTTCTCTGATAAACGTAGACCCTCCCATCCTTCTACCCTTTCTTTAGACTTTTATGCGTTTTTTTTAGTTAAAGAGAAATTTGATAGTTGGAAGCAATGGCATTCTATTAGTCTATCCATCCTCAAGCCATGTGATCTGTTTCTCTTCTAATGGTTTAGAGAGTCTATGCTGGAGAAATTGCCACCCCTTGTGTGTTTGAGAATGTTGCTCTCTACCAGCAAGAATGGGGGACCTATGTCTGTGTGGATCTGCTGGCTATACTTTGCATATGGAGGGCTATGGAGGCTATTGCAGCCCATGAACTGCAATATTTCCTTTCCATGTCTTGGGAATGAAGGATTCTGTTCAGTGTAGCTCCCAAGGAGCGCCCTGCATAAAACCTGTTTATTCAGGCTTTATGCTGGGACATGGGATTCATGGGATTCATGCCAAAATGTAAAAGAAGTTGTGATACAGTTGCTATGGGACCCAAAACTTGGAATTTCTTGACTCTTTTGCAGGTGAATTACCACCTGTGCACATTAACATAACATTTATATTAGACACATTAGAGAGTGTCTATAGTAACTGTAGAAAATTAGCGTTCCCCAGTATACAGCTATAACACCTTAAATGTAAATTTATGTTTGTCTTCTTTATTTCTATATCCTCTCATACCCTCTGGTGCATAACGCACCCACTAGTTTCTGCCACTTATTTCGGTCTTGTGCTGGTCTATTCAGGCTTCTGGGTGTCACGTTAATGGATTTGGCTTCTTGCTCTGTTATTCTGCATAATGTTTCTCTAGGTCACCCTCTTTTTCTCTGTTCATGTTGTCTCCAAATTATCATTTGATGTGGAAATTGTGTTGGTGGCATCCTTAAAGTGTGTCCTGAAAAGGTTCATCTTCCTCTTCATACCATGTTTAATGCTTCAGGTTGGTCTGCTCTTCTTAGAATTTCTGATGTTGCAAGAAACTCTTCCCAGTGAATTCTGAAAATCTTTTGCAGGCATTAACTCTGGAATGGGTTGATCTTCTTATCAATTTCTGTTGTAGATTTCCATGACGCTGCTTCATGAATGAGGACAGACATGATGCCAGTGCTAAAAATTCATAGTTTTGTGTTAGTGCCAATCATACTACTTTTCCAAATCTTTTCAAATTTATGTAAGTTGTGCTGCTTTTGATATTCATTGCTTGATATATAGCATAGTGTCACCATCAGGGCACATCTGAGGTAAAATAACTTAGTTCTTTTGGTGTTTCTTCATTGTTTTCTCCATCTACTTTGATGGTTGCTTTTGGGGTGTTTGATGGTCATATATTTTTGCCATTCCCTTGCTGATGAACAAGCTAACTTGTTGTCTGCGCCAAAAGCTGGGTCTTTTCTTCCATTACATGATATGTTGACTAATCAGGACAATGTCTGTCAAAAACAAAGTCATCAAATTGTGCTTTATAATTTGTCCATAAAATTCACTGCTTATCTTCTGTGGTTACTTTGCTCATGACGTAGTCAGTGACCAATGCAAACAATAGTGGGGGCATAATACAACTTTGCCTTACTCCAGTTGTCACTACAGAGCATTGATTGATTTTTGTCACCATCTTTGACTGCACATTCAACATTATCATATAGGTCTGCGATTTAATAATTTTTGCTTGTGTTCTCTCGTATGCCATAATTTTCCAAAGACTGTCTCTGTGTACACTGTCAGAAGCCTTCTGGAAATTTATAAAATTTATCACAAGAGGGGCTTGCCATTCTACACTTTGTTCTGTAATATGTCTGAGAACAACAATATGGTCTGCACATTATCTCGGTGGTCTAAAACCTGCTTGTTCTTCTGTAAGTTGGAGATCTATATGTTTCTTAAAATGTTTTATAGGTGGAGAATCATAGAATATGAGGGTTGGAAGGACCTCAGGAGGTCATCTAGTCCAATCCCCTGCTCAAAGCAGGACCAATCCCTAGACAGATTTTTGCCCCAGATCCGTAAATGGTCCCCTCAAGGATTGAACTCACAACCCTGAGTTTAGCAGGCCAATGCTCAAACCCCAGGATGATGTTGCACATGATTTTCCTAGACACTGAAAGTAATATAATTTCTCTCCAGTTATTGTAGTTGGTAAAGTCGCATTTCTTTGGCAATTTTATAATAAGGCCCCTCTTCCATTGGGTTGAGTTCTTTTCTTTATTCCATATTCTATCCAAAAACCCAAGGAAATTCGTAGATGGCTGTTTCATAACTTTTTAAGGTATCTCTCTGGTAATGTTATTCTCTCCAGCCACTTTCCCATTTTTAAGTTTACTGGTGGCTTTTCTAACTTACTCCATTGTAATGTCTTCTAAATCAATATCAAGCTCTGGTAGTAGGTCTTCATTATGTATTTCTAATAGTTCACTTGGACTTGGTCTATTTAAAAAAGCCTGAAAATGTTGTTCTCATATTTTCCTTTGTTCTTGTTCTGTACTAAAGTACTGCATCTTTAATAGGGCTCCAATACTGCTAGAGTTTCCTATTTAGTGTTTGATTGTTTTATACAAAGTAGTAAATTCATCTCTTTGGCTGGCATCTTCAGCCTCTTGACAGATTCTATCAATAAATGCCTTTTTATCTCTTCTAGCACTCCTTTTTATCTTTCTGTCTAGAGCTCTGTATTCTTCTTTCTACTTGCTTGTCTCTTCTTGTCTTAGCATTCGTAAGTTTTTGCTTTACACTTCTTTTTTCCACTGTTTCCCAAGTGCATCACTAGACCATCCATACCTTTTAAATTTCATTGCTATTAAGACTGTCTTTGCACTTTCTAGATAGCATTCTCTGGTATCTTCCCACATAGTATCGGTGTCTTTGTTTTCTTCAGTTCGACTCCATGAGAACACTGAACTTGTTCTTCAGTTCAAGCTGAAAAGCACTTTTTGTGTCTGGGTCTTCTAATTTTGCACTCTTGATTCATGGCCTTTTTTTAACCTTCTTCATCTTCTTTAACTTGATCTTCAATTTAATGATACAAAGATTATGGTCATTTCCCATGTCTGTTACCCTGTATGCACGTACATCTGCCAGTGAGCTGCAAAACTTCCTTGAAATTGAGAAGCAATGTATCTGGTTCTTTGTAGTACCATTGGGGGAGTTCTGTGTCACTTTATGGTTTCTTTATGTGGGAAGGGAGTGTTGCTCCACTTATCAGTAGGTCATTTACACTGCAACTTTCTGCTAGTTGTTCACCATTTTGATTCATGTCCAGATCCCTGACGCACTTGCCCATAACTTTATCCAACCAATTATTGTTACTTCCAACCTTTACATTAAAATCATGCATAGTCACTATGATATAATATTTGAGAACTTTGGTTAACACATCCTATAAAAAATCATAAAAATCAATTTTTTTCCAGGCTTTTCCTGGTTTGGTGCATAGCATTGTATGACTGTTACTTTGAAGAATCTAGTCTGAAAACAAGTTCCAATAATTCCTTAATTTAATGATTCCCACTCGCTTAGTGCCTGCTGAGTTTTTTTCAACTTTAGAATTTCTATGCCAGCTTCATGGCTATCATCTGCTTTCCTACAGTAGATTATGATCTTATTTGTTTCTCTGAAATGTAATTTATTTGAACTTGTCCACCTACACTCACTGATAACAAGGACATCAAGATGATATCTGTCCTTTTTTCTTTTCTTACTTTTTTTTAGCAGTTTTAGTAGTTTCATATATTAGTCTCACATTCCAAAATCTGATTTTCATCACTGATCTGATCTTTACCTAAGGTACTTCTAAGGACACAGGCTTCCATCTGGGTTTGACCAATGCCTATCATATTCTTCCTGTGAAGCTGATGTCTTTTTGGAGCCTGTGGCACACCAATATGGCTGCTGGTGCTCATTTCTGTACTATATTTGTTTTATGTGATGCACAATCCTAGGTCCACAGCTCCTCATTCATTATTTGGAACTATCCATATATTTTTTTACATCCACCATACTATATAGCTCAATGAAAAATCCCTTCAGAAATGTTTATGTGTGGTGTAAGGCTAACCTACATTTCAAAAATATAAGTGTAACTTCTGACAAACATTTCTACTTGCTCAGACTGGATAGTCCTCAAAAAAGTCTGATGAGTAATTCTGCATTTTATATTTATGCTCCTACAGAAAAATTAATAGGATTGCAAAGAAAGTCATTTTCCTCATTTTAAACATAGAAGTGTTGTGTACTACCCCTTTACTGTCAATGTAATATGTGCCAATCTTTCTAAAATATAAAATATAATTCTAAAAATATAATTATAATATTATATATAATTTTGATTATTTCATATATTTTCCAAGAATTCTATTTGTAAGAGAGTGCTAATAATTAGCAATGTGAATTAATAATTCAATCTTTATAGTTTACAATTGGAGAATGATGATTCTGAAAACAAAGTAAAAGATGATTAACACTCAAAAATTATAGGCTCAACTTGAGTGCACATTCTCGAGTTCAGATTCTTAAGCAGCTTCAAAACTATCTAATTAGATGGCTGCCCTATTTTTTTTTAATTTTTTTTTATTTTTATTTTTTAGTAAAACATGCAGGGGCGGCTCCAGGCCCCAGCACGCCAAGCATGTGCTTGGGGCGGCAAGCCGCGGGGGGCGCTCTGCCGGCGCCGCGAGGGTGGCAGGCAGGCTGCCTTCGGCGGCTTGCCTGCGGAGGATCCACTGGTCCCACGGCTTCAGCGGACCTCCCGCAGGCAAGCCGCCGAAGGCAGCCTGCCTGCCGTGCTTGGGGCGGCAAAATGCCTAGAGCCGCCCCTGAAAACATGACATAACAGGAAGAAAATTCATTGCATAGGAAGAAATATTTTTGAAGAAGACAATATAAGTAAAAGTGGTTCTAAAACTAAAAACAACCCCTACATACAAACATAAATACAGAGATGGTGCTCATCTAGTGAATTAGTAGTTCAAAGAAAATTCAGGGTCACGTAGAGTTAGGGTACTGGCTAAGGCATGATGGGATGGCAGGAGCACTAATTTATAGAAGTCAACAGATCAGAGTCTTGACATTTACATAAAACCTAATAATAGAGTCTGCTGGGAATAAATCACTTTCTCTGTGTGTGCATACACACAGTCTAAACTTAAGGGAGAACAATAACAAGATTTACCCTTTCTGTATCAGTGCATTTATTCAGGATTATTATATACATTTTCCAAAAAAAAAGTATGAGAGTAGAAACTGAAGGATTTTTTTAAAAAATTAGGGTAGTAACAGTATGTAGGTGCCCACAGTCCGTTGTTAGAAATTCAGCTGTGCAACTTTGAATTTATTTCAGTAATAGCATTACAGTAGTGCCTAGATTTACGGAATTCACAACTGGATATCTGCTTTCTGTTTTGACGTGCTACAAACTCAGTCATTCTGTAAAACAACTTTTTTTTTATCCCCTGAAGTTTTATTTCTAGTAGTATTAATTTGTTTTGTTTTGAAAATTTCTAGAGGAAAATGGTACGTAAACAATAAAATATAACAGGGCATGCACAGAACTTTAGTAACTGGCATGCCTGGTGATGCACAAGATTGAATGCTTCCAGCTCTCAAGAAGAGGTTTTATTAAAGAGTAGAATGCACATCCAGGAACTCCCTCCTTACCAAATATTTTTTCACTAGGTTTTTTTTTTCTCCATATGATGCTACAGTCTTCTTAGATTGAATTCTCATGGCTGTTTTTAAACTTTTGAAATAATAAATAATAACAATAATAATAAAAAATCCTAGTTCTTATATAGTGCTTTTCATGTATAGATCTCAATAGACTTTACAAAGGAGGTTGGAATCATTTAAAAAAAAACAACTTTAAAAGCTACTTTAGAATCTCCACCCTCTGATGACAATAATAGTATAGCACAAGGATTTAAAAGCATTAAAAAAATTTGAAAGTGAAGCTTCATAGCTTCTAAAGTGGCTCTGAATGACAAGGGAGAATCCCAAGAGAGTTCATGATGGCCACAGTGACTAACAAGTTCTGGTCTGTGCTATTATCATGGCCTCATGTATTCTGTGATTCTGCCATTGTTTAAAAGCCAATAGATTGTAGAATCTAGAGAAGGCTAAATTATCACTGAGCTCTTGCTCTGCTGATTTGTTAATAAATCAAGTGTAAGTCTTTATTCTTTTTTTTTTTTAAAATGTATTGTCATGGCCTGTAGTGCACTGCTCAGCAGCTGACCGGGGATCTATTTCTGATTCCAGTCTCTTAGACTGTTTGTTAAGTCAGAATGCTCAACCCCTTGAGAGGAAAGGGGTGTTTTCTGCCTTATCCACGTGGATTCTTCTGAATAATTATAGAGTAGCGTTGACAAAGTGCATAGAAAGTCTTGCCCAGGCCTTGTTGTCCCGAAGGATAGTAATTTTGGATTCCCTCATGCTGTGGTGTCTGGTTTCATGGTTTAATGTAGGCAGCATACACTGTCATCCAATTAACTCACTCTTCTGGAGAAAGCTGGAGGGCAGGAGGCCGCAGCCAGATAGATTCTGGCACAGCTGGGACTAGGGTTGCCAACTTCCTAATCGCGCAAAACTGAACACCCCTGCCCCACCCCCTGCCCCTTCTCCGGGGCCCTGCTCCCCACTAGCTCCTTCTCCCCTCCCTCTGTTGCACACTCTCTCCCACCCTCACTCAGTTTCACTGGGCTGGGGCAGGAGTTTGGGGTGCAGGAGGGGGCTGAGGGCTGTGGTTGGGGCAGGGATGAGGGATTTGGGGTACGGGAGAGGGCTCCGGGCTGGGGCAAAGGGTTGGGATGTGGGGGGTTATGGGCTCTGGATTGGGGGTGTGGACTCCGAATGGGGCCAGAAATGAGGTGTTAAGGATGTCGGACAGAGCTTCAGGCTGGGGCAGGGGTTGAGGTGCAGGGGGAGTGCGGGCTCTGGGGTGGGACTGAGGATGAGGTGTTTGGTGTGCAGGAGGGGGCCGAGGGATTTGGAGTGCGGAAGGGGGTGTGGGCTTTGGCTGCGGGTTGGGGTTGAGGGGGGTTTCAGGTGCAGGAGCAGGCTCAGGGCTGGGACAGGAGTTTGGGGTGCGGGAGGGGCTGCAGGGTCCCAGTGGCGCTTACCGCAGCTCCCAGGAAGTGGCCGCCAGCTCCCTGCAGCCCCTAGGCACATGGGCTGCCAGGGAGGTGCCGCATAGGGTGACCACACAGCAAGTGTGAAAAATTGGGACGGGGTGGGGGGTAATAGGAGCTTATTTAAGAAAAAGACCCAAAATTCGGGACTGTCCCTATAAAATCGGGACATCTTGTCACCCTAGTGCCTCATGCTGCCCTTGCGCCTGCAGGTGCTACCCCTGCAGCTCCCAATGGGAGCCGGTGCTCGGGGCAGGGGCAGCGTGCAGAGCCCTCCTGGCCGCCCATGTGCCATGGGGCTGCAGGGACCTGGCTGCTGCTTCTGGGAGCTGTGTGGAGCCAGGGTAGGTAGGGAGCCCCTGCTGTACCACCAACTGGACTTTTAATGGCCTGGTCAGCAGTGCCAACTGGAGCCACCAGGGTCCCTTTTCAACTGGGCGTTCCGGTCAAAAACCGGACACCTGGCAACCCTAGTAGGGGGACAGACAGGAAGTAAAATATGAGGTGCACAGCTGCAGGGAAATGGTAAATTCTGTGACAAAAAAAGCTGAATTCCATGGCAACTTGGGAAAATGCCAAATTGCTCAGCCACAGAATTTCAAAGTGACTCTGATTAAGATGATTGGGGCAGGTCACACTTACCAGAGCTACTGCTTCATGTTCTCTGCAGACACAGACAGATGACACTGCATTGGGTTTAAACCCAGTTCACATTTTTGAGATTTTTCTCTGCATTAATAACGTCTAGAAACACAATTGAAATCAATCAGATTCTGGGACACAGTCCTGCCACAAGAGGGTGAATTCTGCAGCAAATTCTATGGACAAAAAACTAAAATTGTCAAATACACAGGGCCCTGTCTATGCTGAGGATCTGAAAGGTCAGAGTTCAAGCCCACCTGATGATCCATATGGGGGAAAATACTTATTTCAATACTTAGTCATGGAAGTCAATTACTCAGTGCTTAGATATTGCAAAATGTTATTGTCAGTGGGGGCATGGGTTGTGCACCAGTCTTATTTAATTTGATTGCAACTATTGTATACTCATTTCCACAGTGATAATATTGCACTCAATAAAGAAGACAAATAAATACCTTTTTTTTTTTCTTTTCCTAAAGCCGAACAACAACTTACCCTTACACAGAAACCCAGATGTATAGCCAAAACACCGGGGGGAATTACTTTGATACGCAAGGAGGTTCTGCACAAGTGACAACAGTGGTCTCATCTCATAGTATGGTGGGCTCTGGAGGGATTCAAATGGGTGTCACAGGAGGACAACTCATTAGCAGCTCTGGAGGGACCTATCTGATTGGCAATTCAATGGAAAATTCTGCTCATTCAGTGACTCATACAATGCGGGCCTCCCCAGCTACAGTAAGTATTCAGAACTACATGAATTTTTAGAGCAAGTTTCCTGGTCCCTGTTGTGCTCTCTTATGATTATGTATGTTTCCTGTAACCGAAATAATATGTTTGAAAAAATAAGTAATTTTGGCCCCCATCCTGCAAACACTTATAAATATGCTTAAATTTGTGCATATGAAGAACTCCAATTAATTCATTGGGCTGTTCATGTGCATAAAGTTGTGTGCGTGCTTGAGTATTTGCAGGATGAGGTCCTTAAATTTTTGGACATGTGTTTTCCTACTTTCTGAAAAAGAAAAAAAAACATTACCTTGCTAGGACCACTTTGTTTATATAATTGAATTTTATAGCTAATATCTTAACCCTACAGATATATGTAACTTCTTTGCTTTCATTGGATTTTCTAAATCCAGTTTTGGTATTTATTTTGTATCATATCTCAAAATAGTCACCACTAGTTCTGAATAGTTCTATTATATTAACTTTTAGTATTGTTCTGCTTGTTGTTAATTATTATTTATTATTTCTGGTAATTTCCAATTATTATTTATTATTTCTGATAACTCCCAAAGACCCCAATCCTATGAGGATCAGAGCCTCATTGTACTAGGTGTATTAAATATAGATGTCAAGAAGCATTCTGTTACCACAGTGATGGGCGACCTTAATGTATATAGACAAACAACAAGGCAAACATGGTCCTTTCCCTTAAGAACTTAATCAGTCCTGATTCTAATTAAGAAAAAATGGTTTAAATTTACTGTATCCTTCCTGAATAGCCATAGTGTACATTTTTTACCTACTCCTTGAGGATATTCTGCCCTGATTATGGACATTAGAAATTAAAGGATAAGATAAATTATGAAAAGTGAAGTAGAAAGAGCAAACTGAAAAATGTCCTAAGGAGAAGACTAGCGAGATGGAGCATGACTAAATAGTATTTATATATTAGCGCAAAAAGTTACTAAAAAACAAAGGGATTTTAGTTTTGGAGACAGAGGAAATCAGTAAAAATCAACTAATATGTCAACATTTGACGCTGTATGCATTTGAAATGATGAGCCCATTACTGTGGCATCATATAATGCAAATGATCTTGTAAAATAACAATTAATTGCATTAATATAATCAAGGACTAAATGCAATCCCCTAACATTGAAACTGCCATCTCTATATGGTATTGTGAATTCTTTTGTTGATAACTGTTATGAATGAAAAGAAAAAACGTAAAGAACTGTGAATAATAGCCTAAGTCATGTTATATTGGAAAATTAAGAGAACAGAGACTCAGCCTGAAGCAGGAGTTTTGTGTATGTTTTTGTGATCACTAAAGGAAAGGGATTATAGGTTGCAGCACTTAACAGTATTTTAATTTTAAAAGGTGGTTCTTAGAGTGTCACTGATAAATCAGATTTATTTAATTTAAAAGCCTCTGATCATATATTTTCCCTTTTCATGGCTTTTATATAGAACATTTTGCATTAGTTCCTTCTATAGCCCAATTCAATAAAATTGAAGAAATTCTGCACCATTGCTCTTACAACCAGTATGAGCCCTAAGATTACAAAATAGGGGCAGAACTAGAGTAGTTTCCTGTAGGCAAAAGTGAAGAGGAGGGTCTTCTCCACTGAAGTAAATTTGACAAGAGATGTTTCTATGGCAAATTAAATGGCAAATATTTTCTTGTGTTCTCTTAGCTATTATTAATTGCTTTACATTTGAATAAAAACGTCCCCTCTTTACAACTCAGTAGCAAGAAAGTTACCTGATCATACCAGTACAGATATAATCTTGTGTTTAACAGGATGATGCCATTCTGTTGCCATAGAAAATAACATGTCATGAATTCAGCAGTCTGAAGTGACAGCAGAATAAAATAAGTGGAAAAGATGAGCTCAGTAGGGGCAAACTGTTGATTAAATGTAAATAGCAAACATAATTGGAAAAAAAATATTTAAGAAAATGTGAAGAGTACTGGACTTGTATTGAAATCTGGTATACTTGAAAATTTTTACTAGTCTGAAAGTCCCATGTTAAATTTTGCAACTGCAAACCATATTAGAGTTTTTTTTCCAAATATGGAGAAGCATATCTCGATATTTACAAAGGATTTTATATTATAATCTACAATTCAACAATTGTATTTGCCAGGGCAATTTTTGATTCACATATGACACATTGCCTTTGAAAAAATGTATCTTTTAAGAGCATAGACAGTTTAAAATGTGGTTTTTCCAGCAATTATTTTTTTAACACATTAAGACAAGCAATATTTTTCTCTGTTTAGTGATAATTTTGAACAGAAATAATTGGCTTGCAAAATAAAATACATTTTTAAGGTAAATATCTATCTCCATGCCCCTGCTCTTGCTTCATGTGTTTAAAAAAGTTGTCTTAAGCATATGGTGTGTTCCTGTGTACATTACTATAGCAGGTTTGTTTTAGGAGTGCAGAAAAACAAGTACAATTAATAATTTACATTTGTAAAATTGCTCTTTTATCACTACAATAATATTTTTCCTCTTACTTCCCCCATCTTCAGAAGATATCTTGCATTTGTTTGATTAAGGATACTGAATAAATTGCAAATGCATTTCTTGCTGCTAAAATGTTAAGCAGGAAATTGCAAAATGGTGTATATATATGTTTTTATTACATTGGGCACTTGGTATATATGGGTTCAACTGATTATATACAAGGGTTTGACTGAAATGTAAAAGGTTCAGCTCAAACTGTTAATTGATCTGAAATACGTACTGAGTTTTAATTTTACTTGGAAGCTAAGAATAAAGCAGCCAATCTTTAGCAATAAAGTACAGTGTTTTTATATGCATTGCCGACTCAAGCTCAGATAGCTAGAACTCATTTCACTTGTGACCTTCATCTTAATTGCATCATCATAACGCTTTTCTATACTTGTCTAAAGAATTCTTTTGAGCGATCTAAATAACGTGTATCAAAGCTGTTTGTCATTGTGATAAATATGCAGCAAAGTTTTTCAAGCCTTTGAATCAATTTATATAATTTTCACATGGAGACAAAGGAAACGGAAGCAAATGAAACTTTGCTTACTGCCATTTATGTGCTCTTATCATAACCTCTATCACTTTTGTCATATTGGTATCTAATTCTGTTTTGTTACTTGTACTAAGCAATTTTATTTATTTTGCTGTCATTCATCCCCATTCATCAAATCACAAAGCTTCTGTAGTAATTAACAGTTTAGTTTTATGAATAAAATTTTAGCTAGTCCTGATTTTTAAAAAAAGATTAGATAGATTAGTTTTGGTGTCATAATATGACATTAAAGGGATGCTGTCAAGTTAAAAGTCAATTTAAAAGAAAAATAACCTGTGTTACTAACAGTACCTTAGATTATTAAAAGTGTGGAAAAAATCTAAAAAAAATCAGTTTATTTTTCTTCAGATTTGCTATTTGTTTACTTATTGTGCTCTTCAACAAAAATAGACTAGTCATTGACAGCTTTTATTTTATTTTTGTTCACTTTCCCTTTATGGTTCTCATGTATCAGCATAATCTTGAGATGTATCATCATCATCATGGCAAATCCCAAAGGGATGTAGCCTTCTTGCAGATCTCGCTAAGTCATTAAGATGATCTGGCTGGATGTTGAGTTTATGTTCATCATTGGCAATCATATCACGCCATCAGAGCTTTTGGCAACAATGTGATCACGAGCTGTCTAGTGGCATTCCTTAGTACACATACTTTGTTGGTTTTCTCCTGTAATGTTTGAGGTCTATTTAAATAAAATAAAATTATATTTTGTTTTGAATCATGAAAATATATTCATATTTGCTTTTGTAAAACTTTTACAAAACATAAATATTGAGCCCACAATACTTGACAGTGCCCGTCTCAGGTTACAGCAGGAATTCTGTTAATTTTTTGATTATCTAGAAAATATTAGGAATGAAGAAAGTTTGTTAGAATTCATGTTACTCATTACATTTCCTCCACTGGCATTCCTTATTTCCATCAAACACTTAGCTATTCTGTTTAGCTGTAATAATTTGCATTTTCCTAGTTATTAAGAATAGTTTATGTACTAAAAAGGTTATGGCAGCCAGACCCGAGATGCAGCAGTAGTATGTGATGGTGATATGAGTGTAGGCCAAGTTGAGCTGAGATTAATAACATTGTAAAATTGGTACATTTGGTTTGAGTGTTTAGACAGGTCAAGAAAAGACTCCAGTTGCATTGTTGCAGAACTCTCTTCCCCTTAGTGGTTGATTGTTATAGTGGTATTTACAACGATGTTGAAGAAGGCTGCATGTTCCATCCAAGGTGGTGGATGAATGAGGTAGGAGTTGCTGAGGGCTGTAGAGGTTCAGGAAAGACAAGAAAGTAATAGGAATATCAATAGCTGTCTAAATGATATAAGTTGAGTCTCCAGACAGTCTGCCCATACTCAAATACATATGCACTGTCCCTGTGATAAGAGGATTATTTTACAAATATTTTTCTGATGTCAAAACTTAAAACAATTTATTTAGCTACTTAACAGTAAGTGTGTTGCAATGCCTGTTAGCCAATGAGAGGCTCCTGTTTGTCAGTCCTGCTGCTTCTAACAAGTTTTGGGATTGATCAGCAAGCAATGTGGTGCCATGCATAAAAGGCATCACCAAGCACAAGCAGTCTTCCACTCACACTGCTGGAACATTTTTCATAGTGTAGAGAGCCTTTAGTCCAAATCAGAAAGCACATAAAATTAAAACAAACAAATAACTAAAAATATTTTGAATCTGCATACTTATTATTTATTGTTTCTGGACCACAGTATTCTAGGCACTCTCCAAACATAAAAGGAGGCATGGTTCATATCTGAAAGAGCTTATGGTAGTAATACATACTGTTAATGGCACAATTAGAATTATTTTTTAAAATATATAAACTCATCAAGTGTCAGTTTTATTTTAGTCTGGGGTGTTTGTGTTTTGGGGGATGGTTTGGGATCACTTTTAATGTATCCAAACAATTCAGCCATTCCTAGGTGAAATCACTTTTTTTTTTTTAAAGTTGGCAGTTTATAGCTGTACACACTAGGGGAAGGCAAACTAATTCACATAAAATATTCTGCCACAACTTTTCTGGAGTGTTTTTATAGCTTGAACTGAACTTCTTTCCTTTCTCACTTCTGATTTCCCTAAGGGACTGAATCCGGCAGGGCTTAAATACTGGGAGATAATGAGAGGGGAGGACTCCTGCCTCATACTGAGAAAGCAGGAGGATCAGCGAGTTATCTTAAGTACCTATACACAAATGCAAGAAACCTGGGAAACAAGCAGGGAGAACTGGAAGTCCTGGCACAGTCAAGGAATTATGATACGATTGGAATTACAGAGACTTGGTGGGATAACTCACGTGACTGGAATACTGTCATGGGTGGATATAAACTGTTCAGGAAGGACAGGCAGAGCAGAAAAGGTGGGGGAATTGCATTGTATGTAAGAGAGCTGTAGGACTGCTCAGAGCTCTGGTATGAAACTGCAGAAAAACCTGAGCGTCTCTGGATTAAGTTTAGAAGTGTGAGTAAAAAGGGTGATGTCGTGGTGGGAGACTGCTATAGAGCACCAAACTGGGGGGATGAGGTGGACGAGGCTTTCTTCTGGCAACTAACAGAAGTACTAGATAAAGGCCCTGGTTCTCATGGGAGACTTCAATCACCCTGATATCTGCTGGGAGAGCAATACAGCGGTGCACAGACAATCCAGGAAGTTTTTGGAAAGTGTAGGGGACAATTTCCTGGTGCAAGTGCTGGAGGAACCAACTGGGGCAGAGTTCTTCTAGACCTGCTGCTCACAAACAGAAGAATTAGTAGGGGAAGCAAAAGTAGATGGGAACCTGGGAGGCAGTGACCATCAGATGGTCAAGTTCAGGATCCTGACACAAGGAAGAAAGGAGAGCAGCAGAATACAGACCCTGGACTTCAGAAAAGCAGACTTTGACTCCCTCAGGGAACTGATGGGCACAATCCGCTGGGAGATTAAAATGATAGGGAAAGGAGTCCAGGAGAGCTGGCTGTATTTTAAAGAATCCTTATTGAGGTTGCAGGAACAAACCATCCCGGTGTGTAGAAAGAATAGTAAATATGGCAGGTGACCAGCTTGGCTTAACAGTGAAATCCTTGCTGATCTTAAACACAAAAAAGAAGCTTACAAGAAGTCAAAGATTGGACAAATGGCTAAGGAGGAGTATAAAAATATTGCTCAGGCATGCAGGAGTGAAATCAGGAAGGCCAAATCACACTTGGAGTTGCAGCTAGCAAGAGATGTTAAGAGTAATAAGAAGGGTTTCTTCAGGTCTGTTAGCAACAATAAGAAGGTCAAGGAAAGTGTGGGCCCCTTACTGAATGAGGGAGGCAACCTAGTGACAGAAGATGTGGAGAAAGCTAATGTACACAATGCTTTTTTTGCCTCTATCTTCACGAACAAGGTCAGCTCCCAGACTGCTGCACTGGGAAGCACAGCATGGGGAGGAGGTGACCAGCCCTCTGTGGAGAAAGAATTGATTCAGGACTATTTAGAAAAGCTGGATGAGCAAAAGTCCATGGGTCTGGATGCGCTGCATCCGAGGGTGCTAAAGGAGTTGGCGGATGTGACTGCAGAGCCATTGGCCATTATCTCTGAAAACTTATGATGATCGGGGGAGGTCCCAGATGACTGGAAAAAGGCTAATGTAGAGCCCACCTTGAAAAAAGGGAAGGAGGAGGATCTGGGGAACTATAGGCCAGTCAGCCTCACCTCAGTCCCTGGAAAAATCATGGAACAGGTCCTCAAGGAATCAGTTCTGAAGCACTTATAGGAGAGGAAATTGATCAGCAACAATCAGCATGGATTCACCAAGGGCAAGTCATGCCTGACTAACCTAATTGCCTTCTATGAGGAGATAACTGGGTCTGTGGATGAGGGGAAAGCAGTGGATGTGTTATTCCTTGACTTTAGCAAAGCTTTTGATATGGTTTCCCACAGTATTCTTGCCTGCAAGTTAAAGAAGTATGGGCTGGATGAATGGACTATAAGGTGGATAGAAAGCTGGCTAGATCGTCGGGCTCAATGGGGTAGTGATCAATGGCTCCATGTCTAGTTGGCAGCCGGTATCAAGCGGAGTGCCCCAAAGGTCGGTCCTGGGGCCAGTTTTGTTCAATATCTTGATTAATGATCTGGAGGATGATGTGAACTGCACCCTCAGCAAGTTTGCAGATTACATTAAACTGGGAGGAGTGGTAGATATGCTGGAGGGTAGGGATAGGATATAGAGGGACCTAGACAAATTAGAGGATTGGGCCAAAAGAAATCTGATGAGGTTCAACAAGGACAAGTGCAGAGTCCTGCACTTAGGACGGAAGAATCCCATGCACTGCTACAGACTAGGGACTGAATGGCTAGGGGCAGCAGTTCTGCAGAAAAGGACCTAGGGGTTACAGTGGATGAGAAGCTAGATATGAGTCGACAGTGTGCCCTTGTTGCCAAGACGGCTAACAGCATTATGGGCTGTATAAGTAGGGGCATTGCCAGCAGATCGAGGGACGTGATCATTCGCCTCTATTTGACATTGGTGAGGCCTCATCTGGAGTACTGTGTCCAGTTTTGGGTCCCACAGTATAAGAAGGATGTGGAAAAATTGGAAAGAGTCCAGCAGAGGGCAACAAAAATGATTAGGGGGCTGGAGCACATGACTTGTGAGGAGAGGCTGAGGGAACTGGGATTGTTTAGTCTGCAGAAGAGAAGAATGGGGGGATTTGATAGCTGCTTTCAACTACCTGAAAGGGGGTTCCAAAGAGGATGGATCTAGACTGTTCTCAGTGGTACCAGATGACAGAATGAGGAGTAATGGTCTCAAGTCGCAGTGGTGGAGGTTTAGGTTAGATATTAGGAAAAACTTTTTGACTAGGAGGGTGGTGAAGCACTGGAAAGGGTTAACTAAGGAGGTGGTGGAATCTCCTTCCTTAGAAGTTTTTAAGGTCAGATTTGACAAAGCCCCGGCTGGGATGATTTAGTTGGAGATTGGTCCTGCTTTGAGCAGGGGGTTGGACTAGATGACCTCCTGAGGTCTCTTCCAACCCTCATATTCTATGATATTTCCCTTTGGGATTGAGGCATACACAGAGCCAGATCTACAAGTCCCTATGTGAAAGCTTGAAGATTTGTGTTTCTGAGTGTGGTGTACTCTTAGATATATTAACCACAAACTGTGAAAAAGCCAACAGCAGTGAAACCCAATGGAGAGTTTAGGGTCTTTCTGCAGAAGAAAGGAGAGAAAGAACTGGCACATTCAATAGATGGCTTAATGGAGGATCTGTGGGGGAAGTGATGAGTTGGCCAACCTTTTAAGATGCCAGTAAAGGAGAGTAGAAAGCCGCCAGTCCTCTTCCCAGAAGACTGGATTATGTCAGGTGGGAAGCCAGGCCTATTGGGGAAAGTTGTCTGTTTTGGAGAGCTGAGGCTAAAAGTTTGAATGAGTTTTGGATAAAAAAACGTAACTTTCTAGATGTTTTTCTAAACCCCAAACTTTCTGGATATTCACCAATGCCTAATATTTTAAGTATGTACATACCTTATATAAAAATGATAATATAAAGAAGTTTTATTAATCAGTCAATATGTATATCCTTGTGTGGTTTCAGACATATTAAGGATGTTCAGTTGCAGCAGGTTTTCTGACCAGTAGCAATTATAAACTTTTGATTGTGATTGATTCTGCTTATTTTTTTAATTGAATTGATCAATTTTAAGAAAAATAGTAGGTTTTTAAGGCTTATTTATATTTTATTTAAAGTTGACACTCAGAGAAGACTCCAGAGACAATCTTCTTCAGAGAAGATTTTTTTAATATATTTTTATAATTTTTATTTCTTTTGAGGATATATTTAAAAAGCTTTTGGTCTACCATGCTTAGAATATTCTTTCTCTCCATCTTCCATTTATTTTTTGTCTGCTTTAGCAAAATTCTTTATAATCTGTTAAAGGCTCCACTACTGCTGTGGAGAATCCTGACAGAATCTCTCAAGTTTAATTCTTCTGTCTGTTCAAGTCTGGGCTATTCTCTCTTGAGATGATCACTGCTGCTTCAGGCCTCTTTGATCCCAGGTCAGCCTGTCAACCTAACTCACCTCACTGGCACTACTTCCTTTTCAAAGAACCGTCGATGTATATTTTGTGCTTTAAAGGAGACAACTTCACAAAGATAAAAAAAAAAGTATGAGCCAGATCAGCTGGGAGGAATAATTTAATCAGAAAAATGTGAATGATGAATGGTAATTCTTTAAGAACACTTTACTACATACCCCAAAAGCCAGAATCAAGGAAGAAGGCCATATTGACTAAAAAAAAAACCAGCCTGGTTTAGAAGGGGTGTGAAAGCAGCTATAATTTTTTTTAAAAATATATATATATAACAAATGGAAGAAAGGGGAAATTCTTAGTAATGAATATAAATCATAAGCTAGGAATTATAGAAAATTGATAAGGGAAGCAAAGGAACATAAGGAGAAATGTATGGACAGCAGTGTTAAGGACAGCAAGAAGGAATTTTAAAAAAGTATATTTGGAACAAAAAAGAATCCTAACAATGGTATTGGTCCAGTGGAAATGGTAGAATTACCAAATATCAATAATGATGCAGAAAAGGCAAAAGTGTTCAATAAATATTTGTTCTGTATTTGGGGGAAAAAAACAGATGATGATGTCACATCCATTCCATTAGTATCTCAAGAGGATTTTAAACAGAGCTACTGAAGTTAGACATTTTAAAATCAGCAGATTCAGATAACTTGAATCCAAGAGTTTTAAAAGAGCTAGTTGAGGAGCTTGCTGGATCATTAATGTTGATTTTCAATAAGTCTTGGAACACCAGGGAAGTACTAGAAGAAAGCTAATGCTGTGCTAACTGATAGGTCTGACAATGTAATCATCAAATGGATGTGTTTCTGGTGGCATCTTGCAGGGATCAATTCTCAGCCCTATGCTATTTAACATTTTTATTAATGACCTGGAAGAAAACATAAAATCATCATTGATAAAGTTTGCAGATGACACAAAAATAATGGGAGTGATAAATAATTAAGAGGACAGGTCACTGATACAGAGAAATCTGGATGGCTTGGTATGTTGGGCCCAAGCAAACTGCATTTTAATATGGCTAGATGTAAATGTATACATCTAGGAACAAAGAATGTAGGCCATACTTAAAGGATGGGGGGACTTTTTCCTGGGAAGCAGTGACTCTGAAGAAGATTTGGGGGTCATGATGTAAAATGAGAGGAACATGAGCTCCCAATGCGATGCTATGACCAAAAGGGCTAATACAACCCTTAGACTTATAAACAAAGGGCATCTCGAGTAAGAGTAGCGAGATTATTTTGCCTCTGTAATTGGGCTCTGGTGCGACTGCTGCTGGAAAACTACATCTAGTTCTGTTGTCCACAATTCAAGAAGTATGTTGATAAAAGAGAGGGTTCGGAGAAGAGTCATGAGAATGATTAAAAGATTAGAAAACATGCCTTATAATGATAGGTTCAAGGAACTCAGTCTGTTTATCTTAATATGGAGAAGGTTAAGGAGTGACTTGATTACAATCTATAATTACCTACATTGGGAATAAATATTTAATAATGGGCTCTTCAATCTATCAGAGAAAAGTTTAACAAGAGTCAATGACTGGAAGTTAAAACTAGACAAATTCAGACTGGAAATAAGATGTACATGTTTAACAGTGAGAGCTATTAATCATTTGAACAATCTACCAAGTGTCATGATGGATTCTCCATAATAGATCATTTTGAAATCAAGAGTGGATGCTTTTCTAAAAGATCTTTTCTAGGAATTATTTTAGGGAAGCTATGTGGCCTCTGTTGTACTGGAGGTCAGACTAATTGATCACAATGGTCCCTTCTGGCTTTGGAATCTACGTATCTGTGAAATACTCTAACTCAACCAGAAGTTACAGGCTTGATGCAGGAATTATGTGGTGAAACTCTATGACCTGTGTTATGTAGGAGGTCAGACTAGATTATCATAATTTAGCAAAAATTTTTTGTTCTTTAGCCTTGTCAAAATTACGTCATTTGCTTTATAATCAGACATTAATTTGAACACTTTACCTTAATAAAAAGGGCTTGCATTTCTAAAACAAAAACAACTATCTGAAAGAGAAATGTAATGATAAAGATTAAGAAAAGTACCTTTTTAATTAATGTTGCAATAAAATTATTACTGAACAAGGGAGAAGTTAATTTTGCATGTGTGCTCGTAAAGTCTAATACATGACTTCTAAAATCTTTTCTATTTCAGTTCATATGTGTATTGTTGAACTCTACTGATGTTTGTAAATTAGACTGGAAAACCTGTGGGTAATATTGTAATACGTAAGGCAATGGTGGGGGGAGGCTCAATAAAAATTGTCTTTCGGGAAAAAGATAAGTGTCTTTAAACTTAGAGTTAGTTTTGAATATGCTGTGTTTTTGTTTTTTCCATTTTACAAGGCTAATTACTTTCTCGCTCTTTCTACTGCACACTGAGTGAACATGATTATCTGTCCTCTTACTGAACTCTAAAAAAAAGGGTGTGGGTGTGGGCAGGTGTTTCCATGAAAGCTTTTCTATTTTACATCTCATTGCCTCTGTCATTTCCAATGTTTTTTCTCTGCCATAGCCACAGTTACACTTAATGCAGAACTACAATTACTCTGTAATTTTACTCAATAATACTACTATGGAAGCAGCCAAAAGTGACATTAAGATCCAAAGTTATGAAAAAAAGACTGGGCGGGGGTCTTTACACATTTGCATTAGGAATAATACTGCTGTATATTTAAAGGGTTATATATAATAATAATTTTCATCTTAAAAGGTAAAATTATTCCGAATAAATTAGAATATTTTCTCAGGGCTGAAACTTGCACTATGTGCACACCCAAAACTTCCATCAACTTTACTGAGATCTTTGGATGTGTAAAAAAATGCTACGTCAGGGAAGAAGAGTAAAATCTGGCCTCCATTGAAGCTAATGGCAAAACTCCCATTGAATTCAGAGCATCTAGGAGTTTACTCTAGGTATTTGGGTGCAGAAAGAGAAAAAATGTTGCCTTTAGTATATATCATTTCCTCCCTACCCCCTGCATTTGGTTAAAGATACTGAATGTTCAGACTTTATATTTGCATTGTGACTTAAAAATAAATTTTGTGCTTGTTTTATTTCTTGAGCAGAGAGGAGGGTGAATTGTGGATTTTCTGAGGGCCTGATCCTTCAGTATGTATTAAAAACAAAATGCCTCCCAAAGTCACAGGGTCTCCAGAATCAGGCAGTTAATAGAATTTGTTCAATAACCTGGACTGAAGTTTAAGCAATTACTGTTGAACTTTAAACAATCTATCAAAGTTTCTCTGGTCAGCCTTTTATTACTGTCTTGTCTTGAGCCCTTTTTTTAATGACATCTATTATCAGATTGAAATGGCGATTGAGACACTGCAAAAGTCTGATGGTCTGTCCACTCACAGAAGCTCTCTTCTCAACAGCCATGTAAGTTGCCTCTTCTTCATGTAAACTAATCTCCTGCTTTGTCTGCATGCTTAATCTATCTCTAAATGCTTGTGGGGTTTTGTTTTGTTTTGTTTTTTGTTTTTGCCTCTTAATCTACCCTTCTCAGTCACTTGTAATCTTATACAGCATCTCCCATGGCTATGTTTTGTCAGGTGAAATGTCACTAAATACATATATATTATTGAGGTCATCGTTTCCTAGGTTCTGTATTATGTCTGCAGGTGTTACCACATTCTGAGTTTCACAATAATGTAATTGTGAAAATAATCATTGAAAAATTCTTAATTATCTGGGGGTGGGAGGGTGGTTGATATTTAAGATAAAATTGGCTACTAAAAAGAATCTGTGCACTGTATAATAATTTTTGGGGGGTGGAGCATGCAGCATGAATATGTAGTATCTTTTGGATTATTTTAGAGAATCACATTACTTTATTCTGAATAATGAGTTTACTGAAAATGGCAAAAGAATGCTGAAGGTCCATAAAGTGGTGTTGGTATTTCTGTTAAATGACTTATACAAGATGTTGCCTCCATGCGCTGAAAAAATGAAAACAATTGATTACTCTGAAAGCTGGAGATGTGTTGCTCTTTGTGCCTCTTTATTTGGTCTGAATTCAAAAATCTTAAAAATAAGAATTTTCAGTAAGAATAACTTTTGCCTAAAGTGGTTGTTTGTATAAAAGCAGCATTTTAAAATATAGTGGTAAAGATATTAAATGTAACTTTTGTATAGAGGTAGAAAAGTTCCCAAAGCTTAATTTCTAATTTATTGTATATATTATAAAATAATTGCCAGTCCAAGTTTTCCCTGAAATGTCTTTCCAGCTGGTAAAAGTTGTTTAATTTAAATTATATTATTTGGCATTTGTATATATTCCCTCCTTATCACATATTAAGGCTACTAATCAAAACTGATTCTATGCTGTGATCATGCTTTTGTATTCTCTACCACAGAAATGGAGAATAAGGAACTAAATCTCAATTTCATACGTTTATTTTTGTAATATCAATTGAATTTATGATGGTAGACACAATAATTTAGAAATAAAACCAAAGCAATTATATATTTTGTTCTGAAAAAGTCCCATAATCTGAAGCTGAAAAACCAATAGTTTTGTGTGAAAGTTTCCCATCATGATGGCAAGAAGCAATAGATGATTGATTCTAAAACACCTGGAAGAGAAAACAACTTTAGAAACTGCTAAAATTGTGGGCAGAGAGATTGACTAGCGTAAATGTGATTAAGACTTTTAAATTCTATCTTGGATGTTAAAAAGAAATGTTGTTTTGAAGATAGAAGGCTGCCTCAGAAATTGCATTATCAGGGTTAATTAGATACCATGCTGAAGAGATCATAACCTTGGCAAAGGGCCAATGAATGTTAAAACTGGAGATATGGAGAGCTGTTACTTTGTCTTGAGTCCCATATGGAAGCACATCATATCTTAACATCATATCTAACAAGAGCTAGATGATAGGCTGTTTACCTTGGGTAACTTTATTCCATTATTTACATATAGACGTATATATACGTCTATATATTTACAAATATCTTACTGCTAATAATATTTACATGTACCCATTACACAACATGTCAGTACTTTTTTCTTTTGTTCCTTTAATTTGGGTATTATTTCAAATTTCAATAAAAGACCAGTATGTAATTAGGCTAGGGCTATGTCTTTGATTCTGTATCGGACACACAAACATATTTCTTTGACATGATAGCCTTTGACAGCCCCAATCACCCAAGTAAGAAATTGACGGAAAATGGTTGAATTTATTTTATAGTTTGCCTATTTTTAAAACTGTATTTATTTTGACTTCTGACTCAAATTAGTGTAACATGGAAGAAATTTGTTTGTTTTCTTCCTATTTCTCAAACTACCCTTCATTTTGATTTCCAGAGGTCTGAGCCAAAGCACATTAAGTTAAAGTAGAGACACTTTTGATATAAATGGGCTTTGGATCAGGCCTGAAAAGCTGTGAATTTCATTAGTATTACCTTTGACATTACAAATGTTCTATTCATCAATGACAAATTCTTAAACTCTCAAAAATAATAGCCTGCTGATTCGGCTTTCTGTAGTACTATACCTCCATTGTTAGCCGTTCTGGAGTGTGGTTGCCTTTATTAATGCTTGCTCGTTTTTGTGAGTTTTTCATTTCTCCTCCTTTTTTTCTTTTTGTGCATGAGGTTGACTTGACTAATCAATTTATAATCTAATGTTGTATAAACATCGGAGTTTTAGTGAAGCCAGAGTCAATTTGCCAGTTTTTACTATGTAAACGCTTCATACTTATCCATCCTTAAATGTTACTAATACTATTAGTCAACAAGCTAGTATTCACATCCTGAACAGCTCAGATGTAGAATTCTCATTCTGCATTGAAGAATAGCTTTACAATAGCTGTATAATGTTTGTAGATTATTTTCCTTTTAAAATTATATACAGCCTTGGGCACTCCTCTTTCCAGCAATCTAGCAAATAAATTCCAGACTGTAATCTAGCAAATAATCACTTGATGCCTTTTGCCACTGAAATACATCCACCCTAGAGCAAAAATCTTTGTTTTATACTTATCTTGGATTATGCTCTGTCAACATTGGCTAATGCAAGATACAGTTGAAATAACATCTGTCAAGAATTCAGATCATTAGTAAAGTGCACTTAAAATGAATCCTAATAGGTTATAATCCATCTGGAAAAAAAATCCCAAATGTTACATTTAGAAGTTAATTGGGAAATGCATTTTTTTTTATTTATTTTTTTTGTCAATCAGTATTTCCCTTTGGGAAAAATAAGAATAGTTCACCCTTCTTAATCTATCCTGATTAACAGAGATTAAATGCAAAGGTTGAAAGATGTAATTATCTTGGTTTCTAGCCTCAGATATGCTTATGTCACTTAATTAGTGAAATAAATAGTTTTTTTTTTTAAATAAACCAAGGTAAAGGTTAAAGTTTCCAGTGATATTTTTTCATAGGCTTTATATCAGAATGGTAAACAACCAATTTAAAATACATTTGTGAACACTATGACTCAGTATTTTTTTTAAATAATGATTTTAGATCTACCAGCTGAAATAAGGATGATAAACTGCTCTGTTTTATTACATTCTATTTAAAGTGCAAAATTGTCTAAAAGTCTAGCTAACAGCTCTACATCGTGGAACCATTTAAGTACGTCAAACACAGAGACATTTCTTCTTGTGGGTATTTGCCTTCCTGTCATCCATATTACCTGCTAGCAAGTTAAAACAATAGAAGCCATCTCAGCTCATATTTTAGAACATAAAATAAAGAATTACAACTTTATTTTCTATTTTGTTCTCCATACAAAAGGAGAACATGAAGATCGCCTCTAAAAGGTCTTAGGTGAATTGTTGTTCTCCTTGCACTTGGCAAAGTGCACATGACTCTGATTGAAACAGAGGTGAGAGTCCAGTACATTAATTATACCTCTAGATTTTAGTGAGTACTAATGTGTGAGAGTCTGTAGAGTGGGGGCAGGAGCAAAGAACGTTCTATATTAGGAGTACAGAATTACATTTTTTCACATTAAAATATTTAAGATGTGTCTTAAATGATGAATTATGTTCAACATTAGCAGAAGTTTTCTCTTCCTTATCATTGAAAAGTTTGTGGTACCACTCTTTATTAGTAAATGAATGCAACAGACTACAGTATCATCAAGTAAACTGATCTTTTTGCTGTTGTTCAAACATATATTTTAATCATGTTTTGCCTTGATACTTTACATTAAAATTTGTTACACATTTCTGTTGAGAACTAATGCATCAGAACAAAATTTTGTTGCATTGGTTGAAATCATTTTAAAGATGCCTAGTTTGGAGTTTCATTAGAAACTCAAAACTGAGCCCAGATTTTTAGTAAAATCCACGAATCTGACTGATTTAAAGATTCATACTGAAATCATGCTCTTGGCTTTGACATCAAAACTCGTGAAATTTGGTAATTTCAACTGATTTCCTGTTTACGTTTTTGGGCTCATTCAAACCCAAAACTCAAAGGAAAAGTCGGGGGGATACAAATCCATGGTATGGTAAGCCAAATGAAAGATTATCGGAACCCCTAGAAAAATGAAACCATAGACTTTCACACAACTCAAGTATAACCATCATATAAAAATATTCTTATTTTACGCTGTCATTTTTCTACTGAGTTAAAACTGGTGGGAAGATCAGAGTGAAACTGACACAAGTAATCAACCTTGCTAAAGTGCTTTTTTTTTGTTTGTTTTCTCATCTGTTAGTGGCAGTTTTATATTAGATATGTTGTGAGTATTCCCAAAAAGATACCATTTGTGCCTCATACTATAGAGCCACTGAAGTACTCAGCATGCAAGTGTTTTTTCTGCCACCTTCCAAAATTACCCACCAAAGTTCTAAATTAAATGACCTAGAGAGAGAGAGAGAGAGTTTTCACATGATTCAGTCCTATTTCCACTTAAGTTAATGACAAAATTTCTTTTGGCTTCAGTGGAAGCAGAATTGGGCCCATAATCTTTAATAGCTGTATCGGTTCATTTTAGCACCACCTAGATTGCTCCTTGCCTTGTGTTTGTTTTTTGTTTCTTTATATATGGTTAAAAAAACAAAAGAATAAATCTTGTTCAATTAAATAGTGTAACTGATCTGAGTGCCTGGGGAAGCGAAACAACTCTGTGCAATACAATAGTCTAATAATGCATATGGATTAAATGACTCTCCATCAGTCCAACAAGCAGTTTCTTTTCTTTGGTTGCGTAAATACATTTATGATTGGTTAAATTCCCTGACGTACTAACAATTTGTCTCCAAAGCCTAGATCAATGTACAGAAAATTAAAGTGTGGTACTGGACTCTTGAATACTTTAAGAAATGGGGACTATCTGAGGTCACAAGTGTTATGAGTTCTGCTATTTCCATGTGTTTCTGAAAGACTCAAAGACACCATCGCATATCTAACCCCTCTAAAGAGAACTGCCTTCACTTGAAGAAAAAAGTCACCATTGAATAGACGTTAAGAGCAATCTCAAAATGTACTAAGCTTTGAATTGTACAGCTATGTTAATGATAGCCTAAAATGTTTGTTGTGAAATTATCTGAATTTACTTTTCTTCACTGTCTCCTATTTGAAATAGCTCCAGTGGCTCTTAGACAACTATGAAACAGCAGAAGGAGTCAGTCTCCCCAGAAGTACGCTTTACAATCATTACTTACGACACTGTCAGGAGCACAAGTTGGACCCAGTCAATGCTGCCTCCTTTGGAAAACTCATAAGGTCAATTTTCATGGGGCTACGGACCAGGAGACTAGGCACCAGGTCTGTGTAAAACAATCAGATCTTAGATTATAGCATAGAGAAAGTGTGGTGATCGTTGTGATCATGAACCTTGTATATGATACACTAAACAAGCTGAAAGAAAACATTACTTAAATATTAAAATGTTTGTCTATCAATTTCTCATGTAATGTCAAACTGTGTCAAGTTGTTACAAAAACCCATTACATTTCTCCTTGTCCTGAAATCACTTATTAATTCTGAAACATACACAGCGGATTTATAACAATACAAATATACTATAGGCTGTTGGTTGGAAACTATGCATCAGATGGAGAATAATTACTATATTTCTTATGAGTTACAAATCTAATTATATTTGTTTATTTTTCATCCAATACTTAATTTAAGTGTATGCTGAGCACAAAGTGATGGTTGATCATTACATATGAGATAATAGGGGTGTTCTGCCTTTCCATATAAAAATGAATGAGTGATTTTAATGTAGATGAATTTTTATCAACTGATTTTTTTGTTTGTGTTATAAGGGACTGTTACTTAATGCTGCCATGATTCTACAGCTTAATTACAAAATAGCTTCAATTCCTTATTTATAAATTGTCGTTACTGTTTTTATTTCATGCAGTGATATTTCAGTATAGTATGATAAAGAAATATGAGGGACACTAAGTGTAAAAATAGAGGATTTTTTTTCTCTGTTTACCCAGTGTAGTGGGCTACAGTTAAAGCCTTCTAGCAGATTCCATTCACTCATTCACAGCTTTTCCAAACACTTACCTCTTAGGCTGAAATGTTCTATGCTTGTTCTGTCTGAAGGAAAAATATTTATTATTAACTTTTTTGTAAATGTGAGCCTTTAGGGACCCTTTAGCCATGTTTGAGTTAAAGGAGAGTAAGGGAACAAAGATTTCTAATCACAGTCTTTTTTAAATGGGGAGCTAACAAAATTGGTGAGTTTTGAAATTTGAAACTTCTCCGTTATTTGCTTTGACAAAATAAATAATTTTCATTCAACCAATGAATGAGAATTTGAAAATAGTGTATTGAGCAAGACCGATAGAAAATGTGTTTAAATCTTTTAAGTGTATACAGATGCACACTTACACATGTTGCTAGCAAGTTCCATGGAGCTGAATAGTTAAAGATTTTTTCCATTTCTTATTTCCTTGTCCAGTCCTTCCAGATACTAGGACAGCAGCAGCATGTCGTCAGTGGTATCAAAAGCTGCTGACAGAGCTAATGAAACTTTCACATACACCTGATCTTTTTTCCCTATTACCAAAAGGAGTTTGTTGATCAAGTATTTTCTACACCCCACCCAGGGTTAAAAGAAAATTGAAAATAATTTGGGAAATTAAAAAAAAAAACTATATATCACCACAATCATCTAATAATCTTAAATCTTCTCCACCACTAAAAGGGTTCAAGATAAGGTAGTAATTGGCACTGTTGTCAGGTGACAGTTTCTTGAGGAAAGACATAACCGTAACTTATTTAAGGATAGCTGGATTTTACTAGCCATGAGGAGCCTGGTCCATTTTGTCCATTGCACTCTACATCTTCCCAGCACATCCATTTGTCTCATTTATATTTTGCTACTGATCCAGTGGATGCCTCTCACTGGTGCACTGTTGTCACTTTTGTTTTTAAAATACAGATGGCAAACTCCTTGTGCCAAGCTATGCTCAAAATATTAACTGAGAGGAAGCATTTGAATTACTGCTGCACAGAACAGTTTTGTCTGGTCATAACTATGTTGGTCCAGTCATTGATGAGAGTTTCTTAGCTTTAGCCTTACTCACAATAGATATGTCTACTATCAGCTGCATCAGAAAGAGCTCTTCACCTCTATGCTCTAGTGTCTACCATTGTTGTTTTGTGTAGGAGCAGTTGTGTTGGTCATTTAGGGTAGAAGATTATCATCATGTCATGCAAAGATATTGACCATGTCCAGCTGTTGATAATTATTTTCTTAAGCGTTCTGAAATCTTACTTCATCAATCAATTTGCATCCTGTCTTGTAAGCCCCAATATCGGCCAAAAGATGTTATCCTTTTTTTAAAATAAGGAGAAAAACACTAGTTCCATAGGTTTAAAAACACATTCAAATGTTTGTACTTAGAATCTTTTTCTACAAAGGCCCCAATCCTGCATTTGACTATACACAGGCAGACTACTGCCCCTGTGCTCAGCCCCACTGAAGGCAGTAGGGCTACATACAGGTGCAGGGGTCCATGTGTGCTTAAAAAGTTTGAAGTCTGGGACCAAAATTATTACAGTCTGACAAGCCCGAAGTCTCTAGGAGCATTGGTGCCTTTAATATTCTTAGCCTTGCTCAACCTAAGCCACTGAATGCTGCAAAAGTTCTAACAACATTTGATTAAGGGTCGCTGCTGTTTGCGTTACTATATATCAGGTGATTTTAAACACATATGTGTGTGTACGTGTGCACTGGTGTGTGTATGGTGGGGGGGTATATTCAAGTACATTGAGCTTACACATGCCCAGGGACAGATTATGACACACTTACTCACCCCGAGTAATATTTTACTTCACAAATAGTCCAACTGAAGTCAGTTGGGCTACACATGGTATAAGGTACTATTTATCATCAGTACAGGTATCACAGTCGGATCCATGATGATTTACTGATTATTTTAAAGCCCCTTTTTGCCTGTCTGTAATCTGTTTCCATAGAAACAGGGACAGCATCTTGCAGCCTTCACCAGGATTGTTAGAAAACTTGTAACTTTCAGTAGCTCGGGGTGAGCTCTGCGAGTTCAGTTTTAACAGCACGCAGCCTTTAGGATATTGTAGAATCCATGCACATACTCTTTTTTTCCATTGTATATAGTTCAATAGATACTGCTATAAGGCCATCACTGAAATATTTGGTAAATTCTTACAAATTTCAGCAATTGCCACTGTAGGCACAGCAAAGTGTCTCTTTGTGATTTCATAGATCTTACATAAAACTAAAGAGCCGTATAAACCAAGCAACAGAGAGCGAATACTTCTTAGCTCTGACAGTATTAGATACACAATGCCATCACTTCAGAAGGGTAGTGAGGTCATAGATCCTGCCCACCACTCTTCATTAGCTGCTATTTCGTATCCTCCATGAGAGGAAGAACCCCCTGCAATCACTTTAAAAACATTAATAACTTCAATTTACTACTTAAATTATTTAAAACAAGGCTTCTGATGTAGCACTTATGTGTCCTTCCTCAAGTGGAGGGAGGTTATTCAGTATGTGGAGTCTTGCTCAGGACACTAAATTCTTGCAATATTTTCCTAGGAGATAACCAAAGGTTTCAGCCAACAGAAGTGCATATAATCCTAGCTAATCTAATGTCAGGGTAACAGAAACTTGGTTATACTGGTGCAAAGCCAAAATAGGAATGCATATGCCACACAAACTCCTTATTACTGGCATAGCAGGAATGAGAGGGTATGACTATAGAGAAGGAGGTGTGACTGGGACATTTCCTACACAACAATTATCCTCCGATGTTTTTTTCATCACTAGTTGCCCTTGAAAGCCAACAAAAGTTAGAATACACCTAAGGCTGAAACAGCCACCTATAAAGCAACACCAAGATCAGGGAAGTACAAAGGGGAGCTCTGTCAGGGTTCCCTCCCCACTCTGAACTCTGGGGTACAGATGTGGGGACCCACATGAAAGACCCCCTAAGCATTTTTCTACCAGCTTAGGTTAAAAACTTCCCCAAGGCACAAATCCTTCCTTGTCCTTGGATGATTACTGCTGGCATCACCAAGTGAGTTAGATAAAGATTCAGGAAAAGAACCACTTGGAGTTCCTGTTTCCCCAAAATATCCCCTCAAGCCTCTTCACCCCCTTTCCTGGGGAGGCTTCAGAGTAACCCAGGTGAGCACAGACCCTTAGGTTTTTAGAAAACCCAATCAGATTCTTAAAAAAACAGAACTTTATTATAAAGAAAAAGTAAAAGAAGCACCTGTGTAAAATCAGGATGGAAGGTAATTTACAGGGTAATCAGATTCAAAACACAGAGGATTTTCCCTCTAGGCAAAACTTTAAAGTTACAAAAACAGGGATAAACCTCCCTCTTAGCACAGGGAAAACTCACAAGCTAAAACAAAAGATAATCTAACGCATTTCCTTGCTATTACTTACTATTTCTGTAATATTGGATGCTTCATTCAGATATGGCTTAGGGAGATGTATTTTCCCTGCCCTGGTTCCTCGCTGACCTGGAGAGAATACACAAGGAAATAAAACAAACAACCTTCCCCCACAGATTTGAAAGTATCTTCTCCCCTTATTGGTCCTTTTGGTCAGGTGCCAACTAAGTTATCTGAGCTTCTTAACCCTTTACAGGTAAAGGAGGGATAAACCCTTTACAGGTAAAGGAGGGATTTTATGCTACCCTTCGCTATATGTTTATGACAAGCTCTAAGTCGGGGTCCCCAACACAGTGCCCGCAGGTGCCATGGTGCCCGCTGGGGCATCTATGTGTGCCTGCCTACTGGCCGCCAAACAAGCAGCCGCCAAAATGCTGCTGAAAAGCGGCAACGTCAAGAAGCATGGCCACCATTTCAGCGGCAACGCCTCTTGATGACACTACTTCTCGGCGGCGTTTTGGTGGCAACGCTTCTATGCGTTGAAGCTTCTCGGCAGCATTTCGGCGGCTGCTTGTCTGGTGGCCACGCTCCTCGGCAGCTAGTCGTCTGGCACCGGAAAGGTTGGGGACCGCTGCTCTAAGTTATCTTAGCCCACCATCTGTGCCTTGCAAAAAAAAAAACAGGCTGACAAATAATTTTTGTTTTATCAACTTTTTTTTTCCTAATTCTTATTCTTTTGTAAAGGGGGAACTCCAAATATCATTATTATGGGATTCGTGTCAAGCCAGATTCTCCTCTTAATCGGCTACAAGAGGACATGCAATATATGGCTATGAGACAACAACCCATGCAGCAGAAACAGAGGTACAATGTGGAAATTGTAACTATACTAAATAAACATTTTTTCATATTTCTAGCACTAGAAACCTGGGAGGATTGCTTAAATGTGATGCCAAACTCCTATCAGCATTTCTGGAAATTACTTGTGTATATTAAGTAGTTAAATAAACCTCTCTAGTATGCATACATTTTGCAGCAAAAGGAAGTAAAGTTGTCTTTTGCATTTTTAAAGGAGTGTAGGATGCTTATGTACGTGCTTTTTAATATAAAATACTTATTTGCCATTCTGACCCACTAAATAGATACTGTTGTTCTTGCATGGAGATGGTATCTGTTGCATATGGGTTTTTTTTCTCCCCCATTGGTATTTTAAAAAGGTATTGTAAGGAGAAGCTGTGTGATGTAGTATACTGGGCATCAGAGTGGGCATCAGGAGACCTGTGTTCTATTCCCGTCATTGGGGACAAATCAGACTAGATTTACACCATACTTTGTTAGAAAAAGGTTTGGATGTGAGTTCTTTTCCACAATGTTTTAAGTACTAAAGTGCTAAAAAAATTGTACAAGTATCAGGATTGTTTCTTGATTTAGAGATAATTTTCATTAAACTTTGAATTTCCGCAAAAAGAAAACAGGCTGACAAATAATTTTTGTTTTATCAACTTTTTTTTTCCTAATTCTTATTCTTTTGTAAAGGGGGAACTCCAAATATCATTATTATGGGATTCGTGTCAAGCCAGATTCTCCTCTTAATCGGCTACAAGAGGACATGCAATATATGGCTATGAGACAACAACCCATGCAGCAGAAACAGAGGTACAATGTGGAAATTGTAACTATACTAAATAAACATTTTTTCATATTTCTAGCACTAGAAACCTGGGAGGATTGCTTAAATGTGATGCCAAACTCCTATCAGCATTTCTGGAAATTACTTGTGTATATTAAGTAGTTAAATAAACCTCTCTAGTATGCATACATTTTGCAGCAAAAGGAAGTAAAGTTGTCTTTTGCATTTTTAAAGGAGTGTAGGATGCTTATGTACGTGCTTTTTAATATAAAATACTTATTTGCCATTCTGACCCACTAAATAGATACTGTTGTTCTTGCATGGAGATGGTATCTGTTGCATATGGGTTTTTTTTCTCCCCCATTGGTATTTTAAAAAGGTATTGTAAGGAGAAGCTGTGTGATGTAGTATACTGGGCATCAGAGTGGGCATCAGGAGACCTGTGTTCTATTCCCATCATTGGGGACAAATCAGACTAGATTTACACCATACTTTGTTAGAAAAAGGTTTGGATGTGAGTTCTTTTCCACAATGTTTTAAGTACTAAAGTGCTAAAAAAATTGTACAAGTATCAGGATTGTTTCTTGATTTAGAGATAATTTTCATTAAACTTTGAATTTCCGCAAAAAAAGAAAAAAGGTTTAAGACTGCAAGAGATGGTCCTGATATATTTCTTAAAACACTGTATTCTTGTTTACAAGTCTTTAAAATTCCACTTCTAATGAGATCAGAATTGAACTTCTGTTAAGTTTGTTCTGAAGTTTCCAGATACAAGTTAGACAAAATGTTCCAAAAGACAATGATAAAGTTGCAAATATTGATACTAAAAGCAAAGTATAATATAGTTGTCTTGAAATTTATCATCTGAGCAGTCTTTTGGATTATTTTCTCCCAAATTGATTGAATCTGATAAGATACTTTGAATTGCAAGCTCAGTTGTTCATATTTTACAATTACATGTTGTATGTGGCCTTATAAGGCAATGGATAAGTGCCTGGGATTGACTTCCCCTTTGCATCAGGAAACATAGCGTATCATCCCTACCCAAAAAGAGGGGAGGTGCTGGCCAGGAACCGACATGACCGATGTCATCTAGATATGCTTTGATTAAATGTTTTTTCTCAGCAGCTGCCACTAGTAGTGCTTCTGTGAAATTCCAGCTGTAATTTAAAGCAGCTCCATTCACTGGAAAATTCCAAGGAAGGGAGGTGGCAGTAAAACTATCTGTCTTCCCTTGGAGTATGTAACCGCAAGGAACCAAGATGGCAGAGGGAGACTGCGGAGATTCGCATATGTTTGAAAAAGACTGCCTTAGATGTGTGGGTTCTAGGGACAATTCAAGACAGATACATATATATTTGATAGGCTGACATGATACCACAAAAGGAAATATTTGATATCTGTGAAATCAAGGAATCCAGAAAAACTTGTGAAGTCAACACAGATATCTCACAAGCACTACAGAAAGAGGAGCAATCCCATACAGTGTACTCAACATTTTTTGTTGTCTCAAAAACAGTCAGGACCTACAATCCATATTCAGTCTCAAAGCTATAATGTTAGTTCAGAGAGCATTGAAGACAAGATCATTGCCCATTGAGCTACAATACTTACTCCTGAGGGCATTCTGCTCCAAAAAAAATAAAAAATTATGCACCTAAAAATTCTGCACACAATATTTTAAAATTCTGCAAATTTTATTTGTCAAATAAATGTGGAGGCTCCAGCATGGCATTGGGGGCCACAGGCCATTGGCTGCACAGAGGTGGGAGATTACTCTGCAGCTCCCCCCGTCCAGGACACAGACTCAGCAGTGAGGCTGCACCCAACCCTGACACAGTGCAAGGACGGTGCCTGCCCCAGAAACATCCCAGGGCTTTTCCCCTCTGTGTCAGGTGCACTAGGTGTGGGCAGGCAGGCTCAGCCTGGCAGGATCCAAGAGTGGAGGGGCTTAGTGTGGGGGGATCCAGGTGTGGGTAGAGAGGGTTCTGTGTGGGGCAATCTGCGGGCAGTTCGCTCAGTGGGGATCTGGATGCAGGGGGGAATCTGGATACACAATTGCTTGTCGGGGGGTTCTGGGTGCAATGGTAATGGGACTCTGCAGGGGGTCTAGGTGAAGGTGGTTGGGGCTCACCGGGGGTCTGTGTATGGGCGGCATAGAGCTCGGCAGGGGAGTCGGGGTGTGGGGGGTTCAGTGGGGACCCAGATGCTAGGGGAGTGGGGCTTGGTGGGGTGGAGATCCAGGTGCAGCTGGTTGGGGCTCGTTGGGGTGGGGATCTGGTGCAGGTGGCTCGTTGGGGTGGTCCAGGTGCAGGGGGAATGGGGCTTGGCAGGGGGGTTCTGGGTGCGGGGAGGGGGGTGAAGCTCGGTGGCAGGGTGGATGCATGGGGGTTAGGCAGATGGGGGGCAGCTTACCATACACTCCCTTTCCCCTGCAGCTGAAGAGTGATAGGTGCATGGGGTGGGGAGTGTATGCAGAGCTTCGTGTAGCCTGGGGTGAAATCTGGGGCTGGGTCTGACCCAGCCCCGGATGTCATGCAGGGGAAGAGGAAGTCCTTTCCAGCCTAGCCAGGACTAGCAGCTGAGCCTGGCACAGGGTGGGAGCCACCAGCCAGGTCTTCCCCAGTCCGGCCTCCTGCCCCACAGTGATTTACCTCTCTGCCAGCTGCCCTGGGCACCCAAAACATACTGCTGGGGAGAGTTGCATGACTGCTCTTGTTGCTTCCATGTCAGAAAGTCATTTTTCGGTGGGGAAGCAAAGAAATCTGCGGGGATGTGAATTCTGCACATCTGCAGGAGTGCAGAATTCCCCCAGGAGTAAATACTTCATTTTCCATCATGATAAAGTAGTTCTGAAGACCAATTTTGCTTTCATCTCAAAAATCAAATGAGTCTTTCTCAGATTACAATAAATACCTGCTTGAATCCTAAGCATCTTATACTCCTGAGAGAATTCTGCACCTCTGCGCACATGCAGAATTCATGTCCAGTGCAGAATTTTTTTTCTGCAGAAAATACATTCTGCCCAAGAAGTGCTGCAGTTCCACCTTTCACCCAGCAGAGGCTTCTATGGCACCAGATCAGCCGGCTGACTGGCTGTAACAGCTAGCAGCCAGCTGTGTTCATCACAGCAGCCTGCCCATGGAGGCAGAGTGGGGCACACAGGGCTGCTAAGAAGTCACAGACTAGGGTTCAGAAGGGCTAGTGGGGGGACAGACTGGGAGCAGGTTAGAAGCTAGTGGGTTGACAGCACTGAGCCGGGGCTGAATGTGAGGGGGCTCCAGGGCCACATGGGGATGGGGGGAGAGCAGGGCCATGTGGGGACAGTAGGTAGGAGGGCTTCAGGGGCACATGGGGAGGGGAGAGGGGGCTCCTGGGCCACATTTGGTGCAGAATTTAGTTGAAGAATTGGTGCATAGAAAGACTAGTCGGATGATTAGAGGAATGGAAAACCTACCTTAGGAGAGGAGACTGAAGGAGCGTGGCTTGTTTAACTTAATCAAATGAAGGCTGAGGGGAGATATGATTGCTCTCTATCAATACATCAGAGGAGACATGCTAAAAATAAAGATAGCCATGGCAGAATGAGCTGCAGGACAGGCTATGTTGCCCTGAGTATGTGCTTATCTGAGACCGTAGGCACCTACTCAGGGTGGCTAGTCCCTCCTGCCACTCACACTGCTGCGACCACATTCTGCTTTTCATATGCTAGCTTGAGGAGAGAGGTGTGCAAACTTTCTGGCCTGAGGGCTGCATTGGGTTTCCAAAATTGTATGGAGTGCCAAACAGCCAAGCGTGGCCCGCCCCACCCCCTATCCAACCCCTCCTGCTTCTCGCCCCCTGATGGCCCCCCCGGGACTCCTGCCCCATCCAACCCCCCCATTCCCTGTCCCCTGACAGCCCCTGAAACCCCTGCCCCTGACTGCCCCCTGCTACCCCATCCAATCCCCCCTTTCCTTCCTGACTGCTCCCCCCCGGACCCCTGCCCCCCATTCAACCCCTGTTCCCCGCCCTCTGACCACCCCGCCCCCTATCCACACCCCCACCCCTGACCACCACCCCGAACTCCCCTGCCCTCTATCCACCCACTCCCTACCCCCTTACCTTGCTGTCTGGAGCACCAGTGGCTGGTGGCGGTACAGCCGGGCTACCTGGCTGGAGCCAGCGCAGCAGAGAGCACCAGGTCAGGCCCCAGCTCTGCAGCTGCGCTGCCCCAGGAGCTCGCAGCCCGCCGTCCAGAGAGTTGCGCTGGCAGCAGGGCGAACTGAGGCTGCGAGAGAGGGGGAACAGCAGGGGAGGGGCTGGGGTCGAGCCTCCCCGGGGCTGGAGCTCAGGAGCTGGGCAGGTGGGTCCCGCGGGCCAGATGTGGCCCGCAGATCATAGTATGCCCACCTCTGATATAGCCTGTTGAATCCTTTTAATTTAATGTACAATAATATATTCTGTTTTGAGTCATCTGTCTCACTCTAGGGAAAATTAGTATTTAAGCAGGTGTCCTTTCCAGGCGGGCATTCTTCCTTAGTACAATAACCATTGCATGTTTCCAGTTTGATTCAATATGGTATGGACTCCGTTTCCACAAGTAAAATTGCTGTTGTCCACCTCCTGTACCTTCCCAGGATAATTTCAAACACTTCTTTGAACTTTTGGAGGTATCAACTAATTATGCCTGCTCTGTGTTTTCTATCCCTGTCTCAGTGTACAGAAAACTTGTTTTTGTTTTGTTTTTGTGTGATCCAAAGATAACATCTTTTCCATCACCTCTCTCCTTGGATTTTTTGATGACTTAACTCAAAGCATTTGCTACTTGTAGAAATTCATTCATATCATTCTCTGGGACATAAATGTAAAGAGACCATTCTTGACTTCCTCAATCTTATCCATTTTTTTTTAAATTCCTAGACAAATCGTATCCAGTCTATTATACTGCCTAATCGCTAACACAACCAATTTATCAGTCTGTAGCTTCTCTTCCTGTAGCTTTATGGACCCTTTTAAAACAGTTTGGCCTTATAAGCTACACTAAAAAATATGGAAGTGTAACATTATTCTTTTCTCAAAAAAACAGTATAATGCATCAAAATCTATAAAAATTTTGCAATCTATAGAACTATGCTAAGGGTTGGTTATAATACAATATCTAGAGCAATGTTAAAGAAATTCAGATATTATAATACTAAACAGATTCCCAATTTAGTGTTTAAGAAAAGAGCCTTCAGTTTCCTTTTGAACAAGCCCAGGTGTTTGAACTGTGCAGTTGTAGAGCTGATGTAACATCATGATCTAAAAATGATTTCGTTCTGCTTTGGCTTCCAGCCAGATAGATATGTCTCAACACTGGTTGTTGCGCTAAGTGTTGGAACCCTCATTTGTTCATTGTTGTCTTGTGATTCTCATTTTCATCTTAGCTATAATTAACTGCTCTGTGCTGGGCATTGAACTGATGAGAGATTTTAAAAGTTGTTTTCATCAAAGAAAGTTCACATTCTTTAGACTGTCTTTGGTTGCAAATGGATGCATTTCTAATAAGGTCGCCAGGTCACTTGTTGGGGGTTCATTGTAGATGTGCAACAGTGCACTTGCAGGACAGTTACAGCTCTTCAAATACTATTTAACAGCTAGCATAACCTCTGAACCGATCCACTCACCAAAAAGCACTAAAAAAATCTAAATATTTTTCAGATATCTGTACATTATCTGTAGGTTTTTGTGTATACAGTAAGTTATTAAAGCATTTGGGTTTCTTTGATTTCATAATCATTAACAGATTTAGCTTTTGGTTGCTTGTGGCGCTGCAAGCTGTTAAAATTTCCATTTGCTTTTTGCTAATTTTAAAACCAGGGGCTGCTTTTTTTCCATTAGCATCAAGAGCAAGCTCTTCGGTGGAACAAAACACTAAAATGAGGTTACGTAGCTTGGTATGTTACAGGCAGCTCTCACATACCGGATCAGTATGCCAAATTCCCCTATTAAAAAATCATGAGTCAGAACCACAAGTCATGAGATTGGCTTAAAGTTTTTTTTAAAAAATAATATATTCTGAAGTCTTTCAGTTTGCTTTTTGTTTTTTTGAGCCTTCAGGGTTCACATTTTCCAGCTTTTGTTGGCAAACCATGAGGGATAAAAACTTTTCCCCCTCTCCACTGAAAACTCAAATTCTCACTTAATAGTATGACTCCAGGTCCTGGATCTTTCAGAAAAACACCACATAGTGTAAGACTCACAATAAAATCATGAAAGTTGGCAGCATTGCAAAAGCAAAATCTTCAAGCCTTAAGAACTTATCCAGAAGGGGTGTTGCCTGTTTATAGAACTTCTTCTTTTGACTTAGTCCATTGTGACTTCTATTCCTTCATAGTCATACAACAGTTTTCAGTTCAGTTTTCTTTCTTACCAGTTTGCTTGTGTGTGTCCATGTAATATCAAAGAGGCATCTTGCCATGCATTTCTATTCTTCAGTTTCTGCTCACTTTCCTTAATAAACGTAGGTGGTTTGTTGTAGAGAATTTGAGTCAATAGCTATTCATTATTTATATAGTGCCATTGTAACTTTACCTGCAATATGTTCAGTAGGATGGATTGGGGGGAAATGAAAGAAAGGGAGGCTGGAAAGGAGAAGTTTATGGAAGTCCAGCTATAACCGAGTTTACTGATCTTTTTTGGGAGGTGTAGTGGGGCGGCTGCCCCACTCCTGAAAAACAGGGGTTAAAAGCAGACCTGGAAAGGGCTGCAGCTGTGAAAGGCTAGGCTGATTGGGGAAGCAGGCACAGCTGGGGACACGTCCCAATCAGGCCACAGCTGGCCCTATAAAAGGGCTGTGAGCCAGGAGCTGGAGGAGTCTCACTCTAGCCCTAGAGTGGGAAGGGCTAGCTGCCCGGGAGCAAGGTATCTGAGGTGGAGCAGTGCTGGGGAAGGGCAAAGGGAGTTGGGGAGCTCCAGCCTGGTAAACGCTCAGGCTGCAGAACTTGGTGAAAGCCTACAAAAGGGGCAGCCCAGGGATAGGCAAAGGCAACAGGTCCTAATCCCTTGCCAATGATGAGTGGCCATTACAGACTGCAGTCTGCCCCAGTGAGTGGGGACTAGATGACTGGCAGTAGTCACTGAGGCAAGGTGGGTTTAGAGGGTTGGGGGTTCCCCTGGGAGGGGAGACCCAGAGTGTGGGGGTATTGCTGGGGCAGAACCCTGAGGAAAAGGACACCGGTGTCCGGGAGGGACAAGGGGCCTCAGGCAGGCAAGACATCAGCCGGCAGAGGGCACGCTGGAGCTGGAAAAGAGCTAATTCCCAGGACAACCAGCAGGTGGCGCCTCACCATTTAGTCGTCACTTTGCTACATGTGGTGGAGAATGTGGGCATAGATGGTCATCCTGATACAAGGGGGAGGGCAAGGACTGTGGAATTATTGCCTGGATCTGAGAGTTGAGACATGGAAGGTGGAGAAAATGGTGGACTGCTTCTGGAGAGCCTGTGTGGCCCATTTCACCCAGCAGCAACGGGGACTGCTTCAGCTGCTGTGTGGGAGAGCACATGGACCTCATTGGGGGCCAGGCACCTGGGGCTAGAGGCTGGTGCCAGGGCCTAAAAACTGTTTTGCCTGTGGGCAACTGGAACAGTATAAACGGGAGTGCCCCTTCCGGAATGGAGCAAAGAGGCTCCACCCGGGGAAATGGGGAGCTGCCAGAGTGCCCCCTGTGAAGTCAACAGAGAGGCTCTAAACGTGTTGGGCCTGTGGGGAGCCTGGGCACAGGAAGAGGAAGTGCCCCTACGGGACTCACAGGGCCCAGGCTAGCCCTGAGGTGGCCAAAGGAAGGCACTGGATGTGCTTCCTGTGCCACAAGGGGAGCCAGGTAAGACAGCCTTGCACCCAGAGAAGAAGGGGGAGGCTGGAGGATCGGACTCCACCTGAGACTGGCCAAAGGGAAGTGGTAGTGTGGACCAAGACTCCCAGAGAGAAAGGGGCTGGGGCAGAGAGGCCCCAGCTAAACCTGGGAACCCACGCGGGAGCAGGACGATTTGTGGTGGGGACCCAGACAGACAGGGGAACCCACAAAGGAGCGGGACTGGCTATGGTGGGGACCCAGATGGTAGAAGAGGGAAGCAGGTTGCTCCTTTTAATAGAAAACCTGTGGCAGGAGAGACACCTCCCGTGGGCCCAGCTAAGAGGGAAGCTGGGGGGATAGAGACACACCTCTCCCTCACCTCCTGTGGTCTTAAGTGGGAGGGAATGTAGTGGGGCGACTGCCCCACTCCTGAAGAACTGGGGTTAAAAGCAGACCTGGAAAGGGCTGTGGCTGTGAAAGGCTAGGCTGACTGGGCAAGCAGGCACAGCTGCGGACACACCCCAGTCAGGCCACAGCTGCAGACTGCAATCTGCCCCAGTGAGCGGGGGCTAGATGACTGGCAGTAGCCACTGAGGCAAGGTGGGTTTAGAGGGTTGGGGGTTCCCCTGGGAGGGGAGACCCAGAGTGTGGGGTACTGCTGGGGCAGAATCCTGAGGAAAAGAGCACCGGGGTCCAGGAGGGACAAGGGGCCTGAGGCTGGTGAGACATCAGCCGGCAGAGGGCGCTCCGGAGCTGGAAAAGAGCAAATTCCCAAGACAACCAGCAGGAGGCACTGCACCAGTGTGTCGTCACTTGGCTATAGAAGGTTATAGACCCAGCACAGCCAGTTCCAAGTTTCAGCCCTAGAACAAGAGCGTTCTGGGAGATATAGCTCCACAAGAGATGCTAAGAATCACAGGCTGTGCAGCAATCCATGTGTGGAGATGAGGCAGAGTTATAAAAGAGATTATTTTCCTGGGATGCCATGTTTCAGAAATCATGAGTCAGACTTCCCAAAATCATGAGATTGGCATAAAAATCATAAGATTTTTTTAAAAAATATGTTTTTGCTTACCTTCTGTTTTTGTAATCTTTTGGGGGTAAACCTCCCATCCCCAATTCGCATGTGATCATTTCAGCTTCAAAATTTTACCCTTAAATACATGCACAAAAAGGCAGGCTTTTTCCTCAAGCTCCTGTGCATGTGGATTCTACTCATGGATGTGCTGGCACCCCTGCATAAAAGATTGGACTTTTTTTTTCTAGTAGTGCCCTCTAAGGGTTGTGCATGCATTTGTCATGCTCCCCCTCCCAAAAGTGCAAGGGGCAGCATAACCCAATCACCAGCCAGTTCCTTCTGACCTCCTGGGGAGTGGAACCCCACTGAGAGGAAGTTATATGAACTTTGTTATAGTGCCTAGGGCTGATAGAGTTGTGGGGGCTGGTATCAAAGGATTATGAAGTACTTAAAGAACAGTGACGTTAGGCTAAAAAGCCAGAAGTTAAAAAACAGTGACGATAGGCTAAAAAGCCAGGAGGGAAGTTAAAAAACTATTAAAGTGAAGGAAGAAGCCATGATATGGCTATATCCTATGGCCAGGATTCCCAAGAGAGGGTGGAAGAAAGCCCCCTTTCACTCTTCTGTATCAATAAGGGAAGTTTGTTGGATAGATAGGAAGTACCGTATCTTAGAGATGTTATGCAGAAAGAATCTGGAAGATTTAGTCATAGCCTGGATGTGAAGATCTAGAGAGAGCCGGATGTGAAGACCTAGAGAGAGGCCCAAGTCAAAGATGACACCCAGGTTATGGGCCCAAGTGATAGGATAATGGTGTTGTCTACAGTGATCAAGAAAGGAAGTAGCAGGGAGGGCTTGTGGGTTGGTGGAGAGCTTTAGCTTTGTTTTAACATGTTGAGGTTAATGAGCTTGAACTGATGGCTAGACATCCAGAAGGAGATATCTGAGAGACAGGCCAAGATTTTAGTTGGCCCTGCCCTTTGTATGGTCATAGGAATTCCTCACAAATGTAGAAAATTGACACTAAAAACTGAAGACTTTTCATACTTTTACTGTACTTGTAGTTAGCCATGTAAAAGTCCTCTGAGATCCAAATACCCTTTCTTATTAATCAAATTTTTTGAAATATGTAATATCCATAATGGGTCTGTATCCTTTATAGCTCTTCTTTCAGTACTAATAAAGAGGCCTGGGAAAATGAAAGAAGTCTGAGTAAAATAAACAGTAGGGGAATTATAGAAAAGAATTATTAGACCCGGAAGGTAGATTGCATATATTAGTGACTGGTAAGTATTTTCCGTGGCCATAGTTAAAGCTCAAAAGGTAACCTAGACAGGCTAGACACTTTGGAAGGAAATAAGAAAGCCTCTCATCACCCATATTGGTGAGGCTTTATTTTTTACTACTCATAAAAGACACAGTATGTCTAAGGTTGCCTGCCTTACTGAACCTCTGGAGAAAAAAATCTTCTCTCTTTACATTTCTCAGCTGGATCCTGCAAGTTGTTTCTCAGTGCAGTTGTGACTGGTCAACTCATGAGATAAGTCACTCTGTCACCATGCCAGAATTCAGAATTTTCCCCAACATATTTCACATAAAGCACATTGGAGCAAATGCTAAAATAATCCTGACTTCAAGCACTAGAGGATTAAGTTAGCTTTTATATTTTTAATTAAGTTCTTTCTAAATCCTAGAAATTCTTAAAGGATTGTTTTTATGCCTTTAGGCATTTTGGATTGTATTCCAAAAGCTGAAAAGTTGTGAAATGACACATTCTGTAGCAACTAGCTAAGCTGTGTTGAAGTATCTGTTTTGGTTTGCAAGAATTTTCAGATAAAACCTGATGTTCTCTCCAGTATTTATACTGGTCATTTATAATTAGAAAAGAATTTCCAAATTCCTCCACTTCAAATTGTAGTAATTGCAAGTGCATCCACCCTAGAATCAGGAACCTATGCAGAAGAGTTCTGTAACCATGACATATGGGGTGAAATCCTGGCTCCATTTAAGTCAGTGAGAGTTTTGCCATAGACTTAAATGGGGCCATAATTTCACCCCTGGCCTCTATGTGAAGCCAAACTTCAGATAAATGTCCCGGGATAGAGTGGCCATGTATGTGCTTTCAGAGACCTGATATCCCAAAGGTGATCATGCTTTAAGTGAACAATCAGGCCACTCTGATCTACATCAACAAAAATGGAGGGAGAAGGTTTCTTCTCCTGTGAAAGTGGAACGGGGCAGTTAGGCCCTTCACCTAGACTTCACCGGCGCAAGTTGGCACCCGAGGCCGTGTTGACATCAACGGCACCGTCTTGGCAGCACAGCCAGTGGCCTTATTGGAGCACGTGGGGAGTGCCAGTCATAGTGATGAGCCCTGCATAGCACTCATCTGCCGCCGCCTTGGAGCAACAGCTGGTGGCACTGACAGCACCAGGCTCGGAGGTCAAGGCATGCTTGGAGGTCAGGCTAGAGGAGACTGCACTGACCCTTAAGCCTCCCTCCCCCACAGAGGAAGATGCCTCCCCTGGCAGTACAGTCATCATCTTCGTCTGCAGTTGAGGCGGTTGCGGAACCCTCAAGGGCCAGCCCGCCAGATGATTTTAAAGGACACCAGGCCCTGCTTCAAAGGGTGTCTGAGAACTTGGGCCTAGAGGTGGAGGAAATGGCTGAGCAGGTTAACACCTTGTTTAATGTCCTGTAAGCCTCTACCTCGCCCATGTCGCACTACCAGTTTATGATGGTGTCCTCAAAATTGCCACGGCCCCCTGGCAAACTCCCTCATCCATCCCTCCCACCCTGAAAAGGACTAAAAAGAAATATTTTGTCCTGGCCAAAGGGTTTGAGTACCTTTGCAGCAACCCTGCCCTGGGCTTGCTGGTGGTCTCTGCAGCCAATGAAAAATATAAGAATGAACATACCAGTTCGACCCCCAAAAATAAAGAGGCCAAAAGATTGGACCTGTTTGGAAGGAAAATGTGTTCAGCTGCCAGCCTGCAATTCTGGGTGGTGAACCATCAGGCCCTCCTAGGAAGATAAAATTTTAACTTATTGGACTCTCTCTGTAAGTTCAAGGAGTCCCTACTGCAGGGAATTCAGCACCCTGGTGGAGGAGGACACCACGGTGGCTCGGTGCTTCCTCCAAATGGCATGGGACATGGCTGACTCAGCGGCTAGGGTGGTCGAATCGGTAGGGTTATGAGGTGCAGCTCTTGGCTTCAGACTGCTGGCCTCTTCCAAGAGATGCAGACCTTGATCCAAGAAGCAGACCTCCCATTCGATGGGATCGGTCTTTTTTCAGAGCAAGAGGATGCAAGGCTGCATGGGTTGAAAGACACTTGGGCTATCCTTCCCTCATTGGGCATGCATATGCCGCAGTCTGCAAGAAAGCAGTTCCGGCCACCCCTGCCACATAGGCCTTGGCAATTTCATCCTAGGTCTACAAGGAGAAGAGACAAAGATGTTAGTTTCAGCTGCCGCCCTCCTTCCTCCTCCCGCTCATCTGCGCAACCTGGCCCGGCAAAGCACTCCGGGGTCCAGAAACGCTCATTTTGAGGGTGCGCTCGAGAGCAACGCCCCAGGATCCACCCTGTTCTTTCCTCAGCCATCTTCGTCCGTACCGTCCGGCCTAGTCATGGGTCACCTCAGACCATTGGATGCTGGAGATAGTGTCTCAAGGCTATACCGTGCAGTTTTCGGCCACCCTTCCCTCCTACCATCTCTCTTTTTTGTCCCTCTTCAGAGACCCTTCTCGCGAGCAAGAGGTCGAGAACCTCCTGCACATGGAGGTGGTAGAGGAGGTCCCTCTGGACATGACAGGAAAGGGATTCTACTCCCATTATTTCCTAATCCCAAAAGCAAAAGGGAGCCTCAGAGCCATTTTGGACCTGTGACACCTCAACAAGTGTCTCAAGAACTTGAAGTTTCCGATGGTCTCCCTGGCCTCCATCATCACTTCCCTGGATTGGGGAGACTAATATACCACCCTCGACTTGAAGGACGCTTATTTCCATATTCCAAGGTCACAGACATTTCCTCCATTTCATAGTGGGCGAACACCATTTCCAATTTATGGTGCCGCCCTTTGGCCTCTCATTGGCTCCAAGGGTCTTCACAAAATTTATGGCGCCACTGGCTGCTTACCTGAGATGTCAAGGGGTCCAGGTCTTCACGTATCTCAATGACTGGCTCTTCAAGGGCAGGTCTTGGGAACAAGTACAGAGGAGCCTCGATCTGGTGCGTTCCACTGGCCACAATCTGAGTCTGTTGATAAATGATCAAAAATTCATCTTAAGGCCAGTCCAACGAATAGAGTTCATCCAGGGCAGTTCTCAACTCCACACGAGCCAGAACCTTCCTTCCAAAGGTTCGTTTTCAGACCATGTCAGACCTGATCTGCCATGTGAAGAGCCACCCACTCACCACAGCTCACACCTGCCTGCGGTTGTTTGGCCACATGGCCGCCTGTACATATGTGGTCAGTCATGTCCGGTTCCACTTCTGGCCTCTGCAAGCGTGGCTGGCATCAGTTTACATCCCCAACAGACACGACTTAGACTGGGTAGTCAGGGTGCCGGATCACATCCTGTCATCTTTGGAGTGGTGGTTGAACCCTGGGTCAGTGTTGAAGGGAGTTCCCTTCGTGGCCCTTCATATCAATGTCAGGTTCACCTGGCCTGCCAGGCTTTCTTGCCCCACCTGAGGGGCAAGGTGGTGCAGGTCCTCACGGACAATACCGTGCAATGTATTACATCAACAGGCAGGGCAGCACCAGGTGATTAGCCCTTTGCCAAGAAGCTCTCAGACTTTGGGACTTCTGTATGCGGCACGCATTCATCTGGTAGCCGCGCACCTGCCTGAGACCAGAAATGTGCTAGCAGATTGCCTCAGCAAGACCTTTTTGTCTTGCCATGAGTGGCCACTCCACACGGAGGGAGCCAGTACGATCTTCTAAAAGTGGGGTACTCCCCAGGTGGATTTGTTTGCATCCCATCAGAACAGGAAATGCCACATGTTCTGTTCACTCCAGGTGATGGATGGGGGTTCCCTGTCAGATGCTTTCCTGCTCCCATGGTTGGGGGCCCTGATGTATGCCTTCCCACCAGTGCCGTTAATCCACAGAGTCCTCATGAAGATCAAACAGGACAGGGTGAAGGTTATCTTGATAGCCCCCAAGTAGCCTTGCCAGCACTGGTTTGGCATGCTGCTGGACCTTTCGGTATCTGCCCTGCTGCAGCTCCCTATCTGGCCAGACCTGCTGTCCAGGACCACAGCAGTCTGCACCCAAACCTGGAGGCATGGTACTTTTTGGCATGGCTACTGCATGCAGAAGAGTGGGAATGCTCAACGCGGGTGCAGCAGGTCTTGCTTGGTAGCAGAAAGCCCTCCATCAGAGGGACTTACCTGGCCAAGTTGAAAAGATTCACATGCTGGGCTTTGGAACGAGGCATCCGGGCTGAGCAGGCCTCGGTGCAGGCGATCCTGGATTATCTCCTGCACCTCAAACTTCAGGGCTTGTCCCTGTCATCGATCAGGGTCCACCTGTCTGCTATTTTGGCCTTCGACCTGCCTTGGAACAGAGGGTGGGTCTTTGCTCATGACATGACGGCCCAGTTCTTGAAAGATCTGGAGCGTCTTATACCTTCATGTCCAGGACCCTGTCCCTCCCTGCAATTTGAATCTCGTGCTGTTGAGGTTCATGAGGCCTCCCTTCAAACCTCTGGCTTCCTACTCTCTTCTCCTTCTCTCCTAGAAGGTTTCGTTCCTTGTGGCGGTTAAGTCTGCCCGCAGGGTGTCTGAGATCAGGGCACTTGCTTCAGAACCGCCCTATACCATATTCTACAAAGATAAGGTCCAGTTGTGGCCCTGCCCAAGGTAGTTTCCCAGTTTCATACCAGCCAGGACATAGACTTACTGGTCTTCTTTCCAAAGCCCCATAAATCCGAAAAAGAATGCAGGCTACACACCCTGGATGTCAGGAGGGTGCTGGCCTTCTATATCGACAGGACAAGGCTGTTTCACAAGTCAACGCAGCTGTTTGTTGCGCTGGCAGACAAGATGAAAGGTCGCCCAGGATCTGCTCAAAGTATTTCATCCTGGATCACAGCCTGCATCTGATACTGCTATGAGCTGACAAATGTGCCTCCACTGGCGATAGTCAAGGTGCATTCATGGCTCAGGTGCCGATCCAAGAGATTTGTAGAGCTGATACCTGGTTGTCTGTCTGTCTGCATATTCACGTCCCACTGTGTGCTTACCCAGCAGGTCCGGGATTATGCTGGTTTCGGCAGAGCAGTGCTGCAAGCTGCAAGACTATGAACTCCAAGCCCACCTCCATTGGCACTGCTTGTGAATCACCTAGAATGGAATCGACATGAGCAAGCACTCGAAGAAGAAAAAACGGTTGCCTACTTTTTCGTTACTGTTGTTCTTTTAGATGTTTTCCTCATGTCCATTCCATTACCATCCTCCTGCCCCTCTGTCGGAGTTGCCGACAAGAAGGAACTGAGAGAGCGTAGGGTCAGCAGCGCCTGACACATGGGTGCGGCACTCAAGGGGATGCCACTGCCAACCCTCTGGGTACCGCTAAGGCAAAAATCTCCGACTGCGCACATGGGTGCACACACACCTACAATGGAATGGACATGAGCAACACATCTCAAAGAACAGTTACAAAAAGGTAGGTAACTGTTTTTTCCTCAAATGAAGCACACCCAGGCTGGAATTCTGCCACTCTTCTGAAACCTACACAGAGTTTCTGTTATTCTGCACAGGAAAAATTCAGACCACGGTGGAAGTTAACACCTTTCCCATTCCATGGAGGACATTCAGATTTACCTTGTTTCCATTTCCCTCTAGTTGCAAAACTTCTGACTAAGCTCCACAAAGACACAGTGTCCATATAAATCCAAACAGATTTGGTTGAGTTACAAACTGTTCAAAATCACCATTTCCCATCTGTGTTTTTCTCACAACAGCTTGTTCCTGGCTTGGAGTAAAAATCCTGAACATCCCAACACTGTACGCACTGCCTTCCTTCATTATGCCACAAATAGTGCACTTCTTGACAGGACACAGTCAACACAGATCCTCCCCCTGTGAACCAGGAGACTCTGAATTGAAGTCTCACTTCTTTTACTGACTAGTGTTAATACTTCTGTGTCCTTTGCAACCCTTATTCTTGAGCAAGGCCTTCTACCCCATTGAGGAGTTATACAGGCTGGAAATATAACCCAACTCTCAGCTGTTTAGCCAGGCTACTTTAGAAGGAATTTGTCAAATCTAAACACTCAACTATACAGCATTTCAAATAGACCTACTCATGAATTTGTAATCTAGGGTGTGCAGTGAGTGAGGCTGTTGTTTGTAAGAACCCCTGCTTTATTTGTTGCAGAAGTTGGAAGGTGTGTGGTGAATGCAGGAAGAGAAAGGATTGTCTCATAGCTAAGGGAGTTAAATGCCATCCTAGAGAATTGGATTCTATCCCAGACTCTGTCATAGAGTTCCTATGTGATGCGAGGCAACTAACTTAAACCATACTTTTCACAGATGACCATTAATTGTGCGTTCCTCGTATTCTGGGTGCTCAGTTTTAGAACCTGGAGCCTGTTTTCAGAAGAGCTGAGTGCTCACAGTTGCAGTTGAATTCACCCAGAGCATTTGAGGCTCAATCTCTCTTGCAGAAAGGTTGTATGGTCTGAAAGAATGAGCTGAGCATAGGGTGGGCATCAGGAAATTCCTGAGTTTGAATCCTGGCTCTTCCACTGATTTACTGTGGAGCATATCACTTTGTGTTTCTGTTTCTCTGTCCGTAAGATGTTTACTCAGCTACTTCATGGGGTGTTCAATGATTAATTAGTTAATCTCTGCACAGTCTTTTAAATATAAAAATGCTAAGGACTCTGAAAAATCAGGCCTAAGGTGTCTCAGTTTAGGCAGTCAATCATTAAGATACCCAGAATTAGTTGATATTTTTGTATGTACTGTAATTGTAGCCATGTCAGTCCCAGGATATTAATTAAGTTCACAATATACCTGAAGAAGAGCTTTGTGTGGCTCAAAAACTTGTTTCTTTCACCAGCAGATATTACCTCACTTGATAAAAGATATTACGTCACCCAGATTGATATTTTCGCCTTAATCTCCCTGCCTTGGTCTCTGTCTGAGAAAGCCCTCACTACCGGATAGGGTATTGAGGAAATACATTCTTTAATGTATTTTAGGCCCAGATAGTATAGTGATGAGCCACAGAAAAGCTAATGAGGCAAGTATTAATTCCATATTCATTGCAGGGTTTGGATATGGTACAGTAAATAAAGTAAGGGGACCACATATTGAATGATAAGTATTAAGAGACATATTGAACAACGTCCTTGTTCAGTGAACACAGTTCAGCTAGACCAACCAGCTGGCCAGTCAGAACGTAGTTTTAGTGACTCTGTCCCCAGCCAGATTTAAATTTGAATTAATTCCTGAGAGGAAGAGAGCAACCACAGAATCTAGTTGAAAAGAACTTTTATATATTGAGATTTTTGTGAGATGGAGAAATCCTATTGAAGGATTGAGCAACTGAAGTGGGCAGAATCAGACTGTGTAACAGTGGACTTTTGAGGAGTTGAATAAAAGGGATAATTTTGTCTAATTTTGTGTCCAATATTTTTTAGGTACAAGCCTATGCAGAAAGTGGATGGAGTTGCAGATGGTTTCACAGGAAGTGGTCAGCAGACAGGCACATCTGTTGAGCAAACTGTAATTGCCCAAAGTCAACATCATCAACAGTTTTTGGGTATGTGAGGGTACATTATGCTGGTGTACAAATAAAAATAAACGTCTGGCATCACCATGAATGCCAAGTCATACCATTACCACAATTCTCTCTAGACTTAGGGTGTCCCATTAAAACTGTCATTCGTATTGGGGCACCCAGAAGCTAAGTTCCCACTAAGCTGCATGGTTGCCTACTAAGCCCCGCGCAGAGGCTCAGGGCTGCAGCGGGGAGAGGCGCCTCTCCCCCAGCATGGACCTGTTGTGGCGGGGAGAGGTGCCTCTCTCCACCGGCCCCAGTACGGACCTGCTCCGGACTTGCCGCGGCCAGGGGAGAGACGCTCCGGCCCCAACCCAGCCCCAGCACGGACCTGCCATAGCCAGGGGAGAGGTGCCTCTCCCACCCCCCCCAGCCCAGGTGCTGCTGTGGGGAGGAGAGATGGGGGAGTCCTCTCTCCCCAATGTAGCCCCCAGGCAGCCTGCACCCCAAGCCCCTCATCCCCAGCTCCACCCCAGAGCCCGCACCCCCAGCCGGAGCCCTCCTGCCTCCCCCCCTCTGCACCCCAACCCTCATCCCCAGCCCCACCCCGGAGCCCTCACCCCCCCACCCCATGCCCCAATCCTCTGCCCCAGCACTGAGCCCCTCTCCCATACTCCGAACCCCTCGGTCCCACCCTCACCACATGTGTCACACATCACCTCCATATTGGTGCACATAACAAAATTCATTCCACATATGCGTGGGAAAAATTAGAGGGAACACTGCCCAGAAGTTATATACAGAAACTATATGATCTACATCATGAAGCTTATGCAAGATTTCACATACCTCATGTATGTATAGAAGAAAAATTGTGCAAAATCCATATTTGCACTATACTTGTAAACATATACTGCAACACAATTTACTGTATATATTGTGTGCCAGATTTACAAAGTCAGACTTAAAACTGATGCCTTAATATTTGTGCTCACACCCATTGTATGCTTCACTCCTGAATGTGTGTGTAAAATGGGGTTACATTCAAGCTTTGCAATTGCAATGTAGCCATTACTATTTGGAAAAATGGCCATGTATGCTATATTTTTTAATGATTGAGTCTAAACAGTATAGATTATAAGGACCAAAATTTGAAAACTTGTGGTCCAAGGTCTACATACACAAAAATGTGCAATTTGTGCATATATCAGTTCATGAGGCATTTCCCATAGGTGAACATATAAATCAAACATGCACACAGCAGTGGTAATTTAATAACTATTTGCATATATAACCACCTGATTTGAACATGCCATTACATAATTGCACACGTAGTATTAGGCTCATAAACTGGGATTTTTAAAAGCACTCATCATTGGCCTAACTTGGCTCCCATTGACTTCAGTGGAAGCATATGTAGGCCAGTGGTAAGTGTTTTTGAAACTTCCACCCATAACTGGTCACACACTTTTTTCCCCCTTTTTTATGCAATATACTGAAAGTATACATTAGGTATGCATTAAAGTCCATTAAATTCCAAATGTAAACACTGAATATTCTGACAAATGTGCTACTGAATGTACTAAAACTGTTCAATAGTGCAAAATAAAACCTAGTCAATGTGAATATGCTATAAATTCACATATTGTTCTTTATTCTGTGATTTACTGAAAATATCTTGTAGACTGAATACCTTAGTGCTTGCCTTTGATGTGCAGACATGAAGGATATACATAACTTCATTTTAGCATGTTACGTATCCTACAGTATAATATATCTCCTACTTTAAAAAATAGTTTGTTTAAAATTTTGTGTTGATAATTTGTTATTGCTATTTATAAAAATAAAGGAAGTCTTTGTTCTTCAGGTACTATGACCTTTTAAAAATTATTTCTTTGTATCGTTTTTAAATGTTTACCTAATTAAACTGTAATTGGCACCATCCACAATAGCTTTCTTCCATTATGTTGTCATGGAAACAGATGCATCTCGAGTACTTCCAGAGTTTGGAGAAGTTGAAATATCTTCTTTGCCAGATGGTACTACGTTTGAGGATATCAAATCACTGCAGAGTCTTTATAGAGAGCACTGTGAGGTAAGAAGGATGTATTTCATATACACTATTTTACCTTTGATTATTTCACTGGAAGTCAAACACTCTCAATGCAATTTAACAATACAAAACATATTACGAGTAGCCTGAGAGTGTCTAACTTGTCTAAAAAGCAGTTTGTTTATTCAGTTCTAATGGAAATTTTACAATAAGATTTTTCTGGAGTCTCTCATTTTGTAAGAATAGCCAATATTAGTATATTTTATAGAATATTGAGAATGAAAATTAGTTTCAGTTTTTAAAAAGTTTGTTCTTGAACTTTTTTCAGTTAGAGAAATTAGATTTCAGATTTTGCATACAATATTTTGGTTTTGCTGTGGGAGTATAAATCTAATTAAATTAATCATTATTTTTTACATTAAGAAACAAATATTTTTTTCAAGCATTACAAAAACAAGTTTCCTGAGATGAGTGCTTTAAGCCACATTTCATCTGGAATATTTCTGTGGCTATTACAACTATTTCAAATAACAATGTGAGATGGAAAGGATATATGGACCTTCAGTGCAGAAGTAGTTGTGTCAAATTTATCTTGTCTCCCTTGATTTTTTTTAGCTATTTTAAAAGTTTTGCTTATGTGAATTCATCAAATATGTTTGTTTTGGGTAGACCTTCTCTTTTTTACCTCATATTCACTTATACTTCAATTAGTGTATCTCTGCACATACTGGATATATAATCTGATCATTGGTTAGATTAGAAACATGCATTTCACCACTATTCCACCTAATTAGGCAAAATATAGCCAGTATATAAATGTTGTCATAACATATCCTGCTAACAAAAATTTAGGTAGAAGACTACCTGCACTTGCTTTATTTTTTTTTTTTTCAGGCAATATTGGATGTTGTAGTGAATCTTCAGTTTAGCCTGATAGAAAAATTGTGGCAAACTTTCTGGCGCTATTCTCCCTCCACTCAAGCTGATGGCACTGCTATTAGTGAACCGAGGTCAGTAAATGTCTCTTTTATTGGTTATCATCATCCTTTAATTGCAGATGTCAAATCAAATAGGAATATAGTTTTACATACTAACTGGAAACCTAACATGCTATCCTTAATTTACCAGGTTAAATTAATGCTGTCTAAAATGTTTGTCCACGCTAACTAGTGTTTACCACAAATTACTTTTTTGAAATGATTGTATGTGTATATCTTACCATTTTGTTTGGTTTGGATGACTATGGTAGAGGTATCTTTTCATAACATATTCAATGTTTTTGAGATAAAAGGACCATTCTTATCATACCTCTGCATAAATTATATGCTGTAGCAGAAATTTGAAGGCCATTTTTCAATCTCATGTGACACAAGGTGCAGCAGTGCTGTTGGGTGTGGTTCAGACATCTGTAATGTTTTATTAAATACAATATTTTAAAGTCCATTGTTTTTCTATCTTCATGTATATGCATTTTCATTTATTCATTTGATACATTTGTTCACACCAGCAATCTGAGTGAAATAGAAAGTCGACTTCCGAAAGCAAAGCTGATTACTCTGTGCAAAAATGAGACTATTCTGAAATGGATGTGTAACTGTGACCATGTGATGTACCAGGCTTTGGTGGAGATTCTCATTCCTGACGTCCTTAGACCTATTCCTAGTAAGTTGAACACAGATGACGTCTTGTAAGGGTTTTTTTTTTTTGTCTGGTGATCTTATGCCTACAATATCTCCCAGGAAACCTTTGGGAGTGATTTTGAAGGCTACAGGAGTAGTATATGTGGTCACTCTTAGTTTTATAGTGTAGAAAGGTAGTAGTAGGTGTATGCATTGTATTTAAAGAAAAAGGGATTGATGATTTCACCACATTTATAAGAGGATAGAAACAGGCTTCCAGAAGTTTTCAGGATACATTTTCCTAAAAATTATGCTTTTGTCATTGTATATTATTTATTTTGTTATACTTTAGTATCAAAAAGTTGTTCCTTTTACTCTAGTCTACGTGATAGATTCCAACACACTATGGGTCTGAGCCAAAGTCCACTGATATCAGTCTTTCCAGTTACTTCAGTAGGCTTTGGGTTAGGCTTTATATTAACCTTTGAATAGCTAATAAAAATTATGTATATGCTGTATGCTTTCGTTTCTGGACAACTAAACAGTTGTCGTTGATCAGAGGGTTACTAAAGTCGGTAGGTTATGAATTTTAATGTTACATTTTACTATTAAAATGGTGTAGTACCAAGTCAAACATTTTTAGCCTTATTCGTTTTTCCAGGCTATCACATTTTTTGTTCCATGTCCGACATGATAGACTCAGTGACTGATTGTAGTATAATACCTTGGCCAGCCAACCATTATCAAATTGTTTTACTCAGGAGTACAGTTTTCTTTACAAAGCTAAAATTATTGGAATCCATAATTGCTCAGGCAGTGCATTTTATGACTGCTTTTGACAGAAACTAATTCACCTTGGTTTCCAGCAAAGTTGAATTCCTTTATAAAGTATGTATTATGTCATACTAAATGTTATGAATAGATCTTCCATTAACAATAATAATTAATGATACTATACAGATAAAATCCATATAGATACATATGCATTGTGTTCGCTTCATGAACCAAACAATAGTCATTTCATAGTTAAATTGGATTAATATTTAAAGGAGATGTGCTTCCAGATAGCCTTGTAACTAACAAAGCTATTTTCTGCTAGTGTCAATACAACTGCTACTAATGATATCAGTTACAGACAGGTCAGAAAAAAATTACACCTACACCTTTGTAAGAACATGCTACTGACCATCACATATTAATGAAACAGAATGGAACTTCACTATATACAGTACAGTACATTACTTGTGGTACAAGAAATTTTAGCTTTGTGAATCTAAAAGTCCGAATGCCAACTATATACTAAGACAATTTTTTCCCTGAGTTTTATAGTTAAAAAGGCAAAGAGTAAGATATTGGTGGGTTGCAGTTGTATTTTACCCTTTTATTAGTGAAGTAGAAAAGAGAAGAAGAAATGTTGAATGATTATCCTTTTTAAATACAGAGATTAAATAAGCAACCTTCATCTACACACTTAATCTAATTGGCTTTGATCTATGTTTATGGTAGAGTTTATTTTTCTGTTTCTGTGGAATCTTATTTTCAAGAGAATTCACTCTAGCTCAAACAAATATAAAAAAAAATTTCAATTAAAGTTCACAAATTGAATTGAGGTTTGAATGAAGGAGAAAAGAGCTATTAAAATAGTCTTCCATTCCATCCACACAAAGTAGTTTCTGATTTAAAAAAAATGTTTTCCGTAAGTGAAGTTATCGTGGAATATTTTAATGTGTGTGTGTGTGTGTGTGTGTGTGTGTTTGTGTGTGTGTGCGCGCACACCCATATATATATATATATGCTTACTGCTTTATGTACCAGATCCTGTTTTTTCCCTTGCCTTTCACTTGCTTCCTCTGCATTGACTGGTAGTCCCCAGAGAAGTTTTGTAAATTAGCTTATTAGCTATGATATCTTCCTGCCTACTCTCAATTTACTTCATGAGCTAGATGGAGCAGTGTCAGTGCAGGATTTCAAAAAATTCTTCATTGATGGAGCATATATGTCCAGTGCTGATACGTGCATATGTTTGGGTCCTCTTCATTCCCTTTGTCATTATTGACAAAGGATTTCCATTAGGAATGAAATGCAGTAATGGATGAACATACCATTAGTTAGTTTTGGAGAATTATATATGCTGTATATGCTGTATATCCTGTTGTTTGTATGATGCTTGATAGAAATATCTTTTAATCCAAGGACCACCTACTACCAACAAGCCTCTTTCTATCTTTTATGGTATCCTGGTGGGTTCCCATCCATGCCCTCATTTCTTCAAATATCTTTAGAGGGCAGATGTTTGATCCGCCTTTTTTTTTTTTTTTTGGATCTTCAGGAGTAGTTACCTAGCCTGTTTCTCCCATCTTGATCTTTTGCAGGAGTGAAGGCACACAAGTAGGCCCACTTCCCCTAAATTCCCCATCCTCCATCCCTACCATTCTGCATTAGTGAGAGTTAAAATGCTCCTCGCCCTTTTACTGTTACCCTTTAATTCCATGACTAAAAGGTACCGTTCTGTCACAAAGTACATTTAGCTCAAGAAAAATCCCTAAATTTAATCCAGATTTAGTCCTTTAGCACAGTGCACTCTGGAATGTGTCTCAGTACTGGATATAAAATGCCAATGCAAAAACAGCAGTAGTGGGAGTAGCAGTAGTTTATTACCTGCTTCAGAGGTTGAGGAAATGTCTTCCACTCACCACAATAAGCTAAATACAGGATTCAGGGAAATTTGGGTTTATGTGGCTGGCCCCATAAGAACAGAGATGGTGAAGCTGACTTGCTAATGGCCCCCTGGAAAAAGTATCATTCAAGAGTAAGAGTGGAAGCTGAGATCAAAAAGGGGTAGTGATTGCCTCAACAGGTACAAGTTCTTCTTTGAGTGCTGGTCTCTATATGGATTCCAAATATGAGTGCGCATGTGCGCCATGCGCCAGAGCTGGAAAAGTAGTAGTAGCGTCCGTTGACCTGCATGTGTGTTGTGCATTGTCCGCATGCTCACATCTGAGGTTATCAGAGGATCTGCAGGTCAACACTGCTCCAGTTCCCTCTTATCACCACATTGCCAGAGTCGGAACCCCTGTTCTGCCTGGCCCCGTTCAACATTTTCCCCCGTCGGGGAGATATTCCCCCTGCCCTTGGCTGCTGGGGATTGTGCCCTGGCAAACCAATTTCAAAAGCCATGCTTCTTTCCCACGCTCCTTTTCTGTGAGTGATGAGCACCAATGTGCCTTTACTGCCTTGGCAAATCCCACGTTGTCACCGGCTGTTCCTTCTTCTGATCGTTCCCATCCTGGACAATGATCCCACACTTTCACAGGCCTTGGGTGGCAGGCCAGTCCTCGCCCACAGACAACCTGCCAACCTGAAGCATATTCTCACCAGCAACTGCACACCGCACCATAGTAACTCTAGCTCAGGAACCAACCCATGCAACAAACCTCGATGCCAACTCTGCCCACATATCTACACCAGCAACACCATCACAGGACCTAACCAGATCAGCCACACCATCACCGGTTCATTCACCTGCACGTCCACCAATGTAATATATGCCATCATATGCCAGCAATGCCCCTCTGCTATGTACATCGGCCAAACTGGACAGTCTCTAAGGAAAAGGATAAATGGACACAAATCAGACATTAGGAATGGCAATATACAAAAACCTGTAGGAGAACACTTCAACCTCCCTGGCCACACAATAGCAGATTTTAAGGTGGCCATCCTCCAGCAAAAAAACTTTAGGACCAGACTCCAGAGAGAAACTGCTGAGCTCCAATTCATTTGCAAATTTAACACCATCAGTTTAGGACTAAACAAAGACTGTGAATGGCTTGCCAATTACAGAACCAGTTTCTCCTCCCTTGGTTTTCACACCTCAGCTGCTGGAACAGGGCCCCATCCTCCCTGATTGATCTAACCTCGTTATCTCTAGCCTGCTTCTTGCTTGCTTATATATACACACCTGCCCCTGGAAATTTCCACTGCTTGCATCCGAAGAAGTGGGTATTCACCCACGAAAGCTCATGCTGCAAAACATCTGTTAGTCTATAAGATGCCACAGGATTCTTTGCTGCTTCTACAGAACCAGACTAACACGGCTACCCCTCTGATACTTGACAACTTTTCCTCTGTACGTTTCCAATGCCTACGTGTGCAGTCTGATTCGAAACTGGCGGATCCACTGGAATGGTATCTGTCACCTCTGGTGAGTGCCCTTCTGTCTTGCTCCTGTGCAACCGAGCCATCAGTACTGCCACAGAAGCCCCACCATGAGCATAAGAAGCATGGACATGGGCATAAGGGCAGCTCCCCAGTGGGGATGGCCCTGAAACACAGCATTGCCTCCCTGAGCCAGGTCAGGCGAAGAGTTGTGCATTGACCCGGCTGCTCCAGCTCCCAAGAAGCCCCGGAAGGAGCATAAGGCAAAGCACCATCCACTTTCGAGGACCTTCCCTTTGACAACCAAAAGCTCTTTAGTGACAAGACGGATTAATCCCTCCACGCTCTGAATGATTCCCACTCCACTATGCGGTCATTCACCATTTACACCTAGGCCCCGACCTGCAGGCAGCAGAGGTCATGCTTTCACCCTCCCCCACACCTCCTTCTAGTCCTAATTCCAACAACAATAGGCATCGTCCCAACATCATCAACGCTCTCAGCAACCACGTTACTCCGCTGCTACCAGTTCTGCCCCCTCAAACTTCCCACAACAACAATCAAAACACCCATTTTGACTCCCCCATCAAGACCTCTGAACCTCCTCCTACCCCTCTCACGGTTCCCCATGTCATCTTTGGGGGCCGTCTTACCTGTTTGCCCACAACTGGGGCAAGAGCACCACAGACCGCTCGATACTTGACACCATTCATCAGAGCTACTTTACCGAATTCCTCTCATTCCCCCCTCGTTGCACGCTCCTGGAGATCCCTCCCACTGAGATCTCCTCTGAGAGGAAGCAGGCACCCTTCTCCGAAAGGGCGCCATGGAGCGCATTCCCCTCCATTACTAGGGCTGCAGCTTTAATTCCCTGTATTTCCTTATTCTGAAAAAAACAGGCAGCTGCTGCCACATTCTGGACCTCCGATTGCTCAACAGTTCATATGAAAATTCAAGTTCTGGATGGTCACACTTTCCCTCTTATCCCTTCCTCCCCTCACGGAGCCTGGTTTGTGGCTCTCAATATGAAAATGCATATTTCCACATCAACAGTCACCTGGCTCATTGGAAATTTCTCCGTTTTATGCTTGCTCATTCCCATTATCAGTTTTGTATACTCCCCTTCAGCATTGCCACTGGTCCTTGTGTAGTCGCAGAAGTCTTTGCCAATATTACAGCCCACATGCGACACCTCGGCCACTCCATGTTTCCCTATCTTGATGACTGTTCCTCGTTGTGACATCATGCAACCACTTCCTTTCAGCTATCCAGAGCCTTTGCAGTCTCCTCACCATCTTGGGCATTTGTATCAACAAGGAAAAGCCAGTCCTCATTGCTACCCAATGGATCACTTTTATTGGGTCGTTCCTGGACTCTCTCGTGAGCTGAGCTTTCCTCCCAACAGACCCGTTTTCCATCCTCACCTCTCTCATCACAACTTTATGCCACAGACCGTACACCTGTATCCACCAATGTCTTTCCCTCCTTGGCCACATGGCGGCCTGCACCTCCATAACACCCCATGCCTGCCTTCATATACGCTGCCTTCAGCTGTGGCTCAGGTTGATCTACAAATCACAGACAGACTGCTTGAACAAGTCTGTCCTGCTCCCCTGGTTTGTCCTAGACTCCTTCATGTGGTGGACCGACCTGTCAAAGGCTTGGTTGGCACTCTGTTTACACCCTCCACTCCCTGCACATCTCTAACCACAGATGCCTCCCTCACTGGTTGGGGTGCCCACCTGTCTAGTCACATGGTCTAGGGCCTCTGGACACCGAGAGAGGCCAAATGCATATCAATATCCTGGAACTGAGAGTTGCCCATCTTGCCTGTCGGGCATTCCTCCCTCTCATAATATCACATCACATTCAACTGCTGTCCCACAACATGGCAACAGTTGTATACATCAACAAGCAAGGCGGTGCTAGGTCACACTTTCTTTGTGCAGAGGCCATCCAACTCTGGAAAGGGTGCATCAAGCTCGATGTGATGTTACAAGCCGTGTATCTTCTGGGTGTCAGCAACTCCCTAGCGAACACGCTCAGCAGGTCTTTCTACGCGAACCATGAGTGGGAACTACATGATCCCACATGATGCTCTGTCTTCCGCTGGTGGGGCACCCTGTGCTGGGTACTCTTTGTGACTACTGAGAACTGCAAACTCCTCCTCTTCTGCTCCAGTTGGGAATTGGGGCCGGACTCACAGGGCGATGCCCTTCTCCTGCCCTAGACCAACAAAGTCCACTATGCCTTTCCCCTACTCCTGCAAGTCTTGCACAAGATTCAGTGGGATCAAGCGAAGGTCATACTGATAGTCCCCTTTTGGCCTTGCCAATACTGGTTCATGGACCTCCTCCATCTCCCTGCTTCCCCCCTCCACCCCCCGATCTGCCTGCACACCCACCCAGATCTTCTCACACAGGCGCAGGGATGACTCTGACACCCCAACACGTGCTTGCTCCACTTCACAGCCTGGTATTTGGATGGGACTCGTGAAGAGACAGAGCATGCTCCAGCCTGGTGCATGACATCCTCATGCACAGCAGGAGGCCATCTATCGGAGCCTGCTATCAGGCAAAATGGAAGCATTTCACCACTTGGGTATACCACCACCATTACCCACTTGACTCCATATCCATTCCTATCCTCCTGGGCAACCTCCTCCAACTTAAACTGTAGGCCCTCACCCACTCCTCCCTCAGAGTCCACCTGGTGGCTCCCAGAGCCTTCCTCCCTCCATTAGACAGTTCCTCCATCTTCACTCACCCAACCACTGTTTGCTTCCTCAATGGCTTAATCAATGCCTTTCAACCAGTACAAAAACCTACCCTGTCTTGGGACCTGAATATCTCTCTCTCTGCTCTCGCTAAACCACCTTTAGAAGCCCTCATGACCTGCTTTGTTGCCCACCCTCTCCACAAAGATGATCTTCTTGGTGCCATCACCTTAGCAATTCTGGTACTCTTATAGAAGATGAGCACTTTTAGTTCTGAGGTTAGAATCAGCTGGCACAACACTAATGAAACAAACAGCACTATTACCAATGCCATTTTCTGTAAAACCTTTTATTACTGACAGCAGCACTTCACAGGCTGTAACAAATCAAAAGCAGCTCAGGTCACTTTCATTGTTAACTGCATGCAAGATCACCTTGTCACTCTCTAGATTAGTTTTCTTGTGTGATAGCCAAATCAGCACCAAGAATGTCTACAGAAATGCCGTTTTAAGGTCTTTTGTAGTTACAAGGCACATGAACAATCACTGCTTCAAAGAAAAATAAGAGATTTTCATTTCCTCTCTAGAATAGGGCTTAAGAAGTAAAGGCCAGCACACATTTAGGTAGCATGCATTCGCTTGATTGAAACAAAGAGGGCACAGAATTTGTTTTGGGTTTACGATGACACTCCTCCCTCTGAGGTCTTTAGAAATTCGCGGTTATTCGCGGTTACAATTTTTATGTTAAATAATCTATTTTATATACATAAAAGAAACTTCCTGCTTTGGAAGTTAACATATCTCTTACTATCATCTATTCCTCTTTTTCTTTGCAATAAAAGACAACATTTATTCGATCGAGGTGTTCATTTCCTTTTTAATCACACTTATTTTGAAAGTAGATTAGAGATACTTTGCTCTGAAAGATGAGTATATGAAAGAGATGTTTTACTATATCTGTTGTACAGTGTCCATGAAAAGACTACTTTTGCCTTAGATAACTAATATAATTAACTCAGTAGTTAGAGCTCAAGGAACACGGTATTAAAGAAATTCTGTAAAACCATTGGTCACATGAATTAATGCACAGGTAATTAATAAGTGTACAGAAATAAATTTGCATAGTACCAAAAGTATGCTAGGTATTTGACAGACCAGAAAAAAGAAGTCTTTTTTTGTCCTTGAAAACTCATGAAAAAGCCTGTTCTCATAAGACTTCCAGCCCAATTTTGCAACGTCACAAGGCTCAGACCTTACCAGGTTCACCCATTGCTAATTCCCACTGCATAGTTGAAAACAAAATAATATGCTAGGAAGACAAATAACTTTATCTTTTTTTGGTAGATCTAACTAACTTTGATTCCTTTAAAAAATACACACTTTAACAAAGGGAATCATTAGTTACTTTAGTTGTAAGTGGATATTTCTATAAGAATATGACTTTTCTTTACAACTAATTCTTACTCTACCAGAGAAATATGATTTTATAAATAGACCCAATCAATACTCGGTTACAGACATTTGCATTGTTTCCTTTTCATCATTCAAAATCTTTTAAAGACAATAGAGTTTCCCCCTTTCAAGGTGTTTTTACACCATTATTACAACTGCGTTATTCATCATGAGTCTTTTGAAACTTATAGTTTTCCTTTCTCCTTTATGTGACACTGTTTTGGTAGATATATATATTACACTTGAGAGAGCAAGTGAGAGGTAAGGAAAAGTGAGGTTTTATTTACTGTGGAGGAGTTCCTGTTTTCTTTTCCAAGTGTAGCTCCCTCAGCACATATTTCCCTTCCATCCCCCTTCATGAACTAGAACTTTTTCTCACTTGAGAAATGCAGGTTAGTGTCCATCTCTTCCTTTATAGAAGGGAATATGATGTCACAGGCTCATCGACAGGTCTATAAAATTTCTCTCGAACCACCTGTGTGGACCACTCATCAGTGCTGAGGGAGCTGTACTGGGAAAGGGAAACAGAGGCTTCTCCACGGTAAGAATAACCCCACTTTCTATCAGTTATGTGTATTGTTATATTTTGCTGATTGATACTGCCTTTTAGCACTGCACTAATGTGTTTTATTCTTTAAAACTGGAATAAGCAGTATGTTGGTGATGGTGCAGCACAATTTGGGCTAACTTGAGGAAATTGTACTTTTGTAATAATCACAATTTTCAGCAGCCTCTCTGTACCGGAGAAGAAAAAGCACTTAGTTGCACTGGAAGGTTGAAAATTAATGATGTAAAGAGAATCCTGCTTGTTTCAGTAGATACAAAACAGTTGTTACGGTTATTGATTTCCTCTACATAAATACCTGAAACACTACTCACCACTGGTGTTTTGTTGTTTTGGCCATAGACATTTGAAAAGCTTCTTAGATAAAGAAGTCAGTTCTGCTCACAAAAGCTGAAAATAAAATAATTTTTGCATATTATATATGTGAATGAAGAATTTTGAACCTAGACTGGATAAGCCTCTGAGTATGTAAAAACAGCAGATCTCATCAGTATAGAATATTAAAATATAGAGGACATGAAGGTTTCAGTACAGGCACTTCTTTTTCATTCGGTTTTTATTCTTTAATGTTTAGGTGCCTTGACCCAAGCCATTCGCAATTTTGCAAAAAGCCTTGAAGGTTGGCTTTCCAATGCCATGAACAATATTCCACAGAGAATGATACAAACCAAGGTAAAATTAAGTTACCATTTAGTTTGGAATGAAAGTTGCATTATTCAACAGTGAGCCTGAATGACATTAATGACTATAGTAAAAATAGTAGCATTTTGACAAGTACAACAAATGCTGTTATGTTTTATGTTTTGTTTGCTGAAATTCTTTAAAACATATGAGAAAACATTATTTGATCTGTAATTTTAAATGCTTTGATTCACACGTAAGATGGCTCACACAAAATGAATATATAATTAAAATGTAATATAAAAGAATCATCAAGGGACAAGTTGATACAAAAATAATGTAAGTACAATATGATTTGAGAAAATGGATTTCTTCATAGGTTGCCGCTGTAAGTGCCTTTGCCCAGACTCTGCGAAGATACACATCTCTTAATCACCTGGCTCAGGCAGCTCGTGCTGTGCTTCAGAACACTTCTCAAATCAACCAGATGCTCAATGACCTCAACCGTGTTGATTTTGCCAATGTCCAGGTAAACTGTAGCTTTACAAAACAGAGAGTTTATCAAGTGTTCTCTTTTGTTTTCCCCATAACTCTGAACATTAGTATTAGCTCACATATTTCCACTCAGAAAATGCAACAGGAACATTTTGCTGAGGTGTATGCTGATTGCGTCTTTCCAAATCTAACAGTTAACACAACTGTCCCCAGGAAGGAAAGAAATCAGAGCTTTTTCCTCTCGATTTCCTCTGTTCTAACCCAAAGCGTTCTGCTGACTTTCATTTAGTGGAGATGCAAATGAGGAGTCCACTTGTTTTTAGAACTAGTGCCTCCCTCTTGTGATGAGGTCTAAGGCAATAGGTGTGGTCTTCTGGGCATATCTAAGGCCTGGTCTACACTACGCGTTTAAACCGAATTTAGCAGCGTTAAACCGATTCAACCCTGCACCTGTCCACACAACGAGGCCCTTTATCAATATAAAGGGCTCTTTAAACCGATTTCTGTACTCCTCCCTGACGAGAGAAGTAGCGCTGAAATCGGTATTGCCATGTCGGATTAGGGTTAGTGTGGCCGCAAATCGACGGTATTGGCCTCTGGGCGTTATCCCACAGTGCACCATTGTGACCGCTCTGGACAGCAATCTGAACTCAGATGCACTGGCCAGGTAGACAGGAAAAGCCCCGCGAACTTTTGAATTTCATTTCCTGTTTGCCCAGCGTGGAGCTCTGATCAGCACGGGTGGTGATGCAGTCCCAAATCCAAAAAGAGCTCCAGCATGGACCGTACGGGAGATACTGGATCTGATCGCTGTATGAGGATACAAATCTGTTGTATCAGAGCTCCGTTACAGAAGACGAAATGACAAAGCATTTGAAAAAATCTCCAGGCTATGATAGACAGAGGCCACAGCACAGTGCTGTGTGACAAGCGTAACGGAAAGCCAAAGAATCAAATGGATGCTCAGGGAGGGAGGGAGGGGGTACTGAGGACTCCAGCTATCCCACAGTCCCTGCAGTCTCCGAAAAGCATTTGCATTCTTGGCTGAGCTCCCAATGCCTGAAGGGTCAAAAACATTTTCCCGGGTGTTTCAGGGTATATGTCATCAATTTACACCCTCCCTCCCCCCCGAAAGAAAAGGGGAAAAAAACGTTTCTCACCTTTTTTCAATGTCACCCTATGTCTACTGCATGCTGCTGGTAGACAGGGTGCTGCAGTGCTGAACACCAGCATCCCCTTCCCGGTGGCAGACGGTACAATATGACTGCTATCCGTCGTCATCATCAGCGCGTGAGTGCTCCTGGCTGGCCTCGGTGAGGTCGGCCGGGGGCGCCTGGGTAAAAAAGGGAATGACTCCCGGTCATTCTCGGCAGATGGTACAGAATGGCTGGTAACCGTCTTCATCATAGCAACTGGAGGCTGAGCTCCATCAGCCCCCCACCCCCCTTTCATGTCTAAAGAAAAGATTCCGTACTGCCTGGACTATCATAGCAGTAGGAGGCTTCCTCCCCCTCATTTTATCTCACTAAAAAGTCAGTGTTTCTTATTCCTGCATTCTTTATTACGTCATCACACAAATGGGGGGACACTGCCACGGTAGCCCAGGAGGGTTGGGGGAGGAGGGAAGCAATGGGTGGCGTTGTTGCAGGGGCACCCCCTAGAATGGCATGCAGCTCATCATTTCTGCGGGATCTCTGGGGCTCTGACACGGAGCGGCTGTGCTCTCTGGTTCTCTAGTACACTTGCCCCATATTCTAGGCAGGACTGACTCTATTTTTAGACAAAACATAAAGAAGGGAATGACCCGGGGAGTCATTCCCATTTTTGTCCATGTGCCCCCGGCCGACCTCAGCGAGGCCAGCCAGGAGCACCCATGACAGCAGCAGACAGTACAGAACGACTGATAACCATCATCTCATTGCCAATTTACAATGGCATGGCAGACGGTGTTGCCTGATTTGGGGAGGGTTAATAGGGACAGTGGAATTTATCCACTTAATTTAGTTGTATTTAATAATTAATTTTCTAATTAATTAATAATGTTAGTAATAATTGATAGGTATTAATAATATGGGTATGGCTCGCCAATATGTGTGATCAGAAGATAAAGTTCGTCTTGAATCAGGCTTCACAGAATTTAATACAAGGAGATTGGGGTATAACAGGAATTACACTGAGACAAAGTTTAGTCAAACAAGACCTTTTATTTAAAATCAATGAAACAAGAAGTAAATGTAAAATGTTAAAAGCAGTTTGATTACAAAGTTACAAAATATCACAGTTCTTTAAGAGATATGATATGATATTACACAGTTCTAATGCACTTTGCAGCAAATAGTACTAGAGTGAATTTCACACCTCTGCTTGAGGAAGTATAGTTATAAAGAAACTGGTTATGAATTAAACCCTTCTTAGCATAGATGCTTTAGAGGTGAAGTAGAAATTAAGAATTATTTCATACTTACAGCTGTGAAAGGACAGAACACTACGACTTATCAGTAGTTGACAGCTTTCGTAGGTGTAGGCAGGGTGAGGCGATGGAGAATAGAAGGATGGGTGTATCACCTGCCTAATGGTGAATTATCACACCTTTTATAGGGAAAAATCCTTCCTCCTATGCCCAAATTTGTCTTTCCCCCATAGAAAGGTGAGGGTACCTGTTTTCATTGGCTGACCTTTTGTGTGCGTACTAATGACAGCTATATAGTAGCTTGCGGGTGTACATGTTACATTTGTGGGCAGAAATACCCTCCTTTTGCACCTAACTAGGTGAAAGGTTAGCAGATATTCAAAAGTCCCTAGACAATTTGCGTAGGTTTGTCTCCTATTATTACTTTTCTGAGTAAGGGTCTTAAAGGTTGCTTTCAGCATCACAGAGGAAATAGGCCAGGATGTCTGGTCTAGAAGTTTCTAGGTATCTTCATTACAGCTTATTGCAAATTCTATTAATCTATGCAGCCTACACACTTTTATCAAAAAGACATTTTATACAGACCAACAGATTAATCCTCAGGGCTACAACGGTGCAATAGGGATGGTAACCGTCTCTGCTACCTTGCAAAGGCAAATGAATGCTGCTGTGTAGCACTGCAGTACCGCGTCTGTCAGCATCATCCAGTACACATACGGTGACAGTGAAAAAAGGCAAAACGGGCTCCATGGTTGCCATGCTATGGCGTCTGCCAGGGCAATCCAGGGAAAAAGGACGTGAAATGATTGTCTGCCGTTGCTTTCACGGAGGAAGGATTGAGTGACGACATTTACCCAGAATCACCCTCGACACTGTTTTTGCATTGGGATCTCAACCCAGAATTCCAATGGGCGGGGGAGACTGCAGGAACCATGGGATAGCTACTGGATAGCTACCCACAGTGCAACGCTACGGAAATCGACGCTAGCCTCGGTACATGGACGCACGCCGCCGAATTAATGTGCTTAGTGTGGCCGCGTGCACTCGACTTTATACAATCTGTTTTACAAAACCAGTTTATGTAAAATCAGAATAATCCCGTAGTGTAGACATACCCTAATAGTAGCTAACTATTCTGTAGTATTTCTAGTGAGGGTATCCTACTCACTTTAAAACAAACAAACAAACATTTAAAAGTAGTACACTTACCTGCTATGGTCACAATGTGTTCAAATTATTTATTCTATTTAAAATGTGATTCCAGTGTCTCTGTAAATACACTATAAATCGCATAATTAATTTGGATTAATTTTGTTTGCCTACGGGCAAACAAAACAGCCTTGATCTCACCCACTGCTTACTACTCTCTGCACTAGTACTCCTGCTCACCCAACATGCTGCCACTACACTCCCTACAACTCACCAACTAATGAAATTTTCATTATAAACATTAGGAAGGACTAGAGTTAAAGACGTTTCATATGAAAATATTTGCGTATTACTCTCTATTCATTTTTGTTTTTTTCTCTATAGTATTCTTAGTTTATGTATTTTGTTTAAAGCCCATTTTCATATTTTGTTTATTTTTGTCCACCTTTTTGTAAGAATGAGATTATAGGGGATTTGAAAATAAAAATGGCTTCATTAGTTTGCCTGGAAAGAGTAGTTCATCCTCTTTATTCAGTTGATTATCTAATCTTTATAATAATTTTCCTTTTATGCATAAGCTTCATGTATTGATGTTAATTGAAGATATGTTATGTACTGTAATAGGAGCAGGCTTCCTGGGTATGCCAGTGTGATGACAACATGGTTCAGAGACTAGAAACCGACTTCAAGATGACTCTTCAGCAGCAGAGCACTCTGGAGCAGTGGGCTGCCTGGCTCGATAATGTAATGATGCAAGCATTGAAACCATATGAAGGAAGACCCAGCTTTCCTAAAGCAGCACGGCAATTTCTGCTAAAATGGTCTTTCTACAGGTAGTTCTTAAAATTCTTCTAAAATGTTTTCAGTGCATTTCATACTTTGCTGTTGATGTGTGCGCACACACAGAGATTTTGATAACATTGAAGAAAAACAAGATCGGAGCATAGAGCGCTCATTATTAAAGATTCCATAGCATTTTTCAAAAGGGTAGGGTTATGTTAACTTCAAATTCAAGGCCAGAATGCAACTCAGTGGTTGAGGAGAGATTCTTGTGAACTATTTCAGAAGCATTGTACAAGTGCAAATGAGAGCAAAATTTGGTCCTAAGTTTGTAACATGTTCAGGAAATCTTTGGGATGAAACACTATATAACTACAATTATTTTTATTAATATTATTTATTAAAATACCATGTCTTCTATTTTTATTTCATTTTGAAGACCGACTTTTTTAATATGCAGATGAACATCAAGCTAAAAGTAAATATTCTGTGTTAGCTCTGCTTCTGTTATCAAAGAAGAGCTGGTAAATAAAGTATATTCTTTGTGTGTCATGTTTGTATATAAATACATGGTTACATTATGTAACTTTTTTTCTGTGTGTATAAAGTACATTGACAGAATATTTCTTAATTTTTTAAAGATGATCCATTATAGTATCTGTTTTATGAGTCTTTAATATTGTGGAGTTTTTTCAAACAAAAACTGCATTTGTACATACAACAGGTACACTTGCTAACTTATTGGCACAACTTACATGACCAGCTTTGAAAATTGTATCAATGAGAAATCTCTACCATTGTGTTGCAGTTTTGGCACGAATGATGGTATAGCTGAAAGGCATCTTTTCTTTTGTACTTTCAGATCTTTGTTTAAACTAGAATAATTACAATGTTTTTTATTTAGGATTCAAATAGAAGACTCTTTCTTTCTTGTATTTTAATGCCAGTTTTTCAAAGGGCTGATTTTTGCATGTGCCTAACTGATGTGCATGTAACCTTTAATGTGTGCCCCCAAATTGGGATGATTCTATACCAATGCATTGAAAGGTGTGCATGCATAAAGAAATACACTTTTGAAAATCTGGCTTCTAGATTCTAGGAGTATGGGCTCACAGATGATAATTTCAGAGAAAAGGGAAAGTTGTTTACCTGTAAAGTGACTTCTCTGAAAATAGTATAATATAAAAATGCAAACTCACCTACTCTATTTAACATTTGAGAAATATTTGGGATGGGTCTATGCTAAAATAATCCATATTTGCAGAGCAAGGCATGATATATAGATTCTGGACTATTTAGGCAAATAATATTTTCTAATATCTTTCCTGCATTGGTTTCCTTGACATTGCACACCAAAAACCCCATAACTCAGGAGTTTTGTGTCTGTGGATAATGTTAACTGCAGAAGATTCTTCTCTGAGTTAATTCACCATAGGGATAAGGCATGTAATTGTAAATATGGGGTAATTTTAATATTTATTTTATATATATATATTTTTCATTTTTAAACAGCTCAATGGTTATTCGAGACTTAACCTTGCGCAGTGCTGCTAGCTTTGGCTCTTTTCATCTGATCCGACTGCTTTATGATGAGTACATGTTTTACTTAGTAGAACACCGTGTTGCTCAGGCAACAGGAGAAACACCTATAGCAGTTATGGGAGAGGTAAGATAATATGCAAGAGACTTGATTGCTTGATTTAGAGGTGAATTTGGAATATACCTTTACAAAGTATCTGTAAAGTCTAATTATATGTGGGAAGAGCTTAGTAATATAACTGCTGTAGACATAAGGTTTGGACTGGGTTTGAAATAGACCAACACTTTCAAACTTGAGTGCCCAAAGTTAGGTATCTTAATCCACGTTTAGGCAACTAAATAAATTGCCTGATTTGCAGAGTTATTGAGCACTCACAACTCAGTACTCTATAAACATTGTAAAATAAAGCTGTAGTTGGAAACTCTTCTTTTCAGTGAACTATCTGCAGAAAGTAAGAATTAATTTCCTTAAACATTTGCATAATAAACTGAAAATCTGAAATAAATAATTTGGATTAGATATAAATGTCTCAGATCCCAGTTGTGCAAACACTTACATATGCTTGATTTTACACACAACTAGTCCTTTTGGCTTCACTGGTACTATACTTGTACATAAATTAAACCCCATACATAAGTGGCTGCTGGATTGGGACCCATATAGTTAGCAGGTGGCTAATCTAACTGAAATGTGGTGGGTTTTATACCATGGAATCATCATGTTATGTCTGTTACATTGTTAAGTCAATTCAAAACTTAAGTTGACATCATACAGCATTCTTCCCTCAAGATCTATTTAATATTATTATTAAATATTATCCATAAATGTTTTACTTTAATAGAGGTTGGGGAAGTGCCATATACTGTTAGCTTAATTTGTGGTGTGGCTTAATACAACATAATACGGCATTACACAATTGAGAAAAATAAATCATTATGTTTCTGAGTAGCCACCTGCTAACCATTCAGATATTTATATCAAATACTGGCTTTTTTTTTAATTGCAGTGTTTCCCCATTATAATGTATGTATAGTAAGGAATATGTCAAAATGTAGAGTTGCTATATTTCTGTCTTTTTAATTGAAATAGAATTTGCCAACTGTGAGGTGTTTAGCATGAGGGTTTCAATAATGGTCTGGTATAAATTGAGGACTGACAAACTTCTTTAGCTCAAATAAGAACCAACCCAAAACTGTTTTGAGTTTTGGGGGCAAAGCGATTAACTATTTTTTTATTTATGCCATTTATATATATGTGCATTTCCTGGTTTTGGATGAAATAGCAAAAGGACGGCTAATTCTTTCTGTATTTTTGACCAGAATGAAGCCAAGTAGTGTTAGAAATATATTATATAAATATATGTTGTTCTGACCTGAAAATTATAGGTCAGATTTTGTTCTACAGTTTCTCATTCAAAAAAGGGATGGAACTGGAGGATTGTTTTCCAGGTGGTGTGGGTGGCTAGTAGGCAACATTGCATTTAGTTAGTTTGCATAAACCAGTTAATTACCAGAATAAGATACACCTGATGTAAACCCCAACTATTTGGCCACACTGGAAGAAAGACGAGGCAATTGATGTGATTTAATTAGACTGCAACTCTATCTCTGTATTTGGGAATATTCAGCAATAAAATTGTACAGTGCAGGTCATCATCATTTGCCACATAATCTCCAACCTGGTCCTGGCCATCCCATTGCTGAAATCCAGCCACCCTCCCCTTGCATGAGGTAAAAAGGGCTAGAAAAGGAGAGGGACTCAGCACCCTCCTGTACCAGGTGTAGGAGCCCCCAAATTCCTTTCCTCAGCTCATTTATGGAATGCTTTGCTTCAAATCCTTTCCCAGTCCATTTCATCTGATACTTGTTACAGAAGGGATACAGTTATCTGCACTGGACATCTGCCACAAGGAGGCACAGACAGTTTAGCTTGTCTGCCTCCCACACATCCCACTCCGGGTTCCCAGATATTTACTGATTCTTTCCTAAATACTGGAAAAAAATAATCTGCTCCCCTGTCAGATAGTGTACTTCATCCTTCCCAAATAACTGGGGTACCCAGTAAGGTACCTCTGGGGCACCTGGCATTGGCCACTGGTGGAAGACAGGATATTGATGGAGATGCACCTTTGGTCTGACCGAGTATGGACGTTCTTATGCTTATATATGTCCTGATGTGCCACCCATCCCCAACCTAGTATAGCTGCTTTCTGCTCTTCCCTGCTCCATCTGTGTAAACTTCCCCCTCTACTGTAGGAGGGGAAACCCCTTTTCTTCAAGCCAGATGGACAAGGATCCACCACATACAGCTGTGGTGAGCACACTTGCACTGATTCAATGCATCTACATTAGGTGTGTGCACTAGTGTCACTGCATCAATGATGCAGAGACATGGGTTCAAATTTCTCTATTACAGACAAGGTCTTAAGGGGAAATGTTGTGGAAGCTTTTTGTTTAAATATTGGCAACACATCATAGGCACCAACAATATTTTCTGAACTTTACAATGCAGGAATATCTTACTCAAAGAGCTTGCACTCAAAACAGGCAAGGATCCTGGCAAAGATGTCAGATAATTATTTTAATCAGGATTTTAACTTCAGTTTTTAATTTGTTTCACCATTTTCATTGCTGGGTTTTTTTTATTTTAGCTTTGATGTTATTTCCTTAATGTAAACCATGGTAAAATGCATCTTAGGCCTGGTCTACACTACGTGTTTAAACCGGTTTAAGGAGCGTAAAACCGATTTAACGCCACACCCATCCACACTAAGAGGCCCTTTATATCGATATAAAGGGCTCTTTAAACCGGTTTCTGTACTCCTCCCTAACGAGAGGAGTAGCGCTAGTATCGGTATTACCATATCGGATTAGGGTTAGTGTGGCCGCAGATCGACGGTATTGGCCTCCGGGTGGTATCCCACAGTGCACCACTGACCGCTCTGGACATCAATCTGAACTCGGATGCAGTGGCCAGGTAGACAGGAAAAGCCCCACGAACTTTTGAATATTTCCTGTTTGCCCAGCGTGGAGCTCCGATCAGCACGTGTGGCGAGGCAGTTAAAAATCAAAATAAAGAAAGAGCTCCAGCATGGACCATGCGGATGTGATTGCTGTAAGGGCAGGCAAATCTGTTCTATCAGCGCTCCGTTACAGAAGACGAAATTCAAAATCATTTTTAAAAAATCTCCAGACAGACGCCATAGCAGGGACTCAGCTCACTGCTGCGTGACAAGCGTAACGGAAAGCCAAAGAATCAAATGGACGCTCATGGCCTGGAGGACTCAAGCTATCCCACAGTTCTTGCAGTCTCCGAAAAGTATTTGCATTCTTGGCTGAGCTCCAAATGCTTCTAGGGTCAAACACAGTGTCCGCGGTGGGTCAGGGCATAGCTCGGCAATTTACGCACCCCCCCACCCACCCCCAGAAGTGAAAGGGAAAACAATCCTCTCTTGACTCTTTTACATGTCACCCTATCTTTACTGAATGCTGCAGATAGACACGATGCTGCAGCACTCAACACCAACATCCTTGCTCCCCCCCTGCCATGGGTGGCTGATGGTGCAATAAGACTGATATCCATCGTCATCATCAGCCTATCGGCACATGGGGCAGTGCAAAAGGACTGGTAACCATGCCGACTAGCATCAGTTAGGTCGATCAAGTGTGCCTGCCCCTAATTTTTCCTGCTAGATGGTGCAATATGGCTGGTAACCGTCTTCATCATAGCAACAGGGGGCTGAGCTCCATCAGCCCCCACCCTTCATGTGTAAAGAAAAGATTCAGTTGCCCCTGGACTAGCAGTGGGATGCTGGTCTCCTCTCCTACACACTGCTTAATGTCCTGTCTGGACTATCATAGCAGCTGGAGGCTGCCTTCCACTCATTTCTCACTAACAAGTCACTGTGTCATCACACAAGTGGGGGGACAATGCTATGGTAGCCCAGGAAGGCTGGGGGAAGAACAGAATGAACAGGTGGGGTTGTTGCAGGAGCACCCCCTGTGAATAGCATACAGCTCATAATTTCTGCAGGATCTGACACAGAGCAGCTGTGCTCTCTGGTTCTATGATACAGTGGTTCTCTAGTACACTTGCCCATATTCTAGGCAGGACTGATTCTATTTCTAGATACCAAAAAGGAGGGATTGACTCAGGGAGTCATTCCCAATTTTGGCTTTTGCGCCCCTGGCTGATCTCAGTTGCCCCTGATCTCAGCCAGGGGCACTTAGGACAGCAGCAAATGGTGCAGTGCAAAAGGACTGGTAGCCACGATCATCTTATTACCAATTTATGGTATGGTAGATGGTGCAATATGGCTGGTAACCATCTCTGCTATCATGCAAAAGCAAAAGCATGCTGCTGTGTAGCGCTGCTGAATCGCCTCTGTGAGCGGCATCTAGTACACATACGGTGACAGTCACAAAAGGCAAAACAGGCTCCATGATTGCCATGCTATGGCATCTGCCAGGGCAATCCAGGGAAAAAAGGCACGAAATGCTTGTCTGCCGTTGCTTTCCCAGTGGAAGGAGTGACTGACGACTTTTACCCAGAACCACCCGTGACAATGATTTTTGCCCCATCAGGCACTGGGATCTCAACCCGGAAATTCCAAGGGGCGGGGGAGGCTGCGGGAACTATGGGATAGCGACGGAATAGCTACCCACAGTGCAATGCTCCAGAAATCGACGCTAGCCTCGGACCGTGGACACACACCACCGATTTAATGTGTTTAGTGTGGCTGCGCGCACTCGGTTTTATACAATCTGTTTTGCTAAACCGGTTTATGTAAATTCGGAATAATCCCGTAGTGTAGACGTACCCTTAGTGGGAATGGAAAATGAGCTACTGTACTAAGTGAAAATCTCTCTGATTTTCTGCACCCTGTCATCCTCACCTTTACATATGCTTCCTTTTTGGTCAGTAGAAAGATTGTATTTAAAAATGACCAAAAAGAAAAACCAAACGGTCTTATTTGCAGAAAAATCTTCAAGGTAATTAATCTACCAATTGTGGCAACTATTTTTTTTTTTTTACAACTGGTATATATCTAGCTTCACTGTGTCTTTTCTAAAATATGCTGTCGTACATCTTATTTTTGATATCTTGGTTTAAAGGTTTCCTGGTCTCTGCACTATAGAATCAGAATTATTCAGATTAAGGTGGACCAGTCAAAATACAAAGGTTTCTCCTACTGTTTTTTCACTACGGCAGCAAAGCAGTTATTTGACTGTAACTCTTTTAAAAAATTGGTGAGATAAATTGCAAATAATTTTCTAACTACATGATAAAAAGGATGGACTGTGTCACCATTTTGTTTGATGTTTAAATAGGACGTGCAATATGGATTTTAAGACTAGCCAAGAATATTTATTATTTTGCAGTTTGGCGACTTAAATGCTGTTTCCCCTGGAAATATGGATAAAGGTAAGTACTTAATCTCTTGAACATGTAGTTCTTTATAGAACTAGTATTATCTGGAGCAAGACAAATCTTAATATTATGTAACTATAGTAGGGCTGTCAAGTGATTAAAAAATTAATCGCGATTAATTATGTGATAAAAAAATTAATCATTACTAATCACACGATTAATCACACTGTTAAACAATAATAGAATAGTACCATTTATTTAAATACTTATGGATGTTGTCTACATTTTCAAAAATATTTATTTCAATTATAACAGAATACAAAGTGTACAGTGTTCACTTTATTTTTTATTATAAGTATTTGCACTGTAAAAAAACAAGATAGTATTTTTCAATTCACCTAATACAAGTAGTATAGTGCAATCTCTTTATCATGAAAGTTGAACTTACAAATGTAGAATTATATACAAAAAAACCTGCATTCAAAAATAAAAAACAATGTAAAATTTTAGAGCCTGCAAGTCCACTCAGTCCTACTTCAGCCAATCGCTCAGACAAACAAGTTTAGCTACAATTTGCAGGAGATAATGCTGCCCACTTCTTATTTATAACGTCACCTGAAAGTGAGAACAGGCTTTCACATGGCACTGTTGTAGCCAGCGCTGCAAGATATTTATGTGCCAGATGCCCTAAAGATTCATATGTCCCTTCATGCTTCAACCACCATTACAGAGGACATGCATCCATGCTGATGACTGGTTCTGCTCAATAATGATCCAAAGCAGTGCGGACCGACACATGTTCATTTTCATCCTCTGAGTCAGATGTCACCAGCAGAAGGTTGATTTTCTTTTTTGGTGTTCAGGTTCTGTAGTTTCTGTATCTGAGTGTTGCTCTTTTAAGTCTTCTGAAAGCATCCTCCACACCTTGGTACTTCAGATTCTTAAACCTTGGGTCGAGTGCTGTAGCTATTTTTAGAAATCTCACATTGGTACCTTCTTTGCGTTTTGTCAAATCTGCTGTGAAACTGTTCTTAAAACGAACATGTGCTGGGTCATCATCTGAGACTGCTATGACATGAAATATATGGCAGAATGCAGGAAAAACAGAACAGGAGACATACATTTCTCCCCCGAGGAGTTCAGTTACAAATGTAATTAACACATTATTTTTTAATGAGCATCATCATCATGGAAGCATGTCCTCTGGAATGGTGGCCGAAGAATGAAGGGGGCGTATGAATCTTTAGCATATCTGACACATAAGTACCTTGCAATGCTGGCTACAAAAGTGCCATGCAAACGCCTGTTCTCACTTTCAGGTGACAGTGTAAACAAGAAGCAGGCAGTGTTCTCTCCTGCAAATTTTAACCAAACTTGCTTGTCTGAGCAATTGGTTGAAGGAGGACTGAGTGGACTTGTAGGCTTTAAGGTTTTACATTGTTGTATTTTTAGTGCAGTTATTTTTTGGTAAGTTCAACTTTCATGATAAAGAGATTGCACACAGTACTTGTATTAGGTGAATTGAAAAATATTATTTCTTTTGTTTTTTACAGTGCAATTATTTGTAATTAAAAAAATATAAAGTGAGCACTGTACAGTTTGTATTCTGTGTTGTAATTAAAATCAATATATTTGAAAATGTAGAAAACATCCAGAAATATTTAATAAATTTCAATTGGTTCTATTGTTTAACAGTGTGATTAATCGTGATTAATTTTTTCGAGTTAATCGTGTGGGTTAACTGCAATTAATTGACAGCCCTAAAATATAGTAGCACAGAGCCTAAAACTAGATTGTGATAGTCTTCTGAAGTAGTGTTCTATAATATCTACTGTATGTTTCAGTATATAATAATTACAGGATGCTGCTGATATGGCCTCTAATAAGAAAATCTTTTAAAAGGGCTGATTGTTTATACATTAGTAGGTATTCAGAATCCCACCCCAAAGCTAGCTACATGCTGGTGGGTGAATCTATACACATTTGTGTATAGATAGTCTGTATGAGTTTTCTCTAAGGACTGCAAAATTGCGCCCATTGTTTGTCAAGCACTTAGTTATTTGGCAAACTTTTTAAATAGTGAGAAGCTGGGGCGGCTCTAGGAATTTTGCCGTTCTGCCGTCCGGCGGTTTGCCTACGGAGGGTCCGCTGGTCCCGCGGCTTTGGGACCAGCGGACCCTCTGCAGGCAAACCGCCAGAGGCAGCCTGCTTGCCACCCCTGCAGCGCCAGCAGAGTGCCCCCCGCGGCTTGCCGCCCCAAGCACGCGCTTGGCGTGCTGGGGCCTGGCGCCGCCCCTGGTGAGAAGTATAACAGAGATCAGGTAAATTTCTAGGTCCTCTAAGTAGAGCCTTGGAATCAGCAAATCTGGCCTCTGTTCTCTTCTTTCCCACTGGCTTGCTATGTGATCTTGGGCAAGTCACTTAGCTTCTCTTCACCTCAGTTTGTGTTAAATTCTGCAGATGAAAGACATTATATAAGTATAAAGTTATTGTTACTTTAGTGACACTTTTATATTTGTTCGAGCTGACTTGAAGGGGAAAAAAGCAATTGCAATATTAAAAATGTGTACTATAATGTTTGAAGCTGAGAGTTCACTGAACACATGAATCTCGCATTATGCACTGACGTTTTCCCAGTAAAATCTCAATTTTCAGTTTATACCATCTCAGGTAGCTAGATTTCCATTTTTCATATCTTATGTGTTGTTTGCAAAATAAAAGCCTTAGTAATTCACAGTATTTCAATTATTTTTCACTGTGTGCTAGTTTCATGGTTGTTTGTTTGTGCAGATGAGGGCAGTGAAGTTGAAAGCGAAATAGATGAAGAGCTAGAGGAATCTGGAGAGCCACAAGCCAAGAGAGAGAAAACAGAGCTAACCCAGGCATTTCAGGTGGGCTGCATGCAGCCAGTACTAGAGAGTGGAGTACAGCAGAACCTCCTGACCCCACTTCACAATGAGCACATTGTCACAAGTACTCAGACTATCAGACAATGCAGTGCTACTGGAAATACATATACTGCAGTCTAACAAAATATTAAAGCTTTTTTCCCCCCAGATTACATTAGCCCTGTTGATGTTGGGCTTAATATGAAAAAACAAGAATAAGTCTGAAGGCGACTGTTGTCAAATTTTAGCTTTGCTGAACATTACCTTTGTTGGAATTGTGAAATGGAATGGGTGTATGTATTTTACCAGATCTGTTTAAAAAAAAATTTTTGTAAACAAAATCACTTTACATTGGTCACTCAATATTAAGAGTTTTCTTAGTTTTACATGTCAAGAAGGATTTTGCAAAGCTTACTATTAATGTTTTTGTCCTCTTATAAGTAAAGTAATTTAATTTTTTCATAGTTTTTTTTAAAATGTTAATTGTTAGTTATGGTGATGATTTAATATACATAGTTTTTTAATTAGATGCACTTCTGTGAAATATCAAAAGAAATATTTTCTTTGATTTACACTGGAGGCATATTCATTTGACAGCAGATGCATCAAATTTGTCATAAAAAGGTGCTTTTCATTGGACAGAACTAGAAGACACTACTATTTTGATCACATTTCTGAGCATTCAGTGGGAAAGTTTTAGGAATTTTTATTATAATGCTGGAGGGTTGGGAAGATCTATTGTTTTCTTTATCTAAGGAAGAGTTGTGTTTTCTGCATTCATGAATGCAGACTAAATGAGAGAATGGTAATGTGTACGTAATAAATGTACATAATTATCAGACCATCACGTAAACAATGCAAACTTCCATTGAAACCATCAGTTTTACATTTTATTTGCATACCAGTTCCTCTGTTTGAAGACTACTGATTCTATATTTGAGACCACTGCACAGATGCTTTCAGCTGTTAAGTGGGACTGTAGTAGTTAGATACTGAAGTTGAAAAAGAAGTGACTTGATTTTTTTAAGTGTATGTGCTACTTATGCTGAACTGGACATACAGGAAACCATTCCATCTGGATGACTTTCTTCTATTCCAGGTCTTTTTCCTACTAGTAGTTGAATCTGCTGCTCTTATAAAAGATAACTTATAGAATGCAAGGAATGTAGCAACCTGCATCATATTTACTTCAAAAATATTTCCTGGTTCTTAAAGTAAGTGGATTTAAATTTTTACAAAAATTAAATAAGGCAGTGTAACTGGCACACCTCATTTGTACTTATTCCCAATTGTGTAGAATTTGAATAGGTGGCTAGATGGACCATTGCCATTTAAGAATGTACATCAGGGATCATTGTACCTCGGCTATTACATGGTGCCTTAAACAGAACTGAAGCTAAGATTTAGTACTTTTTGTTATTAATAACTCTTAAATTCATTCAACAAGGTGTGCCTGTCATTTTCAAATTCCCTAAGAAGTAAGGGCAGGTTACATATTCTTCAAAGAAATAAAGGAAATTTTTTATTACTAAATGGTGTTAATATCCCTCTTAGAGTGACAATAAACCTATTTTTTCTTGTTTCTAGCTGAATTTCACTTTATTACAAATAAGATATGCTTGGGGATCTGGAAAGCAAAACTAGCTTTAATGCCAACTTCAAATGTTAACAAAGTAGGTTAACCCCAGCCCCAAGCATGGTTATATATTTTCTAAACCCTTGTCTACTTTTAATTTTAGAAAGTAAACAAAATGAGCAGGTACTTAATGCAGAGCATGTTTTCAATTTGTATGTGTGGTGGGGTGTCAGTCTGCAATTACGTTTAATGGCTAAATCATAGAGAATGTGTGTACATCCCATTTTAATTGACATGAAACATCTCACAAGCATGTGTGATTATTTTATACATTTCATTATTTTTAAAACAGGCACACAAATCTACCCATTTGTAATAGTGGAAATAAACAAGCAAGCAAAAAAGCCAAAAATGAAGGAAAGCACACACACACATTTCAGTTTTATTGAAAGGGCCTGTTGGGGAAAAAAAACTAAGAAGTTATTTAGTCTGGTTTATTTAGTGTGTCTGTGGACTGATCTTTTTTACATGTACCAAATGGCTGAACAGCATGTGAGATGAACAGTATATTTATAGCATACATCTTTCTTGCTAGAGTTTTCATATGCTCCAAGAACTGATACAGATCAAGTAAATTTTCCTAATACACTAGTAAACATTTGTAATGTATAAAATAAGTATAAATTGCTTAGTGTTGTACTTTGCAGAATTTGGGGCCCAATTTTACATGCTCTACAGTTCGCACCAATCAATGGGTGTTTTCCCTGAGTAGAGTGCAAGATAGGGTTTGTCATTTACAGTATTTGAAATGTATGCAAGCTCTAAGTTTCATAGGTTTTGTTCACCCAGATATCATTTCAGTGTCCTGGTTTGTTTTTTTCCATACAAAAGAGCGTGTCTGCACCCCTCATTTAAAAAAAAAACTAAGCTGTGAGAAATATTTATTCCCCTTCATTGTGCATTATGAACTGTTTACAGGTTAAATTAAAGATAAAAATAACAAAATATTTTCCATTTTCAACGTAGTTTCTTTTAATGCTCTAATACCGATGTTCTGAATTGGACCAGGTATATTTACTGGTTTCATCTTTTGTGTTGGCAAACCTTAAATGTTTTCTTGTCATTGTCCTGTATTGTTTTAATGTTCGACTTGCTCATGCTGAGGGAAAAGTGTGATTGTAACATGCAAATTTGGATTACTATCAGAGGTGGAGCCTGTAAACCCTCCATGATTCAACTTCTCCCCCCAGTTGTTCACTGTTCCCACTGTGCAAAAAATAAGAGTACATACAAAAATGGAATGTATTTCACAGTTTGAACCAACAGTAATTTTTATGCCTTAGATGAAAACCAGAACGTTAGGTAAATCTGAGAATCTAACATGCCAGAAATCCTAATTAACTAGAGGTGATCTGAAAAAGAGTGTTATTTATCAAAATAAATTGGAATCATGGCATGTTCAGTTAACTGAACGAAATAGAGTTTGTATTCCCATGTTTATAATTTGATTACAGTGTCAATTTTAAATAACATTTCTATCACTTTCTTACAAGATCTCTCCTTTAATGAAGTAAAATACTATGTATATTTACACGTTTGGGTGGTATTTTGTGGGTTTCTGGTTTTGTTTTTTTACATTTAATGGAGTTGTAATAAATCAAACACTATGTATATAATCAATCAATTTGCACACTTTTGCTATTTGTTAATATATGGGCATGGTTAATGATTTTTGGTAAAAACAGAGATTTAAAATCCCTGTCTCCAGTTCTGCATTGTGTAGCATGTGGCTGGACTTAAGTGCCAACCCTTAAGCCCACCAACTTCATTGGTGCTCTGAGGGGGTGCAGCAGTTTGCCCATATGCTACAAATTGCAGGGTCAGTGCCTATGTGATTTGTGGATTTTATCTGATCCAGACACTGATTTCAGAATAATTATTTTAAAAATATCCCTCTCCCCCTTTAGCACAAATAATGCAGTGAGCAATATGGGGGGTATTGTTGAACCACTTTCTCAAAACACAGGGCCCAATTTTCACAAGTTTTTATATGTATGCAAAGTTGTTGGTCCATTTTTCATTGTACACTAGATTTAAAATTACTTTTTGTCTCTCCAACTTGCTATTCTTTTTCTGCTTACTCTTGTACTGTAGCATGTTTAATGCATCTTTGTTGAGATAATATTCCTTACACAACATCTGGAGAATCGTTTTTAAATTGTTTACCTACAAAATAAGTGATGTGCAACATTACTGCCTTGAGTTTCACAAATGGGTAAAATCAATAAAATGCTGGTGTATTGTCATTCAGGAATGTATAGGTCTATATACAAATTTGTTTAATTTAAACAAGGTATTTTTAAATGTCTGAAACACTGCTATGTTCAAATTTATTTTCATTTGAAGACCTTATCTGATATCTTTGTGGTTCTTACCAGATGTCATCTGCACTGTTTAGGAAAACACATATATTAGTTTAAAATGGATTGCAGTTATTTCATTTACAGAAGTGATTTCACAGAACAAAAGAATCATTTATAGCCATAAAAAGAAATCTATAAACTCTGTAATAGTAGAACTCATTTTTTACAGTAATTTTAGAATTTGAAATATTAATTTGGGAGAGCAGTACTAATTCCTGAAAATTGGGCCCTTGTCTCTGTGGAACAGGACAACCTCTGTATACATGGTTAAAATAAGTCAATGAATGGAATTATAGTATCTCTGATACTTTGGTGATTTAAAAAAACTGGAATAGAAGCATAAACATAGTGCTTATTTCTAGTATTAGAAAATTAATTTGATGTAATGCCTTGCATTAACCCTTTGAGCATTGTAAGTCACATGATAAGGGGAAAATCTTTTCAGGTAATTTAATTATTAGGCTACTGAAGATATTGTATACATCTAAGTGTCTGGTTATGTTGCAACAAATGTTTTTTCCCCAAAGTAAATACTTGCATACTATATAGACTTTTGAATTTGTTGGCTTGATTGATTTAGGCTAAAATATTCACTGCCATCTCTGTATACTGTCTACAGCAAAATGGTACTTCAGCTCCTTTAGTTTCATAATCCCATAAATATTTAATGAAGGAGTCAAATATATGGTCCTATAGATACAAGTTGTGAAGTACTTAAAATGCCTTTAAAAGGTGGGAGTTTAGCAAAAAGGGTTATTTTTAGACTATTTTGAAAATCTCATTAGGGTAGCATTGAAAAGCACCAGTACTGTAAATGAAAATCTTTAGGAATAAAAACAGAACAAAACTGTCATAATAAGTAAGGATGAATTTTGCAGGACATTTGAGATGTTTGCAGTTAAATTTTCTGCACAATCTTTTATATACGCAATTGCAAAAAGAACATAATTTTATTTATACCACTTAAACATTTTGTCACTGTGAAATGGCATATGGATAACAAAGAAGATAGAGGCACTTGGTTCAAGTTCATCTGTGAAAGCACTTTTGGATGGCCCTTACTGAGTGTCAGAATTAAAAAAAAAAAAAAAAAAAAACCTATAAATTTGCACCTGCATTTTGGCATCTGAAAAAAAAAACACCTTTTTTTCTCACAAATAAATTGTGCACACAAAAATAAGGGCACAAATTTAGAAGTGGGTGGAGACTCTTTGAAAAAATAGTTCTAAATGTCACCTTACTATATGAGAATATTGTAGATATTGTACTGGTTCCCTGCAGTATCAACCAGTGATCACCATTATCTGCAGCTGTGCTTGCTTTAGTCTAGCTGAGTGCAAAAAAGTCTCATATTAAGATGTTTAGTGGAATTACATCAGTAGTGTAGTGCAGATATGTTGTAAACTTTTTTAGTCAAATAAACAATGCAAATTCATGCATAATTAAAACAAATGCAATACTCAAAGGGTTTTAATTTAACAATTTTTTTATTCATAATTTACTGTAAATGCTTCTCAGTTTGCATGCCTTGATCATTGCTGCTAGTGATTTTATGTGCCAGTAGACCTGAGTTTAATTTACCAATTTTACTTAAAAATAGTAAAAGCCACTTACAAAGTGACTGCCTTTTTTGTTTGAAGTCAAATATGCCTTATTTTCAAACATTTGTTTTAATTCTTTTGTTTTGTTTGAATTTTTTAAAATAAATTATGATGATGGGATTGGAAGCCCTGAGTAATGAAATATTTGGTAAGAATTGTTAATTTACATTGATTGTTAAGGGTGAAATTCATCCCAGAGAAGAAGGCCCAGCACAAGATGTTGAGCCTCATTTAAGTCACAATTGGGCGTGTTCTTGATTGCTTTCCCGAATCTGTGTTTAACATGGGGCTCAGGTGGTGCAGATGATCTTGCAGGGGCTGTTTTACTGGGCTGAATTTCACTCTAAAACAATAAAAGACTGTCAAAAGAATATAGGAATTGGGAGGAATAACCTCCTTTGACTCATGATTATCAGGGACCCGATTCAGTACTTCAGGCTCAAGAAAGTTAACTACTGAAGTTAGCAAGAGATTTTTTTACTTAAGGAGTGCTAAAGGGATCCCAAGTAGTCATATTCTTCAGCTATCCCCCGATGCGAGGATGATGTCTGCCAAGGGGGTTCATTGGTGAGTGGCTGAGGAGCCCAAGTAAATTTTCCTTGAATGAAATATTAAGGTGATTTGGCTTATATTTATACATTACATACAAAATTAAAATAACCCAGTATATAGATTTTAAATATTTGTTGGTCAAAAAAGGAATCATTCTGTACCAAAGCAAGTTCCCTACCCCTATCCCAACCCCACTCGTTGCCATCAAAAATTTGGATTTACAGTAGTAACCAGCAAGACTGTTACAGAAACTTTAAGTGAGTGCCTTTAGAAAACTTGGAAATTTGTGCCTGAGATGGTAAACTTTTAATTAGGTTAATTGTAGTGCTTACCAATCAGTAAATTCTACTATCACTCAGGGCTTTCTTACCTTCTAGGTAACTTCCTTTATTGTGTTTATTTTTATTTTTTTTCAAGTGCCATCATTTAAATTTCACTTAGTAAGTGGCAGATTACATTATTCAGTCCCACAAGCACAGAAACATTGTAACACTAGGAGATATTTGAACTTTTATTTTCCAATTGACTGAATATGTTATGTAAATGAGGTAAGCAACTTTTTTGTAGATTGTATGTGTGAGATAATGTAATGTTCTTTTCCAGTTTTTGGATTACAGTTAAATATACTTTTTAATTATTTAAAGAAAACATCTTTACAGAATAACGTGATGAGTTTTTTGTATAATGTATTTGATTTTGTAAATATGTATTTCCTGATGTGATTTTTTGTGAGAAATGCTAAATCTTTTAGTATATCATGTCCTCTCAAAATTGGCAGGAGCTAAATAATAGTTTGTGGGCAATTTGTATTGTGTACTGTACAATAACTGGGGAACTTTTATAATTATAAAAATATATATTAACTTTTAGTGTGTTGTTTAAACAAATGACTGGAACATACTAAAGATAGTAGGATTTTTCTGAATATTTCAGACTTGAACTCAGGCTAGCTTTCTTGTGTTTTTCAAAACAAAATTGTGTCTTGTCTTTTAAAAATCAATAAATTTGTTTTCTTGTTACAAACAAATTTTAAATGCTTCTGTTTTTATTAATTTTCTTGTATAGCCAAATATTTGACAGTACTGTTGATTTTTGGGCGAAAAATTAAATAACATCACCTTTCTGGCTTCATAATAAATCAAGAAATATTTATATTTAGAAATACTAGAAATAAAATTTAAAAACTATTGCGTAGTGTGCCTCAGACCATAGAAAATATAATTGAGTAAATCAAGTGCTTCTTCTGCTAACGAGCTGTCCATGATCCCAGTATTAACAGGTTATAATGTGTTTATTACTCAATTGGTTTGATTAATTTCACACTGATATTGCATACCATTTCTCAACCCAGATTAAAATTTTATTTTACAAATTATTATTTAAATTTAGAATACAAATATCTTATAATTTAGGACCTCAGATCATAATAATATAGCCTAGATTTTTAAAAAAAAATTATTTTGACCCTTTTTATTCCTCCTCCCCAGTTTTATATGGCTTAGTTCTCCTCACAGAGAAAAATTTTGCACTCTTTAATTTGCACTGCAGATCTCTATGCTAGTTCTGTGCTCGGAATCCCATGCTGTCAATAGAAAGTTTCCTGTCCGGAACACACCTAGAGTATACAGGTAAGATCTGCACTGCAAATAAGTCCAGTAAAGATCATTATTATTATTATTATTTACTTTTATTACAGTAGAATCTGGTGCCTCCAACTGCGATTTGGATCCCATTGTAACAGGCAAGGTTCAAACATATAGCTACTGTTGCTGTCTTTAAGAGTTTTTACAGTCTAAATAAGAAAGACTGACAAAAGGATGGAGGAATGAAGTAGAATTAACTGTATTTATTGACGGGGATTTGAAAGATCAGAAAGGAAAAATTTGCATAGGACAAATAACAATGTTTGACAACTGTTTTAAACTTGGTATAAAAATGGTTGTGGCTGAACCAGACTATACAACAGCTCGGCTTGCCAGCGTGGATGGGTCTATGTTTTAACCAGGTTTAAAAAATGCACTGTAGCCCTCATAAGGCATGTCTACACGGCAACTTGGAGCAAGCTTCCCAGCCTGGGTAAACTCATGTGAGCAGGGCTCGAGCTACCACACTAAAAATAGCAGATACAGACATTGCAGGTTGGGCTGGACCTTGAGCTGTCGAGCCTACCTGACCCCCTAGGCTTCAGAGCCTGAGCTCCAGCCCAAGCCACAATGTCCATACTGCCATGTTGAGTGTGATAGCTTGAACCCAGTTCATGTAAGTCTGTCTACCCCTGGCTGCAAGGCTCACTCCATAGTGACCTAGGCTGCTAAAACCTAAGGAAGGTGGTTAAACATGAAAGTTTGCCCTTTGTTGATTTAATCTACATTTTCTGCATGGATTCACATGTGAAAATGCAGAGTATATTGATGTGCATAAGTCCAGAAAGATGCATGCAATTAGAGCCCTATTTCAAGAGATGCTGAGCTCCCCTCACCTTCGCTACCTTCAGTGCTAGTTATAGCTGCTCAGTCTCTCTGGAAATCCAAAGACGATTCTATTTACCTACCTGCTCACCTATACTCAGAGGCCACTGATTAACTGTCATTTTTACTTATTTATTTGTATACTTCCAACAGCATGTTTTGCATCTTACGGACAGGATTGAAGACAAAGTGCTTACAATTCAGATACATCATGGAAAACACTGGAAAAAAAACTAACAGAAAGATTGAATAGTGAAGTTTAGCAGATTTATTAGTTCTTCAATTTTTATTTAATAGACTTTCTGTTTGTCTGTTTTATTAACAGGGTAGGGATAGCTCAGTGGTTTGAGCATTGGCCTACTAAACCCAGGGTTGTGAGTTCAATCCTTGAGGGGGCCACTTAGGGATCTGGGGGAAAAATTGGTCCTGCTAGTGAAGGCAGGGGGCTGGACACCATGACCATTTGAGGTCCCTTCCAGTTCTAAGAGATTGGTATATCTCCAATTATTCTATTCTAACCATTCTGTCTTGGAGAGGAAGAGTAGGATTTTTAGCCCTTTTATAAGAAATGCATTTTAAGAAAGGACTTGAAGAAGAAAAGGGTGGATTAGGTCAACTCAAAGGTTCCAGGCATTGGGGAAGGCACAGATATGAGTGAGAAAGAGACAGGAATGCTTGTATTTTAACTCATTTCATTTATTGTGTCATCTTCTGAGGCTTCATTTTAAATTCGTATTTTTTATTCTTGCTGAATAGTTGACTCGGTTTGGTATTGTGTAACGTGTCTGCCACTTGGCTGTGTGCACTTTGGAGATGTTGGTTCAGTTCATTTTTAAAGGTACACTGCAACAGTAAAATGAAAATTGAGATAAGTCCACAAATTTGTGCTGATTGTGCCCACTAACCTGATTGCGGGGCTATTCAGCAGAGATATGGCGTTTAATTAACCCTCTGTACGTCTTTTACTCTTGAGTAATTCATTGAAATGTCAGTTTGCTAAAGATGCCTTAGAATGTATTATTCTGTGACATCACTCTCATCATCATCATTTGTGCCATTAGCCCCAGGCATGCAATGTACTTTAAGATTTGATGAGTTAGCCAAATCTTTTGATGAATCTGCCGGATATCTGGATTCTTGAGCAATCCCATCATACATGTTTAAAGTCTGCATATGTGTTAAATCCTTTCCAGCATAATCCAGTCCCTCTGCTTTATTTAATTTCAGTTACAATGCATAGAATCATACTGTACAGTATATACTTTTCATTATGCAATATTTGGTAAAGTGGATATGGGTGTCTTACTATTGTTCATCCAAAATTTCATTCAGAAATTTTCTAGGTTGTTAATAGCTAAGATTTATTCTCGTGCATTTATCTGTGCTGAGGGTTGAAGGTGGTTCTGGTTTGGTAGGAGAGAGTAAATAGCAGATGTGAACCTTTTTTCACCTCAGCTCATTTCAAGAATATTTTCAGTTTTATGTAGCTATCACTAGTGTATTTTGTAGCTACATATACTAAGTGTCTCAACATGCTAGGCAGAAAAGACACTCTTGCAAGTTATGATTTTTTTTAAAGTTAATGGAAATTCGTGGGGTTTAATTGGTTTTCCAAACTCCTATTCATTACACAGTCAAAAACATTTTTCTTCCACATGGTAGAAATATGGGATTGTTGTGAGTAGAAGCACGGTGGAGAGCATCTTGGTGTGAATTTTAATTTTCTGCAGATGTCTTCTCCAAATATGTCATCGCATCTTTAACACAAAAAAGTAGTGGCTTCAACACTGCCAAAACCACACATTCATAAATCATTAGTCAGGCCCTAAAACCCATGAGATTTGCTTTAGAATTCTGGGTTTTTTTAATTATGCATTTTGGGTTCTTTTTTATTTGCCTTCTGGTTCCTGAGCCTTTATGGTGCACTTGGGTCACATTTTCAAGCTTTTCACTGCAACGGAAAAGGTTTTGTTTTGATTAAAACAGAGCTTTTCACATAATGATATGATGCTAAGAGGTGATGCTTTAAGAATAACACCAAATAATGTGAGACTCAAGATAAAATTTGCAAAAGTCGGTAACACTAGGGCTTTATTTTTCGTTAGTGTGACCTGCCATAGAAAGAGTGTATCTAGACTGTTCTCAGTGGTACCCGATGACAGAACAAGGAGTAATGGTCTCAAGTTGCAGTGGGAGAGGTTTAGGTTGGATATTAGGAAAAACTTTTTCACTAGGAGGGTGGTGAAGCACTGGAATGGGTTACCTAGGGAGGTGGTGGAATCTCCTTCCTTAGAGGTTTTTAAGGTCAGGCTTGACAAAGCCCTGGCTGGGATGATTTAGTTGGGAATTGGTCCTGCTTTGAACAGGGGGTTGGACTAGATGACCTCTTGAGGTCCCTTCCAACCCTGATATTCTATGATTCTATGATCTTCAGACTGAACTTGTAACACTTGCTTTATTTTGCTCTGTTTAGCACAGTGCCTCCAAATTTTTTGTAGTGAAATCCAACTGGATGTTCAGAACCTCTCTTTCAATGAAGTCGTCTCGCTAGCCCGGAACACTACCAGGAGACATGTCAGCAGATTTCAACAATATGTAACCTGAGATTAGGGTCCTTCATTTGAGGCAAATAATAAAGTGAAATTTTCAACTGGCAAGTTTTATAAATCAAGTTTGTTGGATTCATATGAAAGATGTTCTCAAATGCCAGGATATCAGAGAGAGAGTCTCTTGAACCAGCATCCAACCCTTTGTGGATTTATGTATTAAAACCAACACTTCTAATGGTATCCAGCAATAAACTGGAGTTCAGTGCAGCTCTTAAAGCGCATGTGAATGTATTTCCTGCAAGAAACACTCTTCTACAATTGGGCTACTGCATTCTGCATTGGCTAAATCTTGCAAATAATTTTCAAAATTAACTCCATGTAGAGCAGGGGTAGGCAACCTATGGCACGCGTGCCGAAGTCGGCACACGAGCTGATTTTCAGTGGCACTCACACTACCCAGATCCTGGCCACCAGTCCAGGGGGCTCTGCATTTTAATTTAATTTTAAATGAAGCTTCTTAAACATTTTAAAAACCTTATTTACTTTACATACAACAATAGTTTAGTTATATATTATAGACTTATAGAAAGAGACCGTCTAAAAACGTTAATGTATTACCGGCACACGAAACCTTAAATTAGAGTGATTAAATGAAGACTCAGCACACCACTTCTGAAAGGTTGCCGATCCCTGATGTAGAGCGCATTACTATAAGTCTCAAGGTGACAAAGGCATGGGTTATTATAGTCTGGTCTACACCTGAGAGAAGGGCACAGCCTTCTGGCTGCAGATAGTAAACACCTTTCTTGGCCACTGCCTGTGCATCCAGAATTAGCTGGGGATCCCAGAGGAGGAGAACATGAATAACAAAAAGAAAACATACCCCACCAAATTGAGGGATTCAGTTTCAATTCTGCCATTTATTTCAGTTATTTCCCACCTAACCAGAATAACTCCAATCCTCTCTGAGCTGAGATGCAGCTAGTTCTCTCACCTCTCAGCACTCATTCTGACAAAACACTTGAATAAGCCAATGAGATTCCACCAGCCTGACCTGATAATACAGGGACATATAGCTGAAAGTTATCTGGCACTGCGGACTCTCTTCTGATGGCTTCACATACACGCTAGACAAGTTGGACAACAGAATAACCCACATGAGACACCCTCAGCGTAAATGAGCAATTGCCCAATGCTACTCTTAGGGTCTTCTCAGAAAGAATAAAGCCAGTCAAGAATTCAAAAGCAAAGGTAGTTGAAGTTATTACAGGACTGAAGACAGCACATGCAATTCTGAAAAATGTATATAAAGAAAATATTTAGGCTTGGACCACCACAGGTAGAGGCCCTGATTTTCCACTGCTTTATCCCTAATACAGGCATTATCACCTGTGCAAAATGAGTGTAAAAACGCTACCAAATCAAAGTGGTACTGGTTTATACCAGTGTAAATCGTGTAAATGACTACACAAGGATCAAGGCAGTGGAGAGCCAGGCCCAAAAGTAAAAAAAAGAAATCCCTCCGCCACCCAAATCCTTACACATACAATTTTGCAGAGAAAAAAGTAGATTTATGATTATTGTATTTGCAAGCCAGGAGTATTCAAACTCTCTTACAGTGTGGACCACATCTTAGTAGAGAATTTTTCTCACGGACTGTCTCCCAGGCACAATAATGCAGACCACTTTTCCTCCCAGTGAAAGTTTTGCTTATTAATATTAGGAAAGCATTCAATGTTGTCTAACTTATTTTAATGCACTCTACTAACCTGGAAATAAGGAGGAAAGGTGGCATCATACCAGCAGCCATCTCTCCAAAGTCTTCCAGAAGCACTTCACGGACTGCTAAAGGTCCACTGCTCACATTTTTGGACACGGTATTCCATGTGCAGGACTTGGAATGCTATTTTTAATTGGGGAAGTCCCATTAAGTAACAAAACCCCAGCGTGTCAAAGATCTTGAAAGGCCAGGATCAACACAGCAGAACACACATTTTATACAGGGTTCAGGAAAAGAAAGAAAAGTTGCCTCTTCAAATTTGGTGACTTCGACTAACTACACAACAGTCCAGAGTCACTACCTGTATTTTACCTCAATCAGCTTATTTCAGATGAGGTCTGAAAGCATAATACGAGGCAGTCCTGAAATCTGCACAGAAGCCTACCGGATAAGACTATCAGTCTTTCTATGCCACTGACCAGTCAGGGTCCATTTATGGATCCTCTAAGTTGGTTTGTAATTGGAGATTGAGGTGACCTGGCTTGACTGATGCAGCAGTGACGCTGAGATGTTTTTCTTCCAACACACATCTACTCACAAAGAATCTGTAAAATAACTTCCCCCACCCTGATAAATGTCATTAGGCTGTATTATTCAGTCCTGACTCATGTAAAATACCCACCAATTTCACTGGGAGTTTTATCTGAGAGAAGCTACATGATCTGACCCATTATTAGTATTAAGAAAAATAATTTAAATTAGCTTCATATATCAAAGCTGTTTACTCCAGTTCTTCCAGACTCTGCTATAATATGCATCCCACAGCACAAAACATGGCAGAAATCCAGAGAAATTTGTTATTTCTGGAAGACACTATTCAAAATAATACAGTTTATGAACAGGAACTGTCTTATTTTTATTGCTTCTATTTTACAGGGTAATATTCTGTACACTATTGAGACTCTCAATTAAATAAGATATGTACTGTATCATGTTTAAAATTCTATTTAACTTGCCTCCTCTCAGCAATTTACATCTATAGTATAAAATGCCACATGGTTCACAGCAAACTAAACTGCAACAATCATTTCGTTGCACATCAGTGTCTGTGCCAAATGCCATTACATATATGAAGCGAACCATCAATGCACACAGGGACCCGACATAGGCCGTTGAGAAACCTTGATCCATTTTTGGCACAGTCAGAGGTATGCCAAATAGAGTTGGTGCGCTGACTTGTAGTTGATGTGGCTGATCTCATTCCAGATTTTGCTAAATCCTATTTGCATTCTTTCCCAGTGGCTGGATTAGTCTAGCAGCAGGGAATTTTTATAAAAACCTTCTTGACAATAGTACTACAACAGTGTTGCTGTTACCAGCTTGTCCTGGCTATTTTATGAGCAGAACCGTTTTTAGTAAGAATTCTTCTGCATAACACATTTTCCTGTGGAAATGCTATGCATTCATAACCTGGAGACATTTTTGCTATTGTAACTGCTCCAGCCACTCCAGCTCTGTTGGGATTCCTTAATCTGGGCAGATTCCCAGAAAATTCGAGCTAATTAACAGGGTACCTGGGACTCCAAGCCAGAGCCCACTTAGCTTGCCAAAGGAAGTTGTCTTCAGCAGCAGGACAAGTGTGGGAGTTCAGACTTTCCTGCTTCTTTCTTGCAGTGTGAAATTCAGTCTGGTACAGAGGGCTGGAGAAAGGTCTCCTTTTCCATTTAGGGATGAGTGGGGTTGGAGGAGCTGTCAGCAAAGCAGAGGAAGGCCCTGAGCTGATCCCATGAAGGCCAAAGTGCAGGGAAGGGCCCCAAGAGCTTCAGCTTGAAGTCCTAGTATCTTGCACAGATGTTGAGAGGTTGTAGTAGCAACTGCTATTCCAGCCCACAGGCTGGAGTAATGGTCAGAGATGGGGATACATTGCAGCATCCTTATTGGCCGTAATATGGGGAGATGGATTCTACTTTCCCATCTGCTCTAGTTACTTGGGCTTTAGGTGGCAAAGTGAATTCCACCCTAATATGATCATTTTACCATATATTTGCAGGTCAGTAGCAACCAGTGATCACCATTCTCTCCCTTTCAGCATTGTTTCTGAAGTTCAGGAAAGTATTTTTTTCCTCTGGGACTATTTGCTGAACCCCTCCCTTGCTGAAGCTTCACCCAAGAAAACCAAATCCAGGAGTGCATCTAAACAATCTTCAGAAATATGCTACTTTCATCCCATCAGCAGGCCCACATTCCATCAATGAAAGACTAGTGTAGCATAGTCCAATCCCCATTCTCTCAACCACAGCTCTTCAGACAAACTTCAGGAACATGCAGAACAGAAATGTTCACCCACAGCCCTCAAGGCTCAGCATGGGACCAAATAGCCAGACTTCTCCCCACTGTCAGGCTCCTTGAGGGTAAGTGAATGCTGTGGCTCTGCATATTCACCAACTAGCTCTGTGATGTGTATCTGCAATATTCTATAATAATACCAACGCTATTGGTCATTTACCCTCAAAGCTTTTAAAGTCCCCATCCCTCTCATACTAGGGAAATATTTAATAGCTTTGAAGTTAGTAATATAACTAAAAGTAATGTATCAGATATGAAAAAGAGTTTTGTATAATATTAGGGCTAAAATAATTTCAGTACCTTGCAAAAGGCATTGTTCCCTACTTGCAATGAGGTAGAATGTGTGCGTGTGAAAAGCCCTAACTGATTTATTTAAAATTTTAATTTCTGGTTATAGCAGTGGCAGTAGATTACTCTCTGCTTAGGAGGTTTATGAAGAAGCCTATTAACTTGATAGTTCATTTCCTGGAATTTCATGACATTTACATGGTTTTAAACTTTTGTAATAGCATCTAGTTGCTGTGGTGATAGTCACACAATAAGGCTTTAGTCCTGCCAAAACTTACGCATATGCTCAACTTTAAGTACGCAAGTAGTCCCATTTACTTCATTAAGCATGTTCTTAAGTCTTTGAAGGACTGGGTCTTAATCTTCACACTTATCTCCATTATCCATTTATGCTGTGACTTTTGAATAATAAATAATTTATTCTACCTTTTATAACAGGTGAATATTGTAGTAAACTGCCTTTATTTTATTTTTTTTAGTTTTGATGGAATTAAAAATGGTGTCCTGATACAAGACCTTTGTGCTGATGCAATCATGAGTCAATATGCACTAATAATTATTTAGCTACTATAGTACTTATTAATCATTCCCTTCTTCCTGGTTTGGTGTAATATCTTAAATACTATTTTTCCCTGTAAATCAACTAAAACAAACCGGGGGGGGAAATAAAAATAAATACAGGTATATATAAAAATATAACTGCTATTGTTTCTTATCACTCATTATAATTTATAATCTATGAAATATAAAGACTATTTAAGAATCAAGATGTCATGAAGCAGCTAATCCATTACACCCAACGTTCCATATTATAGTCACAGCTGAAGGAATATTGTGCATATAGGGTCTGATTCTGCCAACCTTATCCACAGCTGGCAGGCCCTTAGACTCCTAAATTGCAAGTTGCTCTGTGCAGGAAGACCCACATTAAAGTCAGCTTGTCTCTGCACAGGTGCAGGGCTCCAACTGTGCAGAGCAGCTTGCAGGATAGGTGTTTTAGTCTGTGGTAAATCTGAAGCACTTTTCCTATCTTGGGGCTTCTTTCATAATTACCACCAATGTGTATATATATATGAAGGGTGGGCAAATCGTTCTGTGGAATGTGCAGTGATCAATCCAATCTAGTCTTCCAGGTTGAGAAAGTCTGAATAAGTGAACTACATTCAATAAAATATGTTGTTGTGTTCTTGTAGATAGTAAGGAAGGATGCTTTACAAACTTAGTATATTTAGTTCAAGTTTCCGGGTGTCAGATATGGGCTTTGCATCAGATAACCACAAATTTAGGATAAGCTTTTTCACTATCAGTGAAAATGGACTGGTAACAGCAATTTCACAAACACTGACGTTATGACTTTTGCGGATACACAGAAAACACAGAACTGGAGTGAAAGTTATCATTCCTATTATTTCTATAGAATAATTTTGAAACTGAATTCATAAATTCTATACAATAAGGCATTCCCACAAACAGTGAAATGGGGGTGCCACCTAACAGTTCAAAATAGCATTGGCAGTGCTGGCCAAATTTTGTTTGCAGTTGCAGAGGAATATTACAGTCTATGGATGATGTAATACTGTGGTTATGAATCTGTTGCAAGTTAATATTTTATAAATGGCATCAAAGGCTCTAGACAAGTTAGCCTCTAATACTTCAAATCCACGTCTTTGTCAGAACTTATGGGGACTGATGGTCTTTCATCTATAGTATTCTATAAGATTGTGTAAAATGTGGAAATAAAATGTCAGAGGCTTTTCTTATTGTGGGTGTTTCTCTGTGTCTTTTATACGAACTGTATTGTGTCGTGGCTACAGTTGGTTCAGAGACATAAGAATGGTACTGATGAAGCAGTCATTTAGAGTTGTAATCCTTGGACCAACCTAGGGTTTGATTTTTTGTTTGCAGGTTGAGCCAGTACAACAGATGTGGTAGTCAAAAGATAATGCTTTAGACAGGAGCCTAAAAAATTCAGTCTTACAGGAGAAATGATGGCTTGTTCAACCATTTGCCATGGTAACACCTGTTATCGGCTAGAACCTAAGTGTAGCCATTCCTGAATCACACAGCGATGCTGCATAGTTGTAGTTTCCAGTTGAGAAAGATGAGGCCTCCTACTTCTGTGGACATTTGTATTTGATAATGCTAGTCCTAGCTTTCTTGGTTTTCCACAAAAAGTGTTTGATAGCTTGAACCAATTTTTATAATAGGGAGGACTTGTCAGGGTGAAAGTAGCCTCAGAAATATGTTCATTTTCATTACATGAACATGGCCCCATAATTACTGCAGATAGTTTTATTGTATTTGGGGCAAATACAAGTTTAGTAACAAACTCTTTAACAGACATGGGACCCTAAAGTTCTTTACCTACTATCAGTGGAAACACAATTATGAGCATCACTAGTTAATGGAATTCATCCACTAGGGAGCTAATAACTGTACAACTCATGACAAAGAAGCCAAACGCACATGATGAAGGTGTTTTTCCTTGAATGAGATTGATTTCACATCCCACAAATGCTCGTTATTATTTCTCCTCTGCCAGACAAATACAGAAATAATAAACAGGTATGGTTCAGTGAAATGGTTTCAGAATGTATGATATGCAGGAGCATCATTATATTCTCTGGATTTGCAAGTTTAGCCCACAACTCCATAAGTTTTCACTTCCGTCACACATTTGAGGCAGACAGGCATACCACCTTTGATATAGCTGAATTTTTTACCATTAATCCAAGCACCTTTATCTGTTTTCCAAATGCCCCAGCCAGGGGCGGCTCTAGAAATTAGGCTGCCCCAGGCAGCGCGGTGTGCTGCGCCGCCCTTCCTCGGTCCCGCGGCGGGTCCCCCCCCGCCCGCGGCCTCGCGCCAGCAGGTCCAGGTCCCGGAGCCCCCGGACGAGCGCAGACCGCGGGCGCGCATGACCGCGGAGCTCCGCGGAGCGGGAACAGCGAACAGCACGGGCGCGGCTGGCGGGGGGGGTCCGGGTCCGGGGCCTGGCCTGCCGCCTGCCCTGCGGCAGGCGAGCCATGAGCGCCGCGCGGACGCGCGACGCAGCGCCCTGCATGCTGCCTGCGGGTCCTCCCTCCTCCGCTCCCGGTGGGGCCTGGCTTTGGTTACTTGGTGCACTTTGCTGGTAGCTGGCCTGCCCCAGCCCAGTTGTGCCTCATTCTGAGGTCCCTTGTCTCATTCTGGAACATTCTCCTTCTTAGACTCTCCTGGTAATTCTCCTAATAACCCTCTTGGGTGACAACCTATCTGACTAAACTGCAAAGGCCAAAAGAAAAATAAATCAAGGTAACTTTTATGACAAGGCAATTTAATTCAGGCTCTCCAGATTTTGTAGCCTGACTTCCCAGAACTTTGCCATCTGTGGTGGTCTCTGAAACAGTAAAAAAAAAAAAAAACAACACCAGCCTCTTAATCTTCTGGTGAAGTACAATCTTCAATGGTCTTACAAACAGTTGACCAGCTGGAAAAAAGCTATTAATAAGGACAGTTACTACTGAGTCTCTCTATTGTCCTTCTTTCCGCCTTTCTCCCAGACCTGTTAGCAAAAGCATTTGTAGAGGCTACAGCCCTATCACCAATTGTAGTGAAGGGGAAAAGGGTTAGTCAAATCTTCCAGTGCCCTACCAGTCAAGGTCAAGTTAGCTACTGTTGCTGAAATTCCCAGTAATACTGTTCCCTTAGATCAGGGGTGGGCAAACTATGGCCCGCGGGTCGGATCCGGCCCATCAGGGCTTTGGATCCGGTCCGCGGGATTGCCACCCCTGTAGCGCTGTGTGCCCCATGCCGCTCCCGGAAGCGGCCGGCACCACGTCCCTGGGGTGGCAGGACAGAGGGCTTCACCCGCCGCACCTCCTATTGGCCAGGAACAGGGAACTGCGGAGGTACTCACAGGGCAGCACACAGAGCCTTCTGCTCCCCCTCCCCCAGGAGCCACAGGGACGTGGTACCGGCTGCTTCTGGAAGTGGCGTGGGGCCCTGGCCCCAGTGTGCACCACTGCCACCCCGGAGCCACTCCAGGTAAGTGGTGCTGGGCCGGAGCCTGCACCCCAAACCCCTCCTGCACTGCAACCCCCTGCCCTGAGCCCCCACCGCACCCCTCCTGCACCCCAACCCCCTGCTCTGAGCCCCTTCCTGCACACTGCACTCCCTCCCACAGCTTGCACTCCTTCCTGCACCCCTGCCCCAGCCCTACATTCACAGCCCTGCATGCAATTTCCCCACCCAGATGTGGCCCTCGGGCCAAAAAGTTTGCCCACCCCTGCCTTACATGTATGGGCCTCACTTGAAGGACCTAGTCTAGAAGGGCATTAAAGCATTAGACTCTGAGTTCTCTGTTAACTCTCTCTCTCCAGTAAGCTTCAATAAAATGGATTTGAAGGATTCAGATTTCTTGGATAACTACTGTCTCCACAAGGAAGTTCCAGATCAGCCCTGCCATTTTTCCTTGGGGGACCTGCTGGTTCTATGCAGGAAAATTACCCAGGTTCTAAAGTTTTATCTTACCTTCTCCTTCAGGCGGTCCTGTAGTGTTTCTTATTAACTGTGAGCAGAATAGGCCTGATGATGATTTACCTCTCTACCCGGCACTCCAGAAATGAAATACCATAATTTATGCAGCCCTGAATTCTGGCAAACTACATAATTTTCCTGCTGATTAAGTTAAGCTCAGTTTTGCCTCCCCTAAAACGGATTCTGCAATGGCCAACTGTTTGCAGAGTAATTCCCTACCAGTTGGAGGTAATGCCATGAAAAAAGTCCCTCCAGATCTGAAATATTCACCTTGAAATTTTAGTAGCAACCTCAGAGTAAAGAACTATAAAAGGAAAGACATCTGAGTGAGACAAATTGGGAACTATATCAAGAGAAAATATGCTTAAGTGGGACTTACGTTGTACACAGGCGTCATGCCGGCCTCTGCACAGCAGGGGGAATTCACCCACTATGTTACATTCCCATAAACCTAAGTTGGCGCCACTATGAATGCAGCTGTTATCAGAACACCCATCTTTTGCAAAATGAGCTACTGTTGCCTATATTAATTAGCAACCTGATTGTCCTTGTAGTGTGTTCATTTAATTAGCATTGTAGAAAGCATTAACATTTAGAAACATAGGAATTGTGACACCTGAAAAAGCCAGTAAACCATCTAGTCTTATATCTTGTTTCTGACAGTTGCCTGTGCTGGAAGCTTTGGAGGAAGGCGAAGAAGAAAAATATAATAGACCCTGCAAACCCTACAATAATATACTGTTGTACCATAGGAGGAAGGGGGGAATTTTCTTGCTGACTTGACATGATATTCATTTTATGCCCTGAAAAGGAGGGTTGGTTGCCTTGTCGTTTTTATGCTAGCTAATATAATTGCTCATATGTGTTATAAGTTTCAATTAAAATACCATCCTCATTGCTTAAATTAACCATTTTAATAATCTCCACAGACCCCATCTTGTTTGCTTTTAATTGAGTAGTTACTGTGGTTAGCAGGAAAGGAAGAGTTAAAAATAGAAAACAATTCTATTTTATAATTCTTTTTGTTTATAAGCTATTATTTCTTTACTATTACTTTCATGTTATCTACATTAAATAAGTTATTATCTCCTGCCACTAATATTTTCATTGCAAAAAAGAATTTTCCCACTTGGCAAATAATTCTGCTATAATAATATTTTAAAGGAAATTCTGTGAATTCCCTTCTCTAGTCTTCATGCTTGCCTTTTACTCACATTGACAAGAAGGGGAATCTAGGTCCACACATCAAGGAGAGAATGGAACCTCTCAAATGAGCTGCAAATTACATGGGGATTTGTTTTTTTGTAGGGGTTGTTTGTTTTTTGATATTTCAATCCAGTAGTGGTTTAAGTGCCCATTGCTATGCTGATAACATGTAGAACTTGAATTTGGCCTATTTATTTCTCATTTTCAAGTCCACATGCATGCTGTGTTTCTAGTTTAGGATTTTAAACTGTTAATTTACTTTTTAAAGTTTACAGTTTATCGTCAATAATAAAATAATAAATCATATTTGTACTGTGATGCAATCCCTGCACTTAACTTTTACAGCAAAAATGTCTCACTAATAATGTCCTTGCACTTTTCTCTTGTCAAGAGTGAAAAGTTCTCAGTGAAAACGTTGCTCTTACAGCAAAATAGTGACATCTCCTGGTCACCACTCTGGCTACATTTATTAGTTCTCTGGAAACAAAGAGGATAAAGGAGAAACACCAGGGAAGAAAATGACTGAATTATTTGGATTTTAGTAAATCATTTGATACATTATCTTACTAAATCACTCTCACAAACTCATTTAAAATAAGCTTGGATATGAACAATTGAGAATTACCTGAATGATAAAATAATTATTAATGTTTTTAAAAATTAGAGTATATGATTTTAGGCCCCAGTGCTGCAAATTAGGCATACTGTTAACTTACGTATATTATTGATTTGCATTTAAGTAGGCCCATTGAAGTGAATGGGGTGGCTTGTGTGCACTACCTTACTCGTGTCTGATCCATGAAGCAATTTTGGTGCCTAAGTCCCCATGCACAATACTGCTGCAATCTATGAAACTCCCAGTTGGCTGCTGCTTAACCCTGTAGGCACCTAAACTCACTAGGTGCCTATGTTTTAGATACTGGGGTGTGTGTGCACTGTAGCCACACTCTAGATATCTGGATGCCTTTCTCTCGCCTAAGGCCCAGAACACTTCACAAACTGGGGGAAGACGTGTGTTCTGCAACCTAAGTCATGTTGGGGGTCTTGATCCAGTGGGCAGCCTCTGAGCAGACCTACTGGTTTCGGTCCCATTCAAAATCCAGCCAGAGAAGGAGGAGGAAGTGGCACTTAACTTTTGTCTAATTTTTAGTCCAGTGGTTAGAGCACTCACCGGGGGTGTGGAAGACCCAGCATCAATTCCTCTCTCTCTGACGGAAGAGGGAAAAGGATTTGAACAGGGATCTCTCAATAGAGTGTTCTAATCACTGTTTTATGGGATATTCTGATGTGGGGCTCCCACAGCATCTCCTATTGAAACTGTTCCATTGTGGATCAATAATGAAATAGTGATTAGAGCAGGGGGCCTGCACTCGGTGTCTCCCACCTCCTGTCCTAACTACTGGATTACAAAGTCATTCTCACTCTGTAGCCCAATGACTGTTCCACTGTGGATAAATACTTACATGGTCATTGGGGCAGAGAGAGAGAATGACTCTAGTCAGTAGTTAGGACACCCACAGGGATAGCAGTGTTGTACATGTGATTTTCTAGGCATTTCTTTGCTCAGCATTGCAGCGCTTGAGGATATGCCTACACTGCAAAAAAGACCTGCAGCAGCAAGTCTCAGGGACTGGATCAACAGACTCCTGTTCACACTACAGGGCTAAAAATAGCAATGGAGATGTTTGGGCCCGACTGGAACCTGGGCCTATGAAACCCAGCAAGTGGGAGTGGGTCTCGGGGCCTGGGCTCCAACCCAAGCCCTGCTGTCTAAACGGCTAGCCCAAGTCAGCTGACCCTGGCTCTGAGACTGGCTGCCACGGATCTCTTTTTGCAGTGTAGATGCACCCTAAATCCCTTTGTAGATTCCATCCTCGGAGTTTACAGGATTGGAGCGTCAGTGTGTTTTACTACATTCCAAATAACACAGGTTCTTTTCTTTTCCTTTCCCAGTTCTCAGCGGACAGAGGGCAAACAAGCTACATGCTGCAGCCCTACAGTTTTTACACTGCCAGGAGAGAGAATTTTTGGGTGTCTTGGCTAACTTCACAACCATTCTGAAACACACAAAAATGAAGTCCAGAATACAATTTAAAAAATAGGGACTAGTTTGGACCCCGCCAATTTAAACCAGCCCCCTCTCCCCCTTTATCTCCCCAGAATGTGAAAAGCAGGGGTCAGGGAACCTTGCTCCCAGATGTTTTGCTATTTTCAAATTCCCACATTTAGAATGTGAACTGTGACCTTCATTGACACCCAGCTCTGAGTGCCTCACACATCACCCAGCTTTCGGGCAAACTGCTGCATTCGGAACGTGGGTGCTTTCGAGGGGAAAGCGGGTTTTAAATGTTTCACCACAAAATCCTTCCTCAGGAGGGTGAGATGCACTGAAGCAGGCCTCACAAGGCGTCTCCAGCGCGGGGGTGCTCACGTGAGCCAGGCTTGTGCACGGCTGCCTGGAGAGTCCTGCGGGAAGCCATGGCTGCCCTCCGGTCCGCAGGTGTAGCCACGCCGGTGGCCAGGAGATGTCACTGTTCTGCTGCAAGCGCCGAGATGTCGCCAAACAGGGCTTACCCCGAGCGGTTGGGAAACTGCTAGTGGCTGAGCCGGCTTTGTAGAGGCAGGCAGGGAGGGAGGGGAGAATGCTGCGTTGCCAATGCCAGAAAGAGCCGGGAGGTGTCTCAAATGTGGGACTTGCTTATCAGTGAAACCTACCCGCCGTCTCTCCCTTTTCCTCAGCTCCCTTGCGCGCTGCGCTGGGCCGGGGAAGCAGCAGCAGCCGCCTGAGCGCAGAGGCTGGGCGGCGGCAGGGATCATGGCTGCTCCTCAGCAGCACCAGCTCCTGCAGTACAGCGTGAAGCTGCTGTTGGTGAGCGAGGAGCAGCTGCGGGGGGGGCTGCAGCTTGCCAGCCCCAACCAGGGCGCGCTCCAGCTGGCGGTGCAGCCGGGCGAGGAGGATGCAGACGTGACTGTGACAGACGGTGAAGTATTGAGCACGCGCGGCTGCGAGGATGCGTGGGTGGGTTGGTGGCTGTCGCGGGCGGGGGGTTGCTCCTGACAGGGCAGCTCGGGGGGGGGGCGCCCGGCTTGCTGTTGAAAACTGTTTCCCATCCTTCCCCCGCCGTGGGAGCGAGCTCCCTGCCCGGCGAGCAGGGCCCCGCTTGCCCCGGGGCTCGCCCCTGCAGGGGCAGGGCTCGCTTTGCACGAGGGAGGGAGGGATGGCGGGGGGCTGAGGAACTCTCCCCTGGGGGCGCGTGCGCGCACTGGGCAGCTCGGCGCAGCCCGTCTTCGTTTGCGCGGCTGCTGCGCCGAGCGCAGCGTGGGCGGCTGCTCTGAACGTGGGAATCCCTCTCCCCCCGCGGCAGGCAGCACAACTTGTTGCAGAGTGGCTGTGTCTCTAGACTCACGCCGAGGCCGAGATTCGATGTAATGGGGGTGTAATGACTGCGGCCACCTGACTTTCATGTTCAGTTGCAGGACAGAAGTTTCTTCCTGCGTAGTCAGTAGTTGCCTTGTCCGCAGTGCACTGAGCCCCTTCTTGAGTCAGTTACTCCATGCACCATTCGCGGCTTCAGGTGCTGTAACAGTGACTGAATGGAGGAGAACATGGCTTAGCATCTGGTGAAGACACTGCATTTTGTCAGCTTTTGCGGCAGGGCTGTTCCTTTATTCTGTGTACCTCCTGTCGTTGAGGGTCCCTTGTTACTCTTGCAGTACAAGTAATGAATAACAATACTGTGGTGATGAGCGCAGTAGCAATGTTTGGAGAGACACGCTGCAGCTGGACAGGCGCTGTGTCTCCATTTGTTTGTACAGCACCAAACCCCGCTGATAATAGTGGGGTAAATGGTATGATCTCACAATGTCCTAGGAAGTAATGGATTAGTAGATACAGGTTCTTACTGTGGCTTTAGTGAAAACATAGCTGCCATTATGTGCTTGTGAAATGCACATAGGACCTTTTGATATCAATTAATTTTATGGAGGAAAAGTATTGGCGGAAATGTCAGGGCTGTTCCCCCTACTGTTTTATTTTTATTTTGTATTTTAAGTGCGTGCTATGGGATTTTTAACATTAACCAGACATAGATAGAATAGGTCTTTGTTTAACATCCTTGAAGGATAAGCTCTTGATTCCTCCCTAGACAAGAGGGTAAAAGCAACGAAATTGAATGGGGGTGGGGGGCAAACCATTCCCTAGATGCATTAATTTGACTCTGTTTATGTTAACACTTAAAACTTCTCACACACTGGTTCCCTGTGTTAGTCTGGTTGTAATGCTGCAAGGCAATGTATCAAAGCCATGTCCAACCACTGTTAGCAGTGGTGTTCAATTAGTCTCATAAATAAAATCCAAGAAAATACATCCCTTTTTCCATACACTGTGAATGGCAAGGATCAGCCCTCCAGTCACTTCTTATTGTTGTCTGCAAATGTGTCATGCTATTTTAGGATTCAAAAGGGGGCAAGCACACAAAGCACAGGTAAAGAGTGCATCTGTGCACATGCTCTGTCAAAATGTAAAGAGAACTTTGGTCACTTGGTTCAATGTGTGGTGTATTTTATATACTTATTTGCTAGTACATTAGGCTTTCAATAAGAAAAAAAATAGGGGGAAGGGATCTGGGGCTAGCGAGAGCACAGTAAAAAAAAATACTTCAAAAGTGTAATGGCTACAAAAGGAAAATGAGTGCTGTCAGTTAGCAAAACAAATGAACTCTGGGACTATCCTGCAATGTGTTGAGCACCCTTTAACTCCCATTGGCACGTTGGAAGACTGGGCCCAAAAAGTGCTGCAAGGGAGTGTGAGATTAGGTGGTACAGCAGATTAAAATCCTGTTTGGGTCAATAGTGTAAATCAGTCTGATCTCATCCTAATTGTTAGTAGATACTTGTCCATGTTACTAAACAGTCAGACAATGTAGCATTTGTCAGTCCTTCTCTCTCTCCCCAAAACTGACCATAGGTAAGGATAGTAAGATGGTATGGAGTGGGATTTAGAGGTCCATTGTTTGGAAGATTGGATATCACTTATCTGACTGGTTATGTCCATTTTAATGCCTCAGATACACTTACTTAGCTTTTATAAGCACTGACAGTCATCATCCATTAAATACACTGGAATTTATTTTTCTACCAGCATTTAAAGTTAACAGATATTTGAATTGGAAAAGGATCGTGTGACCCAACTGAAAACTTGAAAAATACAATGAAGACATTCTTTTTATCAAGTCTAGGTTTTTAAACAGCCTTTGAAGTCCATAACAAATCCCAAAGCCTTTTATGCTGCTTTGGTTTCTCTGCTGCTGATCCAATTCACAGATTTGTCCCGGTGCTGCCATGCTGATCTAATAAAGGCTTGTATTTACATGTGATACTTGGACAGAATTGAGGCCTGATCCTCCCAGCCTTTACTCACCAAAGGCAGTTCCTTAATCATGCAAGTGTTTGACTTCGGTGCGGACTACTCATGTGAGTACAGGATCAGGCTCCAGTTTATTAAGGGCTCAATTATGGCTTTTGGACACTGAATAGCATTGGGGGCAGTACCATCCTTGGCAAAAGAGGGGAATGCATCCACAACTGTAGCTCTTTAGATGGCTTGCACATCTCCCTGTCCTCGCCTCCTGCACATTCACACAGCACCCTAAGCACTGTCAGACCAGGTGTGAGGGGAGATTCTTTTTAGAGCCATATGGCAGTTTTATCATTTGCTGCTTGAGCAGTTACTGTATTAAGAGAGAGATTAAGATTGCAAACACTTCTCTTATGTGCCTTATTTTAGCCCCCTTTGATTTTGATTTGGGCTGAAAGTTGTCACATTTACTTTAAAAGATAAGGAGGACTTTTCTGTGAAGATTGAATAAAATTGGTCATGATGTGTCTTCTCTTTACAAATAGGTTATTTTAAAAGACATGCTGACTTGAAATCTTGACTTGTTTCTTAGTGTCTCTGTAGCTCAAACATGACTTCTAACCCTTCAAACTTTCTGTGTGACTAAATTTTCTTCCAAAATTGTGCAAAGGCTATGTGTAGGCAAAAAGTTGTAATTCAGCAAACTTATTAATATTTGTTGTGATGATTATTGTGTGGGAGTACTTTGCCCTCTGGTGGATGGTTGCAGCTTAGAGCAAATATTAAGGTTCCTCCTCTACTTAACCAAGGTAGAAGGCTTTCTCTTAGCTCAAGGAGTAGCAGACTGTTTTTTCTGGTGCTTAAGAACCAGGGTTCTGTTCTGGTCTTTACAGACTTGCATGGTTTGTCTACTAGCTGTAGGCTTTATTTGTAGCAATGGCTTCATTGCAGAATGGCACGCTATTTTTTTCTTCAAAGTGTAAAGGAAAATTGGTTACCCTGTCTTTGAGCTACAGATGATTAAAAATGACTGTCAATATGGAGGCACTCTGTAGCAGCAGATCTGTAGTTATAACGGAGCCCTGATTTCCAACATAAGTCCTATCATCACGTCCATTTATTCTGTTCTATCTGGGTTTTATACCATGCTCACCATCTTATTCGAGTGCTTTCCAGTAGTGCATTAAGCATCAGGACAACTTCTGTCATGTGTTTGTTCTTTTATCCTTTCCCTCAGTGGCAGAGTGGGTACACAGTGGAGTGTTTTGGAATATAATATATATACACACACGTTGCTATATGTTTATGCTAGAGAAGGCAACACTGAAGAGGTGTATCCTGCATTTGGAGCGGAAGAGGGTGAGATTTGTGATGGTCCTTAGTTCCTCTGGGAGTCCATTCCACAGTCTTGGGCCAGCCCCTGAGGAAGAACCATCTCTTGCACAGAGGAGCTTTACGTTTCCTGTAGAGAGTTCCATTATACCACAGGTGCAAAGTTGTTGACTTCTAACATTGCACAGGGCAAGTAATTTTGTGATTACTAGACCATTTGTTCAGAACCTTGGAAGTCTACTAGTCCTACCATTGTTAAGTTATGAATGATTTAAAAACTTGATATTTTATTCTGAGTCCTCTTTTGGGGAGAGGGTCGTCCCTCTAGCTAAAAACAGCTTGACTGCAAATCTTCAAACTTTAAACACAGTCACATACCACTACCATGTAAAGAATAGGATAACTGAACTTAAATGTTGGAAATTATTTACCAATATAGACCTTTCAGCTTTAATTAAAGCATGTACAGTATACCAATGTGAAGTCTGCGTGGCACAACAGATGCTTTATAAAGTCTGTGCAGAAGTGGAGGGGTCATGGGAATGCTGAAGATACGTTGCCATATGCAATGTAGGAGCTGAAGCAGAGGAGCCATAAACACAGGTATTCTACAGAGCTCCAAAGCTGTGCCAGAAAATGGAAGCCATAGGGAGCCAGAGATCCTGTGGTGCTCATGAGCTTTGCTGGATAGTGTGAGCTTGGGGCAACAGGGACTTGTAGTCATGCCCAGATTGCATTTTGGAATGGCAGGAGAGAAGACACTGTGGAGCTACTAAGCTCTATTGGCCTAGTAAGTTTTTTGTCGCTGCTGTTTTTGTTTTTTGTAAACAGGGAAGTTAAATAAAAAACTTGCTTCCTCAATCTTGATTAATGTTGCTCTGCTACATATGTGTACCAAGGAATGTTAGAGTTAAAAAATAAATAAATCTTAACCAATGAGGCAGTGTAGCCTAGTGGATAGAGCACTGCATTGGGACTTAGCAGACCTGGGATTCTATTCCCACCTCTGCCAATAAACGTCTGGGTGATGTTGGGCAAGTCACTTCACTGGTCTGTGCCTCAGTTTCTCCATATGTAAAATGGCAATGATACTTCCATTGAAAAGCACTTTGAGATTTATTGATGACAAGTGCTATATAATAGTACTGTTAATAAGGGTATTAAGTATAAATATTTAGCTGCTTACTTACAAGGGAAGGTAGAAAAATGTTCAGATACTTTCTTGGTCCTTAAAACTCTTGGGTAAGTGTACATATAAAACATTTAGCTCACCTATTCCAAAAAATAACTGTAACTCTGTCCCTCTTGGCTTCCCACTATCCATCTAGCAGGGATATGCTTCTATTAACTGTAGTATATAGGAATTGAGTAGCATCCCTTTGGGAGCCCTCTACTGGGCCTCCATATCTTCAATTGCAGAAGCAGCAGGTATCTAACAGAGTAGCTAAATTTATATTTATATTTATATATATGGAGAGGCGGGGAGAGAGAGAGAGAGACTCACTCTCTGACTCGGGGGAACTGGGGGGAGAGGCAGGTAGCAAATACAGTTACTCGGAGTCCAGTTGTGTCCATATGGCTTCATCATATCCTTAATGCTGTGTAGAGAGCAAAGACATAATACTAACCATATTTTTGTATGCTGACCATGAATAGAGCTCATCAGAGAAGACGCAGATTTGTCAAACCCATAAAGTTTCATGAAACTCTTTGGATTCAATGAATTTTCATTGTACCACAGGCAGGGTTCCAATGGAACCCTGTCCATCAGGTAGGTTTCATTTGAAAACTTGCCTGGTTTTCTGCCAGATCTCCTGGAGGGCTTCTGTGGAGCCCAGACTTCCAGGGTCTGTGGCTGCAGGGCAGCCCCGCCATGCCAAAACTTTCAGGAACCTGGGGATTGGCCCCCAGATGCGTAGCAGGGAGCCTGGAAGTCCTGGGATGGGCTCCTAAGGAGCATAAATATTTTCAGAAATGCCGTGTGTTGGTGTTTCTGAAACAAAAGGTTTTCTGAATTTCCAGTTCATGGCAAATTTTGAAATATCAAAATTTCTTGTGAACCAGAAATCCCAAGTTTTGGCTAGTTCTAATGGTGAATCAAAATGTAATACACACTGTACACATGTTGACTCTTTTCTCTCTAGTGTGGTAATTAGGTAATGTGCTATATTGCTGTGATGATCAGGTGTGTGGCCTGTATTTATTGAGTGGATTGGATGTAGGTGAACATGTAGACTGTGTCCACAAAGGGACAGACTTGTTGACTCTTATTCAAAGGGTGAATAGTGGGATTTCCAGCCATTATAGGGAAAGTGGATGTAGCAGGTTGATTTTTTGGATATGGCTGTGATGGTGGGGTGGGGAAAAGGTGTACTGCTTCTGAAATGTACATGGAAAATAAGATGTGACCTATTTCAGTCTCTAAACCATGCGGTGTAGCTGGGTGGGGAGGCTCAAATCTCTGGTCTTTATATGGATAGTAACAAGCAAGATACATTCGTGAATATTTGTGATGGGCTTAGGTACTATGATGATGAGGCCACATAAGAACATAAAGATGATGTCATCTCTGGCTAATTATGGGAGAGTGAAATTATAGGTGGAGTGTGGTTGTGTGTGGGTCATATGTTGTGGTTTGTAGTTTGCCAGAGTTTGTAGTTTTTATGATAACGTAGGATGGCTAAGCTGGGTGACAATGTATGTCTGATGTTTTAGGCTGAGACGAGAGAGGTATATGGAGGTGGAGTTAAGGTGATTTGATTTTACAATAGTACAGTGGAATTGTATGTACGAACTGTGAGTGATTTTGAATATTTTAGTACTGCCTACCTCAGGTGTTCAAAAATCATGAGGTTATTTTTTAATCATCAGTGTTGCCCCCCCTTCTGTTTTCTGAGACTTTAGGATTCACTCACTTCATGAACAGCTTTTTTCCATAACCATGAGGGGTAGAAATGTTTTTAAATAAATGAAAGCTGAGATTCTCATGCAATTTCTGGATTGCAGCTTCTGGAGATATCCCCAAAATCACAAGATTTATGATAAAATCGCAAGAGTTTGCAACATTTAATATTTCTCTACCCACCCTTAAATGTTTATTTCCATGCTTCAGAAGTTGTAGGTTTTCGTATGGGGGGGGGGCAGGGGGTGTTCCCCCGTAACACTCCTTGATATACAAAGAAATAGCAACCTTAAATTTAAGCCAGCAAAGCTTTGAACCTTCTAAAGCAAATTTTTAATGAGACTAGTGTGCTTTTTTTATAGAATCACAATATTATTGTCAAGCTATTTAAAATAAGAAAGAGAACATGCTTGTTTTGGTTTAGAAACAAACTTAAATCATATTACATTTTCTGGCTTTATAGAATGTATAGGAAAATGCAGTAGTGCTGTCTAGCAAATATATTTAATTATATTTGAAATACACATAAGAATGATAGCCTAAATAGGTTAATGATGGAAACAGTTTTATTCACAGGACCTGCATTGCACAGTGTATAGGAGCCAAATATGAACTGGATGACGAGGCTTGTTTGTTTCAACCAGTAAGAAAAAAATTCCTCTACTGAACACTGCTGCTTTTCTTTTTTCTCCCTGACAGTAGTTACATTTAAACTATCCTATCTTACTCAAAACAGACTTCCCAATTCAGAGACTGGTAGCCTCATGCTAGTCGAAATTCACATCTGGAATAAGTATGCATTTTGTTCTTTGTATATTTTGTGAGTTTTTGGGGAGGGGGAAACAGAAAGTTGTGTAAACTGAAGAGAGGAGACTCGAGGATAACTGAAATATATTTCTGTTCTATTGGTTGTTAGTGTGAGTTTACTTACACAAGCTAACTTTTAATTTTTTCTTTTTTTAGCTTTTTATTATTTTTAAAAGTATGGGCATCTGAGAGTGGTCTTGAATTACAAGACAATCTGTAGAACATTAACCAAAAAGGAAATCACCAAGGGAAGTACATTAGGCCAATCAAAAACCTATTCACAGCCCCACATAAACATTACATAGGACAAATTCCACAGTAAATATATTTCAATCAGAGACATAGTTTGAAGTCTAATAAATGCTCTGTTGATTTGCTTCAATTCAGAAATCAAGAAGATAAGAATTTATAGTGATTTTCAAAACCACAGTCTTTCCTCCAAGTGCTAGTTTTACAGTTAAGATTTCAGAAGTAAGCTGTGGGAACACAAATTTGTACTCCATCATAAAAAGATGGAGATATCTAAGTATCATGTTTTGCTACATAAAAAACTTGCATGTTGAGCAGAAAGGTTTTACAAATTCTTCACTTGAAAATTGAAACAGTCTTACAGAACTGGGTCTTAAATTTGGGAAATTATTAAGCCTTTTTTCCCCTTTTGATTATTTTTTAAAAAAATGCAAGTTTTAAGAATATTGAAAATAAGGTGTAGGGTTCTGAAGATGTCCCTGCTCTGTATACCCATCTCTCTCAAAATAGTTTGAACTGAGACAAATTAAAAGTCCTTTGGCTAACTCAGGATTAAATTTTTCATCCAACAGTTTTCAAATAATTTGAGCATTGAGGTAAAAAGATTATTTTTAGTATTTTTTTTAAGCCTATTGGTTATAGACTGCAGACACTGGACTTTTTTCCAGGGCTTTCAATCTCAGAAGCAACATAACATTGTCTGGTACTAATGTTTTCAATAACATTTATTTAATATTTAAATACAGCATAATTTGATATCTTAAGTGTTCCCTTTGTTCTACTGAAGCTTCCAACTTCTGAATCTTTGGAGAAATAGTATCCAACTTTGATCCATTTTTTAATGAGGTGATATAAATTGTTTAAGGTATCCTCCTCCTCTGCAGGGGTTTGGTTTTCTGCCCAGAGAAGTAGATGGTAAAACTCACATTGACTTCAATAGCGCATGATCGGTTCCCAGTTATGAGAGAAGCCAAACCTATAAACCAGCTAGATTAGGGCAGAAAGGTGGAGGGAGGAAGTAAGTGTGTGTGTGTGTGTGAGAGAGAGAGAGAGAGAGAGGGAGAGGGAGAGAGAGAGAGAGAATGGGGGGCAGTACTATCTCAGAGGCTACATTGACTAAAGAAGTTCCTCACTACCTCAGCCATTGTTGATACCTGTTTTATTGATTTCAAGAGCCAAAAGAGTTTAAGGTGTTGTAAATCTTCTCACTGTCCAACATTGTTTCAATGTTACAATTCATTTTCTGGAGGCCGCTTCACTCAGTTTTTTGGCAAACACCCAAAAGCACTTATTCTAAAGTTAAAAAGTTATTGATTAAAATGCAAGAAAGAACAAGAAAGCAAAACAAGAACTTTGAGACTGAAATTGAGTAATTATGCAAAATGAATGTAATTACAACCTATTAAAGTCTTTCTTCTTTTGGAGGCAAAATATTAGTTTTTTATTTTACTAACAGCCTTTCTTTGATGAAAAGGAAAGGATTGGAGTCAGTCAATCATGATTTATGAAGGGTATTTATTTACTTTTCCAGTTTTAACAGACAGACACAAGGTGAAAAAGAAAGAGGATAGAAAAGATGGTTGGGAGGGGGGTTTAAATAAGGCTTTTGTCCATGATCTTGGAACGTTGGTCAGTCATGAATGGATGCTTTAGTCTGGCTCGTTGGCCACAACACCTGTTGCTCTGGACCCTGGCTCACATTCCAGTCAGGAATGTCATTTGGTTGGCCACCTTCTCAGACAAAGCAGGGCTGGATGGCCCATCTCATCTTGCTGTGCTGACGAATGCAGTGCAATTGATATTAGGATTCAGCGAAAAGCTGAGAGGGAGGATAGGAGGAAGAACGGTTGGGCAGAAAATACCACAGTTATGTATCCTTACTGATGGGCTGAGCACAGGATATCATGATGATATGATGACTTTCAGGACTTGCAGCCTGGTGAAGAACAAAGTTCCTTAAACAAGAGCAAGACCTCGTGTCCTTCTCAGAAAGAAAATCATTTTGTCTGGTCTGTTCCTCCTGGTTTGGGATAGAGGAACATAAGATGAGAGTTTTTTAAAGTCTTCTTGTAACAAGCCCCGCAAAGAGGAGTGGGTTGAAAAACGGGCAGCATAGTTCATCTTATTATTTGAATTAACCAATTTAACTCACTTGTGTAAGGCCGAACTTGGCATAGGTAACTTTGTTTCCATGATTTTTTTATTTATTAAATTCAACCTTACTGTCCTTGAGCTACGGCAGCTAGACCTTTTATTTGGACTAATTTTAATTTCTCTGGGGTTTTTTTGCACCTGTTTAATAACATTCACTATTAAAAACAACTTGACTTACTTTTTATAGTTAGTTCCCAAGCAGGCAAAATTATAGGCCCAATTGTTAGAACATATCTTAAGCCAGATCCTTAGCTGGTGTAAAATTGGCAATACTGAGTAAAGATGACAAGTATGTAATATGCCATTGTCATTTTCCAGAAACATGGAAAATATGGAGGATTCTTACCCCTCATTATAATCCTTGGCACAAGAGTGCTAACTTCTGTAATTTGCAATAGTGAATTTTTTGAGATATGGAACTAGTTTGAGAAGACCAACTCATTTCTCATAGGCCACAAAACACTAATTGTAATGATTTTCAGGCAATACTCACCTGAGCTCGATACAAGCAGTTAATCTGAAGGGGACACAGTTCATACTCTGTTACCAGTCCCCTGGGCCATTCATTTCCCCACATCAGATACTTTTTACTTTGATGAACTGCACTATTATTTTACTTCCCCCAAGTAGATATTTAGATTGTTTAATCTCCTGATAAGTTTTAAAACATATAAAACTTACAATTTAGTTATAAACTGAACCAAATTTATCAAATTTGGAAATCTGTATTAGGAACTGAAAAGTAGTTGTACATCTGTTCTGGTGCTGTAAATACATATGCATTGTCTTTATTAGCAACAATGGTCCGCTCAAGTACAGTAGTGATTGCAAACAGTTCTAAGCAGCAAAGCTGTTGTAGCTTCTTATCTACTTTTTATGCCATGCAAATCCTCCTTTTTCTTAGTGAAGACAAATGGTTGCTCCTGAAGACTAAGAAAATCATGAAGATGGTACTTTGGGAGTATAATTCAGGCCCTCCCTGATACTCTGGCTGTATGGAGGCTTATAATTGCTCTTTTCCATGTCTTTCAGAAGTGTCATTGAATCATAGAGGATTTCTTGGAGGGATTAAACAAATAATTTAAAGGTTGTTTAAATTATCACACCTATTTTAGAGGATTACTTTTTTTCTTTTCTTTTTTTCAAGGGGAAACTGCAGGTCCTTTCCATTAGGCAGCTCTTGAAAGGGAGCAGATTAGTCTGTATGAAGGAAGAATTAGTATGGCTGAATCTGATGCAATTAAAAATAGGAATCTTGAGATTTTCCTGTAGCTGTTCTGTTTCATAGTTCCATGCCTTCTAATGAGAACAGATCATAACTCAAGACTTTTCAATAACTCTGAACATTTATTTCCCTTATTTTTCACATGGGCCAAGCTCTGGTTGTCACCTGCGTAGGTTTGAAGCATATCTGGCATAACATCTGTGTTTATAGTAACCACAATATTAACGAGATGTTACCTTTATGTAATCTGGGTAAGTGATCGTATTCTCAAAATTTGAAAAACCTTGCTGTAGATACCATTAATTCATTCTTAGGTTCAACAATGAGCAGTGTTAAAATGGGATGCTCTAGGTAGTATGCTTTATGTAACTATACCATGCATGTTCTAAGTAGCCAAGACCATCAGATATAGCTCACAACCTAAATAGTAAATCTCTCATATTCTTCTTGATTAGACTGTGAGTGCACAATAGATACTTAACTTTTTCTTGTGTTGTCTGTACTGTTTCTGCTAGAACAACACGACCAGATGAATAACAAATACTGGCATGTCAGAACTTCTTAATATCAATCTTCAGGCTTTTCCATTTACAAAAAAAAAAGCTCTAAATCAGATAAAACAACTCTTTTTTAATTTTTAGTGGGAAATAAGTGAGAACTAGTTAATTCTTTACTGCATTTAGCCATAAAGACAATATTGGTGGTGATGCACAATTATGGGGAATAGAGTTGTGAAAAATCTAGTGCCCCTATAATGCCTTTAGATCCAAAAGAAGTGAACATGCATCAGGCTGTGGGGTTATCAATTAGTGGTTATCCAGAAACAGCGAGCACTCTTCTTTCTCCTTTATTTCAAACACAGTGGATATATTGACTGCATTATTTCTTTGAGTGGTTTTAAAAAAAAAATTCACTGGTGAAGGTTAGATGTCAGTGCTGGTTTCATTTCCTATGTTCAGATTTAGGCCTGTTTTGAGGAAACTACCTAGAGCACATGCTTTATTTTTTTAAGCATTTCTTTAAGTGCTTTCTTGGATAGTGTTACTTTGCTGAAGAAAGGCCTTCTTTTCCTCATTTAATACAGGTTCTGAATGACAGAGTAATGTTCGCCATTTATACACCTTCACCCCAAGGAGGGGGAGAGAGCGCCTGTGCCACGGTTACACAACACCTTTCTCCTCCACCCTCTACCACAACACAGGCCACCTGAGTTGGCTGAACCTGGTGAGAGGCAATAAGATGCTGCAGCCTCCTAAGGGGTGGAGCAGTGGGTTTAACCCTCTTGTACCTGGGAGCTCTGAGCAGCTGTGTGCTGTTCCAAGGTCAGCTGCGGTTTGAGGTCAATCTGACCTTCTGTGCCTGGTAGTCTTGCACTGAGTATTTGTATTTGTCAGAATGGACAAGAGACTCGAACAGTTAACATTGAAGAGCAAAACTGGTTGACTTTGTTTCTGCAGTGACTTTCTCAATGGTTTGCTTGTATCTTTGCTGCTGCTTTTCTTTATCAATGCTGATAAAATGCCTGTGAATAGGCACTAGCTCTTTGGTTTCTGAATGTCTCTGGGTAGCATGATACTTAGTTACTGTAAAGAGGAACTGATGAAGAGCAGAGTATCTCAGTGCTTTACTGTGAGTGTGTGATTTCCTCCCCCTTCCCCATGCTCCACACCTGCTCGCTCACATCCATCTTGGTTACAGACTGAAGTTTAAGTATGTGGGACAGGCCATAGCAACAGCATCCCCATAGTATATGTTTGCCTCAGGACACTGAGGATATGTTAACATTGCATAAATAAATAAATAAATAAATAAATAAAATAATAAGGCCTGTGGCAGCAAGTCTGAGCCCAGATGTTATGGGGGCTAAAACTGCAATGTAGATATTTGGGTTCGGGCTGGAGCCCAGACTCAACCCCGGTGTGGAGGGAGAGTGTCAGTCAGAGCCCGAGCTCTAGCCCAAGCCTCTACACTGCTCCTTTTATCCCTGTAGTACAACCCCCACAAGCCCGAGTCAGGTGACCTGGGCTCTGAGACTTGGTGCCAGAGATTATTATTGTTGTCAGTGTAGACATACCTTGATTGTCCAAAGCGATGCTCTCTGATTAGCCTTTATGGTGAGTGGGACGTTGTTTTTATTGAAAACTTGTGTAACTTAAAAGACTAAGCTAAACTACATGAGGTTTTGACGCATTTTCATGGACTGAGACTCTCTCATTAAGAAAAGCAGATTTCAAACTAATGGTTCTTCAGGTCTGGACATACAGGCAAGTAAAAATAGGGGATGTGCAATGAGCCCAAGACAGTTAATTATTAACACTTCAGAATATATGTACATGAATCAGAGGTGTAAATAGATATGATAGGACACTTGATATAACAGTTTGCAGGCGTTATTCATAATGAACCTCCAGGAGACTAGACTGGATTCTGGATAGGGTTTTGCTGTTTTTTAGGATGTCCCAAACATATCTTATGTGTTGTAGATTTTTATACTGCACCCAACACCAAGGTATATTATCTTCACCCTAATCCAATAAGGATGGCCCCGTGGTTAGGGTGGTAACCTGGGATTTGGGAGACCCAGGTTCAGTTTCTTGCTCTGCTATAGACTTCCTGTGTGACCTTTGACATGATGCCCCCCCCATATCTCCATTCCTCATCTGTTAGATGGGGGAATAGTGCTTCCTTACCTCACAGGTGTTTTGTGAGGATACATACACAAAAGATTGTGAGATGCTCAGATACTACAGTAATGAGGGCCATGTTAGTATATTAGACAGACTAGCCCCTAGGTTGGTGCACAATGGTCTGGGTGGGCCCAGGATACCTAAAGATTGCTTGAAGCATCAGGGTGAAGACTGAAGTCCACTCTTCCAAGTACAGTGGAGCTGCTCATGGCAGGGGTAAAGCTTGTCTGTGCGGGAGCTGTATCTTTCTCTGGAGCTGCTCCTAGGTGAAACAAACTCCTACACATACTAGCTTTGATCAAAATAGCAGTGTAGCCATGGCAGCACAGGTGAGCACAGTCTCATCCAAGACCACAGGTACACATTAGGACAGCTAGCCTGTGCTGTTGCCTGCACTGCCATGGATATGCTGTTTTTTTTTTTTTTTTTATCATGCTAGCTCAATCAAAGCTTAGTGTGTATACACCTCCCTGATCTGGAAATTACACCTCTAGCAGCAGTATAGTTGTAAGACCCTCCTCAAGCATCCTCACTTTGCAATCCCAATGCTTGCTGCACTTCTCAGTCAATAACAGAGCCCAGCAGCAGGTATCAAATAAATTAAATGAAAGAGCCCCTCGCACTCATTTCTCACTGGGGGGAAAAGAGAGAGAGTGTCACATGTAACAACTGCTCGTCATGCAATTTGGTGCCCTGGTGGAAGGGACTGGGCTACTATGGTGATGAGGGTGGTAATAAGGGCCTGAATGGAATATGGGTGAATAGTGTCTCCGAGCTGCTGGTGGGACAGTTGGCCACACCCTGACTGACTGGCTTTTAAACTTCCAACTAATTATTAAATATAGATGTACAATCCTCTACAGATTTTTTCCCCATTTTTACTAAATTATTGAATACGAATGTACATCCAATCCCACTTTGCCCTGTCCCACCTTCTTCCCCTCAGAACCACCAGCTGTCCATTCCTCACTGCTTCCCTCTACTCACTCCATCGATCCTTCCTGCTCCATCACCCCGCCTTCCCTTGTTAAAGTACAGTAGTCCAGGGCTTGCTGCTGCCTGTGTGAATGACAGGCTGGGGGGAATCACCATTTTCTAGTTATTTATCGGACATTGATATTAAAAAAACCCTTCAGATTCCCCCTTTTTCTCTCATATTATGAATATCAATATAAAATCCGCTCAGAGCATGCTGCTTATTTCTAATATTATCAAATAATCAGGCTTTGCCCCCTTTCTTCCCAGTTCTAAAATATTAATATACAGTCCCCTAATATTTGGCTCAATTTTCTTTCTAATTATCTGTCATTGTCTTAATATCCTCTCTGATTTTTTCCTATCATATAAAGTCTCATATTAGTCCTTTTCTATCTGTTTCTAGAATAGTGATATAAAATCCTCTCAGGTTTTGCCCCTTTGCTTATAATTGGACCTCAAAATGTTCCACTTCCCTAATTATGCTTTTTTTATAATCCCCTCACCTCAGATTTCACCTTTTTTCTTTTGATATCAGTTTTTATTAATTAATCTCCTCAGATTTTTGTTGTTTTCCATGTAGTTACCAAGTAGTGCTATGAAATCCTCTTAGATTTGGTGGGTTTCACGTGCTCTTTTATTTCAGCAACATCTTTTGGGGAAGGAAATTATTTTCCTAAGTCTTTGTCCATATTGGAGGTTGCAGGAGGAAGGAGCGGGGTTGACTCCCCAGTCATCAACTTTTCCCCTCATGTTTGAGTGTGAAATTGCTTCAATGGATATAAAGGATAAAATAAACTACCAAGGTGTGTGGTGGATTCTCCATTTCTTAATGTCTTCAAGACTGGGTGCCTTTCTGGGAGATATGCTTTAGTCAAACAAATTATTGGGCACTCAATACAGGTAAAAGCCTACGGTCTGCATTATACAGGAGGTCAGACCAGATGATCTAATGAACCCTTCTGGCCTTAACATGTATGAAAATGACCACTTCCAAAACCGTCCCACTGCACCTCCTTGTATGTATTCCTCTAGAAATTAATATGCTGTAGTTTGAAATAGTAGCAACAGTTTGAAAGTGCAGCTTGATTGGCTCTGGTGCTAATTCTGAAAGTACAGCTTTCTAGGAATAATGTCAGACTCTGAGTTTCCTGGCCTACCTGAACATATGCACATGCTCTGGGCTGGCCTCAGGGACTGGCAGGTTATATGTGTGTCACTTGCAATGATGATACCACCCCTTTTCTAAACTTCAGCTCTAAATGTGGTCTCTGGTTTACAGATGGCATCAAACTCCTCAAGGCTAAAAACACGTTAGCAAGCAAAGAGACTGAAAATCCCTCTTCTCACTAATAAATATCACTATTAACAAACTGTTTTGCTGACTTATGATTAAGGCTACAATTTAATCATGGGTATTTTTAGTAAAAGTCATGGACAGGTTACGGGCAAGAAACAAAAAATCACAGCCCCTGACCTGTCTGTGACTTATACCATAAATACCCCTGATTGAATCTTAGCGGGGGAGGGACTGCCAGGGGGGAGCCTGTGGCACCAGCTGCCGGAGGGGAGCCCCAGGGGCCTACAGCACCAGCTGCGGAGGGAGCCCAGGCAGACCCACTGCCAATCCGGCTGTTGCCGTGGGGGGAGGCCCACGGGGGCCAGCAGCTGGCCCTGGGTTCAGCCACACTGGCTACTGCAGAAGTCACAGAGGTCACAGGAAGTCACTAAATCCATGACTTCTGCGCTCTCTGTGACAAACATGGAGCCCTAGTTATGATACTACTAGGCTTGGTCACAGTTGTGGCAGCCTGGTTTGAGTTAACTTCTCTCTCTGGCATTTATGTATTTTATGTAATGTACCATCAAGATTCACTTGTGCATATTTTGTTTTATCTATTCTTTTTATGCTGTGCTTATCACCATAGTATGAGTACCCGTTCCACCTTTTTTTATTGCAACAGCATTGATGTACTCCAGCCAAAGCTGAGGCTTTGTTTGGGTAGGATACATTCAGAATCAGTCCCTGTCCTAATAATTTGCAGTCTTAACTAGACAAGATAGACAAAGAATAGGGGAAAGGAAGAAGTATAATTCCCATTTTACAGACGGGGGAAGCTGAAGCATGGAGAACAGGGGAATCAGGAAAATTGAACTAAATTTTCTAAAAACAGTAAGAATTTGCAAATTAGTGTGAAAGTAAGAGTGTATACTATGTTTAGCTTCTTAACTATATAGTCAAGGGATAACTTACCCCTGAAATAGACGTGTGCTGGGTTTTTTGTTTTTGTTTGTTTGTTTGTTTTTGTAGGGGAATATGTTTATGTTGCTGAATTTACTATATTTCAAGTACAGAGAAAAATAATGGATTGATACAGAAGCATGCAACAGTCTGATTCAAAGCCCATTGAAATTAATGGAAAGACTCCCATTGACTTCAGTGGGTTTTGGATTAGCCCTGCAAGAGAGCCTGTTTTGTCTAATCTATACCACCTAAGGGGACAAGTATCACATAAGCAACAAAATATAAATTTTGCTGCACTGGACAATGCTTCCTTTTGTTCATTTGCACCCCTGCTGTCAGTTTTGCTGCAAATGTATGCCAAGCAGTCACTGCTGTTTTTATTTTGTTTATTTACTGCAAATTGTTATATTAATATTTCTTTTTAAATGTTAATATTTTTCGTGCTGTAATCCAGCCAAGGGAACCTCCCCTCTCCCAACACTCCCTCAAGCAAGGGCAGGCGTATCCTTAAAATGTTTGTATGGTAAAACATCAGTCCAACTTAAGAGAGCACTATCAACTTGAAATTTAGACCTAAAAAAAAAAGAGAGAGAGAGTTCAAAGTATCTACCAATTTTTGTAATTTTTATGATCACTTTTTCCTGTTTTTTAAAATGTTTTTTTCTCTTTTGTTTCTCCATAAAACAACTCTCTGACTGTATGTGGAAACAGGAAACTGTCTATGTTCAAAATGCTGTCAAATCATAAAATAAATGAACTAAAAAAACCCTCCTCTTAGTCTTTCACTTGGTATTAATTTTGAGTGTTATCTGTACCCAAAGTAGTTAAATTTTCTTCAAGTGGAAGTGTGACTTTTCTAAGTTGATGGTGTCACTTTGTATTTATTTAAATAAATCCAATAAGCATTCTAGTCACAGTCAGAATTCCTGATCCTGCAAACATGTATGAGTAATTTTAGTCATATGAGTAGCCCCATTTACTTCAGTTGGGGAGTACTCATGTGCATAAACTGAGTAATGTGTTACTCCTACATATGTTTCTAGGATCAGATTCTTTGTGTCCAAAAACAAATAATCATGACTCTTTGTTTAATAATAGGTAACTGAAAACTGAACCATGCAAGTTGAGATCATGATGGTGTGACCACTTCAGTGCCAATTGCTTTTATGCCAAACATTTCTGGCAACTAAGAAGTGTATTCCAGAGAGAAGCCTCCCATTCATCTCATATTGTCAGATATATAGAATGTTCCAAATCTGAAATGGAATTGTTTGAATGTGTTTCCAGAATTGTAGCAGAAATAAATTATTGGGGAACTTCATTTTTGTTGTTTGTAGCTCAGGTTATGTGTTCAGCAAGCTAATTAGAAACATGAAGAGTTTGTTCAAAACTGTACTAGCATCTAGACAGTTACAACATGTACAAACATGCATGGAAAAGTAACATAGGAAGAGATTCTAGTTTTTTGGCTGAACTCTAGGACCATTGCCAGAATTTTATTATTAGTTACTATGTTCTATAGATGTAGTGCTTTGGCATGCCAAAGTGCAGGTGCCCCTGTTTGTCTGAGTTATAAGAGATTTTATTGGCTGGATATATATTTGGCACATCATGCATGACAGGCATTTCTGAATCAAATACAATATCTGTGAGCTGGGGGAAAAGACTTTGAACTTGAGGCTAGATGTTACAATACTTCTAATGTTGTTTGGAAACAAAAGGAAGGAATGATATAAAATGATGGACCAGATCCTTAACTGGTGTAGCTCCACTAAAGTCCTGTAGATTTAATAAGTCTCTCTCTTCCCCTCCCCCCCGCAATTGACTAAAGAAACCTAATACTTCCACACATGCATCCTGTGGGTTAAGCAAATCTTGTGCATCAGGCAATGGCTACAGTCCAGTTACTGGGGGTGGGGATTATGAAGAATGGACTAGATTCCTTAGAACTTCATGGAGAAAAATGTTCTGGATTTTCTGTCTCTGTCTGTCTGTCTCTCTCTTTTGGGGATGAATTCTTAAATAAAATCGTTTCTCCTTAATATCCTGACATTTCTTTTGACTACAGAATGCCGGTGCTAAATATTAGATGTTAATTTGCATCTTGTAGTCTATTTCATTTTATATTTTTAAATAAAGTGTTACAAATCCTTAATTGCTGGAATTTTCCCTGCTATACCATGCACAAGTGCTTAAAGTAGCTGTTGGTAAAGATGAGCAAGCTATAATATAACATTCCTGTTTTTTACCTTTTTAAAAATTTAGTTTTTAACTGTGTATTGTCGCTCAGAATACCATGCCTTTGATCAAATTTGTTGTTGTTTTTACTTCAATGACCATCTAAAATACATTGTTTAAAAAAAAAAAGTGGAGTGAATCATATTATGCCAATTTACCCTTTAAAGTTTTTTATTTGTGCTGATATAGCCAAACTTTAGTAAGACAATCAAAACATATTTAAAGACATAAAATTGCAAAATAAAGTGATGATTTGTGAATGTTTCATTTGTATTTCAAAATATTTGGTGTCATAGAGGATATAGCACTCTTGTGTGTTCTGTTTTGTTTTTGTTTTTTGCTACCTAATTGAAAATGTGAGGCAAGTTAATGACATTTAAAAGATATTTGCACACAAAATCAGATCACTTTCCCCATGTGACTTTATATATTTGAAAAAATTACATATTAGCCTTTTTGTGTTTTGGTACAAAAAATTTTATGAGGATACTGTGCTGCATTATTTTATATTGCCTTTTCAACATTAATGAAAACAACATGTTTTGAGATTTAGCATTTATTGTCAAAAGAACGTATCCAATTATACCTAGCTATTGATTGCATGTATTTACGTATATAAACTTAATTTAAAAAATCACTCTTAACATGAAAGAAGTATAGTTTTGCATATAGAATGCATTTAAATAACATAACTGTCCATATTTCACAGACCTGCCTATTCTCATACAATAGTTCGACTCCCTATTTGACAAATTACTTCTGTCCTTTAAAATAGTGTCAAGATGCATCTGTTTAGGAAACATGAACCATATTTCACTTGTAAAAGTAATAGGTAGAAAGGTGAAAAGAAAAACAGAAAAAAGCAGCCGCGAAGGTGGCTGAGGAAACGTTGTCTAACCTTTAATTTCTGCAAGGCTGGTCACTTTACACCAGTCCTCTCCAAGACATTTTCATATAAAGAGATTGGTGCACAGACTCCTTAAATGTCAAGCTAAGCAGAAGCCAACAGTGTGAGATCAATTTACTGGTAACAGTACACAGGGCATTATGAAATGCTATTTTTGGTTTTCTTGCCCTAGGTCCTTAAAAGGTACAGGGAGATAGCTTATGCACTTCTACTGGTTTCTTTGCATCTGGACTATGTGCAGGTCCAGTGCTACAGCAGGTATTCTGTAAATCACAAGGATTTATAGTAGTAGCTTCTGATTAATATTTTCCAATTTGAAGCTAATGGAGCTGCACCAATTTATACCAACAAAGAATTTCATCCAACATTTTCCAAGGTACTTGCATGACATTCAAGGTGACTCTTCAGTGCATTTCTCAAAGGACATGTGCATGTTTTAAGACAAATAAAAATATTGATAAAAAATAAATAATCTGTATCCAAAATGGCGCTGAAATATAATGACATCCATGCATCAGTCCACACTGAACATCTTTGCTCATGTCAGGGATTGCTAACCCTCCAGGATTGTCCTGGATTCTCCAAGAATTAAAGATTAATCTTTAACTAAGGATTATGTCATGTGATGAAACCTCCAGGAAGACATCCAACCAAAGCTGGCAACCCTTTTTCTCAGTTGCACACCCCCGTGGTTGTTTTAGAGTGTTCTCCTTGACTCCAGTCTCTGACCCTTCATTTTGCCGGCTACATCTAGAACAATCTAGAATATCCAGCGAGAGATTGACTGAACCAAAAGCTCAGTGAGGACAGATACAGAGCTACCTGCACCCCACCTCCTGACTCGGGCACCATTTTTAGTTGGGTAACACTCTTTGTTAATATGAACAATGAATATTTGGAGGAGGCATGGCTGAGGAGAAGATGGTTCTGAGGCTGATATTTGGATTTGGTGATTTGACTATCCTAAAAATACTAGAACTCCTGGATCTATATATCAACCTATTTGCCCAACCCTAGCTTCCTCCTTTATAACTTGAGATTTGCTCCTAAAATTTTTACTGTACGTGCTACCATGTCATCTGAAAAAGGTAATTTGTTTGGTTACAATTTGTGTGGTAATCACAACATGACACTTCATCCCATTGAGGCCCACAGAATGGAGTTTGAGCAATCAGCATACTTTTCTATAATAGGAACAAATCATATTGTTATCCATGACACAGTTTTCTTCCCACACTTTGCAGTGAAAGTGACTCCTAATCTGCTTGTGGTTACAGATTGTATTGCTTAAATCACATGTCAGAATACAAAGAGAGAGCTGAGTTCTGAAGCTGATAGACTAGAGCCCTCACAGGTGCATGTGCATAATAGTCAGCTATAGTTGCAAAAGTCGGGTTATAAGACCCACATTAATGTGCAGTAAAATGGAACTCACCTAAAGGGGGGTGGAGGTGGATCTAAAAATTAAAACAAAAAATCCAAACCACTTTCTTCTCCATCAGATAAATGGAAGGAAAAAATATTTGGCATACATACCTCATAGATGATGTGAGAATAAATACATTGGATTGTGAGGTGTTTCAGATACTAAAATAACAGGGGCCACCGAAGAACCTTGGATAGATGTACAGTTGCATTTTGCTCACTTTTTTTAAAGGAGCATAAGGGGAGATTGAGAGTCCTGACTCCTGATGTCGTTTGCCTGATTCATAAAAATGGATCATCTGACCCTGCCTGACCATGTTCACACTGTGAAGATGATGGGGGATGGTGTCAGAGTAGATGTGGCCACAGCTGGGCCTTCTTGCACCCTGGAATGGAGGCCAACGATAGATGTGCTGTCATTGCACTCCTTGTGATACGAGTAACTCTCATTGAAGTCAATAGCAATTATTTGTATTATGAAGCAGGGGCAGAGAAGGTGACCCAGGAGCAGCTTTTCTTCCCTCTCTCTCTGTTTTTGCAAACTGCAGGACTGAGTCCTAAAAGAACAAAACCATTTGTCGAAATTTCTAGTGCACCAAAAGTGACTTTTGGTTTTATTTTCTGGGGGTGGCATAGTGTATAGGAATAGTGTAGTGTCCCTTTACATATTTTGTGAGCCTTTTAGCAGCACTCCCTGTGTTCTGTGTTTTAGAAGCCCGCGAGACCACCAGTTTGTATATACAGCTAGGCCTTGCATGTTGTGTATATTTAGTAACCATGGCCATTTGGACCCCACCCTGCCTGTGTGATGCCTTTATTTTAGATTTGGTGTGTACAGAGCAAAAAACACAATAGGTGAAGGGGCAAGGTTATGTGGAAGGAAGCAATGTGGGAATTTATTTTGGTGGTGAATGTCTTCTATGTATGTCTTCCTCTAGACACATGACCTATTTTTTAAAATATATTGTGGAGACAGGAAAGAGAGAGAATACGGAAGCTAAAGCAGTAGACTTGTATGTTGGCATTCCTTTGGCCGGAAGTTGGTAATAACGATTGTTGGATTTATTTAAATATTTTGAATATTGCCTTTGGGGATTTTTTAAAAACGTTTTCTTGAAAAGTCAATAAAATATATTTTAAAATAGACCAAGAAGACTGTACACTCTGTGCAAAAGTTCAGTAGTTTAGGGAAAACGAGCCTGTGATATACAGGCTTTTTTTGGGTGGTCCGCGGTGTTATTGGCCAGATAACTATTGGTGTCAGGGAGTACATTTTTGGTATTTATTTAAGGCCTCTAGGAGAGAGCCAGCTCACCTAATACCTTAAGTCAAGGAACAGCAGTCCAAAAGCAAATAAAACTAAATATCTACTGCCTCTCAACTGTAAAGTAGGGCTATATGTGCAGAAATAGAGATCTTGCCGATAACTGTGTTTTTCAAGTAAACAATCACTGTCTAGACATATTTCCAGCAAGGGGATAAAGGGTTTTCATTTCAAATATCACTGAGCACTGAGCTGTGAAAGTGAAATTATGCAGAACTTGTTCCTCTAGGTTTTTTTTTTTAAGTCTTTATCATATTTCTGCTCAGACTGTGAATTTCAGTATCTGCTGCCAAGGATCATTTCAACTGGATTCTTGCTTTAAAAACGGGGAGAGGGAAGAAGGGAGGAAGAGTTTTGGTTTCCCTCCACTCCTGGAATTCGAAGGAAGAATATTGCCTTCATTCTTGCTTTTGGATGTGTCATCTGCATCACCACACATCTCATTATAAAATCAAATACTCTGCATGCATATGGTTTCGATGATGCAAGTCATATAGGTTTTATGCTCCCATTTTCCCTCATTGGTCAATGTGAACTTTCTGGACAGATTTTGCTTTCCTCTCTTAAAATAGTAAGTTCTGTGCCAAACAAACAAAATTAGAGCCCAAGTCAAAACTTCGGTAAAAATATAAATTAAGCAAATTTAATATTGTGTAGTACAGTTATTGATTTATATGCAAAAAATCAAGGCTTGTACTTCAGGATGTGTATATATGTAGGTGTTGACTTATACAACTGGCTAAGTGCATTACAGGGATGTTTTTGTCTTGTTTTAAACCATTGGGTGTTGGCTATAGATGAGGGCAGCATACCTTTTAGATAAGAAAGAATAGCAAATTTCTTATCAGCCTTATAATGAAGGCTCTCAGATACTGTGTTGATGGGGACAGTATAAAACTATACAGCAGATTGGCTATTGTCTCATCTGGTACAGTACAATTTTTAAAAATCTGCCATGTATTTTTTGGCCTAAAGTTTTGTCTGAAGCTGTTTTCATCCAGTTTAAATCAACACCATTAGGCTTTGAAGAGGCAGCGCATGTAAGTGTTAAAATATCTTCCATTTATAGAGAAAACCAGTTGTGATGTAACACACCTGAATTGTAGGCTAGCTTCTGACTAGTAGAATCAGTTACCTATCCACATCATGCTATCATCTAGCAACAGCCCAGAAGGGCTTGTAGAGAGACACAGATAGAGTATTCATCTAGTGACAACTACAGTCTGGCATATACTTTATTATATTAAGCTTGTCCCTCTGATTTCCCTGCCGCCAGTTTAGTACACAGGTCTTGCTTTTTTTATAACAAGTCCTATTATATTTATTCTCAATTTTTATTAGTTTAAGAAGATATTGAATCATAAATCCTGCAGAACATTTTCTCTACTAAGTGTAGCTGAATTAAAAACACACATGCCTCTGATCTAATGTTTTAAAGCAATATGAATTCCACATCAGATCCATTAAGACTGCTTTGAATTAGTGCCATTTTAAATGTTATATACACTATTCCCAAGCTCAGCAATCATTTTATAGACACCTGCAGTTTGTGGTTTACTGTTTCAGGGTTCATTGATAACTCATCAGCAAAAGACTGCAAAGGCCTATTTGTATACTCAAATTCAAACCTTCTTGTCAGTTAAAACATGGGGGCAGCAAAGGACTTTGCAGTTCTTTTCCTGTGTTGCATATGGAGTCAAACGTAATACTGCTGTATGAAAGTTACCCTACCTTAATTGACGGACTGCAACAGAGATGCTCACCTGTAGTAACAGGATTTGTCTAGAAATAGGTTTCATTAGACATTCTGCTTCAAACATAACTAATGTGAAAATAAACTAATGCAAGGGTTCAATAAATGCAATGTATTAGTACTGATGTTTTTGACATACTAGCTGTTATCTCTAACAATTGTCAGTGGTTAGATTTCTCTTGGTTTTTAATTCTTACAATTGTAAACATTGGTAGTATTCATGTGAACACTGAGAATCGGGCTCTTAAAGAATTGTTGCTGATTTTCATCCTGCTCAATTTATCAAGGACCAAATGTATTTCAGATCCACAGTTGGGTCAATTTATATCACAAAAGACTTTTGCTGTTAGTTTGCCAATCGTATTCTGGGTAGTAAGAATTGTACTCTTTTTTTTTTTTTTTTGGCTTTGTGGAACTCATTAAATAATTTTCTAAGCTATCAATTATTTAAGTAGAACTGTAGTACACAAAAACTGTTCTCTCTCTTTCTCTCTCTCTCTCTATCTCGACTAAGGCTTATCTACACAAATGCTTAGTTTGTACCAAACAGGCAGTTACGGTCTGTGTGGACCCCGCTGCTATTCACTAAAAGTTTCCTAGTGCCATTCAATCTACTCCTGTTTCAGAGCACTCCGCGGAACTTTTAATGTGCAGCAGCTGGGTCCACATGAACACTTGATGCCTGGCAGGCCAGCACAATGTAGATTTACATCTCAGCTTGCCGCAAAATAAGTGTGTAGACAAGCCCTTAGAGAGGAGAGGGATGCAGGACAAAGGAATTAAAGGGTGGAGAATTCATGTTCTATAGCCACTGCCAACTACCACCCCTGCCACTGATTTTGCAGTTGCTTCTGTTGCCAGTTGCAAGTGACTGCTTGAAAGTCTCCCATCTTGCCTCCTTGCTCCTATGGCAGTCCCGAATGTAGCTCTCATGTATGTTGCTGCAGGTTCAATCAGCAATCTGCTAGCTCAGGCTTTTCTGCTCTGTTCCTATGGCATGTCGCACAACTGTGGAGAATACCAGTGGCTGTGCCCATACAGCCCTGTGCCAAGCAATATGTAGTTTTCTGCTGAGAAGGAGGGGAGAGGAACTTAAAAACAAGAGAACAATTAAAAAAAAAGTGGAGGGGAAAGAACAAGACAAACAATGGTGAGAAAGGGGACTCGGAAAAAGGAACCAAGTAGAAATGCTGTGCTGGGGTCAAATAAGTCCAGTGAGCTGGGAAAGAATTCAGTGGGATTTATTCAGTACCCAAGAAAACTGGAGAGAGGAGGGCTGTTTGAGATCTGAAGGAGTTCAGCCTATGCGCCAATTTGCATTCCTAATATTTTGGATAGGAGGCCCTTCGAAACAGTTCCTCTGAGGTCACTGTGCCATACGAGTTCCCCACATGCCTGATATCCAGTAGATAGGGATGCTCTTCAAAAATTGCCAGAGGAAATTCATGAGCTGAAATTAAGCTGAGCAGAAAGATCCTGCAGCAGACTTTCCAACACAATTTACATCTGCTTTAGCTCTCTATAGGATGGTATGAGGCCAGGGGCGGGTCCAGGCACCAGCGCACCAAGCGTGTGCCTGGGGCGGCAAGCCATGGGGGGCAGCCTGCCGGTCGCTGTGAGGGCAGCAGTCAGGCTGCCTTCGGCGGCGTTTCTGTGGGAGGTCTGCCGGTCCCGCGGTTTCGGCGGCAATTTGGCGCGGGTACACCAAAGGCGCGGGACCGGAGGACCTCCAGCAGGCATGCCACCGAAAGCCGCCTGACAGCTGTGCTTGGGGCAGCAAAATACATAGTCGCCCCTGCATGGGGGTTTCTGCAGGCAGACAGCCTCTGCATGCTGGAGAAGGGGGTCCCTGAAAACCCTGATAAGCCAGGTGGAGTGGAGAGAGGGATTTAAGTAAGGCATGGGTGTGGAGTCAGGGACTATTAGATAAATATTTTAAATGTATCCAGTGGCACAAAATCACTGTTTGGGGAGTGCAGGTGCTCAGCATGCAATGTTCCCATATGTAGGTGGGAACAGTAGCCCCAGAGGGACCAATCTGCAAATCCCATCTCTCGCTACTCCTCCTGAGTTCCCCATGCAAAGTCTAATTACTTGGGCTTTGTGTGATATGGGATGAATTACATCGAGAATTAGAATATCTACAAGGTGTCTAACAAGAGACAATTTCTGGCCTAAATATCAAATGAAAATTTTATGCGTTTGGCCTTCTGGCAAATGAGTATTAACACTCAGAAATGGATTTTAAACAAATTCAATTACATAATTTTGTTCTTTAATATTGACAGTTTCAGATAATAGAGCCCTCAGGCAGTGAAACTGGCAAACTCATTTTCATAGTTGCCAAGTTTGGTGCAGCTCCCTGTGTGATGTTTATACAAATTAGTCAGTGAACTAATTTGATTATTTTGTAAATAAGTTGCATATAGCCATAAACTTCTACTTTACTTAAATTGTGTGGATGTATGTAGTGGTGCTAAAGGGCACACTGGTCCTGCTAAATGAGTTCTCTCTCTTTTTCTCTGTATGAGTTTTCCATGAGATGTGGGACAGACCTGCCAAATTCATAAATGTCACATGAGATGCATGACACTTGGTGGGTCTGTATTTTGGTCTCCTGTGCGCACTGATCCCAGATGCTGGTAGTTTCTTCTGATAAGGAAACGATATGTCAGAATTTTGAACACAGCCTTCTGCCTGGAAGAAAATAAGAGTGAAATCCTAGCGTAGCTCTCTTTAGATGCCTTTTGACATTTACAAATGTTTTTCTTTCAAGCAATATCAAAGAATAATCTGGGTTAAATAGTCTTTACTCCAGTATAGATGACATTTCAATTCCTCTTCTCATTGTTTAAATGGCTTTTTTTTAAGGTACTGGACAAAACCACAGCTTTATATTCTTATTGGCCTTTCCTTTTATTTCACAAGTAAAATTTTCACTCAACTGCGCTCTGCTTGTACTCTAAAGCCTCTGCATTTCAAGCCTCTTGAGGGGCCGGTGTGTGTAGTTTTAAAGGCATACTTCCAGATTGCTCTTGTACATTAGCAAGAAGCAACAAGCACAATGTGTGTCTTTTGAAATCTTGCCTCGTGGTAGGATATCGAGCTTGGCTTAAGAACATAAGAACGGCCATTCTGGGTCAGACCAAGGGTCCATCTAGCCCAGTGTCCTGTCTTCCAACAGTGGCCAATGTCAAGTGCCCCAGAGGGAATGAACAGAACAAGTAAGCATAAAGTGATCCATCCCCTGTCACTTGTTCCCAGCTTCTGGCAAACAGAGGTTAATAGCCATTTATGGACCTATCCTCCATAAATGAATTTGGCTAGTTCTTTTCTAAACCTTGTTACAGTCTTGGGCTTCACAACATCCTCTGGCAAGGAGTTTCCACAGGTTGACTGTGCGTTGTGTGAAAAAATACTTCCTTTTGTTTGTTTTAAGCCCCTTATTTCCCTTTAGTCTTTTGGGTGTAATACTTTTACATGAATATACATCCCTGTTATGAGTCATGTGATCACCGTCCGAATGCCCCTTGGCATCAGGGCCCAGAGCTGTAAAGGGCTTCATCTCCTGCACTCCCAGTAGGCCATCTACCTCTGTGCGCCATTCAGCCCTCTTGCTGAGAAACATCTAGTTCAGATCCCTTTTTTAGGGTAACACAAGCTCAGACAAATCAGCTCTTCCTCTGGACTCTGACTTCAGTCTCCTTTCTCAACTACTTTGGAGCAACTGTTTTCTTCCCTAACTCTGTTATTGAGCCCTGGGCCTCTCAGACTGCGTCTTCCAGAGGCATCTGTTCTCCTGCAGACTCTGCTTCAAGCCCCTACACAAGAGTATCAGTGGTTCCTCCATTCAGACTGAATCCTCTCTCTCTTTTGAGGCACAGGTGGTCTATCAAGTTATCACCTGTGGCCTGTTAGTCCAGCACCCTGTGGCTGAGAAGCCACTAATTAACTACAGCACAGGTGCAATAGATGTTGGCTCCGGTTAGTTACCCCTTTTATCCTGTGATGGGGTTTCACCCTATCACAGTCCTATTTTCTAAATTAAAAACCGTTTCCTCCACTATGAACTTTGCTCGAAAAGATTTGGATCTCTTGACTACAGTAAAAATACTATTCTAGTTAGAAGTCAGTCTGTTTATACGCCTTATTCTCGCGGGATGAAATTCATCCCTGTGGAGAGGGCCAGCCTAAGGTCTATGCCCCATTTAAGGCCTACTTTTAAGTGGTGGGGGTAGGGTTTGTGGTGGTGCTCTCCATGAGATTGGTAGGAAGCTATTTGCAGGTGTCAGAGTGAGACTGGGAGCAGGAGAGTGCAGCACCTGGGGAATGTCCCTTCTGCCTGTGGATTGGAGTAGCAGCTCTCCCAATAACTAACCTGTTCTTTGGCTGGTGCAATGAGAGCTGGCACTCCAGTTCCAGTCTACTCTAAGCATTGGTTATTTGGAGCTATTTGCAGTGAATTATGTAGCCTGTACTTGAGCACCAATGTAAATGAGCATTGGAACATAAATAACATAGATTCTTGCTGCTGATATAAAAATGTCTTTTAACTAAAAAGACAGCCATTTATGTAGCAAAATATGTTTACAGGATGTGACAGTTAACTTTGTTTTTATTGTGTTTTTTTATCCTACAATATAAAGACTGGTACTTTTCATTTCAAATAACACACAACATTTTATTATATCTAATCAAGTTAAAGATGCTCTGTACAGACAGATTTTTTTGCTTTGTTTTTGTTTAATGCCCACACTATCCTAGGCACTTTATGAGTAAGTATGAAGAAAAGGTTCTAGCCTGATAGAGCTTGTAGTCTGATCGTAGGGATCTGCCAAATGTGCAGTCAATTCACTAGACTTCTGTACCTTGAGTTAAGAAAGACCTATCTGTAGTATGTTGTTTACACATTGTAGGATGAGATACAACAGAAGACGCAGTGAATTTACCATGAAATTGATATAAAAGGGCACAGACAAAGGAAAAAATAGAGCTTGTTGGAAAACTTAAGTAAAAACTGGAAATGAACACTTCTGTGAAATTTTTTCTTCCATTTACTAACTCTTAAAATCATATTTATAGCAGAGAACCTTTCCCCTTCATTATACCTAAGCACCAGTCCAATCTAAAAACAGCCATGTTTTAGTAACCAATTTGTGACATGCATATCTCCGTTCCAGTTACAAAGACATAGTTATGTGGAGAAGAAAAAGTCACACAGCACAATCATGTATCAGCTGAGTTTGTTTGTGACTGCATCTACCTCACCATGTTTGGGTGCTGCATTCAGAAAAAAAATCAGGGCATCTGTCCTTTAATTAAAGCTGATTGATTTTTTTGAAGTAAGTGTGTGTGTGTAAAAAATTGGCCTTTTTAAAAAAAAGTTCATGAAAAACAGGTTTTTGTTAAGTGAAAACCTTTGATAACCAGTTGCAATTATATTTTTGGAAAATTGAAAAAAAACCCACAAGACTTTGCAATAAAAAATGAGTCCATTTCAAACACTCTGACTTTGTCTATACTGGAAAGTTGTACATCCCCCTAGTGTGGACACAGTTATACGGGTGAAAAGATGCTTTAAACAGGTATAGCTATTCCTGTACAGGAAGTGGAATAGTTGGCATAAGGCACCTTTGTATAACTTTGTCCACACATAGCTGTACCAGCACAAACGCTGATCAGAAAACAAATAAAAAAAAACCCAAAACAAAAAAACCTCCACCTAACTGATGTAGTTAGATCAGTACAGCTTTCAAGAGTAGACCAGCCCTTTGAAATGAAAATAATTTCACAGTTTTTAATGAAAATAGGTTTTTACTTTTCAGCAAGTGCTATCAATGACACCTCAACAGGGTTGGAGTGCCCCAAGGGTGTATGCGCACAGCAGCTCCATCAGCACACCCGACAAGGTGCTCCAGGATGTCCTAATTGCTGCCCACAGAGCTGTAAAGAAGAAGGGATGGCCATACTGGATGCACAGGGATAGTTTGAGGGATCAGTTTACACGAGAAATAAAACACTGTTCAGAACTGGTTACAGGAGGAAAATAGAGAGCCAGCTTAGCTTTCTGGCCAGGATGCCATACATCTACTGTGTATTAATTATGTTGTGTGTGGACAAAAACCATTTAGAGGCAGTATGTCATTCGCTGATTACAAACTAGATTAAAAGTTGTAGTGTAGACAGAAGGCCTAACATTAGAAATATATTTTTTTATCCTTTTATGTTAGACAGCAGTTAGTGAAACTGACTATACAGGTTCCTGTAACTAGTCAGGCAGTATTGACTGAATAGTACTGTAAACACTTTTAAAAGTTTGCTCAAGCAAGAGGCAAGCTGTGGCTTCCATTTTTCTGCTAAACTCTGTTCATTTTATTACCTCATTTTCCCCACCAACTGTCTTTGTCCACCTGTCACATGCTGTCTGACGCCTAGATTGCAAGCTCTCTGGAACTGGGATTGTCATTTGTACTATATGTGTGTATAGTGCTAGCACAGGGGTTCTCAGACTTTTGTACTGGTGACCCTTTCACACAGCAAGCCTCTGAGTGCGACCCCCCCCCTTATAAATTAAAAACACATTTTTATATATTGAACATCATCATAAATGCTGGAAGCAAAGCGGGGTTTCAGGTGGAGGCTGACAGCTCGCGACCCTCCATGTAATAGCCTTGCAACCCCCTGAGGGGTCCCGACCCCCAGTTTGAGAACCCCTGTGCTAGCACAAGTCGCTGTAATGGGGAGGTTCCTAGGTGCTACCCCAATACAAATAACAGCAATCACCTATTATGAAGCTGACTACGTGTCAAATGTGTGTATGATGCCCCTAACTGTGCAATTTTCTGTTTAATCTCTTAACACCCAAGACCCTCATTTGCATTGCAAACTAAAACTATATTTTTTTTGGTGGGGGGGGGGGAAGTGTAGATAACATTCAGGAGGAAATGTTTGCACTAAATGTGTATATTTACCTCCCTCTCTCCTTACTGCACACACTCCATTTGCCACTGTACTTCCTCTTCCTGTCCCAGCACTCCTAGAAGCATTAGATGACAGAAACGATGAGGGTCTCCACTAGGAATAATAATCTTTATACCTGATTATTTTTTTAGGTTACAGAGGTGCCAATAATTCTAATTTTCAAAACACTATAGATCAAAAAGTGGCATTGTCCATAGTTCCTTTTTGATATGCTCAGCCTCAAGAGAACCCATTCCCAGGCTAGCATAATTCTAGGCCCCATGTTGAACTAATATTTACTTGTGAATTATTTGATAGATCTCAGTAGCATATAGATTGTTGATCTATAACTCATCTGTTTGAAGCCTTCTACTCAGTAGTAGCTCCTCATTTTTCCATCTCCTCCTTTATTCACAATCTCAACTGCATAAATGTTGACATACATTTTATAAAATTATAACTTATATTTTCTCTTCAATCTTGTAGACCTTGTAAATCTTTTGAGCATCTCACTGTGGGGCAGTCTGTTACCAAGTACAAAGAAAGAAAATAAGTATTCTGTTTGCTTCCCTTCCTTCCTACAAATAGGCAGTGATCTGATAGAAAAGTGACAGATTATTGCCAGCAGTGAAAATACAGATACAGCAATAAAGATAACTTTAACAACTACTATACTAATGTAAGAGGAATACTTGGTGTATATTTTATAAAAGTTGGTGTGTATACTGCAGTTGGTCAAGTTTTATAAACCTTGTAGATTTCAATGTATTAACACTTCTGAGACATAACAGGTAGTCATGATGTTTGTCTGTAATAGAAAGAACCAGTTTTTCTTTTGCCATAACAGTCTATAGTCTGTTTGCCATCCATGCAGTGATGAGACCACTGCTGTTTTCCATTTCCTGGATTTCCTTCTCTCCATTGTCTCATCCATGACAATATGAAACTCGACTGTGCTGAGGCCCCCAACTGATTCATGCTTTGTTGTATCATAAGCAGTATTTCAGGCTCCAGTCCTTGAAGATATTAAATTCTGGATGCAGAGGGAATGTCAGACATTTTATTTCAGCAAGATAACTTGAGTCCAGACCGGTCCTGCCATATGTACTAGTATGTCCCCTCTTAGAATTCTCGCTTAGGTGACTGGAACTTCTGTTTCTGTTCACTTTCTTGTTGATTTAGTAGATCTACTGTTGGAAACCAGTTCATATTATTGTGCCTGTGATTGTGGATTACTGTGATATCTACTTGGGTACAGCTTTGAATTCTTTCATACATTACTGTGTGGCAACTTCAGATGCATTGTCTTGTTCAGTAGATGAAGGTCACATATATAAGTGCTACCAACTCTCATTTTCTTAGTCACCTTATTCTTTCTCTTACCTGTGATTTCCCCCTCCCTCTCTCCCCCCTTTGCCTCCTCTAAATTGTTCACACTTTTCTTCCCTGTTCAGCATTTGCAATCTAGGTATCATTATTTCCAAAGATATTCTGTAAAAGATGCTAAAGATGTTTATGATTCCATCTTTCTTAGCTCTCCCGGATATGTTGGCTTTCCTTTCAAAATAAACTTTCTCATTCCTGTTACTGTCTTTAAGATAATGAGCCATAAAAACTGAATGCCATTGGTTTTTAGCAACCTAGTTGCAGGACTCTGGTTCAGTGTGCACTAATCAGTATGGTCATTTCATATGTTGCAACAGTGTGACATCTTGGCATCTTCTATTTAGGTGGCCAGCTCTCTTCTCACATTATCAACAAAAGTATAATCATGTAAATCAAGTTTTAAAGTTGTAAAGAATCTGCAGATAGAAGCTCAGTAATTTTAGTCATCATCCCAGGTGGGAATTTTTTTAATTGGTGAATGTAAAAACTGTTAAACACTGCATATTAGCAGAGACTTTTGGACTTACAGATTATGCACATTTCCTTATTTGTTTATAAACCAATTAAGCAAATGGTACAGCATCAGTCAAAGCAATAAATCATAATTAGGTGTGTAGCAAGATCAGATTATGTGGCAGATCAAAAAAAGTGAGCCAAACATTCATACTGTAATTCACTTTTTTCTTTTAATTTGTAGGGCCTGTGTTTGCTTTGAAGTGTGGGTGGGTGGATGAATATGGAAGCCATGTGAGGTACTAATCTTTTAGCTTCTTCTGAAATGTGTAATGCAAGACTTTCCATTTCTATAAAATAGTCTGCATTTTAAGACAGAGATTGAAGGTGATGAGATTGCCAGATTCTCGCTACTCAGTGCTTTTCCTGCAAGGATCAATAGTCTTAAGTAGTTATTCATTCTGTTTCCTAAGTTTCTAAAACTGTTTCTTGGTGCTGAAATCTTCTCCAATAGTCTTACTATGTTCTCACTCTTGTAATCTCTTTTCCTAAATAAATGATTAATCTTCTGGGAAACTGGAATCAGATGTTTTTCAACTGGCTGGCAGTATTGTATAAAATAGCTTCCAGAGCAGTTGAAGGTCCAAATATCTCTTTTGTGCAGCACTCTTGAGTTATTTTGATTCCTTCGTCTCAAAAATGAATTCTTTCTTGGGATCCACTCTTAAGACTGCTACATTTTAGAGAAACAAATTTAACCTGTGAAGACTTTATTAATTTCCCACCAACATCAAAACTCCCTTCAGAGCAAAGTTTCAAACATTTGTTAATTGCTTCAAAGATGCTGTCCATCTTCAGTAATGCTTAGCTTCTGAGAAGCTCTAGTTTAGTTTCAGTTCTGACTATACTACCAAAATGGTGCTTATTAGGTATTGTGAGTTTATATACCAGGCTTGCGTCTGCTCCTTCAGCCTTCATCCAACTTGAATTATCTGTTACATTAGATTTTTACGGTGAGCAAAGTATTGGCTTGACTGCATTAGGCACTAATGACTATTAATAGATCTCTTGGGTTCAGTGCTTGATTTTTATCACTAGTCTGTCTTAATGAACTCAGTTCACTGCCATTCATAATAGTCTCACTTATGATCCCATCATTGCTCAGCATGAAGATGATTTACTGCTTGGTTTTGTAGCATTAACAAGATACTCTAGCAAGTATTTTTCTTTAGAATGAGGAGGGCTGTAATTTCTATAGAGCATTGATCTGGGACTCAGTAGACCTGGGTCCTATTCCTAGCTCTGCCACAGTTCCACTGGATGACCCTGGGCAAGTCACTTCACCTCTCCCTGCCTCAGTTTCCCCATCAGTCAAATGGGGATGTTACTGACTTCCTTTGTAAAGTGCTTTGAGATCTACAGATGAAGGGCTATATAAGAGGTAGGACTGTTATCATTTATTCTGACTCTGAGAGGCCAGTAATTATATCATGTGTATCATCACATCTACTTAATACTTGGTTTTAGATCTCCAAGAACTTAACTCCAAACCTGATATGAAAAAAACATTGCTCCCAGCCTTGTCATTTTAAATTACTCATGGTAGCCAAATTGTTCCTCCAAATAATGTGCTCCTGGTGGCTGTGTTTGGTAGGGAGGGAGTTCTTGCTTTGTGATAAAATGGTGCCATTAATATCTACTGGAATCTTAAGTAGTGACTTCTGGGGAGCATTCATTTTAGTTCTATTGGTGGATTGTGAGGCTTAATTTATTAATGTTTTACAACTTTTTGAGATCCTTGGGTAGTGTTTCTTAAAAGAGAGAGAGAATATTTACATGTCCTTACCTTACTGTCTAATATGATCATGCATGAACTCCAGTTAATTGAGAATGCTGCTATATTCCTTATGAGAGGGCAAATTATCAGCATACACTATGACCATTTGACCACTAGTTGATTACTAGTCCAACAAAGTATCAGTTATATAATCAACTAAAATTAGATAAGATGAAGTGTTGTGGATTGTTTTTTTTTTAATGGACATAACTGACCTTTCAACCACTTAGGGTATATACTTGTTTATTAGCCCATTCATTTATAAGCCGACCCCCAAGATGAATAGGTAAAAATGGCAAAAACTGTACAACCCTTTCATAAGCTGACCCTATATTTCAGGGGTTGGCAAACTTTGGCTCCTGGCCCATCAGGGTAAGCCAATAGCAGGCCTGGACATTTTGTTTACCTGGAGTGTTTGCAGGCATGGAGCTCCTCAGCTCCCAGTGGCTTTGGTCTGCCGTTCCTAGCCAATAGGAGCTGCAGGAAGTGGCAGCCAGCATATCCCTCGGCCTGCACCACTTCCTGCAGCTCCCATTGGCTGGGAATGGCAAACCACGGCCACTGGGAGCTGACGGGCTCCATGCCTGTGGATGCTCCAAGTAAACAACATGTCCCAGCCCACCAGTGGCTTACCCTGACAGGCCAGGAGCCAAAGTTTGCCGACCCCTGCTATATTTTAAAAGTTGGCATCACAAGAAACACTCAAAAGTTTTGCTAGAATTATTTTAATGAAATCTAATAAAAAACTTGTTATAATAACTGAACAAATATGTAGTCACCTTCAAAATTACCGTCAATGTTTTAAATATCCGTTTATTGATTTTAAAGTCTCATATTGCTCTAAGGTACTTCTTTAAAAAGTCTTAAAATCCTTGTAAGTCCAAATCAGTTTCCGATTCACCAAACAGTTCATTAAACTCTGCTTCAGTCATAGCTGCACCTGCATTGTCACCATAGATGTCAGCAGTGTCATCTTCAGACTCAGATTCCTTCTCATCATCAGCCTTTGTTGTGTCATCATCAAATATGGCATCATCTTCTGACCTGTTGAGCGCATTGCTGATACAGCATTTCCGAAATGATTTTTCTGTCATTTCCGAGGGAATGGACTCCCACGCATACTTGACCCACTGAGTGACCAGATTGATTTCGGGCTTCATAAGATTCCTGCCTTTTGTCAACTTTGCCATGCTTGAGCACATCATTCAGACCACATTTTGTATAGCCTGTCTTTAAATGGTTCGTTCAGGCAGACATCAAGTGGTTGTAGAACAGAAAGTTAAGCCTCCAGGTATTACAGCCAAAGTTGGTTTTTTGGCCACATTTTTCACCTCATCTATCTTGTGTGCCCTGAACATGTCCCAAATGAGCATAGCAGGTTTCTTGAAAAGTGCTCCTGGTCTACCAGATCTCAAAGGAAAAGTCAAGGAGTATGAATCCTCACAAAAGAAGAAACCAAAGAAAAGGATTTATATGAGACCATGTGAATTGAGACCACAGAGATTTGTGCAGTTTTAGTTTTAGGTATAAATCCAAAGATGACAAAAGTTAGTCCTTGGAAGGCTAGTGTGGATCTATTTCTGTATGTCTTGCACTTGTTCTAGACCCAGATCTTATTGATGTTACTGAGAATTATGTGAAGCTTATACTCAGGTTATTACTCTACTAGTGATCTCTCCCCAGTCTTTACATTTTAAGTTACTGGTGTAGTATATGCTGCTGCCTCTTTAAAAAGTACTGTATGTGAGCACCACCCTTTCATATTGCAGTGAAAATATTACACACTGGGAAAATGACAAGAAGAAATCTGCCTGAACCACAATATTGAACCTGCTCTCCCCAGCTCCTCTCTAAATTTTAGAAAAGCTGGGATCCACATCCAGATTCATTTGTTGATGTCATATGTTGTAGCTCACTTCTGTCTAAGTGGCTGACTCAGAATGCCTGGATTTTGGAGGAGTAAGTCTCCAAATCTGGATCTGTACTCATGCAGTTGAGGTCTGTCTATACAAAAAGCCACCCAGTAAATCTAGCAATATAGATCTGTCTTCCATATTAGCTCCAGTCCCTCTTTGTAACTTTGTACTGTGTATCAGCCTTACCACTCCCATGAAACGTCTGCTAAATTTTTCAATCAGTGTATCTGATTGTGGGCACTGGATAAATTGACAGAAGAATGCAAGTTGCAACACTGAGAAAACAGTAACATAATAGAGTAGGGAAAGAGTGAAATTCATTCTTGAATGCATGTGTGCTCACTGTTCCAAAGAGATTATTTGAACTGGTTCTTTGATAAAGAAAATGTCTCATTTCCCAAAGGTGAGATCTGTGTAATGGACTGTGGCTATATAGATATTGCCGTTTTCAGTGGGGATTGAACCCTGGAGAGATTTACCATGAAAAGCACAGGCCTCTACTACTAGAACTAAAGGAGAACTCCTATATAACTGTGGGGGAGTAGCTGATTGCATAGTCACTATGGCTTGTTACTTGAGGAGGTTATATGTATTAAGCAATTGTATTACTCATGGACCATCCTGATGTGTTCATGGGCATGAGTCCAGGGAGGAAGCTACATGCATACATAAGTGTGTGTGTGTGTGTGTGTTGAAACCCAAATTTGTAGGTATTTGTCTGGGTTTGTACAAGCTCAAGTTGGGAACACACTCTTGAAAATTTGTAGGTTTTGAATAGATAAGCCTAAAATAACATATAAAATGTGTATTAGAGTGGCCACTATCTTTATATTGTATTTATTTCTCACCACAGCAGATCTCTTTGAAGTGCAGAGTTTGAAAAAAGTACCTTACACCTCCTAGCCCCAGGACTAAAGCCCAATGGTCAGAAGGGGGACAGAGGGGGCGAGGTGTATGTGTGCTGTTATGTATCTCTCCTTCCCTTTAGTGGAACGTCCTGCTTTTTAAAAGAATAAATATAGTGTATTTGATGGACAGTATGTTACCATTAACTTTCTGTTGAATTACTGTTTTTAAATGTAACTTACTAAATCTCTTGCTTTTTTGTGCTACCTTTCCCATCCTGGCCTCACTCTAGTTTTTCTCTTTCATGTTCTATATCAGATCATAGTATATTTTTCTACATTATTTTGACTGTCTGTACCCTCTTTCCCTTCTCTCTCAATCCACTTTCTTACGTCCTTTTCTTTCCTTACACTATATGCTCCACCTTCTCCCCCGTGCTTTTTCTCATTTGTCCCCCAAAATCTCTTCCCCTCCCCGCCCGACACTCACTCATTCAGCTCTACCAACCCATTTACTTACTTGTAGGTCTTGAAAAAATTACTAGACACTTAACTGACAGAGAATTACACTAAAATTACACAGAGGATTACACTATAATGAGAGGAGCAACTGTCTGGAAACAGTGAGATGGTATCTCTTCCCGACTCCCAAATATCAGGGAAAAGGGAAAGTGCTGGGATTCCTATCAGAGTATTGTCTCTGAAAACACTGGAGCTTAGATACTATGGTGATGAGTGGCAGTTTAAAACCCTGTTTGAGGGCTTCATCTTTGGTAGCCCCTGCTTTGTAGATGCCAGATAAATTTGAAGCTTTCCAGCCATTTTCTCGTTGCTGGAAGTAAGGGTGAATATTGTTACAGGGCATGCACATATGCAAACTGCGTCACATGCTCACCTCCTAACAGCTGCAAGGATGGTTCTGAGGGAATCTGATCATTCACCATTTTCTAACCCTCTGATTTTGGATCTTCCTCCCCAAAGAGTAGTGCCTGTGCTTACCTCAGCTGAAGAGTTCTTAAAAGTGTATTCTTGTTAAGCCAAATAGTTGGATCATTATCACTAAAGTTGTAGAAAGTAGAGTTTATGGGTGGATTTCATTTTGCACACAGCGTGGTATAGTATAACTGCATTTAGTGACACCCAAATGCCAAAGATGCAAAAGAAGGAAAAATTGCTGAAGTTCCTTCATTCTGTTTTGTTGCTACAGCTCGATTCCTATATTTTTTCTTTGCAACTCCACTAGTTAGAGCAGCAGGTTCTGAACCAAAGGTGTGACCCAAAAGTGGTTTGTTTACAGGACTGCCTGCACCTCAGTGGTTTGAGCATTGGCCTGCTAAACCCAGGGTTGTGAGTTCAATCCTTGAGGGGGCCACTTAGGGATCTGGGGCAAAAATTGGTCTTGCTAGTGAAGGCAGGGGGCTGGACTTGATGACCTTTTAAGGTCCCTTCCAGTTCTAGGAGATTGGTATATCTCCAAATATTACCAGCTGAGCAAACAGTATAATTACACTGTTGCTAAGACCCTGTGGGAACCCAGGGCTGTGGAGAGGAGGTGTAACTCTCACCTTTCTTCCTCCTGCTGCATCTACTGCTGCCTCCCTCCCCACCCCCCCACCCCCCCCGCAAACACAGCACAGCTCACAAAGGCCTGTGGCATATGGATGGTAGGGGGATGAATTTTCAGCCATTTTGTGGATTGTGGGGTGGCCGGGGGAGTTTGAGAATCACTGTACTGGAAAATAAATTTCCCCCTTAAATTGCCCATCTTTAGTGCATGCTTAGGGCAGTTTTAAATTGTAGATATCTATACTTCTGTTTGTTATGTGTTTAAATTTTTAAAAATTTCTAAAGTATTTTTTTCCCCTTCAGCTGATGGAGTCTGTGTGTTTAAATGCTTGGTTAACAGAGACACTGAATACTGTCGTGTGGGCAAAGAGTCTGTCCTAATTACACTGGGGTACAACAGTGCCTTACTCCAATTCAAGTCACATTCTGGTAAGTGCTTGCCGCATCACGGACATCTTGCATTTCTGAGAATCGTCTTTCTCTCCCTTTGCTACTCTGTGAATATTTTTACTAAAACTCCTCCTATCTTTTCCCTCTGTTCTACATTATCTATTACACACTGCAGTATGTTATGAAGTTCATGATCCATGTGACTTGACATATCACTCTCAGATTCTAAGCAGCCATTTATCAGAGGGGTAGCCGTGTTACTCTGGATCTATAAAAGCAGCAAAGAGTCCTGTGGCACCTTATAGACTAACAGACGTATACGTCTTTGCTGCTTTAAGCAGCCATTGATATACAAGGCATCAATTTTCAAAAACACCACCAGGAACCCATTCTTATTCTTGAGGACAGATAACAGTTGAATATGGTACTCTTAACATTTCATCCTTGATAAATGTAAGTAAGTCTCTGTGTGTAAGAGCCAGAAGTTTTTTAATTGTCCTGAAAGCTGTTCTTTCCTTAAGGCTAAGCTCTTAATCTACAATTATGTCATTGAACAGTTTGGTAATTCAAATGCTTTTGAAACCAGCAATTCCTTACTGTTTTTAGCTTTTCTACCAAAATATAAGCACCTACGCTCATTGGTGTACTGTAACATACACCTTCAGTCGGTATGTATTCTGTTTCTGTACATTAGTGTACTACTGATGCTGAAAAAGAATCCCACTGTCATTCTTTTAAAAAATTATTTATCAACTGCATTTAAGTGAACTTGTGAAACTTTAATAATTGCAGTTCCACTTGATCAAATTCGTCCTAAGTCTAACAGCCGCAAAATTTACTTTAATATAATTTTATTATAATAGCCATATGCATAAATACGAGAAATGTTCTCACATTGACTTTTCAAAGCTTGCTTAGTTCCTGTGCAGGGCAATTCAAAAGCCTAGTTCATTTATTCTGAGGAATGTGCATTGCAGACCAAATGTAATTTTGACATAGCATGACTAGAATTCTTGCTCTCCTATCACATACCCAACACCATATACAAGAAAAAACAACTTGACTCAACGCATTCAGCCAGCAAATTGGACTGAAAATCAACCATAATAAGACAGATATCATGACCTTTAATAGTGCCTCACTATCACCAGTACGGATAGAGGATTATGTTCTCACCAATGTAGAAACAGTCATGTACTTGGGCAGCACCATCAGCCAGGATGGTGGAACAAGCCAGGACATCCAGAACAAAATCAGTAAAGCCAGGAACACCTTCAGGAGCTTAAATACAGTCTGGAAATCATCAAAGTACAACATGAAAACTAAACTCAAGATTTATCGGAGCTGCGTACTTTCAACATTACTTTATAGTACAGAATGCTGGGGAATGAGAAAGTATGACATGTCCAAACCATCTTCATTCCATAGAGCCTGCCTCAGAAAAATCCTCCATATCTTTTGGCCCAGGACAATCTCAAACCAAGATCTATTGACACAGTGCAGCCAAGAGGATCTGAGCACCATCGTTACCAGGAGGCGTTGGAGTTGGATTGGCCATGTGCTTTGGATGGAAACTGTTTCCATCACCAGAGTAGCAAAAAGGTGAACACCTGAAGGCAAGCACAAATGAGGCTGCCTGAAAACAACATGATAAAGAGCTGTGGAAGCCGAGCTGAAAAACCTGGGGCACAGCTGGGTAACCACTGAAAGACTTGCCAGAAACAGACAGGAGTAGAGGAGCTTCGTTGCTGCCGTAAACGCCAGAGGTGTAATGGGAACATGATGACGATGATGAATAGAATTTTCCTTTTTCTAGATCATCTGGTCTTTGGTCAGGTACCACAACCATTACCACCACTACCACCACCACCTCCTGGCAGTTTTTAAAAGCGGTGTATTATTAGATCATCTCACTTGCATCTATAAGGGAAAATTATTCATGCATCCTCCTACATTGCTAGAGCAACATAGTTACAACGTAAAATTATAGCTCGGTATTGTTTCCCACAAAATAGTGTCACAACTGAGAAGAAATAATACTTTTTTAAAAAAATGAAAATGCCAAAACAGTGTTTATAGAACAATCCAGTAATAAATGGGGACTTGACAAATAATCAGGATAGCTGTGTGGATGAATTATTGGATAAATCTTCAGTGCCAGGGTTTGAATAACTTATTTTAAAATCCTGACTGTTCTTGACCTTTCCCAGTGTTTTGACATTATACAGTACACCAATGTAAAACCACACTTTGACCTTTCAGTTATCTGTTTGCTAAATTTCCGAGCTGTTTAACAGATCTTTTCATAAATAATCTGTGATGTATGTCTTGAGGATTTAGCCTGACAAGTTTTTCTTTTTTTAATGTTTTCTGTGTTCTCCAAAGTGTCTCATTTAGTCATTAAGGTCCCAAATCTGCAGGGCATTTTAGGTTTAGGAGATCAGGGCACAAGGAGTCTGTTTTTTCTTCTACTTCCCTCTGCTGCAAACAGCAGGAAAGGGTCACTCCAAACAAGCACTCAAAAGTGTCAACAGTGTCCCCTGTCCAGCTCACTCTGTTCCAAAGGGGAATGGCCTGGACATTAGTGGGCAAATGCAGTTTTGCCAGGAAAGAAAGATTTCATGAGGCTTGGTCCTACTCTTTAGAGAGATCTGATATAGTTATTAAAACAGGTTCATATTATGGAACTGTTAGCTAAAAAATTTATAAGAAATTGAGAATACAGTATTACGTGTAGCTAGTTGGAAACAAGCCATTGTCCAATGTTCTCTTCATTATATTTGAAAATGGGAAAAAAATTAAAGTGAAATGTCCATGTAAATCCATGCAAGTTACTTTACCCAGAGACACAAAAAAAGTGTTGTTTAAAAAAAATACCCTGTTGATATCAAATATAATATACCAGCTGCTGAGTAAACTTGAAGTTGTCAATAAAAATGGCATTTCTTTTTGCATGATTCCTGAATGACAAGTTAAATAATATTTTAAATGTATAAAGATAGTATACTGCATAATACTGAACGGTGCCCCAGTTATGAGAAAGCGAACAACATTTTATGAATTACAGATTAAAGGGCAGCAGCCATTTTTTGTCTCGTGTCCTAGGCCTTATTGGTGCATATAATTTTTTTTTTCAATGAGAGAAAATAATGCTACCGTCTGCAAACTTGAAGTGAAGTCTTTGTCGTTTTAAATTTCAAGAGATTTTTATAGTTATAAAAATATGTTTTAGTAGCTGTGGGTTCTCAAAGTCCTATTTCTTTTCTAGATGGGGAAAAATGCATGCCCCACTTGTGCCCAGGCAGAGAACTGTTGTTCTGTGCCTTTCTGCTTCCAGCATTTTGACAGCAGTAAATCATAGATTTTATCCTCCATTTCCTGCTGAACATATGTGCAACATCTGAATAGGCTCAAGCAGGCCATGAAAATGAAAGTTAATGTATCTGGTACCTACAGGCTTTTCTTTCAAAAACAAAGATAATTTATTTGGAACAGATTAACCAACCAGTCTGTAGCCCATCTGTGGTAGGTTTGGTGTGTAGGTCTGCTCCATAGTACAGATGCCCTGCTTAATTTAGCACAGAATTACATGATGATGATAGGATAAATTGCTCTTTCAGGGTGGCCGTAGGAATGCAGATTCCTCCTTTACAACCCTCCTAGTCCTGGCATATTGCTATTTGAGGAGTGACTCCAGAAATCAAACAGACAAGCAAACAGTAGTTGTGTTTACACAGCCTAATCAACTCAATTCTCAAATCCTTTAAAAAAAAAAAATCAGACAGCAACAATACTCTATGCTACATGCAAGTGGGTGCAGTAAAAGGGGGGGGGGAAGGAAATAGGTTAGCTATAGTTTTTCACTTTAAGTATTTGATGTTATTGATCTCCAGGCACAGAATTTTTACATATACAGTAAATATTAGATTTCCAAAAGAATGTATTTGCTATATGAATAAATTGTACCTGTTGATGCGATATGGACCTAAGCAGACATAACGTATTTGATAGTGACTTTTTAAAATTATGCCTGCACTTGAATGCAACAGCACATAGGCATGTCAAAAATGCAAATACTCATATTACGTTCCATGCAAAACACCTGTACATATTTGTTCCATTGTGGTGCCCTGACCTGGTTGTGAAATTTGCATATAGAGACCACTTTGCTCTCTGGAAAAGCTCTCCTATGGCTAGATTGTCCACTGGTTAATTTGTTCATGTATTTTTGCACACCTCTATATTGAGTAATTTTTGGTTGCACTAGGTCTTTTAGCTGCGATTCTGAAAATAATCTGATTTTTATTCATACACTTTTGCTTTTTCAACTTCAGCTGCACACTTAGGCCCTGTTTCAACAAAATATGTAAGCAAATGCTTAATTTTAAGCATGTGAGTAGTCTCATTGACTACTCACATTCTTCAATGAGACTGGTCACATGCTTAAAGTTAAGCACCTGCTTAAGTGTTTTGCTGATTCAGAATCTTAATATGCATCATGTGAAGTTCTACTCCAATATAACTATGTAATCACTTGCTAGTATCTTTTTAAAGTTCTGACTTTTTTCCATGGGACTCTAAAAAGAGGAGATGGTTTGCTTCACCTAGACCTGCTTTATTACAGTCAGTTTAGAACAGGGTTAAATTAATAGAATTTACTGAAAAAAATCGTAAATGTTACTAATGCATAAGAATAAAGTGTGACTGTATTGGAAAATGTATATATGCACAACTGCACCCCTAGTTTTGCAGATATAAATAGAGATCCTGGTCCTGGAGTGCTCTGGCTGCTTTCACCTCTCTGTGGGTTCACAGTGCCCTGAAGTTTTAACCCAGTGGAGGATCTCTCCAGCTGAGTGGAAGAAGCATTTGTTAGACATCAAAATATAGTTGTTCATTAAAATAGCTACCACTATGACCTGTGTTGCTTCCAGGGAGTTGTGTGCTTCCTCATTGTTTTCCAGGCTGTGTTTGGAGTGCAGGATCCAAGATACATAAAGTGATATTGAGGCCTGCTGTTCTGTTCTCTCTCTGGATGGCTCAGTAAATGATTTTTATGCCTTCTGTTATATTTCATGTCTGTTATTCTTGCTGTTGGCACTTTGAGTCTGCCATCCCCTGGAGTGATAGCTTCCATTGTCATGACCTTCATGGACTCTCTAGTCTTTGATCCAATGAGGGAGCCTGAGGACCAAAAACTTACACGCTATTTTGAATATCTCACTGACTATTTGCAAGGCAATAAGATCTAAAGGGTATCCCAAGGGCTAATCTGATTCTGCTGCTGCCATGTTATCTCAATGTGATATCATGCTGCTTGTTTTTCAGAACCTCTTATTCCTCCAATCTCTTGCTTAGTTTATCTGTGCGAATGTATCCATTGCTGGTGTTTAAGGTCAGCAATTGGTAAAATGATTATAAAAAGGAGATTTAAGGGAGCAGGAGAAAGATCAATCACATCTTCCCAGCTTTTGTGTGTCATGTGACATCCCACCATTGCTCTAGGACAGCAGTTCTCAAACTGTGGGTCGGGACCCCATTTTAATGGGATCCCCAGGGCTGGTTTAGACTTGTTGGGCAGTGGGGCTCAGGTTACAGGCCCCTTGTCTGAGGCTGAAGCCCTTGGGCTTCGGCTTTGACCCCTTCCCCACCCAGGGGAGTGGGGCTCGGGCTTTGGCTCCCCAACCTGGGGCAGTGGGAATCAGGTGGGCTGAGGCTTCGATCCCCTCTCCTGGGGTCGTATAGTAATTTTTATTGTCAAAAGGGGGTCACGGTGCAATGAAGTTTGAGAACCCCTGATCTAGGAGTTAATCCATGTTGTTTTCTTTCTCCCTGCATGGTAATATTTATTTTTTGAAGTTTAATGTGGTTTATCAAATGTGACAACTGTGTAATCCAGTGCTTTTTTCTTTTATTATGTAGCCATGTGAGTTAGAACATATTTTTGCTTTTTATTTCCTTCATGTCTTTTTTTAGTTCTGATCTGGATAATTTTAAATTTCCAGATTTTCTGTTTTACAGTCAATATTATTAATATTCCGCCAAAGTGTCTGAGTAAATGACATGAAGACAGTTACTTGGAAACTGATTTTTTTTTTTTTTAGCTCAGCCATAGCTCTCTTCACCACTCTTTGATCCACCTGCATGTAAACCTCTACATAATGGAGCTGTTTTTCTCTCAGAAGAGGGGGTTATCTGGCTGAAAAAGTCACGTTATGGTTTGTTTGCCGCCGCCTTTAATGTTATCTGGTAGCTCTGTTCTCAGTCTCAGCAAAGACATCCCTTGGAATTTCCAAAGAGTGTTTCAATAATTTTTTTTTCTCGATTTTTGCATTGAAATTTTAAAATTTGTGCCTTAGGGAAATGTCTAAGCACCTGGAGTGTTTCACTCCCACTTAATTTTCAATTGTCATGTTCCAGTGAGAGTACAGGGTTTGTTGGATTAATTTCTTGTTTAAATATATATTCTAGTTCAATCAGTTAAGCAGGACAGGTATTAGACAATGTTGGCACTATTTTGAAATTGAGTTGGTTAACTATTCTACAAATTGCTGTATCTACCAAGTCATTTGAGTGTCAGTGTGTCATGAACAAGGGTGGGCCTTGGTTTTGTTGGACCCTATGTGAAGTAAGGTGTTCAGGGATCCATCTCCATCTATATGTAGCTTGGCATGTAATATTATGCCTGATGAAATGGGGCTGTGTATGTAGAACTGCTGGATGAATGAAATAATGTAGCCCTCTATTACACAGTTTGTGTTCTCTTAACCCGCACCTCCCCCTGCAGATATTTTGGTTTGAGTTGATTTGACCCGAATTGAAATATTTCACTTTGATGACTTGAAACAAACAGTTCCATTATGAGTTCAGCATTAAACTGCATCTCCTGATGGTGCCAGATTGCCTTGTGGCAGTGCTAGGACAGTTGCCTGATGTCCCTATTATCTCCTATGGGCCAAGCTCCCTGACTAGACTATATCTCCCATGATGTCCCATGAGACACGATCAGAGGCAAAACACATTACATCATGGGAGATATAGTCTGGGTAGGCAGTCTGGTCCATAGGAGAGAATGTGGGCATCAAACACCTGAACTACAACTCCCATGATGCAAAGTGTCACCACCAGTAGATGCAGTTCAATTTGAACTGACTTGAAACAAAACATTTAGTGTCAGTTCAGCAAACTGAAATAAAACACTTTGATTTGGAAATATCCAAATGGTCAGTTTCAATTGAAAATGCTGAAACAAAACATTTCACCATTTCTAAATGAAAAATTTTCAGAACTCTTCATTCTGGGAAAATTCTGATATGTCAACTTTCCATCCTAATTTGTGATGAAAACAAATATTTAAGTATCCTAATTTCCCATGGGGACAGAAATTCCAATTTTTTGCTCAACTCCAGTCTAATGACATTACTCACCATAGTTTGTATATTTCACAAAGTCTGGTGGTACCCTGTGCTGGCCCTGTATTGTTTTCTGTGGTTAATCTATAGTACTTAGCATAGAAAACACACTATGCGTAAACTTTGTTTGTTTAAATTTTTGGCTGGAATTTGATCAGCGCTTTTTAAGGTACAGAGCTTTATTCCCTCCATGTGAACAGAGGGTAGTTTCAGGGTTTGTGTTGCTTTTAAAAGGTGAATGTGACAGTATGCGTTTGTTTATGTAATTTATCAGCATCTTAAGACATGGCAAAACATATTCTCTTTGAAATGATTAAAAATTAGGTTGTGGGAAACACTCCATGGATGATTGTCAACACACCATGGCTTGTACATTGAAACTGTGGAATACGTTTGGTAAAATACCATGCCATTAACCCATTACCTTTTGAAAACTAATAAAACATAATCCCTGCAAATCTGGAGTGCACTCCAGCAAACTAAAATCTGCACACTGATTAATGTATCTGTTGATTTCTGCCTGCGCTATGCACACTGGGACTGTGAGTCTTCACTATCTCTAGATTAAGTGAGGAGGAACATGTCCCTGATCTCTCATGACGGACCTAGCGTCTCACCCCCATATATTCATCAGCCTTATTAGAGGATGTACCTAGATGTAGACATATAGCATTGTGTACATTTTCTTTAAGTATGATACAGAGCTAAAAAATTAGGCAATAACACATTTTCCATGTCGAACTAATAATTGTTTACTGTGGTGCATATGGTCTACAACCATGCTTCAGTTATGAAAATTAACTGTTACCAAACATGTTTGTTCTCTGTAATTAACATAGATTCATAGAGTTTAAAGCTAGAAGGGACCATTAGATCATTTGATCTGACCACCTGTATATCACAACCCATTACATTTCACCCAGTTACCATTGTATTAACCAGGGGCAGCTCTAAGCATTTTGCCGCCCCAAGCACGGCAGGCAGGCTGCCTTCCGCGGCGTGCCTGTGGAGGGTCCGCTGGTCCTGCGGCTTCGGCTTCGGCATGCTTGTGGGAGGTCCTCCAAAGCTGCGGGATCAGCGGACCCTCCGCAGGCAAGCCGCCGAAGGCAGCCTGCCTGCCGCCCTCGCAGCACTGGCAGAGCGCCCCCCATGGTGTGCTGCCCCAAGCACGCCTGGAGCCACCCCTGGTATTAACCCCAATAACTTGTATTTTGGCTAAAAGAGAAAGGCATCTAGTTTTGATGTACAGATCTGAAAAGATGGAGAATCCACCACTTTCCTTTAGTTCTGAGATTGTCGTTTAAATTAGAGAGGTTCTGGACAGTTACAGTAATTATATAATCTTTGTGCAAAGTTGGGATGGAACTTTAATAGCCACATCTCATGACACTGCTCTCTCCAATTTGCAGGATTATTTCTAAACGCTCCACTATATCTCAAATGCAAATAATAATTAAAACGGTCCTGATTTAAGTTTATGTATAATCCATTTTAATATGAGGTTGATAAAATGGGTGATAACTTCCTGTAGCTCAAGTTTTTTTGTAGTATTATAGTAGCTTGAAATTGAAGGTACTATTTTAATATTCTGCTGAGAAGACAGTTTGATGATGGTGATTGGCTCCTTTTATCATTATTGGTTTATTTTGGATATGAACCACTTTGGTGCCATCAGTCCTGTTGCATATCAAAAAAACACAGTTGATATAAAATCCCCTCTGTGTTTGCAAATTGGCCCATTGACGACAAAGTCTGTGAGCATCAGGTTCTCCTGTATTGATGCGGGAAGTGATTCACCCACTAGTGTGCGTGGGACAAAACCATTCCCAACATTTTTGCAGTAAGTTTGGAATCAATAGAAGAGCTTAAAAGGACAGAAGAGAAATCACTTGGAAACAAGCTGTAGAAATAACTGAATTAGTTTGCAAATTATAATGTAATGTTCAGTCGTCATGTTCACAAACAAATTATTTAATGTTGATTGAAATGTTAATAAATTAAGTGTTAAAATGAACATCTGAATTCCATTTGTCTAGTCTGCCATGTTTATGGCTATGTAAAGGCTCACATTCTGCAGAATTTTGTTTTTTTGTTATTTTAAGAGAAAAATTCCTTTGCTACCAAACTTGTGACAGTCCACAAGGACTCCTGAGAGACTTTTCCTTCAGGTGTATGCTGCCCCTCTTGCAGTTGTTACTACTGCTGTTACTGTGTCTGCTAGGTCACTGCTAACTTCAAATCCCAATATATCATCTTGAGTATGTAAAAGGGTAGGTTGATTTGTTTGTTTTGTTTCTGCATCAGATACTTGGAAGATAATCTATCCTTGATGAGCATATATAGTTGATTTCAATGCTAATGCCATCATCAATGGTACTGTCCTTATCAAAGGGAGAATTAACCCTCCATTTCCTTGGTTGGAGTTTTGAGATCCTGGTGTTGTGCATGTAAGAGTGTTTCTCTGATTAACAGTAGAAGAGCTGATGAACCTAGCAGGGTTTCATATATTCTGTATAACCCAATCATCACCTAGAGAGTCTTGTGTTCCTCTGTTTCAGACATGGGACCAAATTCACTGCTGTGTAAACGTACAGATCACGGCCCAAATTTACTGTTAGTAGAACCACAACTCTCTAATTGCAGACTCCAGCCGATGTTCCATCTAATGTGTCTGAATTATTCTCCACTGCCTGAAATCAAAAGGGCTAGAGGCTAATTGTAGTATGCATTTATTTAATGACTTATCACTAGTGGTTTTATTTTTGTACTCTGTTTTTTTTCCAATCGTAATTCTCTTTTTGCCATATTCTGTTTTGTTTTTCTCTCCCACGCCCTTCCAGTTTTATTACTGGAGGCCCCCATGGTGATAATGCTGAGAGACTCCATCTGCTCTGAGCAGATGGGAGAGGTGCACTAATATTATGTTCCATATTTGAGTATGTTTCATCTACAGTGAGGCTAGGCATGTCTCAGAAAGAAATCAGTATAGCTGTGTTGCTAATACAATGTCATGTAGCATTTGGTTGGCATTTTACAGTGGTACGGTACAGGTTGGTCAGCATGAGTTGTGACAGAGTATCGGGGCATCTGCTCCCCTCTTGAAAGAAGTCTGGGCTACTCACATCATAGGGTGACCCCCTCACAAAAACTCATTTATTGGTTTGTATCCTGGGAATTTAACTGTAACGCACCCAGAACTTGCCTTTACTCAATGACTAGACAGTTCCGTTTTCATGCCCACAAAGGATCTTTGAACTGCTTCATTGCAGTCACTAAGCACTAAAATAGTGTATAAACACAGTATAGATACAGCATGCCTCTGAAATGTTACCAAACTGGATGTATAGATTTTCTTGGACTAGTGGGGATTTTTGGGTAATGTTAATAACTACATCAGATGGCTGAGAGGTAGAGCTGGTAAAAAAAAAAAATTCCATCGAAACATTCTTCTACAAAAAGTGGCTTTCCTCATTAATTTTTTTAAATCCCTTTTGTCAAAATAGATCAGGTTTTAATTGGAAAAATATCTGAAAATTTAAAAAATCAGGTTTTTTTCAAAAAAAACCAGAATATTTCACAGAAAACTTTGAAAATGAAAAATTGTTCATTTGGTTTGAAATTTTATGCAGGAAAAAAATCATTTCTCAACCTGATGTATTGCAAAGGCAATTTGACAAAGAAGTGTGGGGTATCAGAGAAAAGCCACAGAGCAAACAACAACTGGGAGAGGGGAAGATCTGCCAAATTGAATGTATGCACAGTACAGTGCGTAATGTATTGGCAGGTCTAATTTCAGAACTGAAGATCCCTGTCTTAAAATGTTGGCAATATGAGGAAAGTCTTCTCCTTAAAGCTATTTAGAATCTTATTCAAAGACTGAGGGCCAATTTCACAGGTGAGGAGCAAGTTAGTTCCTCTTACACTGATTTACAGACTGTAGAATCCCTTAGAGCTACTTGCATCCGCTCTAGTGCTGGGTAATGGAGTCTAAGGATATGTCTGCGCTGCAGAGAGAAGTCTTGAAACTTCGACAGATATTTCCTTTCAACCGTTCATAGAACATTGTGAGTTAGATAAGTGTGGTTGGGATTTTGATTTTATTTAGCAAAAAATTATAATCACTTCCCCTTTCAAATTGATTTGACTTGCTTGATATTATGATATCATCCTTCCAATTCTCAAGTTGTCCATCGTATCTTCAAGGAAGACCAAAGTAGAAAAGACCTGAATTTCTACTATTTAAAAAAACACAAAAAAAAAAACTTTTTGGGACGCAGGTGGCAAAAAATTTTCAGGCCATCCTTGTATGACATAAAGAAGCAAAAAGGGCCACAAAACCCAGTATCTTTTCCTTTGCAGATGACCTTTAAATGCTTTTGAAAATCTAATCCTTACAAGAACCTTGTGAAGTAGATAGGTAAGTATTACTGTGTTTTACCCATGAAGAAACAAGCAGCTAGGTTAAGTAATTTGCCCAAGGCAACAGAAGGAGTCTCTGTCAGAGCAGAGTTAGAGGAGTCTGGATCTTGAGACTCGGATTACTAGGCCATGTGCCACTTGGTTAAATAGTGCTGTACTTGGGTTTACAGACCACAAAGCAGTCCAAGTACTTTAAATACACAGCACTGCAGAATCAAACTTGCAGGTAGTAGTGTGGCACCATCTCTGGCAACCCAGCAGCCTTCTGAGAAGGGAATCAGTTCCACTACCATCCTAGAAGGAAACATGTTGTACGGAGTCCTAGAACCTTCGTAAGGCAAATGGGGCCCTGGGATTAACAGTAAATATTCTGTTTGTTCTTGAAAATCAAGCAGGAATGTAGAATAGATTTTTTTGCACCAAGTGTTTGGCACTTGGTTGGAAAATGTAGAGTTATAATCAGGGCAACCCAGAAATGTGCCAGTTGTGTGTTTAACCATTCTTGGGGTGGATTATTTTGAACTTTACATTCAAACAAAGACTTGCAAGTAATTCTGATTCAACAAAGAGACTACAAAGAACAGTCAGCCTTAAGTTATGTAACTTTTTTTTTTTTGCTGGACATGGACACTGTTTTTTATTTGTCCAAGTAAAATTATAAATGTTCCTGCTGGCATGTAGCTTTGAAAGCCTGCTTTACATACTGAAGTTGAAAAGATATTTAAAATAAGACAATTTGGGATAAAATCTTTGTTAAATACAGAAATATACCTAGTCCATTTTCATAGTGGCTGGGGCAATGTTTTGGACATGTCTCCAGATCTGCTGGAGCAGATAAAATTCCTAGCCTTCTGGGAAGTCAGAAAACTAGGTTTCAATCAAAGAACATTAGTCAATATATGATCGTGAACATATTCATAAGATCTGTGATGGTTATCAGCAGCTAGGAGTTGTAAATGTTAAGACGTTTGAAGAGATTTTTTGTGTTTAGTAGGGTAATTAACCAGAAAGGAAAAATACTACATCAGTGTGGGGGCTGCAAATGGAACCAAAGGAGTTATTGGAAATACCTGCTTAACATAGAAGACAGAGTGGCTAGCAATGTTTTGCCTCCTTCAGGAACAATCTATGAATGAAATAGTCACCCCATTCATACTAAAAAGAACCCAAAGTATGCAGCTTTTCCATTACAGATTGTCACTTCTGATTTATCTTCTGTTTCCATTTTATTTACAGTTTTTTCGTTCAGTTTTTACACAGTTAATGGTAAACATGTAGAACTGTGGCTGTTTACTGTGGGATTCACATAGACAAATGCAAGTAACTGAGGTTTCAGACAATATCTGAAAATGATAACCTTGTAATGAATACTTTTTGCCTAACTAAATCTACATGATTTCCTGTTGGGAACAGTCTTCTGTATGAGGAAGAGAACAAACATAAATTTAAAGAATCAAATCGCCAAGCTGCAATAATAATTTCTATCTGCAGGCTGATCTGGAATTTGAAGTTATTTATCTATATAATTTCCTGCATAGTAAAAGACTCTCTCTTTAGACATGTGAAATTTGTAAAGGTTGAAGGGGCTTAGCATTTAAATTTCAGTAGATGGAAACAAAGTAAGAGGAGCGAGCTTTGTGTGGTACGTTGATTCAGTCAGAAGCTGGATAGAAAGATGTGGGGGTTTCAAACAGGTGAAATAATTTTTCATGGAAACGTCGTAAACTGATGATTTAATTTATTCAGCTAAGACTTTTTTTTTCATTTTGCTGGAATGGATCCATTGTTTCTTACCCAAAAATGGTGATCAAGATTCATATTTCTTTATATAAAAATAGCTCAAATAGTTCCTGTAGCGTAAGCCACTGAGGTACACACAGAAAATAGAGACAGGATTAAAAGCTTACTGTAAGCTTGCTGGGAGTTAGAAGATGTAATGCAGCCGGTATTTTTTGTTCCTGAATCTTGAGTACCTTGTGTGATATTTGGATAACAGGATGGCAGTACAGATCCACTATTACGGCAAGTTCTAGTAGCCAACTGCAGGGTTTTTTTAATGAATTCTGTATTTTTGAGGAGAGTGGAGAGGGACACAAGGCATGTTTGTCTCTTTCCTCATTTCTCTCCTTTGCATTCTTCAAGAGGCTCTTATATTCTTCCAGCATCCACCCAGGGCTTATGTAAAGGAAACTGATGGACTAAGGGCATCCGAAGCCAGTACTGAAAAAGACCAGACTTTTGTCTAAACACTTCATCTAGGACCACTATTCTTTCTTCTTTAACCCAATGTCTGTTCATTTTATAATTTGCCGGGATTGTAAGTGGACAATTACTGTTGCAATCATCTATCCAGACCCAGAGGAGAAAGTACGACAAGCAGATGAACATAGTTCTTTCTCTTCTTCCCACCATGCACATCCTCTGAGATCAAAGATGAGTCATAGTTAAGGTTCCTGTTCTCTTCAAAAGTGTTAACACAGGATAAAGTGTGTGTGTGTGTGTGTGTGTGTGTGTGTGTGTGTGTGTGTGTGTGTGTGTGTGTGTGTGTGTGTGTGTGTGTGTGTGTGTGTGTGTGTGTGTGTGTGTGTGTGTGTGTGTGAAGATTGTCCTTGGAGAGGAAAGGAAGGCAAAGCTATTGCACCAGCTCTCACGTTTCAAATAATTAGGAAGGAATGGAAGAGGCATAAGATACTGGCTGGTTTTGGAAAAGAATTTTTCCCCTGGCACAGGACTGTTTTCTGCTGTTATCTTCCCATGAAGCAAAGCAGTAGAGTGAAATGGGTTAGTTTCTGGCCCACCTCTAGATGCAGGGCAAGCAGCTGGGCCTCCCAAGATTCTGTTCATCCCATGGAAACTGAGTATCTTTTTAATGAGGTTTTTCAAATTTACTTTTTCTCTGTGCTGTGAGGGATGGAAAGGGGCATGTCAGCAATGCATCATGTAGTGGCAATGTTGATTCCAGATTGCTTATAGGTTGCTCCAGGGCTGGATGTAGTCAGTCCAGGACCCTAGGCTCATATGGCAAGGCAGGCTCTCTCCCCACCCTAATCCTTGGGTCCTGCTCATTGACCATGGCCCCATCTTCAAACAGGAGCCTGTGGCACTCTACCTCAATGCAGCATCCTGGAGCCTCCATATTCACCCATGTCGTATCATTAATAGATATGTCATACAACCCACTCCCAGGAGAGTATTTGTTTAATCAGAAGGAAAATTGTAATCAAGGGGTTTACAAAAGCTGTAAGAGGGTTGCGCAAGCATCACACAGTGGGGGATTGCTCACCTCTGTGACTCAGCAAAGTCTACCAGGACACATCTGGGCTAGTGTTTTCCAGGCACATGGACTGATGATATAAAATAGGGAACAGTGGCATTATGCTTTTACCTTTCTCCTCCCTCACTTAAGCTGGAAGCAACAAGAATGCTGCCCCAGATTTAAAAGGGAAGCCTGCGTATTAAGAACTGTAACCCACCCGCAACATCCAGTGGGGTGAGAAAACTGCTTGATCCAAATACTGCCTAGTCTAATAAGGTTTAAGATTTAGACTTCATGCTTACTTTTTATTTTCTTTGGTAACTATCTCTGATCTTTTGTGCCTACCACTTATAATCACTTAAAATCTCTCTTTCTGTAGTTAATACATTTGTTTTATATTTTACCAAAACCAGTGTGTTTTGGTTGAAGTGCTTGGGAAAGCTAAGCTCAGTTTACAAAGGCTGGTGTGTGTCCTCTCCACACTGAGGGAGGGGCAGACAGGCTTCTGACCAGGGCAAGACAGTATGTTCCGGGGGTGCAAGGCTGGGGGCTTGGGAGATTTGCTGGTGCCTTTCTCTGTGTGATTTGTGAGTGGCTTAGGGAGCATTCACGCAATATAGCTGAGTGTGGGGCTCTGTATGCAGTTGTGCTGAGTGATAACAGCACCTGAGGGGTTTGCTGCTTGTCACTAGCAAAGCATTGTGAGATACAGCACAGGCTGGAGCATTAAGAGGGCACAATGTTACCCCAGTTCCAGGTTGTACCCCAGGGTTCCCATCACAGAGCCCCACTTGTAGTGGCAGGCAGATGGGCCCTGCCCTTCCCAAAGAGATAGTGGTAGCAGTATGGGCTTTCTTGTCCCCTGCCTCACAGGCGTGGCAGCAGAGATCCACTGTCCCACCATGGTAGCAGCAAGTGCTCCTCCTCCCTCCCCCTACCCAGTACTTACCTCTGCAGCCAAAGTGTACCTGGTTGGGTTGGGAGTGAGCCAGGCCTGCTGCGCTCTCCCACTGCTACGTGCACAATCCCCTGTTGGGGTGGTGTTGGCAGGGTCCGCCAGAGCAATGGGTTTTGAACTTAATACTCCTTAGTGTGTTATCTAGGCCTTAGGTTTAGACCTATAAAGCCTTTGCAGTAGTTGGCCCTGGGTTACCCCACAAGTTCAGTGGGTTGTTACATGATTTGGTTCAGACTTGCTTGAGGAATCATGCATGTGTTTATCTTATTCATCAGTGCTAAGCCCTCTCACTGAAACAGAATATATGGCTGTAGGGAGGGTGGAGACTCTGTTCAAGTCCACCTTTCCAGATTTAGTGACTCTACCTGGACAAGGGCTGAAAGACCTGAGTAGCAGCAACAGAAAAGTAAGTAGCTTGTTAAATTTCTAGTGAGTTCTGCATGCTGTTTGCCATGTTTTACCAAACATTTACAAATTTTACTTTCTGAGTCTGTCTTTGAGGTTCCTACTCAAACAGAACTCCCATTGACTAAGGTTTGCCTGAGCAAAGACAATAGGGTAGAACCCTTTATTTGTATTTGATTCATCAGCTCTACTTTTTTTTCTTTTTATGGTGTGTGTGTGTGTGTGTGTGTGTGTGTGTGTGTGTGTGTGTGTGTGTGTGTGTGTGTGTGTGTGTGTGTGTGTGTGTGTGTGTGTGTGTGTGTTTCCCCTTAGGAAAGCTCATGTCCAACTTGTTGAAGTTTTTATGGGCTGGGTTAGGAAAGCCAGCTGCTGTCTCACCTGTCTGTCTTTGCCTTGTTTGTGGCAACTGTCCCCAGCAGAGAGGGACCAGTGCAACTTAAGTCCTGGTTTGGGGAGCTCAAATATAGAAGAAAGGATGGAGGAGGTGATTGTTTCCCTTGGTTACCATATTCTGAGATTTATTATTGGTGGCTGATTAACTGGTGTTATATTTTTATTTTCCAGATCTCTGGGTTTGAAGGGCTGCTACTCAAACAGTTTCTACTTGACTAGAGCACTAAGTGACTTCTTCCTTACGTATGTACTTTGTATTCCTCAGAAATTAATTATTTTTATTTGAAAACCTGTGAGTTTTGGAGTTCTCTCCCCCACGTCCCCTTTCTCTTTTTTGGGGGGGTCAGTAAGTTGTTAGAATTGCATGGTTTATTTAAAATGGTTCTGACTGCTCTTGTTTTAACTTTTATTTCAGGAGCCAGCCATGAACAGAGGAGGAAGACTTTCATGCTTGGTTTTATTACCATTTATGCAGAAACCTCTTTTCAGAGCTTTTTCTTTTCTAAATAAATTTTACTTTTATTGAATTTCTAATATGTGTTGTCTTTTGTTCCCTGTGTGAAAAGTTTTGCTTCAGTTTTTTCAATCAGATCCAAAAGCTGCTGAGCAATCTGGTTGTCTGCTTTTGGGCCTGCTTGAGTTTTCCTATCACATGTCCAATGTAAAAAATGTTCAGATCCACAGACGCCCAGCCTGTCGCCCGCTCCAGGGGTGCTAGCTAGAATATTGGTAAGGTGCATGGTCCTCAGCAGCCTCTAGCTAGCGGTTTCTTAGCCCATCCCTCTGCTCCGCAAATTTTTGTTACTTAATCCTAAAATGGATCCCTCCTAGCACAAGCCATTCCTCCCCCAGTTATCCCTAGTGTTCTCATTATTGGCCGAGGCTACTCTAGGTGGACGCTGAGCATTAACTCCCCTTTGCCCAGCTTTTCTGCAACACAAAGAAACTCCTCCAACAGAGTCAGCCATAACTCATGGCCACTTGAACAGGCCTGTCTGGGATTCTCCACAGGGCACCAGTGTCATGTCCACCCATGTGCTCAATAATCAGTTCAGATACTGAGACCTTCCTCTTAAGGCTCCCCAAAGTTTAAGAAAGATGGAAAATTCCATACCATGTAATATAACCTAATAATTTAACACATGCATTCCATTACCAGCTCTGCCATCATCTTATGCTGTTTTGCATTAACATAACTTTTTCTTAATGTAAATAATCAACTGTAGCTGAGACTGTTGTGTCAGCTAATAAATAGTTAACTTTATAAGAGGCACCATTCCCCTTCACCACTCCAAACAAAATCTGTCGCTGAGTTCTTGTTGTGAACATGCTGTTTTGCTCTCTGTGGGTTAGTAGCTTTCATATTTTGCTCTATTTTTCTTTTTTTTCTTTTCTAGAATACAGCACATTTTCAAATGCACTGAAGAGGTGCCGGAATCAGAAGAAGGAACACTCTGTTTTCAATCAGCGAACAGAAGAGGCATCTGCTGCTCAGTATTTTCAGGTAACAAAGCCATCTAATGCCAGTTTTGTGGAAGCTAAGTTATAGATGTTTCCCTGTTTTTCTGACCTTAATCACCGGACCAGGTAGAAAGTTAGCTCAGGATTCTGCAGCAAAGGGTCAGGCCCTTGTTACTGTTAAATACAGGTAGTTTGGTAGAAGATGGGCTTTATCTTTTTCTATTTTTCCATTCCTCCTTTCCTTTTTAGTTTTATGGCTGTCTATCTCAACAACAGAATATGATGCAGGATTTTGTGAGGACGGCCACATATCACAGAGCTATCCTACAGAACCACATAGATTTTAAAGACAAGGTAAGCTCTGTTGGATCCAAACATAATCGTGTCCTGAAGAATAACATTGAACTCTCCTGTCTGATCTTTCCTAGAACTTTGTGCATCAGTGTACTGATATGTAACACATATGTTTACAAAAATAGGTGTCAAGTATATGGATGCCTAGGCACTATGGTGATGGGTCCATTACAGGTACCTTAGGATAGATGTACTTGAACCTAAACCCTGGATCCAAACATTAGATTGGAATTTCACAGCTGGCCCCTGCGGTCTAACCAGAAACCCAAATCTGAACACTCCTCAAATTTTTGGGCAAAGAAATCAGAAGCCGAACTTGGCACCTTAGGCCCACCTCTTTTTTATACATATATACAGAGAGAGAGAGAGAGAGAAATAGGAATTGCGATACTGGCTCAGACTGGTTCCATCTAGTCCAGTGTACTATCTCTGACAGTGCCCAGATGCTTCACAGGAATGTGTGATAAAGTTTGCATTAGGTAGGTTTGGGGCAATCTACCCTCTTTCCCTCCCTCCCCCCAAAAAACCCAAAACAAAAAAGATTAGGTCTCCTCCTACTTGCTAATAGTTAAGAGATTGCCTTAAATCATGAGGCATGAGGTTGAATATCCTTTCCAAAATGTATATCATAGCATACCTCTGGATATTCATAGAATCATAGAACTGGAACAGACCTCGAGAGGTCATCTAGTCCAGTCCCCTGCACTCAAGGCAGGACTAAGTATTATCTAGACCATCCCTGACAGGTGTTTGTCCAACCTGCTCTTAAAAATCCCCAATGATGGAGATTCCACAACCTCGCTAGGCAATTTATTCCAGTGCTTAACCATCGTACCATATACATAGAATATCAGGGTTGGAAGGGACCTCAGGAGGTCATCTAGTCCAACCCCCTGCTCAAAGCAGGACCAATCCCCAATTTTTTGCCCCAGATCCCTAAATGGCGCCCTCAGAAATTGAACTCACAACCCTGGGTTTAAGCAGGCCACTGCTCAAATCACTGAGCTATCCCTCCATTTTGTTAAATTTTGACCCCTAAAGACATCATCTTGTGGCAATGAGTTCCACAGTTTGTTTACTTTTTTTACACATTGTGTGAAAAAAAATGTTTCCTTTTATCAGTTTTGAATTTGCCATCTTTTAGTTTAATTGAATATCCCTGCTGCAAATTGGTAGAAGTCTTTATAGAGCAATCTACAGGGAGAATGTGCACTGCACCTGTAATGTCTTCCTCCAACTCCTGCTTTCTGTGTGCACTTATCTGCTTTTTAAGACAATATCAAAAAACAAGGCTGACTTCAACTCATGGCCATCTAAAATTGACACCACCCCAAAACAAGACTTTTAATACAATCTAAATGATTAAGCAAGACATTTCCCCTTCATAAAACTTAAGTCAAAATAAAGAAAATAGTTAAAATAAAGTTTCTTTTCACTTTTTAAAGTTTCTAATGTTCTAACTGGGTTTTTCTTCTTTTTATGTGTTTAGTAAAAGGTTAAGATACATTTTATGATGCCTGTTTGCAGTGGGAATAGGCCAGTCATACCTTTATGCAAACCTCAAACCATACTTAACTGTTTAATTTCATAAAAGTAAAACAAAAGGGTTTAAGACATCTTAACCCCTTTTATGCCTGAGACAACCCTCCCTCCCATCAACTCAACAATACCAGTGCGCTAGGAGCATGGGAGGGCTTGCCTGGAACACCAGTACCTGGCCCATACGAGTGTGAATGGTATTGGATTGTTGATTTGTTCCATCATCAACTGATTAATTTTCTTACCAGAACAGGTAGAAATCTTGTATTACAGGGTCTGTAACTAGTAGAACAGCAGTAGATTGGGGACCCTCCTTGTCCTTTGGCCCCCTACCAATGAGAACCCCAATGAGTGTTTTTGTTTTTTATAGTGAGAAGGTAGAAAATGAACAGCAGAACCCAATTGTGCACATTTCTTTTACAAAAGCAGCAAAGAATCCTGTGGCACCTTATAGACTAACAGACATTTTGCAGCATTTCTTTTACACTGAATTAAGGAGGTGGAAGTGTGTGGGCTGTGTATATTTTGTACCTGCTGGCCCCTTTAGCAGCTATTGCTGTTGTACAGCTGTACAGCTGCTTGCGTTCTCTCTTGGTGTATTTATTTTTCCAACTGTTGGAGCTGCCTTGGCCTCTGTTCTGCATACCTAATAGTAAAGCTGTTACAAACTTGATGCTGCTGGCCACCCACCTAGAGAATGATCTCCCTATTCCCCATTCTGTGAAATGAGAAGTTTCAGAACAACTGTGGTAGAAAAATTGGATTGGATATTTTGTGAGAAAACTCTTTCCCACGAGAATCTGAGAACTCCAGTGCTGCTTAGGTTTTGGCTAACCAGGGCAGAAATACTGCACCCGTGTTTACTGTTAAAGCCAGAAAGCATAGAGGCATATGAAAGACTGAAATATAGAAGAAGGGTGATGTGGGGTGGGAGAGGGAGTAGGAAAAGGATAAAAGAGCACAGTAATTTCCAGATCTTCAAAAAGAGGTTTGATTCAGGTGTTACTTGTTTCCTAGCCAGTTTGGCCATTGCATTGATTTCACATTTCTGTCACTTTGCTCCTTTGATGTAAGGAAGTCAAATTACCTGGTGTGAAAGGCATATATGGTGGAGAAGCAATCACTTTCACATTTCAATTATTTTTTGGGAAAAGTATCCTTGTGAAGGAATGAAGCAGTTGGTCTGAGTTGTGGTGGTAAAAACTGATTCTGGATCCCTTGATAATGTTCTTGGTGGTATTTTCAATACACATTCTGTTTGTAATAGGGTAACAGATGACCTACTTCAGAACCAACTGTGGGAAGTGCTTGTACCAACCATTTGTGGTTTTAAGGAAGCCTAAAGAATATGGAGACAATTTTTAAAAAGTAATGAATCCTTAATAATAAAGTTGGAAAACATTGCTTGGGTTGTCCTCTGCACTACTTAAAATTGTCCTCTTCTCTATAACAACCTTGTAAGTGTTGTCTCTACAGTACTTTCACTAGTGTTGCCTCAAACTTTTTAATCATACATTTTTTCTATTCTTGTCTGGTCTCCCTCACTATTTGGCATTAGGAAATTATTTCTAAGTGCCTATGTCACTTTTGAAAATGTTACCCTGGAGTTCAAATGTTGAAGTGCCACTAACATGGCACCAAGTAAAGATGTCTTCTTGTGGTATAACTAGGAGTAATAAGCTAAAATGAAAAATAAAATATTTTTAAATAGGTGGTAAGTGTAAAGTTAGAAATGATTTCCTAATTCTCTTTTGAAAATGGGATTTAGACTCCCAAGTCACTTGGCACTTTTGAAAATTTTACCCATAAGTGTATTTTTAAAACAAATTATTTGAGTAGTCTATGTACTACACCTGCCCTAAGGCCTGGTCTACACTAAGAAGGGGGGTCGAACTAGGGTACGCAAATTCAGCTACGTGACTAGTGTAGCTGAATTCGAAGTACCCTAGTTCGACCTACTCACCCGTCCAGACGCGGCGGGGTCGAACTCCGCGGCTCCCCCGTCGACTCCGCCACCGCCGTTTGCAGAGTTCGAACTATCTGCAAACGGAGTTCGAACTATCGCGTCTAGATCAGACGCGATAGTTCGAACTCCGAGAAGTCGAACTCACCGCGTCGACCCGGAAGGTAAGTGTAAACCTACCCTAAGTCTCCCCAGCCAATTTTTGTGACTTTTAAAGTCACATTTTTCTTGTATTTTAAAAAGTCCCCTCCCCACCCTCCTTTCTTGTATGAAAGACTCACTCAAACAAAGGGGAACTGACCTGATTCTACAGGGAAGCAGACTATATAAAAAGTGCTCTCAAAGGCACTCAGTAAACAGAGAAATTCATTTTCTCTTTCTAATCTTTCAGACAGACAATAATTAGATGTTACAAGTAACAACAGTATGGTAGAAATAGTTAGAGCATATTGTGATTGATTTTTTTAAACTGATGGTGTCCCTTTCAGGAATAAGGCCCTTATTCTAGAGTCTTGCAACCCAACCCAAACCCAATCGGTCCAGACTACAAGTGTTGGGTCCAGGTCAGGTGAAATAATAACTGGACCCCCTCAGGCACTCTCCCACTGCTGCTGGTGGGGCCGGAGTGGCAGTGATTGCATCCCCACTCCTGCTGGCTGTCTTAGCACTTCTTATTTCACAGCACAGCAGAGGTCAGTGGCTGACAGGAATGCGGCATGCAACTGCTGCCGACCCCATGGGCAGAAGGCTGTGGCAGCGCTGACTAAGGGATGGGAGGAAAGGTAGGGATCAGAATGGGTCCTGGTCAGGCCTAAAAATTAGGCCTGAGCAGATCTCTGTTCTGCAAATGCTTAGGCATGTGTGTATCTTTCCACATGTGAATAGTCCCACTAAATTCACATGTGGAAAATTACTCACCTGTGTGAGAGTTTGCAGGATCATGCCTCACTCTAATTAGATGGGTACAGCACAAATCTGCCCTGAAATGTTGATTTTTCACAATTATTTAAGTAGCCACTCATCTACTTCAGACTAGTTCTCGAAACGCCCACAAATTACTACCTTTTGGGGCCTTTGAGCTGGTCCCTGTCCTTATTTATTTATTTACTTATACATAGATATAAATACATGAGTGCAAATACGTTTATAGAGTAAACTCACTAACTGCCAGTCCTAAAACTATACACTTGTATTAAGAATATTTTGACTTCTTATTGGGAAAAAAAAGCGCTATTGAAGAATGGAAAAAAAAAAAAAAGCTGATTCCATTTATTGAAATTTCACAGTGCATTATCTTAGTGACCACAGTGGATATGTCTACACAGCAACTAGACACCTGCAGCACACCTGTGCCAGCCAACTTGGGTTCATGGGGCTCAGGCTGTGGGGCTGTTTAACTGAAGTGTAGACTTCTGGACTCAGGCTGGAGCATGAGCTGTAGGGCCCTGCGAGGTGGGGTGGACCTCCAAGCTTGAGCTGCAGCCCGAGCCGGGAAGTCTATATTGTAATGAAACAGCCCCACAGCCCGAGCCCCACAAGCCTGAGTCAGCTGGCATGGCTAGCTGTGGGTTTTCTTTGCAGTGTAGACATACCCACTGGGGGCTGGGTTCTTATGCCATTACAGTGGATAGTGCCTGTCATGACATTGCTGGCCCTTTTAAAGGGAGTCCGGGCCTAGGCTGCCTGTGAAGAGCTAATTTAATGAGCCCATCTAGGCAGTTAATTGGATAATGAGCACCTGGGCCTGATAAAAGACTATTAGGGCTTCCTTACAGGAGGTCCTCACAGAGAAAGGAACTTTCCTAAGGGAAGAAATGCTCCCAGGACTGAGAACCACGGGCCCCAAGGAGGAAGGCTGTGCAACCCCCGAGCCCAAGGGAAGAGATTTTAGTTCAAGCTTATTTTGGATTTAATAAAGTAGACCCCCTTCAGGGGAATCTTGTCTCTCATCCATTTGGACTGTGTGGAGTTCTTAAAAGGCCCTGAAAGAAGGGAAACCAAGGCAAGCATGCCTGCAGCACCACATTATCTCAGCAGGGGGCACCTCCATGCCCTATAGCAGTACCTTACTCCACGAGTTCAGATCAACCATTTGAGAAGTAACGTGTGTTGCTGGATGTGAGGAAAGGGCTCAGAATCTGGCCCTAAGTAGAAAGCCACACTTTCCATTCCATTGGTAATGTTTAACCATAGCCATTGGTTCTTCCCTCTCCTCTCAATATATACAAAGAGGAAAGGTTATGATAAGCAGTGTTCCCCACAAGGTTTTGAGAGATCTTCTACCAACAAATCCTTCCCTCGACCCTGTGGTTAAATAGAAACTAGTGCTTGATTGTCATTGGCTCCCTCCCCTTACCTTTTCTTTATTCCCCTTTATCCAATATTTGCTGTATTTCGCTGTTTTGAAGTTAGCTCCTCTGGGCATGAGGTGTTGTCTAATACCCACCAAAGCATGGAAACAAAACTGGCTTTGTGACAGCCTGTTGTCTGTGAAATAAAAAATGAGCTTAATAAAATCTTGCACAAGGAAGAGAAAATAATATTAGAGGCAATGTTTTGGCCCCAAGGCCTAATTTGAAACTATGTAAAATAAAAGAAACAATGTTAGTTGCCTTAGTATTCCCTGTATCTGTGTAACAGAGATTCAGACTGGTTACAATATACACTGGCGGTTGGATTGCTTTCATTAGTACACAGCCTAGGTTTCATATAAAGTATGTTTTTTTTTTAAGTGGAGCACACTTTCAGCCATATCTATGCACTTATGAATCTCTTTAACCATGAGATCTTGAGTGACTTGTAATTCCATTGCTACACTCTTTATGCAGCTCAGTACAGAGGGATTTGTGTGGACCTACTGGTGTTGGTAATAAAGCTAGCAGCAAAATGCAGGCTGTTTAGGCAACATCTATGGCACCAGCATTTGAAAAGAGAAAATACATTGAAAGAAACCCCCACTGCATACTTTACTCCGATAAGGAATCCCATTGGAGGACTCCACAAGGCTACTTATGTGAGTTAAGTTATACATCTGCATAAGTGTTTTCATTTAAAAAAAACAAAACAAAACTCAGTCCTGCAGTGATATATTTGCTTAAAGTTAAATATGTGCATAAGTTTTTTCAGAATCAGGGCCTTCATTTGAAAACTACACCCAGCTACTTATGGTCCTAGCAATATGTAAAAATATTGCATGAAATACATACATATATGTGTGTGTGTGCGCATGTACGTCTAATCTATCTAAATCTTAATCCTGTAGCCACCTCTCCGCGCGTGCCGTCCATCGCTCGCCGCGCCTGCCCGCCCCGGCGGGTAGGCCGGGAGCGGCGGCGGGGGGGTACGCCCCAGCGGGATTGGGAACCGTTTCCCTCAACCCAGGAGCCAGGTACCTAGCGCTCTCCGCGAGCCTCCCGGCCCGCGGAAGGCGGCGGTTCAAAGACTTGCGCGGCCTGAGTCGGCCCGCGGACGCCCACGAGGGAGCCCCTGTCTGTATTCTTATATGTATATAATACACAGTTAAAGCTCAAACATTTGTGTTGTATACACATGAATTATGTGCGTGTGAATAAGTCTCATACAAAAATAGATCAGAATAAAATGTATAGCAGAGTGGGGTGTAGCCATTTCAATGGCTTTTTCAAATTTTCTGTCATTATGAGTATTTAAACTTGAACTTTTTTTAAAACAAAGGGAAAATCTCAAATCTCACTTGAGCTTCTTTAACATGTCACAAGCTGTGGCCAGTACAATTTTTCAGTAACTCTTTCATGTCTTAGGTTATTTGAATCTCTCATAAACTCCCAGTCTCCCCTATCTGGATTCAACAATAATTGGTGTTATTACTGACTAACAGAACAAAGCAAATCTGAGGATGCCAAGTCTCAGAGATAGAAACCCAGTAGCAGGTTCCAGTGAGAGATATACAAGGCATGAAGCCAGAGGTGAAGTGTAACTCTCTATGGTACATGATAGTGACATCCTCACCCTCTGAAAAGTTGGAAACTAGAGCCGGAGTTTTGGTTTCTTTTTAAATGTAAGCACCCAAAATAAAATGTATGATGGTTCCATTTTTCTGCCCAGTTTAAATATTTCTTTAGGATGTCATGCTTGGTCCTCTGGGACTTAGACACTCAAGAATGTAACAACAACTTTAAAAATAATCCACCTTCTAACCTTCTTTTTTTTTTTTTGGTGTGCCTTTTGTTTTCAAGGTGGTCCTAGACGTTGGCTGTGGATCAGGAATCCTTTCATTTTTTGCAGTGCAGGCTGGAGCGAGAAAAGTCTATGCAGTTGAAGCCAGTTCAGTGGCAAAATATGCCGAGGTAAGTGTTTTGTTAAACCAGGTGTTAAACTGTAGGTAACTAGTGTACCACAAAGGCAGCAGATATCTAGGACCACATCTCGCAGATGGCAATGCTGCAGATTTCTGTTTATAACGTGACTAAGGATGTGTGGTGTTAGTGTTGATAATTTAAAAATATCTTTAAAGGTGTTCTACTTGATGCAATGTAATACTGATAATAATATAATAAATAATTTGCCTTCCTTTTTGATAAGGTCACAAGTGCCCTTAAAATACCAATGATTAAATCTTTTCTCCCCCACAAAATTTGTTTTTGCCTTTCCCTTATTTTTGATGTTTCTGTGCAACTGGGTATTTTTTTTAATTTTTTTTAAAAATTATTTTGGCCGTAGTTGCTCTGACTATTGATTTAATTTCCAATCCCTTAGGCCTGGTCTACACTGGCGGGGGGAGGGGAATCGATCTAAGATACACAACTTCAGCTACGAGAATTGTGTAGCTGAAGTCGACATATCTTAGATCGACTTAGATTGACTTACTTCGCATCCTCGCGGGCACGGGATCGATGTCCGCCGCTCCCCCATTGACTCTCGCCCTGGTGGAGTTCCGGAGTCGACGGGGAGCACGTTCGGGGATCGATGTATCACGTCTAGATGAGACGCGATACATCAATCCCCGATAGTTTGATCACTACCAGCTGATCCAGCGGGTAGTGTAGACATACCCTTAGTGTGGTTAGTCAGCTCTTTCCCTGGTCTTAGGAAATAATCACTCACTTTACTGAGCTATAATATTCGCCCTGTTTAAGTCGAGAGAGGGAAATAACTCCTAAAGTAATTGATTACTAAATAATGTAATTTTGTATGTCTTTCTGATCCAGATATCTTCTTTTTCTTTCAGTGAGTTGTAATACTAATTTAAAGATGTTAGATGGACAGCACTCAGAACTGCCAGTCTTTTAAGCATAGACAAAGCAATTAAGGAGCTGCAGTGGAAGTTTGCCAATGCTTCCCTAACAATGTGACCCTATCTTGCTCTGCTAGAGTTGAGATGGTAGCTCATCCTGCAGAACCAATTCAGTCCTTGGGCTGTCTGCCAATTGTCAATTGTAATAATGGTTTTTGTGATAAGGAAACCTGTCAACTGGGAATTAAGGCTGTTTGGGTTTTAAAGGAAGAACATCTGCAGTATTAGACACTTACTTTTTTTCCAAATATACATAGCTACAAACCTGTAGGTTTTTAACATTTTCCTTTTGGCTCTGATATAGGGCTCCAAAGAGTCTCCCTGTTCATTGTTTTATAAACTTGTATCAGTGAATGAATGTCTTATAGAAATGTTCTGGATTTAACAAAGGTAAATAGGTGATAGATGTAGATTGAGCTAGGAATCGAACAGCATCACCTTCATATTTCCTGCTTATTTATGCTGTGGTTAAAAATGCTTGAATAGAGGCTACTCATAGTTTTTGTTAATTTGCTTATACATAAACAAGATATCGTATATATATTTTGTAGGTGGTAAGTATAGAAAAAGGTTGAGTGTAAGCACCCGAAAGGACTGTGGAAAGACATGCAGAGCAGGCCCACTTTTTTTCTGGAAAATCTTTTCTGTCTTCAAATTTAGGTTATAGAAGAACTCTTGCTGAGTTTTAGCTTTGCTAATTAAAGTGAGAACTGTTTGTGATGTTTGTCATTTGCCAGAAACATCAAAAAACATCTGAAAAGTTACACCCCGAAAAATGATGTATGACCAAGTTCTTCTTCGAGTGATTGCTCCTATGCATTCCAGTTAGGTGTGCGCGCCGCGCGTGCACGGCTCTTCGGAACATTTTTACCCTAGCAACTCCGGCGGGCCGGCTGGGCGCCCCCTGGAGTGGCGCCGCTATAGCGCTGGATATATACCCCAGCCGGCCCTTCCGCTCCTCAGTTCCTTCTTCCCGCCCGTGACGGCCGTTGGAACAGTGGAGTGCTCCTTTGACCTCCACATCCCTAGCTTCTCTCTGTTTCTTGTTGTGTATTTAGTGTATATAGTCAGTTAAAATAGTTAGTAAAGTTAGTATTTAGATAGATTAAGGGGAATTAGGGGGGCTTAGCCCCTCTTCTCCCAACCGGTGCGGGCTTATGCCCAAGACACCGGGGTTTAAGCCCTGTGCGGCTTCCCAGCGGCACATGCCGATTGGGGACCCTCACGACTCCTGCCTGCGTTGTTGAGGAGAGGCTCATCACGCAGATAAGTGCCCAGTTTGCAGATCGTTCAAACCTAGAACGAAAAAGGAGCGGGACATTAGATTGAAGCAGCTCCTAATGGAGTCGGCGCTTACCCCTGCGGTGCCGACACCATCAGCTCCGCAGTCGTCTTCGGCACGGAGCGCACCAGCGGTTTTCGACCGGTCCGGCACCGAGACTCTTAAAAGAAAGCAGCCGGCACCGAGGCCTTGGTACCGTTCCCTCTCGCCATCGGGGAAACGAAAGCTGCAGCAGAAGCCTATCAAGGCACCTGCGTTGGGTCCGCTCACCCAGCCACCACCGGCACCTCCGGCACCAACTGTGGTGGTGCACAGACCGTGCACGGTTCCGTTGACTCTGGTGCCGCAAGGGCCGTTGAGTCTGGTACCGCCCTGCTCCCCGGTGCCAACCGCGGTCGAGCTGCCTCTCCCGTCGACGCCCGAGACTTTCTCGATGGCGAGAGAGCTCATCGAGCTCACAGAGGCACCGAGCCTCCGGCCCCCGGCACCGCCGGTGCGGGCTGTACAGTCAGTGGGAAAGCCGGCTATGATGAGGCCACCTTCCCCTGACAGATGGGATAGACGGCGTTCCAGGTCCCGATCCCGATCCCGGAGACGGTCGCCGTCACGCCGATCCAGATCCCGGCACCGATCACCATCTCGGTACCGCTCCCCGTCTCGGCGCCGGTCGCAGTCCCAGTACCGCTCCGCATCGCGGTACCGGTCGCACTCCCGGAGACGTTCCCGGTCACCAGACCGTCGGTACCGAAGGAGGTCCGGTTCCCGGTACCGTTCCCAGCACCGCGACTCTCGAAGCCGCTCTCACCGACATCGGTCGAGATCGCGGTCGACCTCCCGGCACCGGCACGGTCGATGGTCCCGCTCTCGCTCCCGGCACCACGACGACCGGCACCGATCCCTGGCACCGTCCAGGGACAGACCGGCGGCATCGACGGCGCAGTCCTTGAGCGCCTCTGCCCCCCTATGGCCTTCTCGCCAACCCTCGGTCGCCTCTCAGGCGGACAGTGGTGGAGATCTCCGGGCCGACCCCCAAGGGCAGGACCACGGTCCGCAGCAGTGGGGCTTTTGGACCCCCTGGGCCTACCATGAGGCTCAAGGCCCCCCCCCCCCCGTGCCCCAGGGGCTCCGAATGCAGGGTGCTGGAAGCAACGCTCAGCAGGCTCCCTCCATCATCACAGGGTGAGACCCCACCGCCACCTGTAGCGGCAGAGCATCCTGTGGCCGAGGCGGCTTCCCACCCCCTGGAAGAACCACCTCCAGAGGCCGTGGTCCAGGGTCTGTCCTCGTCTTCCTCGCTGGACAAGGCGGTGGTGGGGGCATCTACAGTGAACCCCCCTCCGATTGACTTGCGGGCCCACCAGGACCTTCTTCGCCGGGTGGCGCAGGCTATTGACCTCCCCGTGGCAGAGGTTGCTGAGGATGACTACCCGGTGACCAGGGTGCTTGGAGCTGAGGCCCCGCTGCGGGTGGCCCTACCTTTTATCCGCACCATACAAAAGAATGCCACTACCATCTGCCAGTCACCGGCGTCCGTCCCTCCCACCGCTCGCGGAGTGGAACGCAAGTACTCGGTTCCTCCCAGCGGCTACGAGTACCTATATACGCACCCGACTCTGGACTCCCTCGTGGTGCAGTCCGTAAATGACCGGGAGAGACATGGGCAACCCGCTCCAGCGCCAAAGTCTAAAGACGCACAGCGCATGGATCTGTTGGGCCGGAAGGTCTATTTGGCAGGTGGTCTCCAGCTCCGGATTGCCAACCAGCTGGCTCTCCTTGGTTGCTACACCTATGACATTTTGGTGTCCCTATCCAAGTTCTCGGAGCTGATCCCAACAGCCTCCCGACAGGAGTTCTCTGCCCTCCTTGAAGAGGGCAATAAAGCCTCCCGGTCCTCCATCCAGGCCGCTCTGGACTCGGCGGACTCAGGGGCCAGAACTCTGGCTCCGGGAGTGACCATGAGACGCATCTCCTGGTTGCAGTCCTCCACCTTGCCGCCCGAGGTGCAGTACACCCTGCAAGACGTCCCCTTTGACACTCAGGGTCTCTTTTCTGAGAAAACGGACTCCAGGATTCAGACCCTCAAAGATGGTCGAATCGCCATCCGCACCCTGGGTATGCACACACCGGCTACCCAACGGAGGTCGTTCCGGCAACAGCCATACCGACCATTTACTCAGGCCAGGTCACGGCCTTATACTAGTCGCAGAGGCAGCCTAAACCGCCGTAGACCATCGGGCAACAGGCGTAACCAGGCCCAGGCGCCCTCCAAGGCCCCTCAAGGGCCTAAGCAGACATTTTGATGGGATGCCCTAGGACGGCCCATCAGACTCTTTGCCGGATCCTTCCCCGTTATTTTGCAACCGCCTTTCCCACTTCCTCCCGGCGTGGTCCCAAATAACAACGGACAACTGGGTACTTCGCACGGTCCAGTATGGTTACCACCTTCAGTTTGTTTCGCCCCTTCCCTCCCACCCACCTTCCCCGTCCCTCTTCAGGGACCCCTCTCACGAGCAATTCCTCTTGCAAGAGGTCGAGGCTCTGTTGAGCTTGGGTGCCATAGAGGAGGTGCCAAACGACATGCGAGGCAGGGGATTTTATTCCCGATATTTTCTCATCCCCAAGGCGAAAGGAGGTCTCCGACCTATACTAGACCTCCGGGAGCTCAACAGGTACCTGCTCAAGCTCAAGTTTCGCATGGTCACCCTGGGGACCATCATTCCCTCCCTGGATCCGGGAGACTGATTTGCCGCCCTCGATATGAAGGATGCGTACTTCCATATCGCAATTTACCCTCCCCATCGACGCTACCTGTGGTTCGTAGTCAACAAGGTGCACTACCAGTTTGCGGTACTACCCTTCGGCCTTTCCACCACGCCGAGGGTCTTCACCAAGTGCATGGCAGTGGTTGCCGCCGCCCTCCGCCGTCGTCGCATGCACGTCTACCCGTATCTCGACGACTGGCTGGTTCGCGGGCCATCCCGACAGCTAGTGGCAGGTCAAATGGCCGAGATCCTAGCCCTGTTTCGGTACCTGGGCCTTCTCATAAACGCCGAGAAGTCCACTTTAACTCCATCACAAAGGGTGGAGTTCATCGGAGCGGTCCTGGACTCCAGTTTGGCCAGGGCCTGCCTCCCTCGACCTCGGCACCAGACGATGGTCTCCATCATCCGGGACCTGCACGCTTTTCCCACGACAACGGTTCGGTCCTGCCTACGCCTCCTGGGCCACATGGCGTCCTGCACGTTCGTGACCACGTACGCGAGGCTGCGCCTTCGCCCATTTCAAACTTGGCTGGCGTCGGTGTACCGTCCGCACCGTGACCCTCTGGACATGGTGGTCACGGTCACGAAGCCAATCCTCGGTTCGCTCAGCTGGTGGCTGGACCCAGAGGTCGTGTGTGCAGGAGTCCCGTTCCGCCCTCCTCGCCCATCCGTCACCCTGACCACGGATGCCTCGGCGTTGGGATGGGGGGCTCACCTTGGCGACCTACACACCCAGGGTCTCTGGTCGCCCCGAGAGCTCTCCCTCCATATCAACGTCAGGGAGCTGCGAGCGATCCGCTTGGCGTGTCACACCTTCTGCGCCCATCTGCAAGGGCGCTGTGTGGCGGTGTTCACAGACAACACGACGGCGATGTTCTATGTCAACAAGCAGGGTGGAGCCCGCTCCCCCCTGCTTTGCACGGAAGCGATGCTCCTGTGGGACTTCTGTGTAACCCACTCGATTCACCTGGCAGCATCCTTTCTTCCAGGAGTGCAGAACACGCTGGCCGACCATCTAAGCAGGTCGTTCCTCGCCCACGAGTGGTTCCTTCGTCCGGATATGGTGCTCACAATTTTCCGAAGGTGGGGGTTTCCCAAGATAGACCTGTTTGCCACCAAGGAGAACAGGAAGTGCCACCGGTTTTGTTCTTACCAGGGTTGCTCCAGAGGCTCCCTGTCGGACACATTCCTCTGCTCCTGGACGGATCACCTCCTCTACGCCTTCCCTCCGTTCCCACTCATACACCGGGTGCTACTCAAGCTTCGGAGGGACAGGGCCCGCCTCATTCTCGTCGCTCCGGCCTGGCCACAGCAGCACTGGTACACTCTGCTGCTCGAGCTCTCCGTTCAGGATCCCATTCCCCTTCCATTATGGCCGGACCTCATCATGCAGGACTTCGGCAGACTCCGCCACCCGGACCTACAGTCCCTCCATCTTACAGCTTGGTACCTGCGTGGTTGACCCACGCGGAGCGGGACTGTTCGGCGGCGGTGCAGCAAGTCCTGATGGAAAGCAGAAAGCCTTCCACTCGCTCAACCTACCTCGCGAAATGGAAGCATTTCGCGCTCTGGTGCGATCACAGAGGCCTTAATCCCTTCCTGGTCCCTATTCCTACGATCCTGGACTACCTCTGGTCCCTTAAGGAACAAGGACTCGCGGTCTCCTCCTTGAAGGTACACCTGGCAGCCGTGTCCGCCTTTCGTCCATCCATAGGAGGTCGGTCCATCTTTTCCAACCAGATGGTTTCCCGCTTCCTTAAGGGCCTGGACCGCTTGTACCCGCCAATACGACATCCTACCCCGTCCTGGGATTTGAACCTAGTTCTGGCCAAGCTTATGGGAGCACCCTTCGAGCCCCTGGCCACGTGCTCCCTGCTCTATCTCTCGTGGAAAATGGCCTTTCTCGTCGCTATAACGTCAGCAAGACGAGTTTCCGAGCTCCGTGCCCTAACGGTTGGTCCACCGTATACCGTCTTCCATGGAGACAAGGTGCAGCTTCGACCACACCCGGCCTTCCTCCCTAAGGTGGTGTCGGCCTTCCACCTCAACCAGGACATTTTCCTTCCGGTCTTCTTCCCGAAGCCGCACGCCTCACCTCGTGAGCAACAGCTTCACACCCTGGACGTCCGCATGGCCCTCGCTTTTTATATAGAGCGGACGAAGCCCTTCCGGCGTTCGCCCCAGCTGTTTGTAGCGGTTGCTGATCGCATGAAGGGCGAGCCAGTCTCCTCCCAAAGGATTTCCTCCTGGGTGACTGCATGTATCCGGACATGCTACGAGCTTGCTCGCTTGCCAGCACGCCGCCTCACCGCTCACTCTACGAGGGCGCAAACCTCGTCTGCCACCTTTCTGGCCCATGTACCCATCCAGGACATCTGTAGAGCGGCCACCTGGTCTTCTGTCCACACCTTCGCTTCCCACTACGCGTTGGTGCAACAATCCAGAGACGATGCAGCCTTCGGCTCAGCAGTCTTACACTCTGCCACGTCTCACTCCGACCCCACCGCCTAGGTAAGGCTTGGGAATCACCTAACTGGAATGCATAGGAGCAATCACTTGAAGAAGAAAAGACGGTTACTCACCGTTGTAACTGTTGTTCTTCGAGATGTGTTGCTCCTATCCATTCCAGTCCCGCCCTCCTTCCCCACTGTCGGAGTAACCGGCAAGAAGGAACTGAGGAGCAGAAGGGCCGGCTGGGGTATATATCCAGCGCTATAGTGGCACCACTCCAGGGGGCGCCCAGCCGGCCCGCCGGAGTTGCTAGGGTAAAAATGTTCCGAAGAGCCGTGCACGAGCGGCGCGCACACCTAACTGGAATGGATAGGAGCAGCACATCTCGAAGAACAACAGTTACAACGGTGAGTAACCGTCTTTTCTGACTTCGCTGGGGCTGCAAGGACAAGTTCGGTGGGGTTAAATTTGTGGTCCAGTCTCTTAATTTCATGGTAAATGGAAGTATTAACTAGCAGCGTTCAGGACAATGGGATACCCGATCTCTAATAATAAAGAACAAAAGGGAACTCAAATGACCTGGGACACTGGAAATGAGATATGGAATGTTTTGCCTTTTGATCACAGGTTTGAATTTGGTCCAGGTCAGAAGTAAACAAAAGTCATTGTTATCAGTAGGTTAATCAGTGTTTTACATGAAATGAGCTGATAGCCTGTGGAGAGGTAGATTATACATAAAGAAATGCATAGACACACACCCCTCACAGTTGTGATCGAGTTCATGCCACGTCTGCGTTCTATCAAGTGCTATATAAACTTATGGTGCAATATAAATCTTTTATTAGAATAACTGGTGCCCTGTTGGTAGAGAGCGACCAAGAATCCATTAGGTCCGGTAACGGAATTACCTTCCCACTCTGAGAGCTGGTTTCTCCAGGTGATGGCTAACGTACATTGGTGGGGCAGATTGCACTGCTGCTGACTGCGCTTGCACCACTTTTATTTTTGTGGATAGACAGAAAACTTCAGTCCCAAGGCTGTCAGCCCAGCTATTCTCACAAACACTAAATTAACACTGAAAATAATTTTTAAAAAGGGAATATGTATAACAATGTCAACTACCTCTAGGGTTAAATGCTACAACTGCTTAGCAATATCTGACAGTTTAGGAGCAGAAATGAAAAACACCTTATTCAGTTGTAACTACAGGAGGGAGAATGTTGGGTGGGAAAAATGCAGTTGCCCAAATTGGAATTTACACTGGACATAAGAAGAAGTTGGGCTAATGAATGGCCTTCTCAGCTTCTTGGTTTTACATTTCATTCAAATTATGATACCTTCAGGAGCACAGTACTCCCTTCCCTGTGCTGGAATGTGGATTCATTATTGTTTTAGAAGGAAGAATGTCTTGTAGTCAGTCACCAACACAAACAATATTAGCTGACAGAGCACTGAATTTCCAAATACCAACTTTCTAGCATGGTCACTCCCTACCCAAGCATGCCGCCTGGTATCACACCACCTGTCCAATCCATGCCCACACATCCTCTAGCTGTATGTCAGAACCTGCATCTGACCAACGTACGCCATCATCCCCCCAAACTTCTGGCTGATTGTAATGGATGTCCCTGTGCTGTAACACTGAGCCCCCTTTCTCCAGGAATATCATGGTGACCCCCTTATTTACTTTCTTACGAGCCTTGCCCACATGCGCTAGGTCTGCTCCCAGTGATTGCCTGTCAGTGAGTGCAGAAGTGGCATGAGCTGATCCCACTGCATGTCTCTTCTCGATATGAACAACTTCACCCCTGCAGCCCAGCTGAGATCCAGCTGCCATACTAGCTGCCCTCTTGTGGGCCCAATGCACCACAAAGTACCCACAAACCCAGATATTGCATATGCTATGTGTAGCTTCTGAAACAAACAAGATAGTTACGTTTTGCTGTTCCCTGCCGTCTTTTGCTTGGTGCAGACGTAAGTCCTGTAACACCATGATTTCTAGCACCCTCTTGCCTGCACCTGCTGGGAGCTGAAACCCCTTGTAACTGCTGATGTTGCTGTCCCAATCCTGAGAGAATGAGTACCGAATTTGGAGGGAGGTCAAGACCACAGCAGCGCAGGGTTTTTCTCAATACTGCACTGAATCGGTACCTTGCCAGACAGCTGCCATCATCGTGTATGAACAGCGATCCTGGTTGCAGGCCCCAGGTTTTTAGCAAGGCTTTTATTGCCTTTATAGGGCACAAGCGCCCATCTGCACATTCCTTCAGCACCACATAAGCCTCCTTTCCCTTCTGGTCTGTTTCTGAGTACCAAAAGTGCAGGGACACTGCTCCTGCAAATAGTTGCACATCATCTATTACATTTAATGGGACCTGTCCACAGCTGCCATAAGCACCAGTTCACTCACTCTAAAAGTGACAGAGAAGGCAACAACAAATGCTGCTGTAAATAAAATGGCTTTCTTCCCACAGCTGCAGAGCCTATACTAGTGGGTAACCTGTCATCCCTTCCTTACTTTTTAAAGTAAGGTTGACTAACACATTATGAAATATTATAATTTGACAAAAATAGTTTGTTAAATAAAGCACACTGAGTGGTTCAGTAACCTTAACACTTTTATTGTGTGCTTTTTCACATACTAGTTCTTAAAATCTAGTAACACACAGTGAGTCTTCATTAGCAATGTTCTAATATATAATGCCTGGGTTATAACAAGAATGGATTAGTTTCTGTCAGTTTCTTCCTGGTTACAGTCATCATTCCTCTTGTGGTATTTCTTGCCATCTGTTTCAGATGTCCAAAGTATATACTGTAGAATGTTAAATTAACAAGTTACATTCATTGAGGCTTTTCTAGAACAAATATCCAGAGACCTGGTAATAGTGGGGGACTTTACCCAGATATCTGCTGGAAAAATAATACTGAAAAACACAAAATGTCCAATACGTTTATTGAAATGTGTTGGGGACAATTTCTTGTTTCAGATGGTGGAGGAAGTAACCGGGGGGCAGCCATTTTAGACTTGATTCTGACTTGGGTGGAATTGGTTGTGAATCTGAAGGTGGGAAGGCAACTTGGGTGAAAGTGATCATGAAATGATAGGCTTCCTGATTCTAAGGAAAAGAAGGAGTGAGAGCAGCAGAATAAGGGGAATGGACTTTTTAAAAGCAGACTTTAATAAGCTCAGAGAGTTAGTAGATAAGGTCCCTTAGAAAGAAAATCTAAGGGGGAGAAGGGAGTTCAGGAGAGCTAGCAGTTTCTCTGAGACAGCATTAAAGGCACAATAGCAAACTATCCTGATGCAAAGGAATGATAAGAAGAATAGTAAGAGGGCACTATGTTTTGCCTCTTGAGCAATTTGATTACCTGAAAATCAAAAAGGAATCCTACAAGTGGAAACATGGACAGATTGCTTAGAATGAGTACAAAAGAATAGCACAAGTGTGTAGGGACAAAATCAGAACAAGGGGGAATGAATGCAAGCCAGAATAGGGAGAGAACAGGTTAAAGAATATTTAAATGTTAGATGTATTCAAGTCAGTAGGGCCTGATGAAATTCACCCTAGGAAACTAGCTGAAGCAATCTTGGAACTATTAATGATTATCTGCGAAAACTCATCAGCCTAACTTCACTACCTGAAAAGATACTGGAGCAAATTATTTAACAATCAGTTTGTAAGCACCTAGAGGATGATAGAGTGATAAGTCATAGCCAACGTGATTTTGTCAAGAAAAACTAGCCTAATTTCCTTCTTTGACAAGGTTAGTGGCCCAGTGGCTGGGGGGGAAGCAATAGACATGATATATCTTGATTTTTAGTGAAGCTTTTGATGGTGTCCCACATGACATTGTCCTAAGCAAGCTAGGGAAATGTGATCTAGATGAAATTATTATAAGGTTGGTGCGCAATTGTTTGAATAACCGTACACAAAGAATGGTTATCCATGGTTTACTGTCAAACTGGGAGAATGTATCTAGAGGGATCCTGCAGGGTCAGCCCTGGCTCTGGTTCTATTCAATATTTTGATTAATTACTTGAATAATGGAGTGGAGAGTGGGCTTATAAAATCTGTGAATAAAACCAAGCTGGGAGGGGTTGCAAACACTGTGAAGGACAAGATTAGAATTCCAAACAACTTTGATAAATTAAAGAATTGGTCTGAAATCAGCAAGATGAAATTCAGTAAAGGCATATGCAAAGTACTACACTTAGGAAGGAAAGATCAAACACAAATACAAAATGGGAAATACAGTAACTGGCTAGGTGGTAGTACTATTGGAAAGGATCTGTGGGTTATAGTAGATCACAGATTGAGTATGAACTAACAATGTGGTGCAGTTGCAGAAAAGGCTAATTTTGTGAGTGCATTAACAGGATTGTCATATGTAAGATACGGAAGATAATTGTTCCACTCTACTTGGCAGCAATGAGGCCCCAGTTGGGGAACCATGTCTAATTTTGGTGGCCCCATTTTAAGAAAGATGTGGGCAGACTGGAGAGAGTCCAGATGAGAACAACAAAAATAATAAAAGTTTTAGAAAATCTGACCTATGAGGAAAGGTTAAAAAAAATGGGTATGTTTTAGTCTTGAGAACAGAAGACTGAGCGAGGGACCTGATAAGTCATCAAATATTGATAAGGGCTGTTATAAAGAAGACGATGATCAATTGTTCTCTATGTCCACCAAAGCTAGGTCAAGACGTAATGGGCTTAATATGCAGCAAGGGAGAATTAAATAAGATATTAGGAAAAACTTTCTAATCGTAAGGGTGCTTATGTGCTGGAATAGGCTTCCAAGGGAGGTTATGGAATCCACGTAATTGGAGGTTTTTAAGAACAGATTAAATAAACACCTGTCTAGATATACTTGCTCCTACCTCAGTGTAGGGGAATTGACTTGATGACTTCTTGAGGTCCCTTTAAGCCCTACATTTCTATGATTGTCCCAGCCCCACTGGAAGAAAGACGAGGCAATGTATGAGGATTAGACCACAACTTTATTCACTCAATGTGTACGGTAGTACTCAACAATAAATTGTATAATACAGGTCATGATTAAGGCTGTGAGTTTGTCATGGAGGTCACAGATTTCATGACTTTCCGTAACCTCTGTGACTTCTGCAGTGGCCAGTGTGGCTGGATCAGGGGCAGCTCAGTCAGCCCCTGCACCAGGCACACCAGCCACTGCTGGGGCCGTCTCGGGCCACCATGCCCTCATGCTCCCCCACAGCAGCAGAGTTTGGGTGTGGCGGGGACAGGGGGATGGGACACGGGACGGGGTGGGGCGGGCTCTGGGCGGCGCTTACCTGGGGGCTCCCCGGAAGTGGCAACATCCCTCTCACTCAGCTGCTAGGTGGAGGCTTGGCCAGGCAGCTCTGCGTGCTGCCTCTGCCCAGAGCGCTGACTTAGCAGCTCCCATTGGCCAGGAACTACAGCCAATGGGAGCTGTGGGGGTGGTGCCTGCAGGTGGAGGCAGCGCGCAGTCTTGTGCTTCTCTGGAAGTACCTGGGGTATAAATACCACCCCCAGGTCCCTGGAGGGCACTGCCCCCTTCCTCCTCCCCTCCACACACACACACACACCTTGTCCATCACGTCTTGTCCTCCCTGTTCTGTCCAGGTAAATTTTCCCCTTCCTATCACCTCTGCCATCCAGTTGGGAGTGGGGGCTCTTATTGGAACAACAACCCCTTTTCTTCTGGCCAGCTGAACAAAGATAGAGCACGTTCAGTTGCAGTGAGCTCATTCTGTGCTCTTTCCACTTTAACATGGGCCATATGACAACAATGCAACAATCTGATTTGCTGACTGCAGTAAAATCATATTCCTTATATTTGCACCATAGAAAGTAATGCAGTAGTAGTTTATTGAGATATATGGTGGTTTTGCAGTAGATCTTTTTGTTGTGTAAATCTGATTTGAACTCTGTACAATGACTAGCAGACACTCAAAAGTACACAACAATAAGACGGTTGAAGTTCAAGATGAATGCTGTGTGTTGCCTACAGATGTGTAGTGGTTACATAGGATTTCTAAATAGGGCAATTAAGGGGTAAGTTATAATGGGTGCTGCATAAGGAGATATGCTGGTTACAGCTGAATTATCTAGTTGTTTAAGATATTTCCTTTTGCAATATTCTAAGAATTTTACTTCACTCTGTACTGTGCAGTACTCCTGTGACCTTTTCAGTGTTTGGTAATTTAATTTGCTGGCATTTACATTTTCTCATGTGGCTTCACTAAACTGTGCAGGAAAGATAAAGGGAAAGATTCCATGGTCCATACCACAGGTGTACATCTGGTGTAACTCCAGAGAAGCCAATAGAGTTACTTTGGATTTAAGCTCATGTAAGGGAAAGAATTTGGCCTAAAGATTGCAGCAAGAATTAAAAAATGATATCAAATGTGACTCCCTATTACAGTCCAAGGAATATAATCTGTTCTTTTTCCTCCCATGCAGTGACAGTGTACCATGCTTAAAATAATGAGATCATAGCTGTCATCCTGTGCTGTGCCTTCCTGTTAACATTGCCTGCAAACTGGAAAATTTTATAAAAGAGGGGCTCCATCCCTACCAGCACTGATTCATCTATTAGTAGCCTCTTTCCAGCTTCAGTATGTAGTATGGCATAAAGAAACCCTGTGTGTCTAGCTCTTTAGCTGGTTTTCAGACCAGTGTGCCAACTTTTTTCCTGTTCCATGACTCCACACCTTGGATATGCAGCTGCTGACAGCTGGATCCTGCTCCACACAGTCACTTTGCCTGCAGGAGGGGGAAAAGATTGAAACAGCCTTTGCCCAAGAAAACAAACAATTTGGTGCGCGGTGAGGGAGGGGGTATAGCTAATACTCCTTGGTGGTGTACGAATGAGCCATGAAATGAATGCATAATCTGAGTCTTCTAACTTCATTATAGTAAATCCATTAGGCAAAACCAGGGGAAACAAGGTTGGGAGTGGGTACCTGGCAATAATACTAGATTTGTCTAAACATAAAATGTTATTCTTAGGGTGACCGTATTTCCCAGAGGGAAGAAGGAACACCGCATGGGGCTAGCCCGAGTGCCCCTCCCTCTCCCTCCGCCTCCGGCATGGTGTGGGCCCAAGCTGCTTGCCCAAGCCCAGCCCCCACCTCCCCACACAGGACTAGCATCGCTGCTCACCCAAACACTGACTGGCCCCGGTGCGAGGCTGGCATTGCCCCTCCCCGTCCCTTCCCCCCACATTCCTCCGCACCCCACTTTTTTGACAGAAGTGGGCATTTGTCCTGTTTGCTCCTGCCAACTGATCAAGCTGGCAAGAGCAAAAAAAAGTCGAGACGGCAGGGACAGGGCTTAAAAAAGTGACTGTCCCAGCCAGAACCAGACATATGGTCACCCTAGTTATTCTAAGCAGCTCATGTAAGGCCACGGGGAAAAAACAGTATTACTGGGCTGAACATTTTTTTTATGTAGAGCACTTGAATAAGAGGGAAGAAAGGGTTACTATGCATGAGTTAAAAATGATTAAACTGCAAGGATTAGTGATGGGATCATCAGAAATAAACAAGTAGTCCTTGTGGAATCCAAGTGTGTTTGCCTTGCGGTACCAGTAAAGGAAAGCCCTTCTGGGAGCTCCATGATGACTAATCTTATGAGAGAATCAAGAAGAAGAGATTTGTGTAGAATTAATTATTCTTAAGGCTGCCATTTAGCTGCTTCCACTACCAACAGTGAGGGTACAGATCTTATTAAAAAAAAAACGGGTAGTCTTGAGAGGACTGATTTGTGTGTACGTGCCCATGCATGCTGTACAGCTAATGTAATTGAGAAAGGTGTTTCACATGAGTTGGGAGCAGTTGCCACTTCCGCAGAGATGAAGGAGAAATGGTGACAGAGGCAGAACACTTGCACCTGTTTGTAGTGTAGTGTTTACCTAATATTTATTTGTACCATATTGTAATCTGAGCAACAAATAGACAAACTGCACCTGTTTGCATTTTCAGTTATTTACATTATGTCTTAGCAAACAATTTACGATGTAAATATTGCAGTTATCTCATCTGCTACACTGAGTGTTAACATCCAGTGCTGTTTTGTTGGGCTCATGTAAAATGGTGATGGAAAACAGATGTTTGAGGGACTTTGCAGCATAGAGTGTCACTGGATAAAGGGTTGAGAGTATGTCATTTCTTCCCTTAGGAGGAGCAGGTTGTTGGCTTCTCTTGAGGAAGCTGTCGTATGACTGTTGCTCAGAAAAACACAACTGGATGCCGAGAAAGTGGCAAACTGTTTCTCCCAGGCCAGATCATTGGCCCTGCTCCAGGTGCACAAAAGAAACATGAAGCCACTAAGTGTCCTTCTGAGGATTCCCCCAGTGTACATGGAAATTTGTATGTGCTCTACAACCAGCCTAGTGGCTCCTGCATGCTTCTCTATACTCAGTGAACAGGGTGCAGTGATTGAAAAGGGGATGTGATCTGGGGCTTAAGTAGTCCCAGGATTAGGGTGCTACAAAGGTGGCATGGAAGCACGTTTGCTTCTCCCCCAGCCTGACCATGCACTGAGCCCAGCTCAGCCAGAGCGGAGTCTCTGGCCTTTGCTATTAGCTTCCTATTCCTGGCTTAGATAATTGAGAAGGCTGTAGTGAGAAAATTCTGAATATCTAAATGCCTCTGATCCTCTTGAATTTTATCAGTCCAAGTACAAACTTGGACTGCATTGGTAGATGAGCACCTGGTACTTATCATGGGCTCCTGATTTTCATCTAATATTGTTAGATTGATCTATTGCCTTCGGTACTGTAGATCAGTTACTTTCATTGTAAGCTGTTTCGGGAGAGACCATCTTTTTGTTCTCTGCTTACACAGCCCTACCACAATGGGGTCCTGGTCCATGACTGAGGCTGTTAGGCACTACTGCAATACACTTAATGAATGATAATTATGAGGCATTAACTAGCCTATGAACCCTACTGGGAATAGACAAGACTGCTCCCCAGTGACTGCATTTTTGCATCTCAGAATGATGCTCAAGGATAGTTTTGAGCCATTGTTCTTTTACCTCCAGAGTTCTTTCCCTCATTGTTTACAAGAGGATTCCAGCGAAAATAGCTGAAATGTGAATGTTAGCATTTAAGATTGGTGCCTTTGCTGATTTAAAAAAAAATAGTAATAAGCAACTGAAATATGAGTGGATATCGAAGGTTTTATCAGAGCCTAATTAGAAATTGTATGAAAGTGTTAGACACATTGTCAATGTAAAAGCTGCATTTGAGTTCAATTTTTTTTATCAACTATTGTTACAAGTAGCACCTAAAATTTCTATAAAAGAAAGATTAGAAAAGTTTGTTTATTTTGTGCACTTTATAGCAGTTTTGTGTAATGATTTTCAGCGCTTCCTCTGTATAGTCAGCTTTCCTGTTTTGTTTGTATTTATCTTTTGAATGGCTACCAAGGAGGGACAAACTTTATATATTCAAAGAAAGTGTGATTGTAAAAACTCCCAAATGGCAAAGAGGTCCATGAGCAAGGGTAGCATTGGAAATTACCATTAATTCAGTTTTCAAAATTGAAAAGATTTCAGTTTGGCATTGTATACATGTGTTGTGAGTTTTTAAAATTGGTTTATGCTATAACTTGAAATTACTGAATTTGGAGCTCATCCTGCATACTCTTACTCAGGTGAATAATCTTTGTGTGCATAAGAGTACTCACAAAAGTAAGAACTACATGTGTGAGTAATGGTTTGCAGAATTAGATCCTTTGTTGGAAAATGTGAAAAAATTAAACTTAAATTCTGTTCTGAAACTTGTGTATGCCCATTTTCAGATAAGAGGACGTGGTTTTCTCTCTGACAATTGCACTTAGGGATACAATTCCTAAGAGGAATCTAAAAAATTTCTGGCTACCAAATCAATAAGTAAAAAGCTGTCTACTCAATATTTACATTTTAATTTGCAAAGGCTGCTGTCACTTTTTCCATTTTGGCAAAGCCCTGTGGCAGGCTTAGCAAATAGACTACTTTTTAAAATATATGAAATATTTTATACTGCTTGTCATGTCTTTGGGAGCTGCATTGTACTTTGGAGAAATTTGTGTTCTTAAAACCAATTACAAAGTTATATAATAAGCAAGAAGAAAACCACTTCTTCTGTTACATAGGGGAAGCTAAAAGTATTTTGTTTAATATACTAGTATGAGCTAAGGGAGAGGAAATATATTCTTAATTATCAGGTATCAGAGTATAAAAGATGTAGTGGGGTTTCTCTGGAGAAAGCCAGGTGGAGGATGAAATGGTATAACATCCTCCAAAATTATCGTAGGTAAGAAGTTTATTGTACAACACCTTCTCCTGATCATGCTTCCGTTTAATTCAGTGGGAGTTTGCCATGGCTTCAATGGAATCAGGTTAGGGATCCTGATGAGGAGGGATGTACCTGAGAGATCTGTTGTTACCTGTATGTATTTGAGATTAGTCAAGAAACTCTTCACTGATCAAATAAAGGTCCACCTGTTTGACTAGGACTTGTATGTGTCATGAATGCTGCATAAAGAAGATAAAGGGGAAAAAATAACCAAAACACTAACATACCCTCAGTTGGTGGCAGATTGATGCAACTCCTTTGAAGTCAATGGAATTGCATCAGAGAGTAATTTAGTTGTAGTATTTTGTTTTGTGGAATGTGTGTGTACAGTCTTATCTTTTCATCAATGTCTTCTTGCCCTGCTTTCATATTGTTCTGAAATCTAGGTCACTGGCTGGACACTTGCTATTAAAAACAATACACACATACCTGCTGTTCATTCTCTGAAAAATCAAAGGCAGAGAAGGGGAAAAAGAGATGGAATGTTCTGTTTTCTTCATAAACCTGTTCTTTGTTATGAAACACTGAAACTACCCAGGTACTTTGTTTCTTTAGTTTAAATACATTGATATACATAATAAAAGCATGTCTATTTTGGTTATGGGCAAGGTTGGTTATTGCAGGAATCTGTGATATGCTGTGTAGGAGACTATCACACTGTCAATGTGTGTATAAATCTAGTCTCATTTTGCATCATATTTCTTGCCCAGTGTCACCAGTTCCCGTAGAGCTCTAGCCTGTTTGGGTAACTTGCTGTACACTCATGACAAACTTGCGTTGCTCTCACTCGGCACTTGCCATGTGCATGAAATCAAAAATATTTTCAATATGGGCGTGTATATTTAAATAAGCAGTCTCTAGTTAAAAAGGTTTCACAGACAACCTATTTTAGCAAGAGGTCAGTATGAACAACTGGAGATCCATTTGGGGGCAGGGTGTTGGAAATGAGGGTCAAGAATTAGGTTCCAGACTCACTTTTCTTAAAAAACAGGAGCTCCCCTGTCGCTACCTGATCAGTGGATCCACATTAGTTGTTAATAGAAATATCTTTTGATTGCAAAATGTCTCACGTATGTTTGACTGGTGTATTACAGATTATAAATTAGAAGTTCTTGTTGAAGATCATGTCATGTATTGGCTACACTAATCTGGACTAAGCTGATTTTGCCTCTCATAGGGTTTGTTGTTGCTAGTATTCAAGTTAGGCCATATCTACATTTCTAGTCAACAGTAGTTATGTTGTCATAAAGCTGCTGCAGTGAGTATATTGCTTGTGCACATGCATATTTGGTTCCTTGCACTGGTGCTGCTACTCACCACATTGCTACCAGTCAGTGGGCCCCTTGCCATCATCCTGGGTGCTGTCTTTTGGGAGATATTAGCAATGCATGGTGGGGCAAAAACAAATCGCGCAGAGTGACTGGGAGCAAGGGATCAGGGTCTCATCATGCGCCATCCATTTCCTGCAGTTTTCATGCCTTGTTTAAAATCTCAGAAACCTCCACAGCATTTTTTACTGTCCGCTATCTCTGACAGAAGCACAGAGCCCACACAGCTCTGTGTTGTTGTCATGAGTGTTGCAAGCAGAGGATGCAATAGGGGAGATGCCGATTTCTTTGAGGACAGTTTGTTGAAGGACATCACAAAACTGATTCAAGGTGGTTTTTGGCATTCACAGAGCAGCTGCAGACAGTGGAGCACTGCTTTTGGGCCTGAGAAACAAGCACTGACTGGTGGGATCACATTGTAATGCAGGTTTGGGATGGCAAGCAGTGGCTGCAGAACTTCTGGATGTGAAAGACCACATTCCTGGATCAGTGTGCTGAGCTCGCCCCAGCCCTCCAGTGCTGGGAGACCAGAATAAGAGTGGCATTGATAGTGGAGAAGCAAATGGTAATTGCCATGTGGAACCTTGCAGTGCCATATTTGCTACCAGAGTGTGGGCAATCACTTTGGAGCTGGAAAATCCACAGTGGGGCCGTTGTCATGCAAATACGCAGGGCTATTAATTGTCTCTTGCTACGCAGGGCTGTAACTCTCAGCAATGTGCAGGACAAAGTGGATGGTTTTTCAGTAATGGACTTCCTGAACTGACAGCCCACAAATCTCTATTTTGCCACTAGCACACCTTGCCTCAGAGTACATCAACAGAAAGGGCTGCTTTCCTATGGTTATGCAAGCAGTGGTGGATCACCAGGGATGCTTCACTGACATCCGTGTGGGCTGGTCTGAGAAGATGTGGGATGCTCACATCTTTAAGAATATGGGATTGTTCAAAAAACTGCAAATAGGGACATTCTTTCCCACCTGGCAAATTACCATTGGCAATGTTGAAATGTCAGTAGAGATCCTTGGGGACCCTTTGTTTCTCTGGCTCATGAAGCTGTACGCTGGCCACCTTGACAGCACCTAGGGAAGCTTCAGCAACCAGCTCAGCAGGTGCTGGAGGACAGTTTAATTTGTTTTTGGTAGATTGAAGAGCGACTGGTGGTAGTAACTCACAAGATTGGCTCTCAGTGAGAAAAATATCCCAGTGATTATAGCTGCTTGTTGTGTCCTGAGTGATATTTGTGAGGCAAAAGGCAGGGTGGGGGGAGTTACTGCTGGGGTGAAGGGCAGAGGTGGGGAGCTGCTGAGTTTGAACAGCCAGACACAAAGGCCATTAGAAGAACTCAATGCAGAGCTATGGTGCTGAGGGAGACCTTGAAAGAGCACTTTAACAGTTAGCCACAGTAATGGGTTTGGTGAACCGTGCTCTACCTGGCCCTAAAGTTTTTTGGGGGGCTATTAGGAAGGAGTTGTGTAGTGCTTGATGAATATTTATGAATATGTGTCTTTTAATGCATAATTTCTGAATTATGTAGTGCTTGCTGTATATTTTTAATATGTACACTTTGTTTTTCACTGAACTTATGAGTTCTGTGGCCCGGTACAATAACAAGCTGTCAAGTGCTTTGTGTAGCTCTACGCATTCTGCAGTACATGTTGTGAAGCAAAAAAGACTAATTAATTTAAAAAAAAAGTAGAAATTCCTTGTGTACCAAAAGCAGTGTGAAACATGTGTATGCAATTCCAGAAACAAACACAATAAAGCTTAAAAAATAAATTAATGGAACAGAACTTAACAAGGGGAAAGAATATTCGTGTCCATTCCAGGCCATTTTGGCTACACACTCAGTAACTGTGGCTCCCGCAGGTCAGTGTAAGGGAAGCTGGGGTTGTCCTTCCCATTCCCGTGGGTACGGTTGTAGTGGTAGGGATGTGGCTCCTGTTGCCATGTGGAATGTTGGGAGGTGTAGGGAAGTGCTGTAGTGCAGTTCTCCGTTGATTGCAAAGGATGATGAGCCCATGACTGTTGAATCTATAGGGCAACAGGAGTGTGTGTTTGCTTCCAGACAAGCCCCATTATGTCCTGGTGCATCTTCCTCTACTTTTCCTGCTGGGACTCCTGGGCCTTTCTCCTGTCCATTCTTTCCTTCTCTATGGTGTCTGCCATGTTCACCCTCCAGGCCCTTTGCTCACTGTCTGATGCAGCACTGGCTTGCAGGATCTCGCTGAACCTATCTTCCTGAGTCCTCTTCTTTTTCCTTCTCATCAGGGTCAAGCATTCTATGGGCATGGAGGGGGCACTAAACCTCTGGCTGCTAGATGCTGGGACTGGATGACAGGGGATGGATCACTCAATAAAGTGCCCTGTTCTGTTGACTCCCTCTGAAGCATCTGGCACTGATCATTGTCAGAAGACAAGGATACTGGGCTAGATGGACCATTGGTCTGACCCCGTATGGCCGTTCTGATATTTTTTTGACAGCCCAAGAGATACGTGGATAACCAAAGAAATGTCATCTAAGAGGTACTTCACAGGCAATAGCAGGGACAGCTTCCTCACACTGCCCTGCCAAGGCCTCCATTGATACGGGGGATCATGGCACCTCTACACCTATTCAAACCTCAGTCTGTCTGTATCTACAAAGGAATCAATCTGTGCCAATTTAGGTGCCAGTTTTTATAGGGAAAAACACCTGGCTGGCAGAAATTGAACTGAGAACACTGGAGTTATTTCATCTAGGCCATAGAACAGCTATCAGATGCTAGTAACTTTTGGTTGCTACTGACGTAGGATGAACTGACTTGCTATGACAGTAAAACTTTAATTGTAAAGTCATAAAGAACTTACCATTTTGAAAGTTAGAGTTGTCACATAGTTCCATTTTTTAACTTCGAATTATATTTTTGCACCTGGAATTTTACACTAGTTGGAACTCTGATCAATGGCTCATGTCATGAGATGAAAAGGCAGAATCACCAATCAAACTGCATTAAGTACTTTGAAGTTAAGGATTTTACATCCCAAATTGTGTCCCCCTTTTCCCCTAGATAAAATGTCTATAGATGAGAGAGATGAAAGTTACAAAAGATTCATAAACATAAGCCTACTATATGAATACATATGAAATATTCATAGCTCCTACTTCCAGTAAAATCCAGGGCCAAGTGAGGCCAAAATATAATCACCAAATTACGCTACAAAATTAGGTCAACAGAAGTCCTCTTACGTTAACCTAGTTGTGCATGTGTCTACACTCAAATTTGTCTCTGGCCAATGTAAGCGCCTCATTATAGAGCACAGTTCCTGTTAAGGTCAGTTTCAGTCATGAACTCTCTATAAATCTGGCCATGAGTGTCTCAGACACCAAGAAAATATGGAACACACAATTAGTGACCACCTGTGAAGTTTGGTTCAAGTTAATTGCCTAGCATCACATAGGAACTCTGTGGCAGAGGCAGGGTTAGGATCCAGTTTTTCAGGGCAGCATTCAGCTGCCTTAACCATGAGATCATAAGAATGGCCAAAGTGGGCCAGACCAAAGGTCTATCCAGCCCAATATCCTGTCTGCCGACAGTGGCCAATGCCAAGTGCCCCAGAGGGAGTGAACCTAACAGGTAATGATCAAGTGAGCTCTCTCCTGCCATCCATCTCCACCCTCTGACAAACAGAGGCTAGGGACACCATTCCTTACCCATCCTGGCTAATAGCCATTAATGGAGTTAACCTCCATGAATTTATCTAGTTCTCTTTTAAACCCTGTTAGAGTCCTAGCCTTCACAACCTCCTCAAGCAAGGAGTTCCACAGGTTGACTATCCTCTGTGTGAAGAAGAACTTCCTTGTATTTGTTTTAAACCTGCTGCCCATTAATTTCATTTGGTGGCCCCTAGTTCTTGTATTATGGGAACAAGTAAATAACTTTTCCTTATTCACTTTCTCCACATCACTCATGATTTTATATACCTCTATCATATCCACCCCTTAGTCTCCTCTTTTCCAAGCTGAAAAGTCCTAGCCTCTTTAATCTCTCCTCATATGGGACCTGTTCCAAATTGCTAATCATTGTAGTTGTCCTTCTCTGAACCCTTTCCTATGCCAGTATATCTTTTTTGAGATGAGGATTCCACGACTGTGCGCAGTATTCAAGATGTGGGCGTACCATGGATTCATATAAGGGCAATAAGATATTCTCAGTCTTATTCTCTATCCTGTTTTTAATGATTCCTAACATCCTGTTTGCTTTTTTGACTGCTGCTGCACACTGCGTGGATGTCTTCAGAGAACTATCCACGATGACTCCAAGATCTCTTTCCTGATTAGTTGTAGCTAAATAATCCCTCATCATAGTGTATGTATAGCTGGGGTTATTTTTTCCAATGTGCATTACTTTATATTTATCCACATTAAATCATCCTTTTTCTTCCTGCAATCCTCATTACATGATCACATATTATGTCGTAATGCATATACCCAAGGGGGGCAGAACTAAAGATGGCACATGTGTGGAAATTGTGGCATTTCCTAATTTTTGAGTGCTTGACTTTGCAATTGTAATCTTTTAATATAGTTTTTAATGCAATTTCCTAATTAAAACAAACACACCCCTGAAATTCTGTCACATGGAATCATATTGACTCTTAACTAGGCTCAGCAGGGTTCAAATCTTGAGATCCACAGAACAGACCTCTAATACTTGAGCTGATTGTGTAATTGGGTAGCAGTAGTAGTCTATTGTCTTGTATGTGGACCAGCTGCTAGAAAGGGATGAGACAGTTTGTCAATGTTTTATCTGAAGCCTACACTACACTAGAAAAGGTTTGTCAGTATATCTGTACAGGTATAGCTACATCAGTGAACCCTCCTATTGGAGATGCAGCTTATACTGGCAAAAGCACCGGTTTGAGACTTAGAACTCCTGGGTTCAATTGCAGGTTCTGGAAGAGAGTGTTCTCTAGTGGTTATAAACTGTTTTGCTCCTGTTCCCACAGCCTGCCTTTGTCTCCCTCTGTTCCTGTTCCCCTTCCTTGGTGCTGCCCCCCACTCTCTGGCTCCTGCATCCAGTCCTCACCCCTCAGTATACCACTCAGGTGGCTTTCTCCTTCTCCACTCCACCTGGGCACTACCTTGGGGCACTAACAGCATAGGAGCTCCTAGTTCCTATACCTTAAGCCACAGCTGTCCCTGACAGTTGGCAGGAGCAATTGTGGGAAAATTCTGCCCAGCCCCCTGTAGCTGGAGCATGCTCAGTACGGACCAAATCTTTGGAGACTGTAGTTGCCTCTCAAACAAGTACAGCTCTACTGAGCATGTGTGACCTATGATTTTTTCCCCAAAGGCTCATAATTTGGCCAAATTTGGGTGAATTTTCATAGGGCTAGCAAAAGACACATCCCTGACATTAGAGTGACTCCCCAGCCATATTTCAGATTCCTTCTCTAGAGAATGGATGTGCTAAAGGTTTTCAGCAAAATGGTTCTGAGAATTTTTTTACATGGGCAAATCAACGAATTTTCCCTGATTTCACCATCAGAAATGGCTGAACTATTTCAACTGAAATTTTCCAAAAATTTTCAGTCTGAGGGCAGACACCCAGCATTGAAAATTTCAACCTGAATGGTTAAAGTTTAGCAAAGTGAAAAGCAATGGAAAACAAAGTCAGATAATAGAAAGTATTGGCACCTTTAACTATAGGAAGCCGTGTTAACTCCAACTGTAAGTATTTGGTGAAAACTTAATTTGGCTTACCACAGGTTGTGTTCTTAAATTTGTCTGGCTAAGCTGGGTTAGTCCTGGACAGGATTTGGGTGAGAGTCCTCCAAATAAATGCAGGGTCTTGCAGGAAATGAAGATGATGATTCATTAGGTGGCACTCTTCCAGCTGAGTGCGTATTGGTTTTGGGGACACCATGCTATTAGAGATGTGCTGTGTTTTGGGTAAGATATGAACCAATTCCTGAGTATTTGAGGCTGTGATGAGGTGGGGTGGGGGGAATCAAGCAGCAGTATTCACAATAATAGGTCTGTGTGTTTTGGTTTTGGCCGGGGGTGGGATTGGACAAATGTTAGTTTGGGTAATTTCATTCTACCTACCAACCCAATTCCCTCTGTAGTTTTGATTGGCTGTGATATTTGTTTTCACTTCCTGCCCTAAACTGTTATGCAGTTTGCTCTGTTAAACATCTGCTGTGTTCCATCCCAGAGTCAGGAGTGAAAGTGATTCATATGTACAGTATATACTCTGTAGTTCATAAAGAGCTTTGGCATCCTTCAAAGTGAAAAGAACCATGTAAAGGAAAGTTGATACTTATTACATTCTTTTTATAACTACCTTAGCAAGAACATTAGCTTACTAAGAAGAAATTGCATGCTACTTTGATTTCCATGTGAAAAAAAATACACTTCAGTTATTTCTTTTGGTTACAAATATGATTAAACAAATGACCTCCTGACTCATTAATTAAGGAGCTTTAATTAAACTAACTTTCTTGGATATCAGCAATAATGTGCTTTTTGTGTTGGGTTTGGAAAAAACCTCATGATGCTGAAGGATTGTACCTTGTCTTTTTAGAACATTCTAGTCACATTTTAAATAACCTTGCTATTGAACTGTTGACAAAATGGACAAGACAGGTAAAATAGCTGAATGGCCTCTGTGAACACTCTCCCAAAGTTTACAAAATTGAAGAGGAACAAGACATGTACCCAGGGCAATACCATATGTGCCCATAATCATATATCAGAAACCAGACTCAGAAAACTACATCTGTCTGTAGGATCAAGTTCAATAAAAGGCTGTTTTCATGGGGGCAAACTCAATAGTGTTTGTCAAGTGAGCTCTAACATGAAAATCTGTTTTGACTACTGGGGATACACACTGCCTTTCCCTGTCTTCTGTTCCTGGATCCTGTTCATTGTAGCTCAGGGTCAAACAACTCATTGCTAGTGGCTTACTCCAGCCACCGAACGGCGTTTTCCCTGACAATGAATTGTGGAAATAAGTCTGAAGATCTCTTCCACTAGCACCTGAACTAAACTTAAACACTGGGAGATTTGTCTCTTCTAATCAGCTGTTTTCTTGGAAATCCACATACCTTCATGTAAAAGATTTCTTTTCCCCAACTCCCTCCTGTTTAATGTGGTCTACGTTATAATGCAGAATGCATAGACTCAAATCATGGTCCCATACACAAAGCAGGAAATGGGCTTTCAAGGACTGGGGTGAAGGTGTGTCTCAATCCAGGGACAGGATACACAGCCTCTGTGTCACCTCTGGTGCAGCCTCAAGGCTTTGCTGACAGCTGCAGCCCACTGTAACTATATTTGGCCAATGGATTTGTATGGTTGCTTCTCCTGGTGTGTCCCTTTCTCATTCTGAATCTCCTCCCACTGTGCTGTTGCAGAAGGTGCCCCCAGAGAACAGTGCTCCATGGTACAGCATCCCCTTGCACAACCTTTCCCCATTCAGACTGGTTCACATGAGATAATGTTATCAGTATGTATAACATAGTATGTATTTGTATCCTAAAGGCAAATTCTAAACATTATCTAAACATATTTTGGCACTACAAAGAGACCTGTACATTACAGATAAATATGACATACATTTCTAATCAGAGTAACTTTAGAGATTATTCCTTCCCATAACATCTTGCTACACAGTACCTAAAATTCTGAGTCCATTTCCCTTGTTCAGATGAAAGAAATGTAGATCAAAAAGTTAAGAAAAGTTTGCCCTGGGGTTCTCAGCCTGCATAGGATTCTGCACATAGTACCTAGGGATTGTGCATGCTCTATAAAAGGTTATTCCTTGTTTTGTTTTTGTTTAGAAACATCTTGCCTCAAACTTTCCTCAGCCTCTGAGAACATTCATCCCCTGAGAACATTAATGCCTTTATGATTGTGTAGATCAGTTAGGAATAGCCTTTTCTAGATCTTTGTGAAGAATCTTAAAGATCCCTACTGTGTGTTCTTCTGTAGTGGATATTAACTTCCCTCTTTCTTTGTGTGTGCATGTGTTGTATTCTTTTCTTCTAGATATTGATTCTAATTATTTCTGAAAAGATGATGTAACTTGTAGTGCCACTTGCTGATTCTGCACACTTCTATGAGTTTGTCTCTGCAGGGTATTTAGAAACTCTATTTGTAGTAAGGAATGAGTCTGTACCATTTTTTAAAGTTTAATTACAGTGCAGGCTTTTCAAAGGCTGATAAAGTTACTAGATACTGAACAATCCAGAGGGTTTCACGTTACCCAGAGACCTCCAGTAGAACAATGCATAATCAAAGAAGCCAACATGCTTGTTTTTTTTCCTTTCTCTTTCCAGATACTAGTGAGAAGTAACAACCTCTCTGATAAGATCATGGTTTTATCAGGTAAAATTGAGGAAATCTCTTTACCGGAGAACGTTGATGTGGTTATTTCTGAACCAATGGGTTACATGCTGTTCAATGAGAGGATGCTGGAAAGTTACCTCCATTCCAAAAAATGGTTGAAGTCAAATGGTGAGTATGCCAGCACTGTTGCCCAGTGATGGATTGGGGAAAATGCCAGTTTTCAGAGAAAGGAGACAAGAAGGACCTCCAAATGGTGGCTCTGGACAGCACTGGTTGGTGTTGTGTTTCACCACCTCCTGTAGGCTCTGTAGGAGTGGGAGTTGAATTTTCGTCCTTCATTTGAGCATGTTGGAAGCACCACTGTTACTATTTCATATTGTGATTTGCCGGTGAGCCCAGCTATTTGAGCACTTAAACTGTATGTGCTGGATGTGTTGCCCTTGGCTGCCTCTTGTGTCATTCAATTTAATGTGCCACCGTATGCATTAAGGGTTGCCTCTCAGTTCAGAGTTTATAATGCAAAACATGATGGCAAGTTAAACTAAAATGCAAGGCAACTGAAGGAAGATAAAGACCTAGAGTTGGGCAAAGAATGGGAAACGTCATGAAAAATGTGTTCTTTTTTCTTTGAAAAAAAATATGAAATTTGAAATGTTTTCACCAGCTCTAGTCAGACCCCACCCAAATTCCTAATTCCAAGGCCTCTTGGTACCACCACTGTTTTCTAGTGATGTGTCCAATCCAGCCAGAGACAACTGAGATCCACAGGTCAGTTCAATACGATCTGTGTTTCAATCTGTTACTGGTTGGAGAAGTTTTGAAGGAGGCTTCTAAATCCAGGGGCCTCCTGAGAAATTTCCTTGTAGGCAAGTCTGAACCTGCAGTTGCCATAAGTTATATTTCACTAGGTGAATTCCTGAAAACAAACTAAAAGATCACTAACATAGTTTTTGTTAAAAAGAGAGAGACTTTCTCATATGACACTGTGAAAAACAGGGTGTGGAAGTTGAAGACTTTTGTTTTTAGCATATTAAACTACTTATGGGAACATGGGCTAATAGGCTGAGCACAGGACTAGGAACTGGGAACTACTGGGAGTTAATCTTGGTTCTGCCACGGACTTGGTCTGTGGCCTTACAAAAGTCACTTCGGCCTTTGTTTTCAAAAGTGTCCATTAATTTTAGTGCCTCTGATTTTGGGTACCCATCTACAAACTATTAGGGTATGTCTAGACTGCGATGTAAGCTCAGGGTTAGTGGACTTGAGCCCACAGACCTTAGGCTTGCAAGCCCAAAGCTCGAGTGTCCACACTAATTGGTGACCCTAGATTTACAGTTTCTGGACCCAGGCTGCAAACTTGGGGCTCCAATGTTCACAGCGCATTACGCAGACTCAAGTCAGACCGCCATGTCCCATGGTTCCTAGCACCCTCCCCAGCTGTGGCCACTCTAGCCCTCAGTTGACAGTACGGTGTGGGAAAACTTGCCTATCCACCCTACACATTACAGGAAGTTGTTGCCGCTGCCAAGTTCCCAACATAACCTGCTGTGCTATCTTTTGGGTTTGCATGCTCCCTGCAACTGGAGCCAGCAACATGGAGGAGTCACATTTGTGCTTGCTTGTACTTTCACTCAAGTTTCAGCAAACAGACAGGGCATCCATGAGATGCTGATAGACATTCCGACATCGTTTTCTGACCTACAGAAGGCACCTGACGGGAGGAGGAGATACACACATGGAAACATGGAAGACTTGAACTGGCTGATGCTGTTTGCGACTGTCAGTATAGGTGCTGATACCCCCTATGTAGACAAGTACTTCTGGAGCAGAGCCACAGGGACAGATCGGTGGGACCACATTGTGGTGAAGACCTTGGGTGAGCAGCAGTGTGCCCAAAATTTTCTCATGAAGAAAGCTACATTTCTGGAGCTTTGTGAGCAGCTTGCCCCAGCCCTCCAGTGTCAGGAAAAACAAAGGAGGGTGTCCACATGAGTCTAGAAGCAGGTTGTTATAGCTGTTTGGAAGCTGATTGCCTCAGAAACTTCTGCCACCATCTTACCCACAGTTGACTTTCCAATGCCAAATCGGTTAGCAAGAGACCTGTAGCAGCATGGGGCAATCAGGCATGTGATTTACCCACAAGTGGTGGGCATAAACAATATTCCTGAAGTAATCGTTGGCTTTCCAGAATGGGATTTCCAAACTGGACTAGGGCCATTGATGGGACTCGTGCCGACAATTTGCTCTCCTCAAGAAGCACATGAGTATGTAAACCACAAAGTGGCCATTGTCATGCAGGCCTCTGTGGAACACTGAGGCCAACTTATGGACACCGACATGGGCTGCACTGGAAAATGCACCATGCTAGGTTTTTCTGACAACTGGGAGTCTACAGTCATGCATAGACTGGGACGCTCTTGCTACCAGACGGCATTGTCATAAATAGAGTTACTATCCCCACTGCTATTCTGGGGGACTCTGTGCACCCCCGTTTGCATTGGCTTATGAAGCCATCTCTTGATCTCAGAGGCCCTGGCAAAAGAAGGTTTATTTATGCTCTGGGCAGCTGCAGAATGGTGATTGAATGTGTGTTTGGCAAATGAAATCCTGCTGGTGCTGTTTGCAGACCTGTTTGGATTCCAGTGTCATCAGTGCTGTCTGCATCACTGTGGCTTGCAGTGCTTTTCACAGTCTTTTTGAAGCCAAAGGTAAGCCATTTGCCTCTGAATGGAGCTATGACAGTAATGGATCGGAAAGCGCACCTATCCCATCTGGGGCAGGATGCGCCCAGGGAACACAAATCAGGGATGCTCTATGCTCACACATTATGGATTTGCATGGAAGAGGAGTGTGTTTTTATTAATGTGCTTTTACAATGGTTACAGTAAATGAGGTACAGCCACATCATGTAATGAAATGGGACTGTGAGGGCAGGGATTGATTGCCATGGATTGTACTTGTGAATGACATAAGTGCTTATGAAATGGGGAAGTGGGTATGTGGCAAGAACTGTAGATACACAGTATGGCTTGATGTAGATAAAATGTATTGAGAAATAGCGTTTGGATACAACTTACCAGTTGTCCTTTATCATGTGTTTTATCTTTATTATGTGAAATACAGCTTATATGATGTGATGCCGTAATGGTAATGAAATGTCCTAATAAAAGAAAAGCCTTTATTTTTTAACCTGAATGAGAAGAAAAAAGTGCCAGGCAGGCCAGCTGTCATTCACATGCCAAAACACCAGTAATAAACCAACACCAAAACCATTAATAAAACACAGTGCATAAACTGCACATTAAACGGTAAAACATTGCTAACAGATAAACCCTCTGCTGTTGTGTGTACCCCGGCACCCTGTTCTCCTTTCCCTTCCTTCCACATTTGGCACACGCTTGGTGCCGCTGCAGAGGGTGGAGGCGTTTACAGGGGTGGGCATCTGCACATGTGTGGAAGCCTGCAGGGGGTAGGGAGGACTGCATGTGGTAGATTTGCTCTCTTCAGTTTCTTGTAAGTCCCAATTGCATGGGCCACCCAGCCATGGAATTGTTCAAAATGTTCCTGGTCTACAGCATGTGGTTCCATGGAGGGGACCCAGGACATGGTGTGGATGCAGCAGGAGCAGCCACAAGCATAAGCAGCCTCTCAAACAGGTCTTTCTGCTGGGCTCTGTCATCACCCTCAGCCCATGTTCCTGCTACAGAAACTGCGCTGCAAGCCTCTCCTGGTGCATTGAAATTCTGTCCTTTAGCTCAGCAGCCTGCCTGTGCCTTTCTGCTTACTTTGGTGCTGCACCCGCTTGTTGGCACTGTCCAGAATGTCCATGATAAGTTTATCATGGAAACACTTCTGCTTGGACTGGTCTGTTACAGTTCTACATCCCGAGGACCTGCTGCAGTGGGCCCATATTGCTGAGGTGGAAGGACCAGCAGAGGTTGAAGGGCCAAAAAGCAGACATCAAACAGTACATTATTGTTTCAGTGCTTCACAACAGGTTCAGTAGGCAAAAGCGCCTTGTGGAATCTCCAAGGCCAAAAAATGATACTTTGAAAAAGTGTATCCCAGAAGCTCCATGGACACAACTCAGTTAATCACAGTGAAAAGACTGCACAAACAATGATGAGTTACTATTTATAATTGGTTTTTGTTTAAAAATTGTAGACCTGCTTGGTCCTTTGGATGGGGTGGAGGAGTATGTCACAGAGATTTTCAGACTTATGGTGACAGAGCTGCACATCTATGAGTGAAGTGGGCTGGCGACAATATGCCCTTCATTGAAAATTTGACTACCTGTCTAGAGTTTCTACTACAGGAAAAGTTTGTGGCTGTCAGTGCCCAGGACTAGATCAAAATTTATGAGTGAATTAACAGGATACTGCATTAGCATCCAAACGAATTACTGCCTCCCCATGGCTCCTGGTGCAAGCTGCTCTGAACACATTTACCCTGGGACTACAAGCAAATGCACAGGAACTCTCACAGAACTAAACAGCCAACCCCCTCCCCGCAGCACGTTTCTGGACTGCATAAAAACCCTGGCCATACTTTGGGCATAGATTTCATCACTCTTGGATTGTATTCAACCTTCCACACTTCCAGCTCCCACCCAACCTTTTCTCTTTTACAGGTGGCGCTTAACGTTGTGCAATGCCTGATTTGCATGGCATGGCATTCTGAAAGGCAATATAAAGTTCTTACTTTTAACACCCCAGCACATCTCTGTAAGAATGTGCAAGTTTCCAGTAAAAAGTTAATTTCAAATGCTTATTTCGCTGTTGTTTGCACTTCTCAGTCTCCATTTTGAATTCCACCTGGTGGTTTGGGGGGCAGAGGGGCGATGCCAATGTACTGCCAAGCAGTCCACCATTAGGAGATACTTGCTGCTGCCCATGGCTTGTAATACATTTTTCATTTGGGTCATAAACTGGAAATCCTTCCAACCCCCTATATTAATAACAACAAACATGGCGCCAGAAACTTACCAGGCTGAGCTGTTCCTTCTGCCTCTTGTGTTTCTGCTGCCTGTTCTGTAGCTGGCCCTTTCTTGGGGGTGGGGGGGTGGGCATCAAAAAGCTCCTCTGAATAGAGACCCAGAATGTGCTGCCGCTACTCTGGCAGCAAAGCCTCCTTGGGGACCAGTTTGAGCACAAGAGTCAGTTTGGCAGCCTCATCTGGCACTTACTGGCTCCTCTCCAGTCCTAGAGTGGATTTAGGGATGAGAAGGTCACTGTCCTGGCTGACCAGGATGTTGTGAAGCACTGGTGGCTCAGTGCTCAGCACAGTATCCAGCACCCAGTCAAACTCCTTCAAAAAGGGGCAGGATGATGGGAAATTCCTGTCGTTCTTGTACTGCTTAATCCGCTCCATGCACTGGTCCAGTGAATCCCCTATGCTGCAAGCTTCTTTCATATTTCCTGGTACTGTATGTGTCGTCATCCCTGGAACTCTTGCTAAAGTCACTTTGCTAAAGTGCTTGCCTCGCACTGGAGATTAACCAAAATCTGGCTGCACTTCTTTGTCCAGTTAGCAACATGATTGGCAAAAGACTTCTTCATATCGGTGGCCATTACAAATGATGGAGAAGATTCACTATGCTCGCAGCTCAGCAGACAGAATAAAATGGAACTGTTAAATGCGGAGCAGCTGTACTTGAACCAAGGGGTGGCTTCCATTTCCTGTGTGTTGATTAAGAAGACCATCCTACGGGATTGTGAGATACATTTTCAGACTCACAGGACCAGAGTCTGGGGGGCCTGGGCCTGATCTGCATCAATACTACAATAGATGGAGTTTGGACCCAAGTCAAACCCTCCACGCTGCAGGCTCCTGAGACGTGGGCCCAACCCTGAGTCGCACAGAATTGTGTACAGCTGGAAGCGGGGTTTGGGCTTAAGCATGCGTCCAAGCCTGGGCTTTCATTGCAATGTTGACATACGGTAGAGCCTGATTTTTTCAGAAGTGTTAATGACTTGCAAGTGCTATTATCTTCAGTTGGAGTGTGGGTGCTTCGCACTTCTGAAAATTGGGCCCTTTGAAATTAAAGTTGCTCACTTAAAAACTAAGGGGATCAAAAATTAATGGACACTTGAGGATGTAGGCCTTAATTTATCTGAATCTGTTTCCCCATCTGTATAATGTAAATGAGACTCATTTATATCTACCTCACACATGAATGGTAGTTAGAATTAGTTATTATTTGCTGTGTTTTTGTAGCTGTGTGGGTCTCAGGGTATTAAAGAGACAAAATGGGTGAGATAATATCTTTTATTGGTGAAAGAGACAAGCTTTCAAGCTGCATCGATCTCAGATTTGAAGAGCTCTGTGCAGCTCCAAAGCTTGTCCCTTTCACCAACAGAAGTTGGTCCAATAAAAGATATTACCTCGCCCATCGTTTCTCCAGAATTAATTATTGTTTATAGATGACATTGAAAATGTAAAATGCTGTATAAGTGGCAAGTGTGTAGTAGCAGAAGCTGAAGCAGCATGGTCTCATGAGCAATTTAAAAAACCTTTAATCCCCATCCCAGGTTTTACTCTGCAGAAGTATTAGTATTCTCTAAGCAGCAGGTCTTAAAAGGCATGTTTATTTACTGAGTGGGTGTGTGATTCTTTTTGAAATTCCTGTGGTCCCTTGCTACATGTTGTATTTGCAAAAAGAAAGCCATTTGTTCTTTCATTTGTGCACCACATTTTGCACCAGTTAAAACAGATGTTTGAAGAAACATGTTCCAGTCCAAAAATGACTATTTTATGGCTCCTGCTCCCCATTGATGCACAAACAACAGTGTGCAAAATATTTCTTTAATGTTGTTTTTTTTTTGAAATCTTATCAAGCAGCCTAATCCAGTGCCCACTGAAATCAGTAGAAGAATTCCCATTGACTTCAGTGGCCATTGGATTCAGTCCCTAATTAATATAGGTCTGTAAGTCATGACACCTGGATCCTTTTCCCGGCTCTGTCAATAACTTGTTGTGTGAGCTATGTAAACTTCTATATGCCTCAGTTTCACCACCTGTAAAATTGATATAATACTTCTCTTTACATGTTTGAGCTTTATTTTATCAATGCTTTGTAAAGCGTTTTTGAGATATCTGGAAACAAGGTTCCCATGTAATTATTATGTCAAGCTGCTAATGCTAGACCTCTTGAGGATTACCTAGTTGGTACTCTGCAGTTTGATTTATGATTGAGTCTGTTGACATATCTTCTGTGATAATATCTGTGGAAAGAGTTGTGAATATGGTCAGCTCTAAATAAGCATGTTTCTCCAATTGTGGAAATGGTGAAAAGGTATTTTAGAGTAACATCCAGCATTTTACTTAATTCAAAGAAAGAGAAAATGATTTAAATGTCTAATATAGGAACATAAAACTTATAATGCTTTATCATTCTTGGCAGGCTTCTGAAATATCCTGACCCACTTCATAAGTGGATATTTTTGTTATTGATTGCTTTAACCTATAACTGCATTTAAAAAAACTACATATTATTACCTGTAATGGGATTTGATGTTAGTCTGTTCGAGGTGCAAAGCAATTATTGCTTGCTGGTATTTTCTGTACATATTTCCATAGGGCTAACCAGACATTTGAATTTTGCTACTGTATATTATCTTTTGTTTACTAGGAATGATGTTTCCAACATTTAGTGACATTCATTTGGCTCCTTTTTCCGATGAGCAGCTCTACATGGAACACTACTCCAGAGCCAATTTTTGGTAATGATTATGGGTTTTTTAAAAATTTTTGCTTGGTGACTCAGTAAAGGTTTTAAAATGAAACTAATTCTTGTAATCTGAATGAAGTGAAGCAAAGCACATGGCAGAAAATCCTTCTAATTTTCCATGCTCGCTTCCTTTAACCTGATCCACAGCTATGCAAGAGGAGCAGGGTCTGGCTAGGTCAGAGCTAGGATGGGAACCCACGTCCACTGAGCTCTCAAGTGCTGCAGAAAAAGATGTATATGAATCCATAGTTAGTAGTTGCACTTCTGTGTCAGTAATAAGCCAGTGCCCCAGGATGGCGCTTGAGGGGTGTTGAACAAATCAGTCTCCTGACCATACACAGATGTCAAATATCCAGTGGCGTTTTTCATAGAGACAAGGTATTGACTTCCAGATCCTGGTCAAATTCTAAGTCAGTAATTACATTCTGTCTACTAAATTCCTCTTGCAACTTCAACTAGAAACAACAGTCTTCACTTCTTGCCCTAAACTGTTGTTAATGCTGGGGTGCACTGTTAAACAGCTGCTGTGTTCTACATCAGAGGTGGCTCCATTTCAACAATGGGCAAAGGAGTCTCTACCCATTGCTCACATACCTAATGTGGTGATAAATGGGCTTAATTAATTGTTGACAAAGTTTTTAGATCCTTGGATAAAGACGTGCTATGGAACTATGAAGATTAATAATTAGTAACCTCTTTTGGAGACCACAGATATATCCCCACTTCCAACCAGTCCTTAGGTAAGAGAAAGTGATAGGAATTCTAAAGGTTAAGTCATTTGCTTTAAATCAATAAGTTTACTAATCACCTGGATTTAGGAATAAACTTTCCCTATGGATAGGTCATTACATAATTATCCATTAGGGGATTTCTCCCACCTTCCTCTGAGGTATCCCTTATGAAAAGGTGGTATACAGTTTAATAGAGATGAAACCAATAGGGTTGTATAGAAATTCCTCTGAAATCATGTAAAATTTAATAGAGACTTTTGGACCAGATCCTCTGCTGGTGAAGTCATCACCTGCTGATTTACACCACCTGAGAATGTGGCCTTTATCCTTTCTTTAGGTTTGTCAGGCCATCCTGTAGAATTCCATAATAGGCATATAGTTCTTCTAAGAAACTCCATAGGATGGTTCAAAAAAATCTATAGAGAGACTATTCTCTATTTATATTATCTTGGTCTCTGTTAAAATTCTATAAGACATTTTTATAATGTACCATGTGGTACTGGCCAACATCACAGAAAGGATAGTGCATTAGGTGGACCAGCTGTCTGACCTGGTATGGCAACTTTTATGCTTATATGAAAACTCTCCACCTGCTTTAGAGACAACAGTGATGCTTGTCAATGTTTCTCTTCAATGTAGCAGCCTAATTCTCTGTGTCCAAAACACTGTATTTTAGTTGAAAATGTAGGGCCAGAATCTGCCCTCAGTTACATTGGTTTAAATCTAGAAGTTCTACAGACTTACATCAGTGTAACTCAGAGCAAGGTCTAGTTTGTAATTTTATATGTGAGAAAATTGTAACTGTTTTTATGTATCTAGAGTCTAGAAAAAATAGAAACAACTTCAGGTGGGCTTTTCATAGATTCCAAAGCAACCATTGTGACCATCCTGTATAACACAGGCTACAGAACTCCGCCAGAATAATTCCTTTCGAACTACAGCATGTCTCTTTTTTTTAAATCTTGATTTTAAAATTGTCAGTGTTGGAGAATCCACCATGACCCTTGATAAATTGTTCCAGTAGTTAATTACTCTCACTGTTAGAAAAAAATTAGGCCTTATTTCCCATCTGAATTTTGTCTAGCTTCAGCTTCCAGCCATTGTATCTTGTTATACCTTTGTCTACTAGACTGAAGAGACCATTATCAAATAATTGGTCCCCATGTAGGAAGTTATAGACTATGATCAAGTCAACCTTTAATCATCTCTTTGCTAAGATAAAGAGATTTAGCTTTTCAGTCTATAACTAAAAGGCATGTTTTCTAATCCTTTAGTCGTTTTCATTGCTCTTCTCTGACCCCTCTCCAATTTATCAACATCCTTCTTGAATGGTGGGCATCAGCATTGGACATAGTATTCCAACAGCAGTCATACCAGTGCCAAATACAGAGTTAAAATAACCTCTCTCTTCCTACTTGAGATTCCCCGTTTTATGTACTCATGGATTGCACTAGCTTTTTTTGGCTATAGTGTCGCTCTGGAAACTTACATTCAGCTGATTATCCACCATAAGCCCCAAATCTTTTTCAGGGTCACTGCTTCCCAAGATAGAGTCTCCTATCATGCAAGCATAGCCTAAATGTTTTGTTCCTAGATAACATTTATATTTAGCTGTATTAAAATGCATATTGTTTGCTTGGGCTCCAGATCGCTCTGTATCAGTGATCTGTCCTCTTCAGTATTTATCACTCCCCCAATTTTTGTGTCATCTGCAAACTTTATCAGTGATGATTTTGTTTTCTTCCAAGTCATTGATAAAAATGTTAAATAGGATAGGGCCGAGAACTGATCCCTGTGGAACCCCACTAGAAATATACCTGCTTGATGAAGAATTCCCCATTTACAGTTGAGACCTATTTATTAGCCATTTTTTTAGTCCATGTAATGTGTGCCATGTTAATTTTGTGTCATTCTAGTTTTTTATTCAAAAATTTCATGTGGTACCAAGTCAAATGTTTTACAGAAGTTGAAGTCTATTACATCAACTCTGTTACCTTTATTACTCAAACTTATCTCATCAAAAAAAAATTTTCAAACTGTATCTATCATTTCAGTTCCTCCCCACTTAATCTTTAGCTTCTTCTCTTTTTGGTTGTTCTCAAGAATACAAAAAAGATTATAATAATCTACAAATTGGGTGGAATGGGGCCCAATATTTTGTATTTTGTTTTTTGTTCCATGTGCCAGCTTCCTTGGGAAGCCATAGTAGAAACTAGGGATGGATTAATAGGGGTTGTTATCGCTTAGTGAGGGAAATAGATACTGAATTAGCAGTCTGAAGCAGAAACATATCAGCTTTTTCACAGGGCTCTACAGATCTAGATGTTATTGGCAGCATCTAATCCAAGCATTTCACTTTAAGGTTGCTTGTGATGCTTCATCTCCATCGTTAGGGAATGTAAGACTTCTATTTGACAGCTTACAAGTGGAAAATACAAGTGGTGTGATGTACACACAAATATTCTGTCTGTATCTATCTTTACATATACAGTATGTAGATAGTATCTGTATTAATGGCCAAAAATTCTACTTGTCCCTGCCATTAATTAATGCCACAAGCTCTGAACGGCTGGTGTTCTGATGACGTTCTCTACATCCAGTTTCTTAACAAAAATATCCAATCTGCATTTAAGAGCACCTGCAAACATACATTGTGTCCTAGAATATTGCACACTGATACAATTATTCAGGTGAATACTCAGAACTAGTCACTACTGGGTTTCTAAGAGAATGATAGAAGTGGGAGATTCTAATCGTTCAGGTCTGGAAGTCCTTCACAGATCTGGGAACTTATTTCACTTCCCCATCATGTTCGTTATTATTTGTATTGCAGTAGTGCCCGAGTCAGGATTAGAACCTCATTGTGTTGGAAGTTGTACAAACATAAACGAAGAGTCTCTGCCCCAAAGAGTTTACAGTCTTTGTAACAGGATCCTTTCCCCAGTGTTTCAGCAGCTCATTTCACGACCCCTTTTCTTAGTTTTGGTAAATACACTTTGAACATATTTGCCATGTACATGTTGGGCTAATAACACTGGATAAACTCCTTACATACTTTACATGAGTTTACATGGATAATCCAATGCACCTGCAACATTGGAGTTTTTCCATCCCTGGGAGTTTCTGGAACAGAAGTGTTCATATCCTAAGTTATCCTAAATCATGCAGTGGTCTTTCAGCATGGATGGGTGTCCAGCAGGGATTGATCACACAAGGTATCCAACAATTCCTGGAGTGTCTGAGCACTTTGCAGGACCAGGTGTTTAAGTGGAAAGATCAACATATTAACTTCATTTGAACCTTGAGCAAAAAGTTGAAACCCAAGACTCTAGAGGTGAAAGTGCAGTGTTTTTATCACTGCTTCACTTATCCCCTGTTGTCTTCTCTTTGTACTAAGATATACTGATATACCTAGCACAGTCCCTGGGCACAGGGTCCCCGGCAAATTTATGCTGTCTATCTGCTTTTTTTTAGTCATTTAAGTTGTGCCAGCTTGTGCTGTTTCGTGCTAGCCAGCACCTATATAAGCAGAAAATTCCATGCCTCAGAACTCCCTTTTCACTCAACTCCCTGGTTTGTTTTTCAGAAAATCTACTTGCTGTATGTTTAATAATCCTTCCTATATAGCTAATAGTGTCCGAAGGGAGTTTTGCTGCAGATCTTTCACATTTTTTGTCCCACTTGTTGTAAGCAACAAAAGAGTAAAATAAATGGCTGGAACTGCAGTTTGAGTTGGCTCTTGTGAAAACATCAGGTCTGTGAAATGGTCCAAAAAAACCTGATCACAGAATCCTGGTGCATGTCATATCACTAGTTACTAGGAGTATGCATAGTTTGTTTATTAATGGAGGGAAGGAAGGATGAAATAGTTAAAGCAAACACAGAATTATTACTATCCAAATCCAATAGTGGCCACGATCCAGCGAGGCACTGGCAGGATTTGTTATTTCACACTTCAAGGCTAGTTTACCCTGATGCTTGACAGATACAAATTAACTTGTGTCAAAGTCAAGGATGGCACATTGCTGGAAAGGGTGATTGCTTGCAACATATCTTACAAGAGGGGACCGCTCTTTCTGTTGTGAAAAGCCTTCTGAAGATCAGTACGAAGCATAAATATACACCAGGTGGTTAAAACAGTCTGTTCTTTGCCTTTGGCGTACTTTGTGACTGTCCCCAGCTTAAATGAGAGACAGACTTTCTTCTCTAGTATCTCCAGATAATTCATTTCATTGAATGGACAGTCCATTGACTAACACTGCACAGACTTAATTTTAAGGGAGAGTGGTCTAGTATTTAATACCAACCACTGAGATGCACAGAAATTCTTATGCTCCCTCCATATGAATGGGGGAGGTTTCAGTTGATTGATCTTTCTGCCACAGTAGATAAGAGGTTCTCTAGTTGTGCATCAGTAATCATGCTGAAAAGGGGTAGAAGATCTCCTGTGACTGGTGGTAGATGATCTCGTCTGCTAGGCTTACCATTAAGAAGAGAAGTACAGTACTCCCTTTAAGCATCTTTCACTTAGGACATAGTTCACACTGTAGCAGATTAAATAATTAAATTAATATTTTAAAGCAAAGTTAATACATCTGAAAGGGGCATTCTTAACCTGTTTTAAGCATAAAAATTGTGTTTTGTAACAAAAAATAATGCAGACAATATTTAAAATATTTGTATGATGTCTTTAAAATTAAAACAGGAATTTGAGGTTTTAAACATTCTCCTAAGGTGTTTTCAGAGACTGCAGTAGACTTGAGACCTTGATTTTGCATCTAGATCATGATTTCACTATTAGAAATTTGCCTCGGTTGCAGACATCTTTTTGTTTATATTGCTAGAGAATTGCTGAATCTTCCTGGGCTTTAATGAGTGTCTCTAGCCTTTTTCATCTCTCCATTGGAATGATAAGAGGGTCAAACCTCAGACTCTGGGTAGTTGTTGGCGGCAGGTATTTTTAATTTCAAAGGAGTTTTACAGGGGGGCTGGATTTGCTGTCAGTGAGGGCTTGGCACAGTTTGGTTAGCTGAGCATGTAACTTGTCTCTATTGTTTAAAAAAGGATCCTCTCACCCATTTCCCCTTTATGCCTGGTAAAAGGGCCAGAGCCATGTATAGGGGCCCTAATAGCCTTCGATCCAGCTAGGGTACAATTCCCCTCAGCACAGGCACTGTGGAGACAGCCGTAAGATATCTTCAGAGGATAGTTAAGACCAAAGCAGATTGTGAAGAACTTCAAAAAGATCTCACAAAACTAAGTGATTGGGCAACAAAATGGCAAATGAAATTTAATGTGGATAAATGTAAAGTAATGCACATTGGAAAAAATAACCCCAACTATACATACAACATGATGGGGGCTAATTTAGCTACAACAAGTCAGGAAAAAGATCTTGGAGTTATCGTGGATAGTTCTCTAAAGATGTCCACGCAGTATGCAGAGGCGGTCAAAAAAGCAAACAGGATGTTAGGAATCATTAAAAAGGGGATAGAGAATAAGACTGAGAATATATTATTGCCCTTATATAAATCCATGGTACGCCCACATCTCGAATACTGTGTACAGATGTGGTCTCCTCACCTCAAAAAAGATATTCTAGCACTAGAAAAGGTTCAGAAAAGAGCAACTAAAATGATTAGGGGTTTAGAGAGGGTCCCATATGAGGAAAGATGAAAGAGGCTAGGACTCTTCAGTTTGGAAAAGAGAAGACTAAGGGGGGACATGATAAAGGTATATAAAATCATGAGTGATGTTGAGAAAGTGGATAAGGAAAAGTTATTTACTTATTCCCATAATACAAGAACTAGGGGTCACCAAATGAAATTAATAGGCAGCAGGTTTAAAGCAAATAAAAGGAAGTTCTTCTTCACGCAGCGCACAGTCAACTTGTGGAACTCCTTACCTGAGGAGGTTGTGAAGGCTTGGACTATAACAATGTTTAAAAGGGGGCTGGATAAATTCATGGTGGCTAAGTCCATAAATGGCTATTAGCCAGGATGGGTAAGAATGGTGTCCCTAGCCTCTGTTCGTCAGAGGATGGAGATGGATGGCAGGAGAGAGATCACTTGATCATTGCCTGTTAGGTTCACTCCCTCAGGGGCACCTGGCATTGGCCACTGTCGGTAGACAGATACTGGGCTAGATGGACCTTTGGTCTGACCCGGTACGGCCTTTCTTATGTTCTTATGACACCCTTGAAAGCTTAGGGGGCACGGTGAGGGCTGCAGGGGTGTGTCAGGGTGGGGCTGCACCCTGCAGTGCTGTAGGGTTTTTGGGCAGCACTGCAGCCAACAAGGCAGCCTAGGGAGGCTGCCATATCTTAGAATAGGCCCTCAGGGCAGTTTTCAGTTGTTCCAGAAGCCTCTCCAGTTCCTAGAGCAGCCCAGGATTGGGAGGGCACAAAGGTAGCTTAAAGTCACCTTAGGTCCCCCTCCCCCGGTCTGTGGATTCTGTGCCATGCCAGTGAGAGGTGAAGTACAGGAGCTCTTTCCTGATGCAGAGAGGCCTCTCGCCAGTTCACCTGAGGGCATCAGATTCCTCAACCCAGAAGAATGCACAAGATAGTCTAACCAGCAGTCAATTTCACTGATGCCAGGAAATAACCCGGAATGTGCATATGTGGTGTGGGGGGGTGAAGAGTGAGGTAGGGACGGAGATGATTTGAGCTCTCCACAAATTCTAGGAAGGGGTTTAAGTGTTCAGCCACACATCACATTCAGTTTGGAGACATAATTGTGCATGGGTCCTCTGGGTGTGAGAGCCCCGAGAGACTTCTTCCACTAAATATTTTACTATACTTTACTGTCTCTAGGTATCAGCAGTGTTTTTATGGGGTCAATCTGTCCAGTCTCCGCAGTGCAGCGGTGGATGAGTACTTCCGACAACCTATCGTAGTAAGTATTTTCTCTCTCTCTTGCCTATCTCATCCCCTCCATGAAGTTTTGCAGTACCCTGTCTAGGAGAGCTCGAACCGTAGCTGTATAGCGTCATTTGGTTTGTGTACAGAACTTTGGCTTCCAGTGACCAGTTCTGTTAGAACCAGGAGCATCCCAGTCAGAGGTTAATTACTGTATGTACTATACCTGGCTTCCTCTTTTGTCATGAATAACAGAAGTGCAGAGTTGTATGCCCCTGTGGAAGCTACTTCATATATAGTATGCCAAACTGTCATGATTGATCCTCATGGCATCCCGTCTCCTCCTTGCCTATCTACATTTACTGGTGTGAAAGCCAACAGAGAGATTGCTCAGAGGAGATGTGTTACATGCTACCCTCTTGGAGGGAAACCTCTGGAACAGAAAGTGCAATGAGTTTATACTTAAAGTTTTTCCTCAAGGGGAAAGGGGGCAATGCAGCTTGCAGATTGTCTAGTTTCTAGGCCATCCCCCAGAAAAGCCCAGCTATCTTTGTGGCTTACCTGCCCCTATTCTCCCCATACCCCTACGTCCTTGGAAGCACGGCTCCCTTATAAGTATTTCTGTCCCCTTCACCTGCACCCTAATAGTAAATGAGGTTCTGGCATTTGCTTAGCCAGAAGAGATGTTAGCATACAGATGAAACAGAGTTATTGTTATGTTGGGTGAGCTCCTAAGAAGACAACTTTTCAAAGCAAAGTTGCAATCCAAAGAACTCCAGGTGACTCTGCAAAATTTCAGGCAGGTCATAGTGCTGAATTCACTTGGGTTTGGCTTTGAAAATTAATACTTTTGAGCTCTCTTTAACTTAAACTGCCACTCTGTTTCCTCAGGGGTTACCACTTATGCCTATGTCAGTCTGTTATGTGATCAGGACTCTGTACCCAGTTTGGGATACTATGTTTGAAAACCGTAACATGAAGATCAGTACAATAAATTCAAGTGACCTAGTCTAGAGACCCAGAGTTTCCTCAGCTGCAGGCATAAGCTCAACATTAGCTGTTTGCCCCTTGTGTACCCTACTTAAAGAGGAAACCTAGCTTGTCCCTCTATTTTTCAGTTTGATTGCTCTCAAACCATCACCACCACTGCCCTACATTTACAAGCTGCTGATGATTTTTGAAACAAACCTGTGTGGGTTTTGTTACAGAATTAAAAGAAAACTAGATTCCCAAAGCTCTTTAGTTTTTACAACTTTCTAGTCATTGGTTTCTTGGCTGCTTATCATTAAACCACTCATGTCTTGCCATTTCTAGTTTGTTTTCCTGGGTTTTAGGGATATTGGTGCCTTTCCAAAAGCATTAAACCTGTAAATTCCACGGTTTCACAGTTCTGAACAGTCCCTTCCTTGTCCACTGCATGTAAAGGTCTCTCTCTCTCCACCCAACCCTGGCAGGGTCAGAATCCTTAAAAGAGGCATTGCAGCTTTCAGATGGAGTTTGCATTATACTTTTGTTTCTCCCTTCCCTCCTCTACCACACAAATTAAAACAAAATAAATAAATCAAGCTGGTAGCCAGCTTTCTATAGAAAGACAACCATGATTTTTTTTGCATATGTTCCTATTTACTGGCTGCCTCAGAATGAGCCTCTTCAATTCTGTTCTCTCTCTTTGGCGTCAGGCCTGGCTCCATTTGATTGAAAAATGGCAAAAAGTAACAAAATTCGTTTTCCATTTAAATTTTGAGCTTTTCAAAACTTTGCCACCAGCCCTGGCTCAGGCCCTTTGTGAGGTCTCTGCAGCTATTCAACCTAGCACTCCAACATGCATGCATACTGTGTTGGTTATATCACGCTTTATGGCAGTCCACTAGAGAATGAAGCTAATCTGTAGAGGTAAAGCATGTCCTATATAAGATGTATATGTAAAGATGTGTGCTTGGTTTATAAGCCTTTGTTTTCTTAATTTATGCCCTTCCATTAAGATCAATAATAAAGTATATTATTAAAAACCACACACAATTGTTAAAAATAAAAAAAAACTATCCTGGGATGTGCCTTTTCCCCATACATATACTTCACTCCCCATTGGGACTCAGTTTTTAAATTCAGTGTATATCACAAGCAGAGTTTGTGCTAAGATTTTAGCATCAACTGGGAGTTTGTGGTCCATGGAGGGTCTGGATTAGTGGATGTGCAAAAAGAGGTGGGAAAAATATGTTTTCAATTATGGGTGTACTGACTGCTCCTAGCCTGGTTACTATTCTGCATAATTAAGTTTGATTCGATGTAGTTAACTCTTCATCATAGCTCCAGATTTCTCTAATTGGTCAAACATTGTACATGTGGTGGAGGAGTCCACATGAATTATTTGTGTGTTTGTTGATGAAAACAAAACGAAAAGTATTTTTGTATGATTTAGCAGGGCCTTTAAAAAAGTTTTGTAACATAAGCGAGCTATCAAATGCATTAATTGCAGATAATAGTAATGTAAACCCTAGTCGAGTGTTTTTTAGAGACACATATTAAAGAGAATGTGTCATTAAAATAAAGATATCTTCTTTTTTATCAGGTACCTAGTTTAGAAGGTGACAAGACAAAATGATAACATTTGTGACTTTTTTCCTCAGGACACTTTCGACATCAGAATTTTGATGGCTCGGACAGTGAAGTACACTGTTAACTTTACAGAAGCTGAAGAGGAAGATTTGCATAGGTTAGTATAGATCAGTGTCATATTCTTACTCAGTTGTGTTTTTAGAAGAAGCTCTTGGCTCTGGCTGGAGCTGTGGTCCATGGAACATTACTTGCGTGGCTCTAGCAATGTACCAGAATTGTCACCTGCAGTGCCCTCTTACCCCCTACAACAGTGGCACATATGCAACATCAGGGATAGTAAATTCGTTCAGTAACTGGTATTGAGGCAGCAGGATTTTCATTAAAGGTAGTTTATTGGGAACAAACCTAAGAAAAGAAAAATCCATCTAAAGAGGAGGGAAAATAATAGCTTGTGTGTTTATTTTCTTCAAGAAGAGTGACCATTTTGCAGGGTTGAGGGTGACATTTACTGATATTTAGGAACATTCATGCCAAGATTCAGGCCATTGGGGAGATTATTATTCATGACACACATCCCTATTAGATAGGGCTTCTCATCTTCAGAGTTCTCTACAGACATTCATTAATCCTTACAACCTGCCAGAGAGGGAGGTGAAAAGAAGGCTTCGAAAGGTTTCCTTGGGCATCAGGAGAACTTTGAAGCTAACACCGAATCTGAATGGGAAAATGTGTGGTACACAGGTTGCCACCACTTGTGCTGAATTATGTGGCGATTTTGTTTATACAGACAGTCGCTGTGATATGCAGCCTGCTTGAGATTTGTATTAAAAATATGTATGGTTAAGAGATTCCGTTTGAGTTCTCCTATTCCTGATGTTCTTTTAGTTTTTGTTTTTAATATTCAGTGGAAATTATGAGACTGAATGTGTTGCCAGCTCATTCAGCATCTTAACAATGCAGAGCCTTTTGTTTGACAAGCGTTAGAAAATCACTGCAGTTTTGTACTAGTTTTTATGATTATCCTGATTCAAGAATGTATTTTCTCTCTCTTTCAATAAGGTCTGTGAAAAATAGCTTTTGTACAGCAATGTTTAAGTTACTAAAGCTTGATGGTGTAGAAACAACATTCATAACAGCTCCTTGATTTTGTGCAGTACCTCCAGCACCAAGAAGAATCATGTCACTTGGATAAAATGCTGCGTGAATGAGGGGTCAGGGAAGGTAGTTTCTGTTTGGCTTTAGATTAATTAATTGTAAAAGGCATTGGTGGAGTAGCCTTTGTATATGTTTTCGTTCCTGTAAAGAGAGAGAGAGATTGGGTCAAGCAAGTTCACTATAGAAAGACATTATCTGTATACCAGGGAGCAGTGGTTTCTCTGTAGCACTATTTGCAGGGGCCCATTTCATCCTGGTGACAGACCAAGCCCCACTGTGCAGTCTACATACTGTGAAAGATTCCAATCCCCATTTGACGTGGTAACATCGCCACAAAACCCCTGTCCTACATGTCCCTCTCCTTTCTTGGAGTAACACTCTTCTTTAAATTATTCAGCCTAAAAAGGCTTAGCTGCACCTTATTAGCTTCCTAATGGTGCTTCTTTGGCTGCCACCTGCTTCTAAACTTTTTGTTGAGGATTCCTCCCCCAAACTTTAGGTCATTGTGCAGCTTGACAGTCCCTAGGTACACGACTGGAATGAGGTGTACCCTACCGGAATGGGAGAACTTTCAGGTCTCTTCCAGGGAACGCCACAGGAACTACAGACAGACACAGATTCCTATACACATCTGCCAGGCTCTTTTAGATGAAATTCAGACCTCCCATAGTTCCAGTCTGAATTGCAGTCAATTGTATTTTATGGCACAATAGCATGGTCTAGTGAGAGAGAATTGCTTCCCAGTTTTACCTGGTTAGTATGCTGGCTTGCTTCAGTAAGTCTCACAAGAAATATTTAAGTATGCTACCCATACCTTCCTCTAAACTGGTGAACATCACTATTCTGATTATTACCATTCCCTCCAAGTGTTAGTTTTATGGTTCATATTCCCAGGAATGGCAGAGATTTGAGTGTAGCTACTTAGCCAGTGATATGTCATTCCCAGAAGTACTGCCTTACTTAGCGGTAATCCTGGAGGTGAAGTGAAGTAATATTTTACTGCCTGTTGGCTTAATTAGCAGCATGCTTGCCTCTGGCTCAGGAGTAAAGCTTGCAGGAAATATGACCCTAATCTAAATAGAAGTTTTTCTGCAAGAAAAGAGAGATTTTTAGTGGAGTTTTCTCTTAGTAAAATTTAAACGTTATGTTTCAGGTCAACATTAATCTCTGCATCTGCCTGCACTACTGAGGGCCCCTTGGCACTTGTAGTTCCAGGTCTCTCATGGCCCCATTCTTTTCTATGGGACCTGCTCTCCAGCCAGACTATACGTCCCATAAGTCACTACAGTCTGTCTGTCTGTGCACTGAGTTGCATCCTGGGAGTCCCATGGTTCAGGCAGATGCAGAGGTTAATATTGACTCAACTCAAAATGTAACATTTCATTGGGGGAGTGATGAAATTTTTAGTTTTAATTGAAAAGCTTAAATTAAGCCTTTCAACATTTTTTAAAAAAAAATTCTAGAACATTTTACAATATTTTTTCAGAACGAGTTACGATATTTTGACTTTTTGTTCTGATTTGAGATGGGAAAAAGATGTTGAAATATCAGAATTTTCTGCAGGATGGAAATTCTGTTTTTTGATCAGCTTTATTTAGAAGGCTGAGTTCAAATTCTTTACCAAAAAGTGGGCTTCTGGTCAGTGCTGACTCTGCTGTAAGAGATTTTAGAAGGGATGAGAATGCATGTCTCCTCTGTTCCACTTTCAGTGGCTGTTTTGATGGCATTTTAAAGATCCCCAGGGAATCCACTTGTATGCCTAAACTCAAGCACATGCTTAAATCTTTTTAAGATTGTTGCCTTTAATAGTAGATAAAAGCCTTTCATCATACAGATTTTTAATGAAAGTTTTGAGAAGTATGGCAGTGGTTGAATCTGAAACATTATTGAAAACTACTGTACAACCGTGTTAATCAAGGGGAAAAAGAAAGCAGGTTCAGACAATCTCTCTCATGTGTGCGAGCGTGCACACACACATCACTTGTTTTTATTTTAAAAGTACCATGGACCATTGTAGGTGTTATATAATCCTACAAATAGCTTGCTGTCATTATTCTGAATGTATTGCTTCTATGAAGTGAATTTCTGCAGCTTCTGTTAAAAATTTAAGACTTGTGTTTGAAAAACCATGTTTGAGCATCCCTTATATTAAAAAACAAACAACTCCCTCCCCACCCAGAAGTCTAGATTATTGTCTCAAAAATGCAGTAGCACTGGGTTAAGCTACAGAGTGCATACAGAACAGCTAATGGCCTAACGTTAGAGGTGCTGAGCACTTGGATTTTTCATTTGGATTTGCAATTGTTCAGCGTTTCTGAAAATCAAGCTATAGGTTTCTAAATGATGTAAAAGAATTATCCAGTGTAATTTTTTTAACTAATTTTATCTGGAATGTGACAATTCAAGCACAAATTGTTGTGGTAAAGATAGAAGTGTGGAAAACACCACCAGACAGGTTTCAGTAGAATGTTTCTGTTGGAATTTTTTCTGCGCTACGTTTGTATGTTAACCTGGCAACATTCTAGTTTTCCTCCTGCAGAGTGGAAATCCCCTTCGTTTTCCAGATGATGCAGTCCGGACTAATCCATGGCCTGGCTTTTTGGTTTGACGTGGCATTTGTGGGATCACTGTATGTATTTTTTTAATCATTCCCATGAAACATTAAATGCAGAAAAAATTGCCTCCTTATTCATGCAGGAAGGTGTGATCTTACTTTAATGTTGAACTTGTCATGTTATTCCCAGTAGGTAATGCCTTCCTGAGGTAGCAACCATGGGAATGACAACATAGCAGTGACAGTCTTGCCTCCAGCAGTTTGTGGGTTGGGGTTGTTCCCTGTTACCTTATGTGTGGTATGTTCAGGAATTGTGATAGTTTGGGATTTTTAAGTATTTTTCTCTTAGGTGCCATCCCTGTATCTTTCTGCACAAAACCAACTCCTTAATTACTGTCTTATTTGAGTGTAACTGTTCAGTGTTATGAGGAAGAACAGGAACATTGCTGTAACTGTTCACTTTGGGCTTGGTCTTCTTTGCGGGGGCCAGAGGCATCTCAAGAGAGCAGCTGGGACCTGCTTTGCTCGGTGCTGCAATTAGTATTCTGGAAAATAAGTGGTGAAGCTACACAGGGGAAAAGAAGAGTAAACTTCTCCACATCAGAGAGAATGTCATCCTAAGTCTAATAAAAAAAGCATATCCTATGGGGGGTGGGATTTTTCTTTCATAGTAAATAACTTGATAAGAGAATTGGACACATCTTCAGGAAACAAACAATTATTACCAGACCTCGAGAAGCTAAGTCTTTAATTATTTGATTTTCTTTTTGTTTTTATTGATAAATACCCTTCATCAGCCTCACCGAGAGCCTTCATCAGCCTCATCAAGGCTCACCGAGAAAAGATTTTTCTAATAACATTACATTCCCTTTTTTCTTTTTCCCTTTTTTTTAAAGTAGTAGTTTACTGTAGAACTCAAATTTTACTGGCAAGCGGATTTGAATAGAGCCTATCTTTAGCCCCACGTGGCACAAAGCAGCAGAGAAAGTTTCCAGTTATGTGGGAGTTGATTGAAGCATATCAACCAAAGAAGCCTCCATTTTAGTGTAGAATGCAGCACCCTGTCTGCTGACCAACATAGGCTGACAGGAGTGGGACTTTGATCACTGCATCAGATAACCATTTAAATATCAAGTCATGTTTAAATTCCTGTTCTTAGTATTCAGAGCTCTCAATGGGCTGGATGGAGGATATCTCACAGGTTGCCCTATCTTCACAACCACAGTCTCCTTAGAGATTTATGGAAATCTCATTGGCCAGGGGCATGAAAGCTGGAAACAGGACATTCTCAATGGGTGGTCCTCTGCAGGGAGACTCCTTGCCACAGGATAAAGGAAAGACCACAAACTTTACTACTTTCAGGACAATCTCATCTCTTTGCCATCATTTCCCTTAATTAGATCAAAAAAAAAAAGGCGAGAAAAAAACAGTGGGAAGATGGGGGAGAAATGAACATCCTACTTCCTGGAAATAGAGAGAATAGAGAATACAGGTCCTGTAGGGAGCATCTGTTTTGAATCGACATTGGCTAGGTGCACAGATACCAGAGTTACAAACACAGTATAAATTAGAATAGACACATAAGTTGTTACATTTGAAGCCTCGCCTTCATCATGGACCAAATCCACGGATGTTTGATTGTTCTTTGAAGGCAGATGGATATTTTAAAGTTTTAAAAACAGCAACAAAAATCAAATAGGATCCCCTTCAGGATCAGTCACTGTGCAAGTTTAACACACATTTCCTCTGGCTTTTTAACACAAGGAATAGTGACCACTAACTAATAACAGTTTCTGATTGAAGGAAAGAGGACTGGAGGAATAACTGAATTCCTTTTTCATTCTATCTTTCCTACCTTTCCTGCTGTTCCCACTGAGACAAACTATATCAATAATAATCTTTCCAATTTTCCCTTATGGAACAAATAAAAGGCCCTCTCCCTCTTTTTCTTTCAATATCCATTGCATGGGTTTCCAGGGAGCTGTTTTACAAAATGCTGTTTCAGTAAGAAGAAGGGGAATGGGAAGAAAGTCCCTCAAATTAGAAAAATAGCACTTATCTGACATTAGAAAGCAATAACCTCCTTCCCAGCAGGACTACATGAAGCCCAGCTGTGATGTTACTTCTGGAGGAGAAGTTGAAGGCCTCAGGGCAGCTATTGAGTGCTTTTTAATTCAGTTGCTGCCTACAAACCTGCTGAGCATGTATGCCCTGATGCATGTCTGCCCATTTCCCATCCTTCAGATGCAGGATTGAACCTTAATTGTGTGGGTCTGTCATACTAGATGTGAGGAGGGAAGAGGTATGGAGGTAAATCAGTGACACTTATAAATCAAGAATTTAGCACTTTGCACAACTGATTTGTAAGTAGTTTAAAGTATATAAATTGTGTTGCTTTCTAATACAACAAATGAGAAGGAGCCTATGTATTGTTTTTTGTTTTTGCTTTTTTTTTAGGGTAACTGTTTGGTTGTCAACTGCTCCAACGGAACCTTTAACTCACTGGTATCAAGTACGCTGCCTCCTTCAGACTCCCCTCTTTGCCAAAGAAGGGGAAACTCTCTCAGGGAAAGTCCTGTTTGTAGCGAATAAACGGTAAGTGGCAAAGCAACTCCAGGAGATGTCTCGTTGTGGTGTGTCTCTGTTGCTGAGGTTCTCCAAAATGCTGCACCCATTAGGGTAGTTAGTAGTATAGAGAGGGTAGAATCAGGGATACAAATACACAGTCTAGAAAGCTGGGGAAATGGAAAAATCAAGCTGCACAGGGTCTGTTTTAGTGCTTCACATCTTTACATCCAAGTCTGCAGGGTATAAATTCACCCTTCATTGTGGTGCCCAAAGGAAACACGTCTTGCCAAAATATGGAAGGCGTATTTCAGTGTATCATGAGGAGGTTGGAAAAACTACTAACTCAATGTACATCTGCCAAATGACTTGATTTATCAACCAATTTAAAGATCAGATCAGCTTTCAGTGCCTATAAGCATCTGTCTATCCACACAATCCCAAATTTAGAACAGCAAAATTGATTTTCACGGAAGGAAAAACATTCTCAGACACAGCATGTTCTTTGGTTTGAAGTGCACACCTGTCCCAGTTTGTCACTGGTTTTTGAGATATCTCATTGTGTGTTCATCACCCTCATTTTTTCAATGCAATATTTTTCCTCTGCAGATTTTGAATATTTGAAATTTTCCCCTTAGTGAATCTTCTGTTATGGATAAGTAAAGTGGAGGTGGTGCTATATCCTTGCTAATTTTCACTTCTGAAAAGGATTTCCTATGGATGCACTTTTCCCTGTTTACGACACTACTCATATATCACTGAGACACAACCTTCCCTTTTTAGTGTGGCTAGTGAAGAGGATGATTCTCTAAGGAGTACATTTTTGTCAGAACAGATTTAGTTAGCTGCATTCCTACTCTTTTGCTATCAATGGGAGTTGAGAACCATCACTCCTGTGCTCTGCTATGAAAACATTCCCTGAAGAGACTGGTTTGCACAGCTGGTTCATTTCAATCTAGCACACCTGCGTATATGTGTGCTTGTAACTGAAAGCAAATGTAGAAATGTGAATCATTTTGTTGTTGTTGTTTAGCTCTGCATATATGCCTTATGAGTCCAGAGTGTTCCCATAAGATCAAAAATGGTAGAAGCAGTTTCAAAGCACTTCATTCACACCTGCAATAAATGCCCAATGTGGGAATTTTTCCAGTTTCCAAGCTTTTGGGTTAGGAGCTCTTCTTAAGGGCGATAAATAACACAAGTCACAATACATCCCTTTCAAAAGTAAAAAGTATCAGTTACTAAATGTGTAAAGAGAGAACCAGTGTGCTGCACTAAGTGACCATACAGCTGCTCCTGTAATTACATAGTAGTATAGTCTTCCTTGCAATTCTGCCTTGGCAAATGAACTATAGTAAGCTTTCTGGAAGTTCCAGTGTATCTTGGCTTTCTTTGATGGATTTTTGGCCCAGCGTCTTTAGTAGTTTTGCTGGATTAAGGATTTAAGGACAGGGTTTTATATTTATGGCAAAGATTAGATGAAAGTATAGGTAGAAGCAAACTTGACACTTAATGAATCCTTAAAATTGATTCTTATTATCTATTTAGTTTTTTATACAGACCTGTCACTATGGTGTCTTAATGCCTGTCCACATCCACTCTGTTTATGCATGTGCGTGTGATTGGCCATTTAGTGTGTGTGTGTGGCATATGTTCCGCAAATCAGGGTGGATAAAAATCAGTGATTAAAAAAAAAAATCACATGCTTTTATTTACATTAAACACATATTTCTTTTTGAAAATAAACCTGTTTTAAATTGACCTCTTATGTTAAGTCCAAAATTTACTATAATTTATTAAAGTCATTTAAATAATTTTTAAAAGTCTGCTGCATCAATGAGCTTCCCTCGAAATGTAATGGGTTAAAGGGTGCTTCTTTTTCAATTATATATAGAATCAGGGAGAAAACATCTTAAATTTAGAGGTCCACTCAAACTTTATATATGTCACAGTATCATATACTGTACTGCATTAAGTTTCTGTATTGTTTCAGTCTTTACAATAGAGCAAATGATGGTATTTTACATTTTTCCACATTTAAGTACTTCCAATTTCTGTTACTCAAAAGAGTTTTTGCCTTAGTTACTTTTGGTTTCATGGTAGCTTGAAGGTGCAGTGAGAATATCTTTTTCTTCATTTAGACTAGTTTGTTCAAAGTTGAGAAACTGACTGGGAGCTGAAAAGGCAGGAAAGCTTATTTTCTTCTTCCAGTCTGTGAATAAAAGCCTGATGGGAGAAGATGAGATCTATTAATTCTAAAAACTTGAAGGCCATGAAACTAGATTTTCGAAGATATTTACGTGCCTAAAGATGCAGATAAATGTCTAGTTGAATTTTCAAAAGCATGTAAGCAGGTTAGGCACTTATGAAAATACTACTAGCACCTATTTAACATATGTAGGTGCCTAAATGCCTTTGTAAATATGGCATATGGTGACCAGAAACAGTCTGTCAACTCACTAACTACAGTTAATTCTTCCTTTGTTTAATAAATCAGTTTGAAATGCAAATAATTTTGATAAACTTAGTTTTGTTTTTATGTATCCAGCACATTTAAGGCTGTTTTATTTAATTACTGAAAAATAATTTTAAAATGCTGGTTTTGTACATTTTTAATAGGATTTAATAGATGCATTTGGATGGAAAGTGGAATTTAGTACAAAAATCATCTAGTAAATAAGAAATGTCTCATTCACTGTTTTCTAACACAATAAAAACTGTAAAAATTAATAATGTGAACATACGTATGTTTAATTATACAAGTGCTTAAATAAATGTGTGTAGATACACTATATCTTCCTGGTTAGCAAAAAGAAGTACCAAACTTAGTTTAAAGGCTAAATTTGGTTGCAAATCAACATGCAAATCAACAGTGAGAATGAACCTTTCTTTAGTAAAATCACTAAAAAGTATAAATGCAAACCAAGATTAAAATCAGTGATTTAAATCAAGGTTTCCTGCTTGCTGATTTAAATCAATCCATCCTGCAGAAAATAAATATAAAATCATATGCGTATACCAACTGAACCATTATCAACTGACAATAATAAAGATCTCCCCAACTCCATAGAAATTTAGATCACTCCTCTCAGGAAGAGCATGAGTAAATTGATAATGAAGGTCTTCAACGGGCCCTAGAGTCAATAAACTGTCCCTACTAGACTAATGAGGGTGCCCTTTCTACAGCACCAATACATACAAAAATAGAGGCTGGTTGCTAAAGGGTACTGATTTCAGCTGCACAGAGAGGTGGTCTTGAAGATTTACATGACCCAAATGATACAGGACTTTATATGTTAAAAGCAACATAATGAATTGCATCAGGTAATGAAGTGGAAGCCCGTGCAGTCCATGGAGCATCAATGTAATCTGTTCCATGTGGGGGAGAGCAAGCAACTGCATTCTGCACTAGACAGAGTTTCAAAATGCTCTTGAAAGATACTGTCCTGTACAATGCATTGTAATTATCCATTGTGGATGTTACCAAAGCATACATAATTGGAAGGTTTTCATGCAAAAGGAAAGGTCAAACCTTCTTGCCAACCAAAAATGTATTAAGGCACCCATGGCCACCTCTGCTCTCTGGGCAGCCAGAAGCAATCAAGGACTGCATAGAGTTCATAGATTCATAGAGTCCAAGGTTAGAAGGGACCATTGTGACCATCTAGTCTGACCTCCTGTATAACACAGGTCATAGAACTCCCCTAAAATAATTCCTAAAGCAAATATTTTAGAAAAACCTCCAACCTTGGTTTAAAAATTGTCATGATGGACAATCCACCACAACCCTGGGTAAATTGTTCCAATGGTGAATAGCTTTCACCGTTAAAAACATATGCCTTTGTGACCGTGGTCGCTGGAGGGGCTATACTGAGAATGCTCAATCAGGACCAATTCCAAAGAATAAGGAAGATGATCCCCAAAACTGGTGGTTTATTCTTATAATTAGATTCACCAAGCCAATAACAAAACAGTTTCAGTGATACCTTACTGGTCACCATAAGCTAAAATACAGTTCCCTTTAAGCAATCCAGCCTTTGGCTCCCACCCAGACAGCCCAGTCTATATATTGAGGTTTATTTAAAACCTTATTCACCATATATAAAGTTCCACCAACCCCAAGAGATCGGACACATTACCTACCAGGTCAATGAATATTTCAGATCTTACCCAAATACACGTTTACAGCCAATTCTTATTAGCTAAATCTACGATATATTAAAAAAGAAAAGAGAGTTACTGTGGTTGAAAGGTCATTATATATGTATAGATATAAATATGAATAAAGTTCTTAGGCCTATTTCGTACAGACATGGTGAACCTGCTAATTTGTAAAAGTCCTTCCAGAATCAGTTCAATGGGTTATAGTCCAATAGGCAGTCTATGTGCAGAGTTTGTTCAAATTCTTCCATGAGAAATTGCAGGGCTAATCTAGAGTAGACGTGGAGACCTCAGTCTTACAGCTTGAACTTCCCCGGACAAAGTTTAAGCAGATCTGAGATAAAACAGGTTTAAGCCCTAAGCTTCCTTTATAGTTCTCTAGCAGGCTGATAGCCTCTTGACAGCAGACATCACAGCAAGGGCCTTCCCAGATGAAGAAGAGGGAGTGTATGTTGTTGCTTTAAAGCTAAACTTCTATTTCCTATGTATACCCAGGAACATTAGTAGTATTAATTAACATAAGGCAATTAGCCATTCAAACTATCAAGGCATTCCATTATGGCATAGACAATTTAAGCTGAAGACAATGTAAGTAATATTATTTCCTTCAATATCTTACATCTTTGATCTTAAAGTTAACTGCATGCATAATATAGTGTAATTAAGACATGAAAGGGAATTCGCATCCACAAGCTAATCTGGTTACACTGTTAACTTCTAACAAGATATAGGTAAACGCAGACAAATACAATTAGTATCTATTCTTAATCCTCTAACAATACAGGCCTATATGTTAACTTGTAGTCTACTTAACATGGTTTTGATAACTATCTACAAGGGATGGCCTTGTTTACGATTTCAATACTTTTCTCATATGTCATTAAAAGGTTGCTTTTAGATCACCCATCTGCTAGGTGCTTAATCCTCGCTGGTTCAGTGTCCCAGCCTTATTTCCAATCTGATTTAAAAAATTTCTCCTGATTTTCAGTCTGGAAACCCACTCAGTCATGGTGTAGATACCCCCCTGCCATCATTGCCACCATTTTATATCTGGTCTATCACTGCACACAGTTGGTCTGGACTATTCACATGGCAGCATTTCTCTCCAGTCTTTCTGTTCAGCTGGGCAACATTCTGAGGGCTCAATTTACCCTAATTCTACAAATTTCACTCCCCATATCAGCAAGAGGAAGAAACTTGCCCCTGAAGGAAGACAGTGTTTGTACTGCTGCCTTCCCTTGGCGGATCTACCAGGGGAGAGTTGCTTTAAAGCAAAGTCATAGTCCCATAAAAGCACAGGTGATAGCGGATATGCTAATTTATCTCTTGCCTCTATCTGCCCTGATCATACTCCCCTCTTGTCTGGTTTCACTCACTTATGGGGCTGCACTAGTTGGCAGTTTGCCCACTAGCAAAGATGGGGTTGTGGACAATTTATGCCACCACAACAATGTAGGGGAGGATTTCCTCTGTCCTGGGTTATACCAGTGCAGCCCAGGACTGTATTAAGCCATGTTTCTGATGTCCCCACTAATAGAGAGACAAGGTGGGTGAGGTAATAGCTTTTATTGGACCAACTTTTGTTGTAAGAGAGAGAAGCTTTCGAACTTACACCATTGTCTGTGCAAGTTCAAAAACTTGTCTCTCCTTCCAACAGAAGTTGGTCCAGTAAAAGATGTTACCTCACCCACCTTGTCACTTTAATATCTTGGCACTAACACAGCCACAACAACACTGTCCTCACTATCGACCAACTGGGACTGCCTCTAGCAGGCCAATCAGCATGGCTGCTGGTTCCTCCAAGTCTTCCACAGAGTCCTCTGTCTCCTGCTCAGGGCAGCAGCCCTCTGTGGCAATCATTCTTTTGCATGTAGATGCAAAAATACGTGCACAAGAATACAAATAGTGCATATCTTGAGAGGCAGTAGCAACTGAAAAAAATATGCCAGCATCTAAAAATAATTCCTTCAGTTTTGGGTCTTGTCCTCAGCCTCCCACTATGGAAAAAAAATTAAATAATGACTCACACCAGGAGAAAGAGGGTTTAAATTAAGTTGAAAAGTGGTTCATCAACTTGAATTAGTGCTGTGAACCCTAAAACCGGTTTGAGATTTGTGGAAAATAGAAACTCTGTGAGGTTCTTGATGGTTCTGCGACATGAAAACAAACCTGTAGTAATAACAATACTCAATGCAGAATGCCCAGAGCATTTCCTGGGTCTTAATGACAAGCTAGACTGGTGCTACCTAGAGACAGAGTAAGATTTTTATTCAGAAATTTGGACACAAATTGAGCTTTTGGACTGGCCACCAACAGTGTCATCTAGAGTAATGATGCACTTATCTTTACTGTTTATCTTATTTTTATGTGTAAATTCCATTTCCTATCAACAAGTCCCTACAGAAAATGCATTTCTAGGTGATTGCACTTGGGTGGCTAAAATTATTTGGCCATTTATTTTGTACTATCACTCAAAGTGTGGTACACTCACCAAGAAATACACTGCCTTGCATATTGTAATGATCAAATAATGATATTTACTGCATATTTGGCCAACAAAATTCATTTCTGAATGTCAGCCTCAGTTGCAAGGAATGCATATTATGCAGCTTCTTTTAGATGTTGGGTCCTAAGTCATCCATGCACTTTTGTACATTTTACCAATTGGCTATGAATAAGGAATTAATTTAGTCAAGCATGTATGAAATCGGAGGTATTGATCCCCTTGAATTTTACATGTAACAAATGCTTGCAACTCAAACACTAGGTATGCTGACAATGCCACTATTTGACTTCAGATGTTACCAATATAATTGTAGATCAGTTATGTTGTCTTTTTTGTACTTTTTATTTTTGATACAGACAGAGTTACGACATTCAGATTGTGGCTGTGGTGGACCAGACAGGCTTTAAATCTGGTAACATCCTTGATTTAAAGAATCCATTTTTTAGGTAAGAAATGTTCTTGGCTAAAATACATCATCATTATTAATATAGTGAAATATAGAGTAGGGGGATCTTGTCTCAGAAATACATCACTTTTGCTAGCTATGTTTCTGAAATTACTGGCTATTTATTTTTGCAAATATTAGGGAGAGACAACTACAGGTTAGCATTTGGCCATCGCTATACACTTAGCAGCAATTGTGCTTTTTTTCTTTCTGAGGAGGAAAAGGCAAGGTTTAAAAAACTCTCCATTAAAACAGGTGCAACAAATTAACTTCAATGCACTCTCCGTAAATGAGGCCATAAAAATAAATATTATAGCCAATAGCCAACAACCAACTCCCTCCCCACACAGATACAGAGTTCTATTGAGACTAAAAATGTCAGCACTAAAGTTGAGTGCTAATACTGTTTTTTGAGACCAGGAACACAACTAACAAACAGTGGTATTTTCTTGTCTTTAATTTGAATACAGGTCTCCTCACAGTTAGGCGGTATTACATGTACGTTTTACTAAAGAATTACAAGGGAAAACTATGTGCAAGCCCCTTAATCGTCTAGTGCTGTGACTGAGCACAGCAAGTCTGTGATGAATTTTTTGGTGCTAATTTACGCATAGAATCAGTTGCACCTTTCAGTCACGTGACTCATCGCTGTGAATCATGAGAAATCTACAACTTCACTGAGATTAGATGCTGGTGCCAAGCACCCACCTTCCTCTATAAAAACCATGTGGAAAGAACCACCCTCCCCAGCCAGTTCAGTGCGCTTTTGTTGGGCTTCTCTCTGCCACATAGTTCCCTTTGGGGAAAGTTGCCAGCTGGAGAGCAGAACAGCCAGGAAGCAGGCCCGTCAACTCTCACAGAGGGCAGAGATCAGCGGGAATCACGGCCTGTCCATTCCTGCAGAGCACCTGGTGGGTTGCAGTTGGCCCACACCCCTTTTGTAGTATTGCTACTTAGGGCAACAGTAATTTAGGACATGTGGAGTAGTTGACTTTTTGGGAGCCGAACTCATAGTAGGTATGAAGAGAAGTGACTGAAGTAATGAGGGATGTTATTACACAGCCACCTATCCTCTCCAGGCACTCATTTCTTCCTTCATGACGCTGTTTCCAAGGGCTTCCTGTTCATTTTGGGGCATGCTGGCTGTCTGCTTTCCACTCCACAAGTCTTCAGGAGGGCTGCTTCCAGAATCTGTAAGGTTATTTTGGAAGGTGGTTTGGGAGGCAGTGGCTGGTTTCTGAGGCAGTTGCCACCTTGCCTTTTCCTCCTTGTCACACATTCACACTGCAGCAGCAGGAACATAAAGAATTGATGGACTAATAGAAATGGTGGAATTGATTTTTCTAGGGTCTTTTCAAAGGTGCACATGGGAAACGGGGTTTCCCTATTTCATTACATGTTTCCCATATTAATTAGACCGACATGATGACTCCTTTGTAAGCCTTTCAAGGCAGACTGTCCCCTGTGTGTGGTGAAATTTTAGGCATTTTCCCATTCCTTTATACATGCAGCACATTACAGATTGTCTTTTTAAGAGTGGGTCACTTTGTGTATACATTAAAATGTAGTTAAATAAACAAAGATTGTTTGGGCAAACCTGCAGTCACTCTAAGCAAATCTCCATGGTGTAAAAATTGCATTTCCTCTGACCTGCCATTTGACATGTACAGTATCCCCGTTGAGTGCAATTGTCTGCCCATACCAGCGGCAAGACAGGAGGCAATGAATGTGGTTTAATTAGGCTGCAACTTTATTCACCTAACATACCTGGGAGTACCCGGCAATAAACAGGACAGTGCAGGTCATCATCATTTCTTCAATCATTTCCACACAATCCCGTTGCTGGGACTCTGCTGCCCTCCCCTTGCATGAGGTGAAGGAGGACTATAACAGAAGTGGGGAACCCCCTTCCTCAGTTCCCTTGAGGGGGCTAGAAAAAAGGAGGAGTCTGCTCCCCCCTGTACTAGTTACAGAAGCCCCCCAAAAACCCTTTGTCAGCTCACTTAAGGGATGCTTTCCTTCAAATCCTTTTCCAGTCCATTTTATTTGATAACAGTACCCCTTCCATACCAAGTACCTGCACTGGACATCTGGCACCAGTTTTATGTGCTAAGCAGTTACCTTATAACCTAGGCCCCTGGCTCCATCCCATTGGGTCCCAAATCTGGTGTGGGAAATGTGAAAAAACCCACCCTGCCTCAGCCAAATTGGTGGCAAGGGAAAAATTCCTTCCTAGCTCCCAAAGGAAAGGACAACTTGCATAATGCCCACAGTGGGTCATGGGGAAAGCTAGTCCTTTTGCAAATGTTGTGGGTGGGTGCTGCCAGCACAGTCCAGGTAAGAGAGGGTTTTTCCGGAACTGCACAGGCTGTAATTATCCCCTCACACTCTTCGGTTGAAATGTGCTAAGTTTACAAGTTTTTATTTTTTTTCCTAATGCCAGCCCTGCAAACTTATGGTGGGATCTGAAAGTCAGGCTGGGGACTTTTTTTCTTGAACATCACCTCTAGTTTAAAAAAATCGGTAAAGTCAAATTCTTCCCTCATTGATGCTTGTGCATCCTCACTGTCTTCATTGGGCTTGCACAGGTATAATCGATTGATCTTGTAATTAGAACTTAATAAACAGTTTGATACACAAGAAATAGAATCCATGTCACTCTCCCTTAGCTATGTGGACTCCGCAGGACTAATAGGAATGAAAAATTGTGAATACTTATTTGTATATGCACTTTTCAAAGTAGAACCAGACTTTAAAGTACAATTTTCATATTTAAAAAAAATACTGATTCACTCCCACTCTATACAGGAATCTCTGCATGCTTGACACTGAAATCTCCTTCCATAGACCATTTAATTCTCTTCAGTGCATGAGCACGCAGGGTTCTCATTGGAAGGTTGTGCATCACTGTTATGTTGTTCAGTGGTTGTGACCCCCTCACCCCACCCTCAGGTAGAGCCCAAGGTTGGAGGGAAAAGAGAGGAGCATTTTATAAATGTTACATGGACTATTCTAACAGAGTTCAAACTTAGGTCTTTCAACCTTGACAAGTTCTTTAAAATGAAAAGTTGGGGAACTGATTTTTTTAAACGAGGGCACCTGAGTGAGAATGCACACAGCAGCTGTAACTTATGCCACCGGTGCAAAATCCCTCAGGACCACACCAGTGGATGACTGGGCATAGCACAACTCTGCTCCAACCCGCCACATCCCCACTTTCCCCTGCCGTAGAATACTGCAAACACTTGTATAGTTCCCCTTACAGAAGAAGTGTGGGGGGAGAGCTCTGTGCAGGAAGAGTTCTCCATTGGCTGGGTCTGGCTCCTTTAAAGCCACTTAGTGTTCATAGACTTTAAGGTAAGAAGGGACCATTATGATATAGTCTGACCTCCTGCACAATGCAGGCCACAGAATCTCACCCACCCACTCCTGTAACAAACCCCTAACCTATGTCTGAGTTATTGAAGTCCTCAAATCATGGTTTAAAGACCTCAAGGTGCAGAGAATCCTCCAGCAAGTGACCCGTGCCCCATGCTGCAGAGGAAGGCAAAAAACCTCCAGAGCCTCTGCCAATCTGCCCTGGAGGAAAATTCCTTCCTGACCCCAAATATGGCGATCAGTTAAACCCTGAGCATGTGGGCAAGACTCGCCAGCCAGCACCCAGGAAAGAATTCTCTGTAGTAACTCAGATCTCACCCCATCTAACATCCCATCACAGACCATTGGGCATATTTACCTGCTAATAAGCAAAGATCAATTAATAGCCAAAGTTAGGCTATCCCATCATACCATCCCCTCCATAAACTTATCAAACTTAGTCTTGAAGCCAGATATGTCTTTTGCCACCACTACTCCCCTTGGAAGGCTATTCCAGACCTTCGCTCCTCTAATGGTTAGAAACCTTCATCTAATTTCAAGTCTAAACTTCCTAGTGTCCAGTTTATAGCCATTTGTTCTTGTGTCCACATTGGTACTAAGCTTAAATAATTCCTCTCCCTCCCTGATATTTATTGCTGTGATATCTTTGTAAAGAGCCATCATATCTCCCCTCAGCCTCCTTTTGGTTAGGCTAAACAAGCCAAGCTCTTTGAGTCTCCTTTCATAAGACAGATTTTCCATTCCTCGGATCATCCTAGTAGCCCTTCTCTGTACCTGTTCCAGTTTGAATTCATCCTTCTTAAACATGGGAGCCCAGAACTGCACACAATATTCAAGATGAGGTCTCACCAGTGCCTTGTATAACGGTACTAACACCTCCTTATCTTTACTGGAAATACCTCGCCTGATGCATCCCAAGACTGCATTAGCTTTTTTAACAGCCATATCACATTGACGGCTCATAGTCATCCTGTGATCAACCAATACTGTGAGGTCCTTCTCCTCCTCTGTTACTTCCAACTGATGCGTCCCCAATTTATAACCAAAATTCTTGTTATTAATCCCTAAATGCATGACCTTGCACTTTTCACTGTTAAATTTCATCCTACTATTACAAGATCATCCAGATCTTCCTGTATGATATCCTGGTCCTTCTCTGTGTTAGCAATACCTCCCAGCTTTGTGTCATCCGCAAACTTTATTAGCACGTTCCCACTTTTTGTGCCAAGGTCAGTAATAAAAAGATTAAATAAGATTGGTCCCAAAACCGATCCATGAGGATCAATGTTGCTTATGCTCTGGCCCCTGCTCTCTAGAGTCTTAGCTATGAGCCACTATATATGCAAGAGTTAATATTTCTGAAAGCTCCTGGGCTCTGTAAAATGCTACCATTTTGATCTGGTAGCATTTCTCACTCTCTTTGCACAGGAGGCAGGGCAATGGAGAACCAAACTCAAGAATTGTAAACAAGGAGAGCAAAAAAGACCTCCCATATAAATTTTAGCATATGCAATAACATTCTGGTGACTTTGTATTTTATTTTACTTTTCATACAAACCCAGATCCAGATCCTCAGCTGGTGTAAATCACCCTAGTTCCACAACACTAGCTTGATTTACACTGGCTGAAGATCCGGCCCACAGTATTTCCTGTCTTATGGGCCTTTATTACATCTGACATTCTGCCTTATATATATATATATATTAAAGGGCTGGAGATTAATATATATATATATATATATATAGGCTGTGATTTAACTGTTCTCCACAGGCCTAATCAGAAAAGCCACATAGAAATTATTTCATTTACTTAATTCAATTAGAGCCATCAAAGACTGTGTTTTATTTTAACTCCTATGTTCCCTCCTATCTATTTTTATTTTTAGGTATGCCTAGAATATATTGTTATATGGCAAATGAAAAACAGAAACAAGATTCTCACCAAGCCAAGTAACCTATAAGACTGAAAACCTATTCAAAGTAATGGGCTTGCTGGTCCTTGTGCAAAATCAGATTGTAACTGTACATATCTGTAATAAAAGATTTTATGCAAGCAGTGTGATATGGGAATGTTGCAGTTCCATCCATTTTTTAAAAACTGAAATTTAGCTTGGTCTCACATTTGCATCATAGCACATTACTTTGTTCTGAAATGCTTTGTTGATATCTATTAAATGTTGTTGGTTTTTGTTTTGGGTTTTCTGCAAAGTTGACATTTGTTGCTTTTTAAAAAAAAAACAAAAACAAACCTACCTCATGTTTATATATATGTGATACATTGAAGAATCTTAAAAGCAGAACACAATATTCATATGTAAGTTTCTTGGAGTTTCCTGCACAAGTTTCTTGGTGATTTCAATATGTTTGGAGCTGGTCTTATAGGTTACCAATGTTAAATATGGACTCATTAATTCTGTTCTTTCTGAAACATGGAAACAAAATGATCCTTTGCATACACCTTATAAATATTCTGTGATTTCTCTGTAGATATAAAAGTGAAACACTACACACTTGTAAATTACTGCTAACACAGTTTACAATAAAAAATAAAATACGGGCTTTAAGTGAGGCTTTTACTGTTTCTGTAGCTCAGTGGAAACTTGCGGGTTGTCCAGTACTTCTAGGGAACTTTTTTATTCCTGGCTCAGCAGGTCAAGAGAAAAACTTGTTGCCATGCTACAGTTTCTAACAAGGTCTCTCTCCAGATAATGAGTTTTCCAGTTTCTAATGCGGTCTCTCTCCTTGTGGATGGAGTCCACTCGCTTTACTCTCTTCCCCTTCTCCCCACAACCTTACCACACTGAAAATAAAACATGATGACAGGAGAAAAAAACAAAACAGGGCTATGAAGTAGTTTTCCCCACTTTAATTCAATGAAAAAAGGCTGATGTATCTGATTAGCTGCTTACACGGAGTTTGTGGAAATTGCTTTGTTACACATTCTAACCAATTTAGAAGTATTTCCTAATTAGTCACTTTTGGGGGTGGGGGGAATCAGGATGATCTGGTCAAACTGGTATTCATATTTCTATTCAGTTCAGAAATTCTACTTATTCTCAGACTGCAACCCAAAATGGAGGAAGAGATTAGTGTTATATACATCACACACCATTCCCATTTAAGAATGTGGTCCTGTGTGTCTTAGGTTTTTTTCATAATCTCTTATGTTCTCTTCTTTCCTGCTATGAAGCTTAGGTAACTGTGTAGCATACACAATTTATCTTGAAGTGGTCCAATGTACAAACCTCAGTTTTAGAAGTCTTTCCGTGTCTATTATTCTAAAAATTAGAGTACACTTGTAACATGCTTTTAAAATGTGTCAGTGAAAACATCTGATTGATGCAAAAAGCAAACATGATGGCAATGCATATTTAAAAAGTGATACAATACTATATACATCAGTTGTCCTCTCAATGCAAAGAACTGCAGCTTGGGGAAGCTGAAACAAGTGGGGAGAGGATGTCTGGAGGAAGCAAAGAGAATGTGGTGGGCTGCCTGAGACTTGCATCAATTTGACTGCCCTGTGAAACACAATGTTTCTTTAATGCTGAAGAGGCTATTTTCAAACTTTTATAAAAATGACAGATTGCCATGCATCCCATAGACATGAGAAAAGCACCACAGGGGGCCATGCTAAGTATCACAGCTAGGAGTTGTGAATTTTCATTCTCTGCAGGATCTAGAGTCATTGAGATGGCTCTGCTCGAAGAAGTAACAGGGAAGAGATACTTCTTAACAGCTTATTGTTGAACTGCTCTTGGTTATTTTCTCTTCACCCTGGAAGTAGAGATGCATTAAAAGAGCTGATAATACTAATAAATGGACAATTATTCATAATAAACTGCATTTTCAATAGCTTACATTCTATCTGTATCTCTCCTTCATCCCAATGGATAAATAGGATATTTTAATCCATAAGAATACTAAAAGAATTCAGCATGATTGATGTTACTACAGTGACTGCCAAAGAATATAATCATTTGCCGCACACTATAAAGTGTGCCAGACTCAGAAATCTTCCCTTATGATACCCCTTCAGCACTCATAGTGGTCATGATGCCCAGAAACAATCTTGATTCATCTGGCTCTGACTGCACTTGAGCTGCATAGCGGAGCTGGTATTTATTTTCTTGGCTTGATTTCCAAGAGTCATGCTCTTCTCTCAAGTTACAAACCATGGCAGTTGCAGGTGCAAAAGCACAAACATCATATATATTCTGCTTTCTTCCTCTTCATTCAGCCATATGTGGTATGCAGCTAGAATTCTTTTCTCCTCCCCCAAATATCTATTTTCACTAGCTTGCACTGGGTCATAAGTTTAGGGTTAAATTCTGCCTTTCAGAGGCAGAGCTGTGGAACAAGGCATTGGGAGAGAGCAGGAGCTGAGTCAATGGAACTGAGAGCTTAAAACTTGGGCCCTAAATCACCAATTCTGTTTTTCTAGCCAAAGTAGAAGAGTTTAATACCCAAACCTATTTGGTGCTCCCCAACAGCTCACTCCTTCACCAATACGTATTCACATTCAGCAACGCAGTGAAAAATTACCCCCGCTTCCAAAAAAAGACACAAATGTAAATGGATAAATGACAATGAATTAAACAGTGAGAATCAAAAGACTGCATTCCTTTCTCTAATGGCTCTCTCTCAACTCAGCCAGTCAAGCAACTGGCATGTGGTGTGTTGTACAGATGGAACAGCAGTACTGCAAGCATAATACAGCTACATCTACACTTTACACTAGTGTCAGTGGCATGTAGAACATAAGAACGGCTGTACCGGGTCAGACCAAAGGTCCATCTAGCCCAGTATCCTGTCTTCTGACAGTGGCCAATGCCAAGTGCCCCAGAGGGAGTGAACCTAGCAGGTAATGATCAAGTGATCTCTCCCCTGCCATCCATCTCCACCCGCTGACAAACAGAGGCTAGGGACACCATTCCTTACCCATCCTGGCTAATAGCCATTAATGGACTTAACCTCAGTGAATTTATCCAGTTCTCTTTTAAACATTGTTATAGTCCTAGCCTTCACAACCTCCTCAGGCAAGGAGTTCTACAAGTTGACTGTGTGCTGTGTGAAGAAGAACTTCCTTTTATTTGTTTTAAACCTGTTGCCCATTAATTTCATTTGGTGACCCCTAGTTCTTGTATTATGGGAACAAGTAAATAACTTATCCACTTTCTCCACATCACTCATGATTTTATATATCTCTATCATATCGTCCCTTAGTCTCCTCTTTTCCAAGCTGATGTGTCCTAGCCTCTTTAGGGTACATGGAGCTACACGCCACACTGAAAACCAAGCTGCGTCCACGCTGCAGTGTGTACTACACATGTCAGGAAAACGCTCTGGCGGGCTGAGCCTTTCCCTGCTGCCTCCTCCCTCCAGAGACTTTCCTTGCTGCTGGAAAGGCTCCAGCCGTGGGGAGCTGGCAGAGTCTTTCCCTACAGCGGGGGATGGCTCAGGCAGCAGAGAGGCAGTAGGACACTGCACTGCTAAAATAGCAATGTAGCCAGGGAGGCACGGCTTGGGCCTGAAGAGGCCATGTAGGGCAAATACACTGGTACATACCCACAGGCTTCAAGTGTGTCTTTACTTGCCTAAGCTGTGCCTCAGTATCTACAGTGCTATTTATATCCAGGCTAGAGGGGCTAGCAATGTAAGTACCCTACATGCCACTTAAAGAAGAGTGAAAGTGTAGACGTACCTTGAGCTTGTATCCCTTAGCTAACCAGCCTGTAACCAGATTTGTGGTGGGTCAGGATCACCCACAACTGTTGCATGGACAAAAGAGGGAGCATTGTTCACCACCACTGGAACTAGTGATGATAAATCCTCTTTCTTAATAAACCTGACGTTTGAACCAGAGCCAGTGTTCTCACTTACCCTGACTCTATCCACTAACCTTCTCTGTAATTAGTTTATGGTGTACAGCTTATGTGGTACCACCTAGTCATCCCAAGTCATCTTGTGAAGGCATCCCAAGAGACTGTATGCTTGTTCCACTAACAGTTCATTCAGTGCAGGATTAAATGGAGGCATTTAGAGCTGTTACTAGTTTTCAGCTGTGTGGTTGGTTTTCTAGGGTTACCACCCAGAGCTAACAGGCTGCAGGTCATTTGATGTTCCTTAACCTGGTAACTCTGGCTAGAACTCCAGTATCAGCAGTAATGAAAGGTAGCAGCTGCACAGTGTCTAATACAAGATTGGTTCATGAACCAGAGTAAAGTTCAAAGAAATATGGGGTGGGGGGAGAGGGCGGGATTTGTAAATAAAACTCTAAATTCCAAAATCACAACAAGGTCAAATTATTCCCTTTAATAGCAAGCAAAATAGGTCATGCAAATGTCTCGATATGGGGATGGGGCCATTCTGCAGGTTCCTGCTATACTTTAGCAAGACACTTTTTGAAATGTTAAAAGAATTTTAATTAAACAGCCAGCTCCAGAGATCTGGCATGAAAATGCCCCCCAAATCAGCCAAACATGTGGCTCACTCAGAAAGCAGCCACAGTTCTTTTTATAGAAGATAATATAAGAGAAAGAATAATCATCATTAGTGAGCCTGTCCTCGCCTACAGGTTTCATCTGGAATTCTGGATATCAGAAGTTCCTGGAAATCATCTCACAAACACTGAAGCTGGCAGATAAGATGTAAGAATGCCTCTCTTTTACACCCAAAATGGAGGCTTCTGCGATAAGTACAGCTGGCTTTGTGTTTACTGTTGGGGGTGTCCAGCGAAAAATTTGATTTATAATACACCAAAGTTGTCAAGTAGAATAAAGACATTAAACTCAGGGTAGATTGAATTGAAAATAAGAGCAAATGAATATCAAGATGGCTGGTAGTCCAGAGCCTTTGGCTCTAAAAGGCCCAACCTATTCTTTTCTAGGTGACTATTCGACACATTAGACATTGAATTTCCCCAAGCCTTTGCAATTTATAAACATTGTTGAATAAACACAGTGTAAATCAAGACAGCAAGAGAGTAACATGGATGTAAATCAGTGGCAGTTCCCTATGAGACCAGCTCAGCTGTCCCAGTGTAACTAGTGCTAATTGCTACTAAAGGTTCATGAATTTTTTTAAAAAGTATTTATTAATTTTTCTGTCTGAGGACTTTGTGGGATCACTGCAGTGAATTGTAAATGATTCATGAAATGAAAAATCCCAGCCCATTCAGTCCACTGAGAGATTACAGGACACCAGTGTTTTGCAATTAGAACTGTGAGAAATCAGTAGTTTTTGCATAACCAAATGGAAGGATTTAGTGAAATAATTCTTCAGTGCAAAATTTGCAACATTTGACTGACTGTTGCTGTAAAGGTCCATTTTTCCTACAGTGCCTAAAAAAGAAACAGCCACAGGCCTTGGGTGCAGTGTAGCTGGATCAGCAGTGAGACACAAATGGCTTTGACTAGCTGTGTCTATAGCACAGAGGTGTCTTTTGTGTGTGCTGTGATGGGCTAAGGATGCTATGGCATGCAATTGTAGTTGAGAGAGTAATCCACTAATCCCTTTCATTATTGCCTTTGTTGAGACTTAATTTTAGCAGCCAAGATGCCTAATCTGGGAAGCTGTCTGAATTAATTATTAAGCAAATAAGGAATGCAATAGTAGTTGCTTTAGGTCTGTCCAAAACCAGTTGGAGCACTAAAGAGGCTCACTATGATGCCAAACAACTCAGGAAACACGAGTTTCCTAATTTCTCTCACTTCCTAATACAAATTAAAAGCATTGACCTTTATAACCATTACGAAAATACTAGTTGGTTTATGTACACTTGCTGGTGCTCTGCCCTCTCCTCTTCCCCTCATATTTCTCCACTTGCTACGGCCCTATGGCCAGCTAACTGGTGGGATGTGACCTCACAGAGAAACACACTAATCACTGTCTCTGTCCAGACTGTGCTCTCTTCCTTTCTAATTCCTACTCCTCTGCCTCCCCTGCTTAATCACCTATTCCCTCTAGGCTTTCCTCCATCTGCTGCTGGTCTCTAAACAGCTCACTGTTAAATGACGGGACTAAGACATTTGCTGTTACACAATCATCTTCCTCTGTAATCCTTCCTCTCTGTGTCTTAATATTAAAAATAGAGGTGATTTTAATCATAAATAATATATGGCACTTATATAGCATTAGAACACCCCTGTCAGGTACTTAACTTTTGGTCCAATTACTGAACATTACAACCGATTCATTGCAGTGTAAACTATTTTCAATTTAGAGGATTTAGGGCTAACCCAGAGATCATGTCAAACTGAAGTAGTGGGCTAGGCCTTGAATGTCTCTGCAAGAGGGCGATGGGACAAGGAATCCTACCCACCACTGGACCTCATAGCAATTCCTCAGCTGCTTCACGGTGTTACTTCTGGCTAGGGTGACCAGACAGCAAATGTGAAAAATCGGGACGGGGCTGGGGGGTAATAGGAGCCTATATAAGAAAAAGACCCACAAATCGGGACTGTCCCTATAAAATTGGGACATCTGGTCACCCTACTTCTGACCCGTGACCAGTGTGTTCTCTTGCTGTATGAGAGGAGGAGGGATTGGAGCATCTGTGAAGCAGTGGCTCTTGTGACCCTGTTGTACTTTCCTATGGGTTTTCTGTGGCCTGCTGAACAAAGAACAACAGTGGAGCAAGCTCCACATCATACAGATGGTGCATATCCTCTGCCGCTGCCAGCAGAACTGCACTGTTTCCATTGTCAGATGCAGAGGTGGGGCCTGGATTTACCATTGAATGCACAATCTTGTGTTTGCTTTGATGGTACTTGTTCTGGAGCAGGGCGGGGGCAGAGACATCAGATTGGTAGCACACTGGAATGCAATATATTAAGACTGTTTGGTCACTGACCGCGGCAGTCTGAATTACCAGACAGAAGTAACTGATAAAAACCGCAAAGCAAGGGGATCTTTGAATGTGTGGATGTGCCATACTCTGATTACATTAACAATTAAGGAGATGCACACTGGTTGGGAGGAAAATTTATTGGAAGATGTGTAAATGCAGACCCAGGACACTCAGGAAAAATGCATTTTAGCAGGGGAAGAGGAACAGTCCAGAAGGTAAGTTTTTAAGCTTCCTTAAATCAACTGTAACTACAAGAGGGTGGGAGCTCTTGTGTTTAAGACACTGGACTAGGACTCGGGAGATTGGAATTCAGTCTCTGGCACTGCCATGGACTTCCTGAGTGACTTTAGGCAAGTCATTTTATATCTCTGTGCCTCAGTTCTCCATCTCTAAATGAGGATAATGAGAGCTGGTAGGAGGAGAAGTTCACAAAATGTTTTTGAGGTATTCAGTCATGGTGGCCATATAAGAAGATACTTTGATTTTACCATAGCTGTCCAGACTGTTGACTAGCCCTGCCTTTGATTTTCTCTCAATTTTCTAATAAACACTGCTTACTTTAAGGTACTTTGGATTGAGACAGTAAAGTCTTAGAATCATGGAAGGATAGGACTGGAAGGGACCTCGAGAGGTCATTGAGGGACTGTGAGTCTTCAGCAAGAACTATTTTTGATTCAGTATTTGTACAGTGCCTAGCACAATGGGGCCCTGTAGCGAGGTGGTCACCCCGCTCCTGCTTGGAGGGGTTAAGAACAGTCCTGGACTGGAGAGGGCTGTGGCTGGGGAAAGGCTGATTGAGGAAGCAGCCTCAGCTGAGGCCACGCCCCAATCAGGCTGCAGCTGGCCCTATAAAGGGGCTTCTAGGCTGGAGCTCAGGCAGAGTCTCTCTTTAGCTGTGGAGAGAGAGGGGCCTGGCTGCGGGGAGCTGAGCAGGGGATCTAGAGTGGAGCAGGGCTGGGGAAAGGCCAGAGGAGCTGGGGAGCTCTGACCTGGAAAACCCCCAGGCTGCAAGCCTGGCTAAAGGCCGGAGAAGGTACTGGGGCTACAGAGGGGCAGCCCAAGGATAGGCAGAGGCAGCAGGTCCAGACCCTCCTTGCCGATGAGTGGCAATTACACTGCAGTCTGCCCTAGTGAGCGGGGGCTAGATGGTGACTGGCAGTAGCCAAAGACTGAGGCGAAGTGGGGATAGGGGGTTGGGGGTTACCCGGGGAAGGGAGACCCAGCAAGACTGCGGGGTACTGCAGGGGGCAGAACCCTGAGAGAAGTGGCACCAGGGTCCAAGAGGGAAACTTGGCCAGTGGCAAGGCAAAACACCAGCCTTCAGAGGGCGCACTGGAGGCTGGCGAGCTAATTCCCTGGACGACCAGCAGGAGGTGCCGTGGCAGTGAGTTGTCGCCCTGCCACAGGCTCCAATATCCATTGGTCTCTACCATAATTCAAATAATAATATTTGTTTTTATTGGAGCAGCTTGTGGACCATTCTTATAAACAAGAATAGAATTTCTGTTCTCTAGGGAGTGTCAGATGGGGATGAGGACTAGTAGAAGGAGGAACCGCTTATCAAATGTGTGTGCCAGAAGGGTGTCCATTCCTCAAAGGACCATAAGGAATGGTAGAAAAAGGGCACGTCAGGTTACACCAACCAATATGTTTATGAGAACAGCAGAACAACCTACCTCACAGATAGCATGGGCTGCACACAACCTACTGATATCTATAACACCACAGACAATGCAATCTAGGATATCTTCAGTGACTGAGACAGTGCCATGAGAATTTCACAGAGGTAAAAAATAAATTATAAAAAGTTAGCAAAAACTGGTTTCTGTGCTGATTGCCTCCCACCATGTAGTTAGTAGGAGCATTCCTGACAAAGTTTTAAATTTGGATTGGATATTTTTCTAAAAGACATGCTCTGGGAATTATTTTTGGGGAAGTTCTGTGGCCTGTGTTATACAGAAGGTCAAAGCAGAAGATTACAGTGGTCCCTTCTGGCCTTTCTATGAATCTATGACATAAAGCTAGGCTTGGCTCTATTTTCATTTTAGCTTTGCATGCCATCTTCAAGTGTCTTGCCCAAAGAGAGACAATGAATTGATGGCAGAGCAAGGAATAGAATCCAGGGGTCCTGGCACACAAGCCACGAGAGAACATTTCGTTGTTACCATCCTTCCTGCACTTGCCTCAGCAATTACAAACCCGTTACATCACACAGCTTTATTTATCCAGTGTGTTTCTGAGATATTCAAAAGCGTTCAGATAAATGGGAAATCGTGAGAGGGTCATAAACCCACTTCAGTTAACAGAAGTATGAATAAAGGTCAACCCGTTATTTTTCCTCCACCCCCATTTACCAGTGACACTATATAATCCCATTTTGGCTAGAACGAAATGGGCAGAGGTGGTATCCTAATGCTCAGTGCCTCCTTATGTAACTTGAAACAATTACTATTTTTAAACTTCTTGTTATCTTTACAACAGCTCTTATCCCTTCAGCTTGTTGAGTGAAGCAGAAGAGAGCGCATAGTATGTGCCCCAGTACTGTTCAGTGTTACCACTGGTTTCTTCAGATTGCAACTCAATGTCAGATTGACATAGATGCCCTGCAAGGAGCTGGTTTCCAGTATAAATATGCGAACACTGATTCCACATTTGCTACAGCCATTATATTGCAATTACAGAGTCTCTTGGCTATGTATCTGCTGTGTTAAGGGAGAAAATGTTCAATACCTTAGATGATAATCTTACTTAGGCTCTTAATACCGTGTGCAAGAGGGCTTTCAAGCAATGCAGTGTGCTTCCCTTTTCTCACTTTTGGAGGTCTCACAGATTTTTTTCTCCCCCTAGGCCAAAGACCAGCTCCCTTCTTTTCTTTTGGAAAATGTTTTAATCAAAGATTCTGGACTATATATATATATATTTTAAAATACCTATATTTTGCCTATAAGATGCCCAAACATACAAACACTAATTTGTGTATGCAAAATAGGAAGGAGCCTCTTTGGTGTGCAATTATAGCAATAACACTTTTCATAGCAGTGAGATGTAATGCTATAGCCATTCTTCTGGACAAGAAATCAGCAGTGTGTGTCAATGTGTTGGGGAGATGAGACTTCACTCATAAAGAACATGCCAGAGGAAAATGTATGACACTTTGACGCAAGACATCTGTGGTGGGAGCTTGTGATATTGTGCCTTATTTTCAGCATGACTTCAAGCTAGTCCTGCAATATTGATATCATTAAGATAATTACCTAACTATTTTTTTAAAATACCTATATTTTGCCTATAAGATGCCCAAACATACAAACACTAATTTGTGTATGCAAAATAGGAAGGAGCCTCTTTGGTGTGCAATTATAGCAATGACACTTTTCATAGCAGTGAGATGTAATGCTATAGCCATTCTTCTGGACAAGAAATCAGCAGTGTGTGTCAATGTGTTGGGGAGATGAGACTTCACTCATAAAGAACATGCCAGAGGAAAATGTATGACACTTTGACGCAAGACATCTGTGGTGGGAGCTTGTGATATTGTGCCTTATTTTCAGCATGACTTCAAGCTAGTCCTGCAATATTGATATCATTAAGATAATTACCTAACTGTGTCCATGTACCAGGTGGTGAGACATTGATATTGATAAATGATATCATTTTGCATGTAATTTTTTTTCTTTTTAAATATTTACTATTTCCCTCTAAAACAGATAGGGAGGTAGAAAGGAAAATGGAGAAGGGTAGAGTGGGGGAACGTTCAGAAGCATAGTGATAACTAAGAGTGCAATTCTGTGAGATGCTGAGAAATAATATAAATGGAAATTGAAGGCATTCAGTCCATCACAGAAATTGACCCTGAGAGACATTGCATTACATTAGAGAGAGGATTGTATATTTAACATTAGGGAGGCCTTGAATTGGAATTCTAGCTCCACCCCTCAACCCATTTTTGGGAAGTTCAGATCTAGATTTTATAAAGGGAGCCAAACTTTGCAGCTTGCGCCTCCCTCTCATTAACATATGCTAATCGTGTAACTCCAGAAACGTAGACCACGCCAGATTAAAAAAAACAAACTTCTAGTCCTTCAAACAGTAAGAGATCCTTCCCAAATCTCCCAGTGTGCTCTTTCCATGATACAATTCCATGATAATGAAATACCGTAGGTACTACCTTAAACAGGGGCTAAAGAATAAAGGCTGTTAGTACTTGTAGTGAGTCGGTGTGGCTCCCCTCCTGCCCGGCAGAGGGAGCTCCCTTGCCAACCCCCCAGTGGGCGGAGCTACCGCTGCCAGTCCCCGCCCCCGGAAGTCAAGGGGCGGGGCAGGAAGTAGAAAAGCAGCGCACCAAAGCTTAGTCAGAGGCCAGCCACCACCAAGAGCAGACGTGCCAGCGGGAGCTCCCGGCTGGGAACCCTCCTCGGCCCGAGGCAACTACCCTGCCTGGCCGGAGCTTCCCCGCGCTCACTACAACAAGGAGTCCCCGGAGCCGGTACTGGGAGGAGCCCCCAAGCTTGCCTAGCGCCCGCTACGACGAGGAGCCCCCTCAGCCCTGCTGTTACCCGGAGGAGCCGCCCGAGCAGTCCTGGCCCAACTTCCCGGAGGAGCTGCCGGACCTGCCACCAAGCCCGGGTCCAGAGGTGCCGATGCAAACGGACTGGCCCGAACCCAGTGCGGCCGACGAGGTAGGCCCTGAGGGGGAAATGGAGTGTAGCCCGGGGGTAGCCGACCCCTGTCCGGCTGAGGGCACCGACGTGCCCATGTCAGTGTGTTGCGGCCAGGATCCCCACTGACTGCAGCGGATCCATGCCGCTGTTAGGGCCCCGGGCTGGGACACAGTGGAGTGGGTGGGCCTTTGTCCCCCCTGCCACCCCACTCACGGGTGGCGGTCTCCCCCCTCACACCAGCACCCTGACCCAAAGGTCTGGACTTACCGGTTGTTTGCTCAGCTCCTGACTGAGGACCTGAGTCCCCAAACTTGAACTGCTGCTCAGCCCTGCCTGAGGGTCTGAGCCCTGTGTTTGTTGCTGCCCCGCCCTGAGCTAGGGCCTGGGCTTATACACTGAGCCCTGTATCTTGCTGTCGCCCAGAGGGCCTGGGCCTGTTTGAACTGCTGTCACCCAGCCCCTGCTCCAGAGGGCCTGGGCCTATTTTGAACTGCTGTCGCCCAGCCCCTGCTCCAGAGGGCCTGGGCCTATTTTGAACTGCTGTCGCCCAGCCCCTGCTCCAGAGGGCCTGGGCCTAATTGTACGGCTGTTTGCTCAGCTCCTGCTTAAGGACCCAAGCCCTGAACTGCTGTTGCCCAGCCCCTGCTCCAGAGGGCCTGGGCCTGTTTGTACTGCTGTAGCCCAGCCCCTGCTCCAGAGGGCCTGGGCCTGTTTGTACTGCTGTAGCCCAGCCCCTGGTACAGAGGGCCTGGGCCTATTTTGTACTGCTGTAGCCCAGCCCCTGCTACAGAGGGCCTGGGCCTAATTGTACGGCTGTTTGCTCAGCTCCTGCTTAAGGACTCGAGCCCTGAACTGCTGTTGCCCAGCCCCTGCTCCGGAGGGCCTGGGCCGCCTAACGTTGTTCCCTGTCACTCCTACAGACTAGCAGGAGATCAGAAGTGAGTCGGTGTGGCTCCCCTCTGGCCCGCTGGAGGGTCGAGCCCCGACCAATGGATTACAGTACTGTATATAGATGGGGGAAAAAACAGCTAGAGCACTGAGTCCATCCCTGGTCCAATCTGCTCGACATATACCCAGTTGTGCTCTCAGCTGCTCCCAGCAATGCCAATGAAGAAATATTTCAGGGTAGGATTGGGCCTCATAAGAATAGGCCCAAACGTGTGCTCCTGAAGGTTACATCGGCAACTTGTCAGCAATCTAAATAATGTGCTATGACACCGGGGTTTAAACAGTGACAATCCTCTTGAAGTTTTGCTTCCTTTCTTGACCTCAGAATAACAATAATAAAACTTTACACATAGCCCCTTTTGTTTAAAAGTTCTCATTCTAAAAAAAGAGAATGACTTCACCTAACATGTAGGTTTTTTACAGCTCAAACAGTTCCTCAAAAGGAATAATGTTTTGCAAATTGTTTCTTGGTGACAAAAATAATAGCAAAAGAAAAAACACCAATATTGGCAACAGTAACAGAATAATTTTTCCCGATTACGTTAGTATTTCTGTCTGTTTGTCACTTTGTATCACTTCTGTAGTCAGTTATATTTATAAGTCATATTGCAGAAGTATTTGTGAAACTCTGTTTTTACTTCATAGCTACCATGATGAAGCAAGAATGATGACAGTCGCATGTATGACTATGGGATCCTTTTACATTTGGAACTGACATAGCTATGTCTAACTCCTCCTATCAACTGAAACAGATCTTGACTTTGACATTTCAGAGCCCACCATCTGTATATTATTTTAGAGATAATGGTGCCATCTGGTGGCATGTCGTATTTATTATTAGGATTTATTTTTTGTATTTCTATAGGTGCTCGAGTCATAGACCAGGACCCCATTTTGCTAAGTGCTGTATAAACACAGCATTAAAAGAAGGTCCCTACCCCAAGGAGCTTACAAACTAAATAAGAGACAAGAGAGTCATACACAGAAACAGGGGCGTAAAAGAAAACAATGAGACAATATGGGTCAGCATGAGAGGCAGTGGTCTCAGCACACCAGCAGCCTATAACCATTGTCAAGGTTTTTGTAGCTAGAAAAGGAGAGTTTTAAGGACAGATTTGAAGGGGGATAATGCTTTAATTTTGCAGATATTTGTGGGGAGGTCCTTCCAAGTGTGAGGGACACTATGAGATAAAGCACAGAGGAGCTTGTTTGAAAATTTAACACAGTGGTCCACAAACTTTTCATGTCATAACCCCCTTCCCTCCCAGGAGATGCAATCGGGAGCTGGGGCCAGGAGTGGGGCCACGGCTCCCAGGGGTGGGGGGCAGGTGCGATGGAGCCCTTTCGGCAGTGGCACTCCAAGGAAGGCCGGCGCGCCTCCAAAGGGAGGTGCCCCACATCCTGTTTAGGGAGACTTAGCCTCCCCTGGCCTCTTATACCTACTGCCCATGGCCCCCACAATGGTGAACCTCACTCCAGTAGCATCTCTGTTCTTCCATATTTCCCTCCCCCGCAAAATCTGTTTCTGTAAGGACCCAAAAAGGGATTGATGGGTGGACTAGCCCATATCCTCGTTATTTTGTCCAATTAGGGCTATTTTCTGACACACCAATTTTGGTTCACTGATTTATAGACCCACATTTTCTTGTTTATCAAACATGTTTTTAAGGAGGTAAACACTAATAGGAACTGCTTGATCATGGGGGACTTTAACTTCCCGGATATAGATTGGGAAACAAATGCCAGTAATAATAATAGGGCTCAGCTTTTCCTAGACGTGATAGCTAATGAATTCCTTCATCAAGTGGTTGCTGAACCGACGAGGGGGGATGCCATTTTAGATTTGATTTTGGTGAAGGACCTTGTTGAGGACATTGTTGTAGGGGACAACCTTGTGATCATGAGCTAATTCGTTTCCAAATAAATGGGAGGATAATCAATAGTGCATCTGAGACTAGGGTGTATGATTTCAAAAGGGCTAATTTTACTAAATTAAGGCGACTAGTTAGGGAAGTGGACTGGGCTAACATATTTAGGGATCTAAGGGCAGATGACGCCTGGGGTTACTTCAGGTTGAAGTTGCAGGAGTTGTCAGAGGCATGTATCCCGAGAAGCTCATAGGTAGCAGTTTTAGACCGAGCTGGATGAGCAAGCGTCTTAGAGGGTCATTAAGAAAAACAGAAAGCGTACCAGGAGTGGAAAATGGGAGGGATCAGCAAAGAAACCTACCTTATTGAGGTCAGAGGGTGCAGGAAGCTGTGAGAAAGGCAAAGCGACGAGTGGAGATGGACCTGGATTAAAACCAATAGCAAACGGTTTTTAGCCATATAAATAGGAAGAAAACCAAGAAAGAAGAAGTGAGATTAGGGATAATCTTGGAATGGCACAATATCTGATACTTTGCCTCGGTCTTTAATGAGGCTAATGAAGGGCTAAGGAATAGTGATAGAGGACCGATGGGAATGAAGATATGGGGTAGACATTACGGTATCTGAGGTAGAAGCCAAACTTGAACAGCGATAATCTTCATCCTAGAATATTAAGGGAATTGGCGAGGATATTGCGATAATCTTTAATAAATCCTAAATTACTGACTGGAGATTAGCTAATGTAGTTCCTATATTCAAGAAAATTATAGGCCTGTTAGTCTAACATCTGTAGTATGCAAAGTCATGGAAAAATCTTAAAAGAGAGAGTGGTTGGCAACTGGGATAGATTACAGCATGGATTAGGTAGATTGTGCCAAACCAACTTGATCTCCTTCTTTGAGAAAGTAACAGATTTTTAGACAAGGGAAATGCGGTGGATCTAATATATCTGGATTTCAGTAAGGCGTTTGATCATGAAGAATTACTGGTTAAATTGGAAAAGATGGGGATCGAAATGAAAATCCAGAGGTGGATAAGGAGCTGGTTAAAGGAGACTGCAGAGGGTAGTATTGAAGGGGAACTGTCCGGTTGGAGGGTTACCAGTGGAGTTCCTCAAGGCTATTTTATTCAATCTATTTATTGCTGACCTGGGAACCAAGAGTAGGAGTGGGCTGATAAAGTTTGCGGATGACACCAAGTTGAAGAGGATCGGGATATTCTCCAGGGAGATTTAGATGACCTTGTAAACTGGAGTATTAGTAACAGGATGAAATTCAATAGTGAGAAGTGTAAGGTTATGCATTTAGGGATGTCTAACAAGAACTTTAGTTATAAGCTCACCAGTTGGAAGTAACGGAGGAGGAGAAGGACCTAGGAGTCCTGGTTGATCGCAGGATGACTATGAGTAGGCAATGTGATGTGGCCGTTAAAAAGCTAATGCGGTCTTGGGTTGCATTAGGCGAGGTATTTCTAGTAGGGATAAGGAGGTGCTAGTCCCGTTATATATGAGACCTCATTTGGAGTATTGTGTGCAGTTTTGGTCTCCCATGTTTAAGAAGGATGAATTCAAACTAGAACGGGTACAAAGAAGGGCCACTAGAATGATCCGAGGAATGGAAGGCCTTTCGTATGAAAGGAGACTTGAGGAGCTCGGTTTGTTTTCCTTAACCAAAAGAAGGATAAGAGGAGATATGATTACACTCTTTAAATATATCAGAGGGATAAATACCAGGGAAGGAGAAGAATTATTTCAGCTCAGTGCTAATGTGGACACGAGGACAAACGGATATAAACTGTCAGTCAGGAAATTCAGGCTTGAAATTAGGTTTCTAACCATCAGGGAGTGCAATACTGGAACAGCCGAAACAGTGGGGCGAAGGACCTCCATGACTTTAAGATTAAGCTAGATAAGTTTATGGAGGGGATGGTATGATAGGATAACGGGCTTAGTCAATAGGTCAATTAAGTGCCACACTGGTAAATAGTACAATGGGTCAATGGTATGATATAACCTTTTCCAGAGGGTTTGGCTGGAGAGTCTTGCCCGCATGCTCGTTCAGCTGACCGCCATATTTGGGGTCGGAAGGAATTTTCCTCCAGGGAAGATTGGCAATGGCCCTGGAGGGCATGGGGCATGTGGCCTGCATCTTGCAGGAGGTCAGACTAGATGATCATAATGGTCCCTTCTGATCTTGAATTCTATGATTCTATGATGATCTTAACGTAGTTGTTGAGTTAGCCCTTTCTGTTTAGACTAATTCAATCTTTGTCTCCCTTTTGTACCTTTTCCCATCAATATGTATTATTTATAGGTTATGAACTTTAACATACTTTATACAGTGGAACTCAAAATTAGGATAAATTTGTTGGCCTGATTATCCTAACAGTGAGTTCCCTATCCACTAGGCTAAAGGCTATAACAGAGAACCTCCATTTTGGTTTGGGCTACACATGTGACTTCAGTGGCCGAACGCCTATCTTCTCCAGTCTGTGAATTGCGAGCAGGGATAGGCTCTTCCCTGCAGCCCATATTAGGGCCTGGCTACACTTGCAGATGTGGAGCGCTGTGAGTTAAACCAGCCCTCAGAGACCGCAGCAGGGAAAGCGCTGCACTGTGTTCACACTGTCAGCTGCAAGTGCACTGGTGTGGCCACATTTGCAGCAGTGATTTGAACAGGAGACTTGTAACATTGTGACTGCAATGGGAAAACTGCTGAGCTTAGACATTGGCAGGGACGATATGAGAATCATTGCCAACAAATTTAAAATGTCCTTAGATGAGCTGGAAGCTGAAGTCGGATTGCTTTGAGGTTATGATGGATCTGTTCCTAGAGGCAGCACTACGGACACCACCAGAGAGTGGCTTGATTGCCTAAAGGAATCGGATCGGACTTCCATGTTCCAGGCCTTTTACAAATCTATTCAATGCTTTGCAGTCTTACCCGTTACAAGCTGTTCATGTGAAAGAGCCTTTTCAAAACTAGCACATGTAAAAAAACAAAGAAATACAATGTCCCAACAGCGCCTCGACTCACTCATGATTTTGTTCATTGAACAATTGGCTTCGTCAGTTAATTATAATGATGTGACTGAGGAATTTAAGTCCATAACACCTGGTGAGCGACGTCTCATTCTCTAGGACAGGAAGATGAAGAAACCTTAAGCTGTTTTGGTCAATTTGGGTTAGCTCATTATCTGGTTAAAGATAAAGATCATGAAAATTGATTGTATCTTTGTATACACCTGGTTCTCTACAGCAAAAATTTGGTATTTTGTGTCTCATTTTTTAAGTTAAGTTTAGTTATTAATTTTTAAAAAAAATTAAGTTTAGTTAAATTTTAGTTTCTTTAGTTTGTTTGATGAATAAAAATAATGTCCTTTATGATTGAGTATTCAATAAATGTTCGTCTTTAAAAAAAAAATACATAAAATTCCCTGCGTGCACACCCAAATGAAATGTGCTGCGCACGCCTATGCTGGAGGCTGAATTTGAACAACCAGAGAGCAGGGCTATTAGAGGGGCCCAGTATGGGGGCTGCAAGGATTAGGGATGCCTTGAGGGAGCAATCTGAGGCTGAAAGCCACCTGTAATGTCTGGCGCCCTGCACGGGAGTGAAGTGCACTGGTTCTAATGTTAGTAGAAATCTGTGTTTGCCAGCCGGGGAGCACAGCAAGCGTTATACTTCTCATAGAGGTGGATTACCAGGAGCGCTCCAGCTGCGGATTCCGAGCGCTCTACGTGCCTTGCCAGTGTGGACGCATCATGAGTTAGGGTGCCCGGGGCTGCTTTAATGTGCTCTAACTCGCAAGTGTAGCCAAGCCTATTCCTGTGAGAAGGATGTGGCTTAGCACACACCCCTCTCATCAGCATCACTCATTGGCTAGCTTAGGCAGCTGCCTGCCTAGCATGCTGGTTTTGTGGATCACCATCTAAGGTACCTATTTCTCCCCATTCATTGTATAGTAGCCTGGGTGCCTAACTCAGTCTTTGTAGGTCACAGTGTTGTTCCTGTGATTATCTAGGCACCTAAAAATTAGATACTGCAAAATTCGGTGTTGAAATGCTAAAGTTCTTTTGTGGATCGCACCCCCTGAAATTGTGACCAAAAACCTCATGCCGTATTTAGTTTGGTCATGAACATTTATACATTCTCTAAAGCACTCTTGGTCTGCTTTGTAGTGATGGGTATATATGTGGTCATCTGGGGATTCCAGCTATACAATTTACAAATTCTGTCTCAGATTACAAACTCTGTATGTATCCTTATGAAGCTGCAAACCACATTTTGAAGTTACAGCCTTTTGTCTTATCTGTTATTCTTTTGCCTCAATTATGGACTGAAATTCCAATAGGGGTAGTGTCAAAGGCCTAGCAATACAGGATTGTTAAATCTTGATTGTTCTCTAGTCAAGAAGGAAGCACTCTAGACAAAAGCTGGCTTCTTTCCAGAACTGGTTTGTCAGGGGAGAGGTCACTTTGGCTAACTGAGAAAGGCACCTGGCAAGGATCAGTGATCACCTGAGGAGATTGAGTAGGATGTCACTTGACAAAGGTCCCCCGCCCCGCAGCACAACACTACAAAACTTCACAACTACCATATGCCTCCCACGAGAGTTAAACTGTAACCCACAAGGCTCACATCTTTGGGTAGAATTCTGGGAAAGGGTGTATTTAAGCTATGAGGGAGGCTGCAAGGTCAGCGCTGAGCCATAGGAACAGATTCCAGCTCTCCAGGGGGCAGGGCCGGCTCCAGGCACTAGCTTATCAAGCAGGTGCTTGGGGCAGCCAATCCTGAGCGGGGCGGCACTTTCAGGTATTGGGCGGCAATTCGACGGACCTCCCGCTGAATTGCCGCAGATCGCGATCGTGTTTTGGGTTTTTTTTGGCTGCTTGGGGCGGCAAAACCCCTGGAGCTGGCCCTGCCAGGGGGGTGGAAGACAGAGGCTCTGTGCCCTGAGAGTATATCTAGAGACTACAAGACTAGGGCAGTGATTGGGATCCAGTCAGGCTCTGGAGACTTCATACAGCTAGCAGTCCAGAGGTTTGGATTCCCCTCACAAAAGTCTAGTGAACAGCTGAGAGGGGAGCACTCAACTGGGAGTATCCAGAGACTACACACTTTTTAATTTTAGAGACAGAAGAATACACTTTTGAAGCAAATGTTCAGTGAAAAAAAATTACTTGCTTCACAGGTCCGTGGATTGCAAGACAGTTCTGTTTTGTAAAGTGGGGTATGCACATCTATGATACTACATAACTACTACTAATCATTTTACAGTACATCCACTTCTAAAGTTATACAGTACTTAACTACTGCTATAGCCCCAATCCTGCAGCCCTTGAATTAAATGGTGGGTTTGGTGTTTTTTGGCCATTGATTTCAGAAGGAAGAGAACTGGACCCCTAGTCCCATCACTACCTCCTCTATTAATTTCTCTTACCTTTGGACTGGAAATCTATTTTTTAAATGAAAATATAGGTGAATCTGTAAAACAAAAAAATTCAGTATAACTGGGGAAAATGTCTGCTTGCTGTACAACGTATTTTCTTCTTCTCTTAAGTGTGGGATGCATTTCTTTAATCACCTACTTTCATCCTGGATAATATTTAGTTACACTAATTACCATGATTTAGTAATATCTGTACAAATGACTAGTTCACAAGTCAAGGCTGTTGCAATAATTCACTGAGGTGAAGAGCTACAGCCTCCTCCAAAGAGGAGCTCTAGATGCCTTTGACATATATTAAAAATATAAACAAAGTAATACAAACAAAAATAAAGGCAGAAGCCTCCCTAAAATTAGGAAGAGAATAAAACCTTCTCCTCCAGCCACAATTCCCAAACCTCAGTGCGCAATCCCAGCCTTGGGGAAAGAGGGAAGATAAACTTTTCAATGTGTCCTTTCGGCCAACAGATCTGGGCTATTTTGGACTGAGAGCTAAATCCTGAGTTGTACTAAGAATAGGGTTACCAGATAGCAACTGTGAAAAAACAGAACTGGGGGTGGGGGGTAATAGGTGCCTATATATGAAAAAGTCCCCCAAAATGGGACTGTTCCTTTAAAAATGGGCCATCTAGTCACCCTAGCTAAGCATGACACAGCTGACGTGGGGGAAGGTAACTCTAAGCCACCTTTCCATCCCACCCTGAGACAACCAGGGACCAAAATCTCTCTCACTCACATACTTTCCCCATCTCTACATGTTCATGGTGATAGGATGGTGTAGGGCAGGGGTCGGCAACCTTTACTATCAAAAGAGCCATTTTGCCCCCTCTTCCACTAAAGAAAAATAGTCTGGAGCCGCAAAACATAACACTGCTTATAAACTTTTAAAAGTTTTAATCTTTTTTTAATTTTACCTGTTACAACAACAGAATACAACAAACAGAAGTGCAGTGTGCATGTGTAGGCCTACTTTGAAATAAATTAAGCACTGAACTATGCAGGCCTTTTTGAGTCCTTCCCGTATTTGTGTAAAATTAAAATAAAACGTAGCCCACTTTAATATAAAAAAACATATAGTTGCAGCTTAGCAGTTTTAAAAAAGTAAACATAAAATTAGGAACGTTTTTTGACAAGTCCATTTCAGTGTGCTCTCATTCTCTTCGGGTTTCTTTCTCGGACAGCAATCAACCGAAGCACCTGAACATACAATAAAAAACTACATCAGCTCCGTGTCTGAAATAAATGTTTTTTTCTGAATAATAATAGCCTATTAAATGCTAGTGTTCTCACCTGTTTAATGTGACTTCTGTTTCTGAAGCTCGATGCTGATCTTCCCTATGTCAGGGCTGTAAGATGTGACTTTGATCTTCACACAGGACTGTAGGCTCTCATTTGTGAGGCGGGAGCGATATTTGGACTTTATGAAGTTCATGCTCGAGAAAACTTGCTCGCATAAGTATGTTGAGCCAAAGATGGACAGGACTCCAAATGCATACTTTTTCATGTTTCAAAAACAAGTTTGTCGGGTTTGGGGAGGTTTTCAATATCATTCCATTTGTGCTCTTTAGCGAGAGTGGCCTTCTGACGGGCGACTTCTTCGAGATCCGCTGTCAGGCTTTTGAACTTGGACACCCATAAGTCTTTATCCGCTATGTCGGCCAGTTCAATTTCAAGATCGGGCTGACTTATCCCTGTGAATGCGGATATGTTCAGCAGGGATGGGTCGATGTCCAGTGGTGTGACAGGGAAGGACAGAGTGTTTTTCTCCTTTCTGAACTCGCTGAATCTTTCTCCAAATGCAGCTTGCATTGCCATAATTGCACGGTGTAAATAATCACAATTTATGTGATTGTTCTCTTCTTTGAACTCTCTCAGGGAGGGGAAGTGAGAGCGCGTACCTCTCTGTACATCTCTGGCAAACACTGTCATCTTGCGCTCAAATGCCAGAACATCCTCCAGCAACTGCAGGGCCATGCTTCCGTTCCCTGGAGATTTTTATTCAGCGTGTTTAAGTGACTTGTCATATCCACCATGAAATAAAACTTTTCCAGCCAATCAAGGTCTCCCAGTTTGGGATAGCTGAGGCCTTTGCTTTCCAAGAAGGTTTTCACATGTTCCAGACAAGCAGCGAAGCGTTTCAGCACGTCTCCCCTTGACAGCCACCGAACTCTGTTGTGCAGCAGGAGATCCAAATATGCGCTCTCAACTTCATCTAACCATGAACAAAACTGTCGGTGGTTTAACCCGTTTGCAATTATTTTGTTCACTATCTTAATAACGAGGTTCATCACTTCCACACATTCAGGGGGGAATGTTTGAGCGCACAGTGTTTCTTGGTGCAAGATGCAGTGAAACGTCATCAGCTCTCGATCCAGCGACTTTTGAAGTAAATTCACAAAGCCCTTCTGTGCTCCTCTCATACTGGGTGCACCATCAGTAGACACTGACACCAGGTGAGTAGTATTTATTCCTTTGGCTTTTAGACAACTCAAAACAGCCCCACAAACGTCCTGTCCCTCCGTTTGGCCCTTTAGCGGTATGAGTTCAATCAGTTCTTCCTGCGGCCCATCAGAGTTCACATATCTGCATAACAGTGCTGTCTGCTCAATATCGTTTACATCACTTGACTCATCACAGGCAATTGAATATGCTTGAGCTGAATTGATGTCATCAATTTGCTTACTGGTGATGTTTGTTGCCATTTTAATGGTCCTGTCCTTGACGGTCTTTGCAGAGAGAGGCATTTCTTTAATTTTCTGAATGATTTCCTGTTTGTTTTTGAATTTGGAGAATAGATGCTCTGATATTTTTATGGACGATTCTTTCATGTATTCTCCATCTGTGAACGGCTTCCCCCTCCTTACGATCTCATGAGCTGCCACAAAACTAGCAGCTGTAGTTGAGTTTGGAGAGTTGATCCACTTCTTGAAAGTATGTTTGCTCTGCTCAACTTTCCATAGTAGTTCCAAAATCGCTCTCTTTCGCCCATCTTCAGTTGGGTACTTTTCAGAAAATGCTGAGTGCTTGTTTTGATAATGTCTTTCAACGTTACATTTTTTGTTGTTTGCTAATTTCTCGCCACATATCAAGCACACAGGTAAGCCAGCGTCATTGGCAGTGAAGGCAAAGGAATCTGTCCATGCAGAATTAAACTCTCTCTATTTTCTTCTGAGATTTTTCTTTTTTGGGATGTATTCATGGTTAGCTTACCGCGGGGGTCGCACACTCAAGAAGCCGCCTGCAGGTAAAGGCGAGGGCTATAGACGTGGATGTGACGCATATTTTAATTGACAAATTAGAAAAACTTTTAAAAATTCGATGTTAAAGTATCACCTTGAACTCCAAGATAACTGTGCAACAAAATAAACAAAAATAAAATAATATATAAATAAAAATTAAATTAATAAATAACCGTTATTCTTTTTTTTTTCTTTTGTCAAGGCCGAAGGGAGCCACAACAAGGAGGTTGAAGAGCCGCATGCGGCTCCGGAGCCGCGGGTTGCAGACCCCTGGTGTAGGGGAATCCTTAATTACATCTTTAAGGTAGCTTACTAACTGCTTTGCAACATAAACTAGCTGGAGCTGGGGCTGAAGATTTATTCTAGCCTTAAGTGGGTGAGTGAATTCTAAAGATCAGGAGAATGCCCTGCTAGCAACTCTTTCTTTTAAACCAGGGGTCTCAAACATGCGGCCCGCGGGCCGCATGCGGCCCTCGGAGCTCTTCCCTGTGGCCCGCAGAGCTCCCCCAGTTACTTCCTGTTGCCGCCAAACTCCCCTCACCCCCGCCCCCCTCCCCGAGTTATTTTCTGGGCCTGTACTCCAGACCCCCTCCCCCACCCAAACTCCCTCCCAGAGCCTTAGGCAGTAAATCTAAGCCTGTGGCTACACTTAGCACTTCAAAGCGCTGCTGCGGTAGCGCTGCCGCGGCAGCGCTTTGAAGTGCTAAGTGTAGTCAAAGCGCCAGCGCTGGGAGAGAGCTCTCCCAGCGCTGTCTGTACTCCACCTCCCTGTGGGGAATAACGGACAGCGCTGGGAGCTTTGACCACACTGGCGCTTTGCAGCGCCGCAATTTGCAGCGCTGGAGAGGGTGTGTTTTCACACCCTGCTGCAGCGCTGCAAATTTGTAAGTGTAGCCAAGCCCTTAGTGCGTGTTTTGTCCTTTGAGTGAGGTGCATTACTGAGTGTATATATTTATTAAAACTGCTTGGAAATGACTTCGTCAAAAAAAAGAACACTCATGGAAGAAAAGAGAGTTTTCCAAGACAAATGGGAGAATTTATATTTTTTCACAGAGGTAAAAGATAAAATTCAATGCCTTATTTGTCAGCAAACGATTGCTGTTCCCAAGGAGTATAACGTGCGTCGGCACTATGACACGATGCACCGTGAAAAATATGATGCATTCACCGGAAAAATCCGAGAGGAAAAAGTTCAGCAACTTAAAGCAGCATTTGCCAAGCAAAGAAATTTATTTTCAGGGATTAACAAGTCTAGCGAAGCAGCAAAGAATCCTGTGGCACCTTATAGACTTAGTCTATAAGGTGCCACAGGATTCTTTGCTGCTTCTACAGAACCAGACTAACACGGCTACCCCTCTGATAAGTCTAGCGAAGATTCAGTAAGAGCAAGTTTTGTGATAAGCGAAATGATAGCTAAATCATTGCGACCTTTTACAGAAGGCTTATTCATAAAAGAATGTCTTATGAAGGCCAGTGAAATTTTATGTCCTGATAGGAAGAAAGCTTTTGAAGGCATAAGCTTGTCTGCAAATACAGTTGCCTGCAGGATAACGGATTTAGCTGATAATGTGCAAAAACACTTGATTCAAATGGCAAAAAACTTTGAAGTATTTTCAATTGCTCTTGATGAGAGTACAGATGTATCAGATACCGCACAGTGTGCAGTGTTCATTAGAGGTGTGGACTGCAATTTGAATATAACTGAAGAATTGCTAGACTTAATGCCACTGAAGGGTATCACAACGGGACGTGACATATTTCAAGGATTGGAAGAGTGCATTGAAAAAGCTGCGCTGCCATGGAACAAACTCGTATCTTTGGCTACGGACGGTGCACCATCAATGTGCTCTGAAAACATTGGTGTGGTTGGATTATTGAAGACCAAACTGAACAGCCTCAATATACCAGGAATTAGCTTCACCAGTATACATTGTATTTTGCACCAAGAAGCCCTGTGTAGTAAAAGTCTACAAATGAAAGAAGTTATGGATGTAGTTGTTAAAACTGTTAATTTTATACATGCACGAGGGCTGAATCACAGACAGTTCACTTCTTTTCTAGCAAGTATGGACAGTGAATATGGGGAACTTCTGTATCACACTCAAGTTAGATGGCTGAGTCGTGGAAATGTTTTGAAGCATTTTTTTGCACTTAAAGAGGAGATTGATTCCTTCATGAAAATGAAAAACAAGGAGGTTCCACAGCTTGCTGATTCCACTTTTATCTGCAACCTTGCTTTTCTAACAGATGTAACTGATCACCTGAATGCACTGAACTTGAAACTTCAGGGTAGAAAACAGGTGTTAACACAGATGTATGACAGTATTAAGTCGTTCAAAGTCAAGCTTACTTTATGGGGGAAACAGCTGACTGCTGGCAATTTGGTCCATTTCTCAACTCTGAATTCCTTAGGAAAAGTTTAACCCAAATCCTTGAAAGAATATGCAGAGATCATTTCTAACTTACACAAACAGTTTGATGTGCGGTTTAAAGATTTCAAGGCACTTGAACCACATTTTCAACTTTTTTCCACACCATTTGCTGTTGAAATTGACAATGTTGCAGAGGAAATGCAGATGGAGTTAGTGGAGCTTCAGTGTGACACGATTTTGAAGCAGAAGTATACAGATGTTGGAATTCCAGAATTCTACAGGTTTCTTTCACAAGAAAGATTTCCATGTTATTCTCTGCTTCTGCAAGGATAATGGCAATGTTTGGAAGTACATATATATGTGAACAGTTTTTCTCTTCCATGAAGATTAACAAATCTGTGTTAAGGTCAAGGCTCACTGATGAACATTTGCAAGCAACACTGAGATTGGTTTCGTCTCAGGATATCAAACCTAATATTGATGCTCTGGTTGATGCAAAACGCTGCCAGCTAAGTGGCCAAAAATGAAATGACTGTCAAAATTAGCACTGACGTTTCACATTACAGTTAAAGAAGTTAATAAAAAAGTTAATAAATTGACTTTTAATAGCATACTATATTTTAATACTATACTACATTACTCTTCATTTTTTTTCTGCCTACCTCCAGGTGCTTCCCGCCGCCAAACAGCTGTTGGTGGCGCTTAGCACTTTCCAGGAGGGAGGGGGGAGGAGCGGGGAGCCGCGCGCTTAGGGGAGGAGGTGGAGAAGAGACAGGGCAGGGGCGGGGCCTCATGGAAGGGGTGGATTGGGGGTGGGGCCAGGGGCAGCAAGGGGGCGTGTCAGTGATGCGGCCCTCGGGCCAATGCACTAGTCCTCATGTGGCCCTCGGGGTCATTTGAGTTTGAGACCCCTGTTTTAAACCAAGGGGTCACTTACTGTAACTGTGGCAGTATGGTACAAAGCGGGTGGGGAATGGCCTTAGAGATGCAGGCCCTGTTTAAGCCTATTGAAGGCTTTATAGCTCAAAACCTATCTATATAAATAAAAATCCCTGCATCATAATTCAGATATACTGATAGTTATAGCAGTGACCTCCTGATCAGTCAAAGGATACTAAGTATATAAGGTTCAGGGAAATCAAAGCAGCAGCTAAAAACTAAAACTGTATGAGTGACTTTATCTTCCTATATATTATATATGGGACATGTTTTAAAGAAGCAACTTTTCACTAACTTTGGAACACCCAAGGGGCGTGCCTACTCTCACTTTAAGTAACATGCAATAGGTGGTTCAAGACCTGAGTTGACCCACTACAGAACATAGACGACAGTATAATTAACTTCAGCACTGTCATGGGAAGAGTTGTACCGGACCTGAGCACTTTCAAACAGTGATCTTTAGCAGCGGATTTATTTTTAAAAGAGAAATCTAGACAAAAAGAACCTTAAGTCAAAAGGGAGGACATTAAACTCCTTAGATTTTACACATAGGCCAACACTGCCCATCACAGACCAGAGCAGCATGGCACACCTTGCAACAGGAAAACACTGTGCAGTTAAATGGCAATGTTTAAAGGGTTCTTTGAACCAGCCAGGGCAGAAAGACAGCCTCAGGTCAGCTCCCGGATAGGCCCAAAGTGACACATGGGATGGAAGTGAGGGTGCAGGGGCACCAGACGGGCAATAACCAAACCAGTGGAACCAGACGGGCAATAACCAAAGTCACAAAATCAAGCCAGAGACTGTATCTTTGCATAGGTGGGAAGCTGGGAGCCGGTGAGACAAACAGGCTCCCAGCACAGTGATGCTGGTATAGTTTTTACAGTGGGGGTGCTGAAGGCGGACGCCATGTCGTTGGGTTGTTTTACTACTTTATCCCGGGGGGAGGGGTGCAGGCAGCAGCCCCCCAAGTCCAGCAGCTGGGCCCCAGCGTGTCCTCAAGAGGCAGGTTTTGGGGGAAGCCAAGAGCCCCCGCTGAGAACCTGCACCTGCCCGGCCGGGAACTCACACCCCGCCCGGAGTCCGCAGGTGCGCTGCGGGCCTCGCTCACCGCCCTGCCGCCGCGGCGGCGGCACCTCCAGCGGGGCAGCTCCGACTCCCGCCTGGCTCCGTCCGTGTCGGGGCTATGGGCGGAGGGAGGGAGGGACCGACCGACCGACCGCCCCGCGGCTCGGCTCGGCTCGGCTCGGCCCGGCCCTGCGGCAGCCGGAGGGGCTCGGGGAGACGCGATCCCGTCGCCAGGCTGTGCCAGGGAGGGTGTGCGCGCGTGGACGCACCAAGCAGAACACCCACCCCGCTGTGATGACCCCACCCCTTTCTGCTGCTTTACGGCAGCCTGCTCCGACACTGTCGCGCCCCTTCTGCTTGGCTAGCCAATGGGGAACGGCCCGGCGACCTCTCCCCTTCCCCCAGCACGGTAGCCGTAAAGCAGGGGTGCGTGCGGGGGTTGCCGGAGCAGCGCACGTGGCCGGGTGAGTGGGGGCTGGAGGCCGCTGGGGGGAGCCGCGCGTTGCGGGGGTCGCGTGCGGGGAGGGGTGGGTCCCCCCAGCCCCCGCAACCTCCCTGCTAGGCCCGGCTCGGCTCGTCCCGTCCCGTCCGGCTCCACGGCGCCAGCGGGATCTTGGGGTCGCCCGTGGGGATCCCTCGGTGTCCGTCTCGCGGGGGCGGGTGAGGGGACAGGGCCCGCTGAGAAACTCCTGGGACACGCACTGCGCCTGGCCCGTCTGACGGGTGGTACCGCGCGGTGGCCTGTGCTGAGTGCGCTGAACTCCTGTGGCTCGCAAAGCCCTTAATCGCTGGCGTCTGTCACCCCTGATTTCAGACCCCGCTCAGCGCCGTGCGTGCCTGGCTTCCTTGCCCACAAACGTCTGGCTTCTGCCTCCTGCCCCTGTCCAGCAGGGCTCTGCCTTCTCCTACTTCACATCCCTCCTCGGTGCGTTGTGCAGCAGCCTCTAACAGGATTAATTTGGACAGATTCAATGAATGGCTGGAGTGGGTGTATTACTTTTGAGCTTCTAATAAGTACACATTACTATTATAAGTTTATTGTACTTTTTTAGGCTCCAGTCCTGTAAACATTTGTGTACTTAACCTTACTTGCATGCTTAAAGTTAAGCGCACACATTAATGATTGCAGGCTAGAGAGATTTTATTTATGTAGCCTTGTCCTATTCTCACTTCCTTATTTGCATTTGTTCTAAGTCGTCAGTCTTAACTTAATGCTGAGCTCTTCAGGGCAGAGACCTTAAGGTGCCTACTGTACTCTTGGACACAGTACAAATAATAAACGCTTAGTAAACAAGGTTTTATATACAGTTTGCTTTTACTTCTGCCCCCATCCTGCTTTTAACTGCAGGATCTGGACCTTTAGGAGTGAAAATAGATGATGTCTCCCTAAAAAATGGAAGTACAGAACTTCCGAGTGATAAAACATAGCATTTATTTAGTGTTCAGCCTGATGTTATACAAAAAAAATTTCAAAAATACTCAGTTATAGCATTTTATCATTTCTGTTAAAAACAGGTATTTAACATGGAGAATTTTTGGTGGGAGGGAGAATGCCATTGACTGTGAACATTATGGGATACTTAGGCAAGCAGCTGTAATAAGTTAACCTGGTTTGGTAATCAGATGCACAAATGACTAAAAGAGAAATGGGAAACTAAATTTATAATGAGAAAAGTACCAGTTAGAGATACAAAATTATAAATTATTGCCACAGTCTATTACTACTTGTTTTCTTTTGTCAGTTCTATCATATAGCTTATGACAAAGGATTTTTTTTTTAAAGTTAGAGAAGTCATTATGCTCTTGAACTAAAACAGACACATCCATTCATGGTCCCCAACAAGTTGTGCCTCTTTTTCTGTATTTCAGTGTCACTGCTATGGAAGCCAAAGGTAAAAAGAGATTCACGGGGAAAAATGGAAAAGCACCACAAAGAAAACATAAATTTAAAAAAGACAATGGTAAGACTGCAAAGAATAATATTTCATAAAACTGTTCTTATTGAAGGGTGGAGAATGCAACAGGTACAACAAACTCAAATTCATCTGCATAAGTGGGTTAATCTTACGAAAAATACATTAAATATAATATTGAAAATGAGGAGCTGAGATGGCGCAAGTGGACTAAATGTGCAAACCCTTCAACTTTGATCCAAAATACTATATTGGGTTAAAATTGAAAATGTTCTCATTTTAATCCACATTTTCCCAAGTTGCCAACCATGCTGAAGAATGTAGTTGCTTTGCATTCTCTACTTAAGAGAGTCTCTCATAACTGGAATAATAAAATTGCTACAAGATAGGATTGAGGCACTTTAGGGAACTGTAGCTCAAGCTAGTGTTTGTCTCTTCACTTTCACATTCATGCATTGCCTATTTTTATTAAATGCAAGGGGGGAAATATTCAGCATTATCACTAGATGGCAGATTAATGATATAAAGCTGTTTCACTGTGAAAATAATGTGAATAATTAATACGAGCAAGAACAGAGTCCTTTATTAGGTTCAGGAAGCATAAATCTAAAAAATCCATTGGCAGTTATTTTCTCTAAGGCTACATTGCACTTTTGTCAATAAAATTTTTGTCGGTCAGGGGTGTGAAAAAACCCACACCCCTCACTGACAAAAGTTTTACTGATGAAAAGCGCCCGTGTGGACAGAGCTTTGTCAGCTACTGCCACTCGTTGAGGGTGATTTTATTTTGCTGGCAGGAGAGTGGCTACACAGGAGACCTCAAAGGTACACAATGTAGGCATAGCCTAGGTTTTGTTCTTTTTAAAAAAATTTTTAAACAACCTAATTGTGCATCTGAGAGGATGAGTTGTATGTAAGATCTCTGTACTTTCTTGCCATGTTGTAAGTGCCTACTTGCTCACAATTTTTGCTGTCTTTTAACTGAATACCACAGTTTTTATAGAGGCTTTTAATAAACAGAAAAGAGGAGAAATTGCTCTGTTGAAATGTATACATGTTGTGTTCCTGTATTTTGCTGTCATTGCTGTCAAACTGGACCTTTAGAAGGTGTGCAGATTTACCACAATTTGCTTTGCAACCATCACACAAAACATTTAGCCATTTTATGCCATTTGTGCCTGGTTGCTTTCATTGGTAGAAGTTTTCTGAGCATCCAAGAGTGAGCAATTACCATGCCTTGTATCTAGAGTCACCAGATACAAGCCAGAGATAAACTAACCTGCATCCATTCACATTATACCAATTAGACTACTTGTGTTCTTCAAATAGTTTGTTTATAGATGTTTGCAGGACTGGGGTCTTAGATTTCAGAGGCAGTGAAAGTCTTACTACCAATAAGGCAGCTTTGTTCCTTTAGAATTATCCTCTGTTCACCTTTGGTATTGCATTGCATCTATATGAAGGATTTAGGGCAAAAGTAGAAGGATCATAAAGCTATGATGAAAAGGCTAGGTGGGTGGGATATAAAATTGTTATAGATTAGTAAGAAAGCTGGGGGCTTTTCAGGATCTGATTTTTTTTTTTTTTTTTAATATTCTGTGTCCGCATGCATGGATTTTGGTGTATTATGCACAATCTAATTGTTACAAAATAATTATTAAAACATTTAATAGTGAAAGAAACTTGGAAAATAATATCAGTCCTTGAAAAGGACACAATCCTATCTACCGTATATACTCGTTCATAAGCTGAATATTTTTGATAAAAAAAGTGATGCATCAAAGAGTGGAGGTCAGCTTATAAATGGATATACACCAAAATTTGATGATTTTAAACTCTATGGAATCATTGAATTGAATATTACATTGTCGTTTTGTTTACCTGGAGCGTCTGCAGGCATGGAGCCCCTCAGCTCCCTGTGGCTGCAGTTTGCCGTTCCCAACCAATGGGAGCTGCGGGATGTGCAAATCACGGCCACTGAGAGCTGAGGGGCTCTGTGCCTGTGAATGCTCCAGGTAAACAAAACATCCCAACTCTGATAGGCTGGGAGCCAAAGTTTTCCAACCCCTGAAATCTAGGGTCGGCTTATGAAAGGGTCATACAGTTTTTGCTATTTTTACCTATCCATTTTAGGGGGTCGGCCTATAAATGAACGAGCCAATGAACGAGTATATATGGTAATTCTTTTTTGTTGTGCATAGAGTCTGGTCCACCAAAGAAGTTTCACAGCAAAGGAGGTGAAGAAGGAAAGCCTAAGTTCAGACCCAAGAAGTCTGAGAAAGGAAACAAAAAACTTGGTAAGGCAAGTGTGAAACAATTCAAGAGTAAGCAGCAACCAGAAAAGTTCACTAGGAAGAGAAAACTCCAGGAGGATAATGAGGGGGGTGAGTATATTATTGTTGTTTTTTTTTTTCTTTTGAAGTGATATATCATCTGTAAAGTATACTCTTACAATAAAATGGAAGCGTATTTTCTTTCAACAATATATATTCTAAAATATGTTAATAGATTTAATTGGGATCAGGGCTATGCTATAATTGCCTTGAATTGTGTGAGATTGTATAATAGGCTTTTTAACTGTACGAGTTGACTGTTCTCTGTTGTAATCACCAGAGACGTAAGTAATTAGGTCATGCCTGTGCCCCTGTTATCCTGAGAACCCCATAGTAGAAATTTGAGATAGGCATGATCACAAATATATGAGGAACCAAGCTGCTTGCACTGGAAATATAGTGGGAGAAGGGGATTGTCTTACTCTTACTCTTCAGTACACTCCTAGATTATCACCAACTTCCACAGTATTTCTAATACTAATAAAACTCTAACTATAAACTATGCTTCTCTGTAGCACTGTATTGGACTTCCCATGGAAAATGTTATTTCAGCCAATTTAAACTGATTACTATACAAGTCACATGACCCACAGCCTGTGGCAGTGAAAATTCCAGTTTAACATAGGCAGTCCACCAGTAAACTAAACTTATCGGCTAATTTCTTGGTATGATGGCATAAACCAGGGGTGGGCAAACTACAGCCTAGGGGTCACATCCGGCCCTCCAGGGGAGCGGGTCCGGGGCTTGCCCTGCTCCGGCACTCCAGCTAGGGAGTAGAGTCAGGGGCTTGCCCCACTCTGTGTGGCTCCCGAAAGCAGCGGCATGTCTCCCTTCTGGCTCCTACGCGTAGGGGCAGCCAGGGAGCGCCGCACGCTGCCCCCACCCCAAGCGCTGCACCCACAGCTCCCATTGGCCGGGAACCTGCGGCGGCGCCTGCGGACAGGGCAGCGCACGGAACCACCTGCTCGTGCCTCCGCTAGGAGCCAGAGCGGGAACATGCCGCTGCTTCTAGGAGCTGCTTGAGGTAAGTGCTGCCTGGAGCGTCCACCCCAATCCTCTCCCATGCGCAAACCTCCTGCCCCAGCCCTGATCCCCCTCCCGCCCTCTGAACCCCTCAGTCCCAGTCTGGAGCACCCTCCCATACCCTGAACTCCTCATTTCTGGCCTCACCCCAGAGCCCGCACCCTAACACCTAATTTTGTGAGCATTCATGGCCTGCCATACAATTTCCATACCCAGATGTGGCCCTCGGGCCAAAAAGATTGCCCAGCCCTGGCATAAACTGATGCATAATAGTTTGTAGTGACAAAGAGAACTTCAAGTAATAAATGACTAAACTAAAGCTGTGACTATTTCTATCATCTGCCTTTCAGCCTTACTGATTATTTTTACACAGATTTGATAAAGGCCATTTGGAGATGGTCTCCTTTTGAGGAAAGACCCGCCCCCCGCCTTAATACAAGAGCACCAGCTGCTGACTAACCACTGGTGTTGGTGTCAAAATGTAAAAGTCATGAGTTTTGTCTTGTATCGTGCTTCTAACAATCGTAGCCAAAACTTGAAGAACAAGGGCTTTTCTTCTCCATTTGTACTGTTGGTCTGTAGGCCTATAGCATTTATTCACCAGTTCAATCAGTGTTTTATACTGGATGTTTCTGCATTTTTGTAAATGTATTTTTCTGTGTATGTGCAAACACAGACACTTTTTAGTAAATATTTAGTTCTGTCACTATTTTAATAGTTTCATAACTCTCTGGTTCTGGTGTCTCTTAATGAGAGCTGTTATTTGATTGCTGCTTCCCACAGGCGTACAGTTCTGCATGTAAAGGGCTGTCACAAATGAAGTGTGGCTTAATAATTGAGGGAAACTGGAGGCTCATACAATAACATTAAAGTTCTGTTTTATACGTTTTTTCACTGTTTTAATTTTGATTTAGTTTGGGGAATACTCCTATTTTTTTAAAAACTATAGAAATAGAGGTGGTGGTTGAATTAAATCAGAGTTGCATTCATTTTTTTTAATGGATTTTATCTTAAAACAACTGTAAGCCTTCAGTCTTGCTCATTCGAATTTCAAGCAACACTTCAATTGTCACTAACTATATCAAGAGACTGACAGTTTTCTATTAACTTTTCTCTTATTTGCTCACTTCTGTTTTTTAAAAAAATAGTGATTTATTTTGAGGCATAAACTGATTCTCGGGGCTGGTCTACACTGGGGAGGGGAGGGTCGATCTAAGATAGGCAACTTCAGCTACGCTATTTGCGTAGCTGAAGTTGAAGTATCTTAGTTCGACTTACCTGGCCGTCCTCATGGCGGCAAGTCGACTGCCGTGGCTCCCCTGTCAACTCCGCTTACTCCTCCTACTGAGGTGGAGTATGGGTGTCGATTCAGGGATCGATTTATCGCGTCTAGACGAGATGTGATAAATCGCTCCCCAATAGATCGATTACTACCCGCCAATGCTGCGGGTAGTGTAGATGTGGCCTAAAATACCTTGCGTAAATTGCAGTCCTTTTAAAAAAGGGAAGACTTGGTATTTTGGAGAAAAATGAAGTGTGTGGTGCTAAACTGTTAAACAGTTTATTGTTAAGAGAGTGAGCGTTTGATTCATCCATTTTGTTGGGCTTCAGTTGAACAGTGCTAGTTAGCATGCCTTGCCCCCTGACTTTTCACTTCTGGGAATCTGTATTGTATATAGTGATTAATTTTGCTACGAGATGGTTAAAGCTAAAAGCAAACATTAGTCAACTTTCTCTGTACCTTGAAGTTCATTTATGACATCTCATATGAAGAATCCTTTTAAAGTAATAATCTTGCTGTGCAGCAGTCTTTAGCCACTGTATAGTAAAAGCTCCTAATGAATTCCACTGAATGAAAGGATTAAGCATGCAAGAAGGCTTTACATATAAAGTCGCAGTGGGTAATTGTTAGAGCTGGTATACTTAAATCTATAAATGAACTCATCTGTCGAGAATCTTTTTTTGTTCCCCTCCAGTGCTTTACATACTTGAAAACATCTTGAACAGATCCCAGCTAAAGACATTAACATGTTAATAGGAACAAATTTTAAAAGAGACAAAATCTGTATATAAGAAGAGTTGTCATTTATTAGAGGGCAGTAGATCATAAACTGATTGTGCCCTTTAGTTTCACATTTTTTCTCTTTTGAATATTTATTTTTTATCTACATTCCTTCATAAAAGGAGGGTGCCAGTGGTAATGATCAGAGGTAGGTGTAGTGTTCACAGTTGAATATGAATTATTTTCTAGCACAACATTTTTGAATTCTGACAGTTTATCTCAAGGATGTGAAAGGCAAGAACCCCACCAAGTTTAATTTTTGTGGGCATATACTCCTTGTTATCTAAGATCTCACAAAAAAATGGTGATTTAAGTTTCTCCCACTTTTTAGGGATGGGAAGTGAGGTGAGAACGGGGGATATGTTGAGCCATATTCTGAAGTAAAGTCACTAGAGGGGTGGTAGGTGTATTTTGGGTCAGAATTCATCCCATTAAGACTTTAACTTACCTCTATCCTTTGTCAAAGCTTTCAGAATAACATGGCAGTTGTCTTGCTCTTCCAATATCTGATATCTCCCAGGCAGAAGCTGCCAGTCCTAGCAAGTCACCAACGATGCAGTTCACAAAGGGGGCTACAACTGAGCATTACAGTGCCTGACTATTAGACTACCTGCCTTGTGGAATTCACAACCCAAAATTAGGTAGCCAGGTTCCTTATACAATGCATAGGGAAAGTTAGGTGCCTAAAAAGAGGGATTCACAAAAGTCGTCATGCTGAGGGTGGAGCTGCCTAAGTTAGTCAATAGGAAATGCAGAGGACAGGGTTTGGTCTAAGCCCTGCTCCTCAAAAGGAGTTAGGTGCTTAAATCCAGGCCAGAGGATGGCACCTCCTTCCACTCATGATTCATAGCAGTGAACTCTCCTGGAGTAGGCACTTAAGCCATGGCTCAAGAAGAGCCCAATAGCCTGGTGGCTAGAACGCATGCCCAGGATGTGGGAGACAATCTCCACTTGCCCAGGGTTCAATCTCAACTCTGGCTGAGTTGGAGTAGGGACTTAAACCCAGGTCTCCCACCTCCCAGGTGAGTTCCCTAATCAATGGGTTTTGGGATATTGTGCAGTGGATCTCTCTCAACCTCTCCTGCTGAAGATGTTCCACTTTGTATGAATGCTTCGATATTCAGAGAGCTGCAGACTATACCTGGGAAGTGGGAGACAAGGTACCTTCCCTGCTCTAGTGAATACTGACGACCATCACTACATCCTTCATTTTGTGTGGAGCCCCATCAGATAGATGTGCTTTAAAGCAGCCCCTGAGCACATTTATTGGATCAGTACCTGTAGGTGAAGGTTGTGAATCCCCATCCCACCAGGGATTAGGCATGATTGTTTCCACTGATTAAAAGTGACATAGGCTTCTACAGTTAGATGGCAGCTGAGCAGCGGTTTTGTGAATGCCATTGGCACCTAAATGTTGGTCTTAGACAACTAAAGAGTGCAGTTCAGTACTCGAATCCCCCTGTGAATCCCACCCCAAGTGTTGAGTATGTATTCACCCTTTCAGATTAGCTAGCTAGGCAGTCATGGTAGATCCTCAGCTCATGTAAATTGCCAGAGCTCTGTTGACTTCATTGGACACCAGTTGAGGAGCTGCCTCCCAATCTCCAGTAGAAGACTATTACTGTGTAATAAACAATGTTTTGTTTTTATCATCAGGGTCAGCACCTAAGAAGCCTAAATGGAATGATTTTAAAAAGAAAAAGAAGGAATTAAAGCAGAGCAGACAATTAAATGACAAAACAAATTATGACGTAATCATCAAATCAAAACAGATATGGGAAAGTGTGAGAAGGTAATAATGGCTCTATTATGGTTTTTTTCATACAGTTCTTTTTAATTACTACTCATGCAGTGGTGATGCATTGCTCATTCTGTCTTGATACCTTCATGAATGGGTATGCTTGTATTTCTCCAAGTAAATTCCATGAATAGATTATAATCTAATTAGCTTGAATTAGAATTCTCTGACGGTCTCAAGTTAAATTTTGATGGCTGACGGTAGAAATAGTCGTGAGGCACCTGGGTTGATCTTGGTAAAAATCTACAAAAATAATAATAATAAGTGGGCATAAATTCAGGGGAGATCATTTAGATTAAGATAATTTGAGGCCTGATCCTGTAAAATGCTCAGGACCTTATTGTCCCACTGGCTGAGGCTCTTTGAAATTTTATGATCTGCCCTTACCCTTAGGGAGTGAAATATACTTATGCTTCTGGCCAGGACTTTCATAAATGGGTACCTAAAGGTGGACTTGTGGGAGCTCATTTTAAAACAAAACATTTTGTCTGCCTTGCTTTCTAGCTCATGACTTCCAGTTATTTTTGTATTTCCAAAAGCTGCTTTTTCATCTAAGATTCTCCTGCTTGTCTGTTTTTGTTTGTAGGAAAAACTGTGACAAGGAGAAGCGAGAGAAGCTAATAAATGAACTACAGAAACTGCTTCAGGGGAAAATTAAAACTGTAAGAAAAATACAGTAACAAACGTAATTAAAACTCAAAGTGTGCAAGTTGATAAACCCCTTTTTTTGAATAATGAAAAAGCGTGTTGCACTAAATGACCTTGTGAACCATACAGTACAACCCTATTTATCTAGAAGCTACAGGGGACATTGAAAATATCCAGATAGAACAAGGTTTCAGCGAATGAAGAAATTGGGTTTGAAAAGATTGCACTCTCTGCTCCCAGTCTTTTAGGATAATAGTGCCAGGAAAACTTTGCTGATCAGGTTGCTTTAAAGTGGACTTGTTAGCAGCCAGCATTCTAATCTCTAAAATTCTCATTGGATATAAGTGAACTTTGGTTAACTTGCAGTTTCAGTAAGAGTTGTACTTGTAGTGGATTTTTGCGATTGATTCTCTTAAAAACCCTACACCAAAGTTAATGCTCTGGTGCACATTTCTACCATTACATTTTAAATACTAACAGTTTCATTATTTTTACTTCACTTTTTAGGTGTGTATGTTCACTGTGTATTGTAGTGAAGCATAGTCAACTGTTGGGTTTTAAAGTGAATTGAAATTGTGGCTGCTCGATGCTGCCTACTTTGTTAGATTGAGCATCCTGATCATATTGTCTTGTGCTAGGGTGAGACTGTGTGACTGTTGTCCCTGTGAGAGTCTCGAGAAAACAGGATGTGCATCTCACGGGGCTGTTCCAGTCAATAAAATACTCAATATTTTTGGTACATATTTACAGATGATGGCAAAACGTTCCTTTGCCTGCTGTAGCAGGTATTGATTGTAATCTCTGTTTGGTAAAGAAATACTGGAGCAATGAAAACTGTTAAAACTACACTTAGTTTAAAACTTGTTTGTTTCTTTATAATGTATTATATTTATATAGCATCTATTTGCCATGGCGTCCTACCTGCTGCATAAAACTATACTCTTAATAGAGTAAATGTGTTAAAATAAACTTTTGCCATGCAATGTCACGCAGAAGGCTGGGATAATAAAAATGTTTATCTTACAGATGGCATTTGCACATGACTCAACACGAGTTATCCAATGTTTCATTCAGTATGGCAATGACAAGCAAAGGCAAGAGACATTTGAAGAATTAAAAGGTATTTTTTCCTTTTTATATTGTATTTGCTTTGGAAATTGGCACTGTTTTGTATAATGTAGCTCTCAATGTATTTCTTTGCTCCCAAAACTCTATTGCTACACATGTTTGAGTTACTTTTTTCTCTTTAGGTGTCACTTTCTGATAAATTAATTCCTGCTTGAGTGCAAAAGGTCACCGAGCAATGGCTTTTAGTTTTGTTTTGTAGGAAAGTAAACAAACATGCAATTACAAGGGGTGATAAAAACTAACTGCTCTTTTTCTTTTCCTCCCCAGATAGCCTACTAGAATTGAGCAAATCCAAATATTCCAGAAATATTGTAAAGAAGTTTCTTATGTATGGGTGGGTATGAAGAAGTAAACCAGTTTTTATATATTTTTTTTTCTTACATATATTGTTAATTTTGGAATGTGAATGCACTTCTTTATTATTAATCTGTGTATCGTGAATAATGGCTTTGGCCCAGGCTGTCCCCTCCATGTGAAATTATCTTGGTAGTGTATTTGGGCATAAGGATTGCAAACTACCTGCTGTGTATAATACAGTCTCCTTGTCACAGGGTAGGCTTTCTCTTCTCAGAAATTCTGAACAGCAAATAAAAATCCAGACTACAAGTGCAAAAGAGAGGGGGAAAAAACACACTCAAAACCTTCCCTTGTTTAATGTATAATAAAGTCCTACAAAGAAATACCCTTCCCTTTGTCAAGGTTACAGTAGTGCAGAAAAATGTGTCGGCTCCTCCTGCAGAGTTTATCCAAAGTCTCCTAAAATAAATGTGCACCCCTACTGTGAAACAAGGAGCTTTCTGTTTATCCTTAGCTTGCTCTGCCTTTTCCCTGGTAGACAGACTGTCACCGATCATTTTCTTCTTCTGTTTCCTTCAGCTAGATCAGCTAGGTTTATGGAGCTTAGCTGTGGCCTGGTCTAGACTTAAAACTTAGGTTCACATAGCTACGGGGCTGATGGGTGTGAAAAATCCACCCCCTGAGCGATGTAGCTCTGCAGACCTAACTCCTGGTATAGATGCAGCTGGGTTGCTGGAAGAATGCTTCCATTGCTTTATCTACTATCACTCGGGCAGGTTTCCTACAGTGACAGAAAACCCCCTTCTGTCTCTGTAATCTGCATTTGCACACAGGGTTATGCTGACTAGCTGTGGCACCTGTAGTGTAGGTATGGCCCATGTGCTCCTCACCCTTCCCTCTCTGCTTCTACACTATTGCAGAGCTGACAGGGAAAAAAAGGTTGAATGAGAATGCCTATGGATCCAAGACACAGCCACCAAAAGGCACCAGATGACTCAGATGGTTAACACACCCCATCAACATACCTATTCAGTCCACACACTTCCAAGCAGAGACTTTAAGTTGCAGTTAATGGCGCTTGAAGTAGCATTGGCTGATGGTGGGCTCCTTTCGTATCTGTGGATGCTAGTGAGAAGCTCAGGGGGACTCAGTTGCAGTGCTACTGTTATCACCATGGACATGAGCTTTTTGTTCGCTTTTCTAACTGTATTTTCAAAGTAGGTGTTTAGTTAACGTCCCAGGTGTAGATGCCTGTCTTTGTTGTCTTATTGTGCTAATACTTAATCACTTAAATATATACATTTCCAAAAATAAAGCTAATAACATCTCTTTTCCCTAATCTCCTCTCTCTTTTGGTGTCCATCTTTACACGTGGTACAGAACAAAACCACAAGTTGCAGAAATAATTAAAAGCTTTAAAGGTGAGGTAAAAAAAATGCTCCGCCATTCTGAAGCATCTGCTGTGGTAGAGTATGCATACAATGATAAAGCCATTCTGGAGCAAAGGAACATGCTAACAGAAGAGCTCTATGGGAATACATTCCAAGTTTACAAGGTAATGTTTGGTCCTTCCTCCGCTTCTAGTCTATGATATTTTATTCATGGTGTTACTGTTTCATTCCCTTATCTGTTAGCCTTAAATTAATTTATGTCCCGAAGGATGGCTCACCTGTAAACTTGTTTTTCGTGTTTCAGATTCATGTTCAATAGCACATTTCCATTATGTATCGGTGGGTTTTTGCTTTCATTTAACTTAGGCTGGGATTTTTCAAAGGAGCATAAGTAAATTGGGCACCCAAATCCCTCAGGCTCCTTTGAAAAATCTCATCCCTCGTTGACTTAACTGACTTCCCCATCATCCTATTCAACACCAAATCTATTATGTAAGTGACAAAAGTAACCTTTTAACTTGTCCAATGTGAAGTTTGTAAATTAACCTGGAGCGGAAAAAAATCAACCATAAACTAGCCAAGCATTTAGAAAATAACATTTGAGAGAAATTTTGCTTCCTGACACAAAATCTATTAGATATATATAAAGAAAAATTACCACTTGCATTTACTACTCTGATTCAGATATATTTAAATTTAAGAAAAACTTGTCTTCTGAGCCAATAGGATTTATTTTCCCTTGACAAGTCATCTTTTTATTTGTGTTACTAAAATCTTTTGCGTCATCCTCAGAGATGTGCATATTTTCCCCTGGCTATGAATACGTAATGTTAGCTGGGAATAAAACAACCCTAAAGATATAAATTAAACACACAGTGTACTTTTTTTGTCCCCCCTTCCTCTCCCAAATTGCCTGTGCAACAGTTGCGAGTGTGTTCTTAGTTTGAAATTCAGTATGTTTACCCTCATGTCTTCAAATTGCAATAATTACTCTTTTTATCCTAATGTGGAAACAAAAGTAACACATGTACATGTTAGAGAAGGAGCACTGGAAAAAAGGTTTATTAGGAATTCTAAGGTTTCCAGACTTAAGAGTGTGGGAGTCAATTCTCTATAAAGACACCAGATTTAACAATTGACCAGGAAAATCATTTCACTTTCTTCTAACGCCAAGAATCCTAATATTGCAAGACCTTAGTTCTTCAAAGCTTTGGTTTTATAATGATTTATAGCATACTCCTTAATAATGACTTCCAGCTCTTTTTTCCCCTTCCTTTTAATGAGATGCTGGTCACTGGAACATCCTGTCTTATCAGCTGGCTCTGCTAAGAGCAGCTTCTCTCTCTGCAGGTGACACTAAACTGGGAGGAGTACTAGATACGCTGGAGGGTAGAGAGAGAGTACAGAGGGACCTAGACAAATTAGAGGATTGGGCCAAAAGAAACCTGATGAGGTTCAATAAGGACAGGACGGAAGAATCCCATTCACTGTTACAGACTAGGGACCGAATGGCTTGGGGCAGCAGTTCTGCAGAAAAGGACCTAGGGGTTACAATGGACGAGAAGCTGGATATGAGTCGACAGTGTGCCCTTGTTGCCAAGAAGGCTAATGGCATTTTAGGCTGAATAAGTAGGGGTATTGCCAGCAGATCGAGGGACTTGATCATTCCCCTCTATTCGACATTGGTGAGGCCTCATCTGGAGTACTGTGTCCAGTTTTGGGCCCCACACTGCAAGAAGGATGTGGAAAAATTGGAAAGAGTCCAGCGGAGGGCAACAAAAATGATTAGGGGGCTGGAGCACATGACCTACAAGGAGAGGCTGAGGGAACTGGGATTGTTTAGTCTGCAGAAGAGAAGAATAAGGGGGGGATTTGATAGCTGCTTTCAACTACCTGAAAGGGGGTTCCAAAGAGGATGGATCTAGACTGTTCTCAGTGGTAGCTGATGACAGAACAAGGCGTAATGGTCTCAAGTTGCAGTGGGGGAGGTTTAGGTTGGATATTAGGAAAAACTTTTTCACTAGGAGGGTGGTGAAGCACTGGAATGGGTTACCTAGGGAGGTGGTGGAAACTCCTTCCTTAGAAGTTTTTAAGGTCAGGCTTGACAAAGCCCTGGCTGGGATGATTTAGTTGGGGATTGGTCCTGCTTTGAGCAGGGGGTTGGACTAGATGACCTACTGAGATCTCATCCAACTCTGATATTCTATGATTCTTGGAATAGTTACCAGTGTGACTTGATGGGCTGAACCCCAAAAGGGGCTCTCGTATTTGATTGACCAGCATAGTCTTGGATAGGAAAATTCCAGAAGGTTTCCTCTTTCTGTTCTATTGGATAGTAATTTATTATCCAACTGACGTGTTGCCATGCCTAGCCCTGATGCTTTGAAAACTTACAGGGAGAGAGGCACATCAATATATGTACTTAGCATGTTGCCTTTGGCTGATTCCCTTATTTCTCCATGTAATGCCTGACGATGTTATGAATACCTGGGAATATATGTTAGTGTAGAAGTGTAGATCGGTTTGTTTGCTTTAGTTTAATTTGTATACATTTGTTTCATTTTAAATTGTAACTGTTTTTGACATCTTTAAAATGATGTAACTTAATTTTGTTTAAACCCCTACAAAACTAAATTAAGATATGAAGGTTGTTGCATATACTGTGGGGTGTTTTTCCTTCTCAAATTGTGAATGGATGTTGAAGAAAACTTTTTTTTAGAACCTGAAAAGCAGCAGTAATAATTAAACCTTGTGTGGGGTGTTTTCATTTCAGTCCCCAGTTCACCCTACACTGGACAAAGTATTAGAGGCTCATCCTGAAAAGCAAGAGGCCATTATGGATGAAATGAAACAGATTCTTACCCCAATGGCACAAAAGTAAGGGCAAAAATAACTTTTTGAAGACAAGACATGACAGAGACATGACAATTGTGTGTGGGGTGGGGGATATTGTGGTCACACTGCAAAAAGTACTGTTTTCTTTCCTGTTCAGCCACATTTACTACTGCAGCCATAGTGACTAACTGTAATTCCACTCACTAGGAATTCTAAATCAGTGTATGGCATATTTCTCGCATACTAGGATATCAAAAGACAATTCATGCAGTTCGTATTAAAAATTCCAGGTGTATTATACTACAGCCTTTAAAAAACAAAACAAAACAAAAAAAAACCCTACAGAATTAAGCAGCCGTGTATTTCTTTATAAATGAGACTCAGGCAGACTGACCCAATGGTCTCTTGGAAAAACATCCTGCAAGGTGTGCAAAAGTGCAGTTCTTGATTGACTTTTTCACACTTTAAAACAGAGGTGGGCAAACTACGGCCCACAGGACCATCCTGTCCAGCCCCTGAGCTCCTGGCCCAGAGGCTACCCCCTGCTCCTCCCCCGCTGTTCCCCCTTCCCCACAGCCTCAGCTTGCTCCACTGTGGGTGGCGGGGCTGCGAGCTTCTGGGGCAGTGCAGCTGCAGAGCCCAGCCTGACCCGGTGCTCTGTGCTGCACGGTGGCATGGCTGGCTCCAGCCGGGCAGCGTGGCTGTAGCACTGCCAGCCATCAGCGCTACAGGCAGCGTGGTAAGGGGGCGGGGCGGGTTGTTGGCTAGAGGGCAGGGGAGTTTGGGGTGGGGATAGGGGTCAGGGCGGTCAGAGGGCAGGGAATAGGGGTGTTGAATGAGGGCAGGAGTCCCAGGGGGCAGTCAGGTTCCAGAGGCAGTCAGGGGACAGGGAGAAGGGGTGGTTGGATGGAGCCATCAGGAATGAGGAGGGGTTGGATGGGGTGCCGGGGGGCAGTCAGGGGACAGGGAGCAGTGGGCGGATGGATGGGGCAGGGGTCCTGGGGGAGGAGAGGGGGCTGTCAGGGAGCGGAGGTGGGGGTTGGATGGGGCAGGAGTCCTGGGGCGGGGGCAGGGAGAAGACCGGCCCATGACCCCCTCCCCTAACCGGCCCTTCATATAATTTCGGAAACCTGATACAGGCCTCGGGCCAAAAAATTTGCCCGCCCCTACTTTAAAAGAACGTTTTTTGTTGTTTCCTTTAAGAATACTTTGTCTATGACACTTCGCTTGTGCCTCATTAGGGCTGCTGGTTGTAACTTCTCTTCCTTACTATGACTGACTTCCTGAACTGAAAGAGTATCCTAATATTTTCAGCATCATAAGACAGATAACTGTAGGCTACAGTTAGACCAGAGGAAATGGAATTGTGTGTTTGAAAGAGTGTGTGACTTTCTTGTCTTTTCCCTCCCCCCCCCTTCCCCCCCACATACAGAGAGGCTGTGATAAAGCACTCACTGGTACATAAAGTATTTTTGGACTTTTTCATCCATGCTCTCCCAAAACAAAGATCTGTAAGTATTTCTAAAATGACTTAAGTATAAATGTTTTAATTTCTTGCAGTAATTTTTATGAACTAACTAGAGTTTTGTTAAATGCCCCAGATAGTGAACTAGGTGGGATATTCAGCACACAAGTGTTTCTGCTGGGTTTTGTGTGTGTTGTGTTTAGGTTTCCTGAAGTAGCAATTCACCAACTTCTTCCTTGTGAAACACCAGCCCTTACTCTTGAAGATTCTGTGCTTTGTAGACCTGAAACAAATACCAAAAAGTTATTCAACATTAAAATTATGGTGATAAGCCCCTTTATCTTGTTTTAGGAGACAACCTTAAACAAGGATCTTATTGGTAGGGTACCCTCATTTTTATTTAGCTGCAGGTTATCTTTAAAACAAACATTACTCAAATAAATTCTTTTAATAATTAAAAAAATATACTATTTTGCAATTTTTATAGCAACAAGAAATGCTCTTGTCCTTCATTATTACACATATACCTAGTTAAGTTCAAGTCCCTTCATGTAAATGAGCATTGCCATCTTGATTGGAAGTTTCTCTCTACCTATGGAGGCGCTAGGAGATGGAGATATATGTCAGTAATGTGTAGTAACTTGATGTTTGTAGCTCTGGTGGTCCTAGGATATTATAGAGACAAGGTGGGGGAGGTAATATCTTTTAATGGACCAACTTCTGCAGGTGAAAGAGACACACTTTCGAGCTACACCGAGCTCTTCTACCTGAAGAAGAGTTCTGGGTAGCTCAAAAGCTTGTCTGTCTCAGCCACAGAAGTTGGTCCAAAAAAAAAAAAAATATTACCTTTCCCACCTTGTCTCTCTAGTAGTTTCATGGTTACTATGCATTCTCACAATAAAAGAATATTTTGTCCCATTGTGTACAACAAATGTTTTTAATGAGACTTCACAATACATTTTGCAATAACTGAAAAACAGTTCCCATAATAACTGCAACGAATATGTCTTTTTGAAAATGTGCAGTGATTCTTTAACAGTCTGTCCAAAGGTAACTTACTTGCAGTGCTGGTTCTCTGAAAGTGACAATAGGTCTTGATTTTACACTCTGGAGTCTGTGGCAAAGACTTTATTGGTGCAGGAGCAGGGCCATACTATGTAAATGGCTGCTTGCCCACCTGCCCATCCTTCCTTCGAAATTTCTTTCACAGGCTATATCAGGATGTTTAGACTCTTGACTTAAGAACCTACAGAGGTTCTAACACAGTAACTCTTTCCCAGTCACCATGCTTGTGATTACAGTTTTGAGAGGGGAAGTCTAAGCATATGTCTACGCTGCATTGACACAGCTACGGGGCTTCAGCAATGCCACTGTAGTGCAGATGCTTCCTATGTTGATGGAAATGTTTTTTCCATTGATGTAGGTAAACCATCTCCAAGAAATGGTAACTAGGTTGATGGAAGAATTCTTCTGTCAGCCTACCTTCATCTATGGTGGGGGTAAGTCGAATGAACTATGTTGCACAGGGCTCAAAATTTTTCACAGCCTTGAGCGATGTAACTAGGTCAACTTTTTACTTTTATGTGTAGAGTAGGTCAAAGACATTTCTATGGCTTTAGGACCCTTTTGATGCCAATTGCATAGGCCGGCACAATACAAGAGTGTGGATTTAGGCGCAGTGATACTCTTCAGAGGGTTACAGGTAAAATATGTATCTTTTCTCTAAGACTCTTGTCAAAAAATAATCCCCCAGTTATCTTTTCTTCCTCAGGAAATGATTGAAGCAATCAGAGAAGCAGTAATCTACCTGGCACATACACATGACGGAGCCCGAGTAGCCATGCATGCTTTATGGCATGGTACACCCAAGGTACAGTATGCACTTTAGCCTACTCACCCCTATGCAATAGGTTCCTAGTTGGCTCTGCTGTCATTGGAAACTTTGATTTTGTTTGAGGCTCAGACTGTTTGTATTGCTTTTTCCAGTGATCTTTGCACTAATGCAATTACCCTGTATAGATTACTTTGTCAGGGCATGCATGAAAATGCACCAAACCATGGCCCTGACCTATTAGCAAATATAATCTCTGTATTTGAGGGTGGAAATGGCCACACATAATTTTTTACAATGGAAAAACTCCTTTTAAAAAAAAAAATTATGGAGGCCACCAGATAGTGCTTTTAACTTTTTGAATGTGTTACAATTTCCTCAGTATCTATCCCTTAGATTTCCTGTAGCTGGAAGAAATTTGGAGATGGGGAAAGAATGGTAAAGAAGCTCATAATGTAGAACATTTTTAACTTCAGAATGTAAAAACTTTAAAAACTTAAAATTATAAATAAATTTAAAGGCTTCTCTGTTTGCCAAAACTTGTGTTTAGGGTTTCTCCTTCATGAGTTGATGCTATGTCAAGCCATGTAAGGGATAGCAGTTACCCACTCTGCTTTAGGTGTTAAGGGTGTCAGGAGCACTTTCAGAAACTACATGGACCCTTCCACGTAAGGATATGTCTACATCGAAGCGGGGAGTGTGCTTTCCAGCACAGGTAAATGGACATACACTAGCTCTGCTTGAGTTAGTGCACTAAAATAGCAGTGTAGCTGCACTGGCTCCGGCTAGCTGCCCAAGTACAAGCCCACTCGACCACCCAGGTACATACTTGGATGGTTAGCCTGAGATGCTGCCAAGGCTGAGTGCACTATCCGTGCTGGAAAGCATGCTCCCAGCTGCTACGTAGACATACCGTACGTGAAAAGAAATAGTTACATGTATTTTTTTTTTAATGAACTTGTAATTTAAGTCTACCTACCTTGATAGGGCATGGCCCTTAAGTAGAATGATAAAAAGGGACAGAGCAGTGTCTGAAGGGCCAAAAATGAAGGCCGGAGAGGAAGTCTTTTGGAGGATATACTCCTAGTGAAGCCTCTTGAGAACAGAGCCCCTGCTGATGCATAGTTTAGGAGTCTTGCTGAGCAGATGTCTGCCCTAGAGGAGGAGTTGAGGTATGTGAGATAAAAGTTCCCTCTTGTTTTCTGTAGGAGTTGTGCCACAATGAACTGATTGTCTGGGCATGGGTGGGGTTGGCAGACTGACCACCTCCTGCACACAGCAGGAAATCAGCAGCTAGGGGATGTCCATTAGGCAAACAGCCTTTACCTTTAAAATATATTAAATTTGATAACAGCTGCTCTTTCTCAGTTCTCCCCCAAGCCAGCCCAATCTTGCAGAAGGCCCCAGGGTTTCTCTACTGTGCCAAATCTTGCCACAGAATTTGGGTCTTACATTTCACAGTCTCAGTTGGAAAAGTAATGCTTATAATAGTAATTTCTTCTTTTTAAGAAATGAGCTGAAATTAAATTCATATAAAGAAGCTACAAATAGCAACTTAGTTATTAAATTGTTGACAAAGGCTTACTAATGTTTCTCCCTCTTCTTTGGATAGGACAGAAAAATCATTATGAAAACCATGAAGACATATGTTGAAAAAATAGCTACTGTGAGTGTTTATAAACCTTATATTGAAGTAGTCACTGAAGCATTTTCCCAATTTACAAAATATGAATTTGAATTTACTCTGAAGTTAGAACAAAATGTGAAACTGCAGTCTTGATAGTAAACTTAGACTTAAAATACTGATGCTTAACTGTATCAAATGTTAATATACATTTTTGTGGAAAGAGCCTTGCAAGAATTAAAAACTCACTAACTGGGGTTGTATTTCGTGCTAGTAAAATATCTTACAAGTACCCAGTATGCTGTGTTTCCTGCACCTTGTGCAGATGCTGTACATCTGTTATCTTTCTAATTTTTTTTCAAAATATTTTTCTCTTCCTTGTTACTGTGTGAAATACTCAGAAACAAAATGGGAAGCTCAGATTGATACTGATTTTACACGTCGTACTGTCACAAAGTAAAGAAATGGGGGGAAAGATCATTTTTCTCGGTTTCTTTATGTTATAGTAATTGTAAGTATCACCACAATGAAAGGTTAAAAAAACTTCAAACAGGAGTGTCTATTTGATTAAGCGGGCACATTGATGGTGTCGAAGAAAAACTCAGTTCTCACTTTTTGTTTGGATGCAGCAAAATCAAATACTTTATTATTTCTCCAGTAATTACCATGGAGGGAGAGAGTGCCATAGGACACAGGGTCCTGGACAGGTCTCTCACAAACAAAACAAACACAGCAAACTTTATACCTTTTTTTTACATTTCTAGCAATAATAATAACAGTAAAAAAAAAAAACAAAACATTTTTTACATTTTTAATTTCCTTTTATCTTAAAAAGAAAAGAAAACTGCACTGCAGCACTGCACATGTAAGGTCAACAACTTTCACACACACAATTCTTATCTTTCTTGCTTCTTGCTTCCTCAGGTGACAATGCATGATCAGCACGACATGAAAAGGTATTGCTATTCTTTATTATATTTACACAACAACAACAAATATATAATATAATAACTAACAACACTACAAATAATAATAATATAATAATAATATAATATAAATGGGTTGTGTACAATCAAACACAAAGCACAAAACATCAGTACATAAAGTAAACACTCTATAAGCTGTATGAAGGCATTCTCTTCCAGCTTGATATACATTCTAAAAATGGGGAATTGCCCTTGCAATTCAGAATTCTTTGAACCTTTGGTAACAAAGCAAAATGTCAGGTGTCATTCCAGGGTACTGTCTAGAAATCAGTTGAGAGACCAGGTGGTCTCTATTTCCCCAGATGTCTCGAAAAAACAATTAGTCCCACAGGCATCCTCCCCATGGACCTAACCGGTCCATATGCTTGGAAGGACACTGTGAATGTCCACACTTCCATCCAGAAAGTGTCCAAGTATGTCTTCACACACAGCTTGTTGTGCTAATCTAATGGTAGCCCCTTGTGAGCAATCTGGGTATGTAAAAAACTGGATAAGGGCAATGTGTAAAAAAAAATAGGAGGGGGATACATATACACAGTGATATTTATCCAGAGAACACAGAGCCTGTAGAAATAAAAAAAAACCCCAAAATCCAATTAAGTCCACAGTCCCAAGCAAAAGTTCTGTTTCTTCACCAGGGTCAGTTCTCAGTGTCCTTTTCAGTCAGGATTCCTGGACTTTGGCAATGTCAGTGGGAGTGTGTGTGTTCTTCTTTTTTCCAAAAAAGGTTTAGAGGTTTAGCATCCTACAGGAGGTTTTCAGCACATATCACCCCCTGTAATGTGTGCTCTTTTCTAGAAAAGTCTAAAGGCACAGGGTCTCTCAGTCTTCAAGGGAGCTTTTTGAAGTACAGGCTAATCATCAATAGGAAAATTCTTCTGATGTGGAGGGTCTTTTTTGCAGTGAATCCTGTGGTCCAAAGCAGCAGTTTGTGGCACTTTCACAGCAGTGTGTAGTCAGCAGGACTGACTGGGGGGCCCAGCATGGAGCCCAGAGCAGTCTTTCGCTGAGGATCTTTTATGTGAGGCCATTCTGGGTGGTGAGGGCAGTGAGTTGCATATAACTCCTTTACAATCTGTCAGTAAAAAAAAATTCCCACACACTTGATATACACCTACAGGATGGCAAAACGCACAAAAAAATCTTTAAAAAAAATGTCACAACAGTCTGACACCTGCTGCCCTGGGAAAAGCTTCCAATTGGTCTGGGGCCAGCGCATGTTAGCCATTCTCTACTTGGCTTTTTTTTTTTCATTTAACCTACACAAAAAACTTTTTTTTTTTTTCTTACACCTTTTTTTCACCCATGAACATAAATAAACACATACGTTACACAGTAGTATTATCATTCATTGTGTGTATTGTATGCCTCACTAAAAAATAAAATAATACAGAACTTTGGAAAGAACAGCCAGGACAAGCAACACCCACTTTGAACTCACTTAATATAACTAATAAATATAACTTCTAGTCCATCCCACCATCCCCAGCCCAGCCCTCTGGCTAAGTCTGTACTTAACTGTTCATGTCCTTGCTTCCAAAGAGACTGTCAGTATAATTTTTTAACAACAATTCTCAAATTAGAAGATTTGGCCAATGTAGTTTCTTTTTCTTAAAAAAAAAAAATGTATTAGATATCACATTTTTTTTTTTTTCTGATGTAACCACTCTAAGTTACTCTAAACAAGTACAACAAGTAGTATAATGCAACACATCTCATGAAAATATTAAACACAACAATTTTTTTTAAAACACCACAAAACAACACACAGAACACAGAACATAATAATGACTGCTGATAAATCATAGTATATTGAATGTGTAGCTGGCAGCTTAATTTAATGTTCTTTTGATTATCAAAAAAGAGGTCCCACACCTAACGCCCAAATGACACAGCAGAAAAAAATCAGTAACCGTTAAAAAAAAAAAGAGCCAAAGCTAAATAGTGCACCAAAACCAAATAGTGTTTCCTTATTCTATTAGAGCTCACCTATAATCATATTCTTAACACAAAACAAACCCAGTACCACCAAAAAAAAACAAAAACTAACACAACAAAAAAAGAAGAGATAGATGGTGTAAATGCAATTGCTCACCAAATTGTGATAAATTATTATTATTAATTTATCCTCATGTCAGGTGATCAAACTGACAGATATAATCAAACTTCATTAAAATAATAAAACAACAATGGAGAGTGTTGAATGCTCCCACACATCTCGGAAAAAAAAATATGCCTACCCCAAGCAGCCACTTTAATACTTATACATCACCAGACTGGCATGTCTGTGTATTGTTCAGAGAGAAAATAAATAGAGATGGATAGAGATTATCTATGTATACAGCTTGTCCCCAGCATCCAACACATGGCTGATCTCTTTGATGGCTGTTCCTCCCACCCTGAATCTCCCTGGAGATTCCTGCTCAGAGATTCTCAGCCTGTAAACTGTTGGATCTCACTGAACCGTTAGCTTTTAAATGCAATCTCAGTTTTTTTTAACTTACTGCTTTTTTTTTTTTTTTTTTTTTTTTTTTTACAACCAGTTGGGGCTGCTGCAGTTTTACTTAGAGAACTAGCTATAGTCCGCCTAATTCATCGCTTGAGACAAACAAAACAACTTCTTTAGGGCTAGGTTTTTCTTTGTGAATAAGCTCCCACTGAGATATATGATCTTATTAGATTTGAAGTACCTTTCTATGGGCATTGTTTTAATGAATTTTCAACGTATACAGATTCCATCATTTTAAATTTTAGAATATTTAGACTGTCCCTTACCATTTTTCCACCTCACACAGGAGAGACTCACAAGGAGGGGGAGGAAGATGGTTCACACACCTAGACCCAGGCAGCAAAACTCAGTTCTCACTTTTTGTTGGATGCAGCAAAATCAAATACTTTATATTTCTCCAGTATTACCATGGAGGGAGAGAGGCCATAGGACACAGGGTCCTGGACACTCTCTCAACTGGTAAAAAAAAATCAGCAAGCAATACCTATTTTACAGACAATTTCTAGCAATAATACAGACAAAAAAAAACAACAAATACATTTTTTTGTTTATACATAAGTTTTCTATCTCACTAAAACAAGAAAAAAAGACTTGGAATTGGACTGTAACGTCTCAGGAAACATATCTAGGTATCGTGAATAAATAATTGAAGATGTCTGTTTCCACAGTGCCCAGTAGCATTCTAAAGGGAAAATAAGATGAACTGTATTAAGAAGGAAGTAGGGAAGGATACCAAAGCTACAGTGGTACATCCTCATATTGCAGGGAATCTTGGTTGCCTCTTCTTTAAGGAATAGAATTATTATACATCTAGCCCAGTATCCTGTCTTCCAACAGTGGCCACTGCCAGATGCTTCAGAGGTAACAAGCAAAACAGAGCAATTATCACATGATCCATCCCTTCTCGTGCAATCTCAGCATCTCACAGTCAGAGCTTAGGGACACCCAGAACATGGGGTTGAATCCCTGACCATCTTGGCTAGTAGCCATGGATGGACCTTTCATCCATGACTTTATCTGAATCTTTATTAAACACTTATCCAATTCTTTATTGAACCCAGTTATAGTTTTGGCCTTCGCAACATCCCCTGGCAACAAGTTCCACAGGTTGCCTCTTTTTTGTTGGGGTTGTGTGTGTGGCCTAAGTTTAGAGAATGTTAGGTGTGTCTGGCTCTCACACTCCCTTGCAAAATTCCCAGGTTTGCTGCTCCTGTTCACTAGCTCCTCTGGTCACTTAGGAACTGGCTTTTTAAACCCCTGTTCTCCCCAAGTAGCCCTGCCCGCTGGTTAATGGATCCTAAAGGGACTAGGGATCAAAGTCTCGTTAAAATACTCTCAGCCTTGCCTACCAGGCCATTAAGCTCAGCACATGGTCCCCCAAACAGACCACACTATAAGCTTAATTCAAGCAGGCACACAGCAAGCAAACGAACAGATAACAAACTTAGCCCAACGGTCATGTAGTCACACCGGCTTCACCTGAAGATCATCTTCTTAGAACACCCCTGTTTGCTGCTCTTTTTCACTAGCTATTATGACACATGCTTCAAAGCAAAAGCTAGCTGCCATCTGGAACCATGAAGAAATCTTTCCTTCTCCATCTGCCTTCTTCCACAGTATCATATTGTTCAGTTTGGAGAATTATTGGAATAATAGCTTTTATTTGAAGCATCCAGCTTTGGCCACTAATGGAAATGACTTGTTGGTCTGTTTCAGTATATCAGCTCCTGTTTTGTTAAATAGAAAAAAATCTATAGTATGAATCACTTTGAGAGAGACAACAGGTAGCTAAGAGTTAAGAACTGTGTCAAGACCTTCTGGTTGTGCTCTTAGGAAAGTTGGTGGAAAGTATCTCATTGACATCTATGGGAGTTGGATCTTGCCCTTATCCTGTAGGTTTGGATTTCACTGAGAGTTGCTCTCCAGAAATCTGGTGAGAGATGTTGACTGTAAGGTAAAGCTACTGGAGAAATAAGATTTTACTTTTTATTCTGTAAAGCAAATCTTTGTCCTCACATGGATGCGTATTCATAGAATCCAGTTGGCAATTATTGAAAGTGCAGCATGCTGCACAGCTGTCTAGACAGGGAAATTCATCAGTTTATAGAGACAGCTCCGATTTTTATCAATTTTGTTTTAAACAAGATGCTTTTATTACAAACGTTGCCTCCAGAAAATAATTGTATGTTGTAGGACAACTTCAGCCATTCATATTAGAGGAAATCATTCATCAGATCTTAGTGTAGTTTTTCACAATTTGGGCAAGTTTTCATCACAGCTAACATTTAGGAAATGATATGTATGTAGGGCAGCATTGCATGTCTCTAAACCTTCTTGATGCCTTGCACTTACAGGGTGAATTCTCTCACTTGGTCTTGCTGGCAGCGTTTGATTGCATTGATGATACCAAGCTCATGAAACAGTTAATCATATCTGTAAGTAGTTGAATTTTCCTAAAATATTCTATTAAATGTTACCAGTGCAATTAACAAAAGAGGTCATTCATACTTAGGATACTAATATATGACTTCTAGCCAGGTTTTCAAACTATTGTTTGTCTTGAGTTCTCTCTCTGTCTTCATTTCAATGCATACAGTAACTATTATGATTTTTCTTAGCATGAGGAGACCTTGATGAAGGTTTGAATGTTTATGTAATTTATATCCCCTTTACTACAGTCTTCATACTAGTTCTAAAATCTACTGGAAACCCTACTTTGTACTTCTGTTGACCTAGCTAGGGACTAGTTGTACTAGAAATTTAAAGTATATTGAACTTTATTTCATTTATTGACTTTACAAAATTCTGGACTTTCTCTTAACTGAAATTCTTCAAAATAGACTGGAAGTAATAGACAACTTGGAGAACTCTCACTAGTTCAACTAAGTTTCTTCAGTGCTAGAAGACTCGTAGAACAGATATTTCATTTGACCCATCTAAGGATCACACCTGAGCACTATGTTGTTCAGGGGTGGGCAGACTACAGCTCGTGGGCCGGATCCGGCCCCTCAGGGCTTTGGATCTGGCCCGCGGGATTGCCACCCCGTGGTGCCGCGCCGCTCCTGGAAGTGGCCGGCATCACGTCCCTGCGGCCCCTGGGGGACGAGTAGGGGCAGAGGGCTCCGCATGCTGCCCTCACCTGTGGGTTCCACACCCAAAGCTCCTATTGGCTGGGAACGGGGAATCGTGGCCAATGGGAGCTTTGGGTGTGGAACCCAGGGCAGTGTGCAGAGCACTCTTTCTCCCCCTCTACCCACCCCCACTCTAGGGGCCGCAGGGACATGGTGCCAGCCACTTCTGGGAGTGGCGCGGCCAGGGCAGGCAGAGAGTCTGCCTTAGCAGCACCGCTGCCACCACAGAGCCGTTCCAGGTAAGCGGAGCCCACACCCAAAACCCCTCCTGCTACCCTGCACCCTGAACCACTGCCCTGAGCTCCCTGCCACAGCCCTCCTGCCCTGAGCCCCCTCGTAACCCTGAACCCCTCCTCCACCCCAGCCTCTTGCCCTGAGCCCCTTCCTGCACACGACACTCCATCCCACACCCCATCCCCCTGCCCCAGCCCTACATTCATGGCCCTGCATGCAATTTCCCCACCCAGATGTGGCCCTTGGGCCAAAAAGTTTGCCCACCCCTGCTGTAGTTTCTGACTACGCAACATTCTATTGTAATGAAGATTGTCTTTGGTAGAAATGTAGTGCAAATTGAAAAATAACGTTAAGTTCGGATTTCTCAAAGTGAAAGAGATTTGTATTAAACTGCCAAAAGAAGTTGAAGAAACCTGGCCAAATGCCTGGGAAAGGTATAGGTGTGGGGAGATTTATTGTTGTGGTGGTTTTTTTTGTTTTTTGTTTTTAACAAAAAAAATTCAAAGATTTTTGGTTCAGGTGATCAAACTGCTAATCCGAGATAATGCCCACGAGATTTGAAGTATCGATTAAGTAGGTTAAACTAGCTGAACAAAGTAAGAAAAGAAGGAAATAGAAATGTCAGATTATCAGTTAGGACTAATTCAGCTCTTCTGATTAAAAATGAAGACCAATGGCTATTAGAGAGTTGGCACTATATACCAGAGAGTAGGCAATGAGGTTTGACATGTAAAAGTCAAATTTAAAATTGGCAAAAGAATATTACAGTTTCAGGGCAAGTGCACCTGTATTCCTGCTCCCTGGCCCACCAATGGCAACCAACTTTATGCTTTTAGTTCCCACTTATCACCTCAGTTGGGTGGTGATGCGTGTTGTACTCCTCCTGACCGGATGCTGCACAGCTCCCTGCCTTACATTATGATATCCCCAGCTAGCCAGCCTGCCTGAAAAGGCCAGTGCCTGTGGTTTGCTTTCTCTCTGAGAGCTATGACCAGTGTATTGCCCACAAGTATAGGTTACCTCACAGCTCCTTCTAAGCAAATACATTTATTCCTAAGGTAGAAGCATTACAGAGAAAACATAAAAACAATAAAGGAACCTACTCGCACGTGAAAAAGCTTACCAGAGGTCACCCCAAACTCCAACCCTGGCCTCTGGTAGGTTTCAGTTCTTCAAAACCCACAACTGGCTTTTCCCCTTTGGATACAAGTTCATCTCTCTTAGCTCCAGAACAGAGACTGGGCAGATCAGCTGTTTCTTTACTGATCTTGGCCTTCTGTAATAGTCAGCTGGCAATGACCCTCTCCTCAGTGCATAGCTTCAAAAGACTGTTTTTTTGCATAACTCGAGTTGGGGAATTTGCTTTAATTCTCCCTAAGAATTCCACAGGAAATCAACTGAAAACTTATTACCCCCAAAGTCCATACTTTCTCTCACAAATTTTCAGTATAGTCTATTGAGCTTCCCGGTGTCTTATTTGTCATATTTACCCCCTAGAGCAAGGGTTCTCAACCTTTTTCTTTCTCTGGATAAGGCCAGAAGTGTGAAGACTACAGAAATGAAAAGCACATTAACTAATCCAGTGCCAGATTAATACTTTGGATATCCTAAAACAATGTGTGTAAAATGTCCACATTTTTCCACTAAATAAAATTTTACCTGATTTTTGTGCATTTTCTTCATATTTTTATGTAATAACAAGAGCCTTGCTGTCTTCTGCCCAGTCCCTCCCCCTGCACCACCACCCCCAGCATAATCTTTATTAGCATGTTTTTTGGGAGACAAAAGATGAAGAGGTACTGGTTCAATTGTTCACTTCATCTTTTACCAGCTGTTGTTGGAAGGATTTCCTTGGTGGAAACAAGGGATTTTAAGGGATTTTAAAAGAAAAGAAGGGTTACTTACAAACAGTATGGACTGTAAAATATACTAAAATTGCCCAGAGCTCCATAACACCATCCCTTTTGTTTCAGAAAATATAACTGAAATGTGCATTAATATTTACCATAAGTCTGCTGTAACAGTTTTTGAAAATTCTTTAGCTAACGTACAGGGTATTAATTCTCCAGCAGTGTCCGGCACTTAGAAGGCAAAATCATATTGCTAACTTAAAAAAAAAAGGGTACACACAAAGCAGAAAGAACAGAACATGAGCACACAGAAGACGTACTGCTGGTAATAGATACTTCTTCAGTGAGGCACTCTTCAATAAGCAAAGCAAAACAAAACAAAAAATCCTGGCATATCAATGAGGTTTTTTTGACATTCCTCTAAGGACACATGAGCATTGGGCACCAGCATTCTTGTTTACGTAATGATTTTTCCTAGCCAGCCATTAATCCCTAGGAAATGCCTGCTATATTTGTTGCTAATGCTTCAGTAAACTACAAGTGATAATGGTTATCCTCCCAGCAGAAGTGTGGCTTACTTTGTTACTTACAATTAATTATTGCTGCTGGATGTTCTCTGCCTAGCTGAATTCAGGATAACTTTTTTGTCTTCTTCCCCATCCTCAACTGTCCTCTGCGTGCTGGCTGCTGCACAGATGTACAATTAGTTGATAATCACACCTGATTACCCATGCAGTGTTGGCTATACCTGGGTGCTGTGATAATATGTTCCCTTCCACCTTTTGTCTGTTGGGATGTAACTTCTTTGGGATGAAGTCTGTCTCTTACTATGTGTATGTACAGAACCTCACATAATGGGGCCCTGATTTCAGGATGTCTGAACACTATGGTAATGCAAATAATAATTTGTACTTCTGTTGTATCTTCCATCCAAGGATATCAGAGCATTTTACAAACAAAAACTGAATATCAAAACTTGATCTCATTCAGCACTATACATAGACAAACCCACTGCTTAGGGTTTTGAATTGGATTATGTAACTATAAATTATGGCACCCATCTCCCTTTTCCCCAGCTTTCAATCTGAAAATATTCAGCCTAGGCTTGTTGCTGAAAAGTATTCTTACAGCCGTGTGTTATTGATGTTTGTGTATGTTTACAGGAGATCAGTGGTTCTTTGCCCAATATTATAAACAACAAATATGGACGGAAGGTCCTGTTGTACTTGCTAAGTCCAAGGGATCCTGCACATTTCTTACCAGAAATCGTCAAAATTCTGCAACAGGGAGATGGAAATGCTTACAGGTAACTAAGAAATGCATAACTGGCAGGCTGAAACAGTCCACACACATTTTCCCTATTCCAGCTTTTTGAACAGGACACTTAGTCATTGTTTTTGGTTTTTTGGTTTAATGGCAGTGACAGTTTCTTTATGGAGATCAGTTACCACAATTCTTGGTTTCCAAATGTCATTAATTTTGCTGAGAGTTAATATTTTGCCGTTTCTGTAACATTTTATTTCGTCTCAGTCTATAAACCCACATACAAATCAAAACACCAAAATCAAATAAATGTGTCAGCTATCTGACAGAAATGGTAACAGTTGTGATGTGATTTCTGCGTAGATATATACCTAATATATGCACATAATGACTGTATTTGGGTTGCAACAGTATTTCAACTGTGAGAAGGAGAGGACAGATTTTACCCATTGCTAAACTTGTTTAAGTCTCAAAACAGATTTAAAGGCTTTTTTTTGTGGGGGGGGGGAGGAGGACATCCATTATTGGGGCTCTAAGTTGTACAAGAGTAAACTTGAAATCTAGCAGTAAAAATGGAATATTTTAGTTCTAATTCAGCCCCCCATATGGTCTAATTTAGATAATTGTTTAAAAAACTGAACTGAGTTTTTCTTGAATAATTAATGCATTGGTCACTTATCTATATTTTTCCTTCGTGCATAAGCAGCCTTTCTTTATGTGATGCCTTATCTGAGACCATAATAAACCAGTCTGGCAGGCCCAAGATAAACTGTGGGATTTTGACGGATATTTATTTTCGCATTCTGCTAGTTTAACTGATACTGATGCATGTTAAATACTGAAGAGATGGCAATTTCAAAAGGATCTGTGAACAGTTTTCCTTACACAATCTCTGTCAGAGCTTTGAGTTGATAATGGCAGGACAAATAAGAATTAAAATGAAAGGGTGGAATTGGTGTGTATGGCACATTGGCAATCATCTTGAAGTTAAAGACTGTAGTGTCACCTGATTGGACACTTTTCTCATTCTGGCTATTTTTAAAACCTCTGATGGTTGTCCAAAGACCGTATTAAACCTGATTTGCTGTGGAATACAGAAAAGGGACTGTGTTTTAATTTGACCTTTTAATGAGGACATCATCTGTCTAAATAGCAAACATGGATTGAATTTATTTTTACTTGATCTTTTATACAAAACAAGTTTTCTGCAATAATTAGACCACCATATTGTGTATATTATTTCACCAGTAAAAAAGATTCAGATGTCCGCCGTTGCGAACTTTTAGAAGCCATTTCCCCAGCCTTGCTAGGTTATCTGCAAGAACATGCCCAAGAAGTGGTGATGGACAAAACTACATGCATCTTGGTGGCTGATATTTTAGGATCTGCTCTTGGTGATGTCCAGCCTGCCATGAATGCAATTGCTAGTTTGGCAGCAGAGGAGCTGGTTCCAGGTGGTAAAGATGGGCAGGTAGGTAATGCATCTAACCCAGGGCAAGCAGTAGAGATATTGCTGTGAATTTGTTTTCATTGAATCATTTAAATAAGATTTACTACAGTTACCTAACATATGCTTTACTGGCTGCACTCTGAAACGTTCCCTGATAATGGGAATCTGCACTTTCTGCTGCATTTTCTGGCCATGTCTTATGCATTGGAAATAATGATGGCTTAACTAAGCATTTCATTTGTCTCTCTGAATTGGGTACTTAGTTTTTGTGGTCTTGAATCTGCCAGACTAGTGTGTAAAAAGTCTTTCTATGACAGTGGATTTACACTTTTTGTGGGTAGCAGAAATGTATATTATACAGAATCTCTCCAGAGTTGTAGTGGTAGCAGTTAAATGAGACTATAAAGAATTGCTGCTCACAATGAAGCTATTATCTTTATGTGAGGCAGTTCAATGGGTGTGTGCTACTAAATAAGCACACACTGCACACAGGAAAGGGGCACCAAGATCCAACTTCTTAACTTTCTGACAAGGAAAGACGATTGGATTCCTATAGCAGTTTATTGTAATATTGCTAACTTCATCAGTAAGCTAAAGTCAGATTGTGCCTTCAGACACTCATGTGTGGTGTCCACAATCCTGTGGGACCCCAGGAAGAGCTGGAATCTAAAAGTATCCCAAGATTACAAGCTTTATTGATAAACCCCTCAGTCACAACACGCAACCCTCTCAATAGACCCTTCAGTCACAATGCAAATGTCATCCTCACCATACTGTGTGATTGGGCAAGCATTTACAGTCCTGATTCCCTCTGTCTTACTTGAATGACGTTTGTCAAATTGCTCTCACCCTGTTCCCCAAGTTAGCCTGATTTTGGGAAAGCAAAGGTACTTCATTGTTCAGATTTGAGATGAAAAGCTGCATGTTGTTCATGTATTCATGGTACCCCATCAAAAACCACCCTTCTATCTTCCCATGTTTTCGCATACACATTGAATGGCTCAGCACAGGGAGCTGGACTAGGGGAGCTCTTCTTGATGGCCCTTCCAGCTGTACATGTCTATGATTCTGTGCATATGAGCTGTGAGATACTAGATCACTTGCAAGCTTCTGTTGAAGATGGAGACAGCAAGTTGGTTTAATGTTTAGGGATGGAAGTGAAATATAGTTCTTTATCAAATAAGAGCTGTTTTAAACCTCCTGTCTGTTCCAAGCTGAAATAGAACCAACTTATAAAAGTTCAGGCCCACCAGTGTTCCTTGCCCTGTGATGTCCAGACTGCCACGAAAGCACCTCACTGACTTACCTTTTCTAGTTGATTTCTCTCACAGCCCATATCTCTGATATCCTTCTCTTTGCACATGACCCCCATTGCCACCATTTTATGACCAGTCTGTGCTAGATTCCACATGGACCTCTTATTCAACAAGCTCTGGATTTCCATGTAAGCCATTCTTCAGTGCATGTCAGCTGGTGAAAATTTGGAAGAGCCACAGACTTGCATAGAGGCAGCTAGACCAGGAAACTACACTTATGTGTTAATGGGAAGCTGAAGGTGTGTTTGCGGGCCAGGGGAAAGGGTTGGCTAGTGAGGAGCAGAGGATGTGGTCTGTGCACTGAGAGTCTGAAATGAGGAATGGGTTGCACCTCCATAAGTTAATGTTTGAATAAGCATCCAAACACTTGCATCCTCATCTGTTTTGATATTTGCTCATCGTTAATAATGATCAAATAGCACAATATGATGTGTTGGGGGGGGGGAGAGCAAGTTGGAATGTTTTTTATAAAATCATCTGACAATGTACTTTGCGTTTCAAGTATAAACACACCAATACATGTGTGAAAGACTCCTGAATCTAACAGTTAATCATTGATTTGTTTAAAGCTTCACATCGCAGAGCATCCAGCAGGCCATCTGGTTCTGAAATGGTTAATAGAGCAAGATGAAAAAATGAGAGAGAATGGAAGAGAAGGTAGGCTGGGAAATTCATCTTTAATAGACCATCTGTCAGCTTTCAGCATAATTAAACTCATTTTGTAAGTTCAAACAAAAGATTGTTGTGTAAATTTTTAGATATATCAGAATATTTAAAAGGTGGCGAATAGGCAATAAATGGTTTACATGTACTTTAGATGTTCATAAAAAGTATTTTGTCTCTGTGCAGTTGTGAGATGCTGTATGAGTGAAGTGATGGAAGCTAAGCTCACTTTTTCCATCAGAGCAGGTTGACCTCTTTTTTTTTAGAAACATAAGATCCCAAATGTGCTTTGCTGGTATCAAGAGTGTATTCTATTCCTTTGCCATTTTATTTAATAAATTTTAGCATGTTAAAGGTATCTAGCATTTAAAAACGTAGACAAGATTGAAGATGGCATCTTTCTGATTAGAAGATTTGATGTTTTATTCCAGTTTATGAATATTGTGATCACCAGCTAAGCAGACCTGTAATTACTAGTTACTGCTGCTGGATTACCACTTTCATTATAAAATTTCACTTCAAATATAGGACATCTCTGCTATTTTTATGGCACAGATGTTGTCATCCGGAATGTAATCTTTAAAAAATTAATTCAGCTTTTTGTTACAGAGCAACAAAATCTAGCACCCTGTGGATTTTTTTCAACCTAGCCTAAGATTAATTTTACTAAGATGGTAGAAAGATATCTTTTTTTGCAAAACTTGTATGTATTCTTATTTTTTTTTACGGTGAGGCTGGCACCACTAGGTATTTCAAATGCAACTTTGGAAAACAGATTATGTAGTGTGCCTGTTTTTTATTAGAGCTAGTTGGAATATTTTTGAGGAAATATGTTACTTCATGGAACAGGTGGAAATGTATTGGTTTTGACTACATTTTCCTACGGAAGGATTGAGCGAAAAAATATGCACACAAGCTCTCAGGTTTCCAGTCTGCAAACCAATGCAGAACTAAAACAAATTTCAAAAGTTGCTGTGAAACAGTTGTCCTACTGACAGCTCAAATTTTTTTTGCAATGTTTAATTGTCTTATTTGCGACAATTTTCATGCAACTTCGTTGAATCCCTGCTACAATTTTTTTCCAAAGGCAATATATAGAAATCCCTATTAGTATGGGTTCACAGTTTTTACCAGATGCCTGCTTCTAATGCTGATATAAAAGCTGAGATAGGAGTTCAGGTGGATATGGAGTGGACGTTACTAGGCTTTTTTTGTGCATTAATTATATTGGTCTATGTTTAATACTTTTTATTTTTTTATTTTTGGGGTCATGCTATAGTTCTGATATCTACTCTTCCCTGCCAGAGTTTGGGTTGGCACAGTTTTAATTCCATATTAGAACTTTTTGTCACATTCAAAAGGGGGAATTTTGTCTGAATATCTTTTTATTTACCAGCCTAATTTAGATAATTGGTAGTTGATCAGTCCTTAATGTGCAGTTCTACTCTGTAAAGTGACTTTAAAATGGAATTCAGTGTTTATAGTTTCTCAGTTTCAAGATCAAATTTGATAATTTTACAAGTTAAATGTTTTTCTAAAGGCCACTTGTGCAAACTCAGCTTTGGGATCTGAAAGTCACACTGCGCTCTTCCCTTCTTACACATCACCAGTAGCAATGGTTCTGCAGGACCAGTTGTGCCCTCGGGGACACGTGTGTAAACTATTGCTTCAGTGGGATTGAACAGAGGCATGAAGGCCCATAATTGGAATAAATTTAAATAATTCTGTTGGCGATGCATGAGAAGGGATAGAACCTTCTTACTCTTAGCCATGCTGATAGCAGGGATAACAGATGCAAAACTTGATGGGCTTGTTTTGGTCATGTAAGTAAGTGACGATGATTGAATGCACCCAAGAAGCAGATCTTTTCACTAGCAAGGCATCCTTTACCAAGTTCCTTTTCAGTGTAGAAACATACTTTTAAACATGAATACCTTTTGGTACTCTGTTAAACAGTTAAATAGTAGAAAGAAGCAAATGTGTGTCTGCCTTTATACCAGTGAGTTTTCATACAATTCAGTGTTGCTGTTGTCTAATTAGTTCTACACATTGTTTAGAATTAATCTTATGTTTGCAAAGGTATTGACTGTATTGAATAGTCAATTATTTGGAGAGTAAGCAAGAGCTTCTAAATATAGAGTGGATTAAAATGTTTGATTAAATCACTGTTACAGAGGACTTTTGAATAGGCCACGTTGCGTCATTTCGCCTTGCTCTTTTTTCCCCTCTAATAGGATGTTTTGCAAGAACGTTGGTGGAATGTGTCAGCCTTAAGAATATGAAGTCCTGGGCAGAAGTAAATCGAGGTGCCATGATTCTATGTTGGTATGTAAGACACGTGTCTGCTTCTAATTGGGTACCATTGTTTAATTCTTATACAGAGAATGCCATTCAAGTTTTCAGCCAAAATAAGGTAGTTTTCACGCACTTATGTACTTGCTTTTAATTGTGGTGTTTACAAGCAGGCTGTAGAGCAGTGGTGGGCAACCTGCATCCCGCATGCTGCACGCGGCCCATCAGGGTAATCCACTGGCAGGCTGTGAGACAGTGTTTATATTGACCATCCGCAGGCACAGGGACCCACAGCTCCCAGTGGCCGCAGTTTGCCTTCCCAGTCAATGAGAACTGTGGGAAGTGGCGACCAGCACGTCTCCGTGGTCTGCACTGCTTCCCGCAGCTCCCATTGGCCAGGAACGGTGAGCCATGGCCACTGGGAGCTGTGGGCAGCCGTGCCTGCGGATGGTCAATGTAAACACTGTCTCGCGGCCTGCCAATTACCCTGATGGGCTGTGTGCAGCCCACAGGTTGCCCACATCTTCTGTAGAGAATAACACTTGGCACATGCAAGCACAGACCAAACCTATTATTTCCCTGAGCTCAGGCTTTGGTACTGCTGTGAAATAGCTTTGTGCTGAAAAAGCCTTCTAGAGGCTGAAAAACATATTTATTTATAACACTGTGCCCACCAGTGTCCCTACCACATGTATGAAAATCTGAAACAATATGCCAGTATATACTAAATATGTTTTGTTCTTGTATGTACCTGTATTCAAAGGTAGCAAACAGGTATTCGGGCATCTTCTGTAAAATGTTATTCAGTTTATCTGTTATACAGGCTGTCTCTCAAGGCCTTTCCTGTGGTATTGGAGATATGTTTATCTTGTACTTCCTGGGCTGGAGGGGTGGTGGTTCTTAGAGTAAGCCATGCAGAGGTATATTATGTGCCAACCTGCTCTCTGTAATAAAGTCATGAGCTACAAAGGTCACTGTCTTTCTCACCTCCCCAGGATGAGACTATCACACCAAGCATCCTACTTTGCTTATTAATACATTTGTTGGCAGTTAGTAAATAGGTGTCAGTTTCACTTTGTAATAGAAACTTTCAGTGTGACATCAGGGAAATCTGGAAATTGTTGTCTTAATAAACCCTAAACATCTAATCTGTGAAGTTTCAAAGCCTTCAGTTCAGCAGAGATAACAAAATTACCTAATTCATAAGTATCTGACAGAACTGAGTCAAACACACCTAGTAACTCGTAAGTAGACAACATATCCTTTGTAAATTTAAAAAAAATAAAATCTTTTGGTTGAATCTCTTGTCTCTTTGCTTTACAACTCTAATTCCTATTGCTGTAGGGTAAGGATAGTTTGCTCAGACTGATTCTGTAGATAATTAGAAATGGTTTAAGTGATGAAAATGTAATTTATTGTGATCCAAGTTCAGTGTTAATTCTGTTTTGCAAACTTCAGTAGGGTTGCTGTTGATAGGAATTGATAGTGTAACATACTATTTGCGTACAAACAAATTTAGTAAACTCTGCATTGTGATAAAATTGTTTGACTTACAAAGAGAGTTTTCACATCTTTTTTTCCTTAGCTTTTATAAACAGACCCCTAATGTTAGATGAGCACATTTAATTCCTTTAAATTCCCTAATCCTGCACACAGATATTCAGTAGGATTTGTGTAGAATGATTTGTACATTGACAGTATGTTGTTACTTAACATTTGTCCTTAACTTAGGGCTTTGAGATTTGTTTAAAAGATTAACTCATCCTTGGTGCCATTGGCAGTTTTCTTTATATATGTACCCTCTATTGAATTATTTTGATCCTACACATTAGAGCGTTCAAGAAATTAATGTCTATCTTCACCCTTCACATTTTAATGATTAAGGCTAAGATTTTCTCATGGATATTTTTAGTAAAAGTCACGGACAGGTCACGGGCAATAAAGAAAAATTCATGGAAGCCCGTGACCTGTCCCTGACTTTTACTAAAAATATCCATGAGAAAATGGCAAGGGGCTGGATATCTGGGAGCTGCAGGGCCCCCGCAACCCTTTTATAGGTACTGTGTCTAAAATCATATGACTGTACGTGTGTTCCATCAAAATATACATAATTGACTTTGATTTAATAATTTGTAGACTGACACATTTCCTTCTCTGACTTCTCTGGAAAATTACCAGGCCTTGTCACTAGTGTTAAGAGAAACTGGATAAATCACAGAATTTGTAATGGATATGGGACCTTTTAATTGCTGGGTTACCAGTTCAGGTCAATAGTGATTGAAACATTGATTGGTGTCCTAACAGTTTGTAGTTTTGGTTAATTTCCTAGTAGACAAGCGTCCACCCCTCAAACCTCACAACAGTTAGTGCTAACTGTGACGTGCTTGGTAGCAATCTCAGTGGAGAGATCAAGGACAGAATGTGAATGGAGACCTTACCTACCCCAAGAGCTGGTAATTTGGGTCATGATTGAGGAAGGTTGTTTGGGAAGCCTGGATTACTGCTGCTCTGTGGCTACAGAGAGGAATTCATTTTCCAAGATTGCCAATCCAACATCTTTCAGCAATACTAAAATCTGACCCCTCCCCAAAGGAGAGGGGGACACATACACACTGGTTATAAGTATGTAGTTTCCTCTTGTACTAGAATTTCTAGCTTTCATCACAAATTAATCCTTGTAGATAGGAATTCTTTTAAGTGCTTCACATTTGTTTGTTAATTAATAAATTACAACTTTCAGGTTTTTATTAGCTCTTCATACTTTTGTTGTTGTTGTTGTTATTGTAGGATGCTCAGAGCAACTTGACAAGCTGCTTTTTTCCTGCCATTTTGTGTGGCATTCATTTAACTTCCGTAATATGCAACAATTAATCTTATCCATGCTTAATTGCATGCTTTTAGACTAAAGATGCTGCCTAAATTATACAGCACTGTTGAGTTCAAAAAGTACCTTAATCAGATACAGGTAATGACTGCACATTTTTTTATATAAAATATTTAAAATGTTATAGAAATACAAAAAGCAAAACAAAGATGTACATATAAAAGATGCCCCTGATATTTCTGTCAATTTCTTCTTTTGCCAGTAAGGGAGCCCAAATGGCTGTAGGATTTTATAGGATTTCTATTTGTTCCTGTTTTAAAAGTGCCTTTCTGCCTGTAGAAGTTGATTTTTCTTCATTTTTTGTTGGTTTATAGAAGCATCTATTCATATGCCTATCTAAATCTCTGCTTTACCAATCCAATTCACTTGAAGGTCTTGGTTTTGATATTTATAGAAGCTTAAATTGCTGCCCTATTTTGTGGGTCAGATGTGCATTCTGTTAATCACCATAGCATGTGCTGAACACTTCCGATATTTTTGTCACTCTTGATGAACTGGATTTTATAATGGAGAATCAGAGGTCTCCTGGTGTAAATTAGGCGTAGCTCTCTTGAAGTGTAAATGGAGCTATATGAGTGTTTAGCTAGTGTAAGATCAGAATCCAGTTCACTTGTGCACATAGAGTGCAACTTCCTATCGGCAACTCGCTCAGAATTAAAATGATATGGAACCACTACATGAGTGATATTGTTCTTATACTTCTACCATCGCCATGGTATTTGAATGCCTATAACCTGGCCGTAAGGATTACATCCAGTATTGAGAGTTCATGGAAAAAAATGTGTATCAACAAATGATGGCAAGAATAAAAGGCATAGCTTTTAGAATTCCTGTATATTGTATAGACAAAACACATAGCTTTTTATGCCAGTAAGAGGTCTTATGAGTCAAAGAAGACAACATATATTTTGCCCCTTTGGAGTACATAATTGCAAATATTCAGCAATTATTCTCTTTAAACAATATGGGGACCAGAAATTCCTTTTCAGTGTGTTAATTCAAAAAGCTTGCAAACTGCTATACAAAACTTGGCTCATATAAACAGTTGATAAATAAAATTTGTAATTAGAAACTTATAAGAAGCAGTCCAGAGTGGATTACATTGTAATATGCTCTTTGTCCCAAAGGTAAACCATACCAGTTTCTCCTTGCTATTCACCCTATAGAATGTGTTAATTTTCTACATACTTGGCATGTTTTGTCAGTATCCTGCTTCTCTTGCTCCTTACTAGTTTGTGGTGCTTGTAGATAGGTCATATTCATATGGCCTATCTCTGTGTTGGTTTTTTTTTTAAAGAAACAAAGCTCCTCCTTAGATTGTAAGAGAACTTCTAGTTATAACTAAAAGCTTAACAGAAATTCCCAGTAGGACTTATAAGTCCATAGTCAAATAATTACATCTCAGAATAGTGTAACTGAAAATAGACCTGCTCTTTATTGGATGTGGCATGGCTTCCTGCCTCTTGTACTATCAGCCTCAGCGGGATTTTAGGTCATAGGGAGAAGACAGATTTGTATATAAACAAGCTTTATTAATTCCTCTTTTCACATTCCATGCAGCTTGGTCTATTTATCCTTGGTAAGAATCTAACAAATTAACAAGAGGTTATAGTTGGCTAATCGCAAGTTCATGGTAAAAACCATAGAAGTTGGAGATGTTAAAGATCCGTTGTCATTCAGGCCATCTCCCCGCCAATGGATGCTTGTTCCTCATAGTGTAAAGTCCTAAGCAACAGGGCATCCTACTGCTGCTTACCTAGGTGAAGAAGTTCTGTAGACTAACCTCACTGCTGGGAAGCTTTTTTCCTGATGATCATCCTAAATGTTTTCTTTCATCCTATTCCTATTAGTTATACATCCTTATCACTGCTGAAATAATGCTACTTTTCAGCAAGGAAGCTGGCTTTCCAGAGTAACAGAATAAAAATAAACCATGTAAAGTTCTATGGTCCTGAAGTATAGGAATCCCAGAGCATCAAGTAGAGATAACTAGATCCGCTATAGAGCTATGCCATCATTTGCTGTGTTTGCCTGGTGGAATCGCTTCCATATTTTTGTGTCTCTCTCTCTTTGTGAGAGAGAGAAAATCAGTACCTGGCCGGAAGTGGGTTTCTTTTTAAATAGTTACTGATTTTATTTGTACTGTCCGACATTATTTTTGTTTGACCTAAAAGTTGACCTTTGAAATATAATGTTTTCTCCCCCTTTCTTGTAGCCTTCTCCGAAGCACAGATCAAGAAGTGGCAAATAAAGTCAAAGGAGGACTAAAAAGCCTCATTCCGCAATTGAAATGCAATAAAAATGTAAAAGGAATAGAGGCTCTGCTAGAGACGTTAACTTCCTAATTTAAATGAGTTTCAGAAAGACCAGTTTCCTGTCATTGTAACCAAATACAAGTCAGTGGACGTTTTGCACAGTGTTTGATTATTTTTGTAATATCCTTTGTAAAAGTGTATTTGTAAATTAAACTGTTTCTAAAATGATTTGGCTGTTCTGCTCATAAATCCAGTTGTCTCTAGTTTCAGAACCTGAATGACACTGAATCCATCATCAGGGGATTTTAAGCTCCGGCAAACTAATAACAGCTTATAAAGACATCTGAACATCTAGCTAAAAATTTAAATCTCTGCTTGTTTTTCCCATTATCTTGTATAAAATCTATTTATACTGCTAATAATTATATTTACTTCTTTTAAAAGTGATCACCTAATTACTGTATAAACTGAAACATCTCTTCTGGAGATATTCTTATTTACTGGACAAATCCATCTGTTCTTAATAATGATCTTCTCCATCTGGCTGGCCTTGTTTAAAAAAAAACAAACCAAAAACAAAATCCCGCCCTGTCCTGTTGAACAGAGATGGATGTGACACGCACAGTTAGAGAGCTCCTGATAGTAGTTCTCAAAAATTGCTTTGGCTTTTCAAATAGATCTGAAAGGGGTCAATAGTTATTTGTAATGGGTTATGCAGATTTCTTACCAGCAAGATGCTTTTTCTTCACTCCTCCACTAAGCATAGGCTTTTTTAGCTTAACATTTGAGGTATTCAGCAAATGGAATTTTCTGTTTGTCTCCTCCTTTTAGTGGAAACAAAAATGAATTTAATGAACACATTTAATTTACTTACAATTACTGTTGGCTGATGAATTTTAACTAGCCTTGAGAAAATAGAAAGGTACAGTGCTGCCAACCACAACAGGCATATAATCTTTTGGCACAGCAGAATGTAGAAATATGACATAAAACACAGGGTAATCACATCTGGCACAGGATTAATTCATTTCCTTATAGGATATATCCTTGGCTAGTATTTGAGCACTTGCTCTCGTGAGCAGTCTCAGTGAAGTCATTGAGAGTAAGGCATGCAGGATCCAAGCCCTAGTGTTTGAGCCCATCCATGCTCCTAGTAAATTTGTGGAATATGGTAACTTACTTTTCTGAGAGCAGCACTGGGCCCATAGTTAGTGCAATACTGTTGAGGTTTTAATCTCCCCAAAATGAGGAAACTCAGGGTTAAGATTTGCATTGTGACAGGTTTTTTTTTAACCTCCTATACTTGTGCAATATTGCAGCTTTTAATTACATGAACGTATAACTCAGGAAATGTAACATAGTATCTGCAAGTATTTATATTAAACGTATAAGTCAGTAGTGCAGGCTCAGAAATGGCTTGTAACTTTCGGCAATGTTGAAGGGCTGTATATTAAAAATGTGCTATATTTATAACTGCAAATATTTAGCCATTGTTTTCTGGTAAAATATAACTTCCTTTGGTTTCAGATAATGAATAATATAACATTGATTGTAAATTGTATAGCTGTTACTGAATTGAAATGCATGACAAATTAGTTTGAGAGAAGCTCCGCCCGGAGCCTGCACCCCTGAGCCTCTCCCTGCTCCCCAATCTCCTGCCCCAGCCCTGATCTCCCTCCTGTCCTCTGAACCCCTCATTCCTAGCCTGGAGCACCCTCCTGCACCCCTAACTCCTGAGCCCCACGCCAGAGCCTGCACCCCCAGCCGGAGCCTGAACCCCTGCACCATACTCCTCTGCCCTAGCCCGGAGTCCCCTCCCACACTCTGAACTCCTCATTTCTGGCCCCACCTTGGAGCCAGCACCCCCAACCAGAGCCCTCACCCCCTCTCGCACCCCAGCCCCAATTCTGTGAGCATTCATGGCCCGCCATACAATTTCTATTTCCAGATGTGGCCCTTGGGTCAAAAAGTTAGTCCACCCCTGATCTAGACAAAGATTATTTCTCTGGTAAAAGAGCGACTTGTACCTTATTTATAGAAAGAGACCTTCTAAAAATGTTAAAATGTATTACTGGCACACAAAACCTTAAATTAGAGTGAATAAATGAAGACTCGGCACACCACTTCTGAAAGGTTGCCGACCCCTGCATTAATTTCTAGTTTTATGTTTAATACACACATCCTAAAACAAATGAAACATATTGTTTAATCTTCATGAGAAGCAAATCTTTCTTGCTTTCCAACTATCCTGTTCACAGATTAACACGCTATGTAGTAACTCCTTGCTTAACGTTGTAGTTATGTTCCTGAAAAATGTGACTTTAAGTGAAATAATGTTAAGCGCATCCAATTTCCCTGTAAGAATTAATGTAAACCGGGGGGTTAGGTTCCAGGGAAATGATGATTATTGTGAAGCTTGGTTGAGGTGATGGAGTTAGAGGGTGGGATATTTTCCAGGAAATGCCTTACTGCTAAATGATCTAGCGCTCGGCTGAGCCCTCAAGGGTTAACACATTGTTAATATAGCCTCACATTCTACAAGGCAGCACGAATGGAGGGAGGGGAGACAGCAAGGCAGAAAGATACAGAGACACACACCGTATGTGTATGTGTGTGAGAGAGATGTGCATTGCCCCTTTATGTACACTGACCCTCCTTTAAGTACACTGACCCCACTTTAAGTAGATCAACAAGTTGAGACAGCAGCTGCTGCCAGCAAGCTCCCTCTGTCCTGAGCCCTGTCGTGTTTCCCCCCCCCCCATGCCCTGCTCCGTGGAAATGGGATAAAGGAGCGGGGGCAGGGGGAGACCCTGACATTAGCACCCCTTTTCCTCTCCCCCACCCAGCACAGCAAGCAGGAGGCTCCCGGGAGCAGCTCCAAGGCAGAGGGCAGGAGCAGCACAGGGCAGTGGGGGTTGGCCAGCAGAACTGCCTGCAATTGGTATCCTGCTACCTGGCTGCTGCACAGGGAACTTAGGGGAGCTGATAGCACGGCTGTCAGTCCACCCTGGCTCCAAGCCCCCACCACCTAGCTCCAACAGGCTGCTCTTTCTGCAATCAGTGGACAAAGCAGGCGGCTGTCAAACAACTTAAGGGATCATTGCGCAGTTTTAAACTGGCATGTTCTCTAATTGATCAGCAACATAATGAAACATTAACTGGGATGATATTAAGTGAGGAGTTTCTTTGTGAAGAACTCTGTTGTGATGTGAATATGTAAACAAAAAAACCACAAGTCCTACCCAATAATTAGGTTAATTAAACCTGGAAGTGCACACTTGCATGTCACAATTAAAGCAAAGAGATTCCACCATTATCTCAGTTCATATCTACTGATGTGGCTGTACTGTGCTGACTATGCTTCTTTCTGATCCCACTTAATCTTATAAATGGTAGGAAACACTTAAAGGTTAATCCCAATTAGACCTAGTTGGCAGTAACATAAAATGTTCATACTTGTAGACACATATCCACTCCAGGATCAGCTATTGAAGGACTGTTGCAACTCATCAGTTTCTCTAACTGGATTTTCTCTTGTGACAGTGAAACAGATAATTTTAATTAGCGTCAGATAATGAATTTAAACTGCAATGAAGTGTTTCCAAAGTCTTAGTTACTGCCCTAAATAACAAACCTGATGGAAACATGTAGCAGCATTTGTGATGGAGTGCTAATGATAGCAATGATGGAATAATAGAAAAGGCTCCTTCAGTCAGATTGATCGTTAGCTACTTTCCTCAACAGCCTCACAATCAAAGAAAAGTTTCTGGCATATATGAATATTTCTCTGTACAGAGAACTTACAGGCATTAGAGAAAATAAGATACCACTAAAGATAACTGCTGGTAGGTTGAATTGCAAAGTTGTATACGAATATTTGCTTACAATATCCTGGCTGGTCTTTACTTTCTTCACTTCCATATACCAGTACCTCTGCCTGAACATCCCCCTATATTTTTCTCCCCCGCCTCAAAATTATCCTAATGCCGCTAAAACGGATTGCTGTTATTTGATTCATAATTTGATTATATATTTCTCATATCTTGTTTCTCTGTGAAACACAATTCTTTCACTCAATTCTTTCTCCTGAATTCCTATTAGGTTATTCCTCCATTTGTATCCCATGCAAATATGACCACATGGCTTGAAGTTTGTTTTTGTTTTTGAGGGTTTGGTTTTTATTAGAACGTCTACTGGCAGCTACCAAGTAAAGTTGGAGTGCAAGCTCTTTGGAACAAGGACTGTCTCTTACCATGTGTTTGCAGCAGCTAACATGAAGGGGCCTCTGGGCACTGCAATAAAATGTTATGATTATGCTAAAATTTCTACTGTTTTCACAAAAGAAACAGGTCAAACTTCTGTTAATGTCACACAACACCTCTGAAAACTGAGGGTACATCTACACTACCCGCCGATTGGCGAGTAGTGATCGATCTATCGGGGATCGATTTATCATGTGTCGTATAGACGCGATAAATTGATCCCCGATGGCTCTCCCGTTGACTGCTGAACTCCAGCTCTGCAAGAGGTGGAAGCAAAGTCGACGGGGGCGCAGCGGCCGTCGATCCCACACTGCGAGGACGTAGAATAAGTGATTCTAAGTCGATCTAAGATACGTCGACTTCAGCTACGCTATTCTCATAGCTGAAGTTGTGTATCTTAGATCGATTCTCCCCCCACCCCCACCCCCCAGTGTAGACCAGGCCTCATGACTGTCTGAGATGGGGAGGAAGATTTTCACATCTGTTATGAAAGTCTTTTTTGAGGGTTAAGGAACTAGTCATATGGAATATGTAAATAATAAATTACTTATAAAGAAAAAGTATTTGACATGGGGGGGGGAATAATTTTTCCTGATCCCTGGTGAAACTAATTTAACAGACACCATGTTGTTAATTTCCTCATCTGCTGTGGGACCTCCTTTGTGTGGAGATGGAGATTGATAGACATGGTGATTAAAAGACCTTGAGTATAAAAAGGATTTTGATAGTATTTCCTTGTTCTTCCCTCTCTGAAATATTGTACCTGGTAAGCCACTCATATTACATATGTTAAATAATGTAACTTACAATATTGCCAATATTCAGTGTGTACGGTTAACTATTGTTTTTCTAATACAGTAGAAAATGTATAACTCACAAGAATATTTCAGGAATTTAGAGCTCTTATTTGTGTTAAAACACCTAGCCAGAGGAAAAATGATTCTCCTTCTAGTTCAGTGATACTCAGACCTCAGTGATTCAAGAGCCAAGCTACTGATCAACATTACCCAAAAGACTAGTATGAATTCATTGTTTCATTTACTATAGTACTATACATTCAGATTTAAACAGTATAGTGGGGAAAATATTTAGTTTTATATTAGGGTTGTTGATAATCACAGTTAACTCACGTGATTAACTCAAAAAATGAATCGCGATTTAAAAAATTAATCGCAATTAATCTCAGTTTTAATCGCGTTGTTAATAGAATACCAATTGAAATTTATTAAGTATTTTTGGATGTATTTCTACTCATTTTCAAATATATTGATTTCAGTTATAATCAGTAGTGCAATCTATCATGAAAGTGCAACTTACAAATGTAGATTTTTTTGTTTGTTTGTTACATAACTGCTCTCAAAACCAAACAATGTAAAACTTCAGCGCCTACAAGTCCACTCAGTCCTACTTCTTGTTCAGCCAAATTGCTATGACAAACAAGTTTGTTTACATTTACAGGAGATAATGCTGCCCACTTATTTACAGTATCACCAGAAAGTGAGAAATGCCACCAGCAGAAGGTTGTTTTTCTTTTTTGGTGGTTCGGATTCTGTAGTTTCCACATTGGAGTGTTGATCTTTTAAGACTTCTGAAAGCATGATCCACACCTCATCCCTCTCAGATTTTGGAAGGCACTTCAGATTCTTAAACCTTGGGTCAAGTGCTGTAGCTATCTTTAGAAATCTCACATTGGTACCGTCTTTGCATTTTGTCAATCTGCAGTGAAAATGTTCTTAAAATGTGCTGAGTCATCATCCGAGACTTCTATAACATGAAATATATGGCAGAATGTGGGTAAAACAGAGCAGGGGACATACAATTATCTCCCAAGGAGTTCCATCACAAATTTAATTAACACATTTTTTAACGAGCATGGATGCATGTCCTCTGGAATGGTGGCTGAAGCATGAAGGAGCATACGAATGTTTAGAATATCTGGCACATAAATACCTTGCAATACGGGCTACAAAAGTCCCATGGGAATGCCTGTTCTCACTTTCAGGTGACCTTGTAAACAAGAAGCAGGCAGCAATATCTCCTGTAAATGTAAAAAACTTGTTTGTCTTAGCGATTTGACTGAACAAGAAGTAGGACTGAGTGGACTTGTAGGCTTTGAAATTTTACATTGTTTGTTTCATTTCTGAATGCAGTTATTTTTTGTACATAATTCAACATTTGTAAGTTCAACTTTCATGATAAGGTTATTGTATTACATTACTTGTAGGAGGTGAATTGAAAAGTACTATTTTGTTTTTTATAACACAAATATTTGTAATAAAAAATAAATATAAAGTGAGCATTGTACACTTTGTGTTCTGTGTTGTAATTGAAATCAATATAATTGAAAATGTAGAAAACATCCAAAATATTTAAATAAATGCTATTTTATTATTGTTTAACAATGCGATTAATCACAATTAATTGTTTTAATCCCTTGACAGCCCTAATTTTAACATGGTGTTTTTCCCAGTATAGGCAAGGTCCATGCAGGGGTCTGTATCTTAAAATGTAGTCCCTAATATGAAATAGCTTGAGAGCCTAAACAAACGAAAACATAAATCACACCCAAAGTGAGCAGGGTCGTGACCCAGGACTGGATCGCCACATGTCAGGCACTGGGTCGCTCTAGTCAGCACCATTGACCGGGACGTTAAAAGTCCCATCGGCAGTGCTACCCAGCTAAGGCAGGCTAGTGCCTACTTTTCTCAATACCATTCCATGCCCCAGAAGCGGCTTCTAGGTCGGGGGGGGGGGCACAAGTCCATGTGTTGCCCTCGCCCGAGCACCCGGCCAATGGGAAATGGGGGGGTGGTGTCTGCAAGCAAGAGCTGGACCTGCTGCTGGCTGCTTCTGGAGTGCAGCCCAGTCTGCAGTGCCAGGACAGGCAGGAAGCCTGCCTCTGCACCCCGGCTGCGCCGCTGACTGGGAGCCACCCGAGGTAAGTCCATGCCCCAATCCCCTACCCCAGCCCTGAGCCCCCCCAAACCTGGAACCCCTTCCTGCACCCCAAACTCCTCATCCTCATCCCCAGTCCCACCCCAGAGCCTGCACCTCCAGCCCAGAGCCCTCTCCCACACTCTGAACCCCTCATTCCTGGCACCACTCCACAGCCCTCACCCCTGCATCCCAGCCCTGAGCCCTCCCACACCCCAAACCCCTCATCCCCAGCTCCGTTGGGTCATGGGTGTCAACAATTTTCTTCAGCTGGATCTGCAGGAAAAAAGTTTGAAAACCACTGGTCTAGGGGATGGTTCTAGTTTAGAGAGCCATGTTTTTAGGTTGCTTGTCAGCATTGTTATTGACATTAGCATTGGTGGGCTTTGTGAATGAGGTGAACTTTAAGGAGGGGTTTGAATGAGGAGAGGAGTTGGCACCTGGCGCTTTGGGTCAGGGATGTCATTTCAGGCACAGAAAGCAGCACGGAAGGCAGCACAGAGGCAAGGGAGTGATGTGGTAGAATGGTAGCAAAGGGGACAAGAGAGCAGAGATGTAGCGGGTCAGAACTCTGAAGGGGAGGATGAGAAGGCTGAGCTTGACGCAGAAGACGAGGTAGCCATCGAAAGTGTTCAGAGAGGCATAATTTGTCTGAGCAATGGATGCTAAAAGCACTGCATTTTGCATGCTGGGTGCTTGGGAGAGCAGATAAGAGATTTTACATTAAATCAACACTGTCATAAAGGATTTTGTACTGGTTCCAGAGCATGGAGACTTACAAATTCATATAGCCCCCATGCAGCGAAATAAGAATTTATCCAGAAAGCCAGCTCATTTTGGCTTTCTGATCCACCATTCCATTACAGCTCCTGAGCTTGCCATTTGGCTCCAGCCATATCTTGTTTTAAAGCAGAGAAACACATGTTTGTGATTTTGAGAATGTGCATTGTTCGCTGCCTGTTAATCCCATCAGCAAAAAGATGAAGATTAGTGAAGCTGGTCTAAAGCTTAGTACGTCCAACCTACCGTTAAAGTAACTTTAGCTTGTGCCCTCATTCACTGGTCAGTTGTGGTGATGGTGGTGTTTTTTGTTTTGTTAATTGGGTTTTGGCACTTTCTTATTTTATCTACACTTCCTTTTAAACTTGGAATGTGTGGGCCCTGGCCTTAAAGGGGAAAAATGGCAGTGAAATTGTAAAAACATTCACTGGTCTTTTTGAAACATGCAAGCTGAATATTAAACAAATCCCTGAAGTTCCCTGGGACCGGTGCCTAGAATCAGTGCTGTTTGTGCAGTGGGAAGTATTTAGTATTGACATTGTCTTATGCAAGTAAAAAGAATGGGGAAATTCATCTCTGGTGTAATGTATATAGAATTAGACTGAGGGTTCATCTAGTTCAGTGTGGTAACGCTGCGGACTTCACAATGCAGGTTAAAACGTTACTTTTTAGTAGTGTCACCACTGATTGAATAACTACAGAACAGGGACTTTAAGTGGAGCTGCTGCTGGTAAATGTGTCTCTTGTAAGTTGATACATAGTCTTATTACTGAAGTATTTATTAGTAAAGTAAGCAAGCAGTTCTACTCGGCTCATGTATTTGTCTTCTGTTTTAGCAGGACAGGCGTAGTGGCAGAAGAGGGAAATCAGACACTCTCGCCCATTAAGCTTTTGATGACAGTTGTCCACTGTTCTCAACACAAAATACTTTGCCTAAATAATATCCTCCAGGAACTCCTGCCCTAGCCCTGTGCAATAAGATGGGGACAGCATCCCCATGCCAGTACAGTCAGTGTTATAGCTAAGTGTACATGATCATAAGATATTGTATAAAGCAAATCTTCCTGACCTGTCAGAACATTTTTTCTTTTGTTTATCCAGTATATAAAAAAATATTTTAAAAGGCTGCTATGTTTTAAGCACTGAGGACAGGATCCAGGCACTAGATCTACCTGAGCAGACTCTTGCCCCCGCATGGAGTCCCCTTGACTTCAGTGGGGCTCCAGGCAGGCACAGGGATATGCTCATATCGATTCTGTTGCAGGATCTGACTCTTTGGTTATATCTACACTCCACAGTTAACTTGAGTGATTGGCACCTGGGCTAGCCCTAGCCCAGTGGTGAGTGTCTCCACTGCAAAGTCCTGCCTGGTTCCTGTGTCCTCACTGTTTCTGCCCACACTCACATAGCTGTGGGCATATCCCATGGTTCTTTATGCTGAGATGCTCTATGATTCTTTCCCAGTCAGTTGTGCCAATTGCAGGAGAATGTCTCTGCCTTTCATTGGGGAATTGTTGGAAGGATTTTGGAGGTCTATCAGCACTAGAGGGATTTTCTCCTGTGCCGTCACTGCAACATGTGTGTTCCAGTCTAAGTTAAAGCAGAGTCAGTGATTCGGGGGAAGGACAGCATTGCCCGTCCCCCCCATCCCGGAGCCATAAACACCAGAGCAGCAGACAGCTGGTGTGAGTTCCCTGCCTTTCTGGGGACGATGGGGCTCTGACTTCTGGCTTCAGCTCTGGAGGTGGCAGGCAGCAGGCTCCAGGCAGGCTCAATCCACAGGCTTGGGCTCCCAGCCGCAGGGCCAGGTGGGCTCCATCCCCCGTCCACCCCATCACCCCTGACCCCACTGCCTCCCTCCCTACCTCCTCATTCAAGGCTTAGGGGTTGTCTACACTACCGCACAGGGTTGATCTAAGATACGCAACTTCAGCTACATGAATAGTGTAGCTAAAGTTGACGTACTTAGATCTACTTACCATGGTGTCTTCACTGCTGTAAATTGACAGGTGACGCTCTCCCATCAACTCTGCTTGAGCTCTTCGTTCTGGTGGAGTACCGGAGTCGACGGGAGAGCACTGAGTGATCGATTTATTGCGTCTATACTAGATGCAATAAATCGACCCCACTGGATTGATCGCTGCCTGCTGATCCAGCGGGTAGTGTAGACAAGCCCTTAATTTGTGCCCCAGCTTGCCTGGGCTGAGTAAGTCTGCTGTGAAAAGTGATGTTTGTAAATATCACATTTCATTGCCTCTCAGCTAGCTAACAAGTCTGTTGCTGTGAAAAATGATATTAATAAACATAAATATATCATTTTTTACAGAAGCAGACTTACTAGCTAGCAAGTCTAAAACAAAAATGCAACCAATAAAAGCAAAAGAAACAATAAGACAAGACCATGCAAAGCACCTAATCTACATTTCTATTCTGTTTAGATCTAGTAACTAACAGAGACAACTGTACATTATTTTTATTATTGAGTCTGCAAAAAACCCCTACATAGATAGATTACAATGATTTGGACATGTATATGTTTGTTTTTTCTAAAGTTAATTAAGTGTTTTAGGAAAAATTATCATAGTGGCCACCAGCAAGAGTTGGGGGCCACACTCTGAGGCCACCAAAATGTTTGTTGTGCAAACCCTTGGCTTAAAGCATCTCCAAACCCAGGTCATAAGGTTTTCTGAATGGACATTAGTGGGGTAGGCTAAAATCGGGCGTTAACCGTGCAGTGCTCTTAGTTATGGTTTCAACCTGCTTCCAGCATATGCTGTTGCCTTAAAGCAGTGGTGGGCAACCTGAGGCCTGTCACGGTAATCCACTAGCAGGACACGAGACAGTTTGTTTACATTGACAGTCTGCAGGCACAGCCGCCTGCAGCTCCCAGTGGCCGCGGGTCAATTAGCAATGAACATATTCCAGCCAGTTTCACCTACCAAAACCAATGAAGCCATAGGGTTACACAATGAAGAGAAAACTTAGTGTGCAGAATCTTTATTACTGGTAACGATGGATGGGAAGGAAAGAACACAACTTGACTTTCAGATCCCAGCCTGGGTTTGCATGGGCAGCAGTTAAGGGAGGAAAAAATTCTTTTGCTTGTAAACTGAGCAAACTAGATGTGAAATTTACTGAGGCAGTAAATATGGAACCTCACACTGCTGTTCTTACAAAATCACTTTATGGAGTGGAACTGAACATCAACTGTCGTAGCTTTATAATGAGGTGTTTGGTAATCCCCTATCTAAGGACACCTGGATTATTTTTAGGTTACTCAAACTATTTTTATTAAATTATTTTAAATTACATGTTCCAAAATACATTTAAAAAAACAACAACCTAGTGCCTCTGACTGTTCATTTACCAATCCATGCTAAAGTCCTGAATGACTATTATAAACTGTGCAATTTCTCTACAATTGAATAAGGAAGTTAAGAAAGGTTATGTAAATAACAGATAAGCATACTTATCTTAATAGATATTTTAGGGTACCAAATAATAGGACAAACTCAGTTATCAAAACAGCTAAAGATCTTTTTAAAGCCATCTGAAGTGAGCAGAAGCAGTTTCCATTATCTTGGGTTTTAATAAAGTCCATTCATTTTTTAAAAATTTGAACTTTATTAGAGAACTTTTTTTATGATTCTTAAACCTAAAACTGCCTAGTTTAAGATAAAAATTACTACTTGCCTTGGAGGCACGGGAATAGTACCAGATTCCCATTAAATTATTATTCTTTGGTTGACCCTTCAACAGCTATATTTCTACATTAGAAAAATAAACTTAGATGCTTAATTGTATCTACAGCATGATGATCTTTTTAGACAAGCATCTTCGCAAAAGCTCTTTCCAATGCGGCTTTCTTTTAATCCTTAATGTTGGGGGCTGATACTTGGGAGATCTGCCTTGCCTTTTAATCCTGCAGGGCTAAAATAAGGGAGAGGGGGAAACAATAATTAATTGTTCTAATAGATGAGACCAGTCCATCTTGAACACTGACTGCTCCCTTGAATACTGGAGTCAAGATCTTCACTAAACCTGCATTGAAACATACAGAAAGAATGTATATTTGGTCTCCCTCAAGGGCTCATTAGTATCTGTAATTGCTTAAAATGCAAGAAACTCAAACATGGCACATTAAGAGGACAGAATTTTAATTTCACAATGCCATGAAAAAAACCCTTAACTATCCCAAACTCCCTGTTCCACAAAACAAGGACTTCTAGCTAAGGTCTTATGCTCTGCCCCTCCTAGTATTTCCTCTCATGTCTAGTACGTGCATTGAACATTCCTTTGGTTATCCAACTACTATTATCCTCATGGTGTCTAAATAACCAAGGCTGCACTGGATGATTTTAAGATCCTTGACATTCAGTACTTGACTTCCATTTTAGTAAGCTTAGTGCACTGAGGACACACATGGAAGCCTTTGTGAACGTGGAAGAGGAGGTAAGAATAATGAAGACTTTTTATATGTATGCACCTAGGGCTAGATTCACACAAGGATTTAAGCGCCTAAGTGCTAATTCCTCTGCCTAATTAGCCTGTGTATCCACATTCGATCCGCAAAAATTATCTGCAGATATCTGCATATGTGGATTGCCGCTGATTTGCAGGGCTCTACACCGGGGCCAGATTGAGGCTCTGAGGCATCCCCCCTCCCTGGAGCCTGGTCAGGGAGAGATGCACCGGCAGCTGTAGGGAGCTGTGGTAGACCCGCCTGCCTTGGGTGGGGGGTGGGGGTGGGGAGCGGCCCCTGACCCCTATCCCTGCCCCTAGCCTCCCCGCCTAGTGTTGCTGCTCCTCAGCCCCATCCCACCTAGGGCAAGGGACCCAGGTTCCCCACATGGCTTTCCCCAACCCGGCTCCGGGGGGGTGGCTCAGTGCCACAGTCTGGCCATGATAAGAGCCGGGTGGGGAGCTGTGCCCGTGGAGGATCCTCCACCTGCCTGGGCGATGGGCCTGAGCAGGTCCCAGCCTGTGTCCCTGTCCCCCCACCCAGGACAAGTGGAGGGATCCAGGCTCCCCACAGCTGCCAGCGCAGCCCTCCCCTACTGGGCTCCAGCCAGGGTGGGGAAGAGACTCAGAGCCAGAGCCTGGCCATGATAAGAGGTGGGTGGGTGGGCAGCTGTGTGGAGCTGGTGGGGCCCCTCCCCCTGTCCTGGGTGGAGAGCTCGAGCAGCCCCCGGCCTGTGTCCCTGCCTCCCACAGGCCCTCTGCTGAGGGCAGGTGGAGGATCTGCGCCATGGTTCTTCACAGCTGCCCGCCTGGCTCTTACCATCAGACCCCTGCAGGGATACAAAATTTGAAGCCGCATCTGCACTGGTGGTATCTGCAGAAACAGTTCACGGATATAAAGCAGATACCTGCGGATTTGCAGGGCTCTACCCGTGGAGCCTGAATCTGATCCAGAAAGTGTGCTCAGAGCTCACCTACCGAATTGGCCCTTATCGATGAGCTTACACACAATGGCCGGGAGGACATGAGCAGGGGCGACTCTAGGGATTTTGCCGCCCCAAGCACGGCAGGCAGGCTGCCTCCGGGGGTTTGTCTGCGGACCTCCCGCAGGCAGAGCGCCCCCCTGCTTTTCTTATGTAGAAAATTATGTTCCCAGTGAACTAAAACAATGAAACCACTTGATTTTTGGCTATAGCTAATTTAGAGTCAGACTCTGCTATGCTTACTAATAAAGGTAATAAATGGAGATATACCAATCTCCTAGAACTGGAAGGGACCTTGAAAGGTCATTGTGTCCAGCCCCCTGCCTTCACTAGCAGGACCAATTTTTGCCCCAGATCCCTAAGTGGCCCCCTCAAGGATTGAACTCACAACCCTGGGTTTAGCAGGCCAATGCTCAAACCACTGGGCATTAGATAGACCTTGTTATGCAAATAATCCCACTGATTTCAAATGATGTTCTCATGGAATAAAATACTACTGAATGTGACCTGGGGTGACAGAATTAGATCCTCAGTATGTACATAATTCTATCAAGAGGATCAATGTATACTCATATCTCCATTTATTATGATTTTATCAATATTGAAACAAATTCAAATGCTTCTTGTCTTACTATTATATTTTCAAAACTACTGGAAGACCTGTTGATAAAATCCTGAGGATGAACATGCCCTGTTAGCTAACCATGTCCTTTCCCTTCTCATGGGCAGGGATGGTGTTCTTAGCCTCTGTTTGCCAGAGGCTGGGAATGGGCACCAATGGATGGCTCACTTGATGATTACCTGTTCATTCCTGCGGAAGCACCTAGCGTTGGCCACTGTCAGAAGACCGGCTACTGGGCTAGATGGACCTTTGGTCTGACCCAGTATGGCCGTTCTTATGTTCCTCTCACTCCATTTTGGCTGTTTTTCAGAACTTTATTTGAACTTAGATCTGAACCACAACTAACCCATATTGTTCTTAACACACTAATAGAAGATATTCACATTAAACACTGTTGTTCATATAAAATACATTTAGTTTACAGCTTCATTCTTAAGCAGATTTTTGCATTAAAATGAGCTTGGAAATCTATCACAAACATTTACCCAAACTTACTCACCAGTTCTTTGCCATTATGGAGGATATTAATGGAAAAAACAAAACCAAAAAGAATAAAGTCAACATTTTTCTCACGCCTAAAGTTACTCGCTCTGAGCAAGTACAATTTTGCAAGGCTGCATTACAAAATAATATTGGCAAATCGAACCATGAACTATGTGTTATAGCACAAATAATGTCCAAAAACCTAAGCAAGACATTGTTTATATGTGAAAGCAACTGATGTAGCTATAGCGGGTACATACTATCTGTGTCCGCTCCATGTTTAAAAACCTAATACCTAACCTATTTCTGCACAGCAAATATATTGCCTTTTCCCCCTTCTACAGCTGTTTAATTTTTGAGGCAAGAGTCATCCTGCCTATTGCTGAGTAGCAGCCACTGCATGGGAACAGACTCAGTTGCCTTTGGTTTGGCCATGGTGGGTCATTATTGTAGGATGTGTATCGGGCATGGCATTACAGCCCTGAGTCAGCTGTACAACTTAGAGTCTCTGACTGGCTAATTCAGCGAGCGCCATCGATACTGGCATCACACATAGAAACCAGGTGCATTGCTGCTGTAATAATGAGCATAAGCAAAAAGAAGCTGAGAAGAAACTGTAGTAAAATCTGTAATTTTTTTAAAAGACAAAAGCTTGAGATTCATTTTCAGTATTTTCTTATTCCTTTTAGAGCTGTGGCTTTATCTTTATTTGACTTGGGTGATCCGTTGTGATAGTGTTTTCTCGGCTTTCCCCTTGCGCTCCTCTGTCCCTTTATAGTCCCTGGAGTATTAATTGTATCTAGGCCTTGGTAAATAATGGGTTGGGCCTTCTCCATAGCACTCGGACATTTTCTTCCTGGCTCTTCGTGTAAAGTTAATCTTGCCTCTTTCCTTCCTTACAGCTGTATATTCATAGGCCTTCAGTTTGCTGTAATAGTCTGAGAATTTATTGTAGAGGATGGAGATGGGCATTCCATTCAGAATTATTCCAAAAGCAATGCAGAGGAAAGCAAACAGGCACCCGAGGTGAGTTTCTGGACACATGTCACCATAGCCCACTGTAGAGATGCTGACCTATAGGCAAATCAATAGTAATTCATTATCCAAACAGAGGAGCGCACATACCTTTCTTTAATCTAGCCAGCTGGGGCTACAGCTTTTCAACACAGTTAAGATATTTTGATCACTTGTATACTAAAAGCCTGAATTATTACACACTGGCTCTACATTGTCCCTGCCTCCCCCCACCCACCGGGTACCATCCCTAAGTGTAAAAGCTATCCTTAAATAATTAACCCCACTATTGTCATTAGGAAGTCCTCCAGAGTCTGCTGTGTGCTGCAGACAGCACCCCTGAGCCAACCACAGGCAGGTCTGCATAGATGGTCATGTGTGTTAGGTCCAAGGGAGTGGACACAGATTTATGACCTGACCCATCCAGTAACCCTACCACTCTGTGCAACTAGCTGCAGTAGAGGCTGGGTTGAAGCTGCACGGCAGCCGTGTGCCCTTACCCTGTTTTTAAGGAATGGACTGGTCCTCACCCCACCCCCATTCACTTCAGCCCAATAACTTGGGGGTGAAGTGTGTGTGTGTGTGCACGTGTGTGCGTGCTGACTTTTACCTTTACCTGTCTGGTGAATAAAGTGGTAAATGTGGTGAAGAGCAGGGCCCAGACTGGTGTGTGTCCTCTAGCAGTGAAATACATTTTAAAACACTTGCCTCTGGGAAGAACAGTCCATCAGCTCATTTTAATATGGACTTTTTTTAAAATAAGGAGACTAAGGAAGTGTGTAAATAATGAAGAGCCTTTTCAGCTGCTTAAAAGTTTGTTTTGTTTGAAGTGTAAGTCAGCAAGTGAGTGATTATCTTTCCTGCTCTCGTTCTGCCATGTTACAGGCACAGAGGGGATGGTGGATGAGTGCATAGGACTGCCCTGGTTGTTTTAACTGAAGTTTTGGTACTGGGAAACCTTTTGACATCAGATCTCAGTGACAACGCTAGCTGTTTCAGTGAAATCATTTTTAAAGTTCAGAAAATAATTTTTTTGGCGTCACCATATTATGTGAAAGTTGAATCCTGCCATCGCTTTATCCATATCTCGTCTGAGACGTTAATGAATGCCCTTCTTCATTCAGTAGCATATTTTTCCTGCTTTACTATACACCGATGGTGGAGGTGTTATGCTGGCTTTTACATTGACACGAAATACTGCCACAGTTAGAACTGCATCAAGCGCCCCAATAACATTTGGTCTAGCATAGATCCCAAGCAGGCATTACCAGTCTACGTCTACTACATACATTTTGTGTGTGTGTGTGTGTGTGTGTGAGAGTGAGAGAGAATAATAAACATGCTAGCAGAAATGGATAAAACAGGAAGGTTTAGTCCCAGACCAGTACTCTTGTGATTATAGCACTGAATTAATTTTTGAACATTATGGCAGGCAGTGTGCCAGCCTCTCACCATTTAGATAGAATGTTATTTCAGATGAATGAAACAGTAGATTACATAGGGCTGCACCTGGTGCTTCCTGTACCATAAAAAGCATTAGGCATTTGGTTTAACGGCACTTCAGTCACTGGAATTGAATGATCCTACAGGATCAATATCTTAAAATACTTAGTTGAAAGCAAGATACATATCTACCATAGCCCCTACAAGGTTATTATCCCGTGCTAAGGGTCTAGTCCTCTTACATTCACTCTTGTCTTATGCATGAGAATTTTGAGGAAATAATCATTTGTGTGTGTGACTGACAAAACTATCCACTATTTAACTTATCTGAATCTCTTAAATTTTTCCTATAATGCATGGGGGTAAAAGAGAGCCATGCCACATAATTGCTATTTGCACATTAAAGACAGACCTGCAAACCCTTGCTCTTATGTGCTAGATTTTTCTGCTGGTAGCTGGAGTGATGCAAAGGGGCTGGAAAGGAGCTTGGTCTTCCCTGCGAGAGCTTCCACAGTTGGGAGAGAGTCAGAAAAGAATGCACGGCTGTAGCCCACAGTCTGGGGAGTCTGTCAGGGATGTGGCCAGCACACTTGCAGTTTGGCTATTCTCAGCTGACCCATGGCTCCTTAGAGGCCAGAGTCAGCTGCTGTAAAAAGGAGTAGCCCTAAGGATGCACTGGGGCTAGGACTGGCCCTAGAATCAGGTAACTGCAAGCAGATCCTTTGCACCCCTTCTTCCCACAACTGCTCCTCCCAGACAATACTGGCTGCAACTGAGATTTGAGCCCTTTGTTCTTTCAGCACCAGCCATATTACCATGCGGTCTATTTCTCACTCTAGGCTGACAATCTAGCATGCACCATGCTGTTCTGCCACAGCTATCACAGAATAACAAGAGAGCTGTGGCCTTCTCACTCTTTCATTCTGCAGACCACTTCGCAAAGGAACAATCTCTTCCTCCCCAGACTGAGTCCCTGAATGTTTAATTTTGTGGCTGAGAAGAAAGGCTCTGTGGGCCACTGCTAATGCATAGGGTCTCCTAGCTTGGCTTTTAGGAGTACTCAGTCAGCACCTAGGAGTAAAGTCAGTGGTGGTGCTGTAGCCTTTGCAGGTCACTGTTAAGGAGAGAACAATCATTTGGACATCTCTGTTGTTTGAAACAATAATGTTAGTGCTCTGTAAGGGTTCTGTGTGACTGTATTACTCTGTGGAGGTGGCACAGATTTGGGATTGGAATCCTTTCCTACACTTCAGAAGTTTGAGCCCCCACCTCAGGAAAATGAAAGCAATCATGCCAGCCTTCAACCCTGCCGTGATAGTAGGGCAGTATGTGGAAAACCTGTACTGCCCCATGTCAGTGCAAATGGGCCCTGGCTCAGCCTAAGACAGTGCGTCCCACATTTTGGGAAATGCTGTGCAACAGACTGAAGTCCTCTGTTTAGTCACAAGTACAGCACGGGCAATGGCTGTGAAAGGTTCCCTGTGCAGACTTGCCCCTGTGCCTCAAACCTCATCCACAAGGGTAAATGCTAAAGATGAAAAGGTCCCTCAGGTTCCAGGTCTCAGGCTTCTCAGCTAAGACCACCAGCAACCATGCCACTGGTGATTTTGCAATATAAACCTCTGCTCACACTAGGAACTAGCCTGAGACCACCTACTCATTCCTCCTAAACAGCCATGAAATGTCATGTCACCAACTTCCTGTCACTACTGACCTATACTAGATTGAAACTAGTGACCTAGATACAAAAGGCTCTGTATCCAATTACCAATCCTTTGAGCCATTCAGACCCCACCTGATCTATTTTTGTCTGCCACTGGTATTGTATAAATAACAACCAAATGCCATTTTGAGTGTATTGTAGAGATGCCACCTACTGTTGGACAACTGCCCATTATAAAATATTTTATGAGGCCAGGCATCTGCAGCTACTTCAACTCCCATAAAGTTGGAGGATTTAAATGTTGAGTAATGAAATCGGAACAAGCTTTTGTCATGCTGGGTCAGCACAGCACAGCCTTTTACAAACTCCCCCAAAAAAGGGAAAAAAATCCTATACAATATATGTATCATGGCACAGACCCACTTCTCTGCAATGCTGGCACTAGAAAGAAATCATACACTTCCCTCACCCACATACAAGTCCTCCCCCTTTCTTTAATGAGCAGCAGTGGAAGCGGGAGTGTGTGGCATAGCCACCGACTTCCAGCTCTGCTTCACTGATTATCCCCTGATGCAGTAACTGATGTAAGCTTGCAGCAGAGGTGAGTGTGTGTGTGTGAGCACATGTCCGGTAAAAGCAAAGCTCAGAATTCAGAACAGATGTTCACAAATCTGGGCCGGCTCTCCTGTTTTCAAGACAGGCAGCAACTCTAGCAGGGGAGGGAGCGATGGCTACCTGGCAAAGTGCAATGCATTTACTTACAGCAGCCCACCACCAAGCATGGGGGATGCTGGTGAAGTTGGTGCTGGAGACGTCGTGCTCCACAGAGTAGACCATGGCGGAGAAGGCGAAGATGCCCATGGCAATGAAGAGCAAGAGGCAGCCCACCTGTTGGTAGCACTGGCGCAGGGTAAAGCCGAAGGCGCGCAGGCCTGTGGAGTGCCGGGCAAGCTTGAGGATGCGGAAGATCCGCATCAGGCGCATGATGCGCAGCACTTGTCCTACTTTGCTCACCCGTCCCACCTTCTCAATGTCATGCTCGTGCTGAGAGCCCCGGCCCCGAGGCTGATCGTCATCGGCAAAGCACTCCAGCAGCAGCTGGAGGTAAAGTGGGAGGATGGCAATGAGATCCACGGCATTGAGGGGGCTGCTCGCGAAGCGGCGCAGGTCTGGGGTGGAGACCAGCCGCAGCAGATACTCCAGGGTGAAGAAGGCGATGCACAGTGTCTCAACGTGCTCCAGCATAGGGCGACTCTCTCCGCTTTTCCTGTCCACCTGCTGCATCTCCTCCACGGTGTTGAGAGCCAGTGCCACCACAGAGATGAGTACAAAAAGGCTGGAAGCCACCCCCATAGCCTTGGCGCTGACAGAGGAGAAGGGCTTCTCCATTAGGTTCCAGAGGCGCCAGCGCTGAGGGCCATAGTAGCGCATGTGGTGGAAGAGCTGCTCACTCTCCTGGGACTCTGCTTGAGCACGCAGTTCCCGCTGAACCTTCAGCTGCTCGCTCAGCTCATCACGCCGCTCCTCGAAGCAGATGCGGCAGCAGCGTGGCGTATATTTGAGCCGCACCCCCCAGTAGCTCAGCTCCTCCAGGAAGCTGAGTGGGCACTGCTCATCTCGCACCCGCAGCACTCCAGAGGCGTAGAAGTTGTAGACCAGCTGGAAGACAGTGGGGTCCCGATCAAAGAAGTACTCATCCCCCTGAACGGCATAGTCATCGCACAGACCCAGCTGGCGACTGCGATCGGTGGAAGTGGCCAAGCGGCCCAGACGGGTCTTGGGGTAGATGGCCACTGCCTGGTAGGTGAGGCGGTAACTTTTGCCACCTACATTTATGTTCAGCATGGAAGAAGCAGATGCTGCTGCTCTGGAGGAGAAGGCAGGGGGGTTGGGAAAGGGTGTCGAGAACTTGCTTCCCTCCTGAGAGGAATTTTGCTGCTGCCTTTCATCTTCCTCCTCTTCTTCCTCCTCCTCATCCACATAATAGTGGTAGTTCCCCTCAGTTCCCACAGGCAGCACAGCCTGAGAGGCCCATGTAGCAGTAGCAGAAACCCCACTCTTCATCTGAGAGCGCATTATTTCTTTCTCCTCTCCTGCATTGGTTTCTGGGGGAACAATACTTGTTGCAGCTCCTTTCCTTCCTTTACAGTCTGAGAATGGGAACGGTCTCCTTTGGTTAAACTTCAACATGATGCTTCTCTCTCCTCCTCCTCTCCTTCCTTTGCCTCCACCTGACTGAGGAACTAACACCAGGCCCCACTGCCACCAGCACTGACACAAACAATGCTTCTTTCTTTCCCTCTGGAGCATCAAACACAGCTGCAGTTTCACATTTCTCTACTGTCCAGCCGCCGCTCCAGTTGTTGTTAAAGCTCAGGCTGGGATACAGACACATGGGGACTGCTGTTGACCGCTTTAATCTTGCTGACAGGGAAGATCTGAGTGCTTAGAGAAGGGGATTTAAAGGCTATTATCCTGTTTCAGCCCTGGCTCCCTGAGTCTGTGACGTGAATGATTATGGATCCATAAATCTGTGGATAATCAGGAGAAAAAGACAGAGTTTTATTGCTAATAAAAAAAAGGGCATTTCCCAACCCCCAGTTTGTATGTGCATAGGATATTCTGAACGTGAAAAAGGGGGGTAATGGGGAAATAGGGAACAGTATTGATGCCTTTCACCAGACACAGCTACAGATTGTCTGAATGTTCCATAATAGTAATAAAAATAATTCATCATTAATACGTTGACCTTATTTAGTGATTGTTGCCCATAGCTCTTAAAGCTCTTTGCAAAAGATAGGTGAGTATATTTATTCCCGTTTTCCCTTGGCAAAACGAAAATGCAGCTGGAGAATCAACATACCACCTATTCGGTTAAGGGCTGAGAAAACTCACTGTACATACAACTCCTCTAAGGACCGCTCCAACAAAACCAGAGACGCTCAGATTTGTCACTCCTGATATTTCTAAGATAAAATAAAAGGCAGAAAAAAAGACTCCCCACCCCCCCTGCCCGCCACTCTGCTCTTTCTCTCCCAACTTTCAAGCCTTTTTTATACATCATAGAGCAGAGGTGGGCAACCTATGGCATGCGTGCTAAAGGTGGCACGCGAGCTGATTTTCAGTGACACTCACACTGCCCAGGTCCTGGCCACTGGTCCGAGGGGCTCTGCATTTTAATTTAAAATATTTAAGAAGCTTCATTTAAAATTAAAAACCTTATTTACTTTATATACAACAATAGTTTAGTTATATATTATACACTTATAGAAAGAGACCTTCTAAAAACATTAATATATTACTGGCATGCAAAACCTTAAATTAAATTGGGGAGGGATAACTCAGTGGTTTGAGCATTGGCCTACTAAACCCAGGGTTGAGTTCAATCCTTGAGAGAGCCATTTAGGGATCCAAGGCAAATATCTATCTGGGGAGTGGTCCTGCTTTGAGCAGGGGGTTGGACTAGATGAGATCCCTTCCAACCCTGATATTCTATGATAAATGAAGACTCATCACACCACTTCTGAAAGGTTGCCAACCCCTGTCATAGAGAAACAAGAGGGGTACGAGGCTATTTATGTTACCCATATCAGTCACCTTGAGTGTAAAATTACACTTTTCTGGGTACCATTCAGGACAAAACTTTCCTCTTTATTATTCTGGACCCACTGAAATAGATCATAGGCCAGATCCTTGGCCCTGATCCAGCAACTTCACATAACTCCAGCAATGCTAACCAGCCTTAATGCCACATTACCTGTCCCAAAGAGGACACGCTCTGCTTTGGGGAATCCTCAGGCAGTATAGAGCTGCTGTAATGCAGGAGGTTAAGGGTGTGTCCCTATACTCTGAATCCCTGGATGCCAGAATGGCCCCTTAGGGCCTGTTAGCTATAAATAGTTACCAGAGAAATAACTGCTCTACAGCCAAAATGCTTCTGAAATAAATGTAGTCCAACTTTACTAATTCTGGGTCACTGAGAACCAAAATGATGCTTAAAATTGTTGATTGGCTCTAGTTTTCAAGATATGCTATTGGGTCAGTATATATGACCCTTGACTTGGGATAAGTGAGTTATAAAGGGAAGGGATCTCAATTTAAACCAGAAATGACTAAAATACATCTTTGACTGGATCTATGAATAAATCTATGACTGGGTTTGGACAGTACTTGCTTTTTAGACAAAACAATGAATGATGCACTCTGAAGCTGGTATTGCGTCATACATGATATGAATTGCATCATGTTATTCCTAGAAGTCATGGATGATGCAATCATAACGAAGCTTACATCACTCTGCTGAACAAATTGCTTTATATCAGCTCTAGAAATCATACAGTGGCGTGCTCTTATTTGTCAGTGTTTGATTTTGCAAAGGGACACATTTCTGTTTAGCCAAAGTGAGCAGAGATGCCTCGTATTTGTGTGAACAGTGCAGATAACTTCTGCTATGTTTGTGGTGAAGTGACTTTTGCATCACAAAAGCGCAGTATAACCACTATGGTTAAGAAAGCCTATCACCTTTATTTTGGCTGCAAAATTGGAGATCAGGACAAGAGGTGGGCCCCACACATATGCTGCAACACTTGTGCAACAAATCTTCGCCAGTGGTTGAACAGGAAAAGGAAATCTATGCCTTTTGCAGTGCCAATGATTTGGAGAGAGCCAACAGATCATACCAGCAATTGTTACTTCTGCATGGTGCCTCCAGCTGGGAAAGGTGTGTCAAAGAAGAAAAAGTGGACTGTGCATTATCCAAACATTCCATCAGCTATACGCCCAGTACCCCACGGAGAAGGACTGCCGGTTCCTGATGCACCAGAATCATTCTCACTTGAGTCAGACGAGGAAGAGGAAGAGGAAGAGGATGAAACTTCTGGTCCTGAACTATCAATGTCACAGGACCCACATTTTCTCCCATCCTCCTCCTCTGAACCACACCTCAGAACACAAAGTGAACTGAATGACCTTGTCAGGGATTTGGAACTACCCAAGAGTAAGGCAGAGCTGTTGGGCTCCAGACTACAGCAGTGGAATCTCCTGGCAGGTGATGTTAGGGTTTCCATGTTCCGTAACCATCAAAAGGATCTTGTCCCATTCTTCTTCATGGAAGGTGATCTTGTAGCCTGCAACAACATCGATGGTGTGATGGCAGCCCTCAACATTGTTCACGATCCAGATGAGTGGAGACTGTTCATTGATTCATCGAAGATGAGTCTTAAAGCTGTTTTACTGCATAATGGCAATGTTTTGCCATTAATTCCAGTTGGTCATGCAGTCCATAGGAAGGAAACCTATGACAACATGAAACAACTTTTGAGGTGCATAAACTATGACCAACATCAGTGGCAGCTTTGTGGCGATTTGAAGGTTGTTGCTCTCTTGCTTGGTCTGCAGACTGGATACACAAAATACTGCTGTTTTCTCTGCGAATGGGATAGTAGTGCAAGAGATTCCCACTACATCAAGAAAGATTGGCCACTCCGACAGTCATTGGAGCCTGGGAGGAAAAGTGTTCAGCATCCACTACTTGTTGAATCAAGGAAGATTTTGTTACCACCCTTACACATCAAGCTGGGTCTGATGAAGAACTTTGTCAAGGCCATTGACAAAACACAAGCAGCTTTCAAGTACCTCCGTGGAAAATTTCCAAGGTTAAGTGAAGCTAAGATAAAGGAAGGTGTCTTTGTTGGTCCTCAGATTCATGAACTTCTTCGAGATGATGCATTTGACCATGCACTGCGTGGCAAGGAAAAGATGGCATGGAAAGCCTTCCAGTTAGTGGCAATAAATTTTCTCGGAAACAACAAGGCAGACAACTACAGGTTGTTGGTGGAAAACCTCCTAAAGGCATACAAAAGCCTTGGTTACAACATGTCACTAAAGATACAGTTTTTGCACTCTCATCTAGATTTTTTTCCACCGAACTGCGGAGCAGTGAGCGACGAGCATGGCGAGCGATTTCACCAGGACATTGCAACAATGGAGAAACGCTATCGGGGCAAATGGAGCCCATCAATGCTTGCAGACTATTGCTGGACAGTGACAAGCGATGCTCCATTTAATGAATACAAGAGACAAGCCAAGAAGCGCCGAGTAGACACTGAATAGGACTAAACTATGTACATAATAGTTTTTTGCCTTTTGTTTCATAATAAATTTTATTTATATAACCCTTTTGCTGATTTTTAAAGTGTTACATAAACAGGACAGGTGAAATATTATCATGTAAAGCAACCATAAACACATGAAAAGACCTAGGTTTACAATTTATGATTAAAACTCTACTAGCTACACAATATACATAGACATAAAATGTAAAAACTTAAATATCTTAGAAACAGTAGCCAATCAGTTGTTTTAATTGTCATATTTGAATTCAGCACATCAAAATACATAATAAATAGCACATTTTATCTCTGAAGCAGACGACTTCTCAAAAATTGTAGACCAGTATAACATGCTTCCAAATATAAAACTTACCAAACTAGTCCCTTACCACATGTTCCCAGATTCTCAGGATCTGCTCCAAAAGCCCAAAGGCTGTTTCTTTTATCTTCTTGGCTGAAGGAGGGCATGGTGGATAGGGAGAGAGAACTTGCAGTGTTTTTGCCCCTTGCTTTTGTAGTTCAATCCCCCTCAGAAATGCATTTTCCCGAGGGGTACCCCTAGATAAATTTAATTCCTGCTGGGAGGACAGAGACAAGGGGTGGTGAGGTGAAAGAGGTTTCATGCTGTTGTTTGCTAAGATACAGAACTGTTTGTTTCTGGACCTTTCCCTTGCCAAAGAATGGGCACTAGACAGGTGATGGCCCATCAGCTTTGCTGACACCGAGCTAGAGGCATCAGTTTGTTCTTTATCTTTGAGAGACAAGTTTATCCACTCCCCAAACTTGTCTGGTAAACACACTTCAGTTGTGATTTCAGCTTATGTTTATAACTTTACTTATAGTGTTGCTATATACATCTCACCATGGTATTAGTGACCAGTCAGGGATTAGTTTTCAAATGCTAATTTACAAGCCATATTTTGTACAAAGATTATTACAATGGGGTGCAGAGTGTGTGAATACAGGAGCTTTCAATCACACCAGTGATTTCCACCAGTTCAGCGATTTCACTGTCTTTAAAATTTGGCAGCAAACAGGTACTGCTTAATATTATTTTTTGTATTTAATTTAAATGATTAATATGTTATGTTGAGGCCTAAACTCATTATACATTGTTAATGTCAAAGTTAATTTTAAATAGTTTTTTTAAACTATGTATTTAATTTAAACAACAAAATCTGGGCTTTTTTTAATTAAAAAAGAATTGATTTTTATCCACGCTCCGTGGCTGGCAGGGATCTCTCTGATAGGGCCTTGGACCTTTGGAACTCATTTCATCCCTACGTTTATCAGGCTGCAGAGTGTCCTTTTCTTCCTGGCTGGTGAGGAGATGGATGTGAGGAAAGGGTAGCAATGGCAGTGGGCTTTGGGGATTGTGTGCAGGGTCAATTAATTAATATTAACATTGGTGCTGTGTATTTGGTTGGTGAGGGGGACCAGACAGGTCTATTTATTTTAATGTATTTTAAAGAAATTCTTAAGGATGACCAGAACTTTGGATCTCTTTCTTTTCTCTTTATCCTCCTATACTTGCAGGTGCATAGGGCATCCAGCAGTTTCCGACATTTATTTTGGTCTTGTGCTGGTCTGTTCAGGCTTCCAAGTGTCATGTTGATGGATTTAGCTTCTCTCTGTATTGACCTTCACAATGTTTCTCTAGGTCACCCTCTTTTTTGTCTTTCCAGCTGGTGTCCATGTTGTCAATTGACATGGAAGTCATGTTGATGATATCCTTAAAGCACGTCCTAAATATGTCCATTGTCTTCTTTTTGCCATGTTTGATTACTTTAAGGTGGTGTACTCTACTTAGAATTTCTAATGTTATAATAAACTCTTTCCAATGGACTCTGAAAATCTTTCACAGGCATTTACTGTGGGATGAGTTGACCTTCTTATCAATTGCTGTTGTGGATTTCCACGACCCTGCTCCACAGAGAACAGACTTGATGATAATGTTAAAAATTTGTATTTTTGTGTCAGTGCTAATCATGCTACTTTTCTAAATCTTTTCAAGAGGATGGTCCCCAAAGATATTGCCGGGATTCAGAGCTTTGGATGGATGCTCTTTTATTACACTCTGTATAAATTTAAATATATTAATAAATACACTTATTCTGGTTTTACAGTGCTGTAACTCCACTGACTTAAATGGGAGTTTCATGCATTCAGAGCCACTGAAAAATTAGGTTGGTTTTATGTAGGTGTCAACATAAAAGATTCATACAGATTACAGTTCCTTAATTCTAGGCATGCAAATTTAGACAATGTTGGCATAATTAATTATTACTATTTGTTTAAAGTAGTGCTCAGTGTGCTAAAATAAAATGCTGCGCAAAAAATTAAGTAAGGCATGATCCCTGTTCTGACAGACTCACAATCTAGAAAGACAGGCTGAATGGTAAGGGAAAGGGACTTATAAAAGTTCATTATCTTAAACGAAATCTTCTCTTGTTCAAAATGTCTAGATATTAACTTGCATCATTAGTATTTTTCAGCTCTGAGATAAAACGCTCTAGAGAACACTGGGAAGAGGCAATGCTTCCTGCTGGTTCATTAGCAATAAGGGACATAAGAGGCAGGCAGAGCTGTAGGAAAGAGATCTTTACTGAGCCTGCACATAGGCTAATGTTACCTGCTGAGTGGTAGCATGGTCAGATCTTATTCCTCAGCCACAGGTAATGCACTAGACTAAATCATGTCCCTCCTGAAACCTGATCCTCTTTCTCCACTTCCACGGATCATAGCACACCGGTGATGTTATTAAGGTTCCCTCTGTCCAGGTTTTTCCAAGATCATCCCCTTTTGGATGTAGCTGTCACATGAAGTCTGTACAGGTGCTCAGTACACACTGCTAGCTGTCCAGTTTAATGGACTCAGGATCATCTCAGATATCCTGTTTTCTGTACCTCATAGGTGGCACCCTAGATGTTATCCAGTGGGGGCTTTACAGCTCTAGTGTTGTTCATGGATGACCTGCAACAGAAAAAGCTAGAAGGAAGAAAACCTGAGAAGTACTGGAGAAAAATTCAGGCTGACAGGCAGATTCAGGAACAGAATTCCTCTGAACCTGTGGCACTGCAGTGATGGAAGCAAAGGGAAGCTACTTCTCATCTTCCATAGAGACAGCAAAGTCTTGCCCCTCACAACTCTTTCTGCTGAAAGTCATTTGGGGGAAATATGGTCACTCTATGTAAACCGAGTCTCCTGCAGCAGCAAATCAAGCTCAGGACAAGAACACAATGTTCTCTTTGAAATAATTTGAAACCATTCTTACAAGAAGCAGTGATGGCATTACTAACACTAGCAGCCTTGTCCTAGGCTTTTATAAGAGCTCCATACAGAAGTAGTATGGGCCAGATCCTCAGCTGGTGTCAATGAAGCTACACCGATTTACACTAGCTGAGGATCTGGCTCTATGGGTCTATGTGTTTGTCTCAGTATGTCTATATACAGAAGCTGCTTATCTCTCACACAAAGGAATTCAGGATGGATAACTGGAATCAAGTTCCTTCTTTTGGTGCACGCTGGATGTTTCATAGTCAAGGGTCTCATCAAGAGTCATTCACTTTTACGACACTGCAGCTCTAGAAAGAAAGTCTGCTGTGAACATCAAAGATCCTATTTTGTATTGTACATTCAAGCAATAGTTTTGAACATTCTTTGTAGATTTTGGGACTGATGAGAAAGACTGTTCGAAGATAGATTACAAACCTTCGAATCCGTGTCCATGTATATGATCACATCCCAGAAGTGCATGCAATTCAGGGCATGCAAAAACAATGACCAGGCATTCCTTCTCTGTTCAAGCATATAATCTTGTGGTGTTGGAGATGGTCCCCTACAGGCAAATGCTACAGGCTGACTATCTTATAATACCTCTGCTCCCAATCTGCATCATGTGCATTGCACTGAATGGTTACAGTTTCCTTTACATCACAATATCAGGATTGGATTGTTAGCTACTAATTTTTGGATTTGTATGAAAGCATTTTGCTGTTGGATTCTTCCTAGCTGCTAAAAGAGAGAGTAAGGCCTCTCTTAGCAGGGACTGTCAGCACCTTCTTTGTAGAAGTAAATCCACCTAACACTTTAAAACATGCAGTACTCCATCACTTTACACCAGCAACCTTGCAAATTAATGCCCAGTTTCCAGGCTTATTTTTTCTAAACCAGCTAACTGAGAAACTAGCTAAAAATAGCCTACAATGCCACCTTTCTGCTGCCAAAATCCTGCATCCTTCCTAATCAGGCTTCATGGCAGGGCACAATACAGAGACAATACTTGTTGCCCTGATGAATGACCTCCTTTCATCCACAGAGAATAAAAGCACATCCATACTCATCCTGCCATTCTTCTCTGTGACACTCAATCTTGCTGATCACCACAGTCCCCTGTTCCAGCTCTAACAAGCCGCTGGGGTGAATGGAAATGAAATGGCTCAGGTCTTTCCTCTCAGACTGAACCCAAAGGGTTATTATGGGCATCTGCTTCTCCACCTCCAGGACCCTTACAACTGAGCTCATGGAAGGCTCTGTAGTGTACTCGCCATCTTCTTATTCACTATCTCTGTGAATCTGTTAAGGGTGGGGGTAAGACAAGACAGGCTCACAGGCAGATTCAAAGATGATGACACTAGCTCTATGCCTCCTTTTACCATAATCATAAACAGCACCACCACACAGCTTTCTAATGGCCTAACTGTGATTAGGACCCAGGCAGACAGCAGCTGGCTGAAGCTGAACCTGACTAGAGTGAGGCGATGCTGATTAGGAAAGGGAGGGGAAAACACATGCTTAAAATGTTTTCATTCTCCATCACAGGACCATTCATTAAAGGTATCTGCCCTCAGATTGTTAACACAATCCATGGCTTGGGGGCTCCGGGAGCCTCATACTCCATACTGCAGTTGGATACCCAAATAGGTATGATAGCAAAAAATGCCCATTCCCATCTGTGATTGGCCAGAAGGCTGTGCCCAATACTATCAGACACAGATCTGGCCACAGTGGCAAATATTTGTAATTTCCAGGCTTGACTATTTGTCTTTATATCTAGGAATGAAACCCTGTCCAGGAAAAGCTTCAGCTCATACACAACACAGCAGTCTGAAGGCTAACTGGAAAGCATTACCCTAGGCCACCACTTGGCTGTAGCTGCCCATTCAAGATCTCTGTCCTGCTTTGCAAAGCTGTAACAGGGCTCTGCTCTAGCTGCCTGAGAGCTCACTCTCTAAAGCAACCAACTCACCAGGCAGCTACATTCCACTGGAACAATAAAAGTTTTGACTACTAGAGGGTGACTTGTGGGGTACAGACTCTTCTCAGGGCTGATGTGTTATTTTCACAAATCACAAAATTGGCATCCTTTTGTCTGTGAGAGACGGTGGGAATTGAAGCCTATGCTGTAGATGGTTTGCAATGTCGCATGTGACAGAATAGTCCAAGCTGAGATTTGCATGATCTTTGGCAGTTACTGCAAATATATGTATGTTGGTTGGGAGCTGCTTGCTTCCTATGGGCTCTTTTCTTGGTTTCTTATTTTTGCCAGGTGCAAGGTTCCTGTCTGCCTTTCAACTTTTGGTCTAGCCCCAGGCATCCCATGAGGCAGACAGACCGTGGCACTAGTACCTAACTGTCCGGGGGCTGCGTGTCTTTGTGGCAGGCTGTGGCTGACCAATGGAATGCAGTGATTTCTCCCACCATTGAAGGTGACCTTTTGCACCCTCCCCTATGCCAATCAAGTGAGAACTTATAACCCATAACTGCCACCGTCTGTGTTGCGTTGATGTTGCCAGCAAGGATGGAGTGTCCTTCTAGTGGGGCGGACTGCCCCACTCCCTGTGAGAGTGGGCTGCAGCAAGCCAGGGCGCCTGTGCAGACAGGGAGCCAATCAGAAAAGGGCTTATTGTGAGCCAATCAGGGCCCAGTTTGGAGACAGCCAATCAGGGCCAGGCTCAGACATATATAAAGGCTGCTCAGGAAGGGAGCAGTCAGTCTGTCCCAGGCCTTTAAGAGGGGAAGGTCAGTCTCCAAGGGTGGAGACTAGCACTATGGACAGCGCAGTGCTGGCCAGGACTCAGGGAGGCTAGAGAGCTTGAGCCCATAGCCACCAGGCTGCAGGCCCTGAAGGGAAGGGCCTAGCCGGTGCAAGGGGCCGTAGGGGAAGTGGCCCAGGGAAGCAGACAGATGAGGGGAGAGAAGGAGGACAGCGAGGCTGCTGCCAGAGGGACCCTGGGCCGGGACCCAGAGTAGTGGGCGGGCCTGGGTCCCCTCCTTCACTCCTTGCAGTACATCCAGCCAATGGGGCGGCCATTATACTACGCCAGATCCCTGACAAAAAGGGATTGGACTCAGAGGGCGGTTGGACATAGTGGCTGGGGTGTGGGACTGTTGAGCACCGACCCCCCCAGAAGGGGGTGCAGATGGACTAAGGGGCACTGCCGGAGGGCAGTGGCCTCGAAGAGGATGCCGCCAAGCAGGCAGCAACGCAGGTCCAGAGATAACAGAGGGCAGAACGATGGACGGGACACCACCAGGAGGAGGCGCCCCACTGGATGGAGCTAATTCCCGGAGTCACCAGCAGGAGGTGCCAGGTGGTGAGTCCCAACCCGTTACAGTCCTCTCCACATGATGTGGCTGCTAGAGCCTGGGCTTTGCCCACATGTCAGAATACCCCTCTTGATTTCACTGGTTTGGACCAAAGGAAGGATGGGAGTCAATACCTTTGAAACCAATTACGCTGCAGGAGTTGCCAGTGCAGACGAGATCTTCCATCTGCCTGCCTTTTAGGGCTCCACTCCTAGATTGGGCCCTTCAGCTGTGGCTAATAACCAATCTGTCCTGTGTGGATGTCGTTGGCAAAAACACTGAGTGAGCAGGCTGTCCAGCACTGTCTATGATTTGGGCAGTGGGGGGGGTGTCATAAACATACAGCTAAGGGTAGCATAACATCCCTCTTTACCTTGTAATGGGTTAATTCCTCTTTTACCTGTAAACGGTTAAGAAGCTCAGGTAATCTGGCTGACACCTGACCAAAAGAACCAATAAGGGGACAATATACTTTCAAATCTGGGGTGGGGGGGAGGCTTTGTCTGTCTGTTCTGTGTGCTTGCCGGAGTCAGCTCAAGGAAGCAAGCAATTCAACTCCTATAAAGTTAGTAAGTATTTAGCAAGGAAATGCGTTAGTTTACTTTTATTTTGGCTTGTGTTTTCCTTTGCGTAAGAGGGAGGTTTATACTTGGTTTTGTAACTTTAAGGTTTTGCTTAGAAGGGAGATCCTCTGTGTTCTTCAGTCTTTTGTTATTCTGTAAAGTACTTAACATCCTGATTTCACAGAGGTAATTCTTTTACCTTTTCTTTAATTAAAATCCTTCTTTTAAGAACCTGATTGATTTTTCATTGTTTTAAGATCCAAGGGTTTGGGTCTGTGTTCACCTGTACCAATTGGTGAGGATATTATTCTCAAGCCTCCCCAGGAAAGGGAGTGTAGGGGCTTGGGGGATTATTCTCAAGCCTGCCCAGGAAAAGGGTGTAGTAGCTTGGGGGGATATTTGGGGAAGGTAGGGCTCCAAGTGGTCCTCCCTAAATGTTTGTTTAAATCACTTGGTGGTGGCAACGTTACCTAATCCAAGGTACAAGGAAGGATTTGTGCCTTGGGGAGTTTTTAACCTAAACTGGTAGAAATAAGCTTAGGGGGTCTTTCATGTGGGTCCCCACATCTGTACCCTAGAGTTTGATGGAATTTCCTCTATCAAGGTTTCCACTACCCCCTTCAGGCGCTCATCAGCCCGAAGCTGTTGGCACTTGCTGAGATTTCTGGGTTAATTAACTGCTAACCAACACTCAGCTTGACCAGTACAGGTTATATGGCTTATGGGCATAGTGGTAAAAAGTTTTCAATTATGTGCAGTAATTATGTGTGTGCAGATTTTTTTTTATGGGCTGGAGGAAGAAGAAAGTAGGCTTAGGTAACCAGGCAGTGGCCAGCATCCCTTGAGAAAATGTTGACTGATCAATCAGATGACACATTTATAACAGACTTCCTGAAAATAGCATTTTTACAAAAGGTAAAACTATCTAGAATTAAAATGGACAAAGGCCATGGGAAGACAAAATTGAGCAAGCAAGCCATGAAGTGCGCCTATTCCTCCTTGAAAAGTGAATGTATAAAAGTGGCATTTTCTTACTGAGCAGATCTGCTCCATGGGTGTATTCAGAGCCAGATCTGCTTACTTGGTTGAAAACAAGTATGATTTTACTACTTTTTACTGCCCCTGGCCCTGCACAACCAGCACATCTTTGTGAAAGTGAATTGGAAGGAAATGTTCATAGATGTCAAGGCCAGGAAGGACTGTTAAGATATTCAAGTCTGATGTCCTACCCAACACTAACCACAGAATTACACCCTGACCCTGCAATCCTTGCATTGCAGCCAATTAATTGTGGGTCAACTAAAGTTAACACAACTTCCATTAACATGAGTCTTTGTTCAACCCTACGGGCTTCAAAATTATGTGCTCAGTTACACTTGCAGAGTGATACTGAAGGGCAGCACAGGTGTAATGGAGAGCGTCATTTGGTTTGCAGGACCTTTGTTTACTGGTGATGCACAAACCAGAAAGAACCCAGCTTGGTTCTCGGATCCAAGGGTGACTCTGCTAGGTTGGCAGTTAGAAAAACATTTTTACTTGTAAACGGAACAAGGCACAAAGCCATTTTCACAAAATCACTGTTCAGCATAGAATCACGCTTTTAAGACTGAATGTGGCAAGTAATTAAAAAAATCAATCTGTCAAGAATGTAAGTTCCAAGAAAATGGTATAATTATCAAAATAGCTAGGGCCCCAAGTTTGCCCTCAGATATTAATGGAAGTCAATATTCCTATTGACTTCAATTAGATTTTTACCAGTATATGTGAGGGCAAGAAATGGGCCTTTAAGCTTAATTTTCAGTCACTGTATGAACAATCTCTCAGGCTTAGTGAATGGGGATTTCTTTGGAAAACTCACACTAGGTAATGCTGATGAACATGATACACCATGGGTATGGCTACACTTGCAGCTGTACAGTACTTGGAGTTAAACCTGTCTCCCTACAGCTGAGTACGGAAAGCGCTGCAGTCTGGCCACACTGACAGATGACAGCGCACTGTCGTGGCCACATTTGCAGCATTTGCAGCGGCGTTGGGAGTGGTGCATTATGAGCAGCTATCCCACAGCCCACCTCTTCCCATTCTGGCGCCATGGGTTGTGGGAAGGGGTCGGATGGTGCGGGGCATTCTGGTTCCTGTCCCAATGCCCAGTGATGCATTGCTTCACATCCCAGCAATCCCTGTGTTTCCGTCCACATTTGGCACCATCTTTCAACGGTTTCTGTGCAGCGCGATCTGTGTTCCGTTTTGGTCTGCGGGAAATGGAGCCCGAACTGCTGAGGAGTATGCTGATGAATCTTGCCAGCACATCACGTCTGGCAGTTGAGCTATTCCTTAAGATCCAAAGTGACAGTGAGGAGTCCGACGATGATAGTGAGTCGTGTAACGCGTACGACATGAAATTGCTTGTGGCATTCACAGACATGCTCAGCACTGAGGAACGCCGCTTTTGGGCTCAGGAAACACGCACTGAGTGGTGGGATCACATAGTCATGCAAGTCTGGGATGACGAGCAGTGGCTGCAGAACTTTCGGATGAGAAAAGACACTTTCATGGGACTATGTGAGGAGCTCACTCCCACCCTGCGGTGCAAGGACACAAGATTGAGAGCTGCCCTGCTGGTGGAGAAGCGGGTGGCTATTGCAATCTGGAAGCTGGCAACTCCAGACAGCTACCAATCGGTCGCAAATCAATTTGGAGTGGGAAAGTCGACCGTTGGAATCGTGTTGATGCAAGTTTGCAGGGCCATTAATCGCATCCTGCTAAGAAGAACTGTGACTCTGGGGAATGTGCAGGATGTTAGGGAAACCCATTTGTGCAAAGCCATCCACAACTAGGGTTAGGGTTTATATGGGTAGGCCACTTGGAGCTAGGGTTAGGGTTCCTATGGGTAGGACTTCCCGCCCTAGGTTTAGGGTTCCTATGGGTAGTGCACATGGAGCTAGGGTTAGGGTTCCTATGGGTAAGCCACTTGGAGCTAGTGTTAGGGTTCCTATGGGTAGGGGTTCACGCCATAGGATTAGAGTTTCTATGGGTAGGGATTCCTGCCCTAGGCTTAGGGTTCCTATGGGAAGGCCACTTGGAGCTACGGTTAGGGTTCCTATGGGTAGGGCTTCCCGCCCTAGGGTTAGGGTTCCAAAGGGTATTGTTTCCAGGCCTAGGGTTTGGGTTCCTATGGGTATGGTTTCCAGGCCTACGGTTTGGGTTCCTATGGGTATGGTTTCCAGGCCTCGGGTTAGGGTTCCTATGGGTAGGCCACTGGGAGCTAGGGTTAGGGTTCCTATGGGTAAGCCACTTGGAGCTAGTGTTAGGGTTTCTATGGGTAGGGGTTCAAGCCATAGGATTAGGGTTTCTATGGGTAGGGATTCCTGCCCTAGGCTTAGGGTTCCTAAGGGTAGGCCACTTGGAGCTACGGTTAGGGTTCCTATGGGTAGGGCTTCCCGCCCTAGGGTTAGGGTTCCTATGGGTATGGTTTCCAGGCCTAGGGTTTGGGTTCCTATGGGTATGGTTTCCAGGCCTCGGATTAGGGTTCCTATGGGTAGGCCACTGGGAGCTAGGGTTGGGGTTCCTATGGGTAGGGCTTCCGGCCCTAGGGTTGGGGTTCCTATGGGTAGGGCTTCCCGCCCTAGGGTTGGGGTTCCTATGGGTAGGGCTTCCCACCCTAGGGTTGGGGTTCCTATGGGTAGGGCTTCCCACCCTAGGGTTGGGGTTCCTATGGGTAGGGCTTCCCACCCTAGGGTTGGGGTTCCTATGGGTAGGGCTTCCCACCCTAGGGTTGGGGTTCCTATGGGTAGGCAACTTGGAGCTAGGGTTAGCGTTCCTATGGGTAGGGCTTCCCGCCCTAGGGTTAGCGTTCCTATGGGTAGGGCTTCCCAACCTAGGGGTAGGGTTCCTATGGGTAGGCCACTTGGAGCTAGGGTTAGGGTTCCTGTGGGTAGGGCTTCCCAACCTAGGGTTAGGGTTAATATGGGTAGGGCTTCCCAACCGAGGGCTAGGGTTCCTATGGGTAGGGCTTCCCAACCGAGGGTTAGGGTTCCTTTGGGTAGGCCACTTGAAGCTAGGGATAGGATTCCTGTGGGTAGGGCTTCCCAACCTAGGGTTAGGGTTCCTATGAGTAGGCCACTTGGAGCTAGCGTTAGGGTTCCTATGGGTAGGCCACTTGGAGCTAGGGTTAGGGTTCCTATGCGTAGGGCTTCCCAACCTAGGTTTAGGGTTCCTATGGGTAGGCCACTGGGAGCTAGGGTTAGGATTACTATGGGTAGAGCTTTCCAACCTGGGTTCGGGTTCCTATGGGTAGGGCTTCCCAACCTAGGGTTAGGGTTCCTATGGGTAGGCCACTTAGAGCTAGGGTTAGGGTTCCTATGGGTAGGGCTTCCCAACCTAGGGTTAGGGTTCCTATGGGTAGGCCACTTGAAGCTAGGGTTAGGGTTCCTGTGGGTAGTGCTTCCCAACCTAGGGTTAGGGTTCCTATGGGTAGGCCACTTGGAGCTAGGGTTAGGGTTCCTATGGGTAGACCAGTTGGAGCTAGGCTTAGGGTTCCTGTGGGTAGGGCTTCCCAACCTAGCGTTAGGGTTCCTTTGGGTAGGGCTTCCCAACCTAGGGTTAGGGTTCCTGTGGGTAGGGCTTCCCAACCTAGGGTTAGGGTTCCTATGGGTAGGGCTTTCCAACCTAGGGTTAGGGTTCCTATGGTTAGGGCTTTCCAACCAGGGTCAGGGTTCCTATGGGTAGGCCACTTGGAGCTAGGGTTAGGGTTCGTATGGGTAGGCCACTTGGAGCTAGGGTTACGATTACTATGGGTAGGGCTTCCCGCCCTAGGGTTAGGGTTCCTATGGGTAGGCCACTTGGACCTAGGGTTAGGGTTCCTATGGGTAGGGCTTTCCAACCAGGGTCAGGGTTCCTATGGGTAGGCCACTTGGAGCTAGGGTTAGGGTTCCTATGGGTAGGGCTTCCCATCCTAGGCTTATGGTTCCTATGGGTAGGCCACTTGGAGCTAGGGTTAGGGTGACTCTGGGTAGGGCCTCCAAACCTAGGGTTAGGGTTCCTATGGGTAGGCCACTTGGACCTAGGGTTAGGGTTCCTATGGGTAGGGCTTTCCAACCAGGGTCAGGGTTCCTATGGGTAGGCCACTTGGAGCTAGGGTTAGGGTTCCTATGGGTAGGCCACTTGGAGCTAGGGTTACGATTACTATGGGTAGGGCTTCCCGCCCTAGGGTTAGGGTTCCTATGGGTAGGCCACTTGGACCTAGGGTTAGGGTTCCTATGGGTAGGCTTTCCGAACCTAGGGTTAGGGTTCCTATGGGTAGGGCTTCCCAACCTGGGGTTAGGGTTCCTATGGGTAGGCAACTTGGAGCTAGGGTTAGGGTTCCTATGGGTAGTCCACTTGGAGCTAGTGTTAGGGTTCCTATGGGTAGGGCTTACCATCCTAGGGTTAGGGTTCCTATGGGTAGGCCACTTGGAGCTAGGGTTAGGGTTCCCATAGGTAGGGCTTCCCAACCTAGGCTTAGGGTTCCTATGGATAGACCACTTGGAACTAGGGTTAGGGTTTCTATTGGTAGGTCTTCGCGCCCTAGGGTTAGGGTTCCTATGGGGAGGCCACTTGTAGCGAGGCTTAGGGTTCCTATGGGTAGGGCACTTGGAGCTAGGGTTAGGGTTCTTACGGGTAGGGCACTTGGAACTAGGTTTAGGGTTCCCATAGGTTGGGCTTCCCAACCTAGGGTTAGGGCTCCTATGGGTAGGGCACTTGGAGCTAGGTCTAGGGTTCCTATGGGTAGGGCTTCCCAACCTAGGGTTAGGGTTCCTATGGTTATGCCACTTGGAGCTTGGGTTAGGGTTCCCATAGGTAGGGCTTCCCAACCTAGGGTTAGGGTTCCTATGGGTAGGCCACTTGGAACTAGGATTAGGGTTCCTATGGGTAGGCCTTCCCTACCTAGGGTTAGGGTTCGTGTGGGTAGGGCACTTGGAGCTACGGTTTGGGTTCCTATGCATAGACCACTTGGAACTAGGATTAGGGTTTCTATGGGTAGGGCTTCGCGCCCTAGGGTTAGGGTTCCTATGGGTAGGCCACTTGGACCTAGGGTTAGGGTTCCTATGGGTAGGGCTTTCCAACCAGGGTCAGGGTTCCTATGGGTAGGCCACTTGGAGCTAGGGTTAGGGTTCCTATGGGTGGGCCACTTGGAGCTAGGGTTACGATTACTATGGGTAGGGCTTCCCGCCCTAGGGTTAGGGTTCCTATGGGTAGGCCACTTGGACCTAGGGTTAGGGTTCCTATGGGTAGGCTTTCCGAACCTAGGGTTAGGGTTCCTATGGGTAGGGCTTTCCAACCTAGGGTTAGGGTTCCTATGGGTAGGGCACTTGGAGCTAGGGTTAGGGTTCCTATGTTTAGGCCACTTGGAGCTAGGGTTAGGGTTCCTCTGGGTAGTCCACTTGGAGCTAGTGTTAGGGTTCGTATGGGTAGGGCTTTCCAACCTAGGGTTAGGGTTCCTATGGGTAGGCCACTTGGAGTTAGGGTTAGGGTTCCCATAGGTAGGCCTTCCCTACCTAGGGTTAGGGTTCGTGTGGGTAGGGCACTTGGAGCTACGGTTTGGGTTCCTATGCATAGACCACTTGGAACTAGGATTAGGGTTTCTATGGGTAGGGCTTCGCGCCCTAGGGTTAGGGTTCCTATGGGTAGGCCACTTGGAGCTAGGGTTAGTGTTCCTATGGGTAGGGCTTACCAGCCTAGGGTAAGGGTTCCTATGGGTAGGCCACTTGGAGCTAGGGTTTGGGTTCCTATGGGAAGGTCTTCCCACCCTAGGGTTAGGTTTCCTATTGGTAGGGCTTCCTGCCTTAGGGTTAGGGTTCCTATGGGTAGGGCACTTGGAGCTACGGTTAGGGTTCCTATGGGTAGGGCACTTGGAGCTAGAGTTAGGGTTCCTATGGGTAGGGCTTCCCAACCTAGGGTTAGGGTTCCTATGGGTAGGCAACTTGGAGCTAGGGTTAGGGTTACTATAGATAGACGACTTGGAACTAGGGTTAGGGTTTCTATGGGTAGGGCTTCGCGCCCTAGGGTTAGGGTTCCTATGGGTAGGCAACTTTGAGCTAGGGTTAGGGTTCCTATGGGTAGGCCACTTGGAGCTAGGGTTAGGGTTCCTATGGGTACGGCTTCCCAACCTAGGGTTAGGGTTCCTATGGGTAGGCAACTTGGAGCTAGGGTTAGGGTTCCTATGGGTAGGGCACTTGGAGCTAGGGTTAGGGTTCCTATGGGTAGGGGTTCCCAACCTAGGGTTAGGGTTCCTGTGGGTAGGCCACTTGGAGCTAGGTTTAGTGTTCCTATGGGTAGGCCACTTGGAGCTAGGGTTAGGGTTGCTATAGGTAGTGCTTCCCAACCTAGGGTTAGGGTTCCTATGGGTAGGTAACTTGGAGCTAGGGTTAGCGTTCCTATGGGTAGGCCACTTGGAGCTAGGGTTAGGGTTCCTATGGGTAGGTATTCCCGTCCTAGTTTTAGCGTTCCTATGGGTAGGGCACTTGGAGCTAGGGTTAGGGTTCCTATGGGTAGGTATTCCCGTCCTAGGTTTAGGGTTCCTATGTGTAGGCCACTTGGAGATTGCGTTAGGGTTCCTACGGGTAGGGCACTTGGAGCTAGGGTTCGAGTTCCTATGGGTAGGGCATTTGGAGCTAGGGTTTGGGTTCCTATGGGTAGGCCACTTGGAGCTAGGGTTAGGGTTCCTATGGGTAGGACTTCCAAACCTAGGGTTAGGGTTCCTATGGGTAGTCCACTTGGAGCTAGGGTTAGGGTTCCTATGGGTAGGGCTTCCCAACCTAGGGTTAGGGTTCCTATGGGTAGGCCACTTGGAGCTAGGGTTAGGGTTTCTATGGGTAGGGCTTCGCGCCCTAGGGTTAGGGTTCCTATGGGTAGGGTACTTGGAGCTAGGGTTAGGGTTCCTATGGGTAGGGCACTTGGAGCTAGGGTTAGGGTTCCTATGGGTAGGGCACTTGGAACTAGGGTTAGGGTTCCTATGGGTAGGGCTTCCCTACCTAGGGTTAGGGTTCGTGTGGGTAGGGCACTTGGAGCTATGGTTTGGGTTCCTATGCATAGACCACTTGGAACTAGGGTTAGGGTTTCTATGGGTAGGACTTCGCGCCCTAGGGTTAGGGTTCCTATGGGTAGGGCACTTGGAACTAGGGTTAGGGTTCCTATGGGTAGGGCTTCCCAACCTAGGTTTAGGGTTCCTATGGGTAGGCCACTTGGAGCTAGGGTTTGGGTTCCTATGGGAAGGTCTTCCCACCCTAGGGTTAGGTTTCCTATTGGTAGGGCTTCCTGCCTTAGGGTTAGGGTACCTATGGGTAGGGTACTTGGAGCTATGGTTATGGTTCCTATGGGTAGGGCACTTGGAGCTAGAGTTAGGGTTCCTATGGGTAGGGCTTCCCAACCTAGGGTTAGGGTTCCTATGGGTAGGCCACTTGGAGCTAGGGTTAGGGTTACTATGGATAGACCACTTGGAACTAGGGTTAGGGTTTCTATGGGTAGGGCTTCGCGCCCTAGGGTTAGGGTTCCTATGGGTAGGCCACTTGGAGCTAGGGTTAGGGTTCCTATGGGTAGGCCACTTGGAGCTAGGGTTAGGGTTCCTATCGGTACGGCTTCCCAACCTAGGGTTAGGGTTCCTATGGGTAGGCAACTTGGAGCTAGGGTTAGTGTTCCTATGGGTAGGGCACTTGGAGCTAGGGTTAGGGTTCCTATGGGTAGGGGTTCCCAACCTAGGGTTAGGGTTCCTGTGGGTAGGCCACTTGGAGCTAGGTTTAGTGTTCCTATGGGTAGGCCACTTGGAGCTAGGGTTAGGGTTGCTATAGGTAGTGCTTCCCAACCTAGGGTTAGGGTTCCTATGGGTAGGTTAATTGGAGCTAGGGTTAGCGTTCCTATGGGTAGGCCACTTGGAGCTAGGGTTAGGGTTCCTATTGGTAGGCCACTTGAAACTAGGGCTAGGGTTTCTATGGGTAGTGCACTTGGAGCTAGGGTTAGGGTTCCTATGGGTAGGTATTCCCCTCCTAGGTTTAGGGTTCCTATGGGTAGGCCACTTGGAGATTGGGTTAGGGTTCCTATGGGAAGGCCACTTGGAGCTAGAGTTAGGGTTCCTACGGGTAGGGCACTTGGATCTAGGGTTAGGGTTCCTATGGGTAGGGCACTTGGAGCTAGGGTTAGGGTTCCTATGGGTAGGGCTTCCCAACCTAGGGTTAGGATTCCTATGGGTAGTCCACTTGGAGCTAGGGTTAGGGTTCCTATGGGTAGGGCTTCCCAACCTAGGGTTAGGGTTCCTATGGGTAGGCCACTTGGAGCTAGGGTTAGGGTTCCTATGGGTAGGCCTTCCCTCCCTAGTGTTAGGGTTCCTATGGGTAGGCCACTTGGAGCTAGGGTTAGGGTTTCTATGGGTAGGGCTTCGCGCCCTAGGGTTAGGGTTCCTATGGGTAGGGCACTTGGAGCTAGGGTTAGGGTTCCTATGGGTAGGGCACTTGGAGCTAGGGTTAGGGTTCCTATGGGTAGGGCACTTGGAACTAGGGTTAGGGTTCCTATGGGTAGGGCTTCCCAACCTAGGGTTAATGTTCCTATGGGTAGAGCACTTGGAGCTAGGGTTAGGGTTCCTATGGGTACGGCTTCCAAACCTAGGGTTAGGGTTCCTATGGGTAGGCAACTTGGAGCTAGGGTTAGGGTTCCTATGGGTAGGGCACTTGGAGCTAGGGTTAGGGTTCCTATGGGTAGGGCTTCCCGCCCTAGGGTTAGGGTTCCTATGGGTAGGCCACTTGGAGCTAGGGTTAGGGTTCCAATTGTTAGGGCTTCCCTCCCTAGGGTTAGGGTTCCTATGGCTAGGGCACATGGAGCTAGGTTTAGGGTTCCTGTGGGTAGGCCACTTGGAGCTAGGGTTTGGGTTCCTATGGGAAGGTCTTCCCGCCCTAGGGTTAGGGTTCCTATGGGTATGGCACTTGGAGCTACGGTTAGGATTCCTATGGGGAGGGCTCTTGGAGCTAGGGTTATGGTTCCTATGGGTAGGTTACTTGGAGCTAGGGTTAGGGTTCCTATGGGTAGGTATTCCCTTCCTAGGTTTAGGATTCCTATGGGTAGGCCACTTTGAGCTAGGGTTAGGGTTCCTATAGGTAATGCTTCCCAACCTAGGATTAGGGTTCCTATGGGTAGGGCACTTGGAGCTAGGGTTAGGGTTCCTATGGGTAGGGCTTCCCATCCAAGGGTTAGGGCTCCTGTGGGTAGGCCATTTGGAGCTAGGGTTAGGGTTCCTATGGGTAGGCCACTTCGAGCTAGGGTTAGGGTTCCTATGGGTAGTCCACTTGGAGCTAGGCTTTGGGTTCCTATGGGAAGACCTTCCCACCCTAGGGTTAGGTTTCCTATGGGTAGGGCTTCCCGCCCTAGGGTTAGGGTTCCTATGGGTAGGGCACTTGGAGCTACGGTTAGGATTCCTATGGGGAGGGCACTTGGAGCTAGGGTTAGGGTTCCTATGGGTACGCCACTTGGAGCTAGGGTTAGGGTTGCTATATGTAGTGCTTCCTAACCTAGGGTTAGGGTTCCTATGGGTAGGTTACTTGGAGCTAGGGTTAGGGTTCCTATGGGTAGGTATCCCGTCCTAGGGTTAGGGTTCCTATGGGTAGGGCACTTGGAGCTAGGGCTAGGGTTCCTATGGGTAGGGCACTTGGAACTAGGGTTAGGGTTCCTATGGGTAGGGCTTCCCAACCTAGGGTTAATGTTCCTATGGGTATAGCACGTGGAGCTAGGGTTAGGGTTCCTATGGGTACGGCTTCCAAACCTAGGGTTAGGGTTCCTATTGGTAGGCAACTTGGAGCTAGGGTTAGGGTTCCTATGGGTAGGGCACTTGGAGCTAGGGTTTGGGTTCCTATGGGTAGGGCTTGCCAACCTAGGGTTAGGGGTCCTATGGGTAGGCCACTTGGAGCTAGGGTTAGGGTTCCAATTCGTAGGGCTTCCCGCCCTAGGGTTAGGGTTCCTATGGCTAGGGCACATGGAGCTAGGTTTAGGGTTCCTGTGGGTAGGCCACTTGGAGCTAGGGTTTGGGTTCCTATGGGAAGGTCTTCCCTGCCTAGGGTTAGGGTTCCTATGGGTATGGCACTTGGAGCTAGGGTTATGGTTCCTATGGGTAGGTTACTTGGAGCTAGGGTTAGGGTTCCTATGGGTAGGTATTCCCTTCCTAGGTTTAGGGTTCCTATGGGTAGGCCACTTTGAGCTAGGGTTAGGGTTCCTATAGGTAATGCTTCCCAACCTAGGATTAGGGTTCCTATGGGTAGGGCACTTGGAGCTAGGGTTAGGGTTCCTATGGGTAGGGCTTTCCAACGTAGGGTTAGGGTTCCTGTGGGTAGGCCATTTGGAGCTAGGGTTAGGGTTCCTATGGGTAGGCCACTTGGAGCTAGGGTTAGGGTTCCTATGGGTAGGCCACTTGGAGCTAGGATTTGGGTTCCTATGGGAAGACCTTCCCACCCTAGGGTTAGGTTTCCTATGGGTAGGGCTTCCCGCCCTAGGGTTAGGGTTCCTATGGGTAGGGCACTTGGAGCTACGGTTAGGATTCCTATGGGGAGGGCACTTGGAGCTAGGGTTAGGGTTCCTATGGGTAGGCCACTTGGAGCTAGGGTTAGGGTTGCTATAGGTAGTGCTTCCTAACCTAGGGTTAGGGTTCCTATGGGTAGGTTACTTGGAGCTAGGGTTAGGGTTCCTATGGGTATTTATCCCGACCTAGGGTTAGGGTTCCTATGGGTAGGCCACTTGGAGCTAGGGCTAGGGTTCCTATGGGTAGGGCATTTGGAGCTAGGGTTAGGGTTCCTATGGGTAGGGCACTTGGAGCTAGGGTTAGGGTTCCTATGGGTAGGCCACTTGGAGCTAGGGTTAGGGTTCCTATGGGTAGGCCACTTGGACCTAGGGTTAGGGTTCCTATTGATGGCCACTTGGAGCTAGGGTTAGGGTTCCTATAGGTAATGCTTCCCAACCTAGGATTAGGGTTCCTATGGGTGGGGCACTTGGGAGCTAGGGTTAGGGTTCCTATGGGTAGGGCTTCCCAACCTAGGGTTAGGGTTCCTGTGGGTAGGCCATTTGGAGCTAGGGTTAGGGTTCCTATGGGAAGGCCACTTGGAGCTAGGGTTAGGGTTCCTATGGGTAGGCCACTTGGAGCTATGATTATGGTTCCTATGGGTAGGGCACTTGGAGCTAGGGTAAGGGTTCCTATGGGTAGGGCTTCCCAACCTAGGGTTAGGGTTCCTATGGGAAGGCCACTTGGAGCTAGGGTAAGGGTTTCTATGGGAAGGCCACTTGGAGCTAGGGTTAGGGTTCCTATTAGTAGGGCACTTGGAGCTAGGCTTAGGGTTCCTATGGGTAGGCCACTTGGAGCTAGGGTGAGCGTTCCTATGGGTAGGCCAGTTGGAGCTAGGGTTAGGGTTCCTATGGGTAGGTATTCCCGTCCTAGGTTTAGGGTTCCTATGGTTAGGCCACTTGGAGCTAGGGTTAGGGTTCCTATGGTTAGGCCACTTGGAGCTAGGGTTAGGGTTCCTATGGTTAGGCCACTTGGAGCTAGGGTTAGGGTTCCTATAGGTCATGCTTCCCAACCTAGGATTACGGTTACTATGGGTAGGGCACTTGGAGCTAGGGTTAGGGTTCCTATGGGTAGGGCTTCCCAACCTAGGGTTAGGGTTCCTGTGGGTAGGCCATTTGGAGCTAGGGTTAGGGTTCCTATGGGAAGGCCACTTGGAGCTAGGGTTAGGGTTCCTATGGGTAGGCCACTTGGAGCTAGGATTTGGGTTCCTATGGGAAGACCTTCCCACCCTAGGGTTAGGTTTCCTATGGGTAGGGCTTCCCGCCCTAGGGTTAGGGTTCCTATGGGTAGGGCACTTGGAGCTACTGTTAGGATTCCTATGGGTAGGGCACTTGGAGCTAGGGTTAGGGTTCCTATGGGTAGGGGTTCCCAAGCTAGGGTTAGTGTTCCTGTGGGTAGGCCACTTGGAGCTAGGGTTAGGGTTCCTATGGGTAGGCCACTTGGAGCTAGGGCTAGGGTTCCTATGGGTAGGGCACTTGGAGCTAGGGTTAGGGTTCCTATGGGTAGGCCACTTGGAGCTAGGGTTAGGGTTCCTGTGAGTAGGGCTTCCCAACTTAGGGTTAGGGTTCCTATGGGTAGGCTACTTGGAGCTAGGGCTAGGGTTCTTATGGGTAGGCAACTTGGATTTAGAGTTAGGGTCCTATGTGTAGGCCACTTGGCACTAGGATTAGGGTTCCTATGGGTAGGGCACTTGGAGCTAGGGTAAGGGTTCCTATGGGTAGGGCTTCCTAACCTAGGGTTAGGGTTCCTGTGGGTAGGCCACTTGGAGCTAGGGTTAGGGTTCCTATGGGAAGGCCACTTGGAGCTAGGGTTAGGGTTCTCAAAGGTAAGGATTCCCAACCTAGGGTTAGGGTTCATATGACTAGTGCACTTGGAGCTAGGGTTAGGGTTCCTATGGGAAGGCCACTTGGAGTTAGGGTTAGGGTTCCTATGGGTAGGCCACTTGGAGCTAGGATTTGGGTTCCTATGGGAAGACCTTCCCACCCTAGGGTTAGGTTTCCTATGGGTAGGGCTTCCCGCCCTACGGTTAGGGTTCCTATGGGTAGGGCACTTGGAGCTACTGTTAGGATTCCTATGGGTAGGGCACTTGGAGCTAGGGTTAGGGTTCCTATGGGTAGGGGTTCCCAAGCTAGGGTTAGTGTTCCTGTGGGTAGGCCACTTGGAGCTAGGTTTAGTGTTCCTATGGGTAGGCCACTTGGAGCTAGGGTTAGGGTTCCTATGGGTAGGCCACTTGGAGCTAGGGCTAGGGTTCCTATGGGTAGGGCACTTGGAGCTAGGGTTAGGGTTCCTATGGGTAGGGCTTCCGAACCTACTGTTAGGTTTCCTATGGGTAGGCGACTTGGAGTTAGGGTTAGGGTTCTCATAGGTAAGGATTCCCAACCTAGGGTTAGGGTTCATATGACTAGTGCACTTGGAGCTAGGGTTAGGGTTCCTATGGGTAGGGCTTCCCAACCTAGGTTGAGGGTTCCTATGGGTAGGCCACTTGGAGCTAGGGTTAGGGTTCCTATAGGTAATGCTTCCCAACCTAGGATTAGGGTTCCTATGGGTGGGGCACTTGGAGCTAGGGTTAGGGTTCCTATGGGTAGGGCTTCCTAACCTAGGGTTAGGGTTCCTGTGGGTAGGCCATTTGGAGCTAGGGTTAGGTTTCCTATGGGAAGGCCACTTGGAGCTAGGGTTAGGGTTCCTATGGGTAGGCCACTTGGAGCTAGGGTTAGGGTTCCTATGGGTAGGGCACTTGGAGCTAGGGTAAGGGTTCCTATGGGTAGGGCTTCCCAACCTAGGGTTAGGGTTCCTATGGTTAGGCCACTTGGAGCTAGGGTTAAGGTTCCTATGGTTAGGCCACTTGGAGCTAGGTTTAGGGTTCCTATTGGTAGGCCACTTGGAGCTAGGGTTCGGGTTCCTATAGGTAATGCTTCCCAGCCTAGGATTACGGTTCCTATGGGTAGGGCACTTGGAGCTAGGGTTAGGGTTCCTATGGGTAGGGCTTCCCAACCTAGTGTTAGGGTTCCTGTGGGTAGGCCATTTGGAGCTAGGGTTAGGGTTCCTATGGGAAGGCCACTTGGAGCTAGCGTTAGGGTTCCTATGGGTAGGCCACTTGGAGCTAGGATTTGGGTTCCTATGGGAAGGCCTTCCCACCCTAGGGTTAGGTTTCCTATGGGTAGGGCTTCCCGCCCTAGGGTTAGGGTTCCTATGGGTAGGGCACTTGGATCTACGGTTAGGATTCCTATGGGTAGGGCACTTGGAGCTAGGGTTAGGGTTCCTATGGGTAGGGGTTCCCAACCTAGGGTTAGTGTTCCTGTGGGTAGGCCACTTGGAGCTAGGGTTAGGGTTCCTATGGGTAGTCCACTTGGAGCTAGGGTTAGGGTTCCTATGGGTAGGCTACTTGGAGCTAGGGCTAGGGTTCCTATGGGTAGGGCACTTGGAGCTAGGGTTAGGGTTCCTATGGGTAGGCCACTTGGAGCTAGGGTTAGGGTTCCTGTGAGTAGGGCTTCCCAACTTAGGGTTAGGGTTCCTATGGGTAGGCTACTTGGAGCTAGGGCTAGGGTTCCTATGGGTAGGTCACTTGGAGCTAGGGTTAGGGTTCCTGTGAGTAGGGCTTCCCAACTTAGGGTTAGGGTTCTTATGGGTAGGCAACTTGGATTTAGGGTTAGGGTCCTATGTGTAGGCCACTTGGAACTAGGATTAGGGTTCCTAGGGGTATGGCTTCCCTCCCTAAGTTTAGGGTTCCTATGGGTAGGCCACTTGGAGCTAGGGTTAGGGTTCCTATTGGGAGGCCACTTGGAGCTAGGGTTAGTGTTCCTATGGGTAGGGCTTCCCAACCTACTGTTAGGTTTCCTATGGGTAGGCGACTTGGAGTTAGGGTTAGGGTTCTCATAGGTAAGGATTCCCAACCTAGGGTTAGGGTTCATATCACTAGTGCACTTGGAGCTAGGGTTAGGGTTCCTATAGGTAATGCTTCCCAACCTAGGATTAGGGTTCCTATGGGTGGGGCACTTGGAGCTAGGGTTAGGGTTCCTATGGGTAGGGCTTCCTAACCTAGGGTTAGGGTTCCTGTGGGTAGGCCATTTGGAGCTAGGGTTAGGGTTCCTATGGGAAGGCCACTTGGAGCTAGGGTTAGGGTTCCTATGGGTAGGCCACTTGGAGCTAGGGTTAGGGTTCCTATGGGTAGGGCACTTGGAGCTAGGGTTAGGGTTCCTATGGGTAGGGCTTCCCAACCTAGGGTTAGGGTTCCTATGGGTAGGCCACTTGGAGCTAGGGTTAGGGTTCCTATGGTTAGGCCACTTGGAGCTAGGGTTAGGGTTCCTATTGGTAGGCCACTTGGAGCTAGGGTTAGGGTTCCTATAGGTAATGCTTCCCAACCTAGGATTAGGGTTCCTATGGGTAGGGGACTTGGAGCTAGGATTTGGGTTCCTATGGGAAGACCTTCCCACCCTAGGGTTAGGTTTCCTATGGGTAGGGCTTCCCGCCCTAGGGTTAGGGTTCCTATGGGTAGGGCACTTCGAGCTACTGTTAGGATTCCTATGGGTAGGGCACTTGGAGCTAGGGTTAGGGTTCCTATGGGTAGGGGTTCCCAACCTAGGGTTAGTGTTCCTGTGGGTAGGCCACTTGGAACTAGGGTTAGGGTTCCTATGGGTAGGCTACTTGGAGCTAGGTCTAGGGTTCCTATGGGTAGGGGTTCCCAACCTAGGGTTAGTGTTCCTGTGGGTAGGCCACTTGGAGCTAGGGTTAGGGTTCCTATGGGTAGTCCACTTGGAGCTAGGGTTAGGGTTCCTATGGGTAGGCTACTTGGAGCTAGGGCTAGGGTTCCTATGGGTAGGGCACTTGGAGCTAGGGTTAGGGTTCCTATGGGTAGGCCACTTGGAGCTAGGGTTAGGGTTCCTATGGGTAGGGCTTCCCAACCTAGGGTTAGGGTTCCTATGGGTAGGCCACTTGGAGCTAGGGTTAGGGTTCCTATGGGTAGGGCACTTGGAGCTAGGGTTAGGGTTCCTATGGGTAGGGCTTCCCAACCTAGGGTTAGGGTTCCTATGGGTAGGCAACTTGGAGCTAGGGTTAGGGTCCTATGGGTAGGACACTTGGAGCTAGGGTTAGGGTTCCTATGGGTAGGTATTCCCGTCCTAAGTTTAGGGTTCCTATGGGTAGGCCACTTGGAGCTAGGGTTAGGGTTCCTATGGGTAGGCCACTTGGAGCTAGGGTTAGGGTTCCTATGGGTAGGGCTTCCCAACCTAGTGTTAGGTTTCCTATGGGTAGGCGACGTGGAGTTAGGGTTAGGGTTCTCATAGGTAAGGATTCCCAACCTAGGGTTAGGGTTCATATGAGTAGTGCACTTGGAGCTAGGGTTAGGGTTCCTATGGGTAGGGCTTCCCGCCCTAGGGTTAGGGTTCCTATGGGTAGGGCACATGGAGCTAGGGTTTGGGTTCCTATGGGAAGGTCTTCCCACCCTAGGGTTAGGTTTCCTATGGGTAGGGCTTCCCGCCCTAGGGTTAGGTTTCCTATGGGTAGGCCACTTGGAGCTAGGGCTAGGGTTCCTATGGGTAGGCCACTTGGAGCTAGGGTTAGGGTTCCTATGGGTAGGCCACTTGGAGCTAGGGTTAGGGTTCCTATGGGTAGGCCACTTTGAGCTAGGGTTAGGGTTCCTATAGGTAGTGCTTCCCAACCTAGGATTAGGGTTCCTATGGGTAGGGCACTTGGAACTAGGGTTAGGGTTCCTATAGGTAGTGCTTCCCAACCTAGGATTAGGATTCCTATGGGTAGGCCACTTGGAGCTAGGGTTAGGGTTCCTATGGGTAGGCCACTTGGAGCTAGGGTTAGGGTTCCTATGGGTAGGGCTTCCCAACCTAGGGTTAGGGTTCCTATGGGTAGTGCACTTGGAGCTAGGGTTAGGGTTCCTATGGGTAGGCCACTTGGAGCTAGGGTTAGGGTTCCTATGGGTAGGCCACTTGGAGCTAGGATTTGGGTTCCTATGGGAAGGCCTTCCCACCCTAGGGTTAGGTTTCCTATGGGTAGGGCTTCCCGCCCTAGGGTTAGGGTTCCTATGGGTAGGGCACTTGGATCTACGGTTAGGATTCCTATGGGTAGGGCACTTGGAGCTAGGGTTAGGGTTCCTATGGGTAGGGGTTCCCAACCTAGGGTTAGGGTTCCTGTGGGTAGGCCACTTGGAGCTAGGTTTAGTGTTCCTATGGGTAGGCCACTTGGAGCTAGGGTTAGGGTTCCTATGGGTAGTCCACTTGGAGCTAGGGTTAGGGTTCCTATGGGTAGGCCACTTGGAGCTAGGGTTAGGGTTCCTATGGGTAGGCCACTTGGAGCTAGGGCTGGGGTTCCTATAGGTAGGGCTTCCCAACCTAGGGTTAGGGTTCCTATGGGTAGGCGACTTGGAGCTAGGGTTAGGGTTCCCATAGGTAGGGATTCCCAACCTAGGGTTAGGGTTCCTATGAGTAGGGCACTTGGAGCTAGGGTTAGGGTTCCTATGGGTAGGGCTTCCCAACCTAGGGTTAGGGTTCCTATGGGTAGGCAACTTGGAGCTAGGGTTAGGTTCCTATGGGTAATGCTTCCTAACCTAGGATTAGGGTTCCTATGGGTAGGGCACTTGGAGCTAGGGTTAGGGTTCCTATGGGTAGGGCTTCCCAACCTAGGGTTAGGGTTCCTATGGGTAGGCCACTTGGAGCTAGGGTTAGGGTTCCTATGGGTAGGCCACTTGGAGCTAGGGTTAGGGTTCCTATGGGTAGGCCACTTGGAGCTAGGGTTAGGGTTCCTATGGGTAGGGCACTTGGAGCTAGGGTTAGGGTTCCTATGGGTAGGGCTTCCCAACCTAGGGTTAGGGTTCCTATGGGTAGGCCACTTGGAGCTAGGGTTAGGGTTCCTATGGGTAGGCCACTTGGAGCTAGGGTTAGGGTTCCTATTGGTAGGCCACTTGGAGCTAGGGTTAGGGTTCCTATAGGTAGTGCTTCCCAACCTAGGATTAGGGCTCCTATGGGTAGGGCACTTGGAGCTAGGGTTAGGGTTCCTATGGGTAGGGCTTCCCAACCTAGGGTTAGGGTTCCTATGGGTAGGCCACTTGGAGCTAGGGTTAGGGTTCCTATGGGTAGGCCACTTGGAGCTAGGGTTAGGGTTCCTATGGGTAGGCCACTTGGAGCTAGGATTTGGGTTCCTATGGGAAGGCCTTCCCACCCTAGGGTTAGGTTTCCTATGGGTAGGGCTTCCAAATCTTGGGTTAGGGTTCCTATGGGTAGGCAACTTGGAGCTAGGGTTAGGGTTCCTATGGGTAGGGCACTTGGAGCTAGGGTTAGGGTTCCTATGGGTAGGGCTTCCCAACCTAGGGTTAGGGTTCCTATGGGTAGGCCACTTGGAGCTAGGGTTAGGGTTCCTATGGGTAGTCCACTTGGAGCTAGGGTTAGGGTTCCTATGGGTAGGCCACTTGGAGCTAGGGTTAGGGTTCCTATGGGTAGGGCACTTGGAGCTAGGGTTAGGGTTCCTATGGGTAGGCCACTTGGAGCTAGGGTTAGGGTTCCTATGGGTAGGGCTTCCCAACCTAGGGTTAGGGTTCCTATGGGTAGGCTACTTGGAGCTAGGGTTAGGGTTCCTATGGGTAGGGCACTTGGAGCTAGGGTTAGGGTTCCTATGGGTAGGGCTTCCCAACCTAGGGTTAGGGTTCCTATGGGTAGGCAACTTGGAGCTAGGGTTAGGTTCCTATGGGTAGGCCACTTGGAACTAGGATTAGGGTTCCTATGGGTAAGCCTTCCCTCCCTAGGGTTAGGGTTCCTATGGGTAGGCCAGTTGAAGCTAGGGTTAGGGTTCCTAAGGATAGACCACTTGGAACTAGGGTTAGGGTTCCTATGGGTAGGGCTTCGCGCCCTAGGGTTAGGGTTCCTATGGGTAGGCAACTTGGAGCTAGGGTTAGGGTTCCCATAGGTAGGGATTCCCAACCTAGGGTTAGGGTTCCTATGAGTAGGGCACTTGGAGCTACGGTTAGGGTTCCTATGGGTAAGCCTTCCCTCCCTAGGGTTAGAGTTCCTATGGGTAGGCCACTTGGAGCTAGGGTTAGGGTTCCTATAGGTAGGGCTTCCCAACCTAGGGTTAGGGTTCCTATGTGTAGGCCACTTGGAGCTAGGGTTAGGGTTCTTATGAGTAGGCCACTTGGAGCTAGGGTTAGGGTTCCTATGGGTAGGCCACTTGGAGCTAGGGTTAGGGTTCCTATGGGTAGGGCACTTGGAGCTAGGGTTAGGGTTCCTATGGGTAGGGCTTCCCAACCTAGGGTTAGGGTTCCTATGGGTAGGCCACTTGGAGCTAGGGTTAGGGTTCCTATGGGTAGGCCACTTGGAGCTAGGGTTAGGGTTCCTATGGGTAGGCCACTTGGAGCTAGGGTTAGGGTTCCTATAGGTAGTGCTTCCCAACCTAGGATTAGGGTTCCTATGGGTAGGCCACTTGCAGCTAGGGCTAGCTTTCCTATGGGTAGCTATTCCCGTCCTAGGTTTAGGGTTTCTATGGGAAGGACTTCCCGCCCTAGGGTTCCTAAGGGTAGGGCACTTGGAGCTAGGGTTAGGGTTCCTATGGGTAGGGCACTTGGAGCTAGGGTTAGGGTTCCTATGGGTAGGGCTTCCCAACCTAGGGTTAGGGTTCCTATGGGTAGGCCACTTGGAGCTAGGGTTAGGGTTCCTATGGGTAGGCCACTTGGAGCTAGGGTTAGGGTTCCTATGGGTAGGGCTTCCCAACCTAGGGTTAGGGTTCCTATGGGTAGGCCACTTGGAGCTAGGGTTAGGGTTCCTATGGGTAGGCCACTTGGAGCTAGGGTTAGGGTTCCTATGGGTAGGCCACTTGGAGCTAGGGTTAGGGTTCCTATGGGTAGGGCACTTGGAGCTAGGGTTAGGGTTCCTATGGGTAGGCCACTTGGAGCTAGGGTTAGGGTTCCTATTGGTAGGGCTTCCCAACCTAGGGTTAGGGTTCCTATGGGTAGGGCACTTGGAGCTAGGGTTAGGGTTCCTATGGGTAGGCCACTTGGAGCTAGGGTTAGGGTTCCCATAGGTAGGGCTTCCCAACCTAGGGTTAGGGTTCCTATGGGTAGGCAACTTGGAGCTAGGGTTAGGGTCCTATGTGTAGGGCACATGGAACTAGGATTAGGGTTCCTATGGGTAGGGCTTCCCTCCCTAGGGTTAGGGTTCCTATGGGTAGGCCACTTGGAGCTAGGGTTAGGGTTCCTATGGGTAGGCCACTTGGAGCTAGGGCTGGGGTTCCTATAGGTAGGGCTTCCCAACCTAGGGTTAGGGTTCCTATGGGTAGGCGACTTGGAGCTAGGGTTAGGGTTCCCATAGGTAGGGATTCCCAACCTAGGGTTAGGGTTCCTATGAGTAGGGCACTTGGAGCTAGGGTTAGGGTTCCTATGGGTAAGTCTTCCCAACCTAGGTTTAGGGTTCCTATCGGTAGGGCACTTGGAGCTAGGGTTTGGGTTCCTATGGGAAGACCTTCGCTACCTAGGGTTAGGTTTCCTATGGGTAGGTATTCCGGAGCTAGGGTTAGGGTTCCTATGGGTAGGGCACTTGGAGCTAGGGTTAGGGTTCCTATGGGTAGGGCACTTGGAGCTAGGGTTAGGGTTCCTATGGGTAGGGGTTCCCAACCTAGGGTTAGGGTTCCTATGGGTAGGCCACTTGGAGCTAGGGTTAGGGTTCCTATGGGTAGGCCACTTGGAGCTAGGGTTAGGGTTCCTATGGGTAGGGCACTTGGAGCTAGGGTTAGGGTTCCTATGGGTAGGCCACTTGGAGCTAGGGTTAGGGTTCCTATTGGTAGGCCACTTGGAGCTAGGGTTAGGGTTCCTATAGGTAATGCTTCCCAACCTAGGATTAGGGTTCTTATGGGTAGGGCACTTGGAGCTCGGGTTAGGGTTCCTATGGGTAAGTCTTCCAAATCTAGGTTTAGGGTTCCTATGGGTAGGGCATTTGGAGCTAGTGTTTGGGTTCCTATGGGTAGGGCACTTGGAGCTAGGGTAAGGGTTCCTATGGGTAGGCCACTTGGAGCTAGGATTTGGGTTCCTATGGGAAGACCTTCCCACCCTTGGTTAGGGTTCCTATGGGTAGGGCTTCCCGCCCTAGGGTTAGGGTTCCTATGGGTAGGGCACTTGGAGCTAGGGTTAGGGTTCCTATGGGTAGGGCACTTGGAGCTAGGGTTAGGGTTCCTATGGGTAGGGGTTCCCAACCTAGGGTTAGGGTTCCTATGGGTAGGCCACTTGGAGCTAGGGTTAGGGTTCCTATGGGTAGGCCACTTGGAGCTAGGGTTAGGGTTCCTATGGGTAGGGCACTTGGATCTAGGGTTAGGGTTCCTATGGGTAGGCCACTTGGAGCTAGGGTTAGGGTTCCTATGGGTAGGGCTTCCCAACCTAGGGTTAGGGTTCCTATGGGTAGGCAACTTGGAGCTAGGGTTAGGGTCCTATGGGTAGGCCACTTGGAACTAGGATTAGGGTTCCTATGGGTAGGGCACTTGGAGCTAGGGTTAGGGTTCCTATGGGTAGGGCTTCCCAACCTAGGGTTAGGGTTCCTATGGGTAGGCCACTTGGAGCTAGGGTTAGGGTTCCTATGGGTAGGCCACTTGGAGCTAGGGTTAGGGTTCCCATAGGTAGGGCTTCCCAACCTAGGGTTAGGGTTCCTATGGGTAGGGCACTTGGAGCTAGGGTTAGGGTTCCTATGGGTAGGCCACTTGGAGCTAGGGTTAGGGTTCCTATGGGTAGGCCAGTTGAGCTAGGATTTGGGTTTCTATGGGAAGGCCTTCCCACCCTAGGGTTAGGTATCCTATGGGTAGGGCTTCCCGCCCTAGGTTTAGGGTTCCTATGTGTAGGCAACTTGGAGGTAGGGTTAGGGTTCCAATGGGTAGGCCACTTGCAGCTAGGGCTAGGGTTCCTATGGGTAGGTATTCCCAACCTAGGGTTAGGGTTCCTATGGGTAGGCCACTTGGAGCTAGGGTTAGGGTTCCTATGGGTAGGCCACTTGGAGCTAGGGTTAGGGTTCCTATGGGTAGTCCACTTGGAGCTAGGGTTAGGGTTCCTATGGGTAGGCCACTTGGAGCTAGGGTTAGGGTTCCTATGGGTAGGGCACTTGGAGCTAGGGTTAGGGTTCCTATGGGTAGGGCTTCCCAACCTAGGGTTAGGGTTTCTATGGGTAGGCAACGTGGAGTTAGGGTTAGGGTTCTCATAGGTAAGGATTCCCAACCGAGGGTTAGGGTTCATATGAGTAGTGCACTTGGAGCTAGGGTTAGGGTTCCTATGGGTAGGGCTTCCCAACCTAGGTTGAGGGTTCCTATGGGTAGGCAACTTGGAGCTAGGGTTAGGGTTCCTATAGGTAGGGCTTCCAAACCTAGGGATAGGGTTCCTATGGGTAGGGCAATTGGAGCTAGGGTTAGGGTTCCTATAGGTAGGGCTTTCCAACCTAGGGTTAGGGTTCCTATGGTTAGGCCACTTGGAGCTAGGGTTAGGGTTCCTATGGGTAGGCCACTTGGAGCTAGGGTTAGGGTTCCTATGGGTAGGCCACTTGGAGCTAGGGTTAGGGTTCCTATGGGTAGGGCACTTGGAGCTAGGGTTAGGGTTCCTATGGGTAGGGCTTCCCAACCTAGGGTTAGGGTTCCTATGGGTAGGCCACTTGGAGCTAGGGTTAGGGTTCCTATGGTTAGGCCACTTGGAGCTAGGGTTAGGGTTCCTATGGGTAGGCCACTTGGAGCTAGGTTTAGGGTTGCTATAGGTAGTGCGTCCCAACCTAGGGTTAGGGTTCCTATGGGTAGGGCACTTGGAGCTAGGGTTAGGGTTCCTATGGGTAGGGCTTCCCAACCTAGGGTTAGGGTTCCTATGGGTAGGCCACTTGGAGCTAGGGTTAGGGTTCCTATGGGTAGGTCACTTGGAGCTAGGGTTAGGGTTCCTATGGGTAGGCCATTTGGAGCTAGGGTTTGGGTTCCTATGGGAAGGTCTTCCCACCCTAGGGTTAGGGTTGCTATAGGTAGTGCTTCCCAACCTAGGGCTAGGGTTCCTATGGGTAGTCCACTTGGAGCTAGGGCTAGGGTTCCTATGGGTAGGGCACTTGGAGCTAGGGTTAGGGTTCCTATGGGTAGGGCTTCCCAACCTAGGGTTAGGGTTCCTATGGGTAGGCCACTTGGAGCTAGGGTTAGGGTTCCTATGGGTAGGCCACTTGGAGCTTGGGTTAGGGTTCCTATGGGAAGGCCACTTGGAGCTAGGGTTAGGGTTCCTATGGGTAGGGCACTTGGAGCTAGGGTTAGGGTTCCTATGGGTAGGCCACTTGGAGCTAGGGTTAGGGTTCCTATGGGTAGGGCTTCCCAACCTAGGGTTAGGGTTCCTATGAGTAGGCTAATTGGAGCTAGGGTTAGGGTTCCTATGGGTAGGCCACTTGGAGCTAGGGTTAGGGTTCCTGTGAGTAGGGCTTCCCAACCTAGGGTTAGGGTTCCTATGGGTAGGCAACTTGGAGCTAGGGTTAGGGTCCTATGTGTAGGCCACTTGGAACTAGGATTAGGGTTCCTAGGGGTATGGCTTCCCTCCCTAGGGTTAGGGTTCCTATGGGTAGGCCACTTGGAGCTAGGGTTAGGGTTCCTATTGGGAGGCCACTTGGAGCTAGGGCTAGTGTTCCTATGGGTAGGGCTTCCCAACCTAGTGTTAGGTTTCCTATGGGTAGGCCTTTTGGAGCTAGGGTTAGGGTTCTCATAGGTAAGGATTCCCAACCTAGGGTTAGGGTTCATATGAGTAGTGCACTTGGACCTAGGGTTAGGGTTCCTGTGGGTAAGTCTTCCCAACCTAGGTTTAGGGTTCCTATGGGTAGGGCACTTGGAGCTAGGGTTTGGGTTCCTATGGGTAGGGCTTCCTGCCCTAGGGTTAGGGTTCCTATGGGTAGGGGTTCTCGACCTAGGTTTAGGGTTCCTATGGGTAGGGCACTTGGAGCTAGGGTTAGGGTTCCTATGGGTAGGGCACTTGGAGCTAGGGTTAGGGTTCCTATGGGTAGGGCTTCCCAACCTAGGGTTAGGGTTCCTATGGGTAGGCCACTTGGAGCTAGGGTTAGGGTTCCTATGGCAAGGCCACTTGGAGCTAGGGTTAGGGTTCCTATGGGTAGGGCACTTGGAGCTAGGGTTAGGGTTCCTATGGGTAGGCCACTTGGAGCTAGGGTTAGGGTTCCTATGGGTAGGTCTTCCCAACCTAGGGTTAGGGTTCCTATGGGTAGGAAACTTGGAGCTAGGGTTAGGGTCCTATGTGTAGGCCACTTGGAACTAGGATTAGGGTTCCTAGGGGTATGGCTTCCCTCCCTAGGGTTAGGGTTCCTATGGGTAGGCCACTTGGAGCTAGGGTTAGGGTTCCTGTGGGGAGGCCACTTGGAGCTAGGGTTAGGGTTCCTATGCTTAGTGCTTCCCAACCTAGGGTTAGGGTTCCTATGGGTAGGCCACTTGGAGCTAGGGTTAGGGTTCCTATGGGTAGGGCTTCCCAACCTAGGGTTAGGTTTCCTATGGGTAGGCCACTTGGAGCTAGGGTTAGGGTTCTCATAGGTAAGGATTCCCAACCTAGGTTGAGGGTTCCTATGGGTAGGCCACTTGGAGCTAGGGTTTGGGTTCCTATGGGAAGGTCTTCCCACCCTAGGGTTAGGTTTCCTATGGGTAGGGCTTCCCGCCCTAGGGTTATGGTTCCGATGGGTAGGGCACTTGGAGCTACGGTTAGGGTTCCTATGGGTAGGTCACTTGGAGCTAGGGTTAGGGTTCCTATGGGTAGGCCATTTGGAGCTAGGGTTAGGGTTGCTATAGGTAGTGCTTCCCAACCTAGGGTTAGGGTTCCTATGGGTAGTCCACTTGGAGCTAGGGCTAGGGTTCCTATGGGTAGGGCACTTGGAGCTAGGGTTAGGGTTCCTATGGGTAGGGCTTCCCAACCTAGGGTTAGGGTTCCTATGGGTAGGGCACTTGGAGCTAGGGTTAGGGTTCCTATGGGTAGGCCACTTGGAGCTAGGGTTAGGGTTCCTATGGGTAGGGCTTCCCAACCTAGGTTGAGGCTTCCTATGGGTAGGCCACTTGGAGCTAGGGTTAGGGTTCCTATAGGTAATGCTTCCCAACCTAGGATTAGGGTTCCTATGGGTAGGGCACTTGGAGCTAGGGTTAGGGTTCCTATGGGTAGGGCTTCCCAACCTAGGGTTAGGGTTCCTATGGGTAGGCCACTTGGAGCTAGGGTTAGGGTTCCTATGGGTAGGCCACTTGGAGCTAGGGTTAGGGTTCCTATGGGTAGGCCACTTGGAGCTAGGGTTAGGGTTCCTATGGGTAGGGCACTTGGAGCTAGGGTTAGGGTTCCTATGGGTAGGGCTTCCCAACCTAGGGTTAGGGTTTGTATGGGAAGGCCACTTGGAGCTAGGGTTCCGGTTCCTATGGGTAGGGTACTTGGAGTTAGGGTTAGGGTTCCTATGTGTAGGGCACTTGGAGCTAGGGTTAGGGTTCCTATGGGTAGGCCACTTGGAGCTAGGGTTAGCGTTCCTATGGGTAGGCCACTTGGAGCTAGGGTTAGGGTTCCTATGGGTAGGTATTCCCGTCCTAGGTTTAGGGTTCCTATGGGTAGGCCACTTGGAGCTAGGGTTAGGGTTCCTATGGGTAGGCCACTTGGAGCTAGGGTTAGGGTTCCTATAGGTAATGCTTCCCAACCTAGGATTAGGGTTCCTATGGGTAGGGCACTTGGAGCTAGGGTTAGGGTTCCTATGGGTAGGGCTTCCCAACCTAGGGTTAGGGTTCCTATGGGTAGGCCACTTGGAGCTAGGGTTAGGGTTCCTATGGGTAGGCCACTTGGAGCTAGGGTTAGGGTTCCTATGGGTAGGGCACTTGGAGCTAGGGTTAGGGTTCCTATGGGTAGGCCACTTGGAGCTAGGGTTAGGGTTCCTATGGGTAGGGCTTCCCAACCTAGGGTTAGGGTTCCTATGGGTAGGCAACTTGGAGCTAGGGTTAGGGTCCTATGTGTAGGCCACTTGGAACTAGGATTAGGGTTCCTAGGGTTATTGCTTCCCTCCCTAGGGTTAGGTTTCCTATGGGTAGGCCACTTGGAGCTAGGGTTTGGGTTCCTATGGGAAGGTCTTTGCACCCTAGGGTTAGGTTTCCTATGGGTAGGGCTTCCAGCGCTGGGGTTAAGGTTCCGATGGATAGGGCACTTGGAGCTACGGTTAGGGTTCCTATGGGTAGGTCACTTGGAGCTAGGGTTAGGGTTCCTATGGGTAGGGCTTCCCAACCTAGGTTGAGGGTTCCTATGGGTAGGCCACTTGGAGCTAGGGTTTGGGTTCCTATGGGAAGGTCTTTGCACCCTAGGGTTAGGTTTCCTATGGGTAGGGCTTCCAGCGCTGGGGTTAAGGTTCCGATGGATAGGGCACTTGGAGCTACGGTTAGGGTTCCTATGGGTAGGTCACTTGGAGCTAGGGTTAGGGTTCCTATGGGTAGGGCTCTTGGAGCTAGGTTTAGGGTTCCTATGGGTAGGGCTTCCCAACCTAGGGTTAGGGTTCCTGTGGGTAGGCCACTTGGATCTAGGTCTAGGGTTCCTATGGGTAGGCCATTTGGAGCTAGGGTTAGGGTTCCTATGGGTAGGTGTTCCAGTCCTAGGTTTAGGGTTCCTATGGTTAGGGCACTTGGAGCTAGGGTTAGGGTTCCTATGGGTAGGGCACTTGGAGCTAGGGTTAGGGTGCCTATGGTTAGGGCTTCTCTACCTAGGGTTAGGGTTCCTATTGGTAGGCCACTTGGATCTAGGGTTAGGGTTCCTATGGGTAGGCCACTTGGAGCCAGGGTTAGGGTTCCTATGGGTAGGCCACTTGGAGCCAGGGTTAGGGTTCCTATGGGTAGGCCACTTGGAGCCAGGGTTAGGGTTCCTATGGGTAGGGCTTCCCTCCGTAGGGTTAGGTTTCCTATGGGTAGGCCACTTGGAGCTAGAGCTAGGGTTCGTATGGGTAGTGCTTCCCAACCTAGGGTTAGGGTTCCTATGGGTAGGCCACTTGGAGCTAGGGTTAGGGTTCCTATGGGTAGGCCACTTGGAGCTAGGGTTAGGGTTCCTGTGAGTAGGGCTTCCCAACTTAGGGTTAGGGTTCTTATGGGTAGGCAACTTGGAGCTAGGGTTAGGGTCCTACGTGTAGGCCACTTGGAACTAGGATTAGAGTTCCTAGGTGTATGGCTTCCCTCCCTAAGGTTAGGGTTCCTATTGGTAGGCCACTTGGAGATAGGGTTAGGGTTCCTATGGGTAGGCCACTTGGAGCTAGGGTTAGGGTTCCTATGGGTAGGCCACTTGGAGCCAGGGTTAGGGTTCCTATGGGTAGGCCACTTGGAGCCAGGGTTAGGGTTCCTATGGGTAAGGCTTCCCTCCCTAGGGTTAGGTTTCCTATGGGTAGGCCACTTGGAGCTAGGGCTAGGGTTCCTATGGGTAGGGCTTACCAACCTAGGGTTAGGGTTCCTATGGGTAGGCCACTTGGAACTAGGATTAGGGTTCCTATGGGTAGGGCTTCCCTCCCTAGGGTTAGGGTTCCTATGGGTAGGCCACTTGGAGCTAGGGTTAGGGTTCCTATGGGTAGGGCTTCCCAACCTAGGGTTAGGGTTCCTATGGGTAGGCCACTTGGAGCTAGGGTTAGGGTTCCCATAGGTAGGGCTTCCCAACCTAGGGTTAGGGTTCCTATGGGTAGGCCACTTGGAGCTAGAGTTATGGTTCCCATAGGTAGGCCACTTGGAGGTAGGGCTAGGGTTCCTATGGGTAGGGCTTCCCAACCTAGGCTTAGGGTTCCTATGGGTAGGCCACTTGGAGCTAGGGTTAGGGTTCCCATAGGTAGGGCTTCCCAACCTAGGGTTAGGGTTCCTATGGGTAGGCCACTTGGAGCTAGGGTTAGGGTTCCTATGGATAGACCACTTGGAACTAGGGTTAGGGTTTCTATGGGTAGGGCTTCCCAACCTAGGGTTTGGGATCCTATGGGTAGGCCACTTGGAGCTAGCGTTAGGGTTCCTATGGGTAGGTCACTTGGAGCTAGGGTTAGGGTTCCTATGGGTAGGCCATTTGGAGCTAGGGTTAGGGTTGCTATAGGTAGTGCTTCCCAACCTCGGGTTAGGGTTCCTATGGGTAGTCCACTTGGAGCTAGGGCTGGGGTTCCTATGGGTAGGGCTCTTGGAGCTAGGTTTAGGGTTCCTATGGGTAGGGCTTCCCAACCTAGGGTTAGGGTTCCTATGGGTAGGCCACTTGGAGCTAGGGTTAGGGTTCCTATGGGTAGGCCACTTGGAGCTAGGGTTAGGGTTCCTATGGGTAGGCCACTTGGAGCTAGGGTTGGGGTTCCTATGTGTAAGGCTTCCCTCCTAGGGTTAGGTTCCTATGGGTATGCCACTTGGAGCTAGGGTTAGGGTTCCTATGGGTAGGCCACTTGGAGCTAGGGTTAGGGTTCCTATGGGTAGGGCTTCCCAACCTAGGGTTAGGGTTCCTATGGGTAGGCCACTTGGAGCTAGGGTTAGGGTTCCTATGGGTAGGCCACTTGGAGCTAGGGTTAGGGTTCCTATGGGTAGGGCTTCCCAACCTAGGGTTAGGGTTCCTATGGGTAGGCCACTTGGAGCTAGGGTTAGGGTTCCTATGGGTAGGGCTTACCAACCTAGGGTTAGGGTTCCTATGGGTAGGCCACTTGGAGCTAGGGTTAGGGTTCCTATGGGTAGGTATTCCCATCCTAGGGTTAGGGTTCCAATGGGTAGGCCACTTGGAACTAGGGTTAGGGTTTCTATGGGTAGGGCTTCCCAACCTAGGGTTTGGGATCCTATGGGTAGGCCACTTGGAGCTAGCGTTAGGGTTCCTATGGGTAGGTATTCCCGTCCTAGGGTTAGGGTTCCTATGGGTAGGCCACTTGGAGCTAGGGGTAGGGTTCCTATGGGTAGGCCACTTGGAGCTAGGTTTAGGGTTCCTATGGGTAGGGCTTCCCAACCTAGGCTTAGGGTTCCTACGGGTAGGCCACTTGGAGGTATGTTTAGGGTTCCTATAGGTAGGGCTTCCCAACCTAGGGTTAGGGTTCCTATGGGTAGGGCACTTGGAGCTAGGGTTAGGGTTCCTATGAGGAGGCCACTTGGAGCTAGGGTTAGGGTTCCTATTGGTAGGCCACTTGGAGCTAGGGTTACGTTTCCTATAGGTAGGGCTTCCCAACCTAGGGTTAGGGTTCCTATGTGTAGGCCACTTGGAGCTAGGGTTAGGGTTCCTATGGGTAGGCCACTTGGAGCTAGGGTTAGGGTTCCTATGGGTAGGCCACTTGGAGCTAGGGTTAGGGTTCCTATGGGTAGGGCACTTGGAGCTAGGGTTAGGGTTCCTATGCTTAGGGGTTCCCAACCTAGGGTTAGGGTTCCTATGGGTAGGTAAGTTGGAGCTAGGGTTAGCGTTCCTATGGGTAGGCCACTTGGAGCTAGGGTTAGGGTTCCTATGGGTAGGCCACTTGGAGCTAGGGTTAGGGTTCCTATGGGTAGGCCACTTGGAGCTAGGGTTAGGGTTCCTATGGGTAGGCCACTTGGAGCTAGGGTTAGGGTTCCTATGGGTAGGGCTTCCCAACCTAGGGTTAGGGTTCCTATGGGTAGGCCACTTGGAGCTAGGGTTAGGGTTCCTATGGGTACGGCTTCCAAACCTAGGGTTAGGGTTCCTATGGGTAGGCAACTTGGAGCTAGGGTTAGGGTTCCTATGGGTAGGGCTTACCATCCTAGGGTTAGGGTTCCTATGGGTAGGCCACTTGGAGCTAGGGTTAGGGTTCCCATAGGTAGGGCTTCCCAACCTAGGGTTAGGGTTCCTATGGGTAGGCAACTTGGAGCTAGGGTTAGGGTTCCTATGGGTAGGTCTTCCCAACCTAGGGTTAGGGTTCCTATGGGTAGGCCACTTGGAGCTAGGGTTAGGGTTCCTATGGGTAGGCCACTTGGAGCTAGGGTTAGGGTTCCTATGGGTAGGGCTTCCCAACCTAGGGTTAGGGTTCCTATGGGTAGGCCACTTGGAGCTAGGGTTAGGGTTCCTATGGGTAGGGCTTCCCAACCTAGGGTTAGGGTTCCTATGGGTAGGCCACTTGGAGCTAGGGTTAGGGTTCCTATGGGTAGGCCACTTGGAGCTAGGGTTAGGGTTCCTATGGGTAGGGCTTCCCAACCTAGGGTTAGGGTTCCTATGGGTAGGCCACTTGGAGCTAGGGTTAGGGTTCCTATGGGTAGGCCACTTGGAGCTAGGGTTAGGGTTCCTATGGGTAGGCCACTTGGAGCTAGGGTTAGGGTTCCTATAGGTAGTGCTTCCCAACCTAGGGTTAGGGTTCCTATGGGTAGGGCACTTGGAGCTAGGGCTAGGGTTCCTATGGGTAGGGCACTTGGAGCTAGGTTTAGGGTTCCTATGGGTAGGGCTTCCCAACCTAGGGTTAGGGTTCCTATGGGTAGGCCACTTGGAGCTAGGGTTAGGGTTCCTATGGGTAGGCCACTTGGAGCTAGGGTTAGGGTTCCTATGGGTAGGCCACTTGGAGCTAGGGTTAGGGTTCCTATGGGTAGGGCTTCCCAACCTAGGGTTAGGGTTCCTATGGGTAGGCCACTTGGAGCTAGGGTTAGGGTTCCTATGGGTAGGGCTTCCCAACCTAGGGTTAGGGTTCCTATGGGTAGGCCACTTGGAGCTAGGGTTAGGGTTCCTATGGGTAGGGCTTCCCAACCTAGGGTTAGGGTTCCTATGGGTAGGGCACTTGGAGCTAGGGTTAGGGTTCCTATGGGTAGGCCACTTGGAGCTAGGGTTAGGGTTCCTATGGGTAGGCCACTTGGAGCTAGGGTTAGGGTTCCTATGGGTAGGGCTTCCCAACCTAGGGTTAGGGTTCCTATGGGTAGGCCACTTGGAGCTAGGGTTAGGGTTCCTATGGGTAGGCCACTTGGAGCTAGGGTTAGGGTTCCTATGGGTAGGCCACTTGGAGCTAGGGTTAGGGTTCCTATGGGTAGGCCCCTTGGAGCTAGGGTTAGGGTTCCTATGGGTAGGGCCTCCCAACCTAAGGTTAGGGTTCCTATGGGTAGGTAACTTGGAGCTAGGGTTAGGGTTCCTATGGGTAGGCCACTTGGAGCTAGGGTTAGGGTTCCTATGGGTAGGCCACTTGGAGCTAGGGTTAGGGTTCCTATGGGTAGGTATTCCCGTCCTAGGTTTAGGGTTCCTATGGGTAGGCCACTTGGAGCTAGGGTTAGGGTTCCTATGGGTAGGCCACTTGGAGCTAGGGTTAGGGTTCCTATGGGTAGGGCACTTGGAGCTAGGGTTAGGGTTCCTATGGGTAGGGCTTCCCAACCTAGGTTTAGGGTTCCTATGGGTAGGCCACTTGGAGCTAGGGTTAGGGTTCCTATGGGTATGCCACTTGGAGCTAGGTTTAGGGTTCCTATTGGTAGGCTACTTGGAGCTAGGGTTAGGGTTCCTATAGGTAGTGCTTCCCAACCTAGGTTTAGGGTTCCTATGGGTAGGCCACTTGGAGCTAGGGTTAGGGTTCCTATGGGTAGGCCACTTGGAGCTAGGGTTAGGGTTGCTATAGGTAGTGCTTCCCAACCTAGGGTTAGGGTTCCTATGGGTAGGTTACTTGGAGCTAGGGTTAGGGTTCCTATGGGTAGGCCACTTGGAGCTAGGGTTAGGGTTCCTATGGGTAGGCATTCCCTTCCTAGTTTTATCGTTCCTATGGGTAGGCCACTTGGAGATTGCGTTAGGGTTCCTATGGGAAGGCCACTTGGAGCTAGGGTTAGGGTTCCTATGGATAGACCACTTGGAACTAGGGTTAGGGTTTCTATGGGTAGGGCTTCCCAACCTAGGGTTAGGGTTCCTATGGGTAGGCCACTTGGAGCTAGGGTTAGGGTTCCTATGGGTAGGTATCACTGTCCTAGGGTTAGAGTTCCTATGGGTAGGCCACTTGGAGCTAGGGTTAGGGTTCCTATGGGTAGGCCACTTGGAGCTAGGGTTAGGGTTCCTATGGGTAGGGCTTCCCAACCTAGGGTTAGGGTTCCTATGGGTAGGGCACTTGGAGCTAGGGTTAGGGTTCCTATGGGTAGGCCACTTGGAGCTAGGGTTAGGGTTCCTATGGGTAGGCCACTTGGAGCTAGGGTTAGGGTTCCTATGGGTAGGGCTTCCCAACCTAGGTTTAGGGTTCCTATGGGTAGGCCACTTGGAGCTAGGGTTAGGGTTCCTATGGGTAGGCCACTTGGAGCTAGGGTTAGGGTTCCTATGGGTAGGGCTTCCCAACCTAGGGTTAGGGTTCCTATGGGTAGGTAACTTGGAGCTAGGGTTAGGGTTCCTATGGGTAGGCCACTTGGAGCTAGGGTTAGGGTTCCTATGGGTAGGTATTCCCGTCCTAGGTTTAGGGTTCCTATGGGTAGGCCACTGGGAGATTGGGTTAGGGTTCCTATGGGAAGGCCACTTGGAGCTAGGGTTAGGGTTCCTATGGGTAGGGCACTTGGAGCTAGGGTTAGGGTTCCTATGGGTAGGGCTTCCCAACCTAGGGTTAGGGTTCCTATGGGTAGGCCACTTGGAGCTAGGGTTAGGGTTCCTATGGGTAGGCCACTTGGAGCTAGGGTTAGGGTTCCTATGGGTAGGCCACTTGGAGCTAGGGTTAGGGTTCCTATGGGTAGGGCTTCCCAACCTAGGGTTAGGGTTCCTGTGGGTAGGCCACATGGAGCTGGGTTTAGTGTTCCTATGGGTAGGCCACTTGGACCTAAGGTTAGGGTTGCTATAGGTAGTGCTTCCCAACCTAGTGTTAGGGTTCCTATGAGTAGGTTACTTGGAGCTAGGGTTAGCGTTCCTATGGGAAGGCCACTTGGAGCTAGGGTTAGAATTCCTATGGGTAGGCATTCCCGTCCTAGTTTTATCGTTCCTATGGGTAGGCCACTTGAAGATTGCGTTAGGGTTCCTATGGGAAGGCCACTTGGAGCTAGGGTTAGGGTTCCTATGGATAGACCACTTGGAACTAGGGTTAGGGTTTCTATGGGTAGGGCTTCCCAACCTAGGGTTAGGGTTCCTATGGGTAGGCCACTTGGAGCTAGGGTTAGGGTTCCTATGGGTAGGTATTCCCGTCCTAGGGTTAGGGTTCCTATGGGTAGGCCACTTGGAGCTAGGGTTAGGGTTCCTATGGGTAGGCCACTTGGAGCTAGGGTTAGGGTTCCTATGGGTAGGGCTTCCCAACCTAGGGTTAGGGTTCCTATGGGTAGGCCACTTGGAGCTAGGGTTAGGGTTCCTATGGGTAGGCCACTTGGAGCTAGGGTTAGGGTTCCTATGGGTAGGCCACTTGGAGCTAGGGTTAGGGTTCCTATGGGTAGGGCTTCCCTACCTAGGGTTAGGGTTCCTATGGGTAGGCCACTTGGAGCTAGGGTTAGGGTTCCTATGGGTAGGCCACTTGGAGCTATGGTTAGGGTTCCTATGCGTAGGGCACTTGGAGCTAGGGTTAGGGTTCCTATGGTAGGCCACTTAGAGCTAGGGTTAGGGTTCCTATGCTTAGGGGTTCCCAACCTAGGGTTAGGGTTCCTATGGGTAGGTAAGTTGGAGCTAGGGTTAGCGTTCCTATGGGTAGGCCACTTGGAGCTAGGGTTAGGGTTCCTATGGGTAGGTATTCCCGTCCTAGGTTTAGGGTTCCTATGGGAAGGCCACTTGAAGCTAGTGTTAGGTTTCCTATTGGAAGGCCACTTGGAGCTAGGGTTAGGGTTCCTATGGGTAGGACACTTGGAGCTAGGGTTAGGGTTCCTATGGGTAGGGCTTCCCAACCTAGGGTTAGGGTTCCTATGGGTAGGCCACTTGGAGCTAGGGTTAGGGTTCCTATGGGTATGCCACTTGGAGCTAGGTTTAGGGTTCCTATTGGTAGGCTACTTGGAGCTAGGGTTAGGGTTCCTATAGGTAGTGCTTCCCAACCTAGGGTTAGGGTTCCTGTGGGTAGGCCACATGGAGCTGGGTTTAGTGTTCCTATGGGTAGGCCACTTGGAGCTAGGGTTAGGGTTGCTATAGGTAGTGCTTCCCAACCTAGGGTTAGGGTTCCTATGGGTAGGCCACTTGGAGCTAGGTTTAGGGTTCCTATGGGAAGGCCACTTGGAGCTAGGGCTAGGGTTCCAATGGGTAGGTATTCCAGTCCTAGGTTTAGGGTTCCTATGGGTACGCCACTGGGAGCTTGGGTTAGGGTTCCTATGGGAAGGCCACTTGGAGCTAGGGTTAGGGTTCCTATGGGTAGGGCACTTGGAGCTAGGGTTAGGGTTCCTATGGGTAGGGCTTCCCAACCTAGGGTTAGGGTTCCTATGGGTAGGCCACTTGGAGCTAGGGTTAGGGTTCCTATGGGTAGGTATTCCCGTCCTAGGGTTAGGGTTCCTATGGGTAGGCCACTTGGAGCTAGGGTTAGGGTTCCTATGGGTAGGCCACTTGGAGCTAGGGTTAGGGTTCCTATGGGTAGGGCTTCCCAACCTAGGGTTAGGGTTCCTATGGGTAGGCCACTTGGAGCTAGGGTTAGGGTTCCTATGGGTAGGGCTTCCCAACCTAGGGTTAGGGTTCCTATGGGTAGGCCACTTGGAGCTAGGGTTAGGGTTCCTATGGGTAGGCAACTTGGAGCTAGGGTTAGGGTTCCTATGGGTAGGCAACTTGGAGCTAGGGTTAGGGTTCCTATGGGTAGGGCTTGCCAACCTAGGGTTAGGGGTCCTATGGGTAGGGCACTTGGAGCTAGGGTTAGGGTTCCTATGCTTAGGGGTTCCCAACCTAGGGTTAGGGTTCCTATGGGTAGGTAAGTTGGAGCTAGGGTTAGCGTTCCTATGGGTAGGCCACTTGGAGCTAGGGTTAGGGTTCCTATGGGTAGGGCACTTGGAGCTAGGGTTAGGGTTCCTATGGGTAGGGCCCTTGGAGCTAGGGTTAGGGTTCCTATGGGTAGGGCACTTGGAGCTAGGGTTAGGGTTCCTATGGGTAGGGCTTCCAAACCTAGGGTTAGGGTTCCTATGGGTAGGGCTTCCAAACCTAGGGTTAGGGTTCCTATGGGTAGGCCACTTGGAGCTAGGGTTAGGGTTCCTATGGGTAGGCCACTTGGAGCTAGGGTTAGGGTTCCTATGGGTAGGCCACTTGGAGCTAGGGTTAGGGTTCCTATGGGTAGGGCCTCCCAACCTAAGGTTAGGGTTCCTATGGGTAGGTAACTTGGAGCTAGGGTTAGCGTTCCTATGGGAAGGCCACTTGGAGCTAGGGTTAGGGTTCCTATGCGTAGGCCACTTGGAGCTAGGGTTAGGGTTCCTATGGGTAGGCCACTTGGAGCTAGGGTTAGGGTTCCTATGGGTAGGTATTCCCGTCCTAGGTTTAGGGTTCCTATGGGTAGGCCACTGGGAGATTGGGTTAGGGTTCCTATGGGAAGGCCACTTGGAGCTAGGGTTAGGGTTCCTACGGGTAGGGCACTTGGAGCCTGGGTTAGGGTTCCTATGGGTAGGGCTTCCCAACCTAGGTTTAGGGTTCCTATGGGTAGGCAACTTGGAGCTAGGGTTAGGGTTCCTATGGATAGGCCACTTGGAGCTAGGGTTAGGGTTCCTATGGGTATTGCTTCGCGCCCTAAGGTTAGGGTTCCTATGGGTTGACCACTTGGAGCTAGGGTTAGGGTTCCTATGGGTAGGGCTTCCCACCCTAGGGTTAGGTTTCCTATGGGTAGGGCTTCCCGCCCTAGGGTTAGGGTTCCTATGAGTAGGCCACTTGGAGCTAGGGTTAGGGTTCCCATAGGTAGGGCTTCCCAACCTAGGGTTAGGGTTCCTATGGGTAGGCCACTTGGAGCTAGGGTTAGGGTTCCTATGGGTAGGGCATCCCAAGCTAGGGTTAGGGTTCCTATGGGTAGGCCACTTGGAGCTAGGGTTAGGGTTCCTATGGGTAGGGCTTCCCAACCTAGGGTTAGGGTTCCTATGGGTAGGCCACTTGGAGCTAGGGTTAGGGTTCCTATGGGTAGGCCACTTGGAGCTAGGGTTAGGGTTCCTATGGGTAGGGCACTTGGAGCTAGGGTTAGGGTTCCTATGGGTAGGCCACTTGGAGCTAGGGTTAGGGTTCCTATGGGTAGGGCACTTGGAGCTAGGGTTAGGGTTCCTATGGGTAGGCCACTTGGAGCTAGGGTTAGGGTTCCTATGGGTAGGGCTTCCCAACCTAGGGTTAGGGTTCCTATGGGTAGGCCACTTGGAGCTAGGGTTAGGGTTCCTATGGGTAGGCCACTTGGAGCTAGGGTTAGGGTTCCTATGGGTAGGCCACTTGGAGCTAGGGTTAGGGTTCCTATGGGTAGGCCACTTGGAGCTAGGGTTAGGGTTCCTCTGGGTCGGCCACTTGGAGCTAGGGTTAGGGTTCCTATGGGTAGTCCACTTGGAGCTAGGGTTAGGGTTTCTATGGGTAGGGCTTACCGTCCTAGGGTTAGGGTTCCTATGGGTAGGCCACTTGGAGCTAGGGTTAGGGTTCCTATGGGTAGGCCACTTGGAGCTAGGGTTAGGGTTCCTATGGGTAGGGCACTTGGAGCTAGGGTTAGGGTTCCTATGGGTAGGGCTTCCCAACCTAGGGTTAGGGTTCCTATGGGTAGGCAACTTGGAGCTAGGGTTAGGGTTCCTATGGGTAGGCCACTTGGAGCTAGGGTTAGGGTTCCTATGGGTAGGGCTTCCCACCCTAGGGTTAGGGTTCCTATGGGTAGGGCTTCCCGCCCTAGGGTTAGGGTTCCTATGGGTAGGCCACTTGGAGCTAGGGTTAGGGTTCCTATGGGTAGGCCACTTGGAGCTAGGGTTAGGGTTCCTATGGGTAGGGCTTCCCAACCTAGGGTTAGGGTTCCTATGGGTAGGCCACTTGGAGCTAGGGTTAGGGTTCCTATGGGTAGGGCTTGGGTAGCTAGGGTTAGGGTTCCTATGGGTAGGCCACTTGGAGCTAGGGTTAGGGTTCCTATGGGTAGGGCACTTGGAGCTAGGGTTAGGGTTCCTATGGGTAGGCCACTTGGAGCTAGGGTTAGGGTTCCTATGGGTAGGTATTCCCGTCCTAGGTTTAGGGTTCCTATGGGTAGGCCACTTGGAGCTAGGGTTAGGGTTCCTATGGGTAGGCCACTTGGAGCTAGGGTTAGGTTTCCTATGGGTAGGCCACTTGGAGCTAGGGTTAGGGTTCCTATGGGTAGGCCACTTGGAGCTAGGGTTAGGGTTCCTATGGGTAGGTATTCCCGTCCTAGGTTTAGGGTTCCTATGGGTAGGCCACTTGGAGCTAGGGTTAGGGTTCCTATGGGTAGGCCACTTGGAGCTAGGGTTAGGGTTCCTATGGGTAGGGCACTTGGAGCTAGGGTTAGGGTTCCTATGGGTAGGGCTTCCCAACCTAGGTTTAGGGTTCCTATGGGTAGGCCACTTGGAGCTAGGGTTAGGGTTCCTATGGGTAGGCCACTTGGAGCTAGGGTTAGGGTTCCTATGGGTAGGCCACTTGGAGCTAGGGTTAGGGTTCCTATAGGTAGTGCTTCCCAACCTAGGGTTAGGGTTCCTATGGGTAGGCCACTTGGAGCTAGGGTTAGGGTTCCTATGGGTAGGCCACTTGGAGCTAGGGTTAGGGTTCCTATGGGTAGTGCTTCCCAACCTAGGGTTAGGGTTCCTATGGGTAGGCAACTTGGAGCTAGGGTTAGGGTTCCTATGGGTAGGCCACTTGGAGCTAGGGTTAGGGTTCCTATGGGTAGGTATTCCCGTCCTAGGGTTAGGGTTCCTATGGGTAGGCCACTTGGAGCTAGGGTTAGGGTTCCTATGGGAAGGCCACTTGGAGCTAGGGTTAGGGTTCCTATGGGTAGGCCACTTGGAGCTAGGGTTAGGGTTCCTATGGGTAGGGCTTCCCAACCTAGGGTTAGGGTTCCTATGGGTAGGCCACTTGGAGCTAGGGTTAGGGTTCCTATGGGTAGGTATTCCCGTCCTAGGGTTAGGGTTCCTATGGGTAGGCCACTTGGAGCTAGGGTTAGGGTTCCTATGGGTAGGCCACTTGGAGCTAGGGTTAGGGTTCCTATGGGTAGGGCTTCCCAACCTAGGGTTAGGGTTCCTATGGGTAGGCCACTTGGAGCTAGGGTTAGGGTTCCTATAGGTAGGGCTTCCCAACCTAGGGTTAGGGTTCCTATGGGTAGGCCACTTGGAGCTAGGGTTAGGGTTCCTATGGGTAGGCCACTTGGAGCTAGGGTTAGGGTTCCTATGGGTAGGCCACTTGGAGCTAGGGTTAGGGTTCCTATGGGTAGGGCTTCCCAACCTAGGGTTAGGGTTCCTATGGGTAGGCCACTTGGAGCTAGGGTTAGGGTTCCTATGGGTAGGCCACTTGGAGCTAGGGTTAGGGTTCCTATGGGTAGGCCACTTGGAGCTAGGGTTAGGGTTCCTATGGGTAGGCCACTTGGAGCTAGGGTTAGGGTTCCTATGGGTAGGGCCTCCCAACCTAAGGTTAGGGTTCCTATGGGTAGGTAACTTGGAGCTAGGGTTAGGGTTCCTATGGGTAGGCCACTTGGAGCTAGGGTTAGGGTTCCTATGGGTAGGCCACTTGGAGCTAGGGTTATGTTTCCTATGGTAGGGCTTCGCGCCCTAGGGTTAGGGTTCCTATGGGTAGGCCACTTGGAGCTAGGGTTAGGGTTCCTATGGGTAGGGCACTTGGAGCTAGGGTTAGGGATCCTATGGGTAGGGCCCTTGGAGCTAGGGTTAGGGATCCTATGGGTAGGGCACTTGGAGCTAGGGTTAGGGTTCCTATGGGTAGGCCACTTGGAGATAGGGTTAGGGTTCCTATGGGTAGGGCTTCCAAACCTAGGGTTAGGGTTCCTATGGGTAGGCCACTTGGAGCTAGGGTTAGGGTTCCTATGGGTAGGCCACTTGGAGCTAGGGTTAGGGTTCCTATGGGTAGAGCACTTGGAGCTAGGGTTAGGGTTCCTATGGGTACGGCTCCCAAACCTAGGGTTAGGGTTCTTATGGGTAGGTAACTTGGAGCTAGGGTTAGGGTTCCTATGGGTAGGCAACTTGGAGCTAGGGTTAGCGTTCCTATGGGTAGGCCACTTGGAGATAGGGTTAGGTTTCCTATGGATAGGCCACTTGGAGCTAGGGCTAGGGTTCCTATGGGTAGGTATTCCCGTCCTAGGTTTAGGGTTCCTATGGGAAGGCCACTTGGAGCTAGGGTTAGGGTTCCTATGGGTAGGCCACTTGGAGCTAGGGTTAGGGTTCCTATGGGTAGGGCACTTGGAGCTAGGGTTAGGGTTCCTATGGGTAGGGCTTCCCAACCTAGGGTTAGGGTTCCTATGGGTAGGCAACTTGGAGCTAGGTTTAGGGTTCCTATGGGTAGGCCACTTGGAGCTAGGGTTAGGGTTCCTATGGGTAGGGCTTCCCAACCTAGGGTTAGGGTTCCTATGGGTAGGCCACTTGGAGCTAGGGTTAGGGTTCCTATGGGTAGGGCTTCCCAACCTAGGGTTAGGGTTCCTATGGGTAGGGAACTTGGAGCTAGGGTTAGGGTTCCTATGGGTAGGCCACTTGGAGCTAGGGTTAGGGTTCCTATGGGTAGGCCACTTGGAGCTAGGGTTAGGGTTCCTATGGGTAGGCCACTTGGAGCTAGGGTTAGGGTTCCTATGGGTAGGGCTTCCCAACCTAGGGTTAGGGTTCCTATGGGTAGGCCACTTGGAGCTAGGGTTAGGGTTCCTATGGGTAGGGCTTACCAACCTAGGGTTAGGGTTCCTATGGGTAGGCCACTTGGAGCTAGGGTTAGGGTTCCTATGGGTAGGCCACTTGGAGCTAGGGTTAGGGTTCCTATGGGTAGGGCACTTGGAGCTAGGGTTAGGGTTCCTATGGGTAGGGCACTTGGAGCTAGGGTTAGGGTTCCTATGGGTAGGCCACTTGGAGCTAGGGTTAGGGTTCCTATGGGTAGGGCACTTGGAGCTAGGGTTAGGGTTCCTATGGGTAGGGCTTCCCAACCTAGGGTTAGGGTTCCTATGTGTAGAGCACTTGGAGCTAGGGTTAGGGTTCCTATGGGTACGGCTTCCAAACCTAGGGTTAGGGTTCCTATGGGTAGGCAACTTGGAGCTAGGGTTAGGGTTCCTATGGGTAGGCCACTTGGAGCTAGGGTTAGGGTTCCTATGGGTAGGGCTTCCCAACCTAGGGTTAGGGTTCCTATGGGTAGGCCACTTGGAGCTAGGGTTAGGGTTCCTATGGGTAGGGCTTCGCGCCCTAGGGTTAGGGTTCCTATGGGTAGGCCACTTGGAGCTAGGGTTAGGGTTCCTATGGGTAGGGCTTCCCAACCTAGCGTTAGGGTTCCTATGGGTAGAGCACTTGGAGCTAGGGTTAGGGTTCCTATGGGTAGGGCTTTCATACCTAGGGTTAGTGTTCCCATGAGTAGGGCACTTGGAGCTAGGTTTAGGTATCCTAGGGGTAGGCCACTTGGAGCTAGGGTTAGGGTTCCTATGGGTAGGGCTTCCCAACCTAGGGTTAGGGTTCCTATGGGTAGGCCACTTGGAGCTAGGGTTAGGGTTCCTATGGGTAGGGCTTCCCAACCTAGGGTTAGGGTTCCTATGGGTAGGCCACTTGGAGCTAGGGTTAGGGTTCCTATGGGTAGGGCACTTGGAGCTAGGGTTAGGGTTCCTATGGGTAGGCCACTTGGAGCTAGGGTTAGGGTTCCTATGGGTAGGCCACTTGGAGCTAGGGTTAGGGTTCCTATGGGTAGGGCTTCCCAACCTAGCGTTAGGGTTCCTATGGGTAGAGCACTTGGAGCTAGGGTTAGGGTTCCTATGGGTACGGCTCCCAAACCTAGGGTTAGGGTTCCTATGGGTAGGCCACTTGGAGCTAGGGTTAGGGTTCCTATGGGTAGGTATTCCCGTCCTAGGTTTAGGGTTCCTATGGGTAGGCCACTTGGAGCTAGGGTTAGGGTTCCTATGGGTAGGCCACTTGGAGCTAGGGTTAGGGTTCCTATGGGTAGGGCACTTGGAGCTAGGGTTAGGGTTCCTATGGGTAGGGCTTCCCAACCTAGGGTTAGGGTTCCTATGGGTAGGCAACTTGGAGCTAGGGTTAGGGTTCCTATGGGTAGGGCACTTGGAGCTAGGGTTAGGGTTCCTATGGGTAGGGCTTCGCGCCCTAGGGTTAGGGTTCCTATGGGTAGGCCACTTGGAGCTAGGGTTAGGGTTCCTATGGGTAGGGCTTCCCAACCTAGGGTTAGGGTTCCTATGGGTAGGCCAGTTGGAGCTAGGGTTAGGGTTCCTATGGGTAGGCCACTTGGAGCTAGGGTTAGGGTTCCTATGGGTAGGGCTTCCCAACCTAGGGTTAGGGTTCCTATGGGTAGAGCACTTGGAGCTAGGGTTAGGGTTCCTATGGGTAGGGCTTCCCAACCTAGGGTTAGGGTTCCTATGGGTAGGCCACTTGGAGCTAGGGTTAGGGTTCCTATGGGTAGGCCACTTGGAGCTAGGGTTAGGGTTCCTATGGGTAGGGCTTCCCAACCTAGGGTTAGGGTTCCTATGGGTAGGCCACTTGGAGCTAGGGTTAGGGTTCCTATGGGTAGGTATTCCCGTCCTAGGTTTAGGGTTCCTATGGGTAGGCCACTTGGAGCTAGGGTTAGGGTTCCTATGGGTAGGCCACTTGGAGCTAGGGTTAGGGTTCCTATGGGTAGGGCACTTGGAGCTAGGGTTAGGGTTCCTATGGGTAGGGCACTTGGAGCTAGGGTTAGGGTTCCTATGGGTAGGCCACTTGGAGCTAGGGTTAGGGTTCCTATGGGTAGGGCTTCCCAACCTAGGGTTAGGGTTCCTATGGGTAGGCCACTTGGAGCTAGGGTTAGGGTTCCTATGGGTAGGCCACTTGGAGCTAGGGTTAGGGTTCCTATGGGTAGGCCACTTGGAGCTAGGGTTAGGGTTCCTATGGGTAGGGCTTCCCAACCTAGGGTTAGGGTTCCTATGGGTAGGGCACTTGGAGCTAGGGTTAGGGTTCCTATGGGTAGGCCACTTGGAGCTAGGGTTAGGGTTCCTATGGGTAGGCCACTTGGAGCTAGGGTTAGGGTTCCTATGGGTAGGCCACTTGGAGCTAGGGTTAGGGTTCCTATGGGTAGGTATTCCCGACCTAGGTTTAGGGTTCCTATGGGTAGGCCACTTGGAGCTAGGGTTAGGGTTCCTATGGGTAGGCCACTTGGAGCTAGGGTTAGGGTTCCTATGGGTAGGGCACTTGGAGCTAGGGTTAGGGTTCCTATGGGTAGGGCTTCCCAACCTAGGGTTAGGGTTCCTATGGGTAGGCCACTTGGAGCTAGGGTTAGGGTTCCTATGGGTAGGCCACTTGGAGCTAGGGTTAGGGTTCCTATGGGTAGGGCTTCCCAACCTAGGGTTAGGGTTCCTATGGGTAGGCCACTTGGAGCTAGGGTTAGGGTTCCTATGGGTAGGGCTTCCCACCCTAGGGTTAGGTTTCCTATGGGTAGGGCTTCCCGCCCTAGGGTTAGGGTTCCTATGAGTAGGCCACTTGGAGCTAGGGTTAGGGTTCCTATGGGTAGGCCACTTGGAGATAGGGTTAGGGTTCCTATGGGTAGGCCACGTGGAGTTCAGGTTAGGGTTCCTATGGGTAGGGCTTCCCAACCTAGGGTTAGGGTTCCTATGGGTAGGGCATTTGGAGCTAGGGTTAGGGTACCTATGGGTAGGGCTTCCCAACCTAGGGTTTGGGATCCTATGGGTAGGCCACTTGGAGCTAGCGTTAGGGTTCCTATGGGTAGGGCAGTTGGAGCTTGGGTTAGGGTTCCTATGGGTAGGTCACTTGGAGCTAGGGTTAGGGTTCCTATGGGTAGGGCATTTGGAGCTAGGGTTAGGGTCCCTATGGGTAGGCCAGTTGGAGCTAGGGTTATTGTTCCTAAGGGTAGGCCACGTGGTGCTAGGGTTAGGGTTCCTATGGGTAGGGCTTCCCAACCTAGGGTTAGGGTTCCTATGGGTAGGCCACTTGGAGCTAGGGTTAGGGTTCCTATGGGTAGGGCTTCCCAACCTAGGGTTAGGGTTCCTATGGGTAGGCAACTTGGAGCTAGGGTTAGGGTTCCTATGGGTAGGCCACTTGGAGCTAGGGTTAGGGTTCCTATGGGTAGGGCTTCCCAACCTAGGGTTAGGGTTCCTATGGGTAGGCCACTTGGAGCTAGGGTTAGGGTTCCTATGGGTAGGGCTTCCCAACCTAGGGTTAGGGTTCCTATGGGTAGGCCACTTGGAGCTAGGGTTAGGGTTCCTATGGGTAGGGCTTCCCAACCTAGGGTTAGGGTTCCTATGGGTAGAGCACTTGGAGCTAGGGTTAGGGTTCCTATGGGTACGGCTTCCAAACCTAGGGTTAGGGTTCCTATGGGTAGGCAACTTGGAGCTAGGGTTAGGGTTCCTATGGGTAGGCCACTTGGAGCTAGGGTTAGGGTTCCCATAGGTAGGGCTTCCCAACCTAGGGTTAGGGTTCCTATGGATAGACCACTTGGAACTAGGGTTAGGGTTTCTATGGGTAGGGCTTCGCGCCCTAGGGTTAGGGTTCCTATGGGTAGGCCACTTGGAGCTAGGGTTAGGGTTCCTATGGGTAGGGCACTTGGAGCTAGGGTTAGGGTTCCTATGGGTAGGCCACTTGGAGCTAGGGTTAGGGTTCCTATGGGTAGGCCACTTGGAGCTAGGGTTAGGGTTCCTATGGGTAGGGCTTCCCAACCTAGGGTTAGGGTTCCTATGGGTAGAGCACTTGGAGCTAGGGTTAGGGTTCCTATGGGTACGGCTTCCAAACCTAGGGTTAGGGTTCCTATGGGTAGGCAACTTGGAGCTAGGGTTAGGGTTCCTATGGGTAGGGCTTCCCAACCTAGGGTTAGGGTTCCTATGGGTAGGCCACTTGGAGCTAGGGTTAGGGTTCCTATGGGTAGGCCACTTGGATCTACGGTTAGGATTCCTATGGGTAGGGCACTTGGAGCTAGGGTTAGGGTTCCTATGGGTAGGGGTTCCCAACCTAGGGTTAGGGTTCCTATGGGTAGGCAACTTGGAGCTAGGGTTAGGGTTCCTATGGGTAGGCCACTTGGAGCTAGGGTTAGGGTTCCTATGGGTAGGCAACTTGGAGCTAGGGTTAGGGTTCCTATGGGTAGGCCAATTGGAGATACCGTTAGGGTTCCTATAGGTAGGGCTTCCAAACCTAGGGTTAGGCTTCCTATGGGTAGGGCTTCCCAACCTAGGCTTAGGATTCCTATGGGTAGGCCACTTGGAGCTAGGGTTAGGGTTCCTATGGGTAGGGCTTCCCAACCTAGGGTTAGGGTTCCTATGGGTAGGCAACTTGGAGCTAGGGTTAGGTTCCTATGGGTAGGCAACTTGGAGCTAGGGCTGGGGTTCCTATGGGTAGGCTACTTGGAGCTAAGGTTAGGGTTCCTATGGGTAGGCCACTTGGAGCTAGGGTTAGGGTTCCTATGGGTAGGGCTTCCCAACCTAGGGTTAGGGTTCCTATGGGTAGGCCACTGGGAGATTGGGTTAGGGTTCCTATGGGAAGGCCACTTGGAGCTAGGGTTAGGGTTCCTATGGGAAGGCCACTTGGAGCTAGGGTTAGGGTTCCTATGGGTAGGGCACTTGGAGCTAGGGTTAGGGTTCCTATGGGTAGGGCTTACCATCCTAGGGTTAGGGTTCCTATGGGTAGGCCACTTGGAGCTAGGGTTAGGGTTCCCATAGGTAGGGCTTCCCAACCTAGGGTTAGGGTTCCTATGGATAGACCACTTGGAACTAGGGTTAGGGTTTCTATGGGTAGGGCTTCGCGCCCTAGGGTTAGGGTTCCTATGGGTAGGCCACTTGGAGCTAGGGTTAGGGTTCCTATGGGTAGGGCTTCCCAACCTAGGGTTAGGGTTCCTATGGGTAGGCAACTTGGAGCTAGGGTTAGGGTTCCTATGGGTAGGCAACTTGGAGCTAGGGTTAGGGTTCCTATGGGTAGGGCTTGCCAACCTAGGGTTAGGGGTCCTATGGGTAGGCAACTTGGAGCTAGGGCTAGGGTTCCTATGGGTAGGCCACTTGGAGCTAGGGTTAGGGTTCCTATGGGTAGGCAACTTGGAGCTAGGGCTAGGGTTCCTATGGGTAGGCCATTAGGAGCTAAGATTAGTGTTCCTATGAGTAGGGTTTCCCTCCCCAGGGTTAGGGTTCCTATGGGTACTCCACTTCGAGCTAGGGTTAGGGTTCCTATGCGTAGGGCTTCCCGCCCTAGGGTTAGGGTTCCTACGGGTAGGCCACTTGGAGCTAGGGTTAGGGTTCCAATTGGTAGGGCTTCCCGACCTAGCGTTAGGGTTCCTATGGGTAGGGCACATGGAGCTAGGGTTTGGGTTTCTATGGGAAGGTCTTCCCACCCTAGGGTTAGGTTTCCTATGGGTAGGGCTACCCGCTCTAGGGTTAGGGTTCCTATGAGTAGGCCACTTGGAGCTAGGGTTAGGGTTCCTATGGGTAGGCCACTTGGAACTAGGGTGAGCGTTCCTATGGGTAGGCCAGTTGGAGCTAGGGTTAGGGTTCCTATGGGTAGGTATTCCCGTCCTAGGTTTAGGGTTCCTATGGGTAGGCCACTTGGAGCTAGGGTTAGGGTTCCTATGGGTAGGCCACTTGGAGCTAGGGTTAGGGTTCCTATGGGTAGGCCACTTGGAGCTAGGGTTAGGGTTCCTATGGGTAGGCCACTTGGAGCTAGGGTTAGGGTTCCTATAGGTAGTGCTTCCCAACCTAGGATTAGGGTTCCTATGGGTAGGGCACTTGGAGCTAGGGTTAGGGTTCCTATGGGTAGGGCACTTGGAGCTAGGGTTAGGGTTCCTATGGGTAGGGCACTTGGAACTAGGGTTAGGGTTCCTATGGGTAGGGCTTCCCAACCTAGGGTTAGGGTTCCTGTGGGTAGGCCACTTGGAGCTAGGGTTAGGGTTCCTATGGGTAGGCCACTTGGAGCTAGGGTTAGGGTTCCTATGGGTAGGCCACTTGGAGCTAGGGTTAGGGTTCCTATGGGTAGGTATTCCCCTCCTAGGTTTAGGGTTCCTATGTGTAGGCAACTTGGAGGTAGGGTTAGGGTTCCTATGGGTAGGCCACTTGGAGCTAGGGCTAGGGTTCCTATGGGTAGGTATTCCCGTCCTAGGTTTAGGGTTCCTATGGGAAGGCCACTTGGAGCTAGGGTTAGGGTTCCTATGGGTAGGGCACTTGGAGCTAGGGTTAGGGTTCCTATGGGTAGGGCACTTGGAACTAGGGTTAGGGTTCCTATGGGTAGGCCTTCCCTCCCTAGGGTTAGGGTTCCTATGGGTAGGCCACTTGGAGCTAGGGTTAGGGTTACTATGGATAGACCACTTGGAACTAGGGTTAGGGTTTCTATGGGTAGGGCTTCGCGCCCTAGGGTTAGGGTTCCTATGGGTAGGCCACTTGGAGCTAGGGTTAGGGTTCCTATGGGTAGGGCACTTGGAGCTAGGGTTAGGGTTCCTATGCGTAGGGGTTCCCAACCTAGGGTTAGGGTTCCTGTGGGTAGGCCTCTTGGAGCTAGGTTTAGTGTTCCTATGGGTAGGCCACTTGGAGCTAGGGTTAGGGTTGCTATAGGTAGTGCTTCCCAACCTAGGGTTAGGGTTCCTATGGGTAGGTTAATTGGAGCTAGGGTTAGCGTTCCTATGGGTAGGCCACTTGGAGCTAGGGTTAGGGTTCCTATGGGTAGGCCACTTGGAGCTAGGGTTAGGGTTCCTATGGGTAGGGCACTTGGAGCTAGGGTTAGGGTTCCTATGGGTAGGCCACTTGGAGCTAGGGTTAGGGTTCCTATGGGTAGGGCTTCCCAACCTAGGGTTAGGGTTCCTATGGGTAGGCCACTTGGAGCTAGGGTTAGGGTTCCTATGGGTAGTCCACTTGGAGCTAGGGTTAGGGTTCCTATGGGTAGGGCTTACCAACCTAGGGTTAGGGTTCCTATGGGTAGGCCACTTGGAGCTAGGGTTAGGGTTCCCATAGGTAGGGCTTCGTGCCCTAGGGTTAGGGTTCCTATGGGTAGGCCACTTGGAGCTAGGGTTAGGGTTCCTATGGGTAGGGCACTTGGAGCTAGGGTTAGGGTTCCTATGGGTAGGGCACTTGGAACTAGGGTTAGGGTTCCTATGGGTAGGGCTTCCCAACCTAGGGTTAGGGTTCCTATGGGTAGAGCACTTGGAGCTAGGGTTAGGGTTCCTATGGGTACGGCTTCCAAACCTAGGGTTAGGGTTCCTATGGGTAGGCAACTTGGAGCTAGGGTTAGGGTTCCTATGGGTAGGGCACTTGGAGCTAGGGTTAGGGTTCCTATGGGTAGGGCTTGCCAACCTAGGGTTAGGGGTCCTATGGGTATGCAACTTGGAACTAGGGTTAGGGTTCCTATGGGTAGGCAACTTGGAGCTAGGGTTAGGGTTCCTATGGGTAGGGCACTTGGAGCTAGGGTTAGGGTTCCTATGGGTAGGGCTTGCCAACCTAGGGTTAGGGGTCCTATGGGTATGCAACTTGGAGCTAGGGTTAGGGTTCCTATGGGTAGGCCACTTGGAGCTAGGGTTAGGTTTCCTATAGGTAGTGCTTCCCAACCTAGGATTAGGGTTCCTATGGGTAGGGCACTTGGAGCTAGGGTTAGGGTTCCTGTGGGTAGGCCACTTGGAGCTAGGGTTAGGGTTCCTATGGGTAGGCCACTTGGAGCTAGGGTTAGGGTTCCTATGGGTAGGCCACTTGGAGCTAGGATATGGGTTCCTATGGGAAGGCCTTCCCACCCTAGGGTTAGGTTTCCTATGGGTAGGGCTTCCCGCCCTAGGGTTAGGGTTCCTATGGGTAGGGCACTTGGAGCTAGGGTTAGGGTTCCTATGGGTAGGGGTTCCCAACCTAGGGTTAGGGTTCCTGTGGGTAGGCCACTTGGAGCTAGGTTTAGTGTTCCTATGGGTAGGCCACTTGGAGCTAGGGTTAGGGTTGCTATAGGTAGTGCTTCCCAACCTAGGGTTAGGGTTCCTATGGGTAGGTTACTTGGAGCTAGGGTTAGGGTTCCTATGGGTAGGCCACTTGGAGCTAGGGTTAGGGTTCCTATGGGTAGGTATTCCCGTCCTAGGTTTAGGGTTCCTATGGGTAGGCCACTTGGAGCTAGGGTTAGGGTTCCTATGGGTAGGTATTCCCGTCCTAGGTTTAGGGTTCCTATGGGAAGGCCACTTGGAGCTAGGGTTAGGGTTCCTATGGGTAGGCCACTTGGAGCTAGGGTTAGGGTTCCTATGGGTAGGGAACTTGGAGCTACGGTTAGGGTTCCTGCGGGTGGGCCACTTGGAGCTAGGGTTAGGGTTCCTGTGGGTAGGCCACTTGGAGCTAGGGTTAGGGTTGCTGTGAGTAGGGCTTCCAAACCTAGGGTTAGGGTTCCTATGGGTAGGCAACTTGGAGCTAGGGTTAGGGTCGCAGGGCCGCCCAGAGGCGGGGCAAGAGGGGCAATTTGCCCCAGGCCCCGCGTCCCGCAGGGGCCCCGACGAGTGTTTTCTGGGCCCCCTGCGGTTCCGGTTGAGCTCCCGCAGGCATGCCTGCGGGAGATCAACCGGAGCCCGGGATGAGTGGACCTGCCGCAGGCATGACTGCGGAGGGGGCGCTCGTCCCGCGGCTCGGCTGGACCTCCCGCAGGCATGACTGCGGCAGCTCAAGCTTAGCCGCGGGACCACGGCACCCGCCGCAGTCACTCGTCTCGGGCTCCGGTCGACCTGCCGCAGGCATGCCTGCGGGAGATCAACCGGAGCCAAATGCCACCCCGCAGTGAAAGGGCCGCCCCACGCGCCTGCTTGGCGCGCTGGGGTCTAGAGCCGCCCCTGAGCGGGGGCCCCCCGCCGCCGAAGACCCCGGGCCCCCGGAATTCTCTGGGCGGCCCTGCTTCTGGGAATGGCATGGCTCCACCCTGTGGGTGTGACCTCACACACACAGAGCATGTGAAGTCACACCACGTGCGGGGGGCACTATTTTTAAGAGCAGTAGGAGACAGAGCGACATCCCCCATCTCCCAAAAATTATGTACGTTTTTGTCCCAGTACCAGATGAGGACAAACCTTTAAAAAAGAGGACATATGGTCTAATACTGGATGAAGAACCTTCCTAGTTACCATCCTCTTTCATGAGCCCAGCACCCTCCCAACTCTGTTATAATGTTGCAGGCCAAATTCTCTATAGGTGTAAACGAGTGCAGTTCCACTAACGTCAATGGGGCTGTGCCAGTGAAGCTTATGTTTTACAAACACATCCAATCTTGATTTTAAAATTGCAGTTCTGCAATAAAAGTGTTCCATGATGAAAAATCCACCACAGCCCTTGGTAAGTTGTTCCATTGGTTAATTACCCTCATTATTAAACATTGCCCCTTACATTTGTCTAGCCTCAACTTCCACCCATTGGATCTGGTGACATGTTTGTCTGCTAGACTGAAGAGCCCATTATAAAATATTTGTTCTCCAAGCAGGTACTTATAAACTGTGATCAAGTCACCCTTTAACCTTCTCTTTGTTTAGCTGAATATAGTGATAGTCTTTAGACTGAGCTCCTTGAGTCTGTTTTCTATATGTTTTATGGCTATTTGTATGTTTCTATAATTTTGTAGCAGTAAGCCAGACAGGAAGGAGACTAGGGGAGATACTAGCTAGGCTCTGTAAGGTGAAGTAGAATGACAGAAAGAATAGTTTTAAGAATAACACTGTTTTCCTTATTCAAATAAAGATCCTTATTCAGTGTTAGACGAAAATAACTGTTTCTGTGATGCTTTATCACAGTAATATGACAAACATGCAGGGGTTTAACTATTCAGATATTTGTTGGGTAATATAGCCAATCATACATCCTACTAGAGCAGGGTTTTTCAAACTTCATTGCATCATGACCCCCTTCTGACAACAAAATTTACTGCATGACCCTGGGCAGAGAGATCAAAGCCTGAGCCCCACTGCTCAGTGCAGGGGAACCAAACTGAAAGTCTGAACCCTGCCACCCGGGAGGTGTGTGGGGGGGTGGGGGAAGCCAAAGCTTGAGGGCTTCAGCCCCGGGCAGGGGGGCTGTAACCTGAGCCCCCTGCCCAGGGCTGAAGCCCTTGTGTTTCAGCTTCAGCCCTGGGTGGTGGGGCTCTGACTTCGGCTTCAGCCCTGGGCCCCAGCAAGTCTAACGCCAGCCCTGGTGACCCTATTAAAACAGGGTCCCGACCCACTTTGGGGTCCTGACTCACAGTTCGAGAACTGTTGTACTAGAGGGTCTTATGCTACACAAAAGGCAACTTTATAATCCCAAAAGTAGAGAGCAAAGCCACAAAAGAAACCTTCTATGATCCACTTCCTTCCTGATAGAGACCGACAGGTTACAAAGAATAGGGATACTTGGAATCAGTGACTGTGAACTTGTAGTCAGTATAATCAGAAATATGTTTACAAAATACAAGAGTATTAGATTTCAGGAAAGCAGAGTTTGAAGACTTAAAGAACTGTTGAATATGGAGCAATGGGAAGAAGTATTGAAATCCATCTGTGTCAAAGGAGGCTGTGGGATACTATAAAATATCATAACTAGGCTCCATCCCAAAAAATGAACAGGAGTACTTGTAGCACCTTAGAGACTAACAATTTATTTGAGCATAAGCTTTCGTGGGCTACAGCCCACTTCTTCAGATGCATAGAATGGAACCTATATTGAGGAGATATATATACACATACAGAGAGCATGAAAAGGTGGGAGTTGTCTTACCAACTCTGAGAGGCCAATTAAGTAAGAGAAATTTTTTTTGAAGTGGTAATCAAGATAGCCCAGTACAGACAGTTTGATAAGAAGTGTGAGAATACTTACATGGGGAGATAGATTCAATGTTTGTAATGGCTCAGCCATTCCTAGTCTCTATTCAAGCCTAAGTTGATTGTATCTAGTTTGCATATTCTGTCCACATAGCTATTCAAGTGACATTATCATAGGACCTAATTACATCAGCCATGCCTTCAGGGGCTCGTTCACCTGCACATCTATCAATGTGATATGTGCCATCATGTGCCAGCAATGCCCCTCTGCCACACCAGACAGTCTCTACGCAAAAGAATAAATGGACACAAATCTGACATCAGGAATCATAACATTCAAAAACCAGTAGGAGAACACTTCAACCTCTCTGATCACTCAATTACAGACCTGAGGGTGGCAATTTTGCAACAGAAAAGCTTCAAAAACAGACTCCAAGGAGAAACTGCTGAACTTGAATTGATATGCAAACTAGATACAATCAACTTAGGCTTGAATAGAGACTGGGAATGGCTGAGCCATCCATCCAGGCTGGCAGCGGGCTGAGTGGGTCTGGCGATGGGGACACCATGCCGGCGGCAGTGTGCCACTGTAAATCGGCACGCGTGCCATAGGTTGCCAACCCCAATATATATAGACTCATTCAACCTATCCTTCTGAGTTTTATCTACTTCATTAGACCACCTTGCTTGTGACAGTTGAAGACTGATGCTTAAGAGTCCTCATGTTTTTAACTTTACATTTTATTAATTATGGGGACACTGATCATATATAGGTGTGTGTGCACATGCATGTGTACGTATATGCCAATGGATGTGTAACAGTTGGTTGAAAAACCAAAATACACTAAAAGGTCACTCATGAACAGCTCTCAATTAACATCTGAGCTTACATGATTCTCACTGCAGGGGACAGAGTCCATACATGGTTTTCATTTTAAGGCTTGTTTTCAAACTGGAAGAATTTTCTTTTCACCACTAATGCTGGGTTGTTGGTTTTTTAAAAACTTTCTCCATTCTTTCAACTTGCACCATGAAAATAAATCAGTCGTTTTCACTTTTGTCCCTAGTCAGTATAATTTTCAGACTGCCCAGCTGTAGCAAAATTCTGCAATGTCTATGTTGCAAAGTGTGTTACAGGGCTAGCTGCATCTGTCCCCTTTCTGGTCCCTCTGAGTGCACTCCTTCTGGTGTCAGGTCATGTGCTTTTACTTCTCCCAGCATGGAATTTCACAATGCTCTCACTCTTAGACTGGGCCCTGTGCATTAGTTGTACTTAGCCTGCAGGTCTGAGTGCAGGCTTCTGTGGCTTTTCTTTTATGGAGCCTGCAGCCAGTGGTATCCAGTGATCATATAGCCTACTTAAAAAAACAAACAAAAAAAAAAACCCTTTATATTTTATCAGCAGGAACAAAGGATTAGAGAAAAAAATCTTTAAAGAACAAACCATCCACATACATCTGTCTTATCTAAAGCCTTACCATCCTTTGATGTTGCCCTGGACAGGACTCACTTCTCCAGACATCCCTAACATGTTCCTGAATTTCCCTCTGGTTCTCCCTGAAAGACTCTCTTGAGAGTGTTCCACTCTAAACGCGGCTATCGTTCTTTGGTCTTCTGTGGTTTTTGGCCTTTTCTGTTCCTGGTCTAAACCAGTTTTGTAGATTGATGATTTTGTTTTCTGTCTCCAGCCAAAGCTAATAGTTCTGGCATTGTCTCTTAACAACCCTTATGTGTTTGCTGAGAGGTGACTTATCTTGAACCATTCTTTTCTTTCCCGCCTGTTTTTCTAAACAGGCTCATATTGCGCTAAACCAATATGTTCATATAGTAAACACACCAATAACAGGCCAACATAAGTATTCAGAAATTGTCACAGAACAGCTCCAGTTCCATCACACCAACAGTACAGACAAATATTTGTTTATTTCAAATAAACCATAATTATTGGAATAATTAAAAGAAACAATTCTATTGATCTTAGATTTTTTTAAAACTATGTTTTTGTAAAAGCTAAATTTTGATCTTAAATTGCCCTGACAATGTCAGTTTAAGTTAGGAATTTATTTACTTCCATTTCCTTTTTTCACAGCTATCTTTTCAGAAAATGCAGTAAGAGCAAATAAATATCCATCCCATGAAGGCATGAACACTTACAGACTAAATGGTAATGATTCCTCGAGAGATGTTATAGTCTATTAGTAACTGCAGAAGTTTAAAATAAATACTGTTTACTTGACTGCAGTCTAATTTATAAAGGCATAATTGAAGATACATATTATTTTCTAACACATCTCCCTCATTGCAACAACAGTACTTAGTATTTTTCAGGCTTGATTCTCCTCTCATTTAAACTAGTGTAAATCATTATGCTATTATATGTTATAAAAATTGCATGGAGCTACAACAGTTTAAATCAGTTGAGATTCTAGACCAATATATTTACATCCCATATTTAAATCAGAATTGAGGCATTATATGTGCGTATTATATATATATAATAGTTTGCATAACAGATAAGATAAATAATTACAAACCAGATTCCTTTTATTTTTTTCTCAGGCAAAATCCCATGGGAGTTTTGCCCAAGTAAAAATCGAGTAAAGACCCTCAGGATTTGATTTTTCATGTATCATTATTATGGGCCAAATCCTGCTCATTTAAGTCACAGAAGTAGCCGAGTTGAAGCCATTGGGACTACTGTATTTGGATGGGCAATGCAAGCATGATCCAGCCCTGGAGGTGAAAGATGGCCCTATATGTAGACAATACGTAAAGAGAGGTTTTTGTTGGGACAAGATACCAGGGTGACTAGGTGCAGAAAAAGATAGATGGGTTAACTTGATAGTGGCTTTCTATAGCTTAAAGTGTCAGTTCAGCTAAGGGTTCCCCTTTCTCCCTAAACTCTAGTGAGCGCCAGCACAGCACGTCCAGCTAACTGGCAAGACATTGGAATTTTTATTTTTAATCAGTTGTATCTGGCCTCTTGCCAGCAAGCCATGCCTGAGGGCTTTCTGAGGATTCTCAGTGGAGAGCCTGTAATGTCATAGCCCAGATATGTTTTATGGGGAAAAGGGCTCCTAATGAGATCCACAGAAAGGGGAATCTTCCTCTAAGCAATTTGGAAGTGTGTAAGGGTTTGAGATTTGCTGACGGAAACTCAGCACTGTGCTGGATGGAAATGTTACACTTGTCAGTTTTCATAAGTAACGCCCTGAAAGGAAGTTCCAGCTATCAGGCCTGCTCACAGGGTAGTTTGTGCCCTATCTAATGAACTGAAAAAAATGGATTTGTTTCTGTATTTTAATTTGCAGTGTTGGCTGTAAAGTTAAATTATATTAATGGATTACTGTGTTTCTGAGAGCTGAAGTACTTTAGGTAATTAATCACCCTGGAGTTATACGCTGTGCACAGTGTGATGAGTGTAATATTTAGTATGTTGATGAGACCAGACAGAGTCTCACTTCTTGCCTGAATGAATATTGTGAGATGTTTAAGGAGAGAGACCTCACAATTTCCGTCTGTGAGCAAAGTGTTAAGTAGGGAGTATATGTACGGCTACATTTGAGATAGCTGTGTATTAGAATTTCAGATGAAATAATGGAAATGTCATAGTTCAAAAGTACAAGGCATAATACACCTCTACCTCGATATAACGCTGTCCTTGGGAGCCAAAAAATCTTACCGCGTTATAGGTGAAACCCTGTTATATCGAACTTGCTTTGATCCGCCAGAGTGCACAGCCCTGCTCCCCTCCACCCCGCATCCATTGTATGATTTTATAAGTTTAAAAACTCTCTACACTTCACTAAACTCCAACGTACCAGTTTGTACCAGTTCCTTCACTTGTTGTTTTGTTCTGTACCTTGTCCTATGTGCACAATTTACCATTGTTATGGCACCTCTCACCAACTGCATCAATTGCTCCCAAGATGTACAAAAAGCGTGTATGGTTAAATATAACATCTGCATAGATGTAGAACTTAAGCTACTGAAAAGTCCAGAAAAATGAATCACAGTGTCTTGCAAAGTCAGACTGCCATATCAATTACTACAGGTACTATAGAATCAACATCCAAGATAAAATATTCTCAAAGGAGTATTCTGTCATGAGACACCGTATGGTTGTGTCTCCCTCTTGCAGCACATAACCTAACTACGTAACAACTCGTTCACCAAAGTACTGAAGAGATGTTGCTGGAATGGCAAGAGGAGAAGAACTGCTGGAGAAACTAGAAAACAAAAGACAGTCCTGGGCCCTTTTCAAAATGGTTCCTGTCACGCTATCTAGAGGGGCTCGCAACTGAGTACCTGCCCCTGAGCAGACTGTCAGAAAACAAGGCACATTCCCACATTTAAAACAAATGGGAAGGAAAGAAAGTGGGTAAAAGTGATCCGTGGGTTTGATTATTTAATGTTTGTCATTTACTCATCAAACATTTGCCATTCTTGCTATTATTTAATTTTTTTTTTAAAAAGGCATCAGCCTCAGCTGCAAGATACAGATCTCAATCTGGATTTTAACCTCTTCAATGTTAAGAGATGGTCAGATTCATGGCTTTGTTTCAGCTCATTATAAAAGTGGGATATGAGTGTGACCTTTGGATTCACACACCAAAACTGTGATTCTGCTGTAAAGATGGCATTATAGGGCTCCATATTGGTTGTCACTCAGTGATTACCAGAGCAAAACTGCTCAGATTACAAGTAAAAAGGTGTTTTCTAAACTGCCAGCCTTGCAAACTCACCCTGGGATCTGAAACCCAAGCTGCTTTCCTCCTCTCTTGCACATTATCACCTGTAATAAAGGCTCTGCAGGTCAAATTATGCCCTCAGTACACCCATGGCATTTTATTGCTTTCAGATTATGCCCAAAGGGACAAATCCAGCCTCAAGAGTTTGGTTTAAACACTCATGGGTGATGCATGGGGAGGGCAGGAGTGGGGGGTCGGATCCTTTAAACATTCTCACCTGGAAAAATATGGAAATTTTGAGTATGTTATTCTATTACAAGTATAAAGACGCAAGGTGTGTATTATATCACAGGAAGCGGTGATCAGAATTGCACTGGATTTGCTGTATCTGATTTGATTGGGAGTCACTGATGCCGACAGCATCACTATGTGCAAAGGTTCCAACTGCTAATGTGAACATCAGTCTGATTTTGGTTATTTTCATGTAGAGAGGATTCAGAAAATAAGAAGGAAAACAATAATTATCTCAGCCGTCATCCCATTATCTGACTGCAGTTAGTAATTCTTCAGAAAAATGTTTCCAAATCATTTGTAGAACCAAGAAGGGAGGTAAGCCTGTTCTGGGCACTGTCAAGACAAATAACAACGGTCATAAAAAAGATGGAAAAGCATGATTATTCCAACAGACTGTAACGTGTCAGGCTGGATAACCCTGCTGACCTCTTTGCCTCAGTTACCTTAGGCTCTATGAAACAAAATCGTACTTGTATTTAATTAGTGCTATAGAAGGCTTGCAGATACGCAGTTATCTCAGTTCTCCTGGGGATGCAGTGAAGGTTCAAAAAGTGAGATTGCTAAACTCAATTCAGTTCCTGTATCAAACTTTAAACCTAGAGCTTCAGAGATGAAAGACCACTGCACACCTGGTCACCTTTTTCTTTTCAAAATGGCTAAACTACTGCAAACAGTGCAAACTTGTTATCTGTAAAACCTGTGATGTGGTAAGCATACAATGAATTAGAATCACTGATCTGATTAATGTTATCCAAACTCCACTATACCTACCTAGCCAGATCCCCAGCTGCCATAGATCAAGATAGGTGATTAATGGAGTTCCACTGGTTTACACCAACTGAGGCTATGATCCAGTCAATTTAGACTGCTATAGAAATTCATATAAACTATGTAAAGAGATTGTTTCACCCTCAGTGAATCACAACTGCTTCCAGGTAGCTGAGAGCATGTATTCAGCTATTTAAGAGTGGACAGTAACTCTATACAAATGTGGAGGGTAGGACATGAAAAAGAACACAATATCCCTTTGGCAGTGCACAAGGCCCTTTTTTCTTTCCTTAGCTTGCAGATACTCTGCAAGGACTAATATGCAATGGGAGAAAAACAGCATGTTGCCAACACCACCGTTAGCTCTTCCTCTGGCTGTTCCTCCCCCGCCCCCCCTGCCAGACCAGCATCCTGACCCTGGAGGCTTCCATTTGGGCCCTGGTCTTGAATGAGGAATGGGAATGTGGCCTACATGCTCCCATTGATGAAAGCCAGGTGGAGGAAACCACCCTGTGTGAGAGGTATCTGTGGTTGAAGTGCTTCAGGAAGCAGGTAAGAGAGCTGAAAGAGGAGGTGGCTTGTCTGTGTAACATCTGGAAGAACAAGGATTTCGTAACAGAATGAATACTGAAACATCTGGGATGCAGGATGCTAGCCAACTACAGATAACAGTAAAAGCAGCAAAGAATCCTGTGGCACCTTATAGACTAACAGACGTTTTGCAGCATGAGCTTTCGTGGGTGAATACCCACTTCTTCGGATGCAAGTGGTGGAAATTTCCTGGGGCAGGTATATATAAGCAAGCAAGAAGCAAGCTAGAGATAATGAGGTCAGATCAATCAGGGAGGATGAGGCCCTGTTCTAGCAGTTGAAGTGTGAAAACCAAGGGAGGAGAAACTGGTTCTGTAATTGGCAAGCCATTCACAGTCTTTGTTTAGTCCTGAGCTGATGGTGTCAAATTTGCAGATGAACTGGAGCTCAGCAGTTTCTCTTTGAAGTCTGGTCCTAAAGTTTTTTTGCTGTAGGATGGCCACCTTAAGATCTGCTATAGTGTGGCCAGGGAGGTTGAAGTGTTCTCCTACAGGTTTTTGTATATTGCCATTATTACAGATAACAGTGGCATCAGAGGAGGAAGGAGAACCAACTGCTTTAAGGGGAAGAAACTGGCTGTTGGCCACCTAGGTGCTCCATCTCTCATCCAGGTCCTCCGTCCTTTGCAGTCAAGAACTGATATGCTGTACTGGCAATTGAAGGTGAAGAGCAGACCCCAATGGCTGAGAAAGAGGAGCCACCTGTCCCCAAGGCTGGGAGGATCACAGCCAAGAGGAGAAGGCGTAGGGTGCTGGTGGTTGGGGTCTCCCTTGTGAGGGGGATGGAGGCATTCATCTTCTGACCTGACCTAGTGTCCCAGAGGTGTGCTGCCTGACCACAGCTTCCATCTAGGATGTTACAGAAAGGTTGCCGAGGCTCATCCATCCTTTGACCACTACCCCCTGTTGCTCATCCATGTGGGCACTTATGATGGGTGGGCACATATGACCCTCAGCAGATCATCAGTGACTAGAGGGCTCTGGGAGCAAGGATGAAAGAGTTGGGGGCGCAGGATGTGTTCTTGTACATCCTCCTACTTGAGGGTATCAGTCACCGACAGGTACATCTTGGTGATGAATTCATGGCTGCACAGATGGTGATGATGGGAGGACTTCAGCTTTCCTGACCATGGGATGCTGTTCCAGGAAGGAGGACTGCGGTGAAGAGATGGGATCTACCTGACCAAGAAGGAGAAGAGCACCTTTGTGTACCGACTTACCAGCCTAGTGAGCAGGGCTTTTACTACCTACAAAGGGGGCACGTGACAAAAGCCCACAGATAAGCATAAATAGGTGACCTTAACAGACAACTAAATATTGTGTGGGGACATAGAAAGTTATAATAGGGTCATAGGAGCAATAAGAGGGAAATTAGTGGGGGGGAATCGGCTCAGCATCTTAGATGTCTATGCACAAATGCAAGGAGTATGTGGAATAAACAACAAGAACTGGTAGTATTAGCACAGAAGCTAAATTATGACTTAGTTGGTATCACAGAGACTTGGTGGGATAAATCTCATGACTGGTATAGAGGAGTATAGCTTGTTCAGGAAGGACAGGCAGGGAAAAAGGGGAGGAGGTGTTGCATTATACGTCAAGCATATATGCACCTGTTTGGAGGTCCAGGAGGTGAGAAGCATACCAGTAGAAAGTCTCTGGGTAAAGATAAAGGGGAGTGGGGGTGTAAATAGCAGAAATGTCATAGTGAGGGTCTACTACAGACCGCCAAGCCAGGGAGAGGAGGTGGATAAGGCATTTATAGAACAAATAACAGAAATATGTAAACCACAAAACTTGGTAGTAATGTGGGACTTTAACTATCCAGCCATCTGTTGGACGTTCTTGGAATGTATTGGATACAACACTTTGTTTCAGAAAATAGAGGAAACCGGGGGACAGCCATTTTAGACTTGATTCTGATGAACAGGGAGATGTTGGTTGCAAAATCTGAAGGTGGAAGGCAATTTGAGTGAAAGTGATCATGAAATAATAATTTCCTGATTCTAAGGAAAGGAAGCAGAATAAGGAAAATGGACTTTAAAAAAGCAGACTTTAACAAACTCAGAGAACTGATAGGCAGTGACATGCAGTCTATGTAAGCAAGGAATGCACTGCATATTGTGTGTGCCATACCAGCTGTGCGCACCACATGTGAAAGGTCTTGCCACATGGAGGATGCCATTTTGGACTGCTTAAGGCATGCCTTACTAAAACTGTCATGGCACTCTACTGCTGATAGGTAAGATCCCATGGGAAGAAAATCTAAAGGATAAAGGAGTTCAGGAGAGCTGGCATTTTCTCAAGGAGACAATATGGAAGGCACAACTGCAAACTATCCCACTGAGAAGGAAAGATAGGACGAATAGTTAGAGGCCAAAATGGCTCCATCAGGAGCTCTTTAATGATCTGAAAATCAAAAAGGAATCCTACAAAAAGTGGAAACATGGATGAATTGTTAAGGAGGAGTACAAATGAATAGCACAAGCATGCCAGGACAAAATCAGAAAGGTTAAGGCACAAAATGAGTTATACCTAGCAAGGGGGAAAAAAGGCAATAAGAAGATGTTCTTCAAATACATTAGGAGCAAACAAAAGATGAAGGAAAATATTGGTCCTTTACTTAGCAGGAAAGGAGAGCAAATAACTGATGACATGACGAAGGCTCAGGTGTTTAATGCCTATTTTGCTTCAGTCTTCCTTAAAAGAGTTAATTGTGACCGAATGCTTAACATAATTAATATTAACAAGGAGGAAGGAACACAAGCCAAAATAGGGAAAGAACAAGTTAAAGAATATTTAGATAAGTTAGATGAATTCAAGTCAGCAGGGCCTGATGGAAATTCACCGTAGGGTACTTAAAGAACTAGCTGAAGCAATCTTGGAACCATTTTCAATTATCTTCAAGAACTCATGGAGGACGGGTGAGGTCCCAGAGAACTGGAGAAGAGCAAACATAGTGACTTGTCTTTTAAAAGGAGGGAAAGAGAACGTGGGGAGTCTAACTAGTCAACCTAACTTCATTACCTGGAAAGATAATGGAATAAATTACTAAACAATCAATCTGCAAGCACCTAGAGGACAATAGCATGATAAGGAATAGCAAATAGAACAAATCATGCCAGACCAATCTAATTTCCTTCTTTGACAGGGTTATTGGTCTAGTGGATAGGGTGGAAGTAGTAGACATGATATATCTTGATTTCAGTAAGGCTTTTGACACAATCCCAGATGAAAGTCTCATAAGAAAACAAGAGAAATATGGTTTAGATTAAATTATTATAAGATGAGTGCACAATTGATTTAAAAACACACTCAGAGTAGTTATCAATGGTTTGCTGTCAAACTGGAAGGACATATCTAGAGGGATTCCACAGGGTTAATCCTGGGTCTGGTTGTATTCAATATTTTCATAAATGACTTGGATAATGGAGTGGAGAGTATGCTTATAAAATGTGTTGATGACACTAAAATGAGAAGGGTTGCAAGAAGGACAGTATTAGAATTCAAAATGACTTTGACAAATCGGAGAATTGGTCTGAAATCAACAAGCTGAAATTCAGTATAGACAAGTGCAAAGCACTAAACATAAAAGGAAAATTCAAATGCACAACTTCAAAATGAGGAATATCTAGCTAGGTGGGAGTACTGCTGAAAAGAACTGGAGGTTAGAATGGATCACGAATTTAATATGAGTCAACAATGTGATGCAGTTGCAAAAAAGACTAATATTATTCTGTGGTGTATTAACAGGAATGTCTTATGTAACACATGGGAGGTAATTGTCCCGCTTACTTGGCATTGGTGAGGCCTCAGATGGAGTATGGTGCCCGATTCTGGGTGTCACACTTTAGGAAAGATATGGATAAATTGGAGAGAGACCAGAGGAGAGCAACAAAAATGATAAAAGGTTTAAAACATCTGACCTATTAGGAAAGGTTAAAAAAACTGGACATGTTTCATCTTGAGAAAAGGAGGCGTTGGGGGGCTTAATAACAGTCTTCAAATACATTGAGGGCTGCTATGAAGAGAACGGTGCTCAATTGTTCTCCATGTCCACTGAAGGTAGGACAAGAAGTAATGAGCTTAATCTACAGCAAGGGAGATTTAGGTTAGATATTACGAAAAACTTTCTAAATATAAGGGTAGTTAAATTGTGGAATAGCCTTCCAAAGGAGGTTGTAGAATCCCCATCACTGGAAGTTTTTAAGAACAGATTGGATAAACACCAGGCAGGGATGGTCTATGTTTACTTGGTCCTGCCTCAGTGCAGAGGGCTGGACTGGATTACCTCTCGAGGGCTCTTCTAGCCCTGCATTTCTATGAGTCTAAATAGGCATGCAGAATGTCATTACCTGAGCTGGAATTTGGCCAGTACATATTGTGATTCAATACAAAAAATACACAGAGTACTTTAATAGCTCTCCCTTTCTCTCACACACACGCATACATATGCACAGATCATCTGAAAACTGGCACTTCCAAAGGATTGCATCACATGTCACCATGCTGAAGCACTTATTCACTACTGACTGCCACCTACTGAATCAATAATAGAACTTCCCATAGTATCTAGCTGTTCCTTTCAAATCTCCAATACAAGTACTAACCCAGCCCATTGCTGCATAGCTTGTGAAATTTCATGGCATCTCAGCTCAAGGTATCATGGCTCTATTAAATGAATAACAGTAAAAATTTTACCCTTTACAAAAGACATTGCACTAATGAAAAATAGAATATTTAAAACTTACACTGAATGAGTCATGTATGGTTGAATGGCATTTTAGTTCTGCAGAGTTTTTAAAAACCATTGTCTTAGCTAGATTCATAATATAGTGATACTTATTCTCTGCAGAAGAGGAACCAGGTAGTTAAGCAAAAGTGATCTAAATGGCAACACAAATCACTTATTCATATGGCTATCAGAATTATACTCCCATTCCTACTCTTAAAGTGACATCATCATATATATGGACTTTGCAACATGTGTCTCTGAACTTTCTAGGAATGAACAGATTTTTCATGATGTACAGCTTTGTATTCATTGTATTAAGTTTATAAAATATACAGTAACAGTTTTGAATACATAACTCTACACGAAAATCAGGTAGATTTTTTTTGACCACTACAGTGATTAGCTATTGACATTAAGAGTTATACAAATATACTGTATATTGTATCCTGCAGCACACCTTATACAATAAAGAAATACCAGGGCAGTATAAATATTTGTTTAGTTTCTTTGGCAGCCACAGACTAGGACCTTTAAATTGATTGATGGTTAACCGTAGAACTGTAAGACTAGGTAGCAGGATTATCTGAGGCTAAACAATGTTCACACCTGTCATTGTATTTGTCCCATGCTGAATTACACGTACTATTATAACCTTCTGGAGGTGGGATCATGTGGGCTACCTCTGGGAAAGTAAGTGTGTGGTGTTCAGTGATCACTCAGTGGTTAAGGCGCTTGCAAGAGATCTCTTTATTTTATGTCTGGTCCCAACTGGCTCAGCATAACAACGACTTCACAGTGCCCTGTTCAGACTCTTTGTTGTTCCATTAAATACACAGCCCCTCACACCACAGTATGCATGTCTGTGAATTTTGCAAGCCTAGTTATCATTTTAGTTCATTTCCATCTATATTTTCATGCTCTTTGGAGTAAAGTTATCAGTATTAAAATCTTAAAAGACTTTGCAGCTGATGCATCCATAAAACAATATTTGAAGGGCTGAAAAAGCATTATAATTATTACTCATTCTGGATCAGTGCCCACAGAGCTAGGTACAGAGTTTTCTTAAAATTAATATTTCTCTAGTTAGAGATGAATCAATAATTTGGGGGCAACTTCCACATGTGGATCTCTGTAGGATTATAACCTCTAGGAAACTGAATAGTCAAGAGGAATACTAAAGGAATTCAGTACCTTCTGCCTCTGGATTACTGCTTCAGACTCAGCTCTGGCCGGGAGATGACCAAAAGTCATTACTATTTGCTGGGCGTTTGGTGATCTATGTGAAATTAGTTGGTGCCTCAGTCTGTGTTGCAGAGAGCTGGTCTCTATATTTAAAAAAGCACTAGTTGGCACTGTCAGTAGCGATGACAAAGGCTGAGTGGTCATGGAGACCAATCAACTATATTGCTAATGGGATGAAGCATAAGGGCATGTGGGTATATAAAGGATTAGGGTTACCAGGTCAGCAACTTTCACCCACACTAAATCCACTTAAAAAAAAAAGTTGAATACAATCTTCCAAAATTATAAGTATAGCCTACAGACAGCATCTGATAATGAGTTGGTTAATTAAAGATTGGATTCCCTGAAAGCAACTCTTATATCAATCAAGATAAAAATGCAAGAATATGGAGAAGGGGTTGCCTGAGAGAGAGAAGTGTTTCCCAACAGGAGTTGACAATGGAGGGACATTTCGTGCTCATTATGGCGATAATTAATGAAAATAAAAAACTGCAAAATAACCCAGAATTTATAGACAAAATTGAATTTAAGAACCAGAGGTAATCAGAGGTTCAGTATTCCTAATATTTTCACCAGACGCAATCATTTTAATAAAGAAATGAATATTTAAATAATTGCCTGCCTACCCCCCCCCAGTAATTTATCAGCTTTGCTACATTTTTTCCTCCATTAGATTACATAACAGCCTAGACAATGAACAGCCACATATCACTTGCATATGCATTGCCTGCAATATCCCTTTGTTCTAATCAAAAGAAGACAAAGCAGGGATGTTAAATCATGCACTCTGTACTCTCACAGTCATAGAATCATAGAATATCAGGGTTGAAAGGGACCTCAGGAGGTCATTTAGTCCAACCCCCTGCTCAAAGCAGGACCTAATCCGCAACTAACTCATCCCAGCCAGGGCTTTGTCAAGCCTGACCTTAAAAACCTTTAAGGAAGGAGATTCCACCACCTCCCTAGGTAACCCATTCCAGTGCTTCACCACCCTCCTAGTGAATTTTTTTTTCCTAATATCCAACCTAACCCTCCCCCACTGCAACTTGAGACCATTATTCCTTGTTCTATCATCTGGTACTACTGACAACAGTCTAGATCCATTCTCTTTGGAACCCCCTTTCAGGTAGTTGAAAGCAGCTATCAAATCATTCAAAGTCATTCCAGGGGGCCAGATCCTTGCCTGATTTGCCTTAGCAGTGGTGTGTGGAACAACCTTAAAACTGGCTTAGCTAGCTCCTGGAGGATTTCCTCTGCGTACAGCTGTCTTTGGGTGTTATGGAGACACTATAGTAGTTCTCAAACCTTCCCATCCCCCTCAGTTGTTGGCATGGGGGAGTGGCTAAGGGGATGGTACTGGTGCAGGGGCATCCTGGTGAACCCCAGGCTAGTCCTAGCACCTGCTAGCAGCATGTGCAAAGTGCACTGTAATTCATGCTCACTGTAGAGTTGCCCTATGACTGCAAAATGCAAATGGCACCTTTGTATTATCCACCCGTCAGCTGAACTCAGATCTGCTCATTTGTAGATGAGGATCTGGCCCAGTGTTTCATCTTAGACTTTGGAGTGGATTAATAGTATTTATTTTGGCCCTCATCACCCTGTAATGTCTGGGCATTTCCCATATACTAATCCTTCAAGGGAGCTGAGGGCATTCAGCATGCAGAGAAATGAGCTCTTGGAACACTCCAGAATTCTGGGGCTACTTCCCTGCTGGCACCCAAAGTTATGTTTTGCCTCCATTACTGGCCACCTTACAATAAAGGCTTTGGTGGATGTTACAAATTCATCTGAAATTCCTCCAGCTGTGTTGAGTTAGTCATGGGAGATGCATATTTTGCTCCTTATTAAAAAGTCACACTGCTGAAGCTGATTCTAATACAGACAGCATCTCCTTTCCCCCCCATCTGCATGTCTTTATAAGAATGTTTGTGTGATGATTTGTTAATCACTTCTCTGGTCGTTTCACACAGCCAGCAGTATTCATAATTTGGAAATAATTGCACTGGAAGAGTGGACAGCTTGTGGAACTGGTAATGTGTATGAGACTTTCACTTCAACATTATCAATGAAAATCTGTCCCAGCCTGACAATGCACAGAAAGAGTTACTATTGGTGGAGGAAGAAGGCACTGTGACTCAGAAATACACCTCTTCGGGTATGTCTACACTACAAAATTAGGTTGAATTTATAGAAGTTGTTTTTTTAGAAATCATATTTATACAGTCGATTGTGTGTGTCCCCACACAAAATGCTCTAAGTGCATTAAGTTGGCGGACTGCATCCACAGTACTGAGGCTAGCGTACACAATGCTTCCAGAGCATTGTGCTGTGGGTAGCTATCCCACAGTTCCCGCAGTCTCCGCTGCCCACTGGAATTCTGGGTTGAGATCCCAATGCCTGATGGGGCAAAAACAATGTCACAGGTGCTTCCGGGTACATGTGGTCAGGCTCCCCCTCTCCCTCCCTCCGTGAAAGCAACGGCAGACAATTGTTTGCGCCTTTTTTCCTGGGTTACCTATGCAGGCGCCATACCACGGCAAGCATGGACCCCGCTCAGCTCAGCCGTCTCCATACGTCTCCTGGGTGCTGGCAAATGTGGGACTGCATTGCTACACAGCAGCAGCTCATTGCCTTTTGGCAGCAGATGGTGCATTACGATTGGTAGCCATCATCGTCATATTCCTGAGTGCTCTTTTAGCCGACCTCAGAGAGGTCGGTCAGGGGCACCTGGGCAGACATGGGAGTGACTCAGCCAGGTCATTCCCATCTTCTGCTGAGCACCAAGGAAATGACGATGGCTAGCACTTGTACTGCACCGTCTTCTGGCGAGCAGCTAGGAGATGATGATGGCTAGCAATCATAATGCAGCATCTTCTGCCGAGCACCCAGGAGATGACAATGGCTAGCAGTCATACTGCACTGTCTGCTCCCAGCCTAAGATGTAAAAGAGAGATGGAGTGGATCAAAACAAGAAATTGACCCGATTTGTTTTGTGAAATCAATGGCCTGCTAAACCCAGGGTTTTGAGTTCAATCCTTGAGGGGGCCATTCTGTGTGACAGTTGTTTATGTTTCTCCTTGATGCAAAGCCACCCCTTTTGTTGATTTTAATTCCCTGTAAGCCATGTTGTCAGTCGCCCTTCCCTCCATCAGAGCAATGGCAAACAATTGTTTCACACAAAACCAGGTGAGGAGGCGATGGCAGCGTGGTGATGAGAGTGATGAGGACATAGACATGGTCATAGACTTCTCACAAAGTACAGACCGGGCAATGTGCTCTGGCAATGTGCACATCATGCTGATGAGTTCTGCATGAGCTCTACATGGTCACCTTTGCTGATCAGCTCACCACGCTGGCCAAACAGGAAATGAAATTCAAAAGTTCGTGGGCCTTTTCCTGTCTACCTGGCCAGTGCATTTGAGTTGAGAGTGCTGTCCAGAGCGGTCAGAATGGAGCACTCTGGGATAGCTCCCGGAGGAAATACCATCAAATTGTATCCACACTACCCCAAATTCGACCCGGCAAGGCCAATTTCAGCACTAATCCCCTCGTCGGAGGTGGATTAAAGAAATTGATTTAAAGAGTCCTTTAAGTTGGAAAAAGGGCTTTGTTGTGTGGACAGGTCCAGGGTTAAATCGAGGTAATGCTGCTAAATTCCACCTAAAGTCGTAGTGTAGACGAGGCCTAAGTCACAATTTCTACACTTAGAGTATTTCTCCTTCTCCTGGTGTGGTAGAAACCTGTGGCAGGGTACACTGCTGGTGGCCAGTGAGTAGAAGATTGAGCCAAGGCTATACCTATTCCCTGCCTCCTCCCGTCTCCATGTAGAGAGTAAACAGGCATGTGACACCTGCCTTCTTTTGCTTTCCCAGAGCCAAGATCTTGGTAACCCACACAATGGCATAGGCGAATTCTTACCTCCTTGCGCAGGCATGTAGTTCAAGTCACAATCTAGTCTGGAAAGCAAACAGAATACCATTACCAGGGGGAAATAAATATCCCTGTGGTGGTTTCAGTGCTATTTGCAAGATTATAATCACAAAGACATTCAGTTGTACAATACAATCATGATATGAAATCTTAAAAGCTTAAATTGAAAGTTCAAGATAAATTCTATGGTTTAATTCCATGTAAAGATAAACCAAAATAAAATTAGCATTCTCCATTCCAACAATCTCTTCCTCTTCTGGAATCTCCCTATACTTAAAAATGACCACTCAGCCTAATTAAACCCAAGCCTCATTGCTTAAAAGAGAGAAAAGCATTCAAATTAAGAGTTCAAATTTTCTGAAAATATTATTTTGTATCTAACCAAGACTTCATTGAGACCTATAAAATGTGAGGAAGTCTGGTATCTGTGACCTGGCTTATCCCTGATAAGTGACAATTTCTTATTCCTAGTAGACCATAGGTGCCAGGGTTGGAGCATCCCACATGGAAAAAATCATAGAATATCAGGGCTGGATGGGACCTCAGGAGGTTACTGAGTCTAATCCCCTCCTCAAAGCAGGACCAATCCCCAGACAGATTTTTGCCCCAGTTCCCTAAATGGCCCCCCTTAAGGATTGAACTCACAACTCTAGGTTTAGCAGGCCAATGTGCAAACCACTGATCTATTCCTCCCCTGTGAATACTCACTAGCAGCTCCCCTATTAGCTTTCCCCCACCTCCCCAGTGCCTCCCACCTGCCAGAGCATCCCATGTCTCAGCGCCTCTCCCTTCTTCCCAGGGCCGCCCACCCAGAGCTAACAGTTGTTTCGCAGTAAGCAGGGGACTGGGAGGGAGGAGCGGGGACATGGTGTGCTCAGGGGAAGAGACAGGGCAGGGGAGGAGCAGGGCGGGAAGAGGTGGGGGTAGGAAGAGGCAGGGTGGGGCCTTGGGGAAGGGGTGGAGTTGGGGCAGGGCCTGTGGCAGAGCCAGGGGTCAAGCACCTCCCAGAACTTTGGAAAGTCAGTGCCTGTGCAGTAGACAATAATTCACAGGTCACCAGACTGTTAGTGGCATTGTTGTTGTAGAAGTTTTTTCATATTTGGCAGGCTCCATGTAAAAAACAATGTGGTGCCACTCATTAGCACAGTATCTAATCCAAGCAGCCAATGAAGCAAATAATGTCTTCCTGTATTGCTCATTCAAAAATATTAATCAGCCTAAGATGTTTCATAGACTGTATGCCAGTATTTTCCAACTCATCAATTCTTGAGATACTTTTCAATTTCTCATTCACTACAAGAATCTTTGTGTTCCAGAGTTGGGCTAGAGTTCTCCGTACCTGCTATACAACCTCCATCTGTTACATCAAACAATTGAAATATTGCTGTCAGTCTTTCAAAACCATAAAAAGACAACGTAGGAACAGCCATCTTTAGACCCATAGTCCAGTATTTTATCTCTGTCTGTCTGAAACTCAACAGTATGATAAGAGAGAACCTGTCCCCCATGAAAGTCTCATCCAAACTCCTAATAGTTAGCAACTTGTTGGGTGAGATTTTATATTCTTTCCAAAATGTTATTTAGCATCAACTATTATAACTTTGGAGAACCTTGTTGTTCTTATAAATGTCCAATCCTTCCTTGAATCCTGCTAAGTTTCTGGGCTCAGTGACATTCTATGGTAAAGAGTTCCATAGTTTAACTAAAATTATATGAAAATGTATTTTTGTTGTGTTTCTTTCCATCTAATATACAAAAGCACTTGGTAGCACCTATTAGCCTCTAGCTGCAAAAGAGCTTCCTTTACAGCTCCTCCCCTTAAATTATTCTGAAAATATTTCAAAACATTCCCCTTTTTGGGTTGAGATTTTCCATTTTTGGTGGCTGCCTGAAAGTGACTATTTCTAAACAATTTGAACAAAACCTCTTCCGCCATATATGAGTTTAGCAAGGGTGAAATAAGTAAGTAAATTATATTTTAAAAGGACTAATAAGCTGACATTTGAAACTTGCCTGCATCATCAGGTAATATCTGAAAATTGAATCATGTGCAGCAGAATATTTCCATCAAGTGTGCACCAGAGCCAGAGTTTATAAACCTGGCTCCCACAGTTAACTTCTAAATAAAAGTAACTTTCAGAAGTGCAGTGCACCAACAAATTCAGTTGAAGTCAATGGAAGTGGCAGGTGGTCACCACTTTTGAAAATCAGGCCACAATTTCAGAGTCTAAATATGGAGCTTAACTTTAGGCAGCCAAGTTTGAAACTGTTGGCTTTAAGAACAGATGCACTGAGCATTTGTGCATAGTTGATCAGGTGCACACTTGTTTCAGAGAATGTACCAGCTCTGTGCGCCAAACCAGTGAACTTGTAAGTTGTGCAGGTGGACAGTTGTGGAGAAAGGAACTTAGAAGCACTGCATGTAAGTCTGTAAGGTGCACAAGTGGAATAGGCAAAGATCAAAGAATTTAGGAGTTTGGTAGTGAAGGCAATGGAGCTTGTAAACTGTGCAAGGCGATTACGTCCAGATTTTCTTTTCCCTGCCTTCCTGTTTCTCCTAAGGGACAACAAGGACTTTAATGCTGCATAAAGGTTCCAAGATCAAGAAAAACACAAGTATGGTTACTCTAGTAACATTAACTCTAGTAACATTAACATCAGCCGCATTGCATTTATTTTTGATTCCCCATTCCCTTGTTAAATGTAAATATTTGTTATTACTATATACTATGACATATACAGGATGTAAAATGGAGAGGTGTTAACATTTTGGAAGTAGCATTAAAATTTGTGATGAGGAGAGATTAATAAGACTGGGACTTTTCAGTTTGGAAAAGAGACGACCAAGAGGGGATATGGTAGAGGTCTACAAAATCGTGACTGGCGTGGAGAAAGTGACTAAGGAAGAGTTGTTTACTTCTTCACATAATACAAGAACCAGGGGTCACCCAATGAAATTAATAGGCAGCAGGTTTAAAACAAACAAATGGAAGTGCTTCTTCACAGAACTGTCAGTCAGCCTTTGGAACTCATTGCCAGGGGATGTTGTGAAGGCCAAAACTACAGAGGGGTTCAAAAATAACTAGATCATTTCATGGAGAATAGGTCCATCAATGGCTATTAGCCAAGATGATCAGAGATGTAACCCCATGCTGTAAGTGTCCCTAGCTGCTGATTGCTAGAAACTGAGAGTGGACAAGAGGGGGTGCCTGTTCTGTTCATTTCCTTTGACACATCTGGCACTGGCCATTGTCAGAAGAGAATTCTGGGCTAGATGGACCACTGGTCTGACCCAGTATGGCTGTTCTTATGTTCATATGTCCTGATTTTTTGAGTGCCTGATCCTGCAGTCTTAGCATTGCATTAACATCGTTTTTTGCATTTAATTTTCTAGGTATTTCCTAGGCAAAAGGTGGAGGAAAATCAGAAAGGATACAATTATCATGGAAGTAGTTTTTGGACTTTCCTTTTTTTATTTGTCCTCCTTCAGTGTTGAACAGCACTGTCCTCTTTTGGATGAAAGCCAAAGGTTGTTTTATTGTGTGTTATTTTGTTGCCCTCTAGTGGCTGAATACAAGGAAAAGTATTTTCATCTCCAAAGTGTATGTGTGTCATCATTTCAAACTCTAGTGGCTGCAGCCTGCAGAAGATAAAAGCCTTAATACTACTTTGCAAGTGTGACAGCTTCTACGTTACTGCTAGTAATTTGTTATTATTTTTATTATTTTTCCCCACTAGGTGTTTATAATACCATTTAGGCAGATAAAAAATAAGTTTTTTTGTACCATTATGCTTTTTTATTTCACAAAGTGTGTGTGTGAGAGAGCGAGAGAGAGAGAGAGAGAGAGAGAAAAGAAGGTGGTAGGTTTGGTTTGTTTCCTACCTTTTTCAGCCAGCATCCTCCAGGTCAGCTATGAACACAAAAACATTTCTTTTAGTGGGATCCATTTATTTTTTTAAAAATTTGATAAAGGTGGATAATTTTAATCAAAAACTTTAGTTTAAAAACTTGAAGATATATCCTGTCATACGAATAATTCAAAGTAAAGTTGAATTTTGCAATGGCACCATTTGACTGTTCTGAATCCTTTATAATAGGATTTTATTACCAGAAACTCAAGCATGGGATCCCCTATGCAGCAGAATGTCAGTGAAACACAGTATGCTAACAATAGATTGCTAAACCCATAAAACCGGACTGAACCTTTTTTTCTTAAAGGCAGATGGAAATTTCCCTCCTATCTGAGGCATATTCAGTCTCACAGAGCATGACTTTAAAGCTTCAATAGTCTCCTATACTCATTCAATTGTTACAAAACCTATCAAATCAAGCAGATTAAATCGCTACACAGTAAGTACATGCTCCAGACCTTTATTGTATCATATAAAGTTCCCTGTTGTACAAAGTTGTATTGTATCCCACACAGAACATTCAACCCAATACCTCATAATTAAACAAAATGGCAAACATTTTCTTGAGAATTTAAGTGACACATTTTAATAATTGTATGGTGTTGTAGTGGTGTTGGTCCCAAGATGTTTTAGAGAAAAGGTAGGTGAGGTAATATCTTTTATTGGACCAACTTCTGTTGGTGAGAGAGACATGCTTTCGAGCTTACACAAAGATATTACCTCCCCCACCTTGTCTGTCACATTTTTAATAATTCACTTAATTAGCAAGGGCATGACTGAGGCAATTCTGTGTGTCCTGGAGATTCAACGTACATAAAATGTGTTCTTTGAACTTAATTTATTATTATACAGTGATTGTTACTGTTGTTGTTAAGCACTTATATTGAGATAGCACCTAGAAGCTTCAACAAAGTTGTGTTCGCATTGTTCCAGGCACTATTGGGCTGAGACATTTTCCTTACAATTTTGCAAGGCTTTTGTCAAAAATACATTTGTCTATCCATGAATTTTGAAGCCGATTTTTCTCTGTGGTGGTGGCAGTGCTGGAAATATGGATACTGATCTTTAAACATCACAGTTACGTACCTAGCTCAGTCATGAAGCCATGGGAAATGTGAATTTCCCTATATTCCATTACTTTAAAAAATTATACCATGTGGCTTGTTGTTTTTGTTTTTTGTCTCTCTACATTGACTCCAGTCAGGAGTGAGTTCAGGTTAGTTCACTTCTCAAAAGCGGGATGGGAGCTTGAAATGGGGACAGATTAGGTTGCTACTAGGTGTTGGGGGAGATAAGACAGGAGACTCCTGCCTTTTTATCCTGGCAAATTTGTGCATTTTAGGGTTTCAAATTGGACCCTACCAAATTCATGGTCCAAGGATTTAAAAAATCGTAATTTTCATTATTTCAGCTATTTAAATCTGAAATTTCACGGTGTTGTAATTGAAGGGGGCCTGACCCAAAAAAGAGTTGTGGGGCAGGTGTCACAAGGTTATTGTAGGTGGGGATGCAGTACTGTTACCCTTACTTCTGCGCTGCTGCTGGCGCTGCCTTCAGAGCTGGGCAGCTATAGAGCAGCAGCTGCTGGCCAGGAGCCCAGCTCTGAAGACAGAGCCGCCATCGGTAGCAGCGCAGAAGTATGCATGGTATGGTTTTGCCACCCTTACTTCTGTGCTGCTGCTGGCGGGGCGCTGCCTTTACAGGTGGGCGCCTTGCCAACAGCTGCTGCTCTCCGTCTGCTCAGCTCTGAAGGCAGCAGCGCAGAAGTGAGGGTGACAATATCGCAACCCCCCTAAAATAACCTTGTGACCCCCCTGCAACTCCCTTTTGGGTCAGGACCCCCAGTTGGAGAAACACTGGTCTCCCCTGTGAAATCTATATAGTATAGAATAAAAGCACACAAAAGACCAGATTTCATGGTGGGAGACCAGATTTCATGGTCCATGACTTGTTTTTCATGGCTGTGAATTTGGTAGGGCCCTACTTAGGCTACATAAAAATCATGAGTAATTTGGTATCTACATTTTAAAATGTGCCCTATGAGATGACTGAAAAGTTAATATTTTGAAATGATTAATTAAATGTTTTTCAGGCAGACTACATGCTGTAACCTTTCCCCCCCCCCCTTTGAGATTTTTCCTAAGTAGGTCTGATAAAAAATTATACATTGAAACTTTTTTTTTTTTAAAAAAAGTCCTTATTTTAATATGAATTTTTTCATAGAAAAATTTTGCTTACTTCAAAATTTTCCAGGTTTTCCAAGAAAAACCCAAACCTAACATTTTTCATTTAAAAAAACGCTAAAATTTTTCAATGTTTCAAAAACCAAAAATGTATGTTTTCAGTAATTTTTTGTTTTTTACTAAAAAACAAAAAATATTTCAGTTTTTGAACAACAAAAAATATTCAGCTTGTTCCTTTTTTAAAAATGTTTTTTCATGAAAATGTGCAGGAAATTTTTTTGTGTTGCTTCCCCTTCCCCCCCCAAAAAAAATATTCCTTTAAAATACCATTTTCTGAACTCCCCTACAGGAGGTGCTCCCTCACTCTGTTTTGTCTAGGCACAATTCTGCAAAGACTGTATACATGTGAGTAACTAGAAATGTGCCTCTTTATTTCTCTCAATTATTGGAGGCTATGCTATGCAGTAATTTTCAATATTAGTTTTACAAAAAATATTTCCCCTTGAAATAATTATTTACTGACTAGATTGGAATATGGATGGCTTTGGAGCAATTGTGACATTGTGTATCAGGCACACTCAGGCCCTTATATACCATGCTAGGATACACTTCCCCCGTTTTGGACCTGATTCCATCTTGCCTTGTGCACCTTCTATTGTCACTTACTCCTGTACAAAGCAACTGCAAAAGGTGAATTCTGGTTTGGTAGTGTTTTACCCACATTTTCCATTCTCTTTAATAAATGACTGCTCAAAATGCAAAACAATGGAGAATAAGGCCCCCAATTCTGTATTTTGGCTGCATAAGTGAGTTTCCAAGTTTAAAAACAACCAAATAAAACCCACTGAGTTATCTGGATTTCTGAGGAACAGGATTGCATAGCCCCAGTACAGAGAGAATGAACACAGTGGCTTTGATCCTTCAGTCTAGCCGACTGAGCTTGGCATGTGACTCAAGTGTGGGGAAAGGGACAAAGCAAATATGACCTTTGTGCTCCCCTGATTCCTGGGGGCCAGTTAATCCTCCAGTATAAAACAGAGCAGCTCTATCTAAACTGGTGATGCCCCAAAGGGCCATTATGTTGGCCAGGGATTGCCAAAGTGCAGACATGCTTTGGCCAAATGCTATCCCTAGCCACATAATCCTCTACAAATGCCTCCAATTCTGTGGGACTTCTCAGCTGCCCTGTTAGAGCAGGTTTATATCTCTTTTGCACAACTGGAGCAGAGCAAAGGGGACAGATATAAGCCAGGACCTGGCTCATTGTCTGCAAGAGGACAGCTAACTGCAAACCTTTCATTTCCAGAATATGATTTAACCAAAAATATTATCAAAACAACTAGAAAGTCCATGGTTGTTTACTAGTTCCAGCAATTTTTGACTATTTTAAGCAGTGCATGCTTGACCTAACCTCCGATAGGAAGCTGCCTTCTGTTTCATAAAACATTAATTATCCCAGAATATTCACTCTTGTTAATGATCTAAGAGGCCTGTTGAGAGGTGAAGTGGCACTTGGGAAATTAAATATGAAAGAGTCATGAAGGCAATGCAAACACAAGAGCAAACAAATTTAAAAAGAAACCATTCCATTGTGCTTGTCTTAAAGATTAATAATTAGTGCCCAAATCCTGCTTGACCTTAGCGGGACTCTAATTTTCTGAGTAAGTTAATGCTGGATTTGGCCTCTGACTGGCAAAGTGAAAGTTACAGCCTTCTTGAATCAGGAAGCCAGGCATGTATTCAATAGTGCAGCACTAGCCAGGGTCTAGCAAATTGCTGCTGGTTTTTAAATACTGTACTGTCAAACAGTTTTCTGACAGCAGATTTTACTCTACTTGCCACTTTTAATATAGCAACAGATGGTCAGGTGGGTACAGTTCATCCAGCTCCAATGTCCTTTGTTAATAAGACAAAATGGTTTAGTAATGCAAACCATAATCATTTGATTTCACTAGCTGGTGAATGAGCTGATTAGCCCCTCACACATTTCCTTTTTCTATCATCCCCTACACTTTTGAAAAGTTCCTTCTCTCTGTTGCCAGAGTTGGCCTCTCCCTCTCTGTTCCTTAAGGACAAGAGGTTTTTGCAATGTGATCAGTTAGAGTCATGACCCCAGGAATACTATGTGCATCTTTATATTTTGGAAGGATTGTAAATGTTTTCCAGGGCTGCCTTGCTTTGCTGTTTTTAATTTTCCTCTCTCAGATAGCCCCATAGAATAGAACATGAATACCCAGAGATCAGCAGCTTTACTGTTTTATGCCATTCTTGGCTGGCTGCTTTGGGAACTGCTCTTAAACTGTAAGAGGTCAATCTATAATAAATCAAGTGGGTATGTATGAGTGACTTTCAGACAACACAAGGAAAGTCTGTGTTATTTTTGAGCTTCCTACTTATCCTGAACAAACTGAACAAGTCATTTCTTGGAATGATTGACAATGGCCCTGATTCAGCAAAGCACCCAAGTCAATGGGGCTTAAGCATGTGCTAAAGTAGTTTATTGAATAGCAATGGACTTAAGCACATACTTAAGAATTTTGGTCCTGAAGTTTTATTTACACGGTTAGAAGCCTAAAGTCAGCAGCCAAAATCAAGAGACTTCCCCATTTTATTTAATGACTGGCCACGCTACACAGGTCCTACACTTTGAAAATGATGATAAAAAACTAATTTAAAAGCATAATCCTATGCTTTTTATGCCACTTTAAATATACAGAGAATACTAATATTCACTCATTGGGAAAAGATTTTCATTTGAGTTTAAAAGTAGAAGGCAGATTAAAAATTACATACTCAAAAATATTTTTTTCAGACCCACACCGAGTAACATATTCCATACAAGAAGATTTTGTTTTTCTGTAATCAAAAGATTCTCTTAAAAGTAAGCTGCTATAGTATGAGGTAGTAAAGCAGTAGACTGTAGCTATTTGTAAGCTATAAAGTACTGAGGTAGAACCACAGAAGTATAATCATGTTTAAGACAATATATGCAACTTTTTGTACAGATGTTTTTCGTTTATGAGAGAGCAATGTGTACCAGAAGTCCTCATTCACCAGAATTCTTGTAAATTTCAGTTTTCTCCAGTTTACCTCTTAGTTTGCATCTCAGAGTGGTGAAATGCCAATTCTGAGGAGCAAAGAGGCAAAAAAAGTAATTTTAGAAGTTATAATGTAACTACAAAGTACAGAGTTTTGTTTTTTTGCCATGCAGCTTTCCAGAAAGCACATACTTTAAACATGTATGATTAATAGAGACGAAAACGTCCAGATGGTGCGCATCAAATACACTACTGCTGGGGAGGAGCAGAGCTAAATGCTAAAAGAACTCATTTAACCCTTTTCACTGAGACCATTCAATGGGAGCAACAAGACATTTGTTAATAGTATATGTATAGTATTGCACAGTGTGTACACAGGCACATGCATATGCACATACGCTACACTATATTATACTGTACTATATAAGGATAACATACCATTTATCCACATATATCTATACAATTATCTATATATCTAAGGATCTTCTATTCCACCTGAAGATCTCAAAGTGCTTTACAAACTCTAATGAATGTTCAATTATCTTCAATTTACAGATGTGGAAACTGAGGCACGACAAAGTTAAGTGATTTGCCTAAGATTACATGGGAGCTCTGTGGCAGAATCAGGAGCAGAACACAAATCGCAGGACCCACCGTCCTTGAACCATCAGAGCAATCTATTGCTCCTTCCCATTTTTGAGTCTAGAAACCCAAAATAATCTTAAATGACAGGCTTGAACTGAGAAAATCCTGACTGCCACTCCATCCTTAATATTTCTTTTCTCCAAAAGTATTGCAGCTCATAAAATAACACTCAATACTGAGAGGAATCTCTGTGTTACAGTGCACAAGCTTGGTGAGAGATGAGTTAACAATTCTGTGGCAGCCTCTTCTCAGATTTTAATAGATTTTATGGAAACCAGATTTATTCTGCACAGCCATATGCATTACAAGTTTCACTATTCATATTTTAAAGCTATAAATTACGTACAGGACCTCCCCCTCCCGTCTAGCTCCAGGTCCCCTTGTGTCAACTGAGATGGAAGGATGCAGAACTGCTGACATTGTACTGCACACTCATGAAGAGGGTGGGAGCCCAGGCCTTGTTCTCAAGGGCATGCCTCTCTGGAATTCTCTCTCCCTCAGTACATACCAAAGCACATCACTGGCAGGCAACATGGAAACCTTCCAGAAGCTGATTTCCTTCTTTTAGTTATGTTGTTTGCATAGTCTGTGTTGCATAGTTTTGTGTGGCTACTTGGGCAGTTGAATGTCAAGGTTTTCCATTCCTTGCTCATACTCTAACTTATCCAGAAAGTGGCTTTGGGTCACTGCCGATGAAGGTTGAATTTGTATGTGAGATCTATGGTGGGCATGAAAAACATATCTACCTTACTTAAAAGTGTCACAAGTCTAAAGACCCCTGTGGGTAGAGAGTCAATTGACTTGGGCTCGCACTACAGGCATAAACATAGATAGCAGTGTAGTTGTTCCTGCTCGGGCTGGAGCCCACGCTTTGAAACCCGACAAGTGGGGTGATTCTCAAAGCCCAGGCTCCAGCCTGAGCGGGAACATCTATCCTGATATTTTTAGCGCCTAGGTCAGCTGACCTGGGCTCTGAGACTCATCACACATTATTTTTGCACTGTGAATGTACCCTCAGAATTCATGGAGGGAATTAGAGGTAAAAAGCAAGTCACTGAGAAGTCCTGGCTACTGAGTCCCAGCACCGGGGTATAACCACCTGGTCCTTCCCAACCAGTGACTTTCTCTCCTCTTCCAAATAAAAATAATAAAAAAATAATTTAAAAAATGCATTCAACAGTCTTATCTGCTCCCCTCTTCTGAACCCACATCACCATCTCATCCCAGAAGCAGACACAACTAGCCCCCTCAAAACTTTGAAACCTGGTTAGAACCTGTCCTTTCTCCCCAAGAAGCAAACGGAACTGACTCCCAGGCATCATCTTCTGAATATGCCAACAACAGAGACAGCCAGGTCCTTCGCTAAATCAAGTTTTGGAATGGCTAAAAAATCAATATAAGATCCAACAGCTGCAAAAATTGGAGGGAATGATGGTATCTGTGGCTCCCAGAGACAACAACAGAGTAAATTTGTATCCTTACATGATTACCAATCTTTTAAACCATCCAGGTGCCACAAAATACTTTGGGCCTCATTCTCATTTTCATAAAGGCCAGTTTACACCACACTGGCAGTATAAAGGCCCTTACAATGCTGAAGTGGTGTAAAACAGCCTTAGTGTAAATAAGAGTTAGGACATCTATTTTTGATTGACTATGACTGTGATTTATAAAAAAAAGATAAAAAGGAAGAGAAAAAAGATCTATTGCTGTAAGTCCAAACTGATTTATACAAACTATGATGAATTCAACTCTTCATAGACCAGTTAATGTGATTATAAAATTCTCAATGACCTAGACTGTCTGCCTGACTTCCTTCCATTCTGGAATAATGATTTAAATGCACATGCCTTTTCTAAGCTGTCTCTACTGTACCCACATAATGAAAAAATGCAGCATATTGCAATAGCAAACAGTAGAAACATTCTTTGTGGAAATCACAAAATGTTATATGAAAAAACTATATTACTGTAACATCAGTGTTACACAGTTGAAACAAAAAGAAAGACTAGAAATGCCACAGCTAAAAGGCTGGAGGCACAAAGAAAAGTAGATGTGGTGAGGCCGAGCATCATTTCACCTACCTTTTAGGTGCCTAGAAAGTCATTGGGCTTCATAAAGCCTGAGTTAGGTGCCGAGGCTCCCTATGCAATGAATGGGGAGAGAGAGGGGGGCCTTAGAATGGGATTCACAAAAGCCAGTATAAGAGGAGGCTGGTTATCAACACTGGCTGAAGGGAGATGCCCAGGCAAGGGCCGTGTACTAAGTTCCGCCCCTCTCTCAGAGATAAGTGCCTAAGTCCAAGTTGCATGGAGGTGCTTCGCTCCTGTTAGGTTTCTCAATGGCAAACCTTCTCATGGCATTTGGGCACCCACACTGTTTTTTTTTGGGTGGAAAAACATCAGAGGCTGGGGTACTCAGCTAGGATGTGGGAGACTCCCTGATTTGAGTCCCCCTATGCCAGAGGAGGAGAAGAAATTTGAACAGAGCTCTGCTACCGCTCAGGTGAGTTCCCTAGTCACTGGGCTATAGGATAGTCTGATGTGGGGCTCCTTCTGTCTGGCCTGTTAAAGCTGATGCACTGTGGATATATAACCAAAAAATGCACTGGAACGGGGTCCTGGGTCTCCCACGTCCCAGGGGAGTGCTCTAACCATCAGGCTATAGAGTCATTCTCATGCTTGCTCTCTCTCTCTCTCTCTGGCTCAGTGTTGAAGCTGTTCCACTGTGGATAAATAATGAAAGAATCATTGAGCCAGAAAGCGAGCAAGAGCATGAGAATGACTCTGTCGTCTGGTAGTTAGAGCACTCAGCTGAGGGGTGGCAAATGCCTGTTCAAATCCCTTCTCCCCCTCACGCAAAGGGGGGATTTCACATAGGTGTCTCCCACATCCCAGCTGAGTGCCGTAACCACTGGGCTAAAAGTTATGAAAGTCCTCATCCTACTTCTCCCCTCTGACACCCCCCCAGCCATTTTGTGTAAGCTCATCTGTAGAGGCCTGATCCAGGAGGCGAGCTCTGAGCACTCTTATTAGATCAGGCCCTGCAGGCGAGCTAGATGGAGGAGTGCCTAACTTCCCCCGGTTTGTGCACTAAGGCATCCAGACACCTAGTGTAGGGCTGCAGTGTGCATGCCTACAGGTAGAAACTTAGGAGCCAAAGGAACTTCTACTGTAAAAAATTAGGTGTCAAGTGAGATTAGGAGACCACAAGATTTAGCAACAGCTGAGCGGGGAGCTTTGTGAATTCCACTGGGGCCTGATTTGGGGATTTATAGTGGCAGTGAGGCACCTAAGTCCTTTTGTGAATCTAGGCCAAAGTTCCTATTGATTGATGTTGCATGTATGGAGTATTTTCCTCTTCTTGTTAAATTCAGGGCCGCCCGGGGGGGGGGGGGCGGGCAAGAGGGGCAATTTGCCCCAGGCCCCACAGGGGCCCCCACGAGAGTTTTTCGGGGCCCCTGGAGCGGGGGCCTTCACTCGGTCCGGGGGGCTGGAAAACTCTTGTGGGGCCGGGCCCAGGAGCTTCTTCTGCTCCCAGTCTTCGCCGGTGGGGGGTCCTTCAGCTCCGGGAGGGAAGGACCCTCCACCACCGAAGTTCAGCTCGGTCTTCGGCGGTAATGCGGCGGCGGGGGGCCCTTCCGTTCCGGGACCCGCCGCCGAAGTGCCCCGAAGACCCGCAGTGGGGAACCCCCCGACGCCGAATTACCACCGAAGACCGGGCTGAACGTCGGCGGCAGGTCCTGCTTCGGCGGTAATTCGGCAGCGGAGGGGGGGTCCCCGCCACGGGTCTTCGGGGGCACTTCGGCGGAGGGTCCCGGAACGGAAGGGCCCCCCGCTGCCGAAGACCCCCAGGCCCCCGGAATCCTCTGGGCTGCCCTGGTTAAATTTGGAATTTAGTATGCTAATTTCTGGTTTAAAATCTTTACTAAAGTGCCCAGGATAGGCCCAATATGACCAAGCTAATGACGAGGAGTTAGTAGCCTCAACTTTAAATTGTACTGATCAATAAAATGAAAATAATTTTGTAATCTTAAAATTTTGTATTAAAGATTTTGCTGCTGCTGCCTGTCTGTCTGTAAACAGGTTTTTTTTTTCTTTTTTTTTTTTGCAAAGCTGTATTGCTTACATTTTGACACTGGAAAAAGATGGAAATTATCCAGTCCAACACCACAAAACAGAGCATTCCCTCAGCTTGGGGGAGCATTAGATCGAGGAGGAGGCAGCATTGCACTGTGGCAATCCCTAGCTGATGGAAAGGCCCCTTGGGGACTACTGCAGCTGGTACAACTTAACTGTAGCCCTGAAACAGCTCCCACAAAGTATCAAGATGTGGGAGCTGCCGAAGTGGCTTTGTGACACTTTGTGTCCTAATCCACTGAGCATTTCCACTGACCCTAATTTTTTTTTTTTTTAACACAACGTCTCAATGTCTGCATAACATTGAACAGGACAGCAAACATTGCGATAGGACTCTAAAATCCTGGGTCTGCTGTTTCTTTTCCGATTGTGTGCAAACATGGTGGGTGGATAAACAGAAATCTGAGACTTGCAGTGTTTGTTAGGTTAGCTAACTGCAGCTGAAGAGTCAGACAACAAAGAGCAGAATAAATTAAACATTGTTTATGCTCATATTCTAACTACAGTAGCTCCCAGAAGCCCCTATGTGGACTAAGGTCTCTCAGTGCTGGGTGCTGTACAAACACTCTGGCATAGGTTCCTAAATAAAATAATGTTAAGATAAGCTCCATTTGTACCTAAAGTGCTTAACAATTTCCTTTAAAAGAATTCAGCAAGTCAACAAGAGGCCTCCATGTGGTATCATACAACTGTACATGCCTATAGCTTGCAGATTAGCCCGTGATGGTCAAAACTGGTACATAAATGCTAGTCTTTGTCAGTAGGTGCTATTTTCACTTGGCACCTGAGGCAGTGAGAGCAGTGTATTTTGGGTACTGTTCTCTTTGAAGTGAAAACAGTATATCAACTATTTTAAAAGCAGTTCTCATGACTTCATTATGGGCTATGTGTAAATAAACAACTAAAAAGGTGTTCCTTCTCAATGCTCATTTAACATAAGTTACACCAGCGCTGGAGGCTAGTGAAAAGAAAAAGGGGTTAGGAATTGCTAACTATTCCCCTATGGCTGATTATTCCATAGATGTCAACTATGCACTTCCTTTGAAGCATCCAGTACTAGCCACCATTAGCATATTGTCAGACAAGATATTGGCTATCTTATGTTCATGGTTTTGCCAGTGTCACATGGTGACAGGAGTGTCACATTAAGAATGCACTACATCCGATGCCTTGGGGGTCAGTTTGTAAGAACGTGTCTTATTTACTCATTCTGTTCTTTAACATTAGAAGATTGTGGTTTCTTTTGACACTTAAGAATAATCAGCCTCTTATGAGAACATTCTGGGAACACCAAGGTGACAAAGGTGCTCCAGTATCACAGTAAATCAGCATAATCTTAATGCCTAGACAGAAAGATTAACCAGTCTAAAGTTTTGAGAAAGAGGCCTGGTGAATCTCCATCTCTTCATTAAAGGAGAAGAGGAAAAGTCATGAAAATTTGCCAGCCCAGTAACAGAGTCAGTTCCTCCATTCCAATAATATTTTACACACTTGTGAAAAAAGGCAGTCGCTGCATTCAGTGAGTAGAGCAGACTTGCAAAGCTGGATCAAACCCTCGTGGGCCCAATTTTGAAGCTCAGGTAACTGAATATGACAATCAAATCTCACCTTGAATATTTAAATCAGCACTTTGGAATTTAAGTTGCTAAGTGCCAGTGGGAGTGTGTATAGATATGGGCCTTCTACTTAGGCTGAGGTTTTCAGTCCTGCTGAAGGGATATGGATGCCATTCCCATTAAAATTAACACATAAGCATGAAAACAAACAGAGTAATGAGCGACAAGTTTACACTGTGTGTTCATGTTTATATGATTTGCAGTGATAGTTCGTGTATTCGAGGGATCGGCACTTGGCCTGCCTGCACTCTGCCTTTGATTGTTAGTGTGCTCTAGAGCCAACATAATCAGACATTTAACAGGGCAGTTTCAACAATAAATACTGTACACTGGAAAAAATACTGTTCTGAGTTTTAAATGAATTCTCTCTCAAGTTCCCTTCCAGCTGTGGAAGTGTTAATACTCATAAGATTAAACGTACTCCCACTGACTACAGTAAAACATTTCCATTCCCACAGTAAGCCCAACAAGCCATGCCCAGGGCAACAAACCCTCAGATATATTTTATTAAACCTTCTGAGCAATTTTCCATTAAGACTCTTCTACTGAGGCCTTGGTTTTGTCAACCATTGCCCTTGAGCTATTGCTATACTTCCACAACATACATGCAACATTGATAAATGCGATTGAGCTTAATTCAGACTTTTGGATTTAGGGTAACCTGGGTTCTGTGGGCCTTACTCCCCACCCTTTATAACCATGCATTTTACACCCACTATGCACTGGTATAAATGACGACAAGATGCAAGGCAATGAAGAATCAGGCCCCTAGAAAAGATGTTCTCTTAGCTACATCTGGTGCAAATCTAAAGAAAACTATTAAGTACCACTGTTTGTCTTTTTTGTGATAAAATTATCCTTAAACAATTATCCTTATGCCTAAGTGTGATAAACAGAAGATGTTTTGGGGTTTGGGCTGGGACCCCATGATACAAAGCACATGAGATGGAATGGTGTAACTGTCGAGTGCTATCATACTGCAAACACGTTTCTGTCTGTCCCGCTGGGGATTGGGTGCGGGAGGGGCAGAGGGCCAGATTGATACTATCACACTACAAACACATTTCTGACAGTTACACCAACTCCCATTGCCCATCCCCAACCCCAGGTTCAGAAATAGTTGAAGTCTCAAGGATACATGGGAGGAATGAGGGAAAGGCAATAAGTGTTATGTGCTTACTTAAAGCATGATTTGTTTTCAATGAAGCAGAGCTCTACAACACAAAAAATGGGTAGATAAATGTCTTTATGGCTTAGCGCCCATGCAGAAAATCAAAACATGATTCCAGTAACAATTTAGGCAAAGACAGCACCTGACACTACCCCGTGATTAAATGGGCTGTCCTTCACCCCTGGCTCTCCCACAACCCAAAACCTTGACCAGTTTCAACCTGAGGGATTAGTGCTCCATAATCAGCCTTCCAGTGCAGTTAGCACCCCTGACAATGAATGGTGAAAGAAAAGAATGGCTGCATCCTCCCCTCCACCCTCAAAAATAAATGTTGATGTGGTCTTTAAGAGATTGATAGCTCCCAGTAGCAGATGTTTGTAAACAAGTGTGAATTGTGAAGAAAAAAGCATTGCACAATGACCACATTATTGGGATATGGGTGCCACAGATAGCCTCTGCACAGTTCAGAAACCTCATCCTCTCAAATCCAGCAGTTATTTCTGGACTTTTTTTTTTTTTTTTTTTAAATCGCAACCACCAATGGGCAGTCAGTGTTAATTGCCACACAAACCTGGCGGTGCACTTTCCAACCCCAAATGGTTTGCAATGGATGTATAGTAGTCTGGTGATGCCAGCTTCGACAGAGCAATAGCCACTGCTTCAATAGTGCCCTGGACTCCCTAAATTGAGTGTTCTGGTGCTGGAGGTTTGGTGCAAGCCCCTCACCCAGCTCCAAGAAGGTCTGTCTCTTCATTTGAAGGTTCTGAAACCACTGTTAGTAATTCCAGATTTTCAAAATGATGTGATTCCACCACACTGTGTAGGTTCTCTTGCATCAGAAGCAATGATCCACTCAAGGTCATACAGTGGCAATACTGTCATACCTGTCCATGTGAGCAGAATGAATTTTCAGTGACCTCAAGATCAGCCATTTTTGACATCAGAAAATTCTGCTGAAATTCTATCCAGAATCTTGCCAATCTGCTACTCCCATACATAACCATTTGTCCCGCAATAAGGAGGAGGAGAAAAAACAGATCAACATTCCATTGCTCCACGTCTTCCACCCAGTTTGGCAGATGAGAAAGGCGATCAGGAACTGCCATTGGCAATGTGCGATGGTGAGGGACAGTATCAACATCACACAGCAAAGCAGTTCCCAGAGTCTCCGTGATGCACAGAACCCTGGGGTACTGCCCCTGAAATGGTAGCGCTAACGTTGTGTAACGACAGGGCAGTGTAAATGCAGGTAAACATATACACAGCACTATAACCACATTCCAGCACAACATAATAATGTGAATGCAGGGCAGAGTTAAGGGAGCATGCATGAGCATTTATGTGGCCCAATAACCAAGTGTACATGTCTATGTGGACATAGCTTCAGGCAAACACCTGATACAGAAAATTTGAGCACAAACTCAGTTTAGTAAAGTTATAAGGATGTTTTCAGTTGCTTATAATGGGAAGTGCCAGGAACCTTAATTTTAGGCAGAGCTGCTACACGCCCCATAATTTAGTGTCCTCTCCCTTCCCCACTAATTTCCCTTGTTTTGCTCTTTCCCAGCTTCACTCCTCCCACTGGAGTAACTAATGACTTAGGCTGCATTGTGTTTCAAAAGGGCATTAGATGGAAGAGAATGGAATTCTATTATAAACAAATAAATGTGAGCTATTCTACAAATGTACAGAGGGATTTGAGAAAAAGAAAGGAAATTAGTAAAATAAACCTTTTACACTTTTATTACTTATTTTCTATTTCAGGTCATTTTGGCAGGTTTTTTGCTTCAGCTTAATCAAGAGAAAAGTAGGAGGCAGCATCTTTGCTGCTGGCAAGCAGTTGAATACTCTTAGACTGGAGAACTGGAGCAGAGGGATAGAAACCAGAATGGAGAGATTTGCATATTTATAGTATACTGATGAAATAACCAATGATTATGCAAATATCTGCATTTTCATTGGCTTATAGTCATTAGCCAACACAGGGATTTACATACAATACAGTCAGACACAGAAGCAGTGATTATGCAAATAATCATTCAGAACTAGAAAGCTCAGAATATAAAGGGGGGAAGCTTGTTATGTCACTAATTCTACAGTATCCCTGCCCTGAGTGGCTGAAACCAATCCACTTCAGTATAACAAGCCAAAATGAAATAAGGAAGGATAAGGAAAGGAAAGCAAATATTATTCAAGGAGGTTACTAGGTAGGGAGTAACTTCCGTTCAGGAAACATATGCTGATAATAGGAAAAAGGAAGTGATGAGTTCTGACAACCAGAGTGATGCTAAATTCTAACTATTGCAAAATAATTCTTGTGAAAGGGAATTCTCAACACAGCTGTCTGTACTTCATGTTTCCTGCAATTGTTTCACCCTTGTTCTACCACTGCTGCTAGCAATAGCATAGAATAGACTTGCTGCCAGTATTTTTAATCAGTGTGTCTAACACTACACAGATGAGGGCAGGATGAGACTGTTGACATCAACCTTCTTGCCATTGGTAGTAGCAGAGTTTCTCTGGTAGATTTTCAGGAAGTAGCTTGATGCAGACAGAGCTTTGAAGCATAGGATTACAGATGAATGACTGATTTTTTGACCTAGTTATTTACTTCTCTGCCCTCTGAGTACCTAATTTTCATATCTACTGTTTTATCAGTTGCATAGAAGGTAAATGCATCTGTTTTGACAAACTGGCATGGGATAGCAAGGGTCTTATATGAGCATGTTGTTTCTCATGATGGGCCCAGGCTTCCTGTGAGAGTTGGTGAAGTAAGTTTTGGGTTTTGAAAACCTCCACACAAAACCAAGTGGATGAGGACCCTTACTCATTTACAAGTTTTATGCTTCCTTTGTAACCTCATCTTTGTGTAGCAGATGACTATTTGGTTGCTAGTATCCAGTTGGCTATTCCTATATGGAGTCTGTAAATGACAAGAACTGCTTGGTCCCAGCTCTTTCCTGTGGACAGGGCTGGCTCTAGGCACCAGCATCCCAAGCAGGTTCTTGGGGTAGTATTCTGCAAGGGGGCTGTGTGATTTTGCCCCCAAGCCATGTGCCAAATTGCCAGCGTGGATGGTGGGGGCAGTCTGTGTGCCATTAGGGTGTCATGTGCATTTCTGCAGTGGTGACAGATTGTATGTTCAGCTGTGTGCAGCAGCACAGCTTCTGTCTTCTGACTGAAGACAAAAGTGGCTGCCACCAAATTGCTGACACTGCAGAAGTGTGCATGCCACCCTAACAGCGCATAGACTGCCCCTGCTGTCAATTGGGGTGCTGCTTGAGGCAGCAAAAACAGAGTTGGCCCTGCCTCTTAAGGTCTGCATGCTTTAAGTATTTAAACTGAATTAGCAGATGTATATACACACACATACTCTGAATCAAGAGCTAGTGTTGAGTGTCTCAAGATGACATTATCTGGAAAGGTTAAATAGGAGGAAAGACCTTTCAGTTGGCACAGTGAGATTTGAAGCAATGGATCAGTTAGTTGATTTGAGGTAAACTTAAGTGTTTGATAGAGGTGAATTATTTGTGACCAAGGTCAAGTCTACATGATATATTGAGTTATCCCCAAGTCACTCAGGAGTGGGAGGAAAAAAAAAATCTACACCCAAGCAACACTAGCAACCTTAACCCCTAGACAGCACTAGGTCAGTGGGAGAGCTTCTTCCACTGATAGGTTAACAAAGGTGAGTGAGTTTTTTTTGGGTAGTTAACACTAAGCCAGTTTTGGCATTTCAAAGTGAAGTAAGAGACCCCAGTGTGGGACTGGTGTTGAGGCCTGGAGGGTGACTGGCAGAAGTAGGTATTGAGGGGTAGGATGGAAGCAGGATTTAAAAAAAAAAAAGTTCTGTGCTCTAAAGACAGACTTAGATTCAATTACCATGGAGATTTATGCCCAGCAAGTTAGAGCATAATGCTCCCTTTTCAAGCTCATTACAAGCCTTACTTTGACTTTTACTATGAGCATTAAGGGGAACTAGAATTTTGTAGACCAAGTAAAAAGTTATTGCATAAAGACCCTCTGAACAAAGTTGTATGACCTGATTGGATGGAGCCATTTTAGTTTAATACTATTACAGGAAGTCTTTTATTCAACTCTACTGCATGTCTGAGTTAGATCGTGCAAGATTTGCACCTTACTGCCATACCAGCTAGATGCCTCCTTTCTCAATAGTCAGAGCTATCTTTGCATGGAAGCCAATTTTAAGGGATGCTATTCAGTGCCTTTAGGGGTCAGGCTACTGAGGCAGAATTTCAGGTTCAATAATTTCACATTAGAAATGTGCAGTATTTCCAGCTGCTCTTATGAGAAGCTGGATCACACCTATCTCCCCATAGCTAAAAATGTCTAAGTGACATGTGACAGTTAGATCAAGTTAATACTGCCATGGGCTACATCATTTGAATGGCTTTGTCCTGAATCAGAAGTTGTAATAGGACAAATTACAGAGTTAATGGCTTTGCCCACAAAAAAGTTGTTCAGCAGTTTGAGCTTTTGTATTTATGTAGTAAAGCCTCCATCTATCCTTATCCAAGCAAGGCCATGCAAGCCAAATGAGTTTCTGAAGCAAATGTGACTTGGTACAAGTCACACAGGCCTTTTGAGCAGTAGAAAAGTACTACAGAGATCAATAACCATACTAGCTCAGGGGTGGGCAAAATGTGGCCCAACATTTGTTAGGCCTGCCAGGCTCTTTGGCTAGAATCCTGGAGATTGCAGAAGTCCTGGGGAACAGTGGGGTGCTCAGCCAGGCTGCCTGCCATGGCTCCATGTTGTTCCTGGCATGTCTGTGCCCCTTGGGGAAGGGGCAGCAGGTCTCCATGTGCTGCCCCAATCACCATCCTCACAGCTCCCATTGACTGGAAACTGGGCAATAGGAGCTGTGGGGGTGGTACTTGCAGACACAGGTAGTGCACTGAGACCTGCTTCCCCCTGGGGCATGCAGCAACATGCCAGCAGCTGGATGCTTCTGGGAGTGGCATGGGACCATGGCAGGCAGCCTACCTGAGCATGCCACTGTGCTGCCAGCCAGGAGCTGCCTGTGGTAAGCACCTCCTGGCCAGAGCTTACACCTCACATGCCCCTCCTGTACCCCAACCCCCTGCTCCTGGTCAGAATCCCCTTTTGTACCTGGACTCCCTCCCAGACTGTGCCCCAGTCTGGAGCATCCTCCTGCACCCAAACTCCCTCCCAGAGTGCCCCCTCTCCGTTAGGGTAGGGATGTAGAGCCTGTGATGACTTGTGTGGAGTGAACCCCCCCCCGCCCCGTGAAAATTGTCTACCCCCACACTAGCTGCTTAAGCTGAGATGGCACCATACCTTAGGCTATCAGCAATGCTAAAACAGCAAAGAGACCTCGATGTCATGGATTTAAGATAACTAGATTTGACTTTCCCAGAAGTCAGTTCTACAGTTGCAGCTCCATCCTGAACTGTGCCCTTTTGATCTATTGCTTACATTGCAGCATTAGTAGAATGCATAAAATTGTAGAGATCTGGTAGATGCCTTAGCTATTGGGGTACTGCCAAAACAGATACTGGAAAATTAGTTTAGATTAGCTTTCCCCAATATGAGTTTTAGGGTAGAAAGAATTAAGAATATTTCCTCTTGCTTTAGGCTCACAGGAAAGGTGCCAAGATCCAAGTGACATATCTAGCTGGGACCCCAAAAACTGCTCTAATTCCATTATGTATAATAAGGTTCACTGCACATGACTAGTCACTTTGACTGTTTTAATTTTAGCATTTAACTTTACAGTGGTTTTGATAGAGCATTCATCTCTGTACACCCCTAAGGTGTCCCAGGCAGGAAAGATTCACAATTCATACAAAATTACATGTTTACAAATTTTTGGCAATTTATCTGAATAACCCGTTTTCTCCTATTGCCAGTTACCCAACCATTGAAAAAGTTTACAATAATTTACATTGAAATATTTCAAAGTGCTTAATAGTGATTGTTCAGGAATATTTACAAGTGGCCTATACAAATATGTACAGGTGGTACACTATAGCACAAGTTGTTCCTGGAATATGGCTTTCTATTGAAAGTGCTTTAAATAGTTGGTCAGTGGTAGTACTGACAAATTCAAGGGTTACAGATAAACAGTAACCATCAAAAGCTGAATTGTGGACAGATATTTACAGAGTTCTGGTAATCTGTACAAGATATTTACACAAGCTTGCTCCACACATACAGAAGGTTTCTTCATTCTTCCATCTTGGAAGAATCTTCAGCTACTTGCCTGTTGCCATCCAAAAGACTGTAGAACACAAGTCGAATACTCTAACTGGTAATCAAGCTAGATCGTCATCTGTGCTTACAACTGATATCTGTATAGAAGGAGCAAATGTGTATTAAAAGCAAGTCTTGGGTTGCAAGAAAAAAAAGTCATACCATGCAAGATACAAACTCTAGAAGGACATATCTTTGCAAGATTTAGTTTTAGGTTTGTCTTTGGAAAGGGGCAAGCCAGAGCTGTGTTACATTAACATAAAACATTCCTTTTTAAAGTGACATCTAAAGCATATTGCACTTCAGTGCTGAGTGTGTTTGGTAGCTGAAGTGATGAAGCAAGGCTTGCTGCTCTGCATGTTACTAGAACCACTTGCCCTCCCATATCCCAAAAGTATGTAGGGCACTGGCCTCACTTCACCTGCCAATTAATACTGGTAAAGGGACATTGTAGAGGGACCCCTGCTTAGAGTAACTAGCAGGTTGGCAAGCCATTCAAATGTATGGCAAACATCCCTGTTGCAACTTTACATTTTGCAAGGCTCATTTGATAGCAAGCCCAATGCCTTACAGCTATATGTACCAGGTATCTGCCAGGAATTCTACATGCTGCCTGGCCATGATAGCAAGCCTGGTCTCAGCTGCCTAGAAAGTGGCATATCAACTGCTGTGGCATTGTTGCCTTGTTCAGCCTGGTATTTTGGCTATGGGTCTGTCTTTGGTTTCCTACTGAAGTATAGGAAGGACTTGATCTGCACTTCAGACCTGACAATGCTGTCCAACTGTGTTAGAAAGATTGGCCAAGTTTGTCAGGAGTAATTACTTTAGAAACCAAGTCAATATTTTGGCATCTGAGACTTCAAGTATGAGGAGCATGATCTCCAACTGCCATTTTGACTCCCAAACCAAGCATCTGTACTTACTGCAGGGTAAGTGTGTCCTACGGAACTGCTGTGTCTCCCAATATCAATAGTGAGATCTTCTTCAGTTGTTTTCAAGTAGACAGGATTGTCAAAATTCATGCTTTTCATATTCTTGTGTTGCCAGTTACGCCACATGAAGTAGCCACCTGCTGCTGCTGCCAGTGCCAGTAATACTGCAATAAAGGAGACAAGTTGTGAGCTAAGCCAAACCAGAAATCATTCTAGCTGAATGTCAAGCAACACAAAGTCTTGTAATAGTCCAGTTTTAGTTCTTCCTATGGGTGCAAGCCATTGCCAGCCAGAAGCTTGTTCTCCTCAACTAGTTTAGGACAGGCTTGTGCTACTACATTTCCTAGTTGCATCCCCACCCTACAATAAGACAAGTTACCATGCAATCACTGTTGGTTTTAGGGCTGGTGGAATACGATAGATTATGTAGGTAGAGAAATCAAGTGATAATGCTCAAGGATTGAATGACTAGATCTTTACAAGTGCATGGTTCCCTTTTGTATGGGATGTTATGAACAAGGCTTAGTTTCAACACTAGTGGATTTAGTGCTTCTTAAAAACTGACAGTGCCCCTAGCATTGACAACCTTCTGTGATGTTCTTCTTTTGGAAGCATCTTTATTTTGAGGAACTTTTCAGACTGGTCAATCCCTTGGAATGATGTTGAGTTGTACCCAGCCACTTTAAGTTAGAGTCTATTATCAGAGCACTGCACCCAAGTACACTTACCCAGAGGAAGAATAGCCCAGGCAGCTGAAGTTCCTTTGGCAGAACTGACTTCTGATACTGCACTGCTGAAGTTGTGTCCTAGAAGAGGAATAAATACAATCTCATTTACTGCTAGGTTGGCTGAATTTAGTCCAAGGCTAGCAGCTTCCTCAGACCATAGTGAAGAATCACCTCTTCTCTACTCATTGTTAAGCTAGTGAGAAGTAAAAAAATGCATTCTAGAGCATGTAGCCCCCTAAGTACTCTTCCACTTTCTGCAGTTGCATGAATTTGCATTCCCTAGGAAAAGAGTCTGACTGGTAATTTTCATGGCCAACATGAGATGCTAGGCTATCACAAGAGGACATGCTTGAATTAGCCACATCACACTACTCACTTGCCTTTTGAGTTCTGTGAAAGCTGAACATGTTCCCTGATAGCACAAATATGCTAAACCTGTGCATGCAAGTTGAAGCCAGTTTGTGTACCCTGCTCAGTCATTGTAATGCACAATTGAAAGTGAGTTATTGGGACCAATACCTCCAGGAACTGGTCCAACAGTTGGTGGTTTTTCTGTTGTGCTGGTATCTTTTGTCTCAATGTAAGCCACAGTAGTTCCAGTACCTAAAACTGGTTATAAATCAAGAACCCAGTTAATCCTGAAGTTCTGAAATAACTTGCTATTAAGCTGTGGGTGTTTAGCAGATGGTAGAATGGTCATGCAGTGTTTAGATTTTACTGGACCATGTTCTTGATTGAGGATGTGATAGGTTTACTCTGCTAGGAAGTTGCAATCTCAGCTGCTGGGTTTGTTTTTGCTCAGAAGTCTGATTGGACAGTTAAATATGCCTTTTACATAGAAGTGAATAGCTTGCACCAAAAGTTTGATACTCCTAGATATTTTTAGAATACATCAATTTCACTGTTAATAAAGCTTTGATACAAGTGAACCAGATTCCTGGTGTTTCACTAAGTAGTGAAACAAGTTCAAGTTTTGCAGGGGCCTGTTGGTAGCTATCCAAAGCTGTAATATGTAAGCTAGGTAGGCCCTGTTTGACAGGACATTTAGAGTTTTTGCTCACTCCTCAGTGATTACTGTGAAATCAAGTCACATACACAGATGGGTTTTTGGAGTGCTGATCATAGCGTGACATTCTGCTGGAGTTCATTAAGTAGCCATGCACCTGTTGAACTAGTTCAAGAGCACACTGTACAAGTTCCTCTGGTCATTTAAGGAGCTCCTATAGGAATTGTATTACTGTACAGAGCTTTGCCTGCCATGTAACTACAGTCTGAGGGCCACTCAATGAGTTAGACTAACTGGGCAGGAGATTGTTAACTCCTAACAGAATATGAGCCTATTCAACTTTAGCACTTACCTGCTATTGTCTGAAGCATAAGTGAATCCTCCAGTTAAGAATGCTAGACCCCACCCAAGCCTGTATCCATTAATGTTTGATTAGTTACAGAAGTTGCAAGTTAGGCCAGTGGTTCTCAGCCAGAAGTACACGTACTCCCTGGAAGACTTGATATACCTGGGGGTATGCAAACTCATCTAGATGGCTGCCTAGTTTTACAGGCTTAAGAGCACTAGCAAAGTCAATACAAACTAAATGCTCTTCCTCCCCCCAACAGACAAAGCAATTTAGTAATAGTGTGCAGTGACCCTTGTCTTTTAGGTGTGATTTGGAAGGCAATTAGTTTAAGTGAGGTGAAACATGCAGTATGGAAGATACTCCTGAAGGGGTACAATAGACTGGAAAGGTTGAGAACCACTGAGATAGGTAAGGTGTGGATGGCTCTGAAAGTTCCAGCTAATAGCTCAGTCAGCTCCCCACCCCCATTCTGATGGAATGCACAAGGTCTGCTCACAGTATATGGTGATGAATATGCAGAAGCCAGGCACAGACTTGCAGGTAATGCAGCAATCATTGCTAGAGTTTGTATTTCAGTTAAATTGCCACAGTTTAAGTCCCCACATAAATGCTAGTCATGTGGGAACAGTAGAGCCTTAAGTCCTACAGTAATGCTCTAACCTGACAGTGGAGTCTTGATTGCACAAGAGTCCCTCATTAGGTCCCCTCTACAGTAATTTCAGTTGTGTCATGTTACCTTTACACCTTAGGCCATCATCTTGCAGTTTGTATCCAGTAGGACATGTGCAGGCATACTTTGGAGAGTGTTCATTTATCTGGGGAGCAGGCAGGCACAGATACTCACAGCCACCATTCTTCCTGGTCTCATCACACCAGTTTGTGCCTGTTGGCACAAGTCAATTTTAAAAATCAGACCAGTGCTTTAGTCTTGCAGACAATTGTTTAGCATTGGTACATGGCAGATGATATACTGATAGTCCATACATACCAGTTAGTTTCTAGGCCATGGAAATCAAGCCACACAGCAGCACAGTATACAGCTTTACTCTTTTCAGGGGACCTCTGAACAGCCCCCTGCACCACCATGTCTACTGTAGTGCTAGTTTGCTTAGTGTGCTTTTTGGCCAGTCAGATTTGAGTTCATCTCCCACCTCACTCCACTACAGGAAAGATTTTCTAAGCTTCTTTTATATCTACCTTATTTAATAGTAGCAAGGCAGAAGTTTACAAAGAAAGTCTAATATTGCCACAGTTTACATCTAGTACCTGAGGGTTGAACAAGCTCGTGATATACAATGATATCCTGAGCATCATTGAGGTTGTTCACTAGTGTAGCCAAGTCAGATCCTGTAAATTTATTGGCACCATAGACTGCTTCATTCTCTCCATCAATCCAGTAGACACGGTCCTAGGAGACAAAGTTATTGCATCCTATTATGGTTGGGACCAGTTTGGTTTGTCCATCACCAGGGATGGATAAGTTGTCCCCTGTGCATGGTAACTGATTTAGTGAGTGCAAGTAACCTGAAGTATCTATGCAGTTCAGCTAGATTAGGATCACTCATGTTGCCTCAATCATAACATGTTAAAACTTCAAAACTAGCCTTAGAATATATTCAGTTTTGTATTTACCACTGCCTCAGTATAGGAGGCTACTGTAATCCCATTGCAGCAGCTTTTCTGCAGTCTTGCATTTATTAGAGTCTCTTCCTGATGTACCCTGTCCCTCCAAAGGGAGCCTACAGTCAGTTCCCTACTGGATGCTTTGAGACTTCTCACCTCGAATATAGTTAGAGCAAGAGGATGAGCAAGAAACTCATTTGATTTTAACACAATCCTACGATCCTGGCCATTCAGATCCACACTGGACAGCATATGTAGCTTTGAATCAAGCCAGTAGAGGCGGCTTTTTACAAGATCTAGGAGGAGAGAAGTTGTATTTTAGCACATTGAATAGTGAGGTTTTCCAGGTAACACAGTGCTTGTCAGATTCAGATTGCCTTTGGGGTATTTAACTTTGGGTTAGTAAGAGCGACAAATGCCATTTAGAGTGCATGTGCACCTAGCTTCCACTGGTAGGTTTCCCCACATGAAGAAAAAAAATGCACTATTCATACAAGAGGGCAGCTGCATTACCACAGTAGCACCTAGATCTATGTTCTCTGGATGGAGATTGTAGTCCCATAATTAAGGGAAGTGTTTGTCAATGGTACTCCATGTGTTGGTGCTACCTCATGAATGGTGTACCATTTTATCTGCAAGCATCTGCAATGGGTCAAGCTACCATTAATGGTGAGGACACTCAGACTTCAATTCTAAAATTTCCAGCTTTGGTCAAAACAGTGGCAGAAGCTTGAATGCTTAGTGCCTAGAGGCCATGGCTGCGTCCTGTGTGTTCAATGCCTTCTCACGTTAATGTAAACTTCCACAAGTTTTCCCAGGGAGTCTTGACTTGCAAACCGAGATTTCTTGAAGATCTAGTGATGTCTTTCAGAAAGACATTTTGGGCTCCCAGGGAAGTTAATTTTGCAAGAACATGAAATACCTAGTGCAATTCCATTAGGCCACTGGATGTCTGTTGTCACCAGTTGCTGTCTACTGAGTCCATTCATTCCTGCCTTTTCTATTTTGGCTGGTTCACCCCAGTCAGACCAGTACATAAAGCTGTAAAAAAAAAAAAAGAGTCAAGTCATTAGGCAGCCTGCAGTTTAGCTATATTGTAGTTTAAGTTACAGTTTACATGCAAGAAGCAATACTAGCTTGTATGTTATTGTAGCTACAGGAAGGCCTAGAATTAATCTAGACACTGGCTTGAGATACAAGACTGAGCCAAGCATACTCCAGTGTGCTCAATTTGTCACCTTCAAATGGTTATGTTCTGCAAGGGCCTGTTGCTAAACAGCTTTCAGCTTACTGCTTTGTAGTTTGCTTACTAACCTAGGTTAGTATAGTACTAAGATGACTTGGCATTAGTCTGTTGTACAGTGTAATGCTCACCCAGAGAGAGGATCCACAGCTATGGAGGCTGGCTCTCTTAGGTCTGTATTAAACAGAACCTTCCTTTTGGCTCCATCAAGACTAGCCACTGAGATACTCTTTAAAGCTGAATCAGTCCAGTAGATGTTCTTGTAGACCCAATCAACAGCAATTGCTGCAGGACTGTGTACATTGCTTATGATTTTTAAGTGTTTGCCCACCTTGTCACGACTATCAAGTGAGGCACTGGAAGAGAAAAAAGATGGATTTAGTCTAGTGTACAGTGGTTGAAACAGAAGAGATGCTCCAGTAGCAGTCTGAGGTATGTGTACAAATCTTGAACATAAGGATTCTGAAGTAGCTAGCCTCAAAATTGAAAGATTTTAAACTAGACTCAAGATGCCCACTGCCTTTTGTTCAAAGTTTAGTTCAACTAAAAGGTTAGAGTCAGAGCAGATGGCCTCAAATTGTGCTCATACTTTACTGAAGTTGGAGTTGCAGCCAGAGGTACATGCACAACTTTGAGCAAGAGTATCCCACTGAATAGGAGTGGGATGACTTCAAGGCTCTGGTTACTGAAATTAGGAATTCTTAGAGATTCAAGCTGTATGCAAGAATGCTTGTCTGACTTAAGTTAGAAAGTTTAGAAGTCGTTAGCCAGTCACTTTAAGAGCTACAACTTCAGGAGGACAAACACTTATGATGAAAGTTTGAAGCAGGCAGGTTGTTTACCTGAAGATTGCTTTTTGGCTAAAGTCAGCCCAAAAGAGTTTATGCTCAGCAATGTCAGCATCTAGAGCTACGGTGTTTCTTAGCTGCTCTACAAGCTGGAGGTATTCTTTCCTTTCCAGGCCAATCTTCCTGATGTCCCGACGATTAGTGAAAATCAGACATGGTTCTTTCCCTGAAAGTGAAGTTAGAAGTTGCTTCAACTAGAATTGAAGGAAGTCATTCTTACTGTACACTAGTGTCATCCCAATGTTTAGAAGCTTTGAGTACAGTGTTGATTGCACATGGTGCCTGCTAGACTCCTGTTCTGAGATATTAGCAGGATCTTAAAGTATCAGCCTCCATTGGCTCCCCTATGCTTTCACACCAGCAGCAATAAGTGCTTAGAGGGACAGGCCTCTCCTGCAGTTTATAGCTCAACCTGAAAGACTGCCAACTGTTTCTCTTTTGCCTCCAGATAGTGTTCTCAATATTTGAGATTACTGAAGGATAATAAAGGTATGTGCTCAATTAAATGCCTCTGAAAGATTTCCTGTACCATACAGAGAATGATGGTTCAAGTGACTTGTTGCAGTGAGGTCTTCAGCCTTTGTGCTCTTAAGAGCACAAAGGCTGATTTAGTAAATCCTTGAACCCAATTAATTGGGCAGAGTTTAATCAATCCTCTAGTGTATTTGCTATGGGGAGCCATATACTGTACATCACCAGCCAGGTGAAGTAACTCTGGTATACCTCTGTCATAGCCTCTTCAGAAGCTACCTTTTCTTATATTTCTAAGACTTTTGGGCTCCTGATAAATTCAGTATTGGTAGTTGTGCTTACCTACTGCCTTGCACACTCCAGTAGCTAGATCCATTTGATAGCCATGGCTACATTCACACTTATAGCCTCCTTTTAAATTAATACAGATTTGACTGCAGATCCCAGGATTCTGGCATTCATCAATATCTAAGAAAGATTGTAGAGTTAGTATTGAAACCATAAGATTAACTCATTTAGGGGCCAAGATGGTAGTAGATACTTGCCTCCACATGTTTTCCTGTTTATCAGTTCAAACCCAGCTGGGCAGTCACATTCATACCCAATGACTAGGTCTCTGCAGATATGAGAGCATCCACCATTGTTCACCAGGCATTCATTCAAGTCTGGAATAGAGTTAAAGTTACCACAACTGTTTCTGTATCTCTAATTGAAATCTCAGGCTGTCCATGCCTGTCTACATTAGAAGGCTACTAGTTCTAGAATACACCAGAATTTAAAGTACTGGCCAATACTCCTTTTGCAACAGACACTTGTTATAGTCCTATAGGGCATGTTGGTGTTCATGTTATTGACATGTAGATAGTTCTACAAGTACATCAAGTGAACCAACTACAGACTTCAGCTAAGAGAAGCTCAGTGCTATTTGGAGCTAAGGTTTCTGTACTTGTTTTACAGTTATCTGCAGCCTGGTTCATGACTAGGCATAAAGCAGCACACTAGTCACTTCAATTATGTGCAAGCTTAAAGATGCAGGCAAGCCACTGTTCAGTTCTAACTAGAAGCAAGATCCTTTAGTCTTTAAAGAGTGTCCCAAGCATGGAGAGTTACTTAGTGCAAGTGCCTTTTGTCTGATTGGGTATGTCTACACTATGGGATTATTCCAATTTTACATAAACTGGTTTTGTAAAACAGATAGTATAAAGTCAAGTGCACATGGCCACACTAAGCACATTAATTCTGCAGTGTGTGTCCATGTACTGAGGACAGTTGATTTCTGGAGTGTTGCACTGTGGGTAGCTATCCCATAGTTCCTGCAGTCTCCCCTGCCCATTGGAATTCTGGATTGAGATCCCAATGCAAAAACAGTGTTGTGGGTGATTCTGGGTAAACGTCACTCAATCCTTCCTCTGGTAAGAGAACGGCAGAATCATTTTGTGCCCTTTTCCCCTGGATTGCCCTGGCAGATGCCATAGCATGGCAATCATGAAGCCTGTTTTGCCTTTTGTCACCGTCACCATGTGTGTACTGGATGCTGCTGACAGATGTGGTACTGCACTGCTACACAGCAGCAATTGTTTGCCTTTGCAAGATAGAGACTTACCAGTCATATTGCACCATCTGCCATTGTAAATTGGTGATGAGATGGTTCAGTTGTTCTGTACCATCTGCTGCTATCATGGGTGTTCCTGGCTGGCCTCGCTGAGGTCAGCCAGGGGTTCATAGGCAAAAATGGGAATGACTCCCTGGGTCATTCTCTATTTTTAGAGAAAACATAGGAAGGGAAAGTCCAGCCTAGAATATGGGGAAGTGTACTAGAGAACCAGAGGGCACAGCTGCTCTGTCAGAGCCCCAGAGACCCTGCAGAAATGATGAGCTGCATGCCATTCTAGGGGGTGCCCCTGCAACAACCCCACTGTTGCTTCCCTCCTCCCCACAACCCTCCTGGGCTACTGTGGCAGTGTCCCCCCATTTGTGTGATATGTAATAAAGAATGCAGGAATAAGACAGACTTTAGTGAAATAAAATGAGCGGGAGGAAGCTTCCAGATGCTATGATAGTCCAGGCAGTACAGAATCTTCTTTAGACATAAGAGGGGGCTGATGGAGCTCAGCCCCCGTTGCTATGATGGAGGACAGTTACCAGCCGTTCTGCACCATCTGCTGGGAATGACTAGGAGTCATTCCTATTTTTACCGAGGCCAGCCAGGAGCACACAGGATGATGAGGATGGATACCAATCCTTTTGTACTGTACTGTCTGCCACTGGGGAGAGGATGCTGCTGTTTAGCACTGCAGCACCCTGTCTACCAGCAGCATGCAGTAGACATAGGGTGACATTGAAAAAAGGCAAGACATGATGTTTTCCTTTTGGGGAGGAAGGGTGTAAATTTATGACATACACCCTGAAACACCTGGGAAAATGTTTGACCCTTCAGGCATTTGGAGCCCAGCCAAGAATGCAAATGTTTGAGACTGTGAGGTAGCCGAGTCCTCAGTATCCCCTTCCTCCCTCCATGAGCATCCATTTGCTTCTTTGGCTTTCTGTTATGCTTCTCACATAGCACTGTGCTGAGTCCCTGCTGTGGCTTCTGTCTATCATAGTCAAGAGATTTTTTCAAATGCTTTGTCATTTCATCTTCTGTAATGGAGCTCTGATACAACAGATTTGTCTCCCCATACAGTGATCAGATCCAATATCTCCTGTATGGTCCATGCTGGAGCTCTTTTTGGATTTGGGACTGCATCGCCACCAGTGCTGATCAGAGCTCCACGCTGGGCAAACAGGAAATGAAATTCAGAAGTTTGCGGGGCTTTTCCTATCTACCTGGCCAGTGCATCTGAGTTCAGATTGCTTTCCAGAGCTGTCACAATGGTGCACTGTGGGATACTGCCCAGAGGCCAATACCATTGATTTGCAGCCACACTGACCCTAATCTGACATGGCAATACCGATTTCAGCACTACTCTTGTCAGGGAGGAGTACAGACCACCAGTTTAAAGAGCCCTTTATATTGATATAAAGGGCCTCATTGTGTGGCCAGGTGCAGGATTAAAATTGGTTTAATGCTGCTAAATTTGGTTTTAAATGCGTAGTGTAGACCAGGCCATTCTTGCAGACAAGGCTCAGTTTCAAGCCTGTTGAGTGACATTCCAAGCAGGTGGCTCACTTACTGCATTCCTTCAAGGGTTCATCACTCCAGTCCCGGCAGTCTTGCTGCTGATTACACACTTTGCTGATGTCTATGCATTCCCCACTTCTGCACTTGAATTTGCCAGATCCAGTGCACTGATTAACTGTCAAGATAATGAGGGAAAGGCCATTATAATAGGGCTTCCTAGTTTATCTAAAGAAGAAGAGTCTCACCACTTAGTTCTATTCTTACCATTTTTACAGTTGACCTCATCAGTTCCATCTAGACAGTCTCTTATACCATTACATTGCCTGCTACCATGGATACAATTCCCATCTTCACATTTGAACTGGTCTGGTCTACAAGTCCGGGAAGCTGAAAAGAAGTGCTGCAGAGTTAAAATCCTGAAGGTCTTGGTAACTCAGTTACAGAAGTATTTGAAGCCTTAAGACGTTTTGGGAGAACCAGTGATTGAACTATGGAAGAGGTAATGAGTTGGAATTTCTCCCCTTTAAATATAAATATACAGAGATATGCCTATCTCAGAACTGGAAGGGACCCTGAAGGGTCATGGAGTCCAGCCCCCTGCCTTCACTAGCAGGACCAAGTACTGATTTTGCCCCAGATCCTTAAGTGGCCCCCTCAGGGACTGAACTCACAACCCTGGGTTTAGCAGGCCAATGCTCAGTTACTTACGGCAGTTTGTTTCATCACTTCCATCCTTGCAGTCTGCGTCTCCATCACATCGCCACTTCTTGTGAATACATTCTCCTGAGCCACATTGTATTTCACTAGGAGAACACTTCACAGGATGGGCAGGCTGACGGCCACATTGCTCTAGAGATTCATCTGACTGGTCTGAACAGTCTGCATCATCATCACATACCCAGCTAATAGGGATACAGCTAGAACTTTTACATTGAAATTCATGTGCTCCACAAGTAGCTGGTGTGCAGTCCAGTTCATCACTACCATCACTGCAGTCATCTTGGCCATTACAGACAAAGTTTTTGGAGATGCATCGCCCACTGGAGCAAGTGAACTCTGCTGGGCTACAAGTTATGTTGCCTGGTAAGAGAGGGAATTCAATCAGTGTCAGGATTTTAGACCTATGAACTATGACTGCACCAACCTGGTGTAGAAAACCAGATTCTTAACTTAATTGAATTAACTTGTTAGTTTTCTACTAAGGGGTAGCAGTGAAGATCACTTATGCAAGTATTTACTTCAGAAATTCCAGTCTGCCAATTGTTCTACTGACTGCAGTTGCTTTCAGTTTGTTAGGTTCATATCCTATATTTGGGAATTCTAGTAATCTATACCAATGCAAGCCTTCACTCTGAAGCCTGATATAGCATCTAAATCTTAGACTTTTACAGTATCAACTCCAAGGACATTGGTTTTAGAATGTGAGCTTTGGCACTGTGCCTTGCACATCCTCTGTATTTTGTTGGGTTGAAGATGCATTCAGTGATACCAGCATGACATACGTGGGTTGGTTCTTGAACATCTGACTGAAGGGCAGTGGGGAAGGAGTAGAGAGGAAGTTCGATCCTCACACTTTCTTTGAAAGTACAGGCTGGGGAAAGCTAGATTTTAGTATGATCTTGGAAACATCTATGTTAAGAAAAATAAGCTGCTGTTTAAATCTAGGGAGAGCTCTTTTAGTACATGTTTAGAAGGTGGTAAATTTGTTAGTGTAGCAGCTAAAGCCATCTGCTATAAGGCTTTATAGACCAGTAGCTTTATGAAGTCCAAATGAAAGGGGACTAGCCACATGAGTATTACAGTACTGAGTGGACCACCACTAAGCAAATGACAGTTTTGCTCTCCAATGAACTGTATTATAGTATGGAGATAGAATAGATTACTTAGCCACTGCAGAGAGCCTGGTAGTTGGTACTCAAACTATAATTCAGATTTGAAGTTAGGAGGCAATGTCCTTTCTTAAAGACACTTATTTAGCCTTTTAAATTTGTCTGATATTAGACCCATAGCAGCAAGTGTAGTACTGACCAAACAGAACAAGTTTTAAAATCACTTATGCAGTTGAACTTACTATAGGACTGGGAAAAGTAGTGTTTGATTATGATGTGACTACACTAAAACTCCAGTTGAGTTTACAGATGTTGTAGTTCCAAGAGCACTAGTTGGCCATTCTACACAGCTAGTCCATCTTCAGGCCAAGTACATTTGGAAAAAAGCTATACAGGCTACCATGTGTTTCTTCCCTTACCACAATTCTCTTCATCTTCACCACTGTCACAGTCATTTTCACCATCACATTTCCAGGACAGAGGGATACACTGAGTTGATTGAGGACCACAGCTGATTTCATTTACCCGGCATGTTCTCATGTCTATTGAAGAGTGAATTTGGGAGAGAAGGGTCAGTTTGAAGAGCTACTTAGGAGGTCTAGAGTTTAGGTTTTAAAGATTCTGCTGAAAGCAGTTTAGGATTCAGACTAGTGTTTAAATCCTGATATTGCTATTTATGAAAGTGTAAAGCTGGAGTACATTGACTGCTGTTGGCAGGGACAGTGAAAAGTGAAATGTAGAGTCAGTTCTAATACTTTGACCATTTTGAAAGGTCACTGAGAAGAGCTTCAGGTCTTTCTAGAAGAGAAAGAATGGTTTTATCTGGGCTATGAATTATGCTGATAGTATTTCTGATGTCTATCTGTATGGCATGTGTAGTTATTTTAGAGTTACTGTTTCATTCTCAGGGGAGGAGTGATACGGGTCGGGTTAAGCTAGTTAAGAAGGCAGTTAAGTCTGCATATGCAGTTGCATGCAAGTTTTACTTTGTTTTTCCCCCCTGTTTGTTAATACTGTTGCAGTGGGTGCATGAACTGACTTTCAGGTGCAGCCAAGGCCATGTGGTACCTTTTAGAGTGCTGTATTCACAATGAAGAGGGTTAGAAACTGAGTCAAGGTCTTCTACTCTGGTTCCCATAACTGAATTGGAGTCTACAGAATGCATCAATGGCTGAAGGACAAGGCAATTCCAGGACATGCTCAAACATCTTCAGACATTCTATTACAGATATACCTGTTATGTTTCCACAAAACAGGGAATCTGGAACAGCCTTAGTAGCCCAAAGGTCTGGCTAGGATTACAAAGAGGTAATGGGGGCTTTATGCAGGTACTGAAAGATTAAATTGGATTGGACACTGAAGTCTCTCTACTATTCCTGAGAAGATCATTTCTAACTCTGAAGACTGTTCTTTGGAGGGGGTTGCAAATAGAGCTGAGAATACCCTAGTAGCCTGAAGTCAAGGGTAACTTGGAGAAGAGCTCAAGTAGCAGGTATATGCAACTGATTGCTTAGAATAAGAGGCTAGTTTTAAACCTAGGAGTTATGGTGACATGCTACAAGATGGACAGTTTTTGGTTGAAAGATTTCATTTTCCTGCTCAGATTAAGTTAATTTGTCAGCACAGTGATAGGCTCACTTACGGCACAGTTCAGGGCTTTCATCAGATCCATCTTCACAGTCTGGGTCCCCATCACACTGCCACCTGTTAGGGACACACTGACCACTGCTGCACACAAAGTCAGATTCAGCGCAGGTCTTCTTCACTGCAAAGGAAGAGTTCCAGTATGTTTAAATATACTTGTACCCTTAACAGCTAATCTCCTAGGATGATTAAGGACCTTAGATGCCAAAAGCATTTTACTGCAAGCCTAATGGATGTTTAGGATACTGCTCTGTGTTATGAGTGAACTTCTGGAGAGTTGTACCAATTAATATGTTTGCCAAGAGCAGTGAGATGGTTTTTACAGCCTTTAAAGAATTGCCACTCTGGGGGGAGGAATGAAGATAATACTCAAAGCTGCTTTATAGAGCACTATTAGTTTGAGTGTATTGGATGCAAAGAAAGTGGTCTTTTCAAAGAGTTAAGCTATTAAAGATGCAAGACAAACATCTGCTTGTACCCATTTGTAAGATAATGACCAGGTACAGCAATCCAGCCAATATCTGTGGCCAACAATTCATGAGTTTTGAGTTGATTAGTGGACATCTTAGATTTAAGTCTGAAATGTTAGTCTAGATTAGGCTGAGGTATTAACAGGCAAGAACTCTAAATTGTACACAATGGGGAATTCAATAAAGTCAGACTGAATTAGAGTGGTTTTCACCTCTGCATTACAGTTTAAAGTGTATATACACACACACACGTACTTAGTCTGGGTGGAAAGGAACAGTTTTTGGTCTTTTTTGCACTTCAACTTTTTGCTTTCAAGAGGCCAGCCTCAGCCCTGCAAGAGAAGTCTAGTTTGGTAGTGAAGATGTTAACCTGAAATGAGAACTGATGTTCAAAGGTATGGGGAAGGTGAAGGAAGTTGCAGTCTGTTAATATTTGAATCAAGTAAGATATGGTACTATTGACATTAAGAATAATCTAACCAAGATGTTTGCTAAAAAAGTAGGTGTAGCAGAGATGTACAGCCACTGCAGGTTAGGTGTAATGAAATTTCATCTGCCAGCAAACATAATGTGGTGCTCTGACAGATTTAAACCATCAACTCTTGCTTTTGAAGAGCTAAATCTGCAATAGATTAGTGTTCCTCTTTTGCACAGGAAATTCAATTCAGTCCTTTAACAAATGCAAGTATTGTATTTAATTAGTGATTAGCCAACATGTGATTAGACATGGTGGAAGTGGATACCAGGGGGAATTTGATACTACCTGATGTAGTAGGGGAAAGGAAGTGGAGGCTGTAATCCATAATGATATTAATCTATTATGATGTGTTATTTTAGAAGATACTTCAAGAGTTGGATTTAACAAATTCTTGAAGGCAGAGTTGCACTGCAGTGGTAAACTGGTTTGATGTAGAAATCTCTAGCTAGTTCAGAGGGACACTGCAGGAGAAAGCAAGGAACAGCATTCTAGCTAGTTTCCCCTTTTCAGCTCCATGTGTCTCAGGGATTGGTGACCAAATGGTCTAGGACTGCACAGGCAGCTGTAAGGAGCTTTGACAGAAGGAAGCTGACTAGTTGTCAGTTTCCTTGTACAACCCTTTTCTAAGGGCTAGTCTACACTTACCTGCCGGGTCGACGTGGTGAGTTTGACTTCTCGGAGTTTGAACTATCGCATCTAATCTAGACGCAATAGTTTGAACTCCCCACGTGCTCCGGTCGACTCCGGTACTCCACCACTGCAAACAGCAGTGGCGGAGTCGACCTTGGAGCCGCAGACTTTGATCCCGTGGCGTCTGGACGGGTAAGTAGTTCGAACTAGGGTACTTCGAGTTCAGCTATGCTATTCACGTAGCTGAACTTGCGTACCCTAGTTCGACCCCCACCCTTAGTGTAGACCTGCCCTAAGAGGATTAGATTGTCCCTGGACAATGAGAGCTATGGATCATTATTGCAGACAGACATTTGGAAAGAGGGGTACCCCTAAAAATAGCCTCATGGGGCAGCCCATGAAGTACTTTGCTTGTTGATAGATTTTAACCTGTTCAACCATGTAGGTAGGTGTTTGTCAGAGACTGACAGCTTTATGCTCAAATTTCTCACTATCTTAAGTGATGTCTTTATAGCCATAGGAGGGGGTCAATTACCTTGGACTAGACAGAACAGGTTGCTTTGAGGTTCAGCTAGAAGGGCACTATAGCTGCCTGGACTCAGTCCTGCAGAAGCCTGAATGCAATTTTTAAATTGTATTCTGTGTGAGAATACACTATTCTTGAACAAGAATCCAAGATGGCATTAGATTTGGATCATATAAAACCCTGGTTTGAGCCCATTGACTCTACTGCCTCCCTTTGCCTAGCTTACTCACCACTAGCCAGATATTAGCATTAGTGGAACTCTAAGCAACACTTTGTTATGCCCCACCAATGCAGTTCTTACTCAAGGAAAGCTTTGCAGTTGTACAAGGGCTTACCACAGGAGCTTTCATCGCTACCATCAGCACAGTCTTCATCTCCATCACACTTCCATAACAGAGTTATACAGCGTCCATTACTGCACTGGAATTGAGATTCTTCACATTTTGATCTTGCACCTTGAGGTAAGAAGAAGGTCAGTTTAGTCAAGCTACTACAGCTACATTTTACTGATGTCAGTTTAGCATTGGAAGCTTTTGCTCAAGACAGTGGGACAAGAACTGAACCCCTTGTTTCAAAGACTGCAGAGGTCATTAAGAATGCTTACATGGTGTTCATTAGCAGCTAGATCAGTGGTTCTCAACCAAAGGTACATATACTCCCAGGGGCACATCAACTCATCTAGATATTTGCTTATTTTACAACAGGCTATATAAAAGCACTAGCAAAGTCAGTACAAACTAAGATTCCATACAGACAATGATTTGTTTTATACACTGAAATGCAAGTACAGTATTTATATTCCAATTGATTTTATAATTAAATGGTAAAAAGCAAGCAATTTGTCAGTAATAGTGTGCTGTGACACTTGTCTTGTGTCAGATTTTGTAAGCAAGTAGTTTAAGGGAGGTAAACTTGGAAGTACGCAAGACAGATACCTGAAAGGGGTACAACAGACTGAAAAGGTTGAGAGCCACTGGCTTTGATCACTAAGTGCATCATTCATGTCTGTTGCTGTAGTCATTTCAGGCCAGTGTGAAGTGTCATGAGACAAGGTTGACACCACATTTGAATCAGGAATTTAGTGGAGAAGTTCACTGATAGTATCAACTGAGTTGCCAAGAGGCCAGAGACTTAGAATGATGCCGTTGCTAAAGGACTGCAGTCTTTGTCTTGCAGTTTGCAAGACAATACTTGTTTCATGGATGTTTTAGATACATGACACTTACTCAGATGTAAGCAAGCCTCTTTATGGGCCTTTTCTACTTGGAAGCAAAAGTAGTTAGTGTGTGGGAAAAGATTACCTGCTCTGACTTCAAATGCAAGAGAGTCTCACTCTATCACTGAACTATACAAAAGTTCTTTTCTGACAGTTTGGACAATATTTATTAAGTAGACTGTTTGGTCAAGTGTGGTATGGTGAGGTTTAGTGGGTTGAAATCCACTAAGCCTAGAAAGCTTCAAGAATGACGTTCACATCCTGTGATGTTCTCCATGCCAGTATCTCATGTTACCTCACTCTATGGCAGAATTAGACACTGTTTCCAAAACACTTTTGCCCTTGCAACAAGACTGACAGCTGTGGCAATCCATCACTTGTGTTCCTCAGTTAGGTGCTTTAGAAAGGAGCCCAGCCTATTTTAAGTCTGACAGCATATGGAGGAAGGCTGGCTTTCAGCTCTCTTGGGGAAGCTTTTAGAAGAGTTTCCTATTATATGGAAATTAAAGAGTTTGGCAATAGTATGCCAGTTACATACTCCGCTGGTCAATTGTTCTGCTGCCCTGGATTTGAAGGTCTAAGTATTTTAAAAAAATCACTAGGTCTCCCAACTGTTGAGCCAAAGGCAACCCCCATAATGCTTTAGGGAAAGCCAGATATGGTGTTACACCAGTTAGAAAGGTGAGCTTTTACCAGGTCCCTGTAAGTTACATGACTACCACATCCTTACTTTGGTGACATCACCCCAGCATCAAGGATGATACTTCTGAAACCAAGTTCAGTTTTAGCATGTGTTTATGGCTAAGGAATAGGTGCACATCCTTCTACACATGCTTAGGGTGAGGTGACATATGGTCTTAGCATTAAGTTACAGCACTCAAATTTTAATCATTAGAAGTCCAAGGATGTGTTGTGCCTCATGCAGACCTTGTCTGTGCATGGTAAGTGCAGTTAGATTGACTTTGTCTGGCATTGGTTTTAGTTAGAAGCGTGAAGTATTTGTCAGATTTGAAGGCAGTACCTCAAAAATCAGAAGCCATTAGTTTTATTTTCTGCACTAGAATTGTTTGCTAAGTGTTTGAGTTAGGGAAAGATGGGCACAAGTGTATAGTTCTGTTGCACTATGGGTATTTGTTAGGATTATGTATTCTGTTTGCAAGCTGGAATTGCTACAGCTTTCTGTACATGTTTCATAAGTAGGTTTCCCCAGTACAACTTGTTCTAGTGAAGATGAATGACCCTATGAGGAATAGGGTCATCACATTGTGCCACACAGACACTGATATCAACCCAGTATCTGCTTCTGTACAGCAGCAGTCTCCCTAGCAGTTGCACAAGCCTTGTCTTGTGTGCTTACATTTATGTCTTAAGGTCTAGAGGACTGACTATAGCATGAAGCAAGAATTCTGACAAGTTATTTTATTGGCATCAAGGCTAGTAGAAGTCATCTATTTTTAGCTTTTAGAAAAAAGCTCATATGATTTGTTGTTTGCAATCTATTCTAGATGAGTAAACTGCAAGCCAGTATACAAAGTCTCTTTAATTATAGTACAAGAGCAGTCAACTTGCCAACTTAGTTAGCAGGAAGTCCACTGCATAACATGGTGGCCATCAACTTGCCACCAGGTGGTCCCAAAAGTACTGGTAGAACAAATGGGTGAAGGCAAGTGCAATCTCACCTGCAGAACATCCAGTGTTGTCAATGCATGCTGTGCTGCCAAATATCAGCCTACATTAGGAAGCCAATGTATTTAAAGTTTTGTATGCAAGTTGTCTTTAACAGTTTAAATATCTTTCACTGCTACAATGTCTGACAAGCAGATGAAACTAGATCAGTTTGATTAGATCTGTCATGACATAACATCTCATTTTATAGGATGTGTTATAATAGTGAAATACCAGTTCTGACTATTAAATCAGTTCCATTTCTTTGCTATGATTATCCACTCCAGCCTTGCATGTCATGCAGAGGTTCAGCCAGCAGAGAGGCCAGGTAGTCAGAAGCAAACATGCTACTGTTTGGGGGCAGATGAAGATAGTGACAGGTCCTAATCTAGCATGAGATAGGTCTCTAGTGTTTTGGGGACTCTTCATTCCCATGCTAAAATGGGATCATTCAAGGAAAAAATAGCACATTCAGAAAGCATGCCTAGTTGTAGATGAAACATCTACATAGAACACATTACTGCAACTCTAGTGACATCTGCATTATTCTATGTAAGTCTGCATTTATGATGTCTGCAATAGGAATGGCCTACACCTCAGAGGAGTCTTTTAATGCTTAATTTGTGTCTGTATTTCTGTCTTTAGCCACACACTGGGGTAGTGGCAGAGCTATCCTTTACCTTGGATTTCTTCCTCCCCTCCCTAATTTATCAAAACACTAAAGATGTAAGTACTTAGAGATTACAGATCATTACTATGTGACTCTTAATCTGGATGCATAGGCCCCTTTACCTTACAGTTTGTTCATACAGTAAGTCTACATCCCTGTAGCAGGAAGCTCAATGAGAAGTGTTACTGTTGATTTGCCTGTTCCTTAAACTAGGCAAGAGACTTACTTGCACCATGTACATATTAAAAATCAGTCAAGTTCAACTGTTGGCAATGTCTAGTCCTATACCTCCACTCAGAGGAGATGCATTGTTTCACAAACAGTGAAATAGTAGCATAAGCTGTTCTGGGCAAATCACTGCCTCTGTTCCTATTTAAGGGGCTGTATTACTCAAGACCAAGTTGTTTGATTTTTCAGATAGATGAAATTAGCTCTGCTTTTCCAAACTGAGGCTGTGATATTGCTGTAGTGGTCATAAAGAACAGTGTTTTAACACCACTTTGCAGTCCATATTGCAAAATGCTGTGGAGGAAGCTCAAGCAGGAGTCCAGTTGGTCTTCCCTGAGGACTGGAAAGTATCACCCAAGAACAGGCTGTTCTTGGAAGTGACTGTTTGAGGTCCAAATAACCTGATTACAGTAAGAATCAGAATTTGGACTTCTCAAAGTATGCTTTAAAAAAATGGAATGGGTAATTCCCTTCAGAGTAGTTGTTACCCAACTGTTTTAGCTGGTTTCAGCCTAAGCCACTTCAGTTGGCATTGTACATAGCTACGCCCCTTTATTTTTGGCATTTACCAGTTTTCTGAAATTCAGTTTTTAAAAAGCTACTTCTAACATTTTACTGATTTTCACCCAGATTGTCTTTTCTGGGACCCAGCCCTTCCCAGACTCCAGCATGTCTGTTTCTTCTGCAGAGACAGCAGGGGAGTGAAACAGGCAAGGAGCTGGGTCCTGGCAAGTGAGACTGACTGGTACAGCAACAAGCCTGCAGAGAGCCAAAGCCTGCACCCATTAATACTGCTCTCCCATCCCCCACAACCAGACAGAAACCCCTCCTGACCCCAGACCTTCAGCACAGCCCCAGGCAGGGGAAGCTGGGAGGGCTGAGCTGAAGGGTCCCACCCAACCATCTGCTTCTCTCCTGACCTGCTTCTCACAAAGGGCCTGTTGCTGCAGCATTTAGGAGGCCTACATGGAGCAGAAGTCTTAAGTTACTATATTGAGTATCCCCCTGTGATTGTCAGGCACTCCCCTTTCTGTAGGGGAAACTGTGACCCTCCCAAGTCTCCCTCCCACACACCCCAATTGGAAACCTGCTGTGAGCAGAGGGGCTCAGTGCTTTTATTAAGGGCATGCTTTGTCAGTGATATCACTGTTACACCACTAAAGATTGGAAAGAAACAGCTGTTCATTACTACTTTGTATACAGTGGAGGGAGTATTACATGCTCTTCCCTTTATCCCTGGAGCAGTTCTAGCTACTTCATGTTTTCTCAATGAGAAGGAGCTTGTCATACCAAGTGCCGATACTGACTAAGGAGATCTGCTTGGAGTTGTTGACTGTCCCTTTCCTGAAGTAAGGAGTAGCTACTGCCAGCAAGGCCTCGACAGTGGCATTTTCTAAAATGCCACTGTCTCCCCCAAGTAACCCACCATTTCCCAATCCTAAAACTCTCTCAAGTTAACTAGTACATGCAGCAGTTGCCAGACAACAAATGCAAGTAATCATAACAGGTCTGGTGAACCCTAACTGATGGTTGTTTTGATTTGATGTCTAGTTGGCTGACCAATAGCCAAGGTGTCATTGCAAGTGTTGGCTTCTTGATTTAGCAGCTGTAGGCAGAACAGTTTAAAAAAGACTCACTACATATGGGCATAAACAAACACTCAGGATAATTAAATCTAAGTTGTTCTTTCAGGTTTGTGGCTATAAACTCAAAGTTCACTCCCTCCCCACAATGCCACCCAAAAACTGTAGTTGGCCTGAGCTGGGACCAGTGTCACTAGCTACTAGACCAACACAGGAACCACTAGACAACTCCTAAAATATACCCATTCAGTATTTAGCTACAGTATTAGAGAGCTCATAAGTGCACACTACAGTCTCCCCCCACCCCCCATTATGCAAGCCCTTCAGCCTCTTTCCCCACTCAAACATCCTACAGCTGGAATAAGGAGGCATCCAAGTATAATTAGCCCCAATTATTGCGACAAGTACTGTGAACCTTACCATGCTTCTTGCAGGGATTGTAAGTAGAGTAATGGGCTCTTACAAAACTCAAGTCATTTCCTCAGCGTCTATTGTTTGGATGGCAAACTAATGAAGCCATAGGGATTGGGGCCCACCTACCACCAATCCACGGCAAGTGGGGAAGTCCAGGTTTGACAGGGAATCATTCCCCTCCCACGTAGGGGACGAGGGAGGGGTACTCCCCTCCACAAGCTATTCCTCTGCCCAGGTCTTCAGGCCACAGGGCTCTGACTTTCCCATGCTCCTGCACGCTCCGGAGCGACAAGATCCGTGTGCTTGTTACTCAGCTGCTGAGCTATGGAGGAGGAGCAGTTCCTCCACCACTCTTTCCCTGCGTGGCCCTCCCCCCGAAACACGGCTCGTCACGAGCCTGCCTGAGAGCGCTCGCGCGCCCCGCTCGCCTCCAGTGGGACCCTCTGGCTGCAGCAGCTCAGTAACCTACATGCAGTTTGATTGAAGGCAGGATTCCCCAGCACGCGTCGGGGGTGGGGAAAGGAACTAAATCCCCATTGTCCCCGCAGAGGTGCCTCACGTGAAAACGGGCTCGGTGTCAATTCAACAGCACGCGCCCACCCCCTACCGGCCCGGCTGCAGGGCCGAGACACACAGGGGAGGCGGGGAGGGAACGGGGACACCACATACAACCTCCCTCCCCCCCGAGCCCCACGATCGCTACTCACCGCGCACAGAGCCGCGCTCGCCCAGCAGCCAGCAAAGCGCCGCCAGGAGCCAGAGCCCCCGGAGCGAGGACGTGCCCATCGTGTGCAGCAGCTGCTGCGCGCACAACAAGTTAGCAGCCTCCGCGGAGGTGGGGCGGGGGGGAGCGCCCCTGTTTTCGGCACCTTGCCCGGCCGCCTGCAGGGAAGGCAGCTCCGGCAGGAAGGAGGGGAGCGCGCACACCGGCCCGGGCTGGTGGGGAGTAGTGAGCCAGAGACATGCACAAGGGGGAGGGTGTCCCCGCGACGCTCTTATACGAACCGCCCAGCTCCTGTGTGCGGCGGCCGCCGGTGACTCACGGGGGCCCCCGCCGGCCGCTGGTTGGCTCCCGAGCGCCTCCAATCCCCGCCGCCTGCCCTAATTTCCTGATCCACGCAACCTGCCGATCGCAGCTGTGCGCCCTCCTCCATCCCGCCGGGCGCTGCTGCTGGGCAAGGCAGGGGCACGGCCGCACAGGTGAAGCTGCTGCGAGCTGCTGGCAGCACCTGTGCGCGAGCGGCTGCCGCAGTAAGTAGTGACTTCCCGCCAAGGGGCTCCCTGGGGGGCGGCCGGGGGAAAGCGTTGGGGGCACCTGTGTTTCTGCCCATTAACATAGACTTGATGGGAAGTGATGGGCGGGGAATGTATGCCCCGGGATGATTTTTGGACACGCCTGTGCCTTGCCCTCTGTGACAGGGAATGATATAGAGTTATAATGGTTAATGACTGTTATGTTATTATTAACAATAAGCATCAGTAGAAATCGCTCATCCAGGTTTCTAGTTGGTATATTTAAAAGCTTGCATATAAACATGGACTCACTCTAGTGAAAACTGAGTATTTTCTGAAAATACAGTTCCCTTTGATTTTTTGTTGCATGCATGTAGTTTGTCCTCTGCACAGAAAGCCACCCAAAATAACATATTTCAGAGGAAAATTGCTTCTTCTGCGTTTTCTCATCCACTATTCTAGTTTGCATATTAATAAGTGCATATTGAAATTCACTTTGCAAACTGATTTTTCTCCAAATAGCTGTCTTTTAGACTTCTATTCATGTATGCGGTTTTCCTTCTGTAATAGAATATGACTTAAAAGAACACATCCCTACTACTGAGGAAGAAAATTGCTACTTCTGCATTCTCTCATCAAGGATTATAGTTAATTGCTAATTATACACAATTATATGTTGAGGTCCTAGAATTAAAATCTTAACCTTTTATTTAAGGGGAAGAATTGGTAGTTTTATTCTTCTTTTGTAGACTTTCTAACATTCAATTATAAGTCTTTGTGAAAGAAAAGCAAGATCTGTATAAAACATATTTGTTTCTTTATGGTACTTTTAGAATTTATAATTACGTGTTAGTGCTCCTCTTTTCTCATCCACATATTTTAGTAGATCTGTTATTTTATGTTAATATTATATACCAGGCTATTAATACCTTAGTATAGGCAGAAAGCTCCTCAAGCTGCTGAATCCTAAAAACAATGGAAAGAGGCAGTTGCTATTTCAGTCTTTTGACATTAAATGCCACGCTAAATCTTTCTCAGCCTACATTTAAAAGATACATGTTTTTAGAGCTGTGCCTATGAGTCCATTGATGAAACAGTATCTCTTAGTTTCTAGGCTTCTTGGATATTGTAACATTTCCCTGTATGCTGTTTTCAGTGATGCTCTTCTTGGATCTTATCAAGTTGTGCCATTTTACATGATCTCTTGAAAGACATATTGTACTACCACATTGGAATGGAGTGTTCTTTCAATTGATGTAGTGAACATATCTCAAGGCCCCAAATGGGCAGTAGTCACTGGGCTTGGTGCTTGCTATAAGAAGCAATGTTTAACTTCATATATCTGGAATGAATCTAGGGATCACATCTCTAATATCAATGTATGTATGAGGAATGAGCGTATATTGTCCACTACTCAACACCTATGCTACTGTAATGCCAACAGACCCCAGTCATCTGTGGGCAGGATTGAACCTGGGACCTCTGAAGCTTAGTGCATGAGCCTCTACTACATAAGCTAAAAGCCAACTGCCTGTTAGCTAAGGCTGTGGAGCAGACTCACTTTCTCTCTTTCTCACTCTATGTAGTCTCAGTACCACTAGATGGGACAGAACACCAAACCCAGGAGGTGTTGGGTTACACTGAGGGCCAGCTCCAGGCACCAGCTAAAGAAGCAGGTGCTTGGGGTGGCCAATACCAAGGGGCGGCACTCCCTCCGCTATTGAGGCGGCACGTCCAGGTCTTCAGCAGCAATTTGGCGGCAGGTCCCTCATTCCCTCTCGGAGTGATGGACTTGCCACTGAATTGCTGCTGAAGAGCGGAGCGGTGCAATCGCGCAGTCGCGGCTTTTTTTTTTTTTTTTTGCCGCTTAGGGTGGCAGAAAACCTGGAGCCAGCCCTGGTTACACTACCTCATGCCTTTTGGGGTTCTGTGCTCCCAACATGGTTCATATGCTGCATCAACAGATGCTACAGAACAGTCTAATCTCTTGGATACATATACATTCTATTGGGATTTTCATAAGATTGTATTGGCAAATTCACACCATTTCAAATAAGAAAAAAGGTGTATATGCGGGAGGCGGGGATTAGGGTTTTCAGGAGGGCTGATTAGTCACTGACAGTTTAAGTGGCTATAGTAAAAACATTGCTGCTTCTTGTAGATTTTAAGTATGCAGTATTTCCTTGGGTTATATGCATGGTCTACTTTATTAAAATTGAACAACCATGTAAATATTTTACTCTCTTTATAGGCACATCTTATATACTATACACTCGATGCAGTGACACAATGTTAGACCCTGATCCTGCAAAGACTCTAGAATGTGCATAATTTTATTTATGTGAGTAGTCCCTTTGAAGCCAATGAGCCTGCTCACGTGTATGAATTTAAACAGCCTTAGAGTCCAAAACGTATCTTCAGTTTAAACACATAAACAAAACAACAGTAGTTCACCTAGACTAAACACAGAAAACAATTACAATAATATTAGTTTGGATCATCCCCTTCTTTGCTGATACCCACAGGAAGAAGTCTTGGAGAGAGAAAATCTTCATGAGTACATCCTAATGGAGACTCCTCCATCACCTGAACATCATCCTGTTGGGGTTTGCACTTTATGAAAAAGGTGGTGTGGCATGCCCCCAAAATTGGGTTTCTTGGAGGTCCATGGGAGTCCAGGGCCATCTGCATGGGGTTCTTGTAACTTTGCACCAGCTCTGGTCTCTGTTGACCTCATTTCATGTGGAAGTGGGGAGATCCACAAGCAAAGGGTACCCTGTGCATGCAGAACTAGGGGTTATGATCTGAGTCATCTGTCTTCTGTATTAAAATATTAATATTATATGTAAACCATAAAATATACAGAATGTGTGGAGTGCTGAGCTGCTATTTCTTGTAGCATCTGGACATTAACCTTGCTTGGTTTCTGAGATCTCACAAGAATAGACACCTGGGGAAATGAATTCTAATCCTGGTTCTACCATGGATGCTTTCTGTTTTATTGGATAGGTCACAACTTGAGTGTAGTTACACCCCGGTATGCATTTGACTCTCTGTGTTTTAGATTCCTCCTTTGTCAATTGGGTCTAAGGATACTCACCTTGCTCATATGGCTGTTGTGCTGATTAATTAGTTAATGTGTGCAAAGTGCTTTAAAATCTGAAATGTTATATAGTGTAAAATATGAAATAATTAGTACTATAATTATGTATTACTTATTTTTATTATTAGTGAACTCTCCAAGGGAAATCCTGTTTTACATATGTTTTCAGCCCTATAACTGATGGATATTTCGGTTTTTGTCTTGAATGTTTAGTAAAATTCTATTGGAGAACCTGGAAGAGATAGAAGTTCCAAGAAGCAAGATGAATCTGTCATCCACAGTCCCTGTCTTGGAAAGTGACTCAGGGAAAAACAAATGGCATCACCAGGGACATAGCCTCACCATTAACTTTGCCATCTGGATTTGTGGTGGACCCTGGGCTGAAGAGGCTCACCTCAGACCTGACAATGAGGTTCTTATCAATTTACCTGAACAAAAGTTTAAGACGGTTTTGGAGGATAAAGTCTCAGCATTAGAGGCTTGATTTAGTATTTACTGAAGTTATAAAAGAAAATAAAGAAGTAAAGAACAGGATGGACCTTTTGGAGTACAAGCAATGCACAAGAAATCTTAGTAGGGTTGGTGATCCTGAGTTCTTTTGTCTTGGAAGATCCTATAGCATCCTTTTCCAAAGGGGTACCAGCAATATCGGGATTGACTCCCCCTGAGATCTTTCTTCTAGAATCAGTGAGATTTTTGCTTCTCTTGCACCACTGACAACCTGCTGTGAGGATAATTCTCATTACACGTTCTGCGCTTAACACAAGAAGTAGGATTTTGAAAGCCTCCAGGATCTTGGGTGAAGTAAGGTGTCAAGGAAAGAAAGCAAGGTTATATCCATAGCATGTCAGTAATCTAGTAAAGAAAACAAATGCTTTTGTGGCTGTAAAGAAAAAAACTGCACAGCATGAGATAACATTTTGCCTTATTGTCACCTGCAAAACTGAGGGGTCCCCATGGTTGCAACAAATGTTTATTTGGACCTGTGGCTGATATTAATCATTTCATAGATCAGTGTATGGCTGAATTAACAGAGTAGGTGAAAGAGGCAGATTCAGATGCTGTCCATTGAAGATTTAGGGCCAGATTTAACCCAGTGAAATACCATTGACTTCAGTGGAGTTTCACAGCGCATGAGTCAAAACAGAATTTGTCCCTTTTGAATAATTACGTGTGTGTGTGCAACAACTACTGAAGTCAGTGGAATGTATATGTGTATCTGAGAGATGAATTTGTCCCTTAGACCTTTTGCTCTGAAAAATATGTGACTTGCTTTTAAAAGCTTCCCCCTTCAAATTGTTTGGAAGTTTCTATATTCGTTGAAGCATGCAGTATGATTCACACTCTCATACTGCCCTAATTTGCTTTCTAGACATCTTTTAATATACAAATAATTAATCATGCCTGGTACACATTCAGCACCTTTCATGTAAGGTTCTCAAAATACTTTACAAACAGTTAATTAAGCCTCACAAAATCTCTCTGGGCTATGTATTATCATCTTCATTTTACAAATGAAGAAGCTGAGGCAGAGAGGATTGAAAAGGACATTTTGGCCCCACTGAATTCAATGGGAATTTTGTCATTGACTTCAGCGGGCCTAGGATTTCACCCTTTTGTGCATAAATCAGATTGTCATGGTTTCTTCTGTCTAGTCAGTTACTTAGTCAGTTGCCACTGTTTGGCTCTGTCTTGTCACTGCTTGAGAGAACCACACAAACATTTTTTTTTAAAGAAAAAACAGGAAAATGTGAAGAAACCACAATAATTGGAAGGGGGATTCTGGGGAAAGTGTAGAACCTGAAAATATTTTTAATTCATATTTTTTTAGCTTAGTAAATTTCAAGCGGATGCTTGTATCAACCAGGCAAGGTACTAACAAACTTCAACAGGACTTTATTTTTACAGTGGAAACCTCTTACCAAGCTGCGGCTGCACCCTCTGTACCTCTCACTCAGCTTCCTCAACTCCTCCCCCCTCCTTCCTGTTTCCTGTCCTTTCAGACTCCCAACAGCCAGTGCTCCCAGTTCTAATAATACAAGTAGCATCTATACACCACAATGCTGTGTATCTGTCTGTCTCTCTCTCTCTCACACACACACACACACACACTCCCCCACCACCCACTTCTCGAACCAGTGAAAAAGAAGGGACTTTATGTCTCAAATTTTCAAAAGTTCATGGCTGTCTGTGTGCAGATTAGGTCTATGCAAAAGTTCATGGACACACTTTGGAAAATCTGAGACCCAAATTGTATGTATTATAATGTGTTTTATTCACCTGCAATAACATAAGACTTATTTTGTTGTTAAAAAATTATTAATTAAAAATGTTAAAAGGTCATACACTAGGCTACTGTGATCGTAGAATACAGGGAGCATGTTGGAGAATAGCGAGAAATGTGGTTGAGAAGTTAGGAAGAGTTCATAAAGTTCCTTATAGATCAGGAGAGATGTGATATTTCATGCTGAAATGGACAGAGCCACTGAAGATTTATGTGAAGACAGTGGTATGTTCCAGTTAATATGAATGAGTGAGCAGAGAAGTTGTAACAATTACAGTAACTCCTCACTTGATGTTGTAGTTATGTTCCTGAAAAATGCAACTTTAAGTGAAACGATGTTAAGCGAATCCAATTTCCTTATAAGAATTAATGTAAATGAGGGGGTTAGGTTCCAGGGAAATTTTTTTCACCAGACAAAAGACTCACTCTCTCTCTCTCTCTATATATATATATATACACACACACACACACACACACACTATAAGTTTTAAACAATTTAATACTGGTCCACAGTGATGATGATTGTGAAGCTTGGTTGAGGTGGAGGAGTCAGAGGGTAGGATATTTCCCTTACTGCTAAATGATGAAGTAGCAATTGGCTGAGCCCTCAAGGGTTAACTCTCTCACTCTACAAGGAAGCAGGAATGGACGGAGATATGCGCATTTCCCCTTTAAGTACACTGCAAGCTCCCTCTGTCCTGAGCCTTGGTGTGTCCCCCCTGCTCTATGGAAGATGGGGTAAGTGGGGAGTGGGGGGCAAGGGGACACCCTGACATTAGCCCCCCTCTTCCTTCCCTCCCCCCCCCAGCACAGCAAGGAGTCGTCTCGGGGTGCAGCTCCAAGGCAGAGGGCAGGAGCAGCACATGGCAGTGGGGGGAGGGGCAGCTGCTGCACAGGGAACTTAGGGGAGCTGATAGGGAGGCTGCCGGTCCACCCTGGTTCCAAGCCCCCACCAGCTAGCTGCAATTGGCTGCTCTTCCTACAAGCAGTAGACAAAGCAGGTGGCTGCCAAAAGACTGTTAGAAGGGAGCATTACACATCTTTAAATGAGCATGTTCCCTAATTGATCACCAACGTAACAATGAAACAATGTTAACCGGGACGACTTTAAGTGAGGAGTTACTGTAGATTAGTCAAGATGCAGAAAATTCTGAATAGCCTGCTGCGTCCATGTAAGGCCATAAATGCAGTGGAAAATCATGTTTCTGCTGTGCAGGAGGGATAAGCAGCAGAGAACCAAAACAGGTGGACTGTACCCCTTTCTGTATGTTCTAGAGCACAGAGGTTTTTGGTGGGTCCAATGCATGGTACCAGAGAGTGGTAGAATGTGGTCAAATGGGGTTGTGGCCAGTGGAATTGTGCACAGTCTAGATGTACTGGGCCAACCTGCCAGATGAAGGGACAGTGGACTGTGCTTGCTGTGTCCCTCACCCCCTGCAGTAGTGACTGTGGCTCGGTCATGTCATTTACTGCATATTTGAGATAGGTATTCCAAACTCTGAGTCCGAGGACATTTCTCCCTTGTTCATAAGCTCACATCCAGTTTACTTGGGCTGCACATTCTTTTCCAGTATATTGCTCAATGAAAGTAAATGAAGGTCTACTCTAAAAGAATTTGGCAGAGGAATCATCAAGCTATTGTTTGATGCAGTTGATGTTTTGAAAGAAACAGTAGGCAGATTTACATACCTGGGTAATGAAATTGAACAGCACTTCTTTTAACTTTTAAATTACATTAAAATTGATCAGTGCTGATACTCTTTTTTATTGGTGTTATACTGAAGTGTTGTTATGCTTTGCTTACAAAGGAATTCCTCTGGGTTGGATAAAATAACCTCATAAAATTCAATTCCTTTATCTGTTTTCATGTACATAATAAAAAAAACCCAAGCTATTTATTTAAACTAACCACACAGCTCCAACATTTCATTTTTCTGATGTATAAAATAAGCTTGTCTAAGGTTTTGGGATGTTTTTAACTATACATATATGCTGTAGATATAAATTTAATTTTGTTCTTAGAATGCTGCAATTTTTTTTCTGTCTGAGTTTTCATGGAGAAGGGTATCTTGTGGCACTTGTTAATATTACTTGTTTAGCTGTTTATTCAGCACCTTACGGCAGGTAGATCAATCTAATTTGTACATTATGAGTAATGCTTTAAGTTCTACAAATATACATGCAGTTACAACAGATGGTACTTGTCTGTTTAGAACACAATGTTTCCATGTGAAAGGATGGGCTTGTAGTGGGGAAGGATGGTCTTACATTTAAGATACTAGACAAGGGTTCAGGAGATCTAGGTTCACTTCATGGCTCTGCCAAAGACTTTCAGCACATTCTTGGGCAAGTCACTTAATTTTTCTGTGCTTCAGTTCCCTGTCCAGTCAGGGTAATAATATTTCCCTACTTTATATAAATGAGTATTAAATGCTCAAATACTTGAGTGATGGGTATTGTATAAATAGCTATATAGGAAGTATATAACCCATAATTAGATTTGGTCTAATTAAAAACAAATTATTTTACACATTTTGACCTTTATATTATTCATAAATAATTCACAAACCAATCCTAACATTATTCAAACAAATTTCATGCTATGGGTTGTTTGCAAATTATTCACTGTCCCTTTTGCTCAGAGAATTTCTGTGTTGTAGGATTGGTCATATAAGGATACATCTACACAGCAACTAGATATCCACAGCTGTCCTGTGCTAGCCGACTTGGGTTCGGGGGCTCGGGCTGTGGGACTGTTGCACTGCACAGTAGACTTCCAGTTACAGGCTGGAGCCTGAGCTCTGAGACCCTCCCACCTCGCAGGATCCTAGAGCCTGAGCTCCAGTCCGAGTCCGAAAGTCTACACTGCCATGAAACAGCCCTGCAGCCTGAGCCCCGTGAGCCCGAGTTGGCTGGCAAGGGCCAGCCATGGGTGTCTAGTTTCTGTGTAGACATACTGATTCACTTGCTGTTATTCTTGCTAAGTGATTGGATGATTGATTGTAATCAGAAGCGCACAAATAGAGGTTTAGGAATAGTGCACTTTCGGTATGGGATGTCGGGCACATAATTGTTGATGCTAAAATTTTGTTAAACTTTTGGGATTGGCAAACATTTTTATGAATAACCCAGCAGTCATTAATGAGTACCATTACTCCACAGATCACAGCAGAGCAAACTTAGCATGTTTATTCCTGAAAATAGTTGTAAACCATTTTTTGTGTTATTCAGCCAGCTCTAACCATGTCATTCCTAATATTTTCCTTTAAAAATATTCATATTAATTGTGCATCTTCCAGGGAATAGGCAAATTACAGTACTTTGTTTATTACTCAACCACCTCCAGCCATGACATTCCTAATATTTTCGTTTTTACATTTATTTATTCAAATTGAATTTGCATTTTTCAGAGAAATATGCACCAGGGTATAAACTAACTATGATGTGTATAGTGCAAAGCACATCTTTATAGGTGGAGCTGGTAATGATGCCTACAGTTAAGGTTTCCTCACACTTTTCATTATAAAACCCTGTTTTCAGTTGCTTATAACTTTTCCAAACCTTAACCATTTGGGCATTCTATTTTTGTTAGTTTTCTATTCTGAGTGCCTGATTTTCCTTCCTTCCTTCCTTCACTCTCTCTAACAACAATCCAATTTAAGAAACTCTGATTTTTTTAAAAATAATTGATTTTTATTCAGCTGGTTAATAATACAAAACTAGGGAGGTAGTAATTCTGTTTTGTGTCGCCCTGATGTAGCCACACATGAAATACTGAGTGCAGTTCTGGGTTTCACAATTTAAGGATATAAAAAGACTAGAGATGATACAAAACTGGTAACGGGTAATGAATGAAAATGAAGAGATATGGCATGAAGAGAAACAGAAGTAACAGTATTAAAGAGAAGACACAGTGGATTTATGATCACAGAGTCAGGGCCGGCTCTACAGTTTTCGCCGCCCCAAGCAGCGCACCGAATTGCCGCCGTGGGCGGCAGGAGCAGTCCGTGTGCCCTTAGGTCAGCAGGCGCGTTTCCGCGGCGGTGGCAATTCGGCGGCAGCTTCTGTGTTTAGCTGAAGCCGCCGTGGACAGCTAAACATAGAAGCTGCTGCCAAATTGCTGCCCCCGCGGAAACACACGTGCAGCCCTAAGGGCACATGGACTGCCCCCGTTGTCCACGGCAGCAATTCGGCACGCTGCTTGGGGGCAAAACAACAGGGACTGCCACCCCTTGCAGATTGCCGCCCCAAGCACCAGCTTGGAATGCTGGTGCCTGGAGCTGGCCCTGCACAGAGTATACATACTTTCAAGGGAATGGTATAAATGAAGGAAGGGAATTATTCACACTCTTGGAAGATGGAAGTACAAGGTGCAATGGCCTGAAGCTAAAGAAGGAAAATGTTAGTCGTTAGGAAAGGGTTCTTAACTATCAGAGCAATTGGGTAGTGAAATAGACAGTTGAGTAACCATGACTGCAGATATGATGTTAATGAGAATAATATAGTTGAGTATTCTTGCAAAGTGCAGTTGTTCAGGCTAGATGACCTATGTGGCCATTTCCATCTGTCTATGATTTTATGAACTTACAAATGTCACTCCAGCCCAAGCTCAGTACATCATCCTCAGCACCTCTCATATGCTCCCTCAACTACCATTCATGTTTTTGTAACAGAAAATCATCTTGGAATCACTCCTGCTCTCAGGAGCAGAATTCCCAGTAACTTCAGAAGGAGGATAAAGCCCTTTGATTTTCCATTTACATACATTTTTCTTTGTTTTAGATAGATAATTTGCCCAATAGTAATCAGAAATGACTTTATAATAACAGCTATTCTCTCCTCCAGATTTTCCAGTATGTCCTATCTTCTCTCTCTCTCTGCCTTTTGGTAAGCTTTTCTGGGGCAGAGACCATCTTTATCCCTGTGTCTTGTACAGCACCAGGTGCATTGTTAGTGCTTATCTAATAACTCTAATAGAAGTCAGGGGGTGAGGGTTGCCAAAGAATGCTCAATATCCTTTCATTAGGAGATACATTAAAAATTGTAACTTGCTACATTATTCCCCTGATACGTGTCTGAAATGCTGCTTTATATAAAAAATAGATTATATATAGAGCAAGATATTAAAGATGTAGCAAACTAATATTTAATTTGGGCGCTGCATACAAAGACCACTTGTGGCATAATAATATCCCAAGGAAGAATATCAGTTATTTCGGAGAAAATAACAGTATTTGTTGTCCTTAACTGCTATAAAGTATAGCATTTATGTAAGTTTCTCTACTTATTTTTTATTACAACAAGAAATGCAGCTGTAATTTGTGTTCTGACTTTTATTAATGACATTTTTGTTATATAGGCATTACTGTAATTTCCTAATGGGAAATAGCCAGTAGAGGCTGCAAACAGAGAATGTGTAGTACAATAAATAATATTTTATGTTTCTGAAATGCCAGAATGTTTTACAAAATATTACCTGAACTACAGAGATTGCTCTTCTTTTAATTGCCAGACAGCCTCAGCAAACTGTCATTGTTAATTGAATCTATTCTCTGAAATAAATCCTTACAGCTGAATTTTGATAGTCTGCAAGATTCATTGGAATTATGCTTTCACAACTCTGGAATATTTCAAAAGTTTCAGTTTTTAAAGAGCTGTTTGTAATGTGCATAACTTATTACAAAAGCATTGCTTTCCTATTTCTCATTAGGCCGAGTCCATTCTCACAGTCTGGTACACAGTGGTCTCCAAGCTGTCATGCAAGAGGGGCATTGCACATGCACACAACGGCCCCCATACTACCACTGGGCAGCGCAGGGAAAGTCTGATATTAGTTACCTTCGTCTTGTTGTGTATGATAGTGATTCTAGTGTGTGTGATTTACTGTAATTGAAAAACAGGTCATGATGTTTTCATAATATTTTTCCTCATCTGATTTATTTGTTTTTTAATTTTAACGTGAATTGATTGATGATAAAAGGTGGCAGATTGACAGCCCTGATGATGGAAGCTGTCTACTTAGCTACAGATTAGGTACATCACAGGTAGTGACACTGCATACTTCCCTCACACTGCACTATTGCATGATCTGTAAGGAGCACATCCAGGGGTGAAGAGTAGTGCAATGCCACTCAGTCCTCGGGCTCCCTGCTGAGAAGGACGGCAGTTAGTGTCTGTTGGATGCTGGTGTTTGTTATTAATCTTATGTGGAGACATTTCGATAGTGCTCATGACCATACTATACCTCACCAGTGTTAGTTAATTTAGGCTCACAAGCCTCCTGTGGACCAGAGTAGCATGTCTAGATAGGGAACTGAGGAGCAGACATGTTACTGAAGGTGTGTTGATTCTGAGGGAACAGGATACTGGCGCTTGCTTGGGGTGAGGGGTGTCCACTTTCTGCTGCATCACTGCCTCTCAAACTGCCCAGCATTATCTTATGTGTTCCCTCCCTCCTCACATTCTGGAAACCTCTTTAAGGTGAAGTTGGGGCAGCAGCTGGCAGGGGCTCCTTAGGGAACAGGCCTGGGAAGCAGAGTGAAGAAATAGGCCTTTTTACAAGTGCTCCAGGTCACTATGGACACCCTGAAATTTGTGATTCTTCCCTGCCAATCTCAGGGTATCTGGGTTTTGAGGACCAAGCCTCATGCCTGCTTTGTGAGGAGGTGAGGTGGTAAGCTCCACCCACTGATGGAACAATATGAAGGAAACTGTGAGAGTTAATCCCTTATGTAAATGTTTCCTGGCCCTAGCTTACAACCTTGTTAAGAAACCATGCTATAGACCAGTGGTTCCCAAACTTGCGGCCACTGGGAGCCACGATCGGCCGAACCTGCGGACGCGGCAGGTAAACAAACCAGCCCAGCCCGCCAGGGGCTTTCCCTGCACAAGCCGCGGAACAAGTTTGGGAACCACTGCTATAGACAGTCAACAGCATGATTTTTGCTGCTGGTATGTTTGTTAACAACAAAAAACACACAAACCCCCAAACTGGTCAAAATTTTCAAACCTAGATGCTTAAAGTTAAGCTTCGAACTTCATATTTTGAATTCTAAATAAAAGTGTCCTGTGGCTCACAATGAAGGCCAAATAGGTTTAGGAGCCTAATTGTGGTTTGACAAATGTGTCCATATTCCCTATCCACCATGACAGTAACGCAGCTAGCGACAACTCCGTTCAGAATTGATTGTCAAATATTGTTTTTCCAAACTCATGCTTGGCAACTGAATATAGCTTGCAAGCATGGTTCTGCTCTCAGATTGGACAAGGCTGAAATGGCTGAAGGCTTTCTTCTCTGGGAAGCCTTAGTTATTTGCCAAAGGCATTATGTTAAACTCTGAGTTAGTAACTGAGGAAATAATCAAGTTGTCATTTTGTTAGCTGATTACAATTTTACAATAAACTTAAAAAGGGGGTTAGCAATGGCTTCAGACCATTATTTTAACAAAAAACTTGTAAGTATCAGTAAATTGAATCTTTGTGTAGGAGTAAAGCCAACAGCTGGTTAGTAAAATTCTCTTCAAATGATATAATATCAACTGTGCTGTATTATCAGGAGATGAATCAGCTAGACTGACTCCTTCATTTTTAAAGGGAACACTGCTAGTTTATAATATCTTTTTCTTCATTGTTTGCAGTACTTCTTAGTGACTACATTCCCCATACTCAAGTATCAGAGGGGTAGCCGTGTTAGTCTCGATCAGTAAAAGCAACAAAGAATCCTGTGGCACCTTATAGACTAACAGACGTTTTGCAGCATGAGCTTTCGTGGGTGAATACCGACTTGCATCCGAAGAAGTGGGTATTCACCCACGAAAGCTCATGCTGCAAAACGTCTGTTAGGCTATAAGGTGCCACAGGATTCTTTGCTGCTGATTCCCCATACTAATTTTGTTTGCATTTGGAAAACATTATTTCTTGTGTTTTCAATGGACCTGAAAAATAAATAAGCAAATTAGTATATTATGTTATTTATTTGTATTTGCTTATTTATTTGTTGTCTCTGTGGTGGCAAAGTACAAAACATATAGGTTCAAAAGTGAAACTCAGGTCTCCGCACAAAAATAAACATTCTTATAAACAATGGAAATTTGCACACAAATTATCTATTTGCATCAGACATTTTTATGAAGGTATTTAAATACCCTTTTGTCACCTTCTCCTGGTATGGTCTTTTGAGGAGGTCTCTACTTCTCCTGACTGGTCCTCCTTAGTTTTCTCTCAGTTAGGGCAGTTCTTGGACACTCACCTTTAATTAAGTCTAGCCATCTGCTTCAGTCTCCTGGCTGTGTTCCTGGAGGGAGCCTGGTGCAAGGATGTCACCCCTCTGCTGTTCCAGACATTTCTACCTCCCCTTCCGTCTCTACTCTCCCCTTTATAGCAGGGCTTGTTTCCTCTATTGGCTGCAGCAGTGCGTGCCTGCCTCCTGGGCTGGATTAACACAGGGGCTTTAGGGGCTGCCTGCATACTGTGGCCCCATGCTGCTCCTGGAAGCAGCCGGCAGCTGGCACATCTCTGTGGCCCCTGGCAGGAACTGGCCAATGGGAACCGCGGAGGCGGCACTTGCTGGCGTGGGCATCGCATGGAGACACGCTATCCTCCTCCCCCCTAGGGGCACGTAGAGACATGTCAGAAGCTGTCCGCTTCTGGGAGAGGTGTGGGGCTATGGCTGGCAGGCAGGCAGCCTGCCTGAACCCTGCTGTGCTGCCGGCCAGGAGCCGCCTCTGGTAAGCGCCTCCCAGATGGAGCTTGCACCTCGCACTCCCCTCCTGCACCCTAACCCACTGCCACAGGTCAGAATCCCCTCCTGTACCCAAACTCCTTCCCCGACCCCGCACACCTCACCCTTTCCTGCACCCCAACACTGCCCCAGCCTGGAGCCCCCTCCTGCACCCAAACTCCCTCCCAGAAAGAAACTAATATAACAACTAGTCTACGGTAAGAAGTAGGCTATTTTAAATTAACTTAACTATATTCTACATGTTTTAAGACTGAAATGTAACCACAGAACAGCTTTATGTTAATTAAAAGGCAAGTTTAGTACAGCGTTAATAGCCTCAATGCCGTAATTGTGATCATTTTGTTTTAAATTAGGAAAAAGATTTTTATACAAGGGCCCCACAAAATCTAATAGCCCCAGGCCCACAGAAGAGGTAATCCGGCCCTGCCTGCCTCCATGATTGGCAACTCCGGCAGTTGCGTTGGGGTGTGATCAAGCTGATTGCTTGTGAACAGGAGAGACTCTCCTTCCCACTCCATCTGTGCTCAGCATGGGGTTTGTAGACTCCCTGACACCTTTTACATGATTTTGTTACAAAGGCCCCAGTTCAGCAAGCTGCACATGCCTAACTTTAAAGATGTGAGTAATCCTAGTGAAGTCAGTGTCACTACTCACACAATTAATAGGCATGCACTGAAGTGCCTTGCTGAAGTGGGACCTAAGAAAGGAAAACAAAAGTTTGTAGGCCCTGTGGAAGATGTGTGTTTTAAGTAAGAGTTAAATGAGGAGAGGAACCAGAGACTCATAGACCTTGAGGCCAAAGGGGACCGTCATGATCATCTAATCAGACCTCCTGCACATCGCAGGCCACAGAACCTCACCCACCACTCTTGTAGTAGGCCCATAACCTCTAGCTGAGTTACTGAAGTCCTCAGATAATGATTTAAAGACTTCAAATTACAGAGAATCCAGCATTTACTCTAGTTCAAACCAGCAAGTGACCTTGGCCCCACGTGGCAGGGGAAGGCGAAAACCCCCAAGGGTCTCTGCCAAATCTCACCTGGAGAAAATTCCTTCCCAACCTCAAATATGGCGATCAGTTAGACACTGACCATGTGGGCAAGACGCACAAGCCAGGCACCTGGGAAAGAATTCTCTGTAGTAATTTGGAGCCCTCCCCATCTAGTGTTCCATATCCGTCCATTAGAGATATTCTCTAATAGCAGTTGCAGGTGGATCACATGCCATTGTAGACAACCCCATCGTACCATCCCCTCCATAAACTTATCAACCTCAGTCTTGAAACAATTTACTTTCCCCTGCCCACTCCCCGCTGCTCCCCTTGGAAAACTGTCCCAGAACTTCACTCCTCTGATGGTTGGAAATCTTCATCTCATTTCAAGACTAAACTTGGTGATAGTCAGTTTATATCCATTTCTCTTTGTGCCAACATTGGCCCTTAACTTAAATAACTTCTCTCCCTCCCTGGGTTCTTACACTCAATATTTGAATCAGATGTGGAGATTACATGAGCATCTCCCAATCATCTCCCCTGAATTCCTAGTTTAAACTCTTTTAATCAGCTGAGCCAACCTCCATTCCAGAAGTCTATTCCCCTCCCTAGTCAGGTGGAATCCATCTCATGAGAACAGTCCTGTGAATATATCCTAGTGGTCAAACATCCCAAAGCCCTCCTTATCGCACCATTGCCCCAGCCATCTGTGGATCATCATAGTATTGTCTTACCTTACCTTTGCTCTCCTCCACTAGGGACAGGTAGAATCCCACTGAAAATCACTTGAGCCTCCATTTTTTCAAGCGTCTTCCCCAACTTGGCATAGTCTTCCTTGATGCATCCCAGCAAGAATCTAGCACTATTATTTGTTCTCACGTGAAGGACAATCAGTGGATTCTTTCCTGCTCCTATTAAGATCTTCTGCAGCCTCAGGTCTACATTCTGTATCTTAGCTCCTGGCAGACAACACACCCTTCTGTTCTCTGGATCAGCTTCTTCTTAGTAGGTAGTCCCCAGTCTGGTAGATCTGTCTCTTCCAGCGATTCGTGCTATTCTCTGACCTTCCACCTTCTATTCTTCCTGGCTGCAAATTTTTTTTGTCTTCTGTTCTCACTTGCAATCTTCTGAGAGTCATCCTCTATCCTCCTGGGGCTCCGAAATCTGGCTATTTCCATTATCTCTTGCCCTTCTCTTCTCTTCTTCCTTGCTCTTCCATCTTTTGTTATTGCCTGCCTCTCCCCTTCATTTTCCAACTCAGCGAACCTGTTCCTCAGCTGTGTTTCTTCTTCACAGGCCCATCTTTTCCTCCGTCTTGTTCTCATAGTCACATGCTTCCATGAGCACTTTCTTCATCCAGCAGTTTCTTGTGCAGCATAGATCTGCAAGTCTTGAGTGTTCCCTTCAATCTCTTCTCTCCTTCCCTCCCTTCATTCAAATCCCCTTTGAAACTCAACCATAGTTTCTAGCTGTATCTCTGAACCCTGGATCTTCTCTTTCATCAGATCTGTCAGGCAGCACTTGGCACAAATGAAACCCCTTCCAGGTACCCTCTCCAGAATAATGTACATCCCACAGCTTCCACCTCCAGTCATCTTCATTGTCTCTTCCATTCTTCAGGCATCTGTAGCTGTCATAGTCTTCCCTCCTAAACTCCTATCCAGAAGAAAACAAAAAACAAACAACCCCCCTCCACACACACAACACCCTGTCCCCTAAACTCCCACTCAAACTCCTCTTTTTCAGCTGTTTGATGGCTTGTGCTCCTGTGCCACTGGCTTGCCAGCTACTGTCTTTATAGCTGCCTAGGGAAGCTTCACTCCCTAATCAAGGTTCAACTGTGACCAAAGGCTATACTTCTCTTACAACATGCTGCCACTACCAGACTTTGCAAATGAAAACAAACCAGCAAGCACACAAACACACTCAAGAACTCACTCACTGTCTCTAAGGAACAGATTTGGTTAGGAGAGGGATCTTTGTGGAATGGAAGAGCACACAAAAAGGAGAACTGGAGAATGAACTAAAAAGACAGGTTAGTTATGCAGCTTGGGCAGAATGGAGAGAGCAAAAGGAAGGTGAAGTGATGGAGCAGATAGATAGGTATGCAGTAGCTAAAGTGGATGGCTTTGGGGTTAAGGCACAGAAAACAAGGGAAGCAAGCCAGTGAAGGGCACTAAAGAGGGACTGGACATTGACAGACAGGTGAGCAAGGTAGATTATTTTCACAGCAACATTTTGACAGGGGTAAGGCAAAGGTGTGAGCAGGGTGAGAGACAATGAGGTCAGAGCTGAGGAGTTTGCAGTAGTCAAAGCCCAAGATAATCAGGGCCTGTGCAAGGATTTTGGGGCAGATTTTGGAGATATTGGAGGGGAAAAATAGGTAGGATTTACCAACAGTATCACTGGAGATGGACAAATGTCTAAACTTCTTTAGTCATGAAAACAGACTGGAAATTTTGCAATTGCAGATTTTCTCCTGAAAGTTTCTGAGTTTGAATGGTTCGCAAGAATAGCTTGGTCCACAAGAATAACTTTTCTCATTGTGATTCAGAATTTCTGCTTCCTTTTTATGCCTGAATTCAGGAGGCACAGAAACACATGACATATTTTAAAAAGCTACTGAAACTTTTTGACCTCCCCCACAAAAAAGTTAATTTGGGGCATATTGTTACAAATTAGGGTGAAAGATTCACATTTTAGTAGCACCAATTTGCCCCTTTTGTATGAATCATTCTCAAATGTAGATTATAGGACAGATTCTAAGGTCTTCACTCCATTTTTAGTCAACTCCCTTGGCAGTTTTACCAGAGTCAGGAACGAGAAGAAACTGATGTTGACTCCAGAACTTGTCCTTACATTTGGACGCTTGTCTCAGTGCAGCCTGAGTTGAGCTCTTTGGGACACAGACTCTGTCCTCCCATGTGTGGACACATTGTGGGCTCTGTTGGAATTAGCAGTATATGATACAACAAAAATTGTATCTATTAGTTGTATAAGCACAAGATACAACCTTGACAGGATGCATTGGGTGTAGTTGGCAAATTTAAATTGCAGTTCTATTCATGGTCAAAGAAGCCTGCTGCTGCTTAAAGCGCTTATCTTTGTGTATGGTATATTTTCAAGGACACTTAACAGAGTTCAAATCTTCAGTCTCAGCTGTTGTGTGAGGCAGAAGAAATACAAGGATTATACACAGATTCCTCTTATGCATTAAAGTGCATTTCTTCTCTGAAAAGTGACTATGCAAAATGTGTCACATTTTAACTCAACAGATCTACTCCCTCTTAGGTGAAATACACTGCATCATACCGGTAAAATTCACGGGGGAGCTGGGCGTGAAATCTACCACCCACACCCAACCTGGGGCCAGGCTGCAGTGCTTCTGTGATCGCAGTCTGGCTTATTGGCTGGAATAGCAGCATCTGTCGGTCCATGCTGTGTGTGCTCGCATGGTATTAGTCCCCTCTCCAGACTTGCTACACCTGCAGCTCCCAACACAGCTGGGAGAGAGTGAGCTGAATTCTATTAATTGTTAACAGGTTTCAAATTCAGGGCAAAATTCTCCACTCCGTTACACCTGTGCAATTCTAGCAGCAGCGATGATGAAGTCATATGATAGTTGTTGTTGCAGGAAACTCATCAGCTCCTACATCACAATTTTGGGGGCGCTGGGTGGGACCTACATAATCACAGATGTACTACCCACATCCTATTTTACCACAAATCTCCTGCTGCACAGGACACCCTCAGGTGAGGTGCAGAACCTCTTCAGAAGTTCCCCAAATCCTTCCCTCCACAATCAGTAGAACTGCCCCAGTTCCAAGTGGTTCAAGGTCCTTGTGGGGACAAGATTTTCTGTTAGAGTTCTTGAGCTTGCTCAAACTTGAGTATCCAAAACTGCATGTGCAGCTACTTGGCTGCACAGTTTTAAAGGCTAGATATGGAGGTCGCTAAAATGTAGTCCAATAAGTTCTCTTTTTTTTTTCCCCCAGAAGGAATACCGAGTCTTTACTTTGGATGGCTAGTTGTGGTAGGGATGGTGAGTTAGGTCCAGGATGTACACATGCCTGCCCAAAGTTTTGCTTAGCAAAATTCATTACCAAGACAGTAGATTCCACCGTTACTGTGAATATTTTTATACTAAGAAGGAAATATTTCTGTCAGCACTTGACATTTTAAAATCATGTGTTGTATTTACATTTCCTTTATTAGATAATTGGATGTAACAGTATAGCATTCTCTTTCAACCTGAATTGCACAGACTGTGTTATCAGTAATAGAATTGCACTGGAATGTATGTGATATGAGAACAATAGTTCCATTATGACCTACTAACATGCTAATCTAGTCTGAGTTTAAAAAAAAAAACAAAAAAAACTTGTATAGTAAATGCAGCACAGTGAAATGGCTCAATTAGAGTTGAATTAGTTTCTGTAATACCAAAAACTGTGATCTGTGACCTCTTTCTTTTAAAAAGTAAAAGAATTCCAATAGTATTTATATTGCCATTTCTAATTAGCATAGAGTTTCAGTATCTTACTCAATTTTTTTTTACTTGCATTGCTTAGCTTTTAAACTAGCCAGTTACAGAATATTCCCCCCCCTCCCTCCCTTTTGAACATTAAGGACAAGTCTTATGACATTTTAGTAACACCCTATTCATGTTAAGGAAATTTAGTGTGACTACAATGGTCAGTGCCCCCCCACCAAATCACTGGGGCATCAGAGCACATCACAATCTTTTATGTATTTATCCTCTCCTTTGAAGTAGGGAAATGCTATTGTTCACATATGGGGAACCAAAGCACCAAGAGGCTGACTTGGCCAAGGTCATACAGGAAGTCTGTGGCAGAACAAGGCATCAAACCTGAGCCTCATAAGTCCCAGGCTAGTACCCTAACCGCTCGACTGTCCTTCCTCTGTCAATGATGTAGCCAAAATGGCATCCAGCAGGGTTTACATCGATGCAGTTTATTCTGGTATGTTACCAGATGAACTATACTTCCATAAATCCTGCTTTGTGTTAATGCAGTGCATTTACATTAGGGATTTTCACAGGTGTAACTATATTGATGTATTTGCACTGATGTGAATTTCCTTAACATAGACAAGGCCTAAGAGTGCCTCTTAGTAAAAAATGCAATGGTACTGTGTGAACCTTGCAAGCAATATAAAGGATATGATGTAACATACGTACACACTCAGGACCTGATCTGGAGTCCATTGATTTCAGTGGGTCTTGGATTAGATCCACACTGTTTTAAGGCCTGATCCTTCTCTCATTGCCCCTTTACAGCCAAATTTTCAAAGATATTTAGGAGCCTAAAGATGCAGATAGATGTGTAGTAGGATTTTCAAAAGTCTCTAGGCAGGTTAGCTTAGCTCCCGTTGAAATCAGTATAGGCTCATAAGTCACTTAGGCCCTTTAAAAAATGTACTCCTTGTCTGTTTTAGTGAAAACTTAATACCTTTTCTTGCTAATTTAATGTATCAATTGCTGCTAGATCATATTTTATTTCCACTGTCAGAGAGAAAAAGATATTGATTGTTTCCTTTCCTCTACTGGATCCTGGGTAACTGAGCTGTCTCCTTCACTGCAGGGAAACCACATTTACTCATTAATTTCAGCTGCTTAATTAAATCAGTTGAAGGTTTCTAATTTCATTGTGTCCATTCAAATGCTTAAATACATTTATTGTGCCAGTAGAATTGTTCCAGCTGTTTAAGGATACATTAGTATTGGCACTCTTAAAATAAAGAGTTTTTGCTTAGTATATCTGGTTTATGAGTCACACTTTCTAACTCAATTTAAAATAATTGGCATCACATTAAAAAGTAAGCATCTCTTAATATTGTATAGATACTGTGTAGGATATGTATAGCGTAGTTCCATAAATCGAGTGGAAAAGTTGTTGAACTTCATGAGGGCATATTGGATATGTATCTGTGAAATACACTTCGCACTCAAAAACAAAAGATATCATACACGAGAGTTGCCAGATAGACATGAGTTAACAAGAACACCTGTTTAGTTTTAAGATGTTGTATTCATAAACAGATGCTACATTGGCGTATCCATTTTCAGGTTTGTACCCAACCTATAAAAACAGTGGGCCTAGTTTGTCACTGCCTTGCATCTTCTGTAATCATTTAACACCTGTGCACAGTATGTGTAAAATGCACCCGTGTTGCTCTCAGCTTGCACAAGTACAAATGACTGCACAGGCAGTGAAGAATAAAGCCTTATCAATAGTGCTGGGAGGTAGAGAGACAGGGAAGTTAAATTCCAATCATACATAAAGAAATATAAGTAATAAAAAATAAACCATTAGAGTATTGAAGGCCAAAAAACTCTACGTTGAGAATTAAGTTTTAAAAATATATACAACAACTATGGTAATACATGTTTAAGGTTCTTCTAATCTTCCATGCACTCCATAAAGGAGTCACAGATTGTCAAGGATTCAAATAAATCGTGTCAAATAACTCCAGAATTACCCATCTCTACTTTCCCAAAATATGCTCAGAGGAGAATATAAGTTATCACTCAGAACATCTGAAAAAACTAAACTTGGAGTCGACCAATCCATTTTTGACATATGACATTCTAAAAAAAGATTAGAAGCATTTCACATTCTCTACATTTCCTAACTCCCAGGTCTCATGAATGCCTTTTCTGATAACCCTCAAACTTTCCTCCAAAAAATTCCTTTGGCAGAAGACCAAGTATGAGAAATATCAGTCAGCTGGATTCTGTTCTGAAGAAAAGGGAGTGTTTGTCCATATCAGTTACAGCTTTAACTGTGAGCTACATCTGTGGCATCAAAAGTGCCTAGAGACTTCTGTTTAAGCCTGTTCCCTAATTCATGGGTATGCTAAGTGATATGCAAATCAGGCACCAGATACTGTTACAATTACTATTACAATTGACAGAATAGGATTTAGTTCAATAAAAATATCCCTTGAGAAGTAGGAGATGAAGCAAAACTAGAATTTTTGTAGATTTTAGCTATAATTTATCTGTAAATAGGCTACTGATTAAAATGAAAAAAAAGAGCACCTATTAAAGCTGCTGTCAAATGTCAGTGGGAACAGAAATGGATCATAGTTCTGTATAAACTCAAGAAGAATGAAATTTGCAACACATAGTAGCATCAGAGTAGTGTCCCAGATTCCATATCAGCATCAGTGCCCCAGATTCCACATCAGGTTCTTTTTCTAACTAGGTTTGAGTTTCTACTGTGATTCTCAATCTAATGTCATGTATATTTATAATACACAGAAGCAAAAAGACATGATTAGTCACGTGTATATGGATATTGATTTGTCTCAAGTAGCGAATCGGACTGACTCTGACAACTCATGACATGCCCACATACATAAAAATACCTGGGGCCTGATTTTCATTCACATAAAGGGTAGGTCTGCAATGAAAAGAAAAATCCATGGTGCCATGTCTCAGAGCCTGGGTCAATTGGCTTGGGCTCCTGTGGCTCAGGCTCAGGGGCTAAAAATAGCAACGTAGATGTTCCTGCTCAGGCTGGAGCGCAAACTCTGGGACTCGGTGCTGCGGATATTTCTTTGTGGTGTAGATATACCTTTAGGCCCCTTTACACGACTGTGACAGTGTAAAGTGTGTGTACATTACATTAAAAGTAAGGCTGTCAAGCGATTAAAAAAATTAATTGTTTTTAATTGTGCTGTTAAACAATAATAGAATATCATTTATTTAAATATTTTAGATGTTTTCTACATTTTCAAGTATATTGATTTCAATTACAACACAGAATACAAAGTGTACAGTGCTCACTTTATATTTATTTTTTATTACAAATATTTGCACTATAAAAAAAAGTATTTTTCAATTCACCTAATACAACTATTGTAGTACAAGCTCTTTATCATGAAAGTTGAACTTATAAATATAGTCTTATGTACAGAAAAATGCATTAAAAAATAAAACAACAAACTTTGGAGCCTACAAGTCCACTCAGTCCTACTTCTTTTTGAGCCAATTGCTCAGACAAACAAGGTTGGTTACAATTTGCAGGGGATAATGCTGCCTGCTTCTTGTTTACAATGTCACCTGAAAATGAGAACAGACGTTCACATGGGACTGTTGTAGCCAGCATCGCAAGATATTTCTGTGCCAGATGCACGAAAGATTCATATATCCCTTCATGCTTCAACCACCATTCCAGAGGACATGTGTCCACACTGATGACAGGTTCTGCTTGATAACACTCCAAAGCAGAGCGGACCGACGCATGTTCATTTTCGTCATCTGAATCAGATGCCTCCAGAAGATTGATTTTCTTTTTGGTGGTTCGGGTTCTTTAGTTTCCGTATCTGAGTGTTGTTTTTTAAGACTTCTTAAAGCATGCTCCACACCTCGTCCCTCTCAGATTTTGGACCGAACTTCAGATTCTTAAACCTTGGATTGACTGCTGAAGCGATTTTTAGAAATCTCACATTGGTATCTTCTTTGCCTTTTGTCAAATCTGCTGTGAAAGTGTTCTTAAAATGAACATGTGCTGGGTCATCATCCGAGACTGCTATAACATGAAATATATTGCAGAAAGTGGGTAAAACAGAGCAGGGGACATACAATTCTCCCCCAGGAGTTCAGTCACAAATTTAATTAATGCATTATTTTTTTAATGAGCATCATCATCATGAAAGCACGTCCTCTGGAATGGTGGCCGAAGCATGAAGGGGCATATGAATGTTTAGCATATCTGGCATGTACATACCTTGCAGTGCTACAAAGGTGCCATGCGAATGCCTGTTCTCACTTTCAGGTGACATTGTAAACAAGAAGCAGCCAGCATTATCTCCTGTAAATATAAACAAATTTGTTTGTCTTAGCGATTGGCTGAACAAGAAGTAGGACTGAGTGGACTTGTAAAACTTTAGAGCCTACATTGTTTTGTTTTTGAGTGAAGTTATGTAACAAAAAAACCCTACATTTGTAAGTTATGCTTTCACGATAAAGAGATTGCACTACAGTACTTGTATGAGGTGAATTGAAAAATACTATTTTTTAATAATTTTTAAAGTGCAAATATTTGTAATAAAAACAATAATATAAAGTAAGCACTGTACACTTTGTATTCTGTGTTGTAATAGAAATCAATATATTTGAAAATGCAAAAAAAATCCAAAACTATGTAATAAATTTCAATTGGTATTATATTGTTTAACAGTGCAATTAATCATGATTAAATTTTTAAATCGCGATTACTTTTTTTGAGTTAATCACAAGAGTTAACTGCGATTAATTGACAGCCTTCATTTAAAGTTAATTAAATTACATTTGCACCCATTTTAAGGCACATTTATGTTGCCAGAGCAGTGTAAAGAGGTCTTGGTTTGAAGAAGAATAAGGCTCACTGAGAAGAAATAAAATGCCCCAAAGGAAGGGGTGGAGAATGGGAGGGATATTAGCAATTGCCCACAGCAACTAAAACACTGATTAATTTAGCAGTTAGACATTTGGTCAATACTTGGAACATGTACTGCATTAAGTTGCATACTGACCAATAGTGAGCTCATATCAAATTGAACTAAAAACAGTATCACAAACAATGATCTCCTGGACAATGATCCCACACTTTCACAGGCCTTGGGTGGCAGGCCAGTCCTCGCCCACAGACAACTGCCAACCTGAAGCATATTCTCACCAGCAACTGCACACCGCACCATAGTAACTCTAGCTCAGGAACCAATCCATGCTACAAACCTCGATGCCAACTCTGCCCACATATCTACACCAGCGACACCATCACAGGACCTAACCAGATCAGCCACACCATCACCGGTTCATTCACCTGCACATCCACCAATGTAATATACGCCATCATATGCCAGCAATGCCCCTCTGCTATGTACATCAGCCAAACTGGACAGTCCCTACGGAAAAGGATAAATGGACACAAATCAGATATTAGGAATGGCAATATACAAAAACCTGTAGGAGAACACGTCAACCTCCCTGGCCACACAATAGCAGATCTTAAGGTGGCCATTCTGCAGCAAAAAAACTTCAGGACCAGACTTCAGAGAGAAACTGCTGAGCTTCAGTTCATCTGCAAATTTGACACCATCAACTCAGGATTAAACAAAGACTGTGAATGGCTTGCCAACTACAGAACCAGTTTCTCCTCCCTTGGTTTTCACACCTCAACTGCTAGAACAGGGCCTCATCCTCCCTGATTGAACTAACCTCGTTATCTCTAGCTTGCTTCTTGCTTGCATATATATACCTGCCCCTGGAAATTTCCACTACTTGCATCCGATGAAGTGGGTATTCACCCACGAAAGCTCATGCTGCAAAACGTCTGTTAGTCTACAAGGTGCCACAGGATTCTTTGCTGCTTTTACAGTATCACAAACAGTAAACCTTTAATTCTAATATCAAACACTATTGAAAAATCAGAAGGGAGAATGTAGAAGACTTTAAAAAAAAACACTAAAGGTCTGATTCTACAGTGTTAAGCTTTGTTATTAGTTTAAGTGCAATGTTCTTTTATTGTCACAACATTTTGTTCCAGTATGGATTAATCAGAAAATATTTTGTGCCTACCTAAAGTGCAGGCTATGCTTTCTACACAAGCAGTGTTGAAAATACGTCTAAGTCTACACATTTGATTAGAAAAATAATGATTAAAGGTCAAAATGCTGGCACTCTCCACTGGCTGAACATACACAATTTCTATTAAGATTAATGGGAGTTATGAAAGACCATTATGAATGATGATGAGGAACTAGACACTATAAAATGATTTTGTAAATATATATATATAACTCCAGAGATCACATTCTGATGTGATGACTGCTAGGCAGGAAAAGGCACTGGTGACTAAACTCAGAGAATACACAACAAAAATTTTAGATTACTAAAAGCTTTGAAAAATAACTATTTAGAACAAGCACATGAGATATAATCTTACTAGCATATATGTAGGCATGTCATTCATAGCGTGGTCTTCAAAATCCAATGTAAAGTTTGAAATATAAGAACAGATGGTTTGATGTTCCACATTGGAATATTAGTTCAAATCTAGTGTCCAGCATTCAGCAATATTCAATGTCTGATGCTTTTGAGAAAGGTAACCACACTGGCCTACCAAAATGCATAGTTAATTGTGCAATATTTGTATATAGCAGGAAAAAGTCCTTCCTGAGCCACATGATAAGTTTATTCCATGAAGCAAAAAACTTGATCACGCTTATCATCATTTTAGCTTGCATGAACAATTTAGAGATTGCAATTTGGTGTTATCTCCCTGGAAGGAGAAGAGTAAGCTAAATAAAACCTATAACTAGCTTTATTACTATTCTTTAGTATCTGTATAGAAATAGAAAAAAAAAACACTAAATAAGGGGTCTAATTCAAGTTGAGTTAAAGTCAATGGGAATCTTTCCATTGAAACACCATATTAAATGTTCCACCAGGAGGCATTAAATGTTCCACCATCTCTGGAACAGACAATTAGACTGAGCTGGATAACTAAAATAATTAATAATATTTTAATAGACAAATGTAAAATACATACTTTTTGTATTTAAGAACTCCACATGGTCTCCTCCCACCACCACCTTCACTACCACTCTCAAACAGGAAAAATACAAAGAATTTTCTCCTGTCTGTTGTATTTAATTCATCATCCCTTTTTTCTCCTTTGGTACAAGCTGATTCCATAGTACTTTCAGGGGATGTGATTCTTCCACGAAACCCCTGGGGCACAGAATGGTTATGCAGGCTGAACCACTTTCATGTAGAATGATTATTAAACTAGGAAACAGAGGAGTGAAAACAAATGCTGGCTTCCTTACTTTGGCTTTGAACTTGCACTGTGGTGACTATCTTGCTAGATGGAGCCCACAGTTAATTGGGTGGTTGGCTTAGTGGCCTAAGCATCAAGTATGAAATACTTGCATTTAAAGAAACTCCAGATTTGAATGTTCCATAATCTTTCATTCTCCCAAGGTGTTAAATTGAGTATCACAAAGTTTACTTAGTTGAGTCTTTTGGGCAATGGGGTTTTGCCTGCTGTCTTTGGACATTAAAGACTCTGAGGTATTTTAGTAAAAGCAGTAGCTTATCCTGATGTCCTTGCTCAAGAATTTCTCTTTCAACTTATTTTCTGTTCATCTTGGTGAGCACTGGGTGTCCATCCATCCATCTGCCTTTCTCCATCCCAAAGGTGGCTCCATTTTAGTGTTTCCTCCATGTATACAAAGGGCGAACTTCTGGTAGGATGACTGCCTGAAAATCCACGTACTTTGGAGAAGGATTAGAGCAACGGTTTCCACTCCCATTAAAAACCTACAGCGAGGCTGCTCTAAAGGTCGTCTAACACAGGAACTAAGGAAGGGCATATCTGGCAGGGTTCTAGGATTTAGTTGGTGTATGTACTTCCCCTGGCCTGCAATAGAACCAATGCATACTGCCACGCAAGCGGGATGATTCCTTCTCAGGGCAGGAATACTCTGCATATGAGGACCTATCTGCCCAGAATACATTCACACTTTATGGCTACTTTTGCAGTATATGGTGGCATTGATGCATTAGGCTGAAACTTGGTTCATGGTTTGTAAAATGCTTGTTATTTTTAGGGTAAAGGATACTATATACATTTAAGATGCTATCAGTACTGTTTATTACCTGTAACTTGAAGTCTCTGAATTTTTTTTTACACAGATCCTCGTCTTCACCGTGTCTCAAAGATCCAGAAGCTGTTAAAACAGTTGACACTAAAAAAGGCTTGCAAACTTTTACATATTTGCCACAGTCATGCTGTGGTTCCATCAGTATGAGGCGGGGCTACTAATGAACTCGGCCTCAGAATTTATCCCCTGCACCTGCCTAGTAGTAGAGAGTTGTGAAAGCTCCTGAAGAGAAGGGAGAGGGAGAGCGTAACCATCCAGGAGAGAAATTCAGAGCTCTTATTGCAAGTGAGTAATAATAGTTTCTGTCACAAGCTACACTGAACACAGCGCATGACAAAGCAAGATAAAATATCGGTGCATGTTATGAATGCATGTGACTCTCTAGTCAACTCTTTCCTGAAGGATACCATCCCTGGGTTCATTCAATGATGTAAAATTATAAATTACTCATGTCCCCGGCTCACTGAATAGGCAGTGTGTATACCATCCACCTAGCAGACTTTGGCGTCATTATGACATATGAAGTGAAAGTTGGTAACAAAATCAAAGTTTTTACAGCATGGCTAAAATCTTGGCACTAAATCTAGCCCAAGCCTATGCAAGTTGAAAGCAAATGTATATATCTTAAATGTATTTCTCCAACAGCAGTGTACATGATGTTTGGGTGAATATAGGTTTGTTCACTCTGCAGAAACATTTATGCATGGGCTTAAAGACATAAGGTGAAATCCTGGCCCCCATGGAAGTCAATGGGAGCTTTGCCATCAACTTCAATAGGGCCAGGATTTCACATTTGGTCACATGGGAAAGGGAAAAAATTATCCTAAAAATGACCAGCAGCCACACCAACCACATGCAAGCTGCCATGAGAGAAGCTGCAGGAACCTGCATCGTGCTGAATGATGTGATGACTCTGAGCCAGCCCAACTCATGTGGTCTTGGCCTATGACAACAGGATGTCTATTGCACTGGATACAGCTAATACAAAAGCAAAGTACATGTTGCTGCCTGCACCAAACAGGCTTTGTGCGATATTGCCAGAATTTGGTGAGTAGCTGAGACAGTTGCATATTCAGTAAGTGACTTCATATTTAGAGGAGTACTTGGTACTCACATCTCCCTCATTTAGGCCCAATTCAGCAAAGCGCTTAAGCACAGACTTAATGTTTACCTTTGTTGAATAGGGATGAGATTACTCAAATGCTAGAAGTCATGCATGTGTCTTAATTTACTTAGATTATAAGGTCTTTGGGACCATGGCTGTATTTTTGTTCTGTGTTTGTACAGAACCTAGCACAATGGGGCCCTGCTCCATGACCAGAGCTCCTAGGCACTAGGGTAATAAAAATAATAAATAATATTAAAAATAATAATTTATAGGTGCTCTAGCTGAAGCATTCCACAGGGATAGAATCTCCAGGCAACAGGCCCCCACAGCAAGGGATAGGAGAGTCACCATAATTGCCATAATTGAAATTAACTGTATGTTGTTTCAATTAATTGTTCCAATTAGTTTCTGTTTCTTTTCAGTTATGCTTTCCTACAACAATGTCACCTGGGATGCTGCTGGAAATTGAAAAGGCTTTAACGGCCAGGCGCTCTTCAATTAAAACTCTTACTATTGCTAATTAGCTCCCTGCCATGTTTTCATTGTAACACTGAGAAGTGTTATAGGTGGAATGGATGGGGAGTTGTCATCATTACAAGAATGACATTGCATTTAGAAATTCCATTATTACAGTGGCAAAAAGGAAAAATTAATAGAAAAAAGAACTAAACTGGTGTGTTTTTAGCTGGTGAAACTTTCTGGTTCTCTTATATTATCTCAGCACAATGGTATGATATTTGGGTTGCAAACAATGCAGGAGAACTTTAAACCCTTGGTCCCTCCATCCACCCCAGCAAACAGCCAGCCAAACCAAACAAGTCCAAAAACTCTTTTCAGTAGTCCAGATCCTGAGATCCCATCTCAGTTTTTTACTCAAATAGACTGAGTAAGGGAAGGCAGGGTCTTCGCCCAGTTAAAATAAATCAGTGTTTACTAGATACTTATTTTTGTTTGTTTATGTACAAAATCTAAATTTGAGGACTAATTTCAAATTCAACTTTTTTTTCCTGCATCTCAAAGCAAATTTACACAGGAAATGGATACATTACTGAAATAGTTTTTAGTAAAGAGTCCCCCAGAGTTGATGCTGAAAATGGGAAAGAACAGAAAAACTTTGCCTAATGCTGTGGAAGCATGTGGTTGAAACTGGATGCTTTGAGCCAAAACTTACAGGTATTCATAAATGCAGGTATACATACCACAATGTCATTTACATTGCAAGGCCAAGAAGCACCAACATTTCAAGAGAATCTGACTTGTTGCTACGTCTTATCTTCAAGTTCAGCAGACACCTCAGAACTAAGTTTAGTTCATGAAAGAATGTGTCTGCCTGAATGACAAGAGGTTGCTTTCAACCGCTAGCATTGCATAAGAAGCAGACATTTTTCTTCATCCTCTCCATTAGGAACCCAGACCCACATTCTCAAAGATAGTCAGGCACTTATCTCCCATTGAAATCAAGAGGAGTTAGTCATCTAAACACCTTTGCGGGTCTGGGCCCCGTGCTTTGGTCTTCTGTCCCTGCACCTTGATCTGAAATAGCCCATATCCATTGACCTTTAATCCATTGACATTATAAAGACCACTTCTATTCCTATGCTTTTGGGCAGTTTAGCATGCATAGGGGCTGGGATTGGTGGTTTGGATGTCTTTTTTTCCCATCCTGGTATTGGGAAGGCTGCTGCATTTGTTGTATGTTTGAGTGTGATTGTATTTTTTAATATCTGGCAAAGGCATGGAGGTGTTTAACATTTTATATAAATTCAAATGAATAATAGTATTACAACATGTGCACCCTGGGGATGAATGTGTGGTTGTGCAGACCGTGTCGACAGGTGAGCTTCCTCAAACATGGGATGCTGTTCTGGGAAGGAGGACAGCTTAAAAGGGATGGTGTCCGCCTCACCATGAAAGAGAAGAGCATCTTCACGTACCGACTCACCCACCTAGTGAGGAGTGTTTTAAACCAGGATCAAAGGGGGGCAGGCGACAAAATTCCATAGGTAAGCATAAAAAAAAGATGACCTTAACAGAGTGCTAAATATTGGGGAGGACATGGAAAATTACAGCAGGGTCGTAGGAGCAACAAGAGAGAAATCAGTGGAGGAATCGCCCCAACATTTTAGATGTCTATGCACCTTTGGAGGACACTTTGCATACACTTTGGAGGACAACACGAGAATTCAAAATGACCGTGACAAATTAGATAATTGGTCTGAAAGCAATACGATGAAATTAAATAAAGACAAGTGCAAAGTACTAAGGAAAGAAAAACCAAATGCCCAGCTACCACATAGGGAATAACTGGCTAGGTGTTAGTATTGCTGAAAAGGATCCGGGAGTTATAGTGGATCACAAATGGAATATAAGCCAATAATGAGTTGCAGTTCTCTAAAAGGCTAATATCATTCTGTGGTGTATTAACAGGAGTGTCATATGTAAGACCTGGGAGGTAATCATCCTGCACTGCTTGGCACTGGTGAGGCCTCAGCTGGAGTACTGGCCCCGATTCTGGGTGCCACAGTTCAGGAAAGATGTGGATAGTAGACAGAGTCCAGAGAAGAGGAACAAAAATGATAAAAGTTTAGAAAACCTGATCTCTGAGTAAAGGTTAAATAAACTGGGCATGTTTAGTCTTGAGAAAAGAAGACAGAGGGGAAATTAAAATAATTGTCAAATATGTTAAAGGCTGTTATATAGAGAACTGTGATCAATGGTTCTCCGTGTCCATGGTATGTAAGACAAGAAACAATAGACTTCATCTGTGCCAAGGGAGATTTAGGTTAGATATTAGGAAAAACTTTCTAATGATATGGGTAGCTAAACTCTGAAATAAGCTTACAAGGGAGTTGTGGAATCCCCATCACTGAAAGTTTATAAGAACAAGTTGAATAAACATCTCTTAGGGATGGTCTAAGTTTACTTGGTCCTGCCTCAGCACAGTGGTTGGACTAGATGATCTTTTGAGGTCCCTCCCGGCCCTACATTTGTATGGTGTCCCTAGCCTCTGTTTGCCAGAAGCTGGGATTGGGTGACAGGGCATGGATCACTTGATGATAACCTGGGTGTTCAATCCCTTTGGGGCCACTGTCAGAGGACAGGATACTGGGCTTGATGGACCTTTTGTCTGACCCAGTATGGCCGTTCTTATGTTCTTATGATCCTTTTATGAATTAAACTAAAATTGGTACTGACACTATTCATTCACCGCATGAGCTGTTAAAAATGTATACACATGCATGAGAGTTAGGGGATGATCCTGAGAGGGACTGAACATCTGCAGCTTCCCCTGACTTCTAAGAGAGTTACATGGCTTTGAATTCAGGGCATGATCATGTGAATTACACACCCTTAGAGTGAAGTGTACAACTCCAGGCAGCAGAATTCCTGAAGATCTGCACGGTAGCATTATTGAGCATCCCACCCTGCAGTGAGTTATATAAGCAGCTACTGTTTGAGCAAGGACAGAGCATCACCTCCATTTAGCTCAAGGCCAGAGGGTTGCCTGCAAGTTGTGGAGAGGGGTAGGGCTTGTGATCTCATTCCACTCAGTAGCTGCTTATATAACTCACTGCAGGGTGGGATGCTCAATAATGTTACCGTGCAGATCTTCAGGAATGATAGGTGAGGCAGCCTTTGTTACCCCTTCTTCTCATTCTCTGTCTGGTTATTGATGGCAACAGTAGCCACAACATATTGAAGCCCTAACTGAAGAACAACATTGGCTAAATATCCATATTATTTCCTTCACAGCCATTGCTTATGATGTTGTATCATAGCAACACTGTTTATGGCATTTATATAAACCCCAGTTAATCAACCTTCAGTTAACCAAAATTCCTGGTGAACTAAGGATCAGTCATGCTTCTCTATCCTAAACCCTTTTTCCCTAAAGGTTTCTCATGACTCTGAAACCCTTAGGAAAAACAGGGCTATACTGTGCTTGAAATAAACAGTTTTTGCAGTTGATCAAACATCTGATCTTTGCTTTAATGAGCCTCAAGCACTGTTTATTGCTCTGTTTCAGTGCTGTTAATGTGATCCATGGAATAGCGTCAATCACTGATGAAACAGCAGCGTCAAAATGACCTTCGTCATGTGTTATCACAGTAAATAAGACTTTTTTTGGTCTTATTCATATTTCCAACACACTGCCAAAATATTTTGTTTTTTTTCCATCCATTGAGGTGAAAAGAGCCTGTAGGCAAAAGTGCTCCAAAGGTTGAATGCTATAATGGGAATTTCCTGAGAGGAGGCGCTGTCATATTGGTGAAGATATTTTTTAAGGGGATACCTTGCTGCCCGTGAGATATGTAGAAGACAACCCTACCAGCCACTAGTCTAACATATACACCAGGAGTCAGCAACCTTTCAGAAGTGGTGTGCCGAGTCTTCATTTATTCACTCTAATTTAAAGTTTTGCATGCCAGTAATACATTTTAACATTTTTAGAAGGTCTCTTTCTATAAGTCTATAATATATAACTAAACTATTGTTGTATGTAAAGTAAATAATGTTTTGAAAATGTTTAAGAAACTTCATTTAAAATTAAATTAAAATGCAGAGCCCCCCAGACCGGTGGCCAGGACCCGGGCAGTGTGAGTGCCACTGAAAATCAGCTTGTGTGCCGCCTTCGGCACGCGTGCCATAGGTTGCCTACCCCTGATATACACACATCACTTAGTAATTTTCTTGTCTTTGGGGAAAAGCCTGCAGCAGGAAAAGGCAATATTTGACAAATAATACACACTACCTGCACACAAAACCATTGTCAACACCCCTCTATTTGCCTACAAACTACTCCTAGAAATACAGTACAGTGGTCCCATCAGTAATTAGTGATAAGGATAAAAAATGAAAACTCTAGCAGTAGAGAGAGCCAAATTTTCACTCAACTACTGTATTTGCAATGTCTCCCGTTCTCCCACCCTGTTGGCGAGTAGACGTTGCAGAAAAAAAAAGCTGGACATGAGGTGTCATGTCACCAGATCCTGTTGTTCCCTTCCCATTTCTTTTCCTTCCCTCACAATTCCTCAATGGATCTCATTGCCAGTGCTACTCCCACTCTGTGCAGAAGTTCCTCAACTGATCCTGCTGTTTCCTCTGTAGCATGCTGTCCATATCCTAAAGCTCTGATGGCTTCCATTACTCCAGGCTTCCATTGTTTCGTTCCTTCCTTGCCCTGAAATTCCTTCAGTTCCCACTCCATCTGCAGCTTCCATCCCTCACTGAACCTATTGCATGAAATGGGACTTGCCCAGCTGTCGTTATCAGGGATGGAGAAAAGGTGGGGTAAAACTTGTACAAGTCAGCATTAATAGGCAGCAGGTTTAAAACAAATAAAAGGAAGTTCTTCTTCACGCAGTGCACAGTCAACTTGTGGAACTCCTTACCTGAGGAGGTTGTGAAGGCTAGGACTATAACAATGTTTAAAACGAGACTGGATAAATTCATGGTGGCTAAGTCCATAAATGGCTATTAGCCAGGATGGGTAAGGAATGGTGTCCCTAGCCTCTGTTCATCAGAGGATGGAGATGGATGGCAGGAGAGAGATCACTTGATCATTGCCTGTTAGGTTCACTCCCTCTGGGGCACCTGGCATTGGCCACTGTTGGTAGACAGATACTGGGCTAGATGGACCTTTGGTCTGACCCGGTACGGCCGTTCTTATGTTCTTATGTTTATGGGAAATACGTTCACATGGGGGATGGGAAACAAAGGCTTCATGTAATGTAGAACTTCAAAACCTTAGATCTCTGCAAGTATTACAGATCAATGGCCAAAGTGCACATTGGTACGAGAGAGAAAGGGCAGAGATAACATCCTTTACCATAACAGTGTCTAGGTTCTTTGGTATATTTATTTACCATTGAGGTCTCCTTTAAACCTCATGTGCATGCCTCATTTAGAGATTGTGCTGTTTTGTACATGAGCTAGAGACCTTACAATGTGTACATTTTGATAAATCGTTAAATAAATACTGTTTCAAAAAGAAGTACTCATTACTTGCAGAATGTTTAGTATTGTGTGTCCTGATCCAAAACACTATAGACTAAAGCCCAGATCCTCAAAGGTATTTAGATACCTAACTCCCATGTAAATCAGTGGGAGTTAGGGGCCTAAATATCTTTCATAATCTGGGCCTAAAATGTCAAAAGACTCTCCTAAACTCCACCTGCAATAACCATACCCATAGAACAGTTCACTGCATGCATAATGCTTGTTTGTGTGCACCAAGCTGATCTTTTGTACATGCAGATGTAATACCATACATGCCTTTCTCACAGCTCTTTGTCTCAGCTTGCTAGTGAGCTTGGTGTGCTGGAACACACTCATTATTTTTAAAATTCAAGGTTATACGGTATCCCCTGGAGGCTCAGCATTGAGTAAGATCTTTCAGGGGACGTGATTCTTCCACGAAACCCTTGGGGCACAGAACGGTTGTGCAGGCTGAACCATTTTCATGTTGAGTGGGGCAATGGTTCTGCCTCCTAAACCTCTTTGGCATGATTTAGGGCACAGGTAGGGAACAGTCCCTGTGCTTCCTGGGTCAGACACTGCAATTGTGACTAGCCTGGGTGCAGAATATACAAAAATGGGAGGTTGCAAGAACCCTCCTATACACACGACACATGCTACCCTCCCAGCAGACATAAGCTAGATAATAATAAGAATCTGAGATATTTTTAAAATTAAACTGAACTAAATTTGTAATAAATTAGCAACATACACTAATAATTGCATTCAATAAGGTTTAAAATATAAGTTGACATTTACAGTCACTCCATGTGCTGTGAAAGGGCCAGAGCTAAGTGCCACCCAAAAGCTTTTGCTGAGCAGCAGCACCATATAGTGGAAACTGGCGTCCTATTCCATAGCATATGGGGCCAAGTTCTGCTCTCAGTTACTCTGGTATCATTAAGATCAGTTTGGCTTACAGAAAAGCCACTCTGCAGACGTTCTGCAACAGGAGTCTTGGTTCTAATTCTAAGTTCTAATTAAATTTTAATACTTGGTCCTGCCACGAGTGCAGGGGACTGGACTAGAAGAGCTCTTGAGGTCCCTTTCAGTCCTACGATTCTATGAGTCTATGATTCTTGGGGGCATTCGGTGAGGTTCTTAAGGGAATGTCTTTGGACTGAGCACTCGTCTCTGAGAATGCATCCAGGCATAGATTATTCCTGTGTGTTGGTGGGGAAAGGATGGGCTATGTGTGGGGCTGCTGTTGGCGAGGATACGGGACACATACTAATGCTGTTTTCACCATATACTGTTTGTGTGCCCGTTTTGAGCACCTTTTCATGTAGTTCCAGTAACTGCCCCTTGATTTAAAATATAAAAGTTGGCAAGTGATTATAATGTACTCTAATGGCTTTGAATATTTCCTTGGGAAGCAGCGGCCAAATTGCTTTAAATTAATTTTACCCGTAATCTCGAGAACAGTACATCATTACAGTGAGTGCCTGATAATGCCTGTCTCAGCTAACCCAGGTGTTTCATTACAGCCTTCTCTTTTCACATCATAACTTTTGAAAAACTCTCCTTCCTGGCTGGAAGTTTGCATGCTTGCTGTCAGCCCAAAGGAGAACTCTTTCTTTTCCTTTTTAAAATTTGTAGTAAATAAACTTTAATATGTGAAGTTGATACTTTTGGAATAAGGTTCTTAAGGCTTTCAACTTAGTCAGAGGACTTGGTATGGAGGCACACACTGGTATTCATTGCGCATGCTGGACTTCAGCTAGCTCAAAGTTAAAAGTTCAACAATTCTTTTTTCAAGAAGAAGTGCAAATAGTGAGGCAGAAAGCAAAGATTCTAATTAAATTTTACAGAAGAGGTACTTGAAGAACTGGTATTGTGGCCACAACATGTCTGAGAAGGGTTACGGTATACCTACCTCAAACCAGAGCAAAGGAACCTGCACCAATGCCATTTTACCCTGCATTTCAGACTATAAACATAGGCTGCCTGCATATCCAGTTTGGTCATTTTGGCTACAGACTAAATGTTTCTTCTGAACTTGTTAATGTTTTTAGGAGCGCTGTAAAACTGCATTATTGCTCCTCAGCCCAAGACTGTGAAATCACCCCCGCTTTTAAAACCGGATCGTCCATGCACATCTCCCACCAAGGAGAAAGGGATGCCACAACTGCAGAAGCTAGTACTGACTTGGTTGTATTAGCAGTTGCAGAACAGCTCTGCTGAACCTAGCCCCAACCTCCTTGATCACAACTTACTCATCTTCTGCTGTTTGAAATGCACACAGTGCATTTATTCAGCTTGTGTGCAAAGACTAGGATTTGGCCCTGACAGAAGACTCAGGCTCTTTCTAAAATGAAAGAAGGCAGAAGAGGTTGGACCTTTGTAGAGGTTGTGATGAAGCCAGAGTTGGTTGGAGAATGTATTGTGGTGGGTGATCCTAGAGGCGGGGTAGGACTGTTTTAAAGTCATTGAACATGCTGGGTTATCTCAGCCATTGATTTTGCTGTTTTAATATTGGTTACAACTGTAGCAGGCTGCTGAGAGCAAACTGGCCATTTTTTTCAAATTATTAACTGAAGAAGAGAACACACCCCTCCTAATCTGTTGTCTTGAATATACTTATCTCCATCAGATAACACTCTGAAAGAGTTCAGCACTAAGCATGTTAAAAACCTGGAAGAGAGCCATCTAAAACAGTCGGTCAAGAGTGAAAATATATACAGCACTCATCTAGGCCATTAGCTAGAGATCACTCATTCTTTGCAGATTCACAGGTTTAATGTGCCTGCTGTATATTGGAACTGTTTGGGCCAGTTCCTCAGCCCCAGCTCCATACCCTTTGTACTGCTCCCATGATGCAAGAGGTATAGATATATGACCAAATAGAAGTAGGGACTCTTCTTGCATGGGAGAATCTCTGGATGGGGTATGGCTGATGTACCAGACTCTACACCCCACACTTTTAGCCTCCCTGGACTATAGGGTGTTCTTGGTTCGCCATGGGTAGAAGGGGGCATGGCCAGAACATGCTGCACTCTAGGTATCCTGGGCTAGCAGCAAATCACAAATTAGGGAAGCCTTCAGGATACTTTAATTTGCACTGGGGTGGAGGTAAAAAGTGGGCACTGCCCTCAGGATAGGGAGCAGGAGGAGAGTTGGGGAAAAACCATCTATACTCTCTCCTTAGGTGCACCCTGTGGAGCACGGGTACATCTGAGGATCTGGTCCATAGGATCTGATTCTCCTGCATCTACTGGGCTAAATCAAGAGTTAAGTTCATGTATATCAACTGAGTTGGAGTGGCATGAAATTACTTTGTCTGAAAGGAGAATCAGGCCTAGACTCTTCACACTGTATTAAATATATTGCTCTGTGTGTTTGTGAATATATAAGAGTGGTGCTATTGCATCCATCCATTATAAACTGCTTTCAGGGGGTTATATACACCAGACAAAGGTATATATTTCAGCTTGGAAGTTATTGGTCCTGCAAATTTTAGCTCCAGAATTTTGGTTTTAATTTTCTTTAAGTTTGTTTGGTATGGTGGTTTTTGTTTTATTTTGCTTTTAGTTAGAAGTAATCTTTAAAATTAAAATATTAAAAGTATTTAAAAGAACTTTGCTAGCAAGCTGTGAAAATTAGAGCCTGCAGGCACTGACTTTTTCATGACATTACTTAGTATACGTGTATTAACATCTTGCTGGCTGTGCAATGTGTTATGCATTGACATAATACACTGTATGAGCTACAGCACTTGTTAGAATAGGAGATGGGCAGGATGGGAGAGTTTATAAAACACAATAATGGAAGCCTAAAGGCTTAACACAAGGAAAAAGACAGCACCAAGTCAAAATATAATGAAACATTTAAAAAAATTGTGCTGAAGGCAGGGCAACTTGGAAGAATTGAAACAAAGAAAAATTAAATTGAAAATAGAAGAGAGGGGAGATTGGAAGGACTAGATATAGGCCAAGCACCAAGGAATGCGGACATATAAAAAGGGAGTTAAAAAAGCAAAAGGAAATACTGCTAGCTAAGGAGTGAAAGGCAGAAAGAAAAGTAAAACATTCAGCTCCTGAGCACTCTGCTTCTAGAGGTGCCATCTTTCACACGAGACGTAAAAGCAAGGTCCTGACCACTCATGGCCATCAAAGATGGTACAGTTTGTAAGAGCAGGAGTCTGATGCAATATCAAATGCTTTTGTAACTTTTTTCTTTTTAATTTTATCTAGATTGAGAAATTAAATTTTACATCTAATTTGGTTTCTGATCTCAGACAAAGAGATATAAGGCTGAGCATAGGCTTTGGCAGGGGAGGATTGGCTCCACTGTGGGGAAGGGGTTTCAGGTACCACCTCCACAGACATCTGACCAAGAAGATAGTGCTCTCAAGAAGTCTGACATTACATTGCTCTACAGCCAAAATGCTTCTGAAATAAATGTAGTCAAACTTTACTAATTCTGGGTCACTGAGAATGAAAATGATGCTTAAAATTGTTGATTGTCTCTAGTTTTCAAGATATGCTATTGGGTCAATATATACGACCCTTGACTTGGGAATGGCAGAGGATAAGTGAGTTATAAAGGGAAGGAATCTCAATTTAAACCAGAAATGACTAAAATACATCTTTGACTGGATCTATGAATAAATCTATGACTGGGTTTGGACAGTACTTGCTTTTTAGGCAAAACAATGAATGATGCAATCTGAAGCTGGTATTGCGTCATACATGATATGAATTGCATCATGGTATTCCTAGAAGTCATGGATGATGCAATCATAACGAAGCTTACATCACTCTGCTGAACAAATTGCCCTATATCAGCTCTAGAAATCATACAGTGTCGTGCTCTCTTATTTGTCAGTGTTTGATTTTGCAAAGGGACACATTTCTGTTTAGCCAAAGTGAGCAGAGATGCCTCATACTTGTGTGAACAGTGCAGATAACTTCTGCTATGTTTGTGGTGAAGTGACTTTTGCATCACAAAAGCGCAGTATAACCACTATGGTTAAGAAAGCCTATCACCTTTATTTTGGCTGCAAAATTGGAGATCAGGACAAGAGGTGGGCCCCACACATATGCTGCAACACTTGTGCAACAAATCTTCGCCAGTGGTTGAACAGGAAAAGGAAATCTATGCCTTTTGCAGTGCCAATGATTTGGAGAGAGCCAACAGATCATACCAGCAATTGTTACTTCTGCATGGTGCCTCCAGTTGGGAAAGGTGTGTCAAAGAAGAAAAAGTGGACTGTGCATTATCCAAACATTCCATCAGCTATACACCCAGTACCCCATGGAGAAGGACTGCCGGTTCCTGATGCACCAGAATCATTCTCACTTGAGTCAGATGAGGAAGAGGAAGAAACTCCTGGTCCTGAACCATCAATGTCACAGGACCCACATTTTCTCCCATCCTCCTCCTCTGAACCACACCTCAGAACACAAGGTGAACTGAATGACCTTGTCAGGGATTTGGAACTACCCAAGAGTAAGGCAGAGCTGTTGGGCTCCAGACTACAGCAGTGGAATCTCCTGGCAGGTGATGTTAGGGTTTCCATGTTCCGTGACCATCAAAAGGATCTTGTCCCATTCTTCTTCATGGAAGGTGATCTTGTAGCCTGCAACAACATCGATGGTGTGATGGCAGCCCTCAACATTGTTCACGATCCAGATGAGTGGAGACTGTTCATTGATTCATCGAAGACGAGTCTTAAAGCTGTTTTACTGCATAATGGCAATATTTTGCCATCAATTCCAGTTGGTCATGCAGTCCATAGGAAGGAAACCTATGACAACATGAAACAACTTTTGAAGTGCATAAACTATGACCAACATCAGTGGCAGCTTTGTGGCGATTTGAAGGTTGTTGCTCTCTTGCTTGGTCTGCAGACTGGATACACAAAGTACTGCTGTTTTCTCTGCGAATGGGATAGTCGTGCAAGAGATTCCCACTACATCAAGAAAGATTGGCCACTCCGACAGTCATTGGAGCCTGGGAGGAAAAGTGTTGAGCATCCACCACTTGTTGAATCAAGGAAGATTTTGTTACCACCCTTACACATCAAGCTGGGTCTGATGAAGAACTTTGTCAAGGCCATTGACAAAACACAAGCAGCTTTCAAGTACCTCCGTGGAAAATTTCCAAGGTTAAGTGAAGCTAAGATAAAGGAAGGTGTCTTTGTTGGTCCTCAGATTCGTGAACTTCTTCGAGATGATGCATTTGACCATGCACTGCGTGGCAAGGAAAAGACGGCATGGAAAGCCTTCCAGTTAGTGGCAATAAATTTTCTCGGAAACAACAAGGCAGACAACTACAGGTTGTTGGTGGAAAACCTCCTCAGGGCATACAAAAGCCTTGGTTGCAACATGTCACTAAAGATACATTTTTGCACTCTCATCTAGATTTTTTTCCACCGAACTGCGGAGCAGTGAGCGACGAGCACAGTGAGCGATTTCACCAGGACATTGCAACAATGGAGAAACGCTATCAGGGCAAATGGAGCCCATCAATGCTTGCAGACTATTGCTGGACAGTGACAAGAGATGCTCCATTTAATGAATACAAGAGACAAGCCAAGAAGCGCCGAGTAGACACTGAATAGGACTAAACTATGTACATAATAGTTTTTTGCCTTTTGTTTCATAATAAATTTTATTTATATAACCCTTTTGCTGATTTGTAAAGTGTTACATAAACAGGACAGGTGAAATATTATCATGTAAAGCAACCATAAACACATGAAAAGACCTAGGTTTACAATTTATGATTAAAACTCTACTATCTACACAATATACATAGACATAAAATGTAAAAACTTAAATACCTTAGAAACAGTAGCCAGTTGTTTTAATTGTCATATTTGAATTCAGCACATCAAAATACATAATAAATAGCACATTTTATTTCTGAAGCAGACGACTTCTCAAAAATTGTAGACCAGTGTTATCTCAGCCTCTAACTGTTGTGTAGCACTACTGAATTTGTAACCTGCAGACAGAAGGGCAAGAACTCCTTTAATGACAGGTCCCTGTCTGGGGCTTGAGATGAAAATTCTTTGTAGAGTTCCTGGATGGACGGAGGAGACTGGCTTATGATGTAACTTTCCTCAAGCCCATGGAAAAGATATCTACAGACTCCCTCATAAAGCTGTAAATGCCAGCTGAGGAATGTAAAAAGTCTGCCAGAACAGGCAGTCAGGGGTTTGGACAATCTTACCCTGGAGAGAGCATAGAGAATAGCTTTGTAGAGTTAGGAATGTGAGTGGGGCAGGCCACCATCCTCAAGCATACCCCTTCGTGGCCCTGCAGGTTCACAGTCCTGAGCTCCCACTGGATGCTTACAGTCGTTTACTCAGACTCACAAACTGAGAGCAAGATACTCTTGGCGGGGTGCCATTTATTAACTCTTTCTACGGAGTACAAAAAATGCTCCTCATTAGGCTGACAAGTATCCTCTCCCACGTTCAGCGGTCCCCAGCCTCCCACCCACCGCTATAATACAAACAAGCTCATTCTCCTTAGCTCAGGAGTGCACAAGCTCAGGAGTGCTCCTGGAGCTGTGTTATAGTTCAAAAGACTCAATTCCTGACATCTGGAGCCTACTCTCTGGAGCTGGGCTATAATTCAGGCCAGCTGCATCCCAGCTTGCCCCTTTTAACTCAGTCCTTTCACCTACCAGTTTAGCCAGACCCCGGCTTCCTCCTGTTGTTGGTGTGTCTCTGTTATAAGGGAGGAGGCAGCATATATGCTGTCTTCCACTTCAGGATTTGTCCCAGCTGTCTGGGAGAGAGAGAAGTACTGCACCCACTCTGCACTAAAAAGATCCTGGTCCTAGACCCTTAAAGGGACGGTATCATGGGTTTTCCCCCAAGCACTAATTATTCCCCTGGGACCACTTCCTCTCTCCTAGTATCTGCCTCTGCCCCTTCCTACAATTCATGTATATCTAAACCCTCAAAACCTTAAAGGGCCATGCCATGGAACAGGGGTTGGCTGACCCTTAGTCCCCACTGGCCTTAAAGGGGATGGACCATCCCTGTCACAGTGAGATAAAAGGGTCAGAGTCAGTCACTATGAGTTACTCACACAGACTCCTGCATGTCTGCAAGCTCCTCAGGCTAGGATCTCTAAGAATCCTAATTCTTTTTGTGAAGAATAGCCCATGTGTTGCAAATGCATCCATTGTAAGGGTGTATCCACTCAGAGCATCTCCTAGCCCTAGAGGCACATTAGCCAAGAAACAACCTGCATTTTCTGGTTCAGTCCCATTAGCTGTGCAGATAGTAACTTAGTTGAGTCATAGATGTTGGCACATAGCTAAACCCTTGGTCTCAAGAAACTGTAGCACAGGGGTGCTGTTGTGGGTGTCTCAAAGTTTTAGACTGCATAATAAGGCTGATCCTGCATGATACTGAGTGCCTTCAAGGCATAATATCTCAGAGGCTTGGCTCATATATTGGCTAGCCCTGGTTGTTCAGACCACTGAGTTATTGGGGCAAGGAGACTGTAACAATGTGCTGGATGTATCCCAATGTAGATAATTATATTCTACCCACCTATATTTGTTCAGCCCTTCTAAAATTGTCCATGAAGTTTCAACTAGTCAGGTTTCCTTCCTGAAAACCCCCTGTAGCTGCCACTTTCCATTTCAGAGGTGATGGTATTTCGGGATGTAAAGGGCTTTGGGATGTTTTTGAATGAAAGATGCTATATAAATATATTAGGCCTAATTCTCATTTACACTAAGTGCATTTTATACCACTCTAGTAGTGAAGGTTTTGCAGTGTTGCCTAAAAGCGGTCAGTCTCTGGATTCACCTACCTTCTTCTGGCAATTTATTCCATAGCCAGATCTCCTCAGCTGAAAATGCTTTTCTCCCAGCTCTCACACACTTTCTCCTGGCCTTAGTGATCTGCATTGTCCTAGAGAAATGCGGCTATCTCAGAAGTTCAGAGACTGAAATTTGTTCTTTAATGAAGCTGGGGCTTGATCCATTAATTGCTTTGACACACAGGACCAAGGTCTTTAACTGGCACATGAAACTGACTGGGATCCAATGGAGGGACTTGAGCATGGGCATGAGATGCTCACCGCAACCTAGACCATGAAGAAAGTGGGCAGCCACATTCTGTAGCAGCTGGAGCTGTGCATCATCTTCATATTTGGCTTTAGATAGTGAATTACAGTAATCAGTCTGGAGGTGACACATGCATGGATTATTGTGGGCAGGTCCTTGTCTGGGAAGAAGGGATAATGTTTCCTAGTGCGCTGGAAGTGAAAGATGCTACCTGGTCATTCAAGTGTAATGAGGAGTCAAACAGGACTCCAAGGCTTTGTACTGCTTTGATGAATGGCAGCTTCATGCCATCAGTGGAACAGTATCTTGGCTCATTTTTAAAAGCAGCACCCCTTTCTGACCAGCATCACCTGGGTTCAGCTTGAAGAGCTGGTCTCTTGCAGGCATTCTGACATCTCGGTAGAGGCGGCAGTTGCAAGTTGGTGAATGAGATATATAATTGGGGTGCATCTGCCAATGAGAATCAGGCCCATTTCGCTCAGTTGTTCCTTGGCCTATGCAAAGGTGAATAAAAACACCTTGTGATGGGTTGTCACCCCCGGGATGCAGTCTGGGAGGTGGTGGAACTGTTGTGCCCTCTAACCATTCAGCTGGGCTGGCCTCTCTCACACTGCTCTGCTGGTGACACAGCCAGCCTCGCCAGGCCCTGTTATCACTCAACATGACAACAGGTGGTGCCCCACACTCAACTGAGCTACCTGAGTACTTTACCTAAGCCGCCCAAGGACAAACAAGAAACAACAGCCAATTTCCCAGCTTCCCAGCCTTGCACTCTTGCTGGAATATAAACCCAGAATTATACCGTCTTGCACTGCACAAGTATCTGTACAATGCAAGCTCATTAATAGATAGCTTTCCCCTCACTGGGGAAAGATATGCACACAAGCCTGTGTTAACCAAATGGAGATGTCCCAGACCCTGCACTTAAAGACACACTGATTAAGATAAAACATAAAATAAGTTTATGAACTACAGAAAGACGGATTTTAAGTGATTATAAGTAAGGCTACGTTTATGTCACGGAGGTCATGGAACCTATGACTTCCAGAGACTGCAGTGACATTCTCTGCTTCAGCCCCAGGGGCTGCAGGACTCTGGAGCGAACAGCCAATGGGGCCCTGGCAGGGTTCCAGCGACAGGCGACAGCAGCGACAATCAACAGGGGGCCCCCTGCAAAGTTCCAGCGACAGGTGACAGACTCCTGAAGGGACCCACCTCACTAAGGGTTCCAGCGATGGGCGACAGCCTTGTGGCGGGAAGAGGGGAAAGGGGGATGCCTTGGGTGAGGGGCTTGGGTGTCCCATTTTCTCTTTGGGAAATATGGTCACCCTGCAGCTCCCAGCCACTGTGGGCAGAGGGGGAACCCTGCAGCGGTGGTAGGGGAAAGCATGGAGCCGTAGCAGAAAAAGTCACAGACAGATCACAGCTTCCATGAATTTTTGTTTATTGCCCATGACCCTGTCCATGACTTTTACTAAAAATAACCATGACAAAATCTTAACCTTAATTATAAGTGATAGCAAACAGATCAAAGCAGATTATCTAGCAAATACACAAAAATGCAAACTAAGCCTAATATACTGGATAGATAAGATCTGAATTGGTAATCTCTCACCCTGACTGATGATATAAGCAGTCCACCAAGTTTTCATACACAGGCTAGAAATCCCTTTAGCCTGGGACCAGCACTTCCTCCAGTTCAGTCTTTATTCCTCAGGTGTTTCCAGGCATTCTCTTGTGTGGGGAGTGAGGTCAAGAGTTGATGTCACTCCCCACCTTATACAGTGTTATCATATGGTGGGAACCCTTTGTTCCAAGCTAAATTCCCAGGCCAGTTAATGGGAAAATGCAGTTACCAAAAAGGAATTCAGTATCATGTGGTCTTACCTGCCCTTACATGCCCTTACCTGCCTTGTTGAGTTATAGCAATCATTATCTATAGGCTGACTGGAGCATTCTCGGGAAGGCTTACCAGGTGGGGGAAGCTTCTCCTAAGGCCTTTTGTTTCCCTTCACAACCAGCTGTCTAGACTGGAAGCATCTTGCCTAGTGGGTGTCACCCAGGTGTAACCACATTTGAAATACAGATACATAGTCAATATGATAACCAGATACAAAAATGATACATGCACAGAAATAGGATAAGCATATTCAGCAAATCATAACTTTTTCATAGACAGCTCACATGACACATTTTGCACAAAATGCATCATAATTAATTATATTATAATGATACCATTATGATGAATATGGGGTGCAGTGTCACACACCTGCTTTGCTCCTGCTTGGGATACCCCAATCTTAGGCACACAGGGGGAAGCAGATACTGGATGATAGCGACTCCCCACAAAGCCCTGGTTCTGGCTCCTCCCAAACTGCTGGCCACAAGAGCAGATCAAGTTCAGATAGGGTAATAATTTGCTAGTGATCAGGACCAGCAGCAAAATACTATCCCCTGGAGCAAATAGGGAAAGCCTTGCTGAGACATGATTCCTTTCCTGTGGTGCTCCTAGAGCAGAGTAGCTCCATGGTACCCCTTATGTTGGCCGGGTGGCAAAGCCACCATCTAGCACATTGACATTATTGGTTATAAAAATATATTTTAAAACAAATCATACTACACCATCATGTTCTCTCTCTCCCCTCATAAACATTATCTATAGATATATCTCACACATACAGTTGTAAGCATGAAAGGGGATCAATTTATCAATTTGCAACAGTGCCAGTTAGATTTTAAAGCTGAAATCTAACAAACTAGGTTAGCCAATACATAAGAGAATCCAATAGGATAACCCCTTTTTATTGAGTGTATGGAACATTCACTTACTAGTTTTAACACTGGATTCTCCTCAGGGCATCTTTTAACTTGAACAGTATTGCTCAAATCAGAACATTTGCTTATTCTTAACCACCCAGCAATTTCTTAATTCACTCAGAACCGCATTAATATATAAACACCAGTTCACCACTCAAATGTAGACACTGTTAATGTGTCTACAGTGTGACACTGTCAATGTCTCTCTCTCTTTCTCACACATACACACACGTCTTATCACAGATTAGAGTTGAGACTCAGCCATTATATCAAGGTACAATGCAAATTACCAGGATTTATTATATTTACTTATGATGATCATTTCTCCATTCTTTAATACCTATCATATTGATCATACTTCCAAGGATGTACTTGTCTTCCAGGCACTTAGAAGAGTGAGGTTAGTACAGTTTGAATGGATTGATCCAAAAGGGACAAGTTTAGAATATTAAAAGCAATTGGTTAAAACAATTATTTTCAATCTCTTAGACCAATTTTATTGGAGTTATAAAGGCAGTAAAATCTAAAATACATAACTTGAGGTCTCCCTAAAGAGCATAGGCTCAGCAAGATAGCCTATTGTTATTTATATTAAAGAACAGAAGGGGAAATACAAGCTTTGAAATTAAATCTCACCACTTATTATTATTATCTTAACCCTTGGATGAGGGAAAGTCCTTTCCACATAGCTGGTCCAGGCATCAGTTGCACTTAGGATTCTACAGCTTCTTGTTGGGTTCAGTTGATCAACTCTATTGCACACATGGTTTCAGGACTTGTAGGAGGGGACCACCCTATTATTTCCATTGGACACATGCCAAGTGAGTGCTTAGGTTTTAGCTCTTTCAGTTTCACTGCTGCTTCCACTGGTACCCAATAAATGATATTGGTGTATAACAAATTTCTTCAATCCTTTTATTATCAGAGGCTTTTAAAGTTTGATTTGTTTCAAACACTGTATTTCATTATTTGCCCCTACTATCAAATGGGATCCCCCCATTTTAAACCATTTCTCTTGATATCCCAAGGTTATACCCTGGTTTATATCTTTTAACATTTCTTCTTCCTTGTGCCAGATAATTCCTGTTACTTCTAGAGTGCAACAATTAACAAAAACCAACAAAATCCTTAGAATCTTCTAAATTTGGAGGACATATTCCATACCTTCTTTGTGTACATAAGTATTTCGCCTTATTTAGGACTTACAATAGAACAAGAGACATTTTTTTCACATATAGAATATGTAGATCTTACTGCCAAGGCCAACAAATGTGTAGATTCTAAGTTAGGGTGAAAGATTATTCAGCGTATATTTGATTTACAGGAACATAATATACAGTTTATACTTTGGGGATGAAAACACTTCGCATAAGAAAGCAGCGTGTGACCCTTGCTTGGGAACTTGGGGTTCTTTTTTAGCTAGGTTGGGAGGGAGAAAGAGGTTTAATCCATATGCAAACTATGAAAGATTCTTGCCTAGGTGATTAACAGTACCCTCATTTAGCCATTTTAGTTTCTATAGTTTCTATTCTTGGGGAGAGGAACTCCCAACCTTGGCAGATCTGTAGTTCCTAAAAGTGTCTCATGTGAACCATTTTCTTACTGTCTTTATTTCTTAGGTGGATCCTATTTTGGGATAAACAGAGGTGAACAGCTTTTCTAATTTTACCTGGGCCCGTAGGAATCAGTAGCTATTAATCATTCAAGGCATATCTGTTTCATATAACCTTTACACAGTGGTGTCATCAGCATTTCAATATTCACCACCCCATATACATACAGTTACCAGGGGTGCCATTCTGTACTTAGGAAAGGCGCTAGTGCAGGACAGTGATTATTGCAAATCTTGTGTTTTGAAGAGAGTTCACTGTGCAGTTCAGATCACTGGCATTCTGCAGTTGTTGCAGCAAGTGTTGCACCTTCTGCTGCTGGCTTGTATTGCAATACATTGTCTTTCAGCATATTTTTAGTAGTGATCTTCATAACATTGTTTTTGATTTTGGAGGTGAAGAGCTAAAAATGAAAATACTGGATTTCCCCAAAGAAAGTGGCAGATTTCCTCATTTCCAGGTAATATCATTTTTATTGTCATAGGACCTGCATGGCTGCTGGACAAAGAGAACTGATTCTAGCATGCAGAAAACAAAGGATATGAATGAAATATTAGATGTGGGAATGAAAGAATTATTCACCTAATAAAATCTGATTGCTAAAAAAAGTCTTCATTAAATCCTGTCCTAAAAAATTCATTTAAAAAACATATTTTGTAGCAAGTGGATGCCCTTTCATTAAACACATACAATTCTGTCTGAAGCATTTAACAAACCACTAAAACATACAATCAATATGTCTTAGAGAAACGCTGTCTTTCTTTTTTACCGAGAAGGTGGCATTTACTCATGTCTTTCAACTGTAACCAGAGGATCAAATACATGAAACAAATTTGATGATTTCAGCAAAATGTATTGATTCCTGCAGGTCCTTGGAAAAAGTGCATTGTTTTATTTTCCATACAGATGCTTCTTACTGCATATTACTGCAAGTCAGCATGAGCATCCTATGTATATGGTATGACTGCACTGCAGAAAGGTTAAAAAAGGAGGAGAGGATTTTTGTTTTTCCCAAATATGGAAAAAAAACCTAGGTCTCAAAACATTTACATTACACAACAAATGGAGTCAAAAAGGAAACTGGACAAAAGTATCTTTTCTATTTTGTAAAAGAATTATTACAATAAGGTGCCATATAAGTAGTATTCTGTATGTTATATCTGTCTCTCTAGCAATGTCACATATAAAACATACAATCTATGATCCCCCACTTTATATAACATCACATGTTTGGTAAGAATTGGACCTCATACAAAGGAGTCCAAAGATAATGAAAAATAACACAACAATGAAAGGGTAGATACATTTCTGAAATACTTCAATCCTGGACTTTCTCCCGTCAGTTATCATGGCTTATTTCATGGAGGAGACGGAGAGTGTTCATTACTGCTCCACAACTATTATCAATGCATTCCCCATCTGCCCAATGGGAGGGAATCACCACAGGGGAATCCTCACAGAGATTTCCTCACAGAAAGTCCCTCTTGCAGCTTTTAACACAGATGGAGACATTGTAGCCTGTTAAAAAATTGTCCTCCTGTTATGTTTTTTCAACTGAAACTCCTAATTAAGAGGAAAAATAGGTCTCAGGGGAGTTAAATTTTGGTAATTCTTTATACAGCACAGGCTACATGCTGGATTATAATAAAGCTCCACCAAATATGTAAGACGGTACCAATATTAACACAATTACACCAACATTTATTGGAGGGCAAATCATATATATTCTCAATGGAGTCCCTAAGTGGCCCCTCAAGGATTGAACTCACAATGCTGGGCTTAGCAGGAAAATGCTCAAACCACTGAGCTATCCCTCCCCCAAAATCATAGGTGCCAACCTCCTCTGTTCCTGGGGGTGCTTGCCCCTGCTCTAGGCCCTACGCCTACCCCACCTCTTCCTGCCCCCATTCCACCCCCTCGCCCTACCTCCACTCCTCTCCTTCCTCCCCAGAGCTTCCTGCATGCTGCCAAACAGCTGATCATGGTGGGTGGGAGGTGCTGGGAGGGAGGAGGAGGCACTGATCCACAGGGTTGCCAGAGGTTGCTGAACACCCACTATTTTTCCCCCGTAGGTGCTCCAGCCCTGGAGCACCCATGGAGTTGGTGCCTATGAGTCAAATGTGTAGATATATAAATGTATAATAGCTTTCCTGGATTAAAGAAGAGTTTGCTTTTCTCCATACAACTCTCCATTGTATATTTATGAATGGGGTTTCTAATTATGTATCCCATATATTAATATTTTTCTCTTTGTAGATTAGAAAACCTATAGTGGATATGATAATAGCATATTGTATCTTTGGGAGATTATTTTCTGCTAACTGGATTGAGGATCAACAGAGTTTCAAAATCACAGACACTTCTCTTAGCCTGAGAACAAATTTTAGGGTAATCTGATTATGATGAAAGATTTTGGCTTAACTTTTGCAAGTGATTGTGAGCGCCCAATTTGGGACACCTTAAATTGGGATTTTCAGACGGCAGGTACTTAGCATTTTCTGTTAACCAGGCCTCCCGAAGTTGTCTCAGGTTGGGCACTAAAAATCACTCATCACTGTTGCTGAACATTTATTTAGGTCTTTAAATCCAGAGAGGGAAATGTAATTTTAATAATTTCCTGAGGTGCAGAAAATCATGAATTTCCTATAAAAGTTTCCACTGATTTAGTCCCACCCTTTCCCAGTGTTTTTTACTTTAACATTCAATTCCTTGACTAATGCAGGAAGCAAGGGAGAGAGGTAGCCTTGCTCCACCCCTTAATACTCTTGGTAACCCAGTTAACCCTATTATGATCACTTTACTACAAGTAATGTATTCTGAAAACTCACCTTTTGTACCAGTATAACTATCTAAGTCAGCAGTATGATTTTTTTTTAAATCAAAATAGTTATACCATACAATCTGTAGTGCGGCTGCAATTACGGTATATTGGTATAAAGGTGCCTTATACCAGTATATTTTATTCCCATTCCCAAACAGGAATAGCTATACTGATATAAAGCTTCTTTATACCAATATAACTGCATCCACACTAGGTGGGTTGTACCATTTTAACTAATCTGGTATAATTAAAGCAGTGCACCTTTTGTGGGGTGTCAAGCCCTTACTTAATTTGATGAATGTGAAAGAAAAAGGAAATGTAGTGATGAGTTCTTTGATTGATGAGCCCTATTTATCCCACTGAAAGCCTGACTCTGATCAATGATTGTGTATATGATGAAGAGATGTATGGCTTTTTAGGAGCCCAAATCAAAGAATTTGAAAAAACATCTCTTAAGGCATTATGTTCCATCTAAACCCAGGGAGTGTGGGAGTTTCACCTCCTGCCACAGAAAATCTTGTAGGGCTGGATCCTGGAGGAAGGAAACTCTGAAAGTTCTATTTGGTGGATGGGTTTGTTGTGTAAAAGTGCCTATTACATGTGTATATGTGCACTGGGATGCAGGGACGTAGTTTGCCTCTCCATGTCTGGTTTGCTCCTCCGTCTTAGTCAGCTGATTTGTCTCTGACTTCTTTATTGCCTACATGAGCCAGGCTGTTCTCTACGGACCCCATTTCTGAAGCAGAATGAATTTATGGAATAAAATAAGAACTGGCTTGAACTTTTGCCTGAAATTGACCCGAGCCTCAATTGTTTGAGCATTGAAACACTGAGTATAGCTTTTAATTCCTTCCGTTTGCATGGGTTGACAATACATTGCACTTAATGAAAGTCTCAAAGTAAGGTGGGATTTGCAGCTGCTGTTTAAAGTCATTCTGATAAGAAAATGAAGATAGGGTAGTTAATTAGCCACAGTATGTAGCTTGACATTTCAAGAGAATTGTCCTTCATACCTACCCGGGAGGGTGATTGAGAAACTGAGAAACCCGAGAAAAAACCTGAAAGAAACTGAGAAACCTGAGAAAAAACAGACAAACAAAAAAACTTAGATTCATTAAAGGGTGAATAGGTCAGCTGGTGATTACGTAAATATTACTCACTGAAGTTAAACATATTTAAGACAGTATATAAGCATGAAATTGTGTATTGAAGGGAGTGGAGATGGCGGTGGGGAATGTCAGGTCTGTAAAATAAATGATTAATTATGCATCCTCTTGCAGCCTGGTGATATGACCCAGGATATGAACCAAATGATTAAATCAAGTCACTTCTCACTAGACGGGAAACTGAAAATAAAACATATTGGCTCAGATCAACCGCTCATATGGAAAGAAATGCAGAAGGGAAACCACCACAATCATCCCATTCCCAGAGCTCCTCACATAGCTTCCTGTCAGAGGCTGCAGTGCTGTCCTCTCAAAGAATTGGCCTCAGTGCCCATCCACTAAACTGGCAGTCCCCCTGAGATCTGCGGAATCCCAGAGAGCCATCCATATGGAGGCTCTGTGACTCTGTGGCACCTCTGCCATCCAATAGTCCTCCAATTCTAGGCACCACTGCTCCTGTGTTGTGGCTGCCTCTTGGACACCCGGGGGCTCTTCAGAGAATATAGCAAAGGCTGTGGAGCTGGGGGTGGCTACCCCGGCTGTCGCCTGACCGCTTTTTGGCTGGGCCAAACCTGAGCTGTGCTGTGACTCCTTGTGCCAGGTCACATTACCATGCATACAATTTTTAAGGGGGTGGATGTATGGGCTCATGGGCGAGGGGGGACAGGCTGCAGCTGGGAGAATGGGTGGTGGGGGTTTATGGCTGTGTTATCTTTTGGGAGGATTCTCCATAGGGGCAGAGGGAAGACAATGTGCACCAGCCTCTCCCATTCCTGCCCTATATCTGCCCCTTCCCCATACATGGGCAGGACTCAGCTTATCTCACAAGGCAGGGTATTGTATTTACTAGTTAATTCTCTCAGTGCCATAGTGAAGTCTGGTTGAGCACAGATTAGGAGTGGAGTGGAAACATTGTACCTATAACAAGAGAGTCGTAGGACTGGTCTACATGCAGATTTTGTACCAGTGTAGTTATTTCAGACAGTGGTGTGATTTTTTTTTACTGAAATACCGAGAACCCATACTGTGAATGCAATTACAGTAACTCCTCACTTGAAGTCATCCCAGTTAACGTTGTTTTGTTGTTATGTTGCTGATCAATTAGGAGCATGCTCATTTAAAGTTGTGCAATGTTCCCTTATAACGTTGTTTGGCAGCTGCCTGCTTTGTCCACTGCTTACAGAAAGAGCAGCCCGTTGGAGCTAGCTGGTGGGGGCTTGGAACCAGGGTGGACCGGCAGCCCCCCATCAGCTCCCTTAAGTTCCCTGTGCAGTAGCCGCCCGGAAGGCTATCAATTACCGGCAGTTCAGGTATCCCTCCTCCCACTGCCGTGTGCTTCTCCTGCCCTCTGCCTTGAAGCTGCTCTTGGAAGCCTCCTGCTTGCTGTGCCTGGGGTGCAGCGGAAGAGGGGGGCTAATGTCAGGGTGTCCCCCTCCCCTTGCCCCCCACTCCTGTACCTTATCTTCACAGAGCAGGGGGAACACGACAGGGCTCAGGACCGAGGGAGCTTGCTGGCAGCAGCTGCTGTCTCAACTTGTTGATCTACTTAAAAAGGCAATGTACTTAGAGTGGGGTCAGAGTACTTAAAGGGGCAATGCTTGTCTCTCTCACACACACGGTGTGTCTCTCTGTCTCTCTTTGCCATGCTGTCTCCCCTCCCTCCATTAATGCTGCCTTGTAGAGTGTGAGGCTACATTAACAACATGTTAACCCTTGAGGGCTCAGCCAAATGCTAGTTCATCATTTAGCAGTAAGGAATTCCCTTGGAAATATCCCAATCTCTTCCACCCTCTGACTTCACCACCTCAACCAAACTTCACAATCATCATTGCTATGTACAGTATTAAATTGTTTGTTTAAAACTTATACTGTGTGTGTATATATATTAGTCTTTTGTGTGGCAAAATTTTTTCCCTGGAACCTAATTCCCCCTATTTACATTAATGCTTAGGGGGAAATTGGATTGTTTGGATTAACATTGTTTTGCTTAAAGTAGCATTTTTCAGGAACATAACTATAACATTAAGTGAAGAGTTCCTGTATAAGGGTATAAAGGTACCTTATTTTGCTATAGATTATTCCCTTTCCCATTTGGGAATAGCTATACCAATGTAAAGTCAATGGGCCCCCTACCACAAGCGCGGCCGTGGTCCGCCTGACATTTGGGCAGTGCTGCGCCTGCACTGGTTGGTGCCCAGTGCTGCCCCCAGCACCCCTAGTTCCAGCACTCCTGAGTCAGGGCCCAGGATATGTGGTATCAAAAAGATGACCGCATGTACTTGAACCATGAGGCAGGTTCTAGAGTCATGAAGATGGTCTGATCTATCAGCCACCTACTACTTTGAAGGCAAATGTTAAAATTGGAACTGTTATTTTATGATTCTCAAATGAGGATTCATCCTGTATCATTGCCTTCAATGATAATTTTACCAGTTAATTCGATGGAAGCAGTAACACACCACCAAAAAAGCAGTCTTCTGCTGCTACCTTCAGTGATCATACATTACAGTGAACCCAGAACAATCAGGGAACTCATATTTTGAAGATGACATACTGCATTCTATCTTTGTCAACCAGTCTGGCTCTACTGATGTGAAAAGCTACTGCCAAACAATTAAGTATACTGCAGAAAGAAAACATATTGGATATCACTTCTTTACTGCTGACTATTTAAGAGTCATAGAATGGGGTCCTGGCCCATACCTAGGGCTCCTAGACACAACAGTAACACCAATAAAATAATAATAATTGCTACCTCTTCACACTATAACCTTTAATATTACCCTTGCACCTAAAAATTCTGCAGGAACTGTAAAACTCATTCTGTGTTTCAAAGCAATTTTATCTGAGCTGCATAATCACAGCAAAGGGAGTCAACTCTCTCCCTCCCCCCACCCCCAACCCTGCCCTTGTTACATCAACACCAAGTATGAACTTGCTCCTTGGAACCAGAGTGTCTCTTGATTTCAAGATTGTGCAATTAGCTTTTCTAAAAAGCCTGTTTCTCCCTTTCAAAGATGGTTTTATTGTCCAGAGTCACGAAATGCAAACTCACTTATGCTCAGCTCTTCTAACAGACTTTCTAAAACTATCAGGTCTTTTCTCAAGCAATTTTTTTTTAAACAAAAATCTGCATTGTGTTGTAATTGGAGGATTTGCAAGATAAAGACAATTTTGCCTGGAACTGAAGTTAGCTGCCTGCTCTTGAAACATACAAAAGAAAAAAAGAAAAAGAGAGAACCAGCCAGAAGCTGTTTTTCTCCCACTTTCTACCTAGTAGGGAAGGATATCTAATACCAGATGATACCAAGAAGGCTGAGGTGTTTAATGCCTATTTTTCTTCAGTCTTTGCTATTAAAATTAATTGTAACTGAATGCTTAACAGCAAGGGGAAAGGAACACAAGTAGAATAAGGAAAGAACTGGTTAAATAATATGTAGAGTATCTGTGTCAATCCCAGGATATTAAAGAGACAAGGTGGGTGAGGTAATATCTTTTATCTTTAATCAATAAAAGGTATTACCTCACCCACCTTATCTCTCAGGATAAATAACATGTAGATAAGTTAGATGAATTCTAGTTGGCAGGTCCTGATGAAATTCAGCCTAGGATACTTGAGGAACAAGCTGAAGTAATCTCGAAACCATTAGCAATTATTTCTGAGAACTCATGGAAGATGGGTGAGGTCCCAGAGGACTGGAGAAGGGCAAATATTGTATCTTTTAAAGGCAGCCTATCTTTTAAAAGGCAGACAAAGAGGGCCTGGGGAATTATAGACCAATCAGCCTAACTTTGCTTCTTGGAAAGATACTGGAATAAATTATAAAACTATCAATTTGTAAGCACATAGAAGATAGCAGGGTGATAAGTAGGGCTGCAGATTTATCGCAGCATTTTTAAATAAAAAAGCATGGAACAGTTGCAGTACATTTAATAAAAGTCACAGGTTTCATGGTTTTTGAAATTCAACTATACCTCATTAAAATCATAGGCCAGTGTCATCATCATCCTCTGCTGCTGACTTGTCCTTGCCCTGCCAAGGAAGCATGGACCACAGGGCCTGGCACCCAACCCTAATTCCAGCCTGATGGCAAGGAGAGGCCATGGGTGTGGGGTGCAAGCCCACCCCACACTCACATCATAGCAGAAGCTCCTGTGTCCCCAGGGGTTGCCCCAGGTCTCCCACTCCAGGCACTGCAACCTGGCACACCAAGTTGTGGTGCTGCTCAGGGTGGCTGGGCCAAAAATGAGTGAATGTTACTATGACCCCATGCACAGGCTTGAAATTAGATAAAGAGTTCTTCTGATGGTTAGAAATAAGTTCTGGAACAGTCTTCCAAGGAGAGTAGTGGGGGCAAAAAATCTAACTCGTTTTAAGACTGAGCTTAATATGTTTATGGAGGAGATGTTATGATGAGGTTGCCTACAATGGCATATGGCCCATGTGCAACTGCTATTAGCAAATATCTCCAGTGACTAAAGATGGGCACTAGATGGGGAAGGCTCTGAGTTACTACGGAGAAGTATTTCCCAGGTGTCTGGCTGCTGGGTCTTGACCGCATGTTCAAGGTCTAACTGATCACCATATTTGGGTCGGGAAGGAAATTTCCCTCAGAGATCCTGAGAGTTTTTTTTGCCTTCTGCAGTATGTGGTGCAGGTCACTTGCTGGTTTGAACTAGAGTAAATGGTGGAATCTCTGTAACTTGAAGTCTTTAAATAAAGATTTGAGGACTTCAGAGGTTATGGGCCTATTGCAAGAGTGGTGGGTGAAGTTCTGTGGCCTGTGATGTGCAGGAGGTCAGACGAGATGATGGTCGCTTCTGGCCTTAAAGTCTGAGAGTCTATGTGATTAATCGTGATTGTAGTAAAGCTTTTGTTACTGTCCCAAACTAGGGAAATGTGGTTAAGACGAAATTATTATGAGGTAGGTACTCAACTGGTTAAAAAAACATACCCAAAGAGTAGTGATCAATGGTTCACTGTCAGACTGGAAGGACATATCTAGAGGAATTGCACTGGGATCTGTTCTGGCTCCATTACTATTCAAAATTTTCATTTATTTCATGAGTATGCTTATAAGATTTGCTTATGACACTAAACTGAGAGGGGTTGGAGAATTGGTTTGAACTTTGTGACAGGTTGTCCCCTCTTAAGATGCTATCTGATGTGCTGAGATACCACTGAGACTGCCTGTTCTGCCAGCCTGGGCCCCCTTTAAACTGTCTTGCTGAGACAGGATCTTAAACCCCAGCTAGCACAAAGGCAGTGCCATATCTTGCTGCAGAAAGATACAGACACTGAGATCAGCTCTGAGAAGACTCAGCTTAATTATAGATTCATAGACTCTAGGACTGGAAGGGACCTCGAGAGGTCATCGAGTCCAGTCCCCTGCCCTCATGGCAGGACCAAATACTGTCTAGACCATCCCTGATAGACATTTATCTAACCTACTCTTAAATATCTCCAGAGATGGAGATTCCACAACCTCCCTAGGTAGTTTATTCCAATGTTTAACCACCCTGACAGTTAGGAACTTTTTCCTAATGTCCAACCTAAACTCCCTTGCTGCAGTTTAAGCCCATTGCTTCTTGTTCTATCCTTAGAGGCTAAGATGAACAAGTTTTCTCTCTCCTCCTTATGACACCCTTTTAGATACCTGAAAACTGCTATCATGTCCCCTCTCAGTCTTCTCTTTTCCAAACTAAACAAACCCAATTCTTTCAGCCTTCCTTCGTAGGTCATGTTCTCTAGCCCTTTAATCATACTTGTTGCTCTTCTCTGGAGCAATTCCTCCACATCTTTCTTGAAATGCGGTGCCCAGAACTGGACACAATACTCCAGCTGAGGCCTGACCAGCGCAAAGTAGAGCGGAAGAATGACTTCTCGTGTCTTGCTCACAACACACCTGTTAATGCATCCCAGAATCACGTTTGCTTTTTTTGCAACAGCATCACACTGTTGACTCATATTTAGCTTGTGGTCCACTATAACCCCTAGATACCTTTCTGCCATACTCCTTCCTAGACAGTCTCTTCCCGTTCTGTATGTGTGAAACTGATTGTTCCTTCCTAAGTGGAGCACTTTGCATTTGTCTTTATTAAACATCATCCTGTTTACCTCAGACCATTTCTCCAATTTGTCCAGATAATTTTTAATTCTGACCCTATCCTCCAAAGCAGTTGCAATCCCTCCCAGTTTGGTATCATCTGCAAACATAATAAGTGTACTTTCTATGCCAATATCTAAGTCGTTGATGAAGATATTGAACAGAGCCGGTCCCAAAACAGATCCCTGCAGAACCCCACTTGTTATACCTTTCCAGCAGGATTGGGAACTATTAATAACTACTCTCTGAGTACGGTTATCCAGCCAGTTATGCACCCACTTTATAGTAGCCCCATCTAAATTGTATTTGCCTAGTTTATCAATAAGAATATCATGCTAGACCATATCAAATGCCTTACTAAAGTCTAGGTATACCACATCCACTGCTTCTCCCTTATCCACAAGACTCGTTATCCTATCAAAGAAAGCTATCAGATTAGTTTGACATGATTTGTTCTTTACAAATCCATGCTGGCTATTCCCTATCACCTTACCACCTTCCAAGTGTTTGCAGATGATTTCCTTAATTACTTGCTCCATTATTACACAGTCCATATTCCTAACTTTTGATACAGAAATGATACATGCATACAAATTGGATAATCATATTCAGTAAATCATAACCTTTCCAATGATATCTCACATGAGCCATCTTGCATAAAGTGTATCTCAGTTATGTCATATCCAGATCATAAGGATATTTTCATAAAGAATATGGAGTGTAACATCACAAACTCAGCAAGCTGAAATTCAATAAAGAAAAGTGAAAAGTACTTCACTTAGGTTGGAAAAATCAAATGCACAGCTACAAAATGGAGAGTAACTGGCTAGGTGATAGTATTGCAGAAAAGGATCTGAGGATTATAATGGATCACAGTTTGTATATGAGCCAACAATGTTAATCAGTTGCAAAAAAGGCTATTATCCTTCAGTGGTATATTAACAGAAGTGCCATATATAAGGCCATGTCTACACTATCGCTTATGCTGGCAAAGCTTATGTTGCTCAGGGGTGTGAAAAAACCACACCCTTGAGCAACATAAATTTTGTTGGCGTAAGTGGCAATGTGCACAGCGCTATGTGGTCAGGAAAGCTTGTCCTGATGACATAGCTACCACCACTCATTGAGGGTGGCTTAATTATGTCGATGGGAGAGCTCTCTCCTATCAGCATTGAGTGGCTACATGAGCGATGTTACAGCAGTAAGCTCACGAGTGTAGACATGGCCTAAGACATGGGAGGTGATTGTCCCGCTCTAATTGGCACTGGTGAGGCCTCAGCTGGATTATTGTATCCATTTTTGGGCACCACACTTTCAGAAAGATGTGGACAAATTGAAGAAAGTCCAGAGAAGAGCAACAACAATGATAGAGTTTACAAAACCTGACCTATGAGTAAAGGTTAAAAAACTAGATATGTTGAGTCTTGAAAAAAGAAGACTGGGGTGGGGACCTGATAACTGTCTTTAAATAGGATTTGTGGAATTAGATTTTTTATAATGTTGACAGATCGTATTAATGTTTATTTTTAAGCATTTTTATCATTTTTATTTATTTAAATTTTCATGGTTGTGCAAAATTATGGGGGGAGGGGAGATCAAATTATTATTTAATGTCTGTTGACATTGAGATTCAAGAAATTATTTAGCCCATAAAACACAAATTGTCAACATCACAACATGTTTTATACACATTACGGTGGGACTCTTAAGTTCTCAAGCAGCATTTTTCTTACTTTGCCTGTCTGTAAATGTTTATCATCAGTGGAAATATTTTTCATTGTTTTGTGTGTGTACAGTGAAATCAACATTAACCAGAAAAAATCAAATCTTTCTAAGCCTATCTTTAAATATGTTAAGGGCTGTTATAAAAAGGATGATCAATGGTTCTCCATGTCTACTGAAGGTTAGGGGCTTCGTCTACAGCATGTGAAATTTAGGTTAGATATTAGGAAAAACTTTCTAACTAAAGATCGTTAAGTGCTGGAATAGGTTACCAAGGGAGGTTGTATAATCCCTGTTGTTGGAAGTTTTTAAGGACAGATTAGATGAACACCTGCCAGGGATGGTTTTGGTATATTTTATTCTGCCACAGTGCAGAGAAATGGACTAGATGATCTATTGAGGACCTGTCTGGTCTTACATGTCTATTATTCTGTGATTCCACCAAACACACCAGCACTACTTTACAGATCAAAATGAAGATGCAATCACTGATGGATAAGTGGTGAAAGGTACTCAGATATTGTGAAGGCAAGTGGAGGACCCAAATCCCAAGGCTTATCCATATTTAGAGCCTTGCATGGATACAAAATTTGTATTTGATCTGCGATCTGCAAAAATGGCTCATGGATATCCGCATCTGAGAATACGGATATCCACAGATATAAAGCAGATATCCACAGAATTGCAGGGTTCTAGATATAAAATTTTGATCCATATCCATCCGTAACCTGCAAAAATTGTCTGTGGATATAAAGCAGATATCCACAGATTTGCAGGACTTTATCCATATGGTGTAAAGCTTCCACATCCAGCTATATTCAGAGAGGATCCCAATGCAAAAAAGTAAACAAACCACTAAAGGAACTGGAAAAATTTTCTGAGGTGTAAGGGGAGACTAGCCAGAGAAAGTCCTGAGAAATGGAAGCAAGGAGCTGGAGGAGCTAGTCAAACTACTTGTAAATCAAAGACCATGGGGTGGAAGGAAAACATGAGAACAACAGGCTTCAAAAGGAAGAAAGGTGCATTAAAATCATATTTGATTTGAATATGCACCCATGTCCTAATTGCTAAAAAGGATATTGTGATATAATGTACTGTAGGGTAATTTCATGAAGTTCTCTTTCTTTCTTTCTTTCTTTCAATCTGAGGGGGGGGGGATTATATAATTTATATAATTATAATTATTCAAGGAAAACTAGAAGGAGAAAATCTTAAAAAGGGACAAGTTGAAAAATCAAATATTTAAAAACAAATTCCAGACGGTGTAACTAAAAAGAACATAGATTATTACAATGGAAAGCTTTTTATTTTTAAACTAATTTACTTTTCATGACTAATGTAGTTTGATTACTTTTTACCTTTCACTCAGCTCAAAAATGGATTAACCATTTTCACTTTTATAGGCAACAGTTTTCAGCATCACTTTCCAATTATGATGCATTAGCACAGTCCTGCCACATTTGGATTGTAAGCTTTTGCTTGCACTATAAACTCCCGGGGTATGGACTGTCTTTTTATTGGGACTGCACAGGATCTAGCACAATGGGGCCACCAATTCCTTACTGGGGCCTCTAAGCACTATGGTAATACAAATAATGATTACCGGTAATAATACAAAGGGGAATGTTTCAGTCCAAAACACAGAGGTTTTATTTACATTTTACTTAAATGCCAGGAAAATATTGTTTTAAAATTAGGATTTGGACTCCCCCAATTTTGAATATTTGGGGCAAAACTACCTCACGTTCTTCCTTTAACAGTCCTTACAATTACCTTTGTACATGTAAAACCCAAATGTGTTTAAGCTAAATGAGCAGCTAGATTTGCACTGATGAGCTTTGCAGTCACAGAAAAGAGACAAGCTGAAAACTGATCCCCAGAGTTGTGGGTATTGTGTTTGTATGCTGCGGATTATATAATCCCGTTAAGAACTAAAATTTCATCAGCTTTATGGGAAACTGTAAAATAAACATAGTGGACCAGAGTTGAAACAAATGCATTATCTTCTTTTCACTCTGTTGCCTTCTGGGCTTGCATACATACCACTATCATGTACTGAGCCCAACTTTCAGATGTGACTGTCTAATTTGATTACATTTTCACATGCAGCCTGGCACTTCAGGAAGGTAAAATCAGTAATTACTTGCCTGAGTGCCCAGTTGTATATATAAATCCCAGATTTGCATAATTTAGGCATCTGCTTTGGAGAATTGGGCCAATTATGTGTATCCCAAATATCTAAAAATCTAAGTGGGTGGGTATCAGTTTGGGGGCTTGACATGGTACAGACTGGAGGATGGCACAAGGAGCCTCCATGCACCCTATGCAAGGGCAGCATAACTGGGGGAGTGCAGCGATGGCTCCTTTCATTCACTCCTAAGTGTATACATCAGCCCATTGGGAGCAGAGTGGACATGAGGGCCCATTCCTCCTCTCTGTTTTGGGTACACTGAGCATTGGAGATGGGGAGGAATAGGTTGTACCTCTCCAAACTCCTTATGGCACAAACTGGCCTGATGTGAACAGCAGTTGGGTTTGGCTTCTGAGACTCTTTCTATGAGACCCAGACATATGGAAAGGGTATCTCCACACAAAAAGGGGCACTCGATGCTTGAAAGCATTTTGGATACTTATCACTCAATCCTGCCATTGTCATGTGTGCAGAACAGGGACCAAATCCTGCAGAGTGCTGAGCACCCTAAGTTCCCATTGCTTTTAATGGGAGTTGCAGTTGGTGTGCAATATTTTACAGGATTATGTCCCTAATGTGTTCAGTAGGGATTATGGCTGAGGATTGATGGTAGTATCAGGATCAAATATTTGTGCAATAGGGAACCACCAAGGATTTCCCTCTTGCATCAGATTCAGCACTGGTGCCAGCAGCTCCGATTCCAATCACTAAACCCAAAGGCAGATTGATCTTGTCCTCCAGCTCCTCCTTCATTTGATAAGAGGTTTGTTTACTCAGTTTAATATCTTTAATTAGACTCCATTGTTACAGGACTGTTGCCATGGATTGCATTACAAATTCTCCAAGATTGGTAAGTGAATACATTTTCTTCAAGTGTTTACTGCTCTCTGTGCTTTGTATTACATTCACATCTCCTGGGGCTCTGCACAAAAATAACTGTCACAAATCAAGCCGAAGAATATTGGCTTTTAATTGGGCTCGGCACTTTGTTTCCATGATCAGTTTTGACCAGCTGCCTACTCCCCCCACCCCCAGTCTGCACCATCACAGTTCAGATATAGCTCACAGAAACAACTGCTTCCAGCAGTTTTGTATTAATAATAAATTGAAAGGCATATCCGCATCTGATCTGCCCTTCTATTCTTAAGGAATAGGATTATTATAAACTTTGAGCATCCCTTTGATTCCACCAGTTTTTGAGCATGGGCCCTTGAGATATACAACCAAGGCTTATAGGAATGTAGTAGCATTTTTCTGAGACAAATAAAAGTGCTTCTAGTTCTTCTATGAACCCCAAAGGAGTCTAGAAAATATTTCTTCTGTCTACCAAGCAAGCTCTACTTAAAAATAAAGTTTCCAGAATAACATTGTAGTCAGTGTATTAAAGAGGGGAATGTCTTTTTAGGTCAAGTAATTTAGACCAATGCAGTATTGTTACCAGCAATATATTTTTCAGCTTTTTTCCCTAGTCTAGGGATGAAGCTTCTACATTTCTTTTCGGAAACTATTCCACAGTAAGAAGAACAGGAGTACTTGTGGCACCTTAGAGACTAACAAATTTATTTCAGCATAAGCTTTCGTGAGCTACAGCTCACTTCTTCGGATGCATAGAATGGAACACACAGACAGGAGATATTTATACATACAGAGTCTGTCAACCCCTATAGACAGACTCCTAACTATTTTTGTTGTTCTTTGAATTCCATCCCAGCTAGTAAACATCTTTATGGCACTGGGCTGCCCAGAACTAAACACAGTACTCTAGATTTGTGCTTCCTACAGCTGTATACAAAGAGGGACACTGATGTGTTTGGGAAGATGCTCGGCTTATGCATTCCCAAATTGTACAGGCTTTCGTTGTTGTTGTTGTTGTCATATCCCATTGCAAATTTGCACCTAATTCACTGTAGCCACCCTTAGATCTCTTTCAGCATTACTGCTTTCCAGCTGCTTCCCATTAAACACAGTATCTGTATTCCAGATTATTTTTATCCTGATGAGTATTATTAGCTTTCATATTTCCAAACTGGATCTCATTTTACTTCCTGCCTGTACTTCTAATCTCTCTTGGTCCTATGCATTATTTTCTCTATCCTCACAACATCTGCCAATTTAGCATCAGCTGTGAACTCCCCTCCCTTTTGCAGTCCATTAATGTTAAATGAGACTACTGGGTCTCCTGTTATCCCTGTTACATTTGACTGTATACCTCCCCACAAGATGATACACTGACATTTATCATTATCCTGGGTTTACAGTCCTTCAGCCAGTTTGCAATCCATTTGACAGCACTCATTTCCAAGCCAATTTGAATTAATTAATGTGTCTCTGTGTGGAGATGCTTCATAATACTTAACACAAAATTATCAAAATCAAAACAAAAGCTCCTAGGGTTGTTGAAAGTTCATTTTACATGGGAAAAAAGCAGGATGAGGTAGTTAATTATTCATAATAGCTCTTGAGAGATCAAGAGACTAACCCTTCACACCTGGTGAGGGAGACTGAAATGAGGAGCTGGGGAACCTGGTAAACAATTTAGGTCCACATCAAAGGAGTGAATAGGCCACATTTGCTGGAAATATCAATCTGATATCTGCACTCAGAAAGGTTTGAGGTTGCATTCTGAGAAAGCATCTGCCTATAAACTCCACTACATGCTGAAGATACAATTGTAATCAAAGAGGTCAGGAATTTCTTCTGAAGTTCAAAGAGATTTAACATACAATACAATAGTCATGCAATTATGTGCGATGTGTTTGACTAGGGCAGGAGTTCTCAACCTTTATCTTTCTGAGGTCCCACCTGTGCCACAACTGTTTTTCTGCATAAAAGCCAAGGCCGGCATTAGGGGGGTAGCAAGCAAGGCAATTGCCACAGGGGGGCCCACAAAGCCCCGGGCTTCAGCACCATGCGGTGGGGCTTTGGCTTTCTGCCCTGGACCCCAGGAAAACTAATGCCGAGCTTGCTTGGTGGACCCTCGGTAACCTGCTTGTGGCCTCCCAGGGTTCCCCAGGCCCCTGGCTGAGAACCACTGGACTTGGGAAAATGGTCTGATGTGTTGCATATTGGCAACTTAAGTAATGAACTACTATGGAAATTTAAGAACAATGGGTGCAATCTACAAAAGGACTCAGATGTTGCAATGCTAAATGTCATAAGGATCTAGAAAATCACAGGAACAACACTATGATCCAAAAAGCTGGGTTAGGCAGGAGGAATGAAGGAGGGGACAAACAGATTAGGGGAAGCAGAGATTAGGAACAGCATAGAGGAGCTAGTGGGACAAGGAACGGAGGCAGCATGGCTGTAGCAGAAACTTAGGGGAGATGATGGAGGGGAGAGAGAGTGTAGTGTGAAGGGATTTGGGGAGGGAGAGTTGACAGAGTCAGAAGGTTTTTGGGGAGGTAGAAAAGAGTGAGAGGAAAGAGGGGTTGGGATAGGGAAAAGAGATTAAGGATGGTTATCAGGGAGAGGTAGGAAATCCTGGGCTACTGGTGGGCAGCGAGGAGAGTGAGGTAGTTTCCGGAGGGAAAAGATACTGTGGGACTTGGTGGGGGAAGAAGAGAGTGATGGGATTTGGAGGACACATGGGAAGGAAGGCAGTGAAAGGAGGACAGTACGAGGGAAATTTAATGGATGTATTTATAATGACTGAGAAGAGAAGTTCTCAGAGACTATAAGCACCAGACAAATTCTGCCGCTGGGGAAGCCTTGGGGGGAGTGCCTGGGGGAACACAGAAGGGAATCTATCCAGATATGCCTAGGGAGCCTGAAGGGGTCAAAGCCAAACTAAGTCCCACCTACCCCTAAATTCAGATCAAAATGACTCCCCGCCCTGGTCTCCCCAAAAGTTTCTTGGTGACTGTGCCAGTGGAGCTTTTCTCCTACCATGGTTGGCAGAAAGATACTGACTTGGCTAGATTAACAATAAACTATCAAAGGTATCCATCAGATAAATGGGTATATTACTAATGTTCAAACCATCAGACTTTGGGGTCATAAGTCAAATAAAATACCTTACTTCAATGCTAGGAAAAAGTACATTTCAAATGACATACCAGGGCTTTGAACTTGCTGTAGTCTTGGAAGAGTTCAAGCCCGACTATTCACACATCCAGAGCCCCCTGTCAATACTGTAAATACTCTGAACAATCTGATAATTTTTGGATTTCTATTTTTAGGATTTCTTAAAGTCTGTTAGTATATTACATTCCACTGATATGATAATGAAACTTGATTTCTACAAACTATTGTTTACCTGTAGATGCTGCCTGCTGTGAAAATGCAATTGTTAATTGTGTCAAAATAGTTTTTCAGGGGGAATAGGGGCTAAAGGAAAATACAATAGGTTTCCCTAAGAAAAACAACATAAGAAATTGTTCTGAAAGGAACTTTATTTCAGTTTGCCACAATCAAACCTCTTCATCTGGGGTGAAACTCACCCTGTTGCAGCAGAGAACCAGCATACCGCTTAAATTACACTTATGCCCTACTTTGAAGATTTAAGTTGTACTATATCTATAAACAGAACTTTACTCTAAGGGCTTAACTGCACTTGAGTGATGTATAGGAATTGAAGCTGGTCTTCTGCACAGGGGTGAATTTCACCTACTGATTTCTACGGATCACAGAAAGGAGTTTCCAAAAGCCTGGAGATTCCAATGCTAACCTTGTGGAAAGATCACCCATTTGGCTACACCTCTGCATTGCTGATGGGATTACTTCTGCAACAGGGTAAAAAGAGGTTTTAACTCTTGCGCATTTTTATTTTGTTTCAATTTCTAGGGACTTAGGTACCAAGACAACAAATGTCATTTCTAAACCTTGAAATAAAGAGGAAGTGTACACTGATCAGACTGCCTTTGGGAAGGCAAAAATGGATAGCTGGGAGATTTAGCTTCTTTTGACAATTGCTCTCTAATAGCTGTAAAGTAGATTATACAAATTGGTGCTAAAATCTTTAGATAATAAGAAGGTATTAGTTTTCTGTCTGGTGCCTTTTGCTGACTCTGTTCTGTGTGACTCTGTATGGCATTCCAGAAAGATTTCCCAGCCTCTCTTGACATGATAAACTGGATCTGATAAGATTAATGTAGACTCTGACTACAAAACCCATCATGATTTAGCCCTCCTGAGACTTCAGATCCTTTTAAATAACAAATTATTGCTAATTTGGTTTTAAAAGGCCATCCAGCATTACTATTAATAATAGGGGAGCAAGAAATTAGGGCACCAATTCTGCAATTTGTTGCATATGGGTGGACTGTTGCATTTGTGCAGAGCCCTGTTTCTCTTGGTGGGGCTTAGTGGGGTGCAAGCAGTCTGTAAGTATGCAAAAAACTGCAGGATTGAGGCCTAGGTTTGGTTCATGGAGATTGAATTAATTGCTTTGGGCTGAGAAATGTGGGAAATTCCTTTTGCTGTGGTGGTAGGGTTTTTTGTAAATATGAACTAAAAAGACTTAATCAAGAACCTGACTTGTGCATTTCAACCCAGGAGAGCAGACGGGCAGAGAGGCATTGCCTCGCGTCTTTCCCTCTATTTTCGGTGTTCTGATCTCATCAATGGTATTTTAAGAGACAGATGCAGTCCTTAAATTGTTTGGAAAGTTACACTGTAGTTATCAAAACCCACCCTGTATCACATGCAGGAGTGTCTGTATAAAGACTTATTATCACCAATATTCCACTGACTTATTTCAAAAGAGAAGGAGAAAAAATGGTTAATGTTACTTCATCAAAATGAACAAGTATTGAAAAATACAGCATAGGGAACTCCCACTGTGCATGCAGCATGTCAGAATCTGTAGATGATTGCTACAAAATAAAATGAAGCTAGTTCCCCATGGTTACAGGTGTCCTAAAATATTGGCAGAGAGATGTCAATTACAGCAGATCTCTCTCAAAACCAATTTACCCTTTTCCTTTCCTCTCCATCTGCTCATTAATCTGCAGTAAACCCAGGGAAGAGCCCAGTGAGATTCAGCTGCCACTACAGTGGTATTTCAGCAAGGAATTACAGGTCAAAATATATTCAGTGCAAAAATCTATGTTAATCCAATGCTATGATTGAGGACTGAAGCACACAAGGACCCGATTCTCACTTACCCCAATGTCCCTTTACACTAACCAGAGTGATACAAAAGAACCTTAGTGTAAATGAGAATCAGGTCCACAAAAGTCAGGGAACTGAAAGTTATGATTCCCATTGCAATTTATCACATTGTGTTTATAAGAAACTAAGAGCAGCCATACTGGATCAGACCAGTGGTTCATCTGGCCCAGTATCCTGTCTTCTGACAGTGGCTAGTGCCAGATGCTTCAGAGGGAATGATCAGAACAGCGCAATGATCAAGTGATTCATCCCCTGTCATCCAATCCCAGCTTTTGGCAGTCAGACTTAGGGACACCCAGAGCATAGGTTTATGTCCCTGACCATCTTGGGTAATAGCCATTGATGGGCCTGTCCTCCATGAACTTTTATCATTCTTTTTTGAACCCAGTTATACTTTTGGCCTTCACAACATCCTCTGGTAAGGAGTTCCACAGGCTGACTGTGTGTTTGTATGAAGAAATACTTCTTGTGTTTTGTTTTAAACTTGCAGTCTATTAATTTTATTGGGTGCCCCCTGGTTCTCGTGTTATGTGAAGTGCTAAATAACACTTCTTTATTCACTCTCTCCACACCATTCATGATTTTATAGATTTCTACCATATCTTATGTTAGTTGTCTTTTTTCTAAGCTGAGCAGCACCAAGTCTTTTTAAATCTCTCCTCATATGGAAGTGATTCCATGCCCCTAATAATTTTTGTTGCCCTTCTCTGTTATCTTTTCCAATTCTAATATATTTTTTTAAGATAGGGTGACCAGAACTGCATGCAGTATTCAATATGTTGGCATACCAGGGATTTATATAGTGGCATTATATTTTCTGTCTTATTATCTGTCCTTTTCCTAATAGTTCCTAACTTGCAGGGCCGGCCAGAGGATTCAGGGGGCCTGGGGCAAAGCAATTTTGGGGGGCCTCTTCCATTAAAAAAAAAGTTGCAATACTATAGAATACTATTTTCTCGTGGGGGGGCCCTGCGGTGTCCAGGGCCTGGGGCAAATTGCCCCACTTCCCCGCCCTCCCTCCCCCCCCGGGCGGCCCTGCTAATTTGTTAGCTTTTTTTTACTGCCACTGCACATTGAGCAGATGTTTTCATAAAACTCTCCACAATGACTCAAAATTCACTTTCTTGAGTGGCACCAGCTAATTAGACCCCATCATTTTGTATATATAGTTGAGATTATGTTGTCCAATGTGCATTACTTTGCATTTATCAACCCTGAATTTCATCTGCCATTTTTTTGATGAGACGCCAGTTTTGTGAGATCTCTTTGTAAATCTTCTCAGTCAGCTTTCAACTTAACTATCTTGAATAATTGACTGTTGTCCGCAAACTTTGCCACCTCACCATTTACCCCTTTTTCCAGATCATTTATGACTATGTTGAACAGCACTGGTCCCAGTACAGATCCTTGGAGAACCCCTCTATTTACCTGTTTCCATTGTGAAAACTGACCATTTATTCCTACCCTTTGTTTCCTGTCTTTTAACCAGTTACTGAGCCATGAGAGAATCTTTCCTCTTATCCCATGACAGCTTATTTTGTTTAAGAGCTTGAGGTGCGGAACCTTGTCAAAGGCTTTCTGAAAGTCCAAGTACTCTATATCCACTATATCACCCTTGTCCACATGCTTGTTGACAACCTCAGTGAATTCTAATAGATTGGTGAGGCATGATTTCTCTTTACAAAAGCTGTGTTGACCCTTCCCCAACATATTATGTTCATCTATGGATCATATATTCTTTCTTCACTATATCAAGGGGTAGCCATGTTAGTCTGTATCCACAAAAACAACGAGGAGTCCGGTGGCACCTTAAAGACTAACAGATTTATTTGGGCATAAGCTTTTGTGAGTAAAAAACATGGGTTAAGCCCAAAGCTTATGCCCAAATATATCTGTTAGTCTTTAAGGTGCCACCAGACTCCTTGTTGTTCTTCACTACAGTTTGTCTGGTGCTGTAGTTAGGTTTACCAACCTGTAGTTGCAAGGATCACCTCTGGGCTCTTTAAAAAAAATTGGCTACCCTCCAGTCATCTAGTACCGAGGTTGTTTTAAGTGCCAGGTTAGGAGTTCTGCAATTTCATATTTGAGTTCCCTCAGAATTCTTGGTTCCTGGTGGCTTATTACTGTTTAATTTATTAATTTGTTCCAAAATCTCCTCTACTGACACTCAGTCTGGGACAGTTCCTCGGATTGTCACCTAAAAAGAATGTCTCAGGTGTGGGAATCTCCCTTACATCCTCTGCAGTAAAGACTGAGGCAAAGAATTCATTTAAGCTTCTCCGCAACCGCCTTATCTTCCTTGAGTGCTCCTTTAGCACCTTGATTGTCCAGTGGCCCCACTGATTGTTTGGCAGACTTCCTGCTTCTGATGTATTTAAAACATTTTTTTGCTATTAGTTTTTGTGTCTTTTGCTAGCTGCTCTTCAAATTATTTTTTGGCCTGCCTAATTATATCTTTACTCTTGACTTGCCAAAGTTTATGGTCCTTTTTATTTTCCTCAGTAGCATTGACTAATATATGCTGGCTTATATATATATATGTGTATTATCCTCACCATATAATTATTATGCATTAAGCACCAATAACAGTAAGCACAAGTTCTGTAACAGTGATATAGCCTAAAATAGCATAAGTGAACAGGATTATGGTATAAGCTAAGTACCCCATGACACCTTGCATTTGCTGAAGTAAACATTTGCCATAAGCAGATAGGAAACTTGTCAAAATCAAGATATATTCATTCTATATCTAAGTACAAGCTACGGAACTACCTTCACAGACCAGTACCTGAAATGCTAGCAACCAAAACAAAGATAAAGGAGGAACAGAACCAACAAGTTAGGGAACTGGGACAAACAGGTTGAATATCAGTGACATGTAAAGAGATGTGTAACTTGTAAAATCATCATATAAAAAGACCAGCTGAAATGTGTAACTTTGGGAGTACACCTACTGCATAAGGTGAATGTGACACTGCTGCCTGAGATGGCTTTCCAGATCATATGGAACCTTTTTCCTGTCCTCTATTATTATTGGCTCACAGCAATAAACCTGACTGAGATTAGTTATTTGGCCTCTTGAATATATTTCATAACAAACCTAAAGTGTGGCCAAGCAATTGACTATACAATTTATCAACAGTAGGATTTGACTTCCAATTTTTAAAGGATGTTTTTTTGCCTCTAACTACCTCTTTTACTTTGCTGGTTAGCCATGATGGGATTTTTTTGGTCCTCTTGCTTTTTTTTTTTTTTTTAAATTTATTTGTAGCATACACCTCAGGAATGGAGTTTGTCTGTGACTCCGAAATGGTCCATAACTCTGAACAAGATGTTACGGACTTCAGCCATGGGGGAGTTGAGGCTGCAGCCATGGCGGGGGAGGGGCGGGTGTTAGGGGTGGGCGGGCTGAGGGGGGGCTTCCTAGGGACCATCAGGACTCCAGCATCAGGCAGGGGGTCAGCCTTCTTCCCCTCTTCCCAGGACAGGGGGGTGACTAGCTGGGTTGATAGGACAGGGACAGTCCAGATATAGTGTCTTATATAGGTATATTAGCCAGCCTATGTCCTCCCCCTTTCCCCCGATTTCCACACTTTTCACACTTGCAGTCTGCAGGCCTTTAGAGGGGGGGGGCGGACTGGGGTGGGGGGGGGGCTCAAGGCAGCCTCTCTCATGTCTCCTCCTCATGGTTGGGTGGGCCAAGGGGGGTCCTGCCTGCTCCTGTGTGCTCCCCTTCAAAAAAGTGGGGACAAAAACTGGATGAAATACTCCAGGTCAGTCACCTCACCAGTGTCAAATAGAGGGAATAATCACTGGCCCTGCTCTTACAATAAATGCCCCAATAATAATGCCCAATATGCCATGACCTTCTTGGTAATGAGGGCACACTGTTGACTCATATCCAGCTTCTCATCCTTCTTAACCTTGCTGTTTAAGCTGCAGAGCTGCAGCTGCCAGTTGGTCCCATTTTCTTCATAAAGCGGTGCTGTTGATCTTTAGACTCTGGACTCTGCACTTGTCTGCTTTTCATCTCATCAGATTTCTTTTTCTCCAATCCTCCAATTTGTCTAGGGTCTCCTACTATCCTACCCCTCAGCCCAGTCATATCTACCTAGTGTAGTGTCATTTGCAAACATGATCATCCAGATAATGAATAAATCAATTAATCCAAAAATAAAATATGTGAAAACAAAGCACCCCAATGACACCGGCTAGACATCAAGCCATTGATCACTACCCATTGAGCCCGACAGTCTAGCTAGCTTTCTATCCACCTTATAGTCCATTCATCCAATCCATACTTTTTTAACTTGCTGGCAAGAATACTGTGGGAGACCATATCAAAAGCTTTGCTAAAGTCAAGATACATCATGTCCACTGCTTTTCCCATATCCACAGAGCCAGTTATCTCATCTTAGAAGGCAATCAGGTTGGTCAGGCATGACTTGCCCTTGGTGAATCCATGTGGACTATTCCTGATCACCTTCCTCTCCTCCAAGTGCTTCAAAATGGATTCCTTGAGTACCTGCTCCATGATTTTGCCAGGGACTGAAGTAAGGCTGACTGGTCTGTAGTTCCCCGGGTTCTCTTTCTTCCCTTTTTTAAATATGACCACTATATTTGCCTTTTTCCAATTGTCCGGGACCTTCCCTGATCGCCACGAATTTTCAAAGATGGACCTTTGGTCTGGCCCAGTATGGCCATTCTTATGTACTCCCCTGTTTGCTAGCTCCTCTGGTTTCTTAAGGGGCTGGCATTTTAAACTCCTGTTCTCCTTGAGTTGGCCCCGCCTCCTTATCAAGGGATCCTAAAGGGATTAGGGATCAAAAGATAGCAGGCTAGAACCTTGTTATTAAAGTCTCAGCCTAGCCTAGCCTAGCAGGCCACTTGCTTAGCACACAGCCCCCAGAACAGATCACAGTATAAACTTCAAGCAAGCACACAACCAACCAACAGACAACAAACGCACTCCCAGGGTCACATAGTTTTTCCTCCTTCACTTGGAGAACTCCCTTGCAAAACTCTGGTTTGCTGCTCCTGTTTACTATACATAGCTTACGTATACAGATAGATCACTTCATCCATCATGGAAATGCCTTGAAGGTGGACGTTGGTGGCAGCCTTACAAAGCAACACTACACACCAGTCCAGGTTAAAAAGCATATAATAACTTATCCAAATTAAATTAGAAGAATTTTTAAGTAGGTAGATAGTAATCTGCTAGCTGGAGTTTAGCCAGGACACGGGGGCTGCCACTAATATATAAACAAAGTAGGCAAACAGTGCCATGGAACTGCAATGCAGGTATCACTTGACAGCACCATGTAACCCAAATGCACAGTAATATGAACATTGCTAGGTGTAAGTGATAAATACTGTAAACAAATGACCCCATAACTGTATTTGAAAAAATGAACAGGCAAGAAAGATTGGATACTTGTTGAATTGCAGGTGCAAGTTTATATACAAAGTACTTTGCACGCACACACAGTCTGAGGGTTTCCTTACACTTCAGATAAAAAAAAATCAAATTCATAACAGTTAAAGTAATTAACCATTGCAAGAATTTACCGAGGGTCATGGTGGATTCTTCATCACTGACAATTTTAAAATCAAGAGTGGAGGTTTTTTCAAAAGATCGGCTCTAGGAATTATTTTGGGGAAGTTCTATGGCCTGTATTATACAAGAGGTCAGACTAGATCAGTGGTCCCCAACCTTTTTGTGGCAAGTAGCACATTCATGTTTTCAGAAGAGTGTGGCGGGTGCCAACAATTACTCACATACAGGGCCGGCTCCAGACACCAATGGAGCAAGCACGTGCCTAGGGCAGCACATGCTATGGGGTGGCATTCCGTCCATTCTGCAGAGTCAGAGCGGGTTTTTTTGTTTTTGTTTTTTTGTTTTTTGGTGGGTTTTTTTGGCGCCAGTTCTGGGCAGTGCAGAGAGAAGCTGGAGAGAAGCCAGGAGGACAGAGAACACTGGCGTCCGCAGCCTGCAGCCCAGGAGTTCTCTGTCCCCGGCAGGCACGGGGCCGCGACTTCTCTCCAGCTTAAGCCACAGCCCCGCGCCTGCCATTTGGACTCTATGGGAAAAAAAACAGCTAGTATAAATGGTCATAGCTCCATATCTGGATCTGCCCCCAAGATACGGAAGAGTGCATGAGCTAACCACGAGAACCTCCTTACACAATATGTTCACTGCCCATTAGCATTTGTCAGTGTGGCCATTTGCTCATGCAAATAGAATCTGAGCTCTCAAGAACACTGTTCTTGTAGAGTCTAGTGAGAGGTGACAGAAGAAAACACATACCAACCATGGAAGAACTTGCTTGTCAAACTCTCTTTTGCAAAGAAATGCTAACCAAAGACGAGCTTTTAAAATCAGTCCTCAATAAAGAAACAGAGATAATAGGTTCTGGGTATTTAATTTTAGCTGAATAAATCAGCTTTCAATTGTTACCATACTTTAGTAAAATGCTGAGCATTCTAACGTAAGCAGAATTCAAACTATGGTGGAGATTTTCAAAGGCACAAAGGGCAGGTAGGTGTCCAGTTTCCACTGAAAGTATCTTTGTGCCTTTGACAATCCACATTCCCTCCTCCCCACTCTTACTTCTGTACTTTGAAACTGAAGGAATAAAACAGAATGTAATTTTATGGCTCATGTGTTTTCTTAAGGGTTTCCCAAAGCATTTAACAAACCAGTAAGGTGCATCCTGGTAGCATCGTAAGTAAATATGTAAGCCAATGTGGCCACTGATGACGTGCTCAGCAAAGGCTTTCTTGCAGCCACTGCTTTATTCCTTGCATTGCAATAGTAGACCCTAAGCATATCAACGTTCATCCTCCTAATGAGAAATTAAATTGAGGTCATTTCTGATTATCTCGGACTCCATGTGAAAGGTAAAGAGTCAGTGATGCATTCTGTAGAGAAAAGGGGGGGTCTTTAACTTCCACCTGGGAAACTACAGCTTGACATTATGAAGAAACAAAAAACAGCACTAGAATACTTAGGGAAAAAAGATTGCTTTGAATGCTATGGAAATTACTGATACAGGAAGGCCCTAAAAATTTTCCTGCCTTGGCTGTATCTTGGTTTAATGCCTGTTCGAGTACCTTGGCACCCCTATAGTTATTGTTGTTTACTGCTTATTTCTCTTTGTGCCCAATTATGCTACTAGGAGCTGCTTTCAATCAGAGAAGGGGGGGGACCATCCTTACACTATGAAACTCAGATTCTAAAGGTTTATACTGTATGGCTTAGTCAGCACGGAGTATGACACCAAGGTTTGGAAAAGGCTCTGACCTCTCACAGAATTTCCTGGCCCACAGGTGATAATGCTACCAAATAAATAATACTTTAAAAAAAAAAGTGAACCTTTTTCTGTGCTCCCCCACTCCTAGCTGGAGACAGACAGGCATGTCAGTCCAAGATTCCATACGGAAACCTACTATTTCCCAGTACTTCTTTCAAGCTGACTTTTTCTGAGCCTGACCAGGAGCAGATTGGAATGCTTAATGATGATGAACCCAGAAGTCTTCCCCCTCTGCCCCCACCACACACAAGAGGGGAGTAATCCAAAGAACTCTAGCAAGTCAAAAGTCTCATTTGCGTGGCTGAAGTTGTCAATGGCTTTTATTTAAGGGGACTGGAAGACTGCAGGGATTAAAGTTGGCATACAGACCCTTTGACCTCCAGTGATTAAACTCCAGCCTCTATCAATAGTTGTTGTCAGATGGCTGTTCAGTGGCTTGTGTGAAAAATGTGGTTGTTTTAGTCCAGTTCCTAGTGGACAAGGGTCAACATTACAAAAGCTGCCATCACTATTAGCATCTGTGTTAAGAGGCCAAGGAGTGAATGGGAATGGAAAGTGAACTACCCTGTCACTCCAGAGGTGATTCATTCAGGTCAGGATTGACATTTATTGGTAGAACAATGGAGGGAATCTTGTACTGCTTGTGTTTTACTTCTTCCATGACTGAATAAAGGAATTTAGGTTCCAAGTCTGTAAATCCTGCAATCTTCAGACACACTAAATTCACCTAAAACAATAATAAAATCTCTCATTTCCAACCCATGTCTTAGCTTACATGTAATTCATAGAGCCCAGGAAGGATCACGTTTATGAGAAAGCACATCAGAAAACAGACAGCAGCCTGAGCTGCTAATTGCTGTTTCTGTATAACTAAAAATAGGCAAGGATGGCAGTGAGCCACATTTGCACAAAATGACAGCCATGGTGCAACAATAATCACATAATAAGGAACACTTAAAAGTCAAACTGAGTTCTTACTTGAAGTAGGACTTTCTGGTTTGCCCTATACCCCTGGTGATATCCTCACCTGCTCACAAGTTTTAGTACAATTTTTTTTCTTTGTATTTCAGTAGTGCCAGGCAAGATCAATGACCTGTTGTGCTAGGCGCTCTATGTACACAAAGTAAGATTGTAAACTCTTTGGGATAGGGGCTATTTAAATAGACAAGACAGAGAAAGTTTGTGAGAAAAGTATTATCCCCATTTTACAGATGGGAATTGAGGCAGAGAGCGACTAAGGCCAAGATTTTTTTTTAAATGGTGCCTCAGGTTTGGCTATAAATCCTTTTTTAAATAACTAAATAAATGGCCTAATTTTCAAAAGTGCTGAGCGCCCAAGTGCTCCCATTAAAGTCAATAGTGCTTTTGAAAAGCTGGCCCTTTATTTAGATGCCTCAATAAGAATTAACTTAGTAGCCTGATTTTAGATACTCAGTTTTGAATATCAAAGCCCAAGCTGACACCGAAAGTCCATGCTGGAACTAAGAATTGAGCTAAGATCTCTTGTGCTGCAGACCAGCACCTTAATCGCAGGACCATCCTGTCATCTATTTGAGTTATAAAGCCTTGACTGTGAACAATATGATGTTTGCAAGAGTGATACACTCAAGTTGTCAATCATAAATCCAGAGGAAGCACTGTTGGGAATGAATTCAGAGATAACCCTGGTGTCTTCAGGTATCAGGCTGTGTAATCCCCCAAACAAATTGCATTTAAAAACCTGGAGTTTAAATAATAATAAATAATAATAATAATGATAAAATTTCTCCATCCCTCACCAAAAAGAATCTGGTGGGAAAGCTGCACAGAAGACAGAACTTGTGTGCATCAGCAGAAGATCTGACAGTAAAACATTATGCTTTTTTATTTTTTATTTCCTGCTCTCAAGATGGTTGCAGTCAAGATCGTCTATTTTCACTTTAGTATGAGTGAATTTTATGTTCTCGGACTCAGGCAATGCCCCCAAATAAGGATGTGGGGGCTTCCAGGAAATGGAAGTGAAAGTGGTTTTCTCCTCTACCCTGTTAAAAATGTAATCATTGCATTTTTTGCAGTAGCAAGAATCTTTTCTTCCTGCTGTTAGGCTGGCAGCAGTCTGAGTTGTAATAAGCTTTGCCAAGGTAATAATAATATATAGGTTGTTATGTCCATAGACATCACTCAGAGAGGTTCTTGGGAATCTATTCTGATTTCCCTCCCCCTAGTTTAGCTGCAATCTATCCATTACATAAACTTGCATCTCATCTCTAAACTACACAGATAGTGGCTACTAGTTCCTCCTTTTTTACACGCAATGTTATTTCATATGTTTTTTCAGCACTGGCAACTTAGAGAGATAAATGCCAGCCAGAAGCAGGTCATTGCGGGTGGAAGTAGGTGTGTGCATGTGCAGAACTGACTGGTAGGTTCTATGAATCCCATGGCCATGGGCCTCCCCTGTTTTGGAGGACTAAAATGTTAGGGCTAAATTTAGTTTTCATCAGATGAAGAATCAGTTTGTAGTTTCCCCCACCCTTGATGAGACAATCTTGTACATGTAAACCTGATTTCTAGGGTTGAAAGTTAATCCTGCACTGAAATTTGCTGATTGAGTTTCTCATCTTCCCCTCCCCACATACAGCCTTTGGGGACCCACATAAACCTGTCAATTGATTTTGAGAGGCCCCTAGATCGATTTGCACCTATGGGGGGAATGCAGCTGGACTAGTAGACTCAGGGGCGGCTCTAGGCATTTTGCCGCCCCAAGCACGGCAGGCAGGCTGCCTTCGGCGGCAGCCTGCAGGAGGTCCGCCGAAGCCACGGGACCAGCAGACCCTCTGCAGGCATGCCGCTGAAGGCAGCCTGCCTGCCGCCCTCGCGGCGACTGACAGAGCGCCCCCCGTGGCTTGCCGCCCCAAGCACGCGCTTGGCATGCTGGGGCCTGGAGCCGCCCCTGAGTAGACTAGACATGGGATTAAGAACAATGGACTCCCATTCTTATCCGGACCTTGACACTCCTTCCTTGGCCTTGGTCAAGGCACTTAAACATACATAGCAGTACAGTTACCACTGAAATCAGTACTGACTGTGCCTCAGAAATTAACTCTGGTGCGCTCTGTGGTTCATAGAGCACTGTGGAGATAAGGCTATACCATGAAGTTCTAAATATAATCCCTGTAATTTAGCCTACCTAGTACAAGTGCAAATATTCTGATTTGTATGTGTATTTCTTTTTTGGCATCTTGCTAAACTGCTTTTGCACAATAACATCTTGCAGAAATGAGTTCCACAAGTTATTCATACAGGCATTAGAAAAGTATTTAATTTTAAAGTACTTGCCTTTTAATCTAATCCAGTGCACATAAGAGCTCCCATGCTGGGTCAGACCATGGTCCACCTTGCCCAGCATTCAGTGTCTGACAGTGGCCTATATCAGAGCTTCACTGGGAGTGTACACAACAGGCAATTATGGAGAAATCCACCCCTATCTTCCGCTCTCAGCTTCTGGTAGCCAGAGTTTAGGGTTGCAACCCCTGACCACTGTGGCTAATAGCCATTGATGCACCCTAGTTCTTGAATCATGGAATGCTATTCTTCATTGCCAAGCTGACACCCTCAGCATCACCATTGTCACTGCAGTCCTGGAATATTTTCATTTGAAGATATCCTGAAGTAATACGGTACTGAACCCCATCATAATAATTCAGCCACCAGAGAAGAAATCCTTTTCCGAGGATACTGAGGAGGAACAAGAAAATGTCCTTTAGAGGTGGCTATAGCAGGGCCAGATCCCTGGCTGGCTCTACTGAAGTCAATAGATTTAAGATGACTACATCAAATGAGGATGTGGTCTGAGAAATGTGTCTAATTTTTACTACCAAAAAACCACTAAAATGTATAAGATTAATGCCTGTGAATATGAACTTTGTGTTTGATTTTTGTATGCTGCACTGGGCTATAGGCTAAATGTTCAACAGTTTTATTTGCATAGGCTGCTTAATCGTTTATAGAGCCTGCAAGAACCCACGTCTTCTCCCAATGAAATGAAGTGTTCTGACTCAGGTTCCAGCTGGTAAGTGTGAATGAAAGTCCTCACTAGAATTAGAAGAATTATTCATGGCATTTATCTTCACAAGCAATAAGCAGGTGGTCCTGTAACATACACAAAGCAATTACAGTACGTCTCTCTTCTGGGACGGGCTGAAAATAAACCATGTCACTTGTAATGCACTTGGAATTTTCTCTAATAGTTTGCGGGGAAATGCTTATTAAAACCACAGTTTCAATATTAGAGGCTGCATACAGATTATTGCCTGTTTAAGAGTCAGGCATCTCCTCGTAGAGGTCTAAGACAAGTCAGTACAATGTGGCTTTCAATCTAGGTTGCATTCAGATGACCTAACTTCCACTCTTGGCTGATCTCGATCATAGAAATCTTCTCCTTTAACCATCAGGTTTTGTCCCCAACTAATCATAGTGTAATTCCAACACCAGTAATTACAAATATGTTAAAAGCAACTCTAGGCAACCCGCTCCGGATTAGTGAAAACCTTGGTTAAAAGATCATGAAACCTTCCTGGTTTTGAATGGTGCTCTTCCATTTTTTATCAGCTCTGATTTATCATTAAACGGGATTGTTTTGATGTTAAATCTCTCAACACCTACATCTCAGATGTTTGCTCTGTAGAGGATTATATCAGCAGCCCTATGCCTTGGATAGGTTTCACTTTTAGGTGACATGCTTAGCAATCTAGCACTTATCTTAGGTTCATCACTTCAGATCCAGGTCAAAAAAGCATTCAAGCATGTGGTTCCATTGCCAGAGAGTTTTGCCATTGACTTCAAAAGGACCAGGACTAGGCCTTAAGCATTCAGTCCTGCAAACATTATGCACGTGAGTAGGGTTACTCACATAAGCTGTTGAATGGGACAGTTCATGTGAATAAGGTTATGAGCATAAAGGTTTTACAGTGTCAGGGCTTCATATACCTTTACTCTGCTCTCTACATCACAGAGGCCCTGGCCCTCTTCCATTCTGTTGCCAGCCTTAATAGCAGCAATCTCTATAATAGCTTGTTTTTGAACTAACAAATTCAGGATGTGTCAAGACTCAGGCTTTTGCTGAATGACCAGTTCTTATAAATGGCATTCTAACTTCTTTGACCTCTCACTGAGACATAGGCCAGGTTAGTTCCAGAGTACTCAGCGGTACTACATTACCAATCAGTACCACTGTAAGGACAGGAAGAGGGTGTTCCCTTTTATCACCCCACCTTGTTCCCCAAATGATAACTGGGTTCTTAAATTGATTATTTTACTTCTATAGCTCTGCAAATATCCTTCCATATATGTATATGCTATAGAAGAGGTTGAGCAAACACTCAGTCCAACTAGATTTCCAATATAGTATTTGATTAATTACATTCTGTGAACTACAGAAAGACTTCCCCAGCAGGAGCTCCTGGATACTATCCCTCAGCCAAGTTCATTGCAATCAGTATATAATATTTGGATGGGGTGAATGTGACAAAGGGACTAATAAAGCATTAAAATGCAAGTAATAAACAAAATGGGAAATTCAAATTGAGAAGCAAATATGCTTGCTTGTAGTCTCTTAGGCCACGTCTACCCGTAGCTATGCCTCTGTAACCCTGTAACATAGACACACACTACAGTGACAAAAGGGGTTTTTCCATTGCTATAGGAACTCCACTTCCCTAAATGATTGTAGCTAGATTGACGGAAGCATTCTTCCAGCAGCCTACCTGTGTCTGAACCAGAGGTTAGGTCAGCATAGCTAGAGCATTCTGGGGTGTGGAATTCTCACACCCTTGAGCACCGTAACTATGTTGACATAAGTTTCAAGTGCAGACCAGGCCTTATACCTTATTTAATTACACTCCACCTTGCTCCAATGAGCCATACAATAATGCTCCAGTTAAATGAACAGGAGTGCTCTACAAGCGCGCACACTCATCCAAACAATGTGTTTGCATCTTTCTAATCTTTAGGTTGGAGGAAGAAGGATGTTCTTGTGGCTAAGGCACTGGGCTCGGGCGATTTAGGTTCCGTTCCAGACTCTGTTAGGCTTAGGGTGACCAGATGTCCCAATTTTATAGGGACAGTCCTGATTTTTGGGTCTTTTTCTTATATAGGCTCCTATTATCCCCCACCCCCATCCTAATTTTTCACATTTGCTGTCTGGTCACTCTAGTTAAGACTTCTTGTGAGAGCTTTGGGCAAATCTCTTAATCAGTCTGTGCCCAGTTTCCTACCTGTAAAATGGGGATAAGACTTTCACTCTCCCATCACTTTAAAGGTGTCCTTTTTAAAGGATATTCCTCTAATAAATTAGTATTTTAATGGAAGGAGAGATGAGGGGGATTTTTCTGCCTGTAATGGATTGTAGTTCGCTCTCTGGATACTACCAAAGCATCCCTGACAGAGCTTACTCTTACCCCTGGCTCACACAGATCCTGGACTTCTAAAGAGAAACTTTTTTGTACTTAAAGTTCACAGATGGCTTATTTTAAAAAAAAACTATTTGCCCAAACATTTCCAGTGGGAGCCTTTTTTCCTGAGTAATGACTACAAAATGTGTAAAGGGGATTACTATCCTTCAAGGGGGTAGGCATTAAAAATTCTGCATTTACCAATAGCAAGACAAACGCCAAGACATTTTTCATTAATATTCATTCAAAACTAGAACTGCACTCCCTACATGCTCCCTTTTTATGTTTTCTAAATAATATCCTAGTGCATGAGTTCATAGGCAGAAATTCATGGCAACAGCAAATTTTAACTGACTATATCAAAATTGGTTTTTGAACTTGTAAATGTATTTGTTCCAGAAACACCAACCCACAAGTTAACAGGAATAACAACATACAATCCATATGACCAATTAAAACCAAAACTTTTAATTTTGGATTTCCAATAGAGTAATTGTAAAAAACTGCTGCAGAACAATTTACACATCAATAAATGCCTGAAGTAACTATTCAATAGATAATTTCAAATTCACCTAAGATATAAATATCTACAGATAACTTGTAAGTAGAGTGAGAGGCTAATTTTTTCATCTAGATGATTTCTTTGCTCAGCTCTGGGTACCACACAGTAGTATCTGAGATCCCAATGAGAGTTTTGCGTGGCTTGGCATTTAATATGTAGGAATCAGTCATTCACACTAAAATGCAGCCATTCCTGGAATGAAGTATAGCACCTGTTTAACAGCACCCAGAAACACTACCCAACATATTAGGGCAGAAAGTAAAGAACACTGGGCTTGATTCTGATCTCATTTACTCTGGTGTAAATCAACAGTAACTCAACTGACATTATACCAGTGTAAAAATAGAAGTGAGATGAGAATAAGTCATAGGGTGTCCAGTACAAACTACATATGGAATTTTGGTGATCAGGTTCCAGCCTGCCTCTGTTATTGGGGCTAACACCCAACTCTCTTGCAAAAAGTGTCAGATCTTTAATCACCAAAGTAGTTTAGAGCTCAGTTTTATATCTCACTTTGATGATGAAGGACCCATCGCTTTGGCATCTCCTAACAGGAAGCTGAAGCACAGGCTAAGTACTAATTTAGAGAAAAGAGTGCCACCTACTGCGTCAACAATGCCACAAATAGATAAAAAACATGTACACATAATTATATACTGAAACAGGATAATATAGTGATATGAACTGTGGACTCAGAAATGCATCTGCAGTTCCTGTGGCAATAAAAGCTATGCTTGCAAATCTGAGGGATGGATTTAACCCGCACATCATGGCATTTACTAAAGCGTGTCATTGGTTACATAAGGGATGAATTTCCCTCTTCTCTCAGTTGTGTGCCTCCTTTCAGTTTCATACCTATAAGGTGCAATAATTGCATGTGTACATTTGCACCAGCGAATGTGGATTAATAGATGTGAATCATGCATACTCACTAGTTAAGTGCATGTGCAAATGAGTACTTGGGCACCTACCCATTGCTTTGTACACACAGTTACCTCATTAACACATATAATTGTGGTAAATTTGTGTGCAGTTGCAGGGACACTTATGTATATGGACTTCAGGTTCCCTTTTTTGGAACTGTGGTCCCGTAGCAAGAGACTATTTCAAACAGATGCTACGTTACATTCTGCTTCCATTGGGTAAAAATGTAATAGGCACTTATGCTGTAATCCTTATTCTTGTGAGTAGTCTACCTGTGTCAGTAAAGGCTATTGATTACTCACATGAGTAAGGGTTGTTTCATGGAGTTGAAAGCTAAATACAACACATTATAAAACTAGGCAGTCTTCCATCCTTCTTTACTTCTTGTGGGGGAGGCAGATGGGGAGGCAAGAAATCTAATGGGTTTTTTAAAATCTGTTTAAACTATTCACTCCCACTTCTTTACACCTAAAATACCCAGGTGACTTGGGTGTCGTTTTAAAGCTCAGAATCTAAATTTTAAAATGGCGCCTACCTGTTACAAGTGGCTGAAAGGAAATTGGGCGCTGGGGCAAGCCCAGTATGGTAGGTCTGAGGGTGCAACCTGCTTTCTCAACATGTCTGAGCTGTAGCCTGTGCACTATACACTACTAGGAGAACGCACAGGGTACAATTCAAGTATAGTGAGAAACTCCAGCACAGCTTTCTTGTGCCTATCCAGACACTATCCCTCCAGTGTTTGCCCCAGGGTCATGCTGTTCCATACTACCTTCTAGTTACAGCTGTGTGCAAATTGCACAATATGCCCCATCATTAACAAATGGATCATTCTTTGAAACGTGCTTTTACAAAAGTTAATTTTCATTTTATATAAACATATAAAAATAACTAGTCGGGTTCAATAATGAAACATTTCTTATTAATATTTCTAGTCATTCAAAAAGTTTCTAGCTAGTTCATCTATCTAGTCTATCTTCTGCATTTTCCATACTGCCTATCCCCGTGGTACATAGGCCAAAATTAATGAGTGCAAAAGCCCAGAACAGAGAGGCATCTTTCTCTTTCCATTCTTCTACAACACAAGCGTGCACTGGTGTGTGTGCAGCATTTCTTTAAGATCATCATTTCTGCTAACGGCTTTATTGAAAAGGTGCATTGGGCACACTAAACCGAGCACTATAAGACTTGAAGAATTAATGATCAATAATTGCATGTTTTGTTTCAGGCCTGCGGAGTCTATTTTCTGTTAATACACTATGAGGAATACTTTTAGACTATATCAGAAAAATATGTAAGTGCCAGGCAAGGCAAGTGATTCAGGATACTATGCTATGCTTAGCTGCATCACCCCCAACTACACAATTTAAAATAAGTTGTTGTTCAGTGAACAAACACAGGAAGGAGGGTCTGAGAAACAAATGAAGGAAGAGATGGAGAAACCAAGAATGAGTTTACAAGAAGATAAATGCATGAAGGAGGAAAAAGGGATGAGATGGGAAGAAAGAGAGAAGACTGGGATAAAGAAGCCTAAGAAATCTGAATTTCTCCTGGCTTAGAAGTGATCACAACAGTCCTGCTCATGTTTAAGTCATGTTTGCTCATCGGGGTGTTTATATTGAGGCTTACAATATGCCTAATCCCTTTATCCTATGAGAGTAAAAGGTTAGCTTTTCAGATCTAGCAAAGATTGATCCCTTCTGACAGACACATCACAATCCCTCCAGCAGAAGTAAACTCCTCTCCCCTACACAGACAGGTTTCATCTTGCAGTGACATCCTCTGGTAGCCTGGCCACAGAGCAGGTGAATCTCTCCCAGCCTGTATGAATAAAGATGGATCTGAGGTTGTGACTTGGCAGGCACTGAGTGGAGCAAAAGAAACTCACTGTGTTGCTGTTAACTCTTGGTCTGGCACCAAGATGTTTAACCTTCTCATTCAAGGAGAATTTGAAGGTCACAGCACAGAACAGCCTAGTGACATTGCATTTTGGCAAAATGAAACAAGAAAATAACATATTTGAAGAGAAATTCTGAGAGAGTGAAATCACTGAAAAATTTGAACTTTCAATCCACCCCTCCCTAAACTGGAGTTGGGAAGAATGTACCATACCTGGACCAGAAAGAAATAAAAAAAATATGTACATTGGCTGGAAGTTCTACAACACACCCTCTAGGGTCCTACCCTCCTCATTTTACAGGTCTTCACTTCATAGCAGTGTGCGTGCTGTGAAATCTGCTTTGGATGTAGTTGTCCAATGCACTACAACAGCCAAAATTTACATTAAACATCTGCATGTTTTGGTGATTGGATTAAACTTGTAAATGGCAAAGTTTTGGAAATATAGTTTTAATAGAAAATATGAACTGAAGAAGAGTTTGGTGAAAGCTCGAAACCTTGTCTCTTTCACCAGCAGAAGTAAGAGACATTACCTCGTCTACCTTGTTTTTCTGTCTCACAAGATCACAGCCTAAATACATTAAAAACGCAAACTGCAAGATAAACATTATAAACAAGCTGCTTCTGGATAATGGTTAGAATTTTAATGCAACACGTGATTTCTAAGAAATCAAACTACATTTACTAATTCTCTTGTGAACTGTTGAGCATGTTCTTTCTGAAAAATGTTTTCAAAATGTTTAGTCTTAAAATTTTATGTGTATGTGTACACACACACACACACACACACACACACAAAATAAAGAATAATGGGGAGGTTTGTTATGAAGATGGTACAAACTTGTTGGACTAGTTCCTGCTAAGGCTGGCACCGAAAAGGGAGGCCATCAAAATAACAGAGAATTGAAACATTGAAAGCAAACTGTTTAGAACATATCTTTGTGTCAATTTAATCAGGTCAAGTTGGCATCCTGGCAGTTGTGAAGAAACAAAAATACTAAAATGTAGCAACAGCAGCATCAGGATTTGTCCACACTACAGAGCACCATATCACCATAGCTTTGCCAACATAACCCCACAGCGTAGACATAGACTACATCAACAGAAGGGGTTTTTCCCACTAGTGCAGGAACACCACCTCCCCAGTCAATGGAAGCTGTGTTAATGAAAAAATTCTTCTGCTGACATAGCTGCATCTACACTGCAGTTAGGTCAGCATAGCTTTGCTGATCAGGGGTGTGATTTTTTCATACCCCAGACCAACGTAGCTATGTCAACCTCATTTTTAAGTCTAGACCAAATTTCAGGCAGTGCAACGCTTTAAATGCATTGAGCTTTTATCTTATCCATTTATTTTAGTGCCTAATCCTAAACGTACAATTTGGCATAGGGCTTTCTGTCATGAGGACTGCCAGCGAGTTCAACAACAGTAGTCCTGCTAGTAAGAATTATGCCTAGTAACGTTTACTGGATTGGCGCCACTGATATTTATAAAGTGCCTATAAATATGGTGTCTAAGCACTAGTCCCACTGAAGTCAATGAGATTTCGCAATTGACTTGAGCGAGTCCAGGATTTGTCTCATTGCATGTATCTAAATGCTAGACACATATAGTTGTGCTGACTTGTATAAGTAGTAACTTTCCAGAGATATACATTATTTTTACTATCCCCAGTCAAAACACACTTTCTGCATTTATAACCTTGTTAGAATGATTCAGCTGAGCTGAGTAGACCTTGAACAGAGAGAAATGACAAAAATAAAATTATGCTGAAAAATTAAAAATTGCTCATGGCATACAGATTTGATGACTGGGGCACTCAGAACTATCATGTCAACATCTTACCTCAGGTAGCCTTTAAATGTATTTCTGTGTCTGTGGATCCCTTATTGGGAGTACAAGTCAGTTGGAAAATACACTCCAGTACTACTTTATCTCAAGAGACCTAGAATCATCTGGGTCCCTCTCTCTGGCCTGGTCTGGACATCTCTCAGGATCAGGACAGTGAAGGCACAATGCTGAATTCTGGGGTCCCAGGAGACGGTGGGCGTGGCAGCTATGAGAAGCTTGCTTCTTCCCCTTCTTTAAGTCAGCCAGTATCATGATTATTTGCTGCTGGCATAAGCTTCAGAAAAATGCTAACCCCTCCCCACCTCTTAATGTGCTCCTGAAGCAAGGGGGAAGCAGATAAGGAATTGCGCTTCAGATGTGGGACTCTAAGGATACATCTACATTTAATCTGGGAGGTGTGATTCCCAGCTTGCATAGACATACCCACGTTAGCTCTGCTCATGCTAGCACCTAAAAATAGCAGTGTCCATGGCAATATGGCTGGCATCTCCGGGTAGCCACTCGAGGATGTACCCAGGGATTGCACTCTGACAGTTAGCTCAAGAGGACAACCCGTGCCGCGGTGGACACACTTAGTTTTTAGACCTTAGCCCAAGCAGAGCTACAGCAGGTACATCTGTGAATGGGAACCACATCTCCCAGCTCAAATGTAGATGCATCATAGTCACAGTTCCTTCCTGAGTTATTCCTAGGTTGGTGGAACTCATTCACCATCCTGTGCTCAGGACTGGCCCAGAGGCACAAGGTAGTCCTTGTCACCTCCTTCTGTGTGTTTAATTTTCCATATTTGCATTAGGCAAATAATTTTAAACATAAAAATAGGAGTTATTCAGAAGAATCTATAGTAAGATTAAATAATATTTCCACTTGAACTTGAAGCCTTTTCATTTTTGGAAGACAGAGCAGCCATTTCTGGAAGCACTTGCCACTTTAAATAATGATGGTTTCACCTTTTGACTTATTCCTTTGGAAACTTTTTTTTTTTAAAGCTACTGAATGGTTAGTACTAGAAAATGACAGGCATACTATCTCTTGTATTGCAGTGATTGTTCAATATCATTCATGTACAATATGCTGTCTTAAAAAAAGGAAACAAACCACTTGGGAACTATATACCAACCTAAAACAACAATGTAGTGAATGAAACAGGAAAAAAGTTCATTTACAAGAACCGAAAGTGTGTCATAGGCTAGGCAACATAGAGAAACAAACCACCCCTCTCTGTTCAAATCCCATTATTCCTATTCTTTCACATTACCTCATTAGTTTAGCAGACACCCTAATACCTTATTGGTTCATCTAGTAATAGGACAACGTGCTGGGATTTGACTTACTCTGTTACACTCTCAACCAGCTCAATCAGTTTGCTAATGAGATTTGGCATGAAAAAGAAAAGCAAAGAAACAAATGTAATTTTACATCACATGTGCAATTGGTAATTTACACACCAATAAGTGGCATGTGCCTATAGCAGCTGATAATCTATTTCTGACAATTATTTGAAACAGATAATTTTCTGCATTCGAGACAAGTGGATAGAAACGAGGTAACAAAGAGGGAAAGGTAGAGCAATGGACTATCAGAAGGAGATAGCCATTCTTGGGAATCCACACATTGTACAGTATTGCCTTGATGTCACTCTGACCTTTTGCCTCTAGATTTTTTTTAAGTGTGGTTTAGCACAAAGCTGCCACAGATCATCCTTGTTCATTATAGCCAGAAGTGAAACAAGGTCACGTGTGCTGAAGAGCAGATACCTCCCAGTGTTTTAAGCCATCAAGAGCTGGGCTGTCAGAGCTTCGAACAAGAAATGCTTCTGTCATGTTTATACAGCTCAGCCCCAAGGCTTCTGTAAAGGAAAAAGCCATCACTTCATTCCCCTCCCACAACTCTGCCCGTTGGCATGTGAACAATACTTTTAAGGCTAAATTAATGCAAACACTGTGTGCAATGGCTTGCTATGAAATGTGGAAAACAACAAGAACTTACTGTACTACAGCTGTACTTTTATATGTAACAGACTTAAGGTGTACTGAAAGCACGTGAGAGAATATTGCTGTCTCCCATAAACAGTGTCCCATAAACTACTGCCAGTGTCGAGAATACTATAGATTGCAGTAAGCTTAGTTGTATTTTTTACTGTTACTATAGAATGCTGTAGCATCAATGTCTGGTAGGTAGGGCTCTGCACTAGGACTCAGGAGATGTGGATTCTGTTCCTGCCTGTGGCACTGAGCTGCTATGTGACCTAGGTAAGTCACTTCACCTCTTTGTACCTGTGCTTCCCCTCCCACTCTTACAATCTGAATAGACCAGGCAGACTACACTCATGAGCTGAGATTGCCTCACTGTACTCTGTGTGTACTCTGATCTCAGTTGGGGCCTCTAGGAGCTCTTGAAATACAAATAATTAATAGCTGCGAAGAACAGTTATTCTCATGAGGTTCATAGGAATGGCTGCAGTCAAGCCCAAGGTAGCTTACAGACCCACCATAAAAAGTGATAGCCATATCTGTCCCCTGGCTTTAGAAATGCTTTCAGTACACAGAGCTGAAAGTCACTGCACTTAAGACCTTTCTTTGGGTGCAAGATCTGTCTGTCATTCCACAAGTGAGGAGGATTCCCTGGCAGCCTAATCCATACTACTGTTCTGCATAAAGGGGCAAGATTTGATGGGGACACACACACCTCCAGCACAGCATGCCATATACCCCTTTCCCACTGTGCCCATGTACAGCCACTCATTGATGGCATGGAGAATCTGTCTTTTATCGCACGGCATGCCACTGAAATCAGTTTGAGACATGGCATAATGAACCAGAGCTAAGGGGAAACGTAGGATTGCTTTGCCCTTGTGAAAGTTAAGGTGTCCACTCTTTTTGGATGTTTCTCATACACAGCACCCCAAACTGAGCCACCTGTAATTAGTGAAATGTGGGTTTACATCTTTTCTGTATTAATCTGACATTTCTACATCCCAACTGTCAACCTCCACTCTTCAGTAGGAGAGCCCTATGGACAGTTTCACACCAGTAAAGCCCAGAGTTACAGTCAGATTGTGAGGTCTCCCTGATATTTCAAACGCAGCGAGTTTGAATTCTGTATTTATCCAAGAGAGGTGGTAGTAGGCAACTCTCTTGCATTTGCAGGATAAAGGACAAGATGGCCTAATGCTGTAGATCTTTCCTATCACTGATTACCACAGGAAAAACACAATTTTTTACTGCCAATAACTGTAGCATGACAGTGCTTTATTTTAATTTCTTAAATGTTAACTTGCTTCCTTTAACTAATAGGCAAGCATTTTCTGGAGGAACAGGATGGGAGGGAGGGGAATGGGACTCTCTATTTCATATTATTCTGGCTAGTAATCAGAGTCAGTCTGATAGAGAACAGCTGCTAACCTGCATTGCATCCTAGTAGTTCTGTGTCAAATACCTAGAAAAGCCCATGGAAATTAAAGGTCCTATTGTCAAGTTGAATAATGCTTTGCCTAATTAGGGAGAGGACAGCCAATTTTCAAAGTTCCCTAATGAAAAACAATATTCACACTACAATCCAGAACAGTGGAGGTGATTTCCATTCTATCTAAGCTCTCATCATGCTGGATAGTTACACAATACAGTGTACTTAATGCTCCCTGCATGTGGCAATCCCCCTGCGGGTACTTCCAGACATTTTAGGGATGTAAACAGAAACTACTCCTCAGTGAATTTTTACTGTTTGTGCTTTTCTGGGATTGCGTTGCTTTATGCACAGTATCAGCAGCATCTCAGTGAGCAGCATAATGCTGTACCCTTCTTCTTTCTCTGTTATTATAACAACCAGAGACTACCTGCTCTATTAACTGTGCAACAGGGGAGAACTGTTTCTGTGCATCTCACAACGTGCCAAGGCACTACCATGATACAAATATTAGCAGCCAACTGCCAAGCAAGAGGTTTCTTCCCTCTCTCTCTCCTGTTGTTGGCTTTGCATTTGACCGAAAGAGTTATAGGCTTACAACGGAGTAATATGCCAGTCTTCCTCTGTCCAGCTGGCAGGATAGAGTGAGAGCATCACAGACCCATTGACAGGCCCTATTGCAAGCCAAATAACTGGTGCCCCTTTTGTCTGGTAAAAATGACAACTGGGATGAAGCAACGTAAGCAGCTAAGACCAGAATACTGATCTACACTGATGACATTCGACTACTGCATTGTGCTCATCATGCCTACATAGTACAATACTTTGGTGAAATCTAGGGGGAATGCTAATACTGTAAAAATTAACTTGTAATAATATACTGGCTTCTTGACTTATGTGAAATGGAACAATGATCACAGTCTTGTTCCTAGTGGACAGGTGGTACAGGTTGGCCCTAACTGCCATCCTTAGCTGGCAGTGTCAGTAGAAAGTCTAACGAAATACACGGAGACTGAAATACCCTCTTAGCCCCAGAGGTGATCCCTCCAGATGAGGATCAAGACATTTTGTCAGGGGAAGCTTACACTGCCAGTGCCCAGGCTGTCCCCTGTTCAGTCCTCAGTGTGCTCTGTCCTTCTCAAGCACTAACTTTTATTTTAAAATTGAATAAAATAAAGGGACATTTTCAGATTTTTTTTTACACACTCCATTGCATGTAAAGGTGTGTTTTTCAGTTTCTAAGTACAAGTTAAGGCCAGATCCTGCAAACGGAACCATGTGTGGACCCCTGTGACAATGTGGGGACCCACTGCCTTCATTGGGTATCCATGCAGATGGATGCTTGTACGGACGTGGATCTGATGGCAGGACTGGGGCTCAAGGGCTCATTTGTCCCTTAGAGCTACAGCCTTGCACTGAGGGAAGTACAGAGCTGCACTGGCGGGTGCTCTAGGAGAGCGCCTCTTGGAACCTCTCTGCATGCAGGGGGTGCATGGTTACTGCTACCTCTCTTACGGGGTTATGAGATGCTCCCTCCATGTGGCCTGCCAGCTCTGGGTGCTCCGTAGCACAGTGCAGAATTGGGCTCTTGGTAAGTTATATATTCAGGTGCAATTCAGCTCAGTCCACCTGTTTATATCCAAATAGTGTGAATGAGAACTCATGCACAATTGCACATTTTGTCATTTCAGAAGACGTCCCTTTTCAGATATTAATATAAATGTTATTGCTTGTAAATTGGCCTATGTGTGTTTTGTGATGTGTTTATAAATAATGGATTAAGGAATTCTCAAAAGGGAAAACAACATAATTTACCTAAAAGAATGCTGTCAAAATGTGGGATACCTTTAAGCTGTCTCCCTACCTTCCCCTCCTGTCTTATAGGGCTTATAGTCCTCATTTTTCCATTGTTGCTTGTCTGCAAACAAACCCTTCAAGGAGCTAAAGATTTAAAATTAAGTAGGTAAACAAACATATTTGTGACTCACTTTAGATCTTAACATGCACCCAAACCATATGCATGGATGGTTTGCAAACTACTATGTGAAAATCTATTCTTGTGGTACTTCTGGGTCGACTAAAAACATTAAAAAATAAAAATCATAGACAGCCTCTTGTGATGAAATGGTTAGAACACAGGACTTGGATTCTGTTTCCAGCGCGGTCACAGATTTCCTGTGTGACTTTAGGAAAGGCATTGAGCCTTTTGGCCCTCTGTTTCTACATATGTAAAATGAAAATAATGCTTCCCTCCTTTACAGGGATGTAGCGTAGGTTAAGCAATGTTAGATGTGGCAGTGTGGTCCAGCAAAAAGGCACTGATCTAGCACTTGGGAGACTTCACTTCTATTCCTGCTTCTGCTGTGTGATATAGGCACAGAGATTTGGCTAAAGTCTCTCTGCTGTGTCACTTCCAACATTTTTTCTATAAGCTTTTCGTGCCCGGGGTTATTACTATGTGTCTGTACAGTGTCTTTCACAATAGGAGCCCAACTTGTTTGATGTAACTAGGTGGTATAAATATTGTTTATTATTTGCATATCTGTGGTGTGGCCTGAGATCAAATGTAAGGTGGTGTAATAATCCAGAGTATTGTATTATGGCTATTTTCAACTGAAAATATACAGAGGTTTACACATTTAATTGTAAAGCAGAGCTGGAATTATAACATATAAGGAACTGTGTGCTAGAAAAGAGATCACGTCTGTTCATTCAGAAATTTAGCTGTTAAGGCTAATTACAACCTGGGCTCAGGTCTAGCAAGTTTTAAAAAATCTTTACAGATATTTTGTAAAATATCTCTGAAAGCACTCAGACAAATAGATTCAATGTTATACAATAAAACATTCAAGAAAAACTGCCCTGTACCCCTGACAGCCTGGCCAGCGAGTGGCTGAAGGACTGGCTAAAACAGGGGTCGGCAACCTTTCAGAAGTGGTGTGCCGAGTCTTCATTTAATCACTCTAATTTAAGGTTTTGCGTGCCAGTAATACATTAATGTTTTTAGAAGGTCTCTTTCTATAAGTGTATAATATATAACTAAACTATTGTTGTATATAAAGTAAATAAGGTTTTTAATTTTAAATGAAGCTTCTTAAATATTTTGAATTAAAATGCAGAGCCCCTTGGACCGGTGGCCAGGACCTGGGCAGTGTGAGTGCCACTGAAAATCTGCTCGCGTGCCGCCTTCGGCACGCGTGCCATAGGTTGCCTACCCCGGGGCTAGAATGACGTGTTGGGATCGGTGTTCTCTCTGTGAGGGCTGATTAACTGATCAATCAAGGTGACAGGGAATATATCTTAATGATCTAATAAATGTGGAGGGCCTAGCCAATGATTGGAAAACCATTGTAAAAGTGTAAAAACCAGCAAAAGAATCTGTAATAATGTCTTCCACAGAGGATATACCAGGGGCTATTCAGCAAGGTCTGGGATAGGAAGGATGTGGCTGATCAGAATCTAGAAATAGTTTAGGGTCTTTTTGCAGTACTAATATCTCACTAGAATGTGGATCATTGTAGGAAAAGACATAGCAGCTTGTTTCCAGTTCAAGTAAATTCAAATTTAAGCATTTGAGACCTGATCCAAAGTCCACCAAAGTCCATGGAAAGTCTCTCATTGATTTCAACAAACTCTGGATCAGAGCCTAAAAGCTTGTACCATCTCATTATGGTTTGCCTAGACAGCTTGTGAAACATATGTACACATTTCTGGGGGGAGGGCTAGCTCAGTGGTCTGCTAAACCCAGGGTTGTGAGTTCAATCCTTAAGGGGGCCATTTAGGGATCAGGGCAAAAATCTGTCTGGGGTTTGGGCCTGCTTTGAGCAGGGGGTTGGACTAGATAACCTTCTGAGGTCCCTTCCAACTTTGATATTCTATAATAAGATGTGCATCTTAAAATTCCCATCCTATCCCCACAGATATAAAGGAGGCTACATCTGGCTGGCAAAGCTTTTCAGAGAGTTTGCCCCACAAATTAATTTGATGATCCTGTTGCATGGGTGAATACCATAGAAAGTGTTCTTAAATATTAATTTTAATTTTTGAATGGATGTCAGTCAATCAACCATGTTCACATCGCTTTGGCCTACACTTTCCATAATTATTCTAGTGAAGGAGTTTGCTGGCGGGAAAGAGCAAATTCTCCACAAACATTGCAGAGTATTCTCATAAAGTGAATTTTGTATTCACACTAGAAACTCAATACATTCATCCCATCACTATTAGACAACATGGTGTGGGGAATGGCTCTGGGCACAGTACACTAGAGCTCCCACAGTTGATAGCACTGGGGAGATACATCAGTGCAAGCGCAATGGTGAGCAGTTTATCTAAAATTGCCAAGACAGAAAGAGAGCAATGGCCAGATTTTCAAAGGAATCTAGGAGGTGCCTAAAGAGGCAGCAACTAGTGGGTTTTTCAGAAGAACCCATCTGTATTTTTAGGTGCCTAAATTCTTTTAAAATCTGGCCCCTCCCCACTAAATCCCAATGTCCCTCTGCAGAGCAAGGCCTTTCAAAAGGAAACATTAACAAAGCTACTTGATACACAAGCACATATATACTTTAGGAACACACTCAGAAAAGACCTCTTTCTCTAGATTGCTTTAATGATGAAGTGTAAGCCAGTAGCTTCATGGATTCCAATAATTTTCTCATGCAGTGGGCAATTAATGAAACTATTGTAATCCAGAAATATATGGAGCTTCAAAGGCCCAGACTGGAAGTAAACTGAGCATAAAGGAAGGACAGTCTTGTGGGATGCACTGGGTGGGGACTCCAGAGGTCTGTTCCTAGCTCTGCCACAGGCTTCCTGGGTAACTTTGAGCATGTTGGCTGAATCCCTTTGTGCCTCTGTTCCTTATACATAGAATGGTGATGATAATACTTCCCTACCTTACATGGGGGATGCGAGGATAAATTTGTTACTGGTGCTCAGGTACTTCAGTGAAGGACACTCTGTAAGTACATAGTTAAGAGTGGTCATTTGAAATTGATTTTCTAAAAAACAAGTTACCCCAGCAGAAAGAATGCAATCCAAAGCATCAGTCAAATCACTGTTAAGCATAACAATAGTTCCATGCTTGCTGTGTTCAGAGACTCATTTTCAGAAACTTAAAGAGTTTGGGGCCAGATTGTGACTGACTAGCATGGCTAGTATGGGGTGGGGTAGGGCACAAGGGCCAGTCACAGTCCCTGTGCACATGCAAGCAAAATTCATGTACACAGTCATGGAATACGTATGTAAATATTAGGTACACACAACTCAAAGTTTGACCCAATAATTATTTTATATTTATTAAGAACAGACCTTTGCATTCTGTAAGATTGCAGAATGTTTACTAACTTTACATCATTTCACTCACTGCTCCATTTTAGGTTCCCCTTGGATGGAACTTGGTACAATTTTTGCAGCACCCTGCAATGCTATTCTACAGTTTCAGACAGGAAGTGAAATAGAATATTGCATGCAACTGAAATTGCAGATAAATATTCATAGTAAGACAAAAGTTTTATGGTTCTTTTGTTAGGGGGAACAAAAATCACATTTACTTTAAAGCTGAACAAAAGGGCCCAGTTGTGAAATCACTGGGAGTTGTGCACATAGTGAAATGTCTAATAATATGATAAGCTGTTATAGAGAAGAAAAGCTGACAGAAAATTGTGCAAATTGGGGACATTGCAGAAAAATTAAGCCACTATATGCTATTTGTTCAGTCATCCATAAATCACTGCATGTCATTCCTCACATAGTTCCTCTGTTCTATGTCTGACATTGATCCCATACTAAGGGACAGCCCGTGGGTTTTTAAAAGCAAACAGAGGGTCCAGAATCCAACATCCCATTCATATTTAATTTGTTTATCTAGTAAAGTTAATAATAATTGGAGAACTGGAAGGGACCCTGAAGGGTCATTGAGTCCAGCCCCCTGCCTTCACTAGCAGGACCAAGTACTGATTTTGCCCCAGATCCCTAAGTGGTCCCCTCAAGGATTGAACTCACAGCCCTGGGTTTAGCAGGCCAATGCTCAAACCACTCATATTATATCGAAGTATAATGATTATACACTGCCTTGTTACTTCATATGTAATGTACAACATAGTAATTATGAGCATTTTTAGCCTTGCTAACAAAACTTAGCTAATGACAGAAGTGAAAAATCTGAGTAGCATTTATTATTTATTTATCATAAATACTTGCAAGATAAGTTATAATGATTTGCTTCTATCTGTTCCACCTATCCTGCGGTAGTAAAAATATTACTGAGAGAAACCAAAAGGATAAATGAACAGTCTGAAATCTGCACTTTCAGTACAAAATCTATTGTCTACGTAATGCACGAACATCAGGAGATGCTCTGTTTTCAGCATTAGCAAGCTGCATGTAGTCCTGTATCTCTACAAAATAATTGTGCTGGATTTATTCATCCCTGAACATAGTGCTTTTTTCATGATGGGATACCATGGTAGTTCAGTGAAAGGTTAATTTCATCTCACCCTGAAGCTGTGAAGCCCTAAAAAACTCCCATGTCAGTCAATGTCACCACGTTCACAGGAACTGCCTATTGTAAGGCATGTCTTCTACACAATAAGGCCAATGTCTGTGTTTTGCTAAATCTTACATAACAGACAGAAAAATCTCTAGCATGATTTCATTGATGACTGTTTTCTGTACCTCTAGTAGACATTCAATGATCCCCAGACTCATCATTCCTACTGTTCACCTCTCCCACTCCTGTGCTTGTGCCTTCTTCCATGCCATCCCCTGTTCCTAAAAGAACCTGCCAACCCCAGTGTGCCAGGCTCCCTCACTCCTTGCACTGAAATCTTTCTCAAGAGGCCACTTCTGAAAATGCTAGCCTTTGTCGACACTATCCCAGTTAAAAATATAAGTGTGTCTTGCAATGTGAAATTCTGGCCTTACTGAAGTCAATGGGAGCTTTGTCATTCACCTCAGTAGGGCCAGGATTTCATCCTAAGTCTTTAGTTGTGTCTTGTACAATGCCAAGCTCAACATCAGTGTATACACAGTGCACAGCTTTGCTTTCTCTACATTCCACCCAAGCTACTTTCCTGACCTGTCCTTTCATTCAGTTTCCCACTGAGTTGCTCATTTCTGACTTGATGCCTCTTACATACCATGATGTATATGGCCAGGTAGGCACCTAAGTGACCCTTTGGTGTATGAAAATTACTGAATTCAGATACCCATTGGAAACTGTGACCCAATAGCAATAACTTACATTGATTAAAATCGGGAGCGCCGCCAGCTTTTTTGCCGCCCTAGGTGGCAGAAGGTCCCGCCCCCGAAATGCCACCCCCAGCAGAGGCGGTGGAAGGTCTGGCTGCCGCGGTCACCACCCCCCAAATGTTAGCACCCTACGCGACTGCCTAGGTCACCTAATGGGTTGCGCCGGCCCTGATTAAAGTATAGTGCCTTTCATCCAACAGGACCCCAAAGCACATCACCACCTTAACATATACAGGATTCATTTAATCATTGTGAAAAATAAGGTGTCCCTGGGATGGAAAGTGGCAACTCTTACTGGGTTCTGTTAAACCCTACACAACAGTTCAGAACAGGAGGTAAATATTGCATCCAAATTAAACGGCAGATAAATTTTGCAAGGTGGGCAGTGCTTTCTGCCAGCCAATGGCAGTTAAAGGTGCTGCGCTTTGCTTCATGCAGTACTGGGCCTCATAGATTTTATGGAGAACTAGGTGCCTAATTACCTTTGAGGATCTGGCTGTAAAGCCCAGTGAGTCTTAAACCCAGGCCTGCAGAATTGACAGGCAGGTAACATCTCCAACACTGCCACCCAGCAGCAGTTGTAACCAGCTCATGCTCCCCTACCCACAACCTGCTACAGGCACAGACCACAGGAACTCTCATCTCAAGGGGTTCAACAAACTGCAGCCCTATGGTGCCTGGCTAACTCTCTGCCCTATATAAACCCAAGGGGCATTTCAGGAACTGTCCATACAACAACACGGATCACTAGCTAGCTGCCACGACCACCTTGCATTCTCTGTTCCTGAACTCCTGGTATTGACCTCAGCTCTGACTTGAACCTTGACTCCCATTTGAACCCAAGGAATACCCACATGGACCCTGATACCTAGTATTAACTTAGCCTGATCCCCTACCTGCCCAGCTCTGCCCTTCAGCCTGATCATTGACTTTGATACTGACTCCAAACCTTGGTGTTTGTTCCTGCCACTAGTCCCAACTCCCACCTACATTCACCTAGGATCCTGACACTGGGCCCTAACACACATTGAAGTCAATGGCAAAACTCACAGGCTTCATTCTTTGCAGAACTAGGCCTACATGAGAGAGACAAAACTGTTGCACTGAAATGCAAAACAAATCCTCAGAAGAGTTATTTTACCTTAACATTAGGAACAGGAAATAAGTGTGCACGGGGAAAAATTAAGGATCATGAGATAGGGACTCTCAACTATTTCTGCTGTATTCTAAATCGTCTATAAATGCTAAAGTTTCATTTTAAAATAAAATTTGGCAAACATTTCCAGAAGTGGACACTGTTTCGGGGATGCCTCTCTCTGGCCCTAAATCTCTATCCTTCATTGTAATGGTGCAGTCATCGTAACATAAATCTAAAGCTGTCTCCAGCCAGATACTAGTAATAAAGATGAGAATTCACCTCTCTGTACCCCATTCATCTCAGGGAAGTCTGAATTTTGATGAGCAAAAACCATCTGAGATTTAACACTGCATCTGCTGTGACTGTCACCCCAGAAGCAGTTCAGTTATTCAGAGCTGAACAACTTTTATCCCAAATTGGAAAATATTTAAAAACAAGAAACACTTGCCTCTATTTCTGAGGTGAGGCAGGCTGGATTTACTAGGCAATCTCCTACCTGGAACAGTTCTGCTGATTGATACTGCTGTGACAGAAAAGAAAACTCTCTTTACCTCTATCACAGCCATGGCATGTTAAACCAACCCTGCCTGGGATTAATTTGATCCCTGGCTCTGGCTGTCTTTTATATTAATGTCCCCATTCGACCACAGAAAACTTTCATTTAAAAAAGTATCAGATTAGCAGTTTTGGTTGCTTTCATTGGAACAACTTTCATTAAGAATCGAAATGACTTGGGACTGCTGCAAAACATGCCAGGAGGCAGTAGTACTATGCCAGCCACTTGTTAGCCATTGCAGAATCCATTTATCTTCCTCTGAGTAGTCAGTGGACTACAACAAACAGATTTTTTGTGTGTGACAGTGCCTCTGCAGTACAGTGCAGTGACTGGCTTTAGGACAAGAGGAGTCAAGGTGTGGGTCCTTTCGCCTTTCCTGGCTCTCTTCACAAGCATCTCTCTCTCTTATTTTAAGTCCATGTGGCAATCCTCTTTAGTACACAGGGACTAAAGAGATTTTTTCCCTCCAGTTTCGTGTCTAGATTTCGGCAGAGATTAACATCGTTTACTGTAGATGTAATAAATAGCAACATTTTACTTTTCAAAATCTACCAGATTAAACCAAACGGCACATTATCAAAAAACCCTCTTGAGACATGGACATCCTGTACTCCACCTTCACAAAAAAGTGTTACATCCCGCTTAGATCCAAACACCTACCTGCCTCTCTTAGTATAGACTAGGGTTCACGTTCAAGATTGACTCAGGGCTAGGATTTGGATTCAGGTTCAACATCATCAGCCTCTTTTTATGAGCAACCCATTTTGTGAGATTTTTGGCCGCATCAAAACCTGATCCAGGAAAGAGGCCCTTTTTGGATCCATTCAGAAAGTGAAGCTGCTGGTGCTGGTTGGATCTGGGGATTTGGATCTGAATTCCCCACATGCCCACCCACAAATCAAAGGGGTTTGGATTAGAGATTTCAGTATTGGCCCATCACTAATTACATATTATACAGAATTTTCAATCCAAAATTTTATTCCCCGTCAGGCAAAATTACTCAATGCACTTACTGACAAGAGAAACCAGACACTAAACATGCTGTTTGCCAACTGAGGAGGAGTTTACTCTGCACAGAAATCAATCGGACTACTTGCAGAGTAAGATGCTATCAAAGTGGGTAGGGTTACCAGAATCTCAATATGATTAGTTCCAGTTAAATACATGGGACCCTTTGTGGAGTCATAAGGAAACGATAAGTAGCCAGATTGTTAATTGATAACACATATTAAGAAGACTGAGCTCCATCCGGACAGACAAAGTTGAGAGAGAGACAAGCTTTTGAGCTACACAGAGCTCTTCTCCAGACCTGAAGAGCTCTGTGTAGCTCAAAAGCGTGTCTCTTTCACCAACAGAAGTTGGTCCAACAAAAGATATTAACCTCACCCTCCTTGTCTTTCTAATAGGAAGTTGGAGATGGAGCATCAGGAAAAGTTCATAGCTCTTTTTATTTATGTGCTGCATTTTTTCTATTTAATTAAATTTGATTTAATTTCATTTGAACATTCACGTAGCACCTTTTTTGCCAGTTCCAGCTCTCTACAGGTATCCAAAACATCCCCTTTGTCTTTGGCTGCAGCTTCTTGTGTCTTTGGATGAAACTCTGATCATCCCTATAGCAACCTGCAGGGAACTTGGAGGGAGGAGCACAGGCTGCAGAAGGTAAGAGTTTGGAAGAGGCACCAGGAAGTTGGTCATTATGTATATGGCTGGAATGCTAGCGCTAGCTGCAGCATCTTTGTAAATATTCTCTTAATAAAAGAGCTAGTTTAATTTTACAAGCATTCAGTTCTCTTGTTATTACCCAGCACACGGCACATGAAACCTTCATATACTACGATTGAGACATTTTGATGTGTCATAATTCTAAAAGGAAATTTGCCTAATCATTAAAATGCAGGTCCTCGGGGATCTCACAGCTGCCTAATTAATATCAAAGAACTTTTTTAAAAAAATCAGATATTTAAAAATATTGCTTTTCATTTCCTTATTTAAGTTACACGGACTTTTCTGAAACAATCAAAGGCAATTGTAAAAAATCCTATAAATAACTGCAAATATACCTCATAAGTAAAATTACAGCAAAGCTTCATTTAAGATTTGAGTATTAAATATGAAATTGTTGCTGTCCACAAAGATCATATAGCTAAATAAATATGGACACCTCTGATGGCCAAACTAAAATTACACAGAGCATGTTATGTGCATATATATGTAAGTGTGAAAGTAATTTAATATATTTTAAAACTTTGAAGCATTTTGTAGCCCTCTCACTCTCCTCCCATTTTTTTTCTTTTTAACTATTTCATGCCATTTTCATATGCTTGGTTTATGCTCAGGACATTGGATTTTTATACATCATACTCATGTATTATATTTTTTCTGTTATATAATCAGTTTAAAAGCCAATACAATATGGATCAAAAATGAGATTCCTACAGATATATGTGTTTTGTAGAACTGGATACAATTTCCCCAAGTTATAACTAAAATCAATGTATTTTGCTAGGATGTGGAACAGTGCCCCCCCAGGACTTTCTTGTAGGTAATATATTGAGAAAGACTGCAGTGCTTGGAATCAACTACTTATCCTGCTGGATATCATAATATCAGAGAGAGAGAGTCTATTTCAGTAGATAAACAAGCTTTCAAAGTACATCAAAGTAAAACTGAGGTAGAAGTAGGGTGACCAGATAGCAAGTATGAAAAAATCAGGACAGAGTGTGCGGGTTAATAGGCACCTATATAAGAAAAATCCTCAAATATCAGGACTGTCCCTATAAAATCAGGACATCTGGTCACCCTAGGAAGACGATAGAGTAAATAACTATCTCACCAGTCAGACCTGGTGGTAAACAAGAGACCTCGGTACTAGACTTAATTTTGTGGCAAAACGTGTGTATCCCTGAGGCCAAGTCTCTCATCAGAATTCCACAGACCAGCTGCTTTGATCCATGAGTTAAAGCCATGAAAGAAATGGACAAGCCAATTTAGATCACTGAACAACCCTTGAATATTCATCCTGCCAAATCCTGGCGCAATTATGGGGGCAGAAGAACAGGAGAAAGGAGACGCAGCATTGTCTATTAGTTAAAGTTGGGAGCTAATGGTCAAGATGCCTGGAATCCATACCCAGCTCATCTGGACTATGTCTCAGTTTATCTGTCAGTAAAATGACTATTTTATCTACCTCACAGGGATGTGTTAAGGCTTCATTTATTAATGTTTATGAAGTGCCTGAATCCTGAACACGCTGGATGAAGATATGAATACCATACCTTTTGTCAATGTGTTACTGCATAAAAAATAATTGCAATATGTAATGAGAAACCAAGTCTCTTGGTTCTTACCAGAGGAAATATTGATATTTTACCTCATAGTAGTTCTTGGTGAGAATCTTTGTTGTCATTTCACTGCAGCTCAATGTCTGGCCCAAGCAGACAGCTTGAAAAACTGGTCTGTGCTCTGGGGAGATCTTTGGGGGAAGGAGGAAAGGAATCATTTCCCAAAGCCACTACTATAGCCTGTAATAGCCCCTGTGGCTGGTGTGTCCCCTCTGCAGGCAGAGATGGCCAGTAAGGCCAGATAGTCACACACCAACCAAGCTTTCCTCTGTGCTGCATGCAGGGCCGGCTCCAGACCCCAGCGCACCAAGCGCGCGCTTGGGGCGGCATTTTGCCGGCAGGGCAGCAGGCGGCTCTGGAGGACCTTCTGCAGTCATGCCTGCGGGAAGTCCACCAGCGCCGTGGGACCAGCGGACCTTCCGCAGGCATGACTGCGGAGGGTCCGCTGGTCCCGCGGTTCGTGTGGACCTCCCGCAGACATGCCAGCAGATGCTCCACTGGAGCTGCGGGACCAGCGCACCCTCCACAGGCACGTCTGCAAGAGGTCCCCCGGAGCCGCGGGACCGGCGACCGGCAGCGCGCCCCCTGCGGCATGCCGCCCTGCTTGGGGTGGCCAAATTCCTAGAGCCGCCCCTGGCTGCATGCAGGACGTTCCTGAAGAATTATGTTAGGTTGACATTAATCACTCAGCAGATGAGTCTAACAAATATTTATTAAGGTAAAACACCTATAAGTAATGGTCAGTTACTTACAAGTGAGAAGCACATCAAGATGAACTCACCAGTCACCTTCAGCAGTGGACAATCCACAGTTTCAGCTTCCCTTTGTTAGGCTGACATACATATATCTTCTTTGTTATCTTTTCTTATAAATATGTATTAGTCTCTGATTTCCCTATCAATTCTCCACTCCTGTCAGTACAAGGTTTGTGCTAACTCTAACTGTTTCTTTTTAGCTCTGTAGTTTAGGGTTGTCAGCCCTTCAGGATTGTCCTGGAGCCTCCAGGTATTAAAGATTCACCTTTAATTAAAGATTATGTCATGTGATGAAACCTCCAGGAATACATCCAACCAAAATTAGCAGCCCTACTGTAGTTGCTAGCATCTTCTGTTTTCCTCACAAACATAATTGCTCTGCATCTTTCTTACACAACTCTGTGCAACACTACTTATGCTTAAGCTGTAAAAGTGTTAAATCACAGCAGGCTTCTGTCAGGCCTAACTATGCCTTTGCTCCCAACATATTTGCTCCCAAGTACATAATAGATTGTTACAAGGAGGAGGGAGAAAAAATGTTCTTCTTAACCTCTGAGGATAGGACAATGGGCTTAAACTGCAGCAAGGGAAGTTTAAGTTGGACATTAGGAAAAACTTCCTAACTGTCAAGGTGGTTAAGCACTGGAATAAATTGCTTAGAGAGGTTGCGGAATCTCCCTCATTGGGGATTTTTAAGAGCGGGTTAGACAAACACCTGTCAGGGATGGTCTAGATAATACTCAGTTCTGCCTTGAGTGCAGGGGACCGGTCTAGATGACCTCTCAAGGTCCCTTCCAGTCCTATGATTCTATGATATTGGATCCCAATATCTGAAGAGTGCAAGTCCCATGGGCAGGCATCTCACAAACTGACCCACACCATTTCTGCTGTATGCAGTACCCAGCACACCTTGGAAGGGGGAGGAGCAGAATTTGCTCCACGTGAGTAATTTACTCTTTACAGTTCAAACCTAGCTCTCAGTAGTCAGCGTTGATAGTATTAATAATCCAGAATGAAAGGGATATTTCCAAGAGCCCAATATACACTTGTAGTTTGCATCTATCCGTCAGTGTTTTCTCAGAGGAATGCATACAAGGCAGATTAGGCAGAAATACCAGTCACATCTGCGGCATTTCCACTCATCCCATCTGCTTTTTATTTCCTCAGCTGGGAAAGCACAGCTCTAGTCATCTCACAAAACCATTTTATAGGGATTAGTGTGGATAATTTAGAACTGAGAGGAGGAAAAAATGTATCCTGCTTGGCCAGATGTTTTTAAAATGTATTTCTACTGGGTTTGATTACAGTTTAAAGACTTGTTTATCATTGTTGCCAAGACATTGTAATAGATACAAGCTGCATTTAAGCATCCTCATACCTATTTTGCCTAAACCAGTTTTTTTAGACCACAATATTAATAAACATTAACCAAAATCTGGATCTCTGTAATGTAACATGGGTCTAATTTCTTGCACTTCCACTTCAGGCCAATGAAAGTATCACTAGCAGATTGAGGAGGGAACCCAGGAGGGAGGGTCTATAAGGAGATAGAGTTTAGTGACATGTCTGTTATTTTTCTGTTTTAAATGGTGATGGCTCAAGCATATAAGGTAAAGAAGTTCAACAACCCAGAGACTCTCTGCCCCCACCATGCAACTGGAAAGAAAAACACTGTGAAGAGAGAAGGCCTAGAATCCAGACTGATTCCATGGAGGCCAACTTCATCACCTGAGAGCAGGAGGAAATACTACTGAGTTTCTCAGAGCAGGAGGGACACTGATCACATGATGAAAATACTAGGAGGGAGTGAAGAAGTATGTGGAAATTATGGCTTCACATTTGCTAAAGGTGATTTATTGTATGTTTTGTGAAATCATAACCAAAAATGTTAACTTCTAACTTACTAGTTTTATTAAATCTAAATGGCCACATCTCATTTCCTCCTTTGGCTATTATGACTGTGCAACAGTGAGATAACAATTGTTACAGAAAGTTATGGCAGAGCAGGGAGGGATACTCCTACATTGGATTAAGCTAATGGTACTCTCTAAATTGTCACTATATAGATTTAATTGTTCCCTTGCTTAATTTTTACCTGCATCCACAAGATGAGGACTTTGATAGTTGGCCAATAGGTAAACTGTGTTTTTTAGATGGTATAATTGAAGGAAACTAGGTGGGAATGGAGAGCCTTTATTTTTTTTTTTTTTTTTTAAGTATAGGTAGGTCATGAAGGGGGCAAAAGGGAAAAGGAATGTTTCTTGTTAACTGTTTGCCATTCAAGCTATATATAGAAATAAAACAAAATGGTACTGTATCCTGCAAAGACTCCGAGCTGCGGGGTGACCGGGTTCGTCTGTATTGACGTTAGTTAGCAGCTGCAATGAGAGCCTGCGGATTGTCAGCTGTAGGAAATACTTCGCAACTGGGGTACACACTGACAAAATACAAGTTTTAACAAGTACATAATTCAAAAACCAAATGCTGAAATGGGTCTGTTCTGCCTCTCAATTTGTTGCACTTTCAGCTGCTTTTCCAGAATTAAAGCACATCATTTCTATGGAAATGGGGGAACTTTTGGAAGTCAAAGCATGGAATCACAGTTTAAATCTATGCCTCACTCCTGCCTTCTGAAACATTAAAATTAACTACAGCTTATTGCATGTGCTGACAGTCACTGCTATTTCACGGTTCTGGCTGCATAAGAGGATAAAACCTGTATTAGTTTAATCTCTAATGCTGAAGTCCTCCATATAATACAATTAATAGAATCCAATAGGATTTGGTTTTATATAGCTGCCAGAGAGAAATTGTGGAATCAGGATGAGGGGAAAGGTAATCCATGAAAGAATCTTCCTTAAGAAGTGATTCACAAAATGAAAGTGTTTAGAAACTACTGGCGATAATACTACACTCTACATAGCACCTTTCATAATAGGACCGTAAAGCCCTTTGCATTATAAATAGTATATTAAGCCTTACAAATCCCCTTTGAGGTACATATTTTATTCTACAAATGAGTAAACTGAGGCAGAAAAATATTAAGTGGCTGGCTGAAGGTCACTGCAGTGAGTCAGTTCCAGAGTCTGGGCTAGAACCCAGAAGTCTTGTTTTTCATTTTCTAGCTGTCACCACTAAACGACACTTTCTACATAATATTAATCACTGTAGTGGTCTGCAAGCGTGCCTCATATTTTTACTGTAAAAGCAAACTGGTTATTGGCTCATCTATTTATCTGACAATTAGGTAAAAATCTTACTTTTTTCTTATCCTAAAACTTGCTTCAATAGCATTCCATTGGGATATTAACTACCCTAGTTTATATTTTGCTTCCCTTGTGTTTGCATTTCACTGTGTTTTAAGTATTTGATGAGTGAAACTCAGCAGTGGAGGAACCTCCAAAAGTTCAGATCCCTGCTTTGGATAGTGATTTAATATTATGATTTAATATTAAATTGTGCCTTTCCTCCCACAGGGTCTCCAAGCCTCTCACAAACTTAACACAGTCTGTACTTCATCCATCACTGGGGTGAAATGCAGCTACTCAAAGAGTTTACAGGAACATTATGTAAAGATTTCGGACAGGAAGAGGAGAATAGCTTTTCTGCTCCAAATTGTGGGAGAGGCTGGGAGTGAAGGCAGAGTTAGGTCTGATAGAAACTTGCAGTGATTTTTAAGGGTTTTATAACTTAGTATATGTGGTGTATCACCAATGTTGAAGTGAGCTGATTAACGGGCATTAACAACATAGTGGATGAAGCCAAACAACGAAGATGGAGATGGTTGGGGCATGTGTTGAGAATGGGTGCTGATAGACACCCTCATATTGCCCTACGATGGACACCACAAGGAAGAAGGAGGAGAGGTAGACCATTGGGGACGTGGCGAAGGACCATTGAAGAGGAAATGAAAGGCATGGGAATGAAGTGGGATGAAATTTGCTGCCTCGCTCAAGAACGAAATGAATGGAGGAGAATGGTTGACGCCTTATGCTCCACTGGGAGTGAATAAGAGGAAGAAGAATATGTGGTGTTGCACATGTGAGAAATTGCAAAGGAATCATGTTTGTGGGGAAAACAAAAGATAAAGTAACCAGAAAGCTAAAAAAAAACAAAAACAAAAACAAAAAAACAGCACCCAGTTTGAATTAGTTACAGGGGTGGAGAATTGATATGAAAATGAGAAACTAAGACACATGCATGAGAAAAGATAACAAAAGCTATAAATGAGTAACCTAATAAAAGGAAGCTGAAACCATGTATTGTCCAATACTGGAGGCAACTATGAGAGGCCCTCCCAATGAGCTTCCCACTTGTAAGTAACTGATCATTACTTGCTGAGTGTTTTGCCTTAATAAAGATTTGTTAGACCCATCTTCTGAGTGGTGAATTTCAGTCCATCAGGGGAGGGTGGGGCTAAGTATGGAAAAATGTAATAATTCCTATAAAATGTGTTATGGGATCTTTAGTGACCAGTTTTACATCACATCTGATGGTACCTCAAAAACAGCTTTTTGTCAATGAGTGGGATATCTGTGCCTATATTGGGGGCAACTGGCACAAAAAGTAGTTTGATTTTATACAAATATGTTTGCTGATCATCCTGACTGAGATTTTCAAAGTCCCCTAAAGGTCTTTGATGCTCAGTTCTCACTAGCAATTAATGGGAATTGGACCCTCTAGGCAGCTTTGAAAATCCAAAGCTAAAGCACTTAACTTAACAGCTCCACTTTCTGCTAAGAGATTCTTTGAATTGTAAATCAACTAATATGCAGAGTAGGGCTGGAAGAATCCTTTGAATGAGCTGAGAACCTGACACTTCCTGAAGCACCAGCATTCTGGTTACTGAACCTGAACTGAGCATTAGAGGTTTGGTTTGGTAGAGGTGTACATAGCTACATGAGTATGGCAGGATACAGCCAGCTGCATACATCCCCCTCCCTCCCAGTAGTTCCTCCTACCCTGGAGCATAGCTGGCAGGAGACAATTGTTTGGGGGGAGGGGGAGAGGAAGATCTTGTGCGTAAGGCATTGAACTGGCATTTAGGATATTTGGGTTCTATTCCTAACTCTGCCATGGACTTTCTGGTTCAAATTAATCAGTTCTGAATGTCCCCTTTGTGCCTGATGTACAGCAATCAAAGGGATAGCAGCCACCCGCCCCCTCCCTCCCGCCCGCCACACACACATTGATACCAAAAGTGCAGGGGGAATCTCAACTAGCTGCAGAGGTAACTATAAATTTCCCACACAGGATTCCCTGTGGAGGGTATGGCCTGGTTTGCTGCTGCAAAACCTGTAGAAGCTGCCTCACCAGCCCCTTGTTTGTGCAGAGGTCAATTCAGATGCCTGCATGACCTTGGGCATGTAACAATCTCCCTGTTACACAATCTAATGGCTGGAAGTTGAAGCTAGACTAATTCAGACTAGAAAAAAAGTATATATATTTTAATACTGAGAGCAATTGTCATTGGAATGATTTACAAGGGTTGATGTAGATTCTCCATCACTGACAATTGTTAACTCAAGATTGGATGGTTTTTCTAAAAGATCTGCTCAAGGAATTATTTTGGGGAAGCCCTATGGCCTGGGTTATACAGGAGGCCGAACGAAAGGACCACACTGATCACTTCTGGCCTTGAAGTCCATTAATCTATGTATCTCAACTCCTAATATGTAAAATGAGGATAATACTGAGCTCCCTTGTGAAGTTAATGAGTGGTGATGAGTGCCATAGAAAAACTTCAAAGAGTCCTATGGCACCTTATAGACTAACAGATGTTTTGGAGCATGAGCTTTTGTGGGTGAATACCCACTTCGTATAGAAAAGCTTGTGACTAAAGCCCTTGCCTCTTCCCCATTCTTTTGAGGATTCTCTCCCCTTAGCATGCTCCGGGAGCCTATCCCTGGATGGCAGGAAGAAGCTGGCCCCGGGAGAAGCAACAAGTCCTCTCCTTGGACCACAGGGAAGATTTCAGGTTTAGGCTCAGATTTATTGAATTTTATAGTGAACAGCCCAGTTTGTCCAGATTCCTCTATGAGTAATGCAGTGTCTTACTACTATTTTGCTTGCATAAACACATTGTGGCCAATATTGGCAGCCCATCATGTAAAATATGTACACTGTGCTATGTTTTGTGGTGTGATAACAGCTGGAACGGAAGCTAATGCAACAAAACTTGATCAATTACAATGTTTCTACAAGGCTTTTCCAAACCCTAAATTTGGGAGTGGGAAATTTTGCCTGCTTAATAAACTTGAGTTAGCACTTGGTACAGTTAACTATCAGCATGGAGTTTTTGAGAAAAGCGGATATGAATAGGTTCAGCGGCTGTGAAGGGATACAATGGGAAACAAAGATCATTTTTGCAGTTTCAGTCTCTTTGCTTGTGTCTATGGCAGCTTAAAAAATGGCTTCAGTACAAACAGTGCAAAGTCCAAATAATATGCAGTCATTTAACACAGCCCTGATTTTTAGGATTTAATACCCTAGGCTCTGATCCTCAAAGGTATTAGGCTCCTATCTTCCACTGAAATCAACACAGAGAGTCGTGGCCTAACTTTAAGGTGCCTAGAAAAAAATCACAGGAACAACACTTCAATCCACAGAGCTGAGTTAGCATCTAGGCTCCTACACAATGGGAAGATACAGGTACTTCAGGAGGTACACCTAGGGAGACCAGATGTCCCAATTTTATAGGGACAGTCCCAATTTTGGGGGCTTTTTCTTATATAGGCACCTATTACCCTCCCACCCCCTGTCCTGATTTTTTACACTTGCTATCTGGTCACCCTAGGTACACCTACACGGCGTGCTTTTTTCAGGGGTGAAGAGCATTCATACCTGTGTAGCCTCCTTTGTACAAGTATAAAAAATAGCAGTGTAGAACATGAGGCTCAATTTAGGAGAATAAAGCCATGCCTGAAGGGTGTGGGTATGCAATCGAGTACATACTCTCCATATATCTCTACATGCCCAAGCCATGCCTCCCCAGCTACACTGTTATTTTTAGCCGGGTGAGGTCCTCCTGCCTCCTCACTGATGCAGTCCTTTCCTGCTGCACAAAAAGGCTCGGGCAGCCGGGAGGCGGCAGAGGAAAAAGTGTCTACAGCTCCCTGCTGCTGGAGCCCAGGGAAAGCAGAGCCTTTTCCCCCTGCGAGGGCCCTAGGCATGTCTATTTGTCCCTTCTAGCAGGGCCTTGGCAGGCCAGCCATCAAGCGAGCTCAAAACTCTAGTAGGATTCAACCAGAGTTTTCTCACATGAAGAGAAGCTGAGCTCTGCTCTCCTTCCTGGGCAGCTATGAACTCCATCTTTTAATTCCACTCTCCAGGCCTGCTATTTGCTGTATGTTTAGCAAGGCGAGGCAAATTGGGGGTCTACAAGCTTTCATGAACCCTTTCATTGCCAGTGTGGGGCTTCTCACAAGGTTTTTCTGAACTATCCTATAGAGTTTATCAGAGAACTATATCCCAACAATAGAAGTACTCAAAAACTATACAAAGATCATTCTCTATTTATAAGTTATATTGGTCTTTATTATACATTACAGATTCTTATTAAATGTCTACAGAACATTATGGGGTTCAGCCCTTTGGTACAGGATTTTTCCATAAAGAGCAAAGTTTCCAAACCTGTGTAGTCAGCACTAAGCCATTTGCTTTAGGATCTGGAATGGTGTTATGGATGCAGGATGCTACTCCCCACCCCTGTGACACAGCAAAGAGCCTCTCTGGAGATTTCCAGAGGCACAGAGGGTAGGACTCCCTCTCGGTCTCTGACCCAATGATTGCAAACATTTATCCACAATGGAACAGACACCGGGCTGGAGAGAGACTCTATAGTCCATCGGTTAGGGCATCTACCTGGGAGATGGGGGACCCTGGGTCCAGTCCCTCTTTTATTATTTATCCACAGTGGAATAGTTTCAACAGGCCAAACCGAGGGAGCTCTGCATCTGAATACCCCATAGGCCCAGTTGTTAGAGTACTCACCTGAGAAATGGGAGACTCTTGTTCAAATCCTTCCCCCACAGAGAAGAGAGTGTGGGGGAATTGATCCTAGGTCTCTCACATTCCAGGCATGTGCTCTAACTACTGGGCTACAAGTTAGAAGGTGGAAACTTCCTTCTCCTGCTGGATTTCAAATGAGACCCTATCCGGTCTGTGGCTTCTGAGCACTTACTGGATCAGGCCCTGCACACAACTTAAGTAGCCCGAATAATTACCTTACCTGGTTCGTGGATTGCTCTGGGGTTTAGAGGGGAGATAAGCATCTAGATGGAGACAGGACATGCCCAGAGGCAGAAACAATAGCATCTAGGGCACGTTTACTTTGAAAAGTTAGGCACTGAGTGAGTGTAGGTGCTTACAGGGTTTGGCAGGAGTTTTGTGGATCACAGTGGAGCCAAAACAGGGACTTAGGTGGCTAAGTACCTTTTGGGATCTGGGCCAGAGTCTGTTTGCATGGGTTCTCTACTGCCTGGCTGACTACAGGAGCATGAATACACCATTTCTACCGTGTTTGGGCTTTATGCAGATGCACCCTTCAGGCTTTTGTTCATTGGAAGCAGACAGAAGGAAGATGTTCTTGAACCTGTAATCCTATTTGCATTCCTGTTCATTCATATTCATATTTCCTGCAAGGTCTGAGATCCTATAATCCTATGAGAGAGCTCTGCTGGTTTTCAGATTAAACAGCAACAAAACTATCTGAGATCCTTTCAAAACAAAAACAAACTACACAAGGTGCCATTTCTATCGTGCCACTTGTCTGATTATAACATCTAACCTGGAGTTTGCTTCAGGTAACCAACCCACCTGATCAAATTTGTGTGAATTTTTTTGGGTCAAAAAAATCACACTGACAATTTTGCATCTAGTACTGCCTGGTACAGAAATAGCATAAGAACAGCTTTGCTTAGGGTACTTTGACTTTTATGCTTCACATCCTGGCCAAAACTAAGGAGTGCAAGATTGGAAAGGAGTGAACTAAACTTAACCAAAACTCAAAGAATAAAAATGGTTTTGTTAATGGCTTGGGTGAAGGTTCAGGTGAGTCTTATGGCTCGCTGATCCACTACAGGTAAAACAGCAGCTTTATTCTCTTTAGCATGGGTCATTGAGACTTTTGATATTTTAAAACAATGTTTTGAAATGGCAACAGTATATACTAACCTGCATTTACACAGAGCCTTTCATCCTGAAGGATTTCCAAATGCTACACTTCATTTATATGAGAACTTACCCACCACTGATATGCTACCACCTCTTGAGTATAATGCAGCATCAGTTTTGTACCAGTAATGCTACACAGCAATTTTTATGGGGAAGGAGACTAGCTTCTCCAACTGAAAATACAAGGGGAATTTGAGATACTGAGTATTAATTACCCAATTTGCAATATGGCTAGGTGCTAACCATTATTACTCTTGTTAAAAAGGTCACCGGATGTTATAGCCACAGGAAATTATGGCCTTGAGTTTATATTTCTTCTGAAAGGTGGTGAGGCAAATTCTGCTGTCAGTCACACCAGAGTAATTCCATTGTAGTTACTCTGGATTTATACCAATGTAACTGACGATAGAATTTAGGCCTGAACCTTCTTCAGAGTGCTCTCTAGCACAATGCTGGGACATTGATTAAGTACCTACTCAGAAAACGGTGCCAACAACCGTCAAAACTACATATAGTTCCTGTTTATATTCAGTTTCACATCCAAGTGACCAAGCCTTAGCTCAGCTTATTTTGAGCACAAAAAAAGATCACAACCCAGACTAGAATAGCTGCAGGCCATGTTTTTATTGTTACTAATTAATACCAGATTGCTATGCAATCATATGTCACAAAAATGTCTGTCTTATGAAATATGCAAAATCAGATTTAAATTAATAGAATACTTGAGTGCATGAAAAGGATGTTTGTTTCTCTTTATAACGCATGCTACATTCTGCTCCTTTATCCCCTCTGAAATGCACATGGACAGATCCCTGTTCCTTATGCTAGCTTTCATCTAAAACGGCAATACTCCCTAGAGAGGCCTTTCAGTTTTTTGAGCTACACCCATTCAGTTTACAGCTTGTCAACAGTTGTATTTGGTAGATGCTCATGATATTCAAGAAGAGAATTACCTGTATGTTTTTCGACTGGTTCTATACAACAGCCACCATCCTTACAGCTAAGGGACTGGATGGGATGCTACTAAGAGTCCATGAACACTACTTTTCAACTAACTGAAGGTCACTGTTAAATAAGAGAAAACCTTCCCTCATTCTAAAGGCTAAGCGTGCTGCTTCTTCAGTTCTCCCAAAAAGAATTATTTAAAAAACACCAGGAAACATCAATAAGAGATCAAATTAGGGCTGCATTGATTAACTGAATTATTGACATATTTTGTGACAAATGTTATATCAATTAGAAAATATCTAACAGTTGAACATTCAGGAAAGAATCCAAGATGACAAACCCTGCAGGAAATATTACTAAAAAGGACAGAAAGATATCAAGCAAAAGATTTTTTTTAAATGAAGGGTGCAAGTGAAGGCCAATAGTTTTATACATCACAGGCCAATGATCAGCCAATTAATTGCTCTATTGCATACTAGTCCAATGGAGTATTGAAAGACAAATGTTGCTGACCTTCACTATCTTTGCTGGCATTCATAATCTTTTTTTCAATGTTCGTTGTCAGTTTATGGTTGTCTCTTCCTCTGTCCTTTCCCTCCCTGCTACCCTCCTTTAATGCCTGAAGAAACTGAGGCGAACACAAATAAAGTCAATGCTAATGTATGGAAAGGATCACACAAAAAGCTGCCCTAGTTAAGAGGGTGATTTGACTTGCAAACTCTGATGGCTAGACTCACAGAGAAGATACAAGCCAGCACCCTTGTAGTCCTTTTGGCAGTTGCTAGCTGAGCAAGAGAGCCTGCCTATGGCTGAGCCAGTAGGTACTGACTGTGCTCAGCCAGGCCTTTCTCAGTAAGAAGCTGCTCTTTACATTTTTTTGTGCATAAATGTGTCATCCTTTCCCACTTCATCATGCTAGAACAGGCATTGGAAGGGAGTCTGCTACATGGCAGAAGCAGAAGAAGAAACAATCTTGCTTTACTAGTGCATGTTTATGAACTATTTTCAGAGCTGTGGAGGTAGCCATATTTTTAAACAAGCAGTCTTAGTTTGTAAAATCCTGAAGATCAAAACCAACATACAAAACTAGTCCCATTAACTCTATTCACACGTTTTCATACCATGAGACCAGGTAACAAAAGAACAAAGTTACAGGATCTCACTCCATATTAACTAGAAAGGAAAGGTGGTTGCAACCCTCGGAAGCCTGTTTATTACCAGTGGGGGTCATGCCTCCAGGATGAAAAGCAATGGATAAGTAAGACAAGCAGGCATCAGGGCCCACCATTCTCTCACAGAACCCAACAGCGGTTCCATCATTCACTTCAGTGGGAGTAATATCAGGACATCAACCTTCAGACGCTCAGCTGTTAGAAGTAGAAGAAGGTAATGTCCCATACAAACCTTTGCTTAGGGTGGCCACCTTTAATCTCTGTCAGAGGCTCCACAGGAGCAGCATCAACAAAGGAATCAGTGGATACACATTGAAACAGCATGTTCCCAACTGTCCTAGTTACACCTGTGACACTCTGTGCTTCAAAATAGCACCCTGGAACCCCCATATTCACCACTGCCATATAACTATGATATGTTTTGTACAAAATATGCCTTGTGAGGTGGTATTTTTAAAGTCTTGATCCATTGAACATTAATATCCTATTGGATTGTATGTGCTATCATTGTATGTGAAGTAATGAGGTTTGGCTTTGTATGTGTTACTGAAATATGCTGTGAGGTTAGAAACACCCACAACCAGCCTTTCAGGTACACTAATGGAGGAGCCAGATGCACTGATGGCCCATTCAAGGAATCTACACTTGCAAGGACTATCCCAGGAACTGGGACAATAGAGACTTCCCAGACATAGCAAAGGAGACTGCTTGACCCATGTCATAGCCAAGGATCTTTCCAGCAAGGTCGAAGTGGCATCATTACTTGGCCTCACTCTCCCCACAACTCAACACCTGGAAACACATTTGGAGGACAAAGACTTTGAACTGGGGAAGTGGCCCCGGGCTGGAGGAGAGTTCCAGCCTGTGTATTGAAGATCTGTGACCTGTTTGTACTATCATGGTGAGACACTGCTTGATTCAAATCCTGTTTAGTTTATAGAACTTAGACTGCAAATTTATTTTATTTCTTAGGTGACCAACATTGATCTCTACACTCACTGCTTATAATCACTTAAAAATCTATCTTTCTGGAGTTAATAAATCTGTTTTATATTTTACCTAAAACAGTATGTTTTGGTTGAAGTGCTTGGGAAATCTGCTCAGGTTACAAAGGCTGGTGCATGTCCACTTTCCTTTGTAGAGGGGGTGAACTTAATGTACTTAATCTGGTCAGGCTTCTGACTAGTGCAAGATGGTACAGCTCTGGGGTACAAGGCTGAGGAGCTCGGGGAAATTGACTGGGGCTTCTCTATTGTTAGTTCATGAATGGCTGGGAGAAGCATTCATGTCACTCAGTTGGGTGTGTCCCTACCTGTGGATGTCTGTGTAAGTACAATTCCTGACAGAGGTTTGTGGCTTAGCAACAGCATCACAGGGTACGTTTACACTTACCGGGACGTCGGACGGCGGTTAAGTTCGCGCGTAGTTGAGTTTCAACTATCGCCTGATCTAGACGCGATAGTTTCGAACCCCGAACTCTCGTTCTCCTCCTCCACGCACGGGGGAGAGGAGTTGGAGAGTCGAGTCGCCTTGGAGAGGCGCGCCGGCTGCTGATTAAGTGCTCGATAAGTAAGTCGAACTAATTGGATTTCAGCCGTTATTCGATTCAGAGCGTGAATGGTCTAGTTCGAGTCCCAGCAGTGTAGACAGCACAGTGTGAGAGGGAGCCCAGGTTGGTGGGACAGAGGGCTCAGCGGTCCCACAATTCAGGTTGCACCCTGGGAAAACCCATCACAACACCCCCTCCTCAATCAACACAGCCCACTTGTGGGGCAATGCTGTGCATCTGCAAATGGTACATTAAGGGTGTCTTGTACTGCACCCATTTCCCTGAGCAACCTTTCTGCTGCTAGGGCCCTTCGCTAGTATCTACACTGGCATCAGCTCTAGGCTGCATTTGGTTCATTGTCTCAGGGCTAGTCTACACTTACCAGCCGGGTCGACGCGGTGAGTTCGACTTCTCTGAGTTCGAACTATCGCGTCTAATCTGGACGCGATAGTTCGAACTCCGGAAGCGCCGCGGTCGACACCGGTACTCCACCACTGCAAAAGGCGGTGGCGGAGTCGACCTTGGAGCCGTGGACTTCGATTCTGCGGCGTCTGGATGGGTGAGTAGTTCAAACTAGGGTACTTCGAATTCAGCTACGCTATTCACGTAGCTGAACTTGCGTACCCTAGTTCGACCCCCGCCCTTAGTGTAGACCTGCCCTAAGGGATGCTGCAATAATTTTCCTTTTCATAAACGCAGGCACATTTCTAGGAAGTTAATGAACCTTATATTTAGGAACCCTGCAACCTCCCAAAATGACAAAATAAAGAGTTTATTCTGCAAATTATTTGCAGCACTGCTCAGTAACTGATAGTCATTAAGTACCGATCATTTCATTTAGGGCCATTCTGCCATTGTTCTGTGCACAGAATTCCCATTGAAATAAATGAACATTCTCGTAGATCAATGGCATTATATAGCCTTCAGAGCTTGACCCTATACCCACTGAAGTTAATGGAAAAACTCCTAATGACTTCAGTGGTGCAGAAGCAGACCCTAGGTCAGCAATATAATCTGTTTGTGTGGGGCATTTATTGCCATCTTCTCATTAAAAACTCTAATGATTTTTCAATAAAAAAGGCATGTACAAAGACTAAGGATTCTAAACAGCCTGAGGCAATACAAAAAACAAATGTACAGAGCAAACTAACTTTTAAAAAAAGTCTAATTTATCATTTTTAAATATACAGATTTACACAATGGGCTGAATCAGCTCATTGGAAGACAAGACTTCAAGCACTGAAGAAAATAATATAGAAACATATATTTCAGTGTGTTAGACCAAATACCCAATCATGGACAGTAAGAAAAAAACTGGACTCATCCCATAGCCAGCATATCGATACAAAAAACATTTAAAATATGATCAATTCTAAATGAAGCTGTGACTCGTTCAGAAATGAGGAAGACATGAATATTTAATAGTTTCAGAATCATTTATCTGATCAAATGTTTATGGCACAAGTGAAATTTGAGAGGGTAGCTTAGAAGACAAAGCTTCATCATCATTTTAAAAGCTATAGATTTTTTAGAATTGTAAATAAGTGTGTGGCAAATTGAGCATCAGTTTTCATAACGTCTCTTTTCAAAGATTTAAATGGCTTGATGTCCTTGATATAAATTGAATGTTTTTTGCAATCACCAAGAAAATGAATACAAATCAGAAGAATCCTACAGATTTCTTACTCTTGATACTTCCCTGTCTCAAAAGATTAGAAAGACACACAACTGAAAACCCCTTTGTATGGATAATTCAGGGTCAAAACGTTTCCACCTAACAAGTGGAATAATTTTGGCAGTAAATAAAGATCATCATCTCCCCCAGCACCTCTTTTAACCCTATTACACAGAAGTTGGAGGCACTGGACTTATTTTCCAGAGTCTCCAAACAGCATTGCAATATGGCTTTACCTTGTAATGTTATTCAGTAATAATCAGCACTATTTAAATCCAGCTTATATTGATCTTGACCAATAATTATCTTTTTTTTTATTATTCTTTTCCTTCTGTTCTACTGAAATGTCCAGCTTTTGACATTTAGCACAAATAGTATTCACCTTTTCAAGGATAGCTAGCCTAACAAATGTTTGTTAAGAGTGGATATAAAGTATTGAAAATGTTCTCTCCTGCTAACACACAGAAATCAAACTTACAGATGCACTAGATCTACATGGGAAAATCTGTCTCACAGGAAATGTTGGCCTCTGAGGAATGTCTGCTTTCCTTGCTAATGTTAGACATATATATGTGTCTCTAAGGTTCAGTTTGCAAGGTCCAGCTTTGCAAGGCCTAAGTGATATAGACGGCTAATTCACAGTTTCAGAAGTGACTTAGAAGCCTATGTCCTATTGATTTTCAACAAGACTTAGGTTCCTAGAAGCCAGACTTTCAAAGGTATTTAGGCACTTAAAAATGCAGATGGGCACGTAGTGCAATTTTCAAAAGCACCTAAGCATGTTAGGCACCTAAGATCCATTAGTTTCAATAGGAGTTAGAAAACTAGGTACTTCTAAAAATCCCAGTAGGCACCTGTCTGTACCTTTAGATGCATAAATACTTTGGAAATCTGGCTCTAACTACTTAAGTCACTTTTGAAAATGGGACTTAGGCCCAGATCCTCAAAAGTTATTGAAAGTGGGTGTCAGGAACCTACATATCTTTGAGGACCATGGCCTTGCACGGCTGAGTGGAGCAATGCCTGAATTCCTTTAAAAACCTGGGCCTAAATCATTTCTGATGTCTTGAGCAACCTACATTTCTTTGCTTCCATGATATCGCAGAATCCAATATTGAGAAGCATCACCCAAGAAGCTGCAAAACAATGCCTGGATAGAACACTAATAAAAATAATGGAATAGCCATATATTAAAAACATTTCCTAACAGTTGTGCTATGGAGATTTTTAAAAAATCATAAACCAGAACTTATTACACATTACATTTTCTATTGATCAAAAAAAGTTCATATTTATAGTTTCTCCTCCTGCTGCCTTCACCAAGATCATCATCAAGGTCAAGGCTCCAACCACAATGTCAGATTCCAGCTCTAAAGCTACTTTTGCAAAAAAAAATGTTGCTCCCACAGGTGATGTCTGCAAGGGTGGGGGTCTTAGGAGCAGAGTTCCCAGGCAGCCCAAACAAGAAGTTTGATAGGAGATGAAGAGCAATGTTTATTCACGGGCATTGACAATTTCATATGAGGATACAAAAAGAAGAGAATTTGAAAGAGGAAGAACACTAAATAAGAAAAATGGAATTAACTTTTGTATCTAAAACATGGATATCAAGTACTCTCAATTTTGTAATCTATATACTATTTTCTCATAGCTAGCTGTCTGTGTTAAGGGTATGACCCATTCTCTTTTTGCTGTCATTATTTCAAAATTCTGAAATTTATCCCTGATGTAACTATTAAAGACAGTGGAATTACTACAGGGGTGAATTTAGCCCTCAATAGCACTGCTTTATCAGCTATTAGACTTATTAATATTTATCCCTATATAATACAATACATGACTTTCCAGCTGTGGCCGAGTTTTTGCATCCAATATCCAGTGACATATGGCTATAGGGAGAAGTATCTCCTACACTTGGCTACACTTGAGAGTTACAGCGCTGGTGGTGGCTTTACAGCGCTGTAACTTACTCCCCGTCCACACTGGCAAGGCACATACAGCGCTGTATCTCCCTGGCTACAGCGCTGGCTGTACTCCACCTCAGCCTGGGGAATAATGACTATAGCGCTGCTCTTGCAGCGCTAGGGTGCCAGTGTAAACAGTGATTAACCTTACTACGCTGTAGCTGACCTCCGGAACCTTCCCATAATGCTTTTTAAGTAAAGATAACACTCTTTGTTTTGTTGTGATGCCTCTCTTTGTTTTGTTGTGAACTCGGGGCTCCCGGAGCTGCTTATCTAAAAAACAAACACAGCTACTGTTTGCTCCAGCAGAGGCAGGCACACTGCAGCGCTTTCCCTACACAGCTGTACGAAGACAGCTTTAACTCCCAGTGCTGTACAGCTGCTAGTGTAGCCAAACTCTTAGAAGTATCTGCCACTGAAGTATCCTCCTCTGATTTTCTACAAGAGACATAGCAAGTACCTGCTTTTGGGGACTATTCTACATTTGACCCTAATTACATTTCAGTCTCCTGAAACTGAGTCAATGATGTCTCATCAAAAGAAGACATCAGGGACATCACTGAAAATCAGTGAGTGGCAACTGAAGGGACACAAAGGAAGTTGACAGAGACCTGGAGAAACTATTGAAGAGAGGAGCTCAAAGGGGCTAGATAAGTGCCATTCTAGGCCTTGTCCTAATTAAAGGTGATGAGGGGAAAAATATGAATGTGGGGTTTTGCTTCTTTATGGTGTATCAAGAAAGCCTGGATATCTATTTTAATTCTGCTCATTTTTCACCTAATAGCCTCAGCAGAGATTCAGGCTGATAAGGTGGAGAGAGGACTGCAAAGATGACGTTTAAGTCAACATTGCATCCCCCTGAGCTCATGTGGCTGTGTGCCAGTCCAGTCCCCCAGAGCAAGTTAGAACTGCTCTAAATTATACCACCTGCCATCACTCCCTTCAAATAAGGGAGATCCACGGTCTTTAAAACCAAAAAGTAACATGGGCTTTATTACTTTTGTCAAGTAACTAAAAACTTAAAAGTAATTTCCAGAAATATTTATTCCTTTTTAAGAAATTGTTATTGAATAACAGCTTAACAATAATTACTAAAACAAAAATGAGCCATGTCATAGCTGAAGGCGAATTCTGGCTAATCTTCGAGGTGGGAGATCTGTGTGTCCATTCCAATAGGGTGGTCCTGGAAACATGCACCCACATCAAGTGGTGTCAGTGTTCAGTCACTGTTCTGGCATTCAGATTTATTTCTCAGGGTGACCAGGGTAATCAAACCATCAGAACATGTGCTATAACAACAATTTGGAAACAGGTGATACTGAGGGATATTGTTATTGATAAAGGCAGTAAAGGAGAGGTAATGAATTTCTAAAGTAGATTATATATTCTTATTTTGAGTAGGGGTTGGAAAATATAGCTATAGGCCTCAGTTGGGGAGACTACTCCAAGATGCTCAGGGTTGGTGAAGGCATCCTGGCCTGCCTGGTAAATGGCTTGTGTTTGTGCCAGGTAGGGAACAATTACCGGTATATTAATCATCTACTGCACATGCTGCTTCTACTCACTGATAGGTCCAACCCGCTCCTGCTGTCTGCCTCCTCTTTGTGCTGCCAGCATCCAGCATGCTACTGCACTGTGGTGAGTGAGTGACTCCTTACACTAAGCTGGGGTGGTGGAAGTATCCCACCCCCATCTGAGGAGGTGAGTGGATGGGGGTCTCTAAAGGAAGAAGGATATGGAAATATATATTTCCATTTATCACTTTATTTTGTACAAAAACATTTGGTCTTAGCCAGATAAGAGGAAAATCTACACAGAGGAGAAGGAAGAGAGGGGGCCGGAGGTCTGCACTGCAGAGAAGAATAGAAGTCTGCACTAGGGAAGAGGCACATCTGCTATGGACTGCGTTTGTCACATCAGATTCTAGTCTATAACCCACCCAGTCTGTTCCAGCAAAAGCATTTCATTATTGCTTTGGCTCCAGCTCTTGAATGCAAGCTCACCTTGCGGTGTTCTGCTGCTCATTGAAAGGTCAGATTCTGCCTTTTTTCTTTTTGGGGGGGGGGGTAGGATCCTTTCACAAGTTTATACAAGGTCATATACATTTTTCTGATTTTTATAACAACCACCAGTGCTTACACTGTGCTTTTCATTATAGCACTTTATAAAGGAAGTCACAATCATTATCCCCATTTTACAAGTGGGGAAACTGAGGCACAGAGAGGTGAAATGACTTGCCCGAGATCGTCCAGCAATGGCAGAACTGGGACCAGGAATCCAGGTCTCCTGAGCCCCAGCCCAGCGCTCTATCCAGTAGGCAAAACTGTCTCCCCATTAAAAGTGTCCTCTTTCCATTTCAGGTGGACTGTTGTAATCTCTTAACCAAATAATGAAGGGCCCGATTTTTTCACTCTTGTGTTCAGTAGTACTTTATTCTGTACACAGTCCCTCTGAGTTCAGTAGAGCTGCTTATGGCATAAAATACCGCTTGGTGGTAGAATGTGGCCCAAAGTTACTAACCCTCAGGTACCAACAGAAAAACACAAAGGGCTAGATTGAAAGTTTGTTCTTAGCCCTGTGTAATGGGCAGCACGTAGATGCAGCTGTCTAGAAGGAGCTCCAGAAAGGAATCATGAATCAGAGATATCCCTGAGTAAAAACTCCTCTGGAATGCCTGTTTTATGCAGGGTGGGGGAGTACGTTGCATTGGCCCATTACCAGACATAGCTACTCCCTGCTCATGTCCAGACAACTTTGCTGCACAGAACCATGGCTCTGCCAACTCCTTGCCTGTCTCAGACATCTCCCCACTCCCTGGGGGCAAGGGGGTGGGGTATCAGGCACCGCAGTTCTTGATCTTCCCCCTCCCTTATGTCCAAACACATGGGCCAGGAAAGCCATGGGCAGGGCTCAGCCACAACTGATCCATAAAGAAGCATTTATTAGATTGGCTAATAGACAAAATGGAGTAGCAAAGAGGACATGCAGATATTAAGGCCTGTCTAAACTACAATCTTAAGTCAACCTTGGTTAGGTTGACTTACAGCCACCACACTATTGATGTCCACACTATTCTCCTTCTATTGGTAATCCATGTGCCCACCAGGAGCACTTCCACTGACTGAAGAGAGGCAGTGTGCGGGGGCTGAAAGCCAGGGCTCTCAGCTCTGTGCAGCTTTCTGCTGGGATCCCACCTGCCCCCCAAAGCTTCTCGCCTTTCTGTTCCCAACTGGGAGCAGGGGGGAAGCCACCAGGGCTTCTTGCCTCTGGCGGGGAGATCTGTGCGGGGAGTCCAGTCAGCTGCTGTGCTGCTGGGGGGGAACCGAGAGTCGGGGGGCGGGGCACAGTAGCCAGGCTCCGAGCTGGGAGCCTCAGTGCAGCCAGGCTCCTTGCCAGGAGCTGAGATCCTGGGGGGACAGAAAGGGGGCTGCAGGACTCCCAGTGGAGAGCCCAGGCAGCAGCCCAAGCTGGGAGCCTGCGTGCCAGCCTGGCTTGGAGTGGAGACCTTGCAGCAGCCCAGCTGGGGAGCTGGGCTTTCTTGTTAATTTTATAATACATGTAGTCCTAGTGGTTTCTAGGTCCCCCAGTAGTGAATGGGTTAAAAATATTTATTTTCCTGTAACAATTATCAACAAACCCTAGAAACTGTGTGCCCATCTCAAGTCAATGCTTTAGCAGAAGCTTTAAATAGAAGCAAGCCAATAACAAACCACAACCTGTTCTGTAACAAGCTCTGCCGTAAAGCAGGTTCAAGGATATACTAGTTAGAGATAGTCAAAAAATTTCTGATGGGACTTTTTCAGTTGGAAAATGCTGTTTTTAAAACTTTCTGCAGGAAAGTGCTGATTGTGATAAAACTTTGTTTAGAAAGAAAATGAAAAGGCATTTTGTTATGGTTGGAATAGAACACTGATTTTTCATTTTGAAAAGACTTTTGTTTCCAAGTCTACTCTATATTATAAATTAATATCAAATAAAAATTTGATGTGGTAACAAAATGTTTAGATTTTATAAAAACAGAACATTTTGATTGGCCTGAAATAAAAAAAAATCAGAAGTTTTATTTAGCAGGAAATTTGAAGGTTTTTGTTCTCAAAAACAAAATTTTAAAATGACAGTAATGGGAAATTCTGAGTTTCCACCAGTTCTTATACCAGTATATTACTCATTTTTCCATTCAAACAGATACTATGGGCCTGGTCTTCATTTCAAATTGGTGTATGTAGCTGAATGGAAAATCAGGGCCACGGAGTCTTATTGGTATTACAACTTTCAGTCTAAATGGGCTCAAACATGGAACTGTGTGGCAATGATTCAAAATGAGGAATGCTAACTACAAGAGAAGCCAATGGTACTTCAAGAACTAGGGCCTGATCCAGTTCCCATGAAGTCACTGGGAGCCCACTGACCTTAAAGGAATTGAATTAAGCTCTTAGTTGAGGAGAAAGAAAACTGGATGGAATTCTCTCAACACATCTAGCTGCTTTGCATTGCATACTTATTAACCTCAGAAGACACTCATTCGATCTAATTTAGAACCCTGCTTTCCCAGCTTCTGCTTTTCTAACCACACAAGTACAATTGGTAATGCTTTGGATGCTGAGTATATTTTATTGTATTTCCAGCCAGAGAGGTATGAAGCTAACTAAACGTTTTGTATCTGATGGGTGAAAGCATCATCGTCATCCATATTCATATCTTTTAGCTGGGGTGCTCAACTGGGATTTGCAGAGATCTCCTGTTTGCAAGCACTTGAATTCTGGCAAAGGATGAATCCTGCAGAGAATAAATAGAGGCTGGAGTGGGGATTGGGAAAGAAACAAAACAGAGAGAACTCATTTTGGTAGTTTATACACTGCTTTCTGGAGAATGGATACAGCCACATTTGAGCCAACTACAGCAGTCAAAATGTAAAAAAAAAAAAAAATCCCTGTGAGTTTTATTCACCAAAATGATTCCTCTTGTGGCATGTACAGCTCACATTAGAAACAAAGTTAGTACATAAATCAGGGAGGAAGGGTGGTCTTGTCACTAAAGCACAGGACTAGGACGTAAGAATTTTGGATTCTGTTCCCAGCTCTGCAACAGACTTGCTGAGAGCCTTTAGCCAGGTCATTTAGGGCTTGATTGTGATTTGGACTAAATACACATGAACATAGGGTGACCAGATGACAAAGATGAAATATTGGGAAGCGGGGGAGGGGGGGCCCGGCGGAGAAAAAAAAAACAAAAAGCCACTGGAGTGCCCCCCTGCCGCCGCCACTGCTGCCACAAGCTGGACTGGAGCAGTTCGCAGGGTGAGTGCTGGGGGCCACCCCCTCTCTCCAGGCTTACGCTGATCAGCTGTATGGTGGCGGGATGGAGGAGAAATGCTGCGTGCTTGGGAAAGGGGCGGGGCCAGGGCAGAGATTTGGGGAGGGATCCAATGGGGCAGTGAGGGGCCGGGGTCCAATGGGGGAAGGAGGGGGCGGGGCTGGGGGTGAGAGCCCCCTTGGGCTCTGTCTGTGCAGGAGCAGGGCGCAAAATTGCTTGTTTGTCCAGTGTCCCGAGGGACGCGGGACAAACAAGCAAATATCGGGACAGTCCCGATAATATCGGGACGTCTGGTCACCCTATGTGAGCATGAATAAGAATCTCCTTCCTTATACCTTGGATCCAGGCATGCCCACTTCTCCCTCCCTGCTCCTAGTGGGGGAGTGAGAGAGCCAAGGAATGAGTAAAAACTTTACCCTCACCCGTATTTCCCCACACCTGCCAGCTTGCTGGAGCCATAGACCAACAGAAAATGACATAGCAAGAGGAAGCAGAGAGGGGATTGTGTCTCCGAATGTTGTTGGATACTGCCTCTGAGGGCTAGCGTGTAACTTACACTCCTTTGGATGCTCAGGGCTGATGCTGGTGGGTTTGCTCAGGCATTCTGAGAAACCCACTCTTTATTTAGGTGTCTAAATTTAGGACAAAAGTTAGAAACTTGGTGTGACCGGGGTCCCAGTGGGGAGCCAGCCGAGGTCCCTCAATTAGGGTAAACTGCAAAGAATGGGGCAGACAAACCCCAAAGATGGTGGATAATTCAATACTTAGATTTACTAAACCAGCATAAACCAGCTTCTTTATTACCTCACTGGTTTTCCAAAAAACCAACCATACAGTTCCCTCAAAGCAACCCAGCCTCAGGCCTCCATCCAGGTACTCAAGTTAAATATGATGAAGATTCCTGAATATTTTATTTCATCATATAAAAGAAAAGTTTCTACTAATCCCAAAGGATCAGACACACTACATCCCAGGTTAATGAATATTCCAAATCTTACCCAATTACATGCATACAGCCAATTCTTATTAACTAAATTAAAATTTATTTAAAAAAAAAGAAAGAGAGAGTATTGTTAAAAGTTCAATATACATACAGACAGGAGTTCAATTCTTGAGGTTCAGATACATAGCAGAGATAGTGAGCTATTTCAAATTTAATGACAATATATATCTCCAGATCAGTGGCACCGCTATGGGCACCCGCATGGCCCCACAATATGCCAATATTTTTATGGCCGACCTGGAACAACGCTTCCTCAGCTCCCGTCCACTCACGCCCCTTCTCTACCTATGCTACATTGATGACATCTTCATCATCTGGACCCATGAGAAGGAGACTCTGGAAAAATTCCACCATGATTTCAACAGCTTCCACCCCTCCATCAACCTCAGTCTGGACCTATCTACACAGGAGGTCCACTTCCTAGACACCACAGTGCAAATAAGTGGTGGTCACATTAACACCACCCTATACCGAAAACCTACCAACCGCTATGCCTACCTTCATGCCTCCAGCTTCCATCCCGGGCACACCACAAGATCCATTGTCTACAGCCAAGCACTGAGGTACAACCATATCTGCTCTAACCCCGCAGACAGAGACCAACACCTAGAAAATCTCCACCAAGCATTCTCAAGACTACAGTACCCACACGAGGAAATAAGGAAACAGATCAACAGAGCCAGATGTGTACCCAGAAGCCTCCTACTGCAAGACAAACCCAAGAAAGAAACCAACAGGACTCCACTGGCCATCACATACAGTCCCCAGCTCAAACCCCTCCAACGTATCATCAGGGATCTACAACCCATCCTGGACAATGATCCCACACTTTCACAGGCCTTGGGTGGCAGGCCAGTCCTCACCCACAGACAACCTGCCAACCTGAAGCATATTCTCACCAGCAACTGCACACCGCACCATAGTAACTCTAGCTCAGGAACCAACCCATGCAACAAACCTCGATGCCAACTCTGCCCACATATCTACACCAGCAACACCATCACAGGACCTAACCAGATCAGCCACACCATCACCGGTTCATTCACCTGCACGTCCACCAATGTAATATATGCCATCATATGCCAGCAATGCCCCTCTGCTATGTACATTGGCCAAACTGGACAGTCTCTAAGGAAAAGGATAAATGGACACAAATCAGACATTAGGAATGGCAATATACAAAAACCTGTAGGAGAACACTTCAACCTCCCTGGCCACACAATAGCAGATTTTAAGGTGGCCATCCTGCAGCAAAAAAACTTTAGGACCAGACTTCAAAGAGAAACTGCTGAGCTCCAGTTCATCTGCAAATTTAACACCATCAGCTCAGGACTAAACAAAGACTGTGAATAGCTTGCCAATTACAGAACCAGTTTCCCCTCCCTTGGTTTTCACACCTCAGCTGCTGGAACAGGGCCTCATCCTCCCTGATTGATCTAACCTCGTTATCTCTAGCTTGCTTCTTGCTTGCTTATATATACACACCTGCCCCTGGAAATTTCCACTGCTTGCATCCGAAGAAGTGGGTATTCACCCACAAAAGCTCATGCTGCAAAACGTCTGTTAGTCTATAAGGTGCCACAGGATTCTTTGCTGCTTCTACAGAACCAGACTAACACGGCTACCCCTCTGATACAGGACCCAATGGTCTTTTACAAAGTTTTCTAGCATCCTCTTGACCCTATAGTCCCAGGTAAACAATAGGCTTTTGATGTAACTTTCTGTTTTCTAAACAACACCAGTAATTAGTTACACAAATTAACATAGGGCAATTTATCCATTAGGCAGTCAGTTACAAACTTTAAAGAGACATATAGACAATGACATTACTTCACCCAAGATTCATCTAAATGTTAATATTCCCTTTTGATCACTGAATTAGTAGTTATAGTGACAGACAGGAACTGTTTACATGGGTAGCATTTAAGATAGAAGTAATACTAATTGTGTGTAACGATATAGATTTGCATTTCAAAGTTCTAGCCTATTTAGCATGAATGGCCCCAATTACCATTAACATGACTTTAACTTTGGGTCATTCAGCCTGTAAGCTGTTTAACCCTTTCTGGCCATGAGTTGTATTTTGTATAAGATTTGCTGCAAGTATATAGCAGTGGTAGCCACAATGGTTTGCATGGTTATACTTCAATTAGACAACATCACATTTGGGTGGCTTAAACTACTGTGCCACAATTTCCCCATGTGTAAGAGGGAAATAATACTGTGGGGAACTGTAAGTTTCTGATTTATTTTTATGAACAATGTGTGGCTCAGGTTTTCCCCTCTCACCTTATATTGCTGCCCATTGAGTGTGAAGGGGTTAATTTCTTTCTTGGAACAGATCAAGCAATGCAGTGTCTTGGGGAAGTCACCTAAGCATGGATGAAATTACAGAAACTAAATTCCTGAGAGAGAGAGAGAGAGAGAGAGTGTGTGTAGGGGGTAATTAATGCAAATCCCTAGACAGGTAAGCAAGTCTGTAGATGTACCACATCTGGGGTTCCGTTTTGACTGGGTTCAAGAGGCTAGCAAACAACAAACCGAGAATTGTATAAAGAACCCAGCCTGATACAGAGGAGGAGTCACTCCCACTTGATCCAAGAACTGAGCGAGCCTGTAACCAGGAGGGACAGACTCTGCTGAAAGGGTTTTTGGAGGACTTTGAAACATACTAGCATCTCTGTGCAGAAGGTGGGTAAGACGGGCATGCATAGAAGAGGTTTTGTTTTCAAGATAAAGTTCTCTGTAATGCTTTTGTTCAGAATAAATACTGTGCTTTCTGAAGGCTGGCAGGTCACTGGTAAGCACTGTCATTGCTTCAGAGAGCTGCACGGCAGGTGCTGAACTAAACTCAGACTTATGAAGGTGATGACAGGCAGTGGCAAGAGGAATTGCAGCCTAAATCCCCAGTCTAGGGGGAAGAGGAATATAAGTTCTTGCCCCACAAGGGATGACAGCTAGAGGCCTGAGATCTGAGTGGGGATGTCTTCATGGAGTCCATCAATGCATCAGAGGTGCAATTACCTGGGATTTGTGAAACACTATTTGAGCTGTGATGTGTATACTCATATTTATAAAGTGTTGTGGGAGCCTAAATCATGCCTAATTAGTCTGATATTATATTATGCTCCTAAACAAGTTAAGCACATCCACTGTCATTTAATCTCTTTCTGGGTGGGCTGAGGCAACTTTTCTTTAATGCAAATAGGTTACTGTTAAATGGCAATGTTTCTCTGACTCCTACTAGTGATAAGGTCTAGCTGATCAAACCATTGAGCTTTATGTATTCAACTTGGTCTCCTATTATCCACTTCTGGAGCAACCCTGCAGGAGGAGTAAGACTACTCAGGAAACTCCATGTATGGGGTTTTCACTGCATTATCCTCCCAAGGGAGAAGGGTGGGCAAATCTGACTGGTGGCATGGTCCTCTAGCTACACATATGCCCAAGTTCTACTGGCAAGTTCTTTTCCATCCCTGCCTAATACTGAGGCACCTGCATGCAGACCCAGTCCTTCTGTGTCATGCCCTTTATTCCCCCAGTAGCATGTTTCCACTCTTCATATTGGCAGCATGTCTCCTTCCCTTCCAGTCCTTCTCCACTGGGAGACCAGCTGTGGCTCTGAAGTAACTGCTGCCTTCAGCAATAGTTAAAGATTTTCTGCTCTGATCAACATTAACTTCCAGTGGGATTTCTTTTGCAAACAGTGCAGATTTTCCAGAGGATAATGCTGGCACTTACACACAGTGGAGGGGGGAACAATTCTACCTTGGCTTCACTTCCACCTTCCAAATCTACCAGCATCATTTGACTAGTACCTATGCTTCCTCCCCTACCATTCCTCTCCATGAAGGGGATGACTTGGCCCAGTGTAGACAAAAGGGAATTGGAATGTAAGCTGATGCACCACAGATAATTGCCTAGCATGCCAATTCTTTCATCATTTCAAGAAGGAAGAGAGAGGGATCAAGAGAACAATGAAAAATGTAACTTCTAGCTAGTATTTCACATTTGATTTGCAAGTGTCTGTCAACTGTGTGGAGAAAGCCAAATGGCTCCATTTTTCCAAGCACACATCATCTGTTAGCCTTTTATCAAACTTTAACACAAGTTAACAATCCCACACATTCATAGAGTGTCATTTTTAACAATACATCCCAGTCATCTGAGACCTAAACAACTTCCTGGGAATTCACAGCCTTTGTTAAGATGAAGAAAACATGAGTATCTGCATTGGCAGCAGGAGATGCTAGTCAACATGAGGCCACTAAAACAATAAGAACAATATGTTGCCAGAAGTTGCTGCCTGCTATTGATTCTCCATTTTGGAGCTAGAGATTAGTGCACGTGACATATATTGTAACATCATCCACTGAGCTCCAGCCTTAGAAGCAAGTAACAGTTTGAATTAAGGGCAGAATTCACCTTTGTTTCTGAATTTCCTTGCTTTTGACGACAGCCTTAAGATTACTTAACCAATGGATTCATTTCCCTTCCCTTTGTTTGAAGTGAAGCAAACAAAGCACAACAAGTGCCCTCACTGGTTAGCTTGCTGCTGAACTGCCTCTCAGCCTTGGAGGGGGTACACAGAGAAGGCTCGACTATGCAATCTTTACTGTGCACAGTAGAGCTGGTTGGAATATTTTTGACCAGGCCTTTTTTGTTTGGTCTAAATATGCTGTTTTGTCCAAGCCTAAACAATTCACAGATGCATCAGTGTTGACGAAGTTTTCAGTGGGAAGGTTTCTGAGGTCTAGGGTTGACTCTCCAGTGACCGAGAGACCTGAATCAATAGCAACATTGCTTCCATCCTTTCTCTCTCACGCTGATCTGCAGGCCAATGTAGCAGCAGGACCATGGTCTCTCACCTTAACTTCACCTTTCTGAATTACTTGCTTCCTGCCAACCAATACCTGCTCAAAAGGGATTGCTATCGTTATCTGCCCTTAGGTAGGCTGTAAAGGGGGGTGGGAATTCTCTGGCTCCCTTATTCTCCCTCCACACCTGCATAGGTCCAAGCCTGGTTCACAACACAGCTGGGTCTCATTGGAAGGGTGTTACGAGTTTTACCAGTACTGCATTTTAAAAGTCAATTTCAGAAAGGATCCCAATATTAGTTTTTTTTTTAAATTCTGGATAATTTGCAGAGCAGAGCATAAACTTGCTAAGCATGGATTATTGATACACTTGTTTAAATAAAGTTCCTCCCTGTGCACATTTAAGTGGATTTTTAAACATCCCTGGTTCAATACTTTCCTTTGTAGTCTTTTTTAAAGAAATGTCAGCAGAGCATGCATCTTGCATGTGAAATAAGAGCAGACCTGATCTGAGCTATACATTAATGATCTGCAAATTTTAATTTCAAAAGCAAAGGCTGTTTCTGAGCATTGCAAAACATCATTTAAAATAAGCACAAAAATGTATCTTTAGCACCAAAATATCTTCAGAAGAGAGTTACATTTTGGATTTAAAAAACCCCAAAAATCACAGTTTCATCCAAACTGATCCAAATTTTCAGCTCAATCATGTGTGCTCTCGACATGTGGAATTACCAATGAAAATCCTGCAATACAAGTGCAAGGCTTTTAGGATTGGTGCCTTAAACTCCGAGATCTAATTCTCCATTGTGTTAAACCAGTTTTATGTCAGTGGGGTTCCACTAGTCATACTAGCATAAAATTGGTGAAAGACAATATAGAATCTGGCCCAGAATCCAGCTGAAAATACAAATTGAGGCAATAGGGCCGTTAATGGGAGGACTCAGCACCTTGCAGGACTGGACCATGCACATAGAACTGTCACAACTATTTAAGTACACTTAATTCTAGTCGTTTAATGGTTCACTGGACTATGCTATAAATGCTATTCATAAAACAATAGGAAAGGGGATGTCTGATTCATTGATCTCCTGTTGAGGCATTTTCTCAATGAAGTGTTCTACAGTCAGCTTTAAGTGAAATGAATGCTAAGGACCAGAGAGTCATTCACTTAGCTGGGTATATTAGCACCTTACTCTAGTCTAAAGGTATGTCTACACTTCAGCTTGGGAGTTATAATTTTCAGTTTGTACAGACATACATGTGCTGCTAGCTCGGCTTGAGCTAATGTCTACAAATAGCAGCTTGGCCAAATGGCACAAGTGGCAGCTCAGTGCAGCTGCCCAAGTATATACCCCTGGGGTTGGGCAAGATTTCTGCCCATGCTGCTGCTGCCACCACATTACTATTTTTAGTGTGCTAGCTTGAGCGTGTCTGTCTATTCACACTGGGAATTACAATTCCCAGCTACCGTGCAGACCTACTCGAAGAGTAGTCCCATTTGTTTCACTGGTACTACTCAAGAAATTAGGTACTATTCAATGTAGTGGATCAGAATCTGGCTTCAGGAATTCAGAAACAAATCAAAGCACTTTCACATCATCTAAAGTTGGGGGGGGGGGAGAGGAAAGTATTTTATTAAAATGTTTGTTAAAGATGAATCACCAGGAAACACATTTTTGATTACCCTATTTCCCCAGAACGAGCAGAAGCATCCATTTCGATCGGCCCCTTCTGTGAACTGATCGTTCGTTCTAGTCACGGATTGCCCCGTCAACAATCATGTTGCTGGCATTGCTCCTTGCTGTAGACTGCTGCAACATTAATATTTCATGGAGCAGTAATAAAGCAGAGCCAAATGCTGGCTTCTCTAGACAATTAGAGAAGTATTACATTAAACGGATCTGATGCTTAGAGGAAAGCTGATAAACACAGCTAATTCTCTCAGCAGCATTATACTGGGTGCGTGTGTAATGAATTTATTGCACAACTGCCTTTTTTATTTCTTCTATTTTTCCCTCCCTACCGTGCAGGATGATTTTTTTTTATAAAGTTCAGCAGTTTTATTCACACATTAAGGCACTCTTGTGTTCAAAACTGGCTGCTTGCCCATTTTTTCCTGACATTTTGGACTTGGAACATCTTAATCCAAAATCATTGCAGTAATTAATAGGAATAGTAGACTATAAAACAGGCTCTTTCCTGGAGATTTCTCTTTGGGTTTCTTTGCTAAATAAGGCTATGCGAATAGAGGGCCAGATTGTTGCATGTTTGCAATGGGAAGGTGTGTGTGTGGAGAGGGGGCACAGAGGCTGCTCCCCACTTGTGCAACCCATGCAAAAGCTAAGGGCAAGCCAAGTCCTTGTATTCAGTGTCCTCAAATCTAAGATCAAACAGGAGACAGTCTCAGACTTCAGATTATTCAACTTTAAATGTTCATTAAACTACTGAACCAATTTTCTCCAAATCTGACTTATTTTGTAAATCTCCAGCGAGGCATAATCAAGGCAAGACTGCAGACTGAAAGCACTGCACTATCATGTAGTATGTTCAAGTCGGTGTAAGAAATGCTAGCTCGTGTGTGTTGTACATATTAACTGACAAATTATTGGTCATTTATAATATTATAGGAGAGGTATAAGCACAGAGCTGTCCCTTGGGTATGGCGAATCGGGGTGACCGCTCCTGGCCCCACATTTTTGGGGGCCCCACAGGCCAGTGATTGGCTGGTATGGTTGGTCCTGGAAGTGATGGTGTTGGTCTCAGAAGTGACGGATTTGTCACTTCCACCCCGGGCCCTGCACCAGCACAAGGGAACTTTCAATCTTTACTCTGAGTACTCCTGAGTGCTTAGATTTTTCAACCTTAATGTTGCACATATAATAATCCCCAGCCATGGCCCTGCCCCCCAGAGTTAAATATAAATTTGTTATAGAAAGGGAGAACCTTGTAAGCTAGTGCATGACCTCAGTGAACTTTCTCCAGCAGAGATGACTGAGTTGCTAACATATATACAGAGTGACATAGTTTTCTATATTCAGCCCTCTGTAGTATTCTCCTGTGGTTTTACAGCCTAACATTAGTTATTCAAGCTCACTTTGCCTCTGGAATTATAGGCAGAATGGAGTAGCACTAGACATCTCATGTCATCTTAAAAATTGTAACTTTAAAACCTCATCAAACGGGGATGAAAAGATGTATGGTAGATTGCTCAGATAGGAGTCTCAGCATGTCTAAGGCCAGTGGAAAATTGTGTATACAAATTAAGACATCTTTTGGGGCCTCAACTTTTTACAGTCTGAAGGAATCTAAATCACCATCAACACCTTTCTAGCCAAGGCTACTAAAAGGTGGGAAAGAAATGGGGTACACCACATCTCATTTCATGGTTCCTACCAGGAAATGTGAGAAACCCTATTAAATCTCCAAAAGGTGAGGCATTGGGAGTGCGCCCTACTGCTCTGACACCACTGGCAACGAAGGACTTATTTTAGGCCGTTAACACTCCTCTCTCATGGCTGCCATGGAGAAGGAGGCTGAAAGCAACAGAGGGCAGAGATGGATAGAACTGGGAAAAGCACTGGGGGAAAACAAAGCAAGTGGCACGTAAATATGGATAAATGAGCTCCAAGATTTGCTACTTTTCCCCAGGTAAAGAAATTTTCTCGGTGGCAATTACAGAAATCAGCTTCACTACACACATCAATGCACAATGAATCAATGTACAGTCAGTGAACAGTGAGATTAGTTCACGGATTCTGTGAAAACCGTCCTATGGAAAGCGTTAGACAAACTTCAGCCTTAGGAAAGGTATAATTATAAATGTGAATAAATGAAAGCATTAAAATGCAAATATTAAGATAAAAGGTTAGATCAATCACTTCTCTCCCACCACCCTCTTTTGGCTACTTTGATGTTCAGGCAAGAATGCTAATAGGGCAGCTGGGGATTTTCCTTGCATTTACTTCAACAGAACTATGCTGATTTACAGCACTTGAGGATCTGGTCCCTTAGCATTATTATGGACAATTCAATGAAAACTTCTGCTCATGGCAATCAAAAATGTAAAAACAAGATATTTTAAGAAAGGGGGAGAGAGAGTAGTGATGGCATCTTTATGTAGTGATACCATAGTACTGCCAACTCTCATGGTTTTATTGTGAATCTGGCAATATTTGGCATTTGGTTTTGAAACCCCAGCTACTGAAAGGGAGAGATTGCATAAGAATCCCAACTTTCATTTTAAAAAAAGTGAACTTCTAGACCTCATGGTTGCAGAAAATTCATGAAGTGAGTGCACCCTAAAGAGTTAAAAAAAAAAGTAGGCAAATAAAAGAACCCAACATTTAAAAACAAAACAAAAACTCCACCAATTGCATGATTTTGGGGGCCTGACATTACTTTTGAATGCTTCAGGTTGGCAATGCTGACTGATGTTGTCCATCCTGTTGTGTGATGAGCAGAACTAGGGAAAGAGGGTCAGGCTTCAGGAGAGACGTGGTTTGGTGTGGCTATAGAGATGCAGGATGCAAGCTGGCCCAGGTTGCTACTAGATAAGTGTGGGCCTCTCAGAACATCTGAGTGGCTTCTAAGCATGTTCAATAAAGATCTCCTTCCTACAGCTGTCTGCCTGCTGCATCGCTTATTACTAATAATGCAAACCCCTCTCCCTGCAGAGGTTGAAGGGAAAGTCTGAGACAATTATTTTTTTTCTGGATTTATTGTTTGAGGGATTTTTGATTAGTTGGTTTGTTTTTTTCGGGGCGGGGGGAGAAGAGGAAGAGCAGGAGAAATGGTACTTGTTTCTAGACACATTTTACTTGTTTCTAATGGCCTTCTGTTGGGACCTCTTGCTTCCTGCACACTCCAGGAACTGTCTGGCTGGAGTTAGGCACTGAGATGATGGTAATTAGCAGTGTGCCGTACTAGTTTTTGTGGTTCCTTGTGCACAGCTTAAAGCTATTTTATGTGCATTTTTGTAGTATTGTTTTACTGCCAATAAAGCCATTTATTAAAACTCAAACACAAACAGGAAGGGGGAAGATGGTATGCCCTCCCTTTGAATTCTGTAGTCAGTCTTAGCATCACCCTATTTCAAAAAAGGATAAACAGCAGAAAAGGAAAGGTCCAGAGAAGAGCAATGAAAATAGAGTCCCAGAAAGACTTGTGTGAGCAGCGATTAAAAAGATTAGGATTAGAGAGGAAAAAAAACAAGAGCTAACAAAATAGAGAATATAAATTAATGAATGGTTTTGAGAAGGTTAGCAGGATGCACCTACTTAAGTCTCTCAAAGTGGACCCAGGGTCAACCAATGAAATTAAAAGGCAACAAGTTAAAAAGTGATAAAAGGGTTTATAAAAAATGCATAATTACCCTCTAGAATTCACTACCACAAGGTATCATTGAGTTTAGTAGAATTCAAGGTGGTTTTGGAATTTGTATGAATAAGTGAGAACATCCACAGTTACACTAGCTAAGATAAAAATGTACATATTTATAGTTCAGAGTATAAGATAGCCACCACCTGCCTGGAGTTAGGAAGAAACTTTCCCATACGATTGTTATTGCATAATTGTTTATTATAGGGACTTCCTCTCAAGCATCTGGTACTGACCACAGTAAGGAGTTGGGACTCCATAAGCTATTGATAGTGGGTCAGACCACAACCCCTATGTTACTATGTTCCTAAAATGTAAATAGCATTTGAAGTGTCTTTTTAAGTTATTAATTTACATTTTCTATATTGGCTTCACCTTTGTTTGCTTCCACTGTACTAGCTGTTGCAGGTCAATGTTTTGTCCTGGGAGAAAGAAGGGCAGATGGAACAAAGCATGAGACCTTCCAGAGTCAGGTACTGTTTCTTGAATTCTGATAAAGTGGAGTCCTCCGAGGATGAGTCCAAGAGAGCCCTAAATGGCAAAATGCTTCTGGCTTGTAGATCAGTTAAGTGGCAAAGATGGAAAGTACGAAAATAAGAAGATTGCCGTGGAGGGGGAAACAATAAGACAGTTATGGCCTTTCAGAAATACAAACAAAGTACATAGGCATGAGGGGAGCCATGAACAACATAATTTATGTTTATAAAGTGTCCTTCATCCGCTTCAGCACTACATGAACCTCCAGATGCAGCAAATCTTGGAATCTCTCACACACACAGAAAGAAATACTGGGTAAAGGTTAAGGTGGACACATTTTTTGTTCTGTTACTGAAGATCAGTACAAATTTAAAAGCCTTGGAAGCCAAGATGGATTAGCTGGCTATGGAAGTCCAAGACAGAATCTAGCCCATTAACTCTGTTTTGTGCCACATGGCTTTACTGAGTAGTGGATTATTCTCCTTAGTAGAGGGAATCCAGCAGCCAGACCAATCTCCTATAACCCCCTTCTTCTGATTCCTGGCATAAGGTTCATGGCTAGAGAGAAGGAGACATAGCCAGGGCTCCTCTTCACCTGGCTGATCCCAGGCTGCCTTCTGTGGGCTACTGGCATCCAGTGTAAGTCAGTATCTTGTATTGAAGACTGGACTGGGGACCAGGCCATTGCCCGCTGGGCCCAGAATCAGAAAACCATGAAAGTCACTACCTTTGTCCCCATCTCTTCCAGACTTGCACTGTAAACAACTTGAATGATCTGGAAGATCTGAGACACAAGCTTGAACTGAGTTCATAGAGCAGAAATGTGACCACCACATATGAAGTATAGGCCCAAGCTATGACAGAAATCAGGTACAGCAATAAATTGTACCTGACTGTAAATTGTACCAATTATGAAAATAATGTTTGCATAATCATAATGAGTTATTAGAGAAACAAGCTTTGACGCATTCTCATTCTTCTAGCTAGATGTCTATACTGTGCAAACTTTATGGTGTCTGGGTACCATTGTTCCTGATGTAGAAGGGGACCCCAATGTTTCTGAGCAATAGCTTACAGAAAACTTGAATTCAGACTCCCACTCACTGTAAGTTAATTCTGTCAGCTCTATCAGTTGTAAAAGCTCAAACATTAGAAGAAAAAACTATGATTTTAAAACTGGCTGAAACTGGGGCAGGGCAGAGGGGGAGATTTTAATGGCTGCCCTACCATTCTGGGATAAAAAGGCCAAAAAGCCTCATCTTCCCTTATTTGGGGTCAACAGCTCATATCAAGAGGAAAGAGTTCCAGTCCATTTATGCATCCAACGAAGTCGATATTCACCCACGAAAGCTCATGCTCCAATACGTCTGTTAGTCTATAAGGTGCCACAGGACTCTTTGCTGCTTTTACAGTCCATTTAAAAACAATAATAAATAAATAAATAATAATAAAAGCATTCAAGGACCTGAATCACATATGTAGTACTTCTGTACCTGGCTAAGCTTCACATAAGATATAATGCAAAATAGTTAGGGCCTGATTCTCCTCATATCCCCACTTATAAGGAAGTCAATGGGATAGAGTTACTCCTGATATACTTCACTATAAGCCAGAAGAGAATTAAAAGTTTTAGTCTTTTGGGCTTATGAAATCAACTGAAGTGTTGCTGGGTAAAACTGTAGTAAAGAAACAACGCAGAAGAAAGGCTGAACCCATAATTATGGATGTTAATTCATAAGCTATATTTAACTTGTTTAACTTTCATTAATCAGGAGTTGGGGAAATTACACTTTTGTTGTGGAAGGACCCAAGGCAGTTAGATCTTAGTATTTTCTCCTCCCCCTCCATTGCATATGTATTTGCATGTACAATTTGATTTGGTCTGAACAATGTGTGTTACTGACACAGGAGGCAGAAATTAATAAATGAGACTGTTTTCAGAGAAGATTTTTAGCAGGAGACTGTCTTGGCATTGTGCCAGCCTTCCCCCATAAGCAGCAGGCTAACTGTGGAAAGGCATATATTCAAACACTGACAGAACTAGCAACTGGCTTGAGGCTTTTGATTTTTAAATGTGTAACACTAACATTTACAGACTTACAAAATGGATACCCCATTTTACCCAGCCCCACACCTCAAAATCCTACCCCCGTTTTCACTCTGAAAAGAGAGAAGAGCCAGAGGCTGCATAAAGTGCATTAGGGGCCCTTCCACTGCTAATTATTTTTTCCTGGAAGGAGCTCAGATACTTTGCTTTGTACTGCGGTCCATAAGAAAGAGAAGCTGGACAGGGTACTGGTACATATGGATTTCTGGCCTGTGATCTATGGTGAACAGGGTAAACAGTTAATGAGGGTATTGGTGAAATACAGCTGGGTCTCCAGTCTGTAGTGGGATGATGGTTAGAAGAAGGATGTTTTTCTGGTTTACATGTACAGATTAAGATGCGTGATGTGGTCTCTTACTTTTAGAGAAAAGCTGGCCTGGTAGAGGTTCAGTTCTTTAGCCTGTAACTGGTGGGTTGTTGGTAGTTTTTAGGGCAGTATAGCATGTGAAGATTTGGTAGGGATACTGGGCAGCTGGGGGCTATACTGGAAAGTAAGCTAGTGATCAACATGGGGGGGGTGGGCTGCTATAAGTAAAGGGTGGGCCAAATAAGCTCTGTGTTAGTATCTCAGTAGCTAATTTCCTGACTATAAAGTGTATTTTTTTAAATTATATATTTAGCTGTAACTGCCTTAAAGCTTTTCTTTGGGAAATGTCTAGGTTGTTGTTCTTCCTCCTCCTCCCTCAGAAAAACAACTGTGCTCAAGAATAGGCCCTGGGAAGGATCAGCTGGTTAGGCTCCAACTACTAATGTGTCAGGTTCAGACTATGTCACTTGTTATTGTGAATGGAAAGTTTGGCCAGTAACTCATCATACTAGAGCTGTGGTTAGATTCTGGGAAGTGGTAAAATAGATTTTTGACCAGCATGAGGGGACTTGAATCCAGATAGATTTGTTGGTTTTGAGTGCAGTTACTTCTCCCAACTCTCCCTCATTCACACAACTTCCTCTTCCTGCTTTTTGGAAGTGGGAGGCAAGTTTTCTTGTGGGGTACAGAATTTATGGAGGAAGAGTTACTGGACCTCCAAGAGATCTGAACTTGCAGTCATGTAACCTGTGCTGGTCATCTTAGAATTCAGTCACCTTAGGAAGACACATAGGTAGGTTTGCACTGGGCCACTGGAAATCAGGCATTTACATCCTAGTGGAGCAGAGGGCCCGTTTTGTTTCTTAGGGTACATCTTCACTACCCGCTGTATCGGCGGGTTGCAATCGATTTCTCGGGGATCGATATATCGCGTCTCATCTAGACGCAATATATCGATCCCCGAACGCGCTCCTGTCGATTCCAGAACTCCACCAACCCGAACGGCGGTAGCGGAGTCGACATGGGGAGCTGCAGACATCGATCCCGCGCCATGAGGACGGTAGGTAATTCGATATAAGATACTTCGACTTCAGCTACGTTATTCACGTAGCTGAAGTTGCGTATCTTATATCGATTTTCCCCCGTAGTGTAGACCTGCCCTTACAGAGGACGTACATAGACAGCTCATCTCTGCTCAATTCTCCCTAGACACAACATATGCAGTATGACATCGCAGCACTCGGTTACTGCTCCCTGCGGCTAAGTGTCAGTGATGAGGGCTAACAGCCACGAGAGCAGGCATCTGTGGCCCACTAACCACTTCCACGTGTCTTCTGCATTGGGCTCATCTCACACCCCACTCAGCTATCCACGAGTCTCCCTGTACCATTACAATCTATAGTCACAGTCACCATTGCCTAGTGAGGAGCAAGAATCACTCCCCAGGACTGAAGAAGGAATAAAGAGCACTATGGCTTGGATGACTTTTTTTTTTTTTAAAAAGGAAGACTCCTGGAGTCATGGAGAACTCCTGGAACCTCTTATGGGTAAGCAGCTCCTTCCAGTGCCCTGCCTTAGCAACTAAGGCACTTTGCACTGAAAGCAGCTATTAAATCCTCTCTTCACTCCATGGCTGGTAGAGTGACTGACATGTGTGGGTGACTATGAGGGCATGAGTGAGAGAGTGGCTGTTGGGTAGATCTCAGACAGTGAAATAGATATGGAGTAGAAAAGGAGGAAGAGACTGGAGAAATAGTTAGAAAAAGAAGTAGTCAGAATAAAGCAGAGAAGTTAGGAGAAATTGTTGCAATGAGCAGATGCCAGGAGAAGGACTGAGCAGAAGGGAAAGATTAAAAAAATATAGAGAGGTAGGAGATAAAGAAAAATGCAAGTGAGGATGTGGCAGATGAAAACAGTGAACAAACAGACCCTGAAAGTTAGAATCGAAGAAAAAGTGACAGGAAGGAAGAGAAAGGTAGAAGAACAAAAGCAAGACATAGTAAATTGTATTTAAAAATATTTCATAGGAAAATGGATGTCCTCCCCTCCCCAAAATTACATTTAAATTGACGTGATGTTGGATTATATGAAATTCATTTTTCCATTCTCCCCTCTCTGTGGATGCTTTGGACCAAAATATCTACACCATCAGATCAGAGGGGAATTTAAATAAAGGGGTATAGAATTTGGGGGAGCACAACAGACTTGATAAGCACCATCACTATAGCAGGTGAAGTTTGTAGCTTTGGTGAGCCCTGTATTCCCCCCCAGATGGTGTTCACAACAGTTGCTGGCAGAATTTGTAACTTCTGCAAAGCCTCAAATGCTGTTTTCATCAGGAGAGCAGTGGAAATTGTCAACTCTACCTGCCTAGCAGGTAATATTACAATCCCCATTGAGGACTTGATGGAGACCTATCATTAGGGAAAACTGATGTTGAGTAGCTATAAAGTTTGGAAACCAAGGTTTGTGATGAAATAAGCATTTCTTTATACATGGATTACAATAATGTGTTTAATATGTGAGCAGGGTGAGATTCTGATTCTTCTTTGTTTCTAGGTGCTTGGGATTTGTAAATGAAGTACAGTCATCACTTACCAAAATTAACTGGGCTTTTACCTGAACGTGTGTGTTTTTAGATAAAGGGCCAGATTTTCAAGCACTTGACTTTCACAATGGGGGGAGGGGAGGGAGGAGAGAGAGAGAGAGAAAACCAACCAACAAAAAAACCCTCAGCCACCAACATGCTCTTTTAAAAACCTTGCCCCATGTTGACTATTCTACTCTATTTCCCCCTCCAAATGGACATTGCTCTACAGATATTATGTTACACATACATTAAGCTACAGTATGTAAACAAAGATTTTTCGCCAATGAAAGTAAATTTTGGGATAAAAAACCAACCTCAGAATAAAAACAAATCTCCTGGCTAGCCCAATTAACTTAATATTTTTGGCAAAAAGGCCTCTGGCCTGAACCTAAAGGGGAGATATTTCAGGTCAAAAGGTACTTTTGTGGGAAAATTAAACAGGGGTCTGAACTGGACTCCGAACGGAAATGTTCTCTAACTTCAACTACATAGTCACTGAGAAATAAGCGTTAGCACGTTCCATCCATAAAGCTCCAAGGTGGGAAAATAACATTCTTCCTATTTTATAGTTGGGGAAACTAAGGCACAGAGAGAGTAATGTGACTTTCCCCAAGGACACATAAGGCACAGGCAGAACAAAGAATACCCCTGCGTAATAGCTAGTGGCAGATGTTGCCTTCTGCAACAGTCTAACATTAGACAATGAACATCTCTAGTTAGCACAAGTTGTGGAACTTTGCATTTCTGAAAAAGACTTCAGAAACTTAACTCTTCAGCTCTGCTTTTATTTCTGCACAATAAATCTTAGCTATCAATCTGAGCTAGTAGTGAAAGGCTCCTTATCCCCTTAATAATCACCTTGGCTATCTAGTATCAAGAATTTAAAAAAAAAAAGTTTTACAATGTGAATAACCTATAAAATCTCTTATGCTTTAGTAATTAAGCCATGTCCTTCTGTAGAGATGTTAATTAAGCTGAGGAGTTGATGGCTTAACAGGCTGAAAGTTGTAGTAGTGCATACTGTATTTGACCCAGTAACTCACTGCAAAGTGTTACTGACGGTGCTTAAGAGATTGGAAGTGACCTGGGAAACACCTATCTTTGATACATTTTGTATATTGATCAGAACTAAAATTAGTCCCAATCTTCTCAGCAAGGACAACCACTTTGAGATGGTGATCGCACTGTAATATACACTGCTTGTTTTAAGGTATATTACAGTTAGAGTGACCAGATGTTCTGATTTTATAGGGACAGTCCTGATTTTTGGGACTTTTTCTTATATAGGCTCCGATTACCCACCATCACCCCCTGTCCCAATTTTTCACATTTGCAGTCTGGTCACCCTAATTACAGTCCTCAGAGCCTCAGTGTAACAAATGTCTCCTGAACTAATGAGGGAATTAAGGCATTGGCCATATCCTAAAGGAGTGAATTTCTGTTTCTAATATGAAGCATATTTTGTAAATTGTAGGGTGTAAATTTATATAATCTTACATACATTTGCATAAATCCAGGCACAAGCCATTAGAAGCACGTGCCTTCCCACTTTATGTTGATACTAGAACAAAATTCACTGGTGTTAAATAAATTATTTGCAATAGTGTTCCTATTTTACATTGCCAAATTCTTAGATAGTGAGGGACAATTCTTTTCATGACAACAAATACAAGGAGGTGGGGAAATATAGTGTTTCTCCTGACACTTTTCCAACAGTAGTGTAGAGGTTACTATGATTTCAGTGAGGCTCTGTGTGGGCATAGAGCAGGCCTGCACAACTCATAAAGCAGCGAGGGCCATATTCAGTGATGAGCTGCCAAATTTTTAACAACCGGTTCCCTCCTCCCTCCAAAATTTTAACAACGGGTTCCCTCCTTCCCCCCCCCCTCGGGGGGGGGGGGTCGTGCCCCATCCAACCCCTCATGTTCCTTGACACACACACTCCGAGACCCCTGACCCATCCCCCCCTTCCCTGTCCCCTGACTGCCCCTTGCCGCCCCACCCAACCCCTCCTCTCAGTCTCAAGGGCCCCCCAGAACTCCTCCCCTATACAACTAGCCCGTCTCTCTGTCCCTGAGTGCCCCCACCACCTCATCCAACCCTGCTCTTTCCTGACGGCTCCCCCGGACCCTTGCCCCCATTCAATCCCCTGTTCCCTGCCCTCTGACCCCCACCCCCAAACTCCCCTACCCGCTCTCCAACACCCCCTCCCTGCCCCCTTACCCGGCGGCCTGGACGTGGCTGGGCCGGGCCAGGAGTCGCGCGGCCGGAGCCGGAGGCTGCGGCGGGAGCCCAGCGGCCGGAGCCAGGTGGCTGGCCGGGTGGAGCCAGGGAGGGCTGCAGCCAGAGCTGGAGCCGGGCGGCCAGAGCTGGAGCCGGGCAGCCGCCACGCCCAGACCGCACTGCGGGCCCGGCCCCTGGCAAAACAGCAGGGGCGGCTGGAGCCACGGGGCCAGGCCGGGCTGGAGGTGGGGGGCCGTGTCCAGAGCCGAGCATCCCGGTAGGTGGGGGCACGGCAGGGCCAGGGGGGGTTGCGGCTGGAGCCGGCGGCCGGGCGGGGTTCAGGGGTTCGGGACGCGGGCCGTGCCGCAGCCGGTGAGGGTCGGGCGGGGACCCGGGACGGGGTGGGCAGGGTCGCGGCCGGGAACGCGGGGGCGCAGCCAGGAGGGTCGGGCGGGGACCTGGGGAGGTGCGGCGGAGCCGGGCGGCCGGGAGGGGTTCGGGAGTCGGGGGCGTGGGGCCGAGGAGGGCGGGGCCGTGCCGCAGCCGGTGAGGGTCGGGCGGGGACCCGGGACGGGGAGGCGGGCAGGGTCGCGGCCGGGAACGCAGGGCCGGGAGCGGGGGGGCCAGGAGGGTCGGGTGGGGACCCGGGGTGGCCGGCAGGGGTCACGGGGGCAGGGTTCCTTCCCCAGTCTGAACTCTAGGGTACAAATGTGGGGACCCAGATGAAAGCCCCCTAAGCTTATTTCTACCTGCTTAGGTTAAAACCTGATATGTTAAATCATTTGGTAGTGACAGCAAGAAACAGGGAAAGGACCACTTGGAGTTCCTCTTCCCCCAAAATATCCCCCCAAGCCTTTACACCCTCTTTCCTGGGGAGTCTTGAGAATAATATCCTAACCAATTGGTTACAAAGTGATCAAAGACCCAAACCCCTGGGTCTTTGGACAATGGAAAAAAAATCAGTCAGGTTCTTAAAAGGAGGATTTTATTAAAAAGAAAAGGTAAAAATCATCTCTGTAAAATCAGGATGGAAAATAACTTTACAGGGTAATCAGATTCAAAATGCCCAGAGGAACCACTCTAGCCTTAGTTTCAAAGTTACAGCAAAACAGGGATACCCACCTCCAGCAAAGGGGGCATTCACAAGTTGAGAAAAACAAAGATAAACTAATACACCTTGCCTGGCTATTACTTACAAGTTTGCAGTATGAGAGACTTGTTCAATACATGCTCTCCAAATCTTTCTGATGTCCGGTCCCTCTTAGTCCCAAGAGTGAACACCCACCAAAACAAAGAGCACAAACAAAAGCTCCCCCACCAAGATTTGAAAGTATCTTGTCCCCTTATTGGTCCTTTGGGTCAGGTGTCACAGCCAGGTTACCTGAGCTTCTTAACCCTTTACAGGTAAAAGGATTTTGGTGTCTCTGGCCAGGAGGGATTTTATAGTATTGTACACAGGAGGGTTGTTACCCCTTCCCTTTATAGTTATGACAGTTAACATAAGTGAAAATATACTCTGTCCTCACTCATATCCTTTTTCTCTATGCCTGCCTTAGACCAAGTTCCTTGGAGTAGAGATTGTGACTTCTATTTCCTTGGGCACCATGCAAACAGAAAGGAAGATGAGATAAGAAGCAATTCTAGGCCCAATCCAAAGCCCATTGAAATCAAAGACAAAGTGATACCTTCACACTTTGATTGGCTTTGGATCAGCACTCTCTGCCTTCAGATGAAAATTTCTTGATCTCTGCTCACAGCAACCATCACTAGGGAAAGCAACTGGAAAACCCAGTCAGACATGCAGGCTTTGGCTACACTTACACTTCAAAGCGCTGCCGCGGCAGCGCTTTGAAGCGCTAAGTGTAGTCAAAGTGCCAGCGCTGGGAGAAAGCTCTCCCAGCGCTGTCCGTACTCCACCTCCGTGTGGGGAATAACGTACAGCGCTGGGAGCCGCGCTCCCAGTGCTGGGGCTTTGACCACACTGGCGCTTTGCAGCGCCGCAATTTGCAGCGCTGGAGAGGGTGTGTTTTCACACCCTGCTGCAGCGCTGCAAATTTGTAAGTGTAGCCAAGCCCGCAGAAAGATCCCAACAGCCATAATCTACTTGGCAGAACTGTAGACTTTGTAAATCTATGGCTGGTGCAGTTGGTTTGTTTTCAGAAAGCATTTCAGGCTTTTCACATTATACACTTAGAGAAGCAGTGACTGAATCTCAGCTGCTTGCACTGATGAGGACTGAAAGATCATATTCAGTATTTGGGGTGGGGGGGGGTCCCTCTCTCTGCTGAGATCAGTAGTAAAAGATTTTCAGAGAATAACCTTGGAGTTTGTCTCTTGAAACCATGGCAACTAGCATTTCTTCCTGTAAAATAATTTCTTGTCTCACAGTCAGCCATTACATGTCTCCTTCAAACTCCGAAGTTGATTTTCTTTAACAAAAAGCAAAACCTGCTATAGAAAGTAAATCCTCCATTGGTTATTCTTAATGCTAAAGCCTGAATTAATCAATTGAACAACATTACTTGCTAACAGCTAAATAAGACATAGACCAGCCTTTACACTATGGTCCCTCATTTTTTCCTAGATTACCATGATTAAGCCTGAAATAAATGCAGACATTCTTGGTGAATGACTGTTTGTCTTTTTAATTAGAATCTGACTGTAGATGGGAAACAGCATTCAAAGGTTACACTGGATGCTTTTGTTGTCTAGTTTGAAAATCATGAACACGGTTATTTCCCTTTTCTTGAAGGCATATGAAGGGGCCAAAGGTTATCTGTTCTTCAGTTAGTCAACCAGTGTAATTCCCAATAGCTTCCCAAACTAAGGGCCATATTGTGCCCTCAACCTATGTGAATAATTCCCATCAGCATCAACAAAGCAGTTGTGCAAGGAAAGAAGGGCCTTGTATGGCCCTAAAAGTTGAAAACTGAGTCTGCAGCAAAGACTCGATAAAGACTGGTACAGTCTAAGCAAGGGACCCGATACACAGCACAGAAGGCCAATCTCCTTTCCTGTTTTGATGTACTGCACCTTGAAATGTAATGGAGTCTCCATACCTGCTGCAGGGCAATCTTTGAGGTGTCTGCCATTTTGTGTCACATGCAGAAAGTTACAAAGGAAATCACTGTGCTCTCATGAAGGTTTTATGTTTTTTTATTTCCTTAATCTGAAATAAAGAGTTGTCTAGTGTGAAAAATTACATATTTTGCACTGTTAGGTAAAGACCCTCTCCCCCCCCACACACACACACCTCAAGCCACAGTTTCATACACTCCACATGCACCCAATCACAGTTTCAAACATGCCACCCTGGCCCTTTTGACTCTCACTTAAAATGTGTCTCCTAACCAGAGCAGCCTGTCTTTAATCCCACTCCTCCATGCCAGATGACTCTGCCCCTTGCCTCACCTCCCCACCCAGTTCACTATCTGGTTGGTCTGCCCATTTAACACATCCTAGTGGATGTTAGCCGAGTGGCCACTATCATCTTTGAATCTTTCATCTCCTCCTCCCCATGTTGGAAGGCTTAACATGTTCTGCTTTGAGTCTTTCTCCACAACATTTGAAAATCCAACTCTTTCCCCAACTGCTAAGATACTTGTCCATGGTTATCTACCAGTTTGGTTACTGCAGCCACCTCCTCTTTGGCCTTCCCAATATTCCCCTTCTCACTTCCCTATAATCCAGCCAAAGCTCAGGTGCTAAAACTATCTTCCTCACCCAGCCACCAGGTGACACAACTTTTCCCTCACTCACTCCCTTTGCCAACCATCTCTTCTTTCAAAATGGTTAGGGCCTTGAAGGTAATCTCATTTCTTATTGTGTCCTCCTTTGCCCCTCAAGTCAGCTTGCCAGCACTCACCCTTTTCATTTCTTTTTCTTCTGCTGTCTTCTTTTATACTGCCTTCCAAGCATAGACTGACATGCCATTTCCAGCACACCAGAACCCCACCTGTTGTCATCCAAATCCCTTATGAAGAATCTCTCTAGCCACAAAGCCCATAAACACTAAACCAGGTCAGTCAAATGTCGTTTCCTTCCCAATGTTACCTAGTTGAAGACTGTGGGTTGAGAAGCAGGGGGGTGGGGGGAGAGAAGAGAAGAGAAATACACTAGCTTAAGTTTTTCTGGGTCTCCCCAGTACATCTTGCCTTATCCATGTCTATCTTTTAGATTGCAAGCTCCTTGGGACAGGAGTTTTATATATTTTTTCCCTCGTGCCCCACTAAGCACATCTTTGGCACTTAAATAATAGTCTGTTAATCCCCTGTTCCAGTGGCCATCATAGGAGCTAGGCAGACAGATGGGACAGTGTCACTCAGAATTTGACATTCCTGCATGTTACCCCAGAATTTAACTGTACAGCAGTCAGCAATTTTGTATGGTTTTCAGCTGGCGGTGGCTGAACAAACATTGCAGACAGGAAAAAAAAAATCTTAGGCCCTGAGAGGCAAGGCCAAACAACAAAACTGCAAATATGCAGTTGTTATCCTGTCCTCCCATTCTGATAAGTGAGTGTACTGTGCGAATAGAAGGAATGTTTAGATGGCTGACCTTGGTCTTGAGCACTTCTGACATGTAAGATATTATTGTTTTAATGATAAGAGAAAATGAGCAGTCAAAACATTTCTAGTTTTGCTGAAAGTAGAAGAATTGGTGACCTATTAGGGGTTACTATGGTGACTCACTAGGAGTCACTATAGGTTATGTGCTTTGTTTGAAGTTAACTATAAAAGATTAGGTCAAAGAATTTGCTTTGGACCAGTCGGAGGAAGCTTTCTTGGGGCAAGGATCTGACAGCTGAGTTCCCCAGCGGCTATATGGAAGGTGAGTCCCTCCCTCCCCCACCTCAAAGACCAGCTGCTGAGGCCTTGCAACCATTTCAGAGTTTTTGGGTAGCTATAAGTGTTTTGAAATGTTTTAGCCCTACTGTGACAACATGTGTGCCCTAAAATCTAATTAAAAAGTAGTTTTAGATGAAAGCATTCTTGCTTGTACCAAAATTATTTATCAGACAAAACGAGCTGTGCCCCCATTGATTTATTCTTGGCAATGCCTGGAGAAAAACAGTAGCGTTGCCACTGCTTTGGGTTCTGAAGACCTTGGGTAACAACAGATGGGAAGTAAAGGTAGTGTCAGGAGCTACCTGACACCTTCTTCACTTCCTGATAGTAGTGGGAGTACTTCTGAAGTCTGGATAAGTGTTTGGACACTTGGTCCATCCAGCATTGCCTTCTTGCCTCATTTCTTCACTTCTACCCCTTTTCTCTGCAGGCCAATCAAAGATAAGAGGAAGGGACATTCCTCAGAGACAGTCTTCTTGCTGCAGCAGAAAAGCTTTTGCAGAACCTTCATACGTACCTGCGCACCACTGGAGCTGCTGACAGTGCCGAGATAAAAACGTATGTTCAGGAGTGCAAGCATGTTGCAAGATCCTTATGGATCGATTTAATTTGCTTTCTTTTATCAGAGAGAAACCTCTCCACAACACACGTAAGTATGATTCACAGTATTATTAGTGACAATTAAATGCCGTACTTAAACAGACAAAATAAACTTCCATTTTATTGCAAGTATACCCTCCTGGTGGTTTGGCACTAGTGCTGACTTGTAATGATGATTTAATACAGAAAGGACAAGGCCCGCAGCTAAACAACAAGAGTTATTATCTCAGCACTGGGGCTCCTCATCAAACTTCCAGTGTCTTCAGAGAGAAATGCTATAAATATCCAGTTCTTCCTTCAGGAGGAGAGAAGGGACTAAGACATTAACAGAAAGAAAGAGGTTTGTAATCATTTTCAGGGACACTCGTGTGCTACTACATAATCTAGCCCTGCTTTGAATAGCTACATAGAAACTATTAGACCACCAAGCGACAGTTAAGGCAATGCTGTCAAAGTCACAGCAGCAGGGAGCCCACCAGCGCTCCTGTGATGTTTGCTGCTTGTGGTCGTGTACTGCATTGCGTGGAGAACATACTGCCTTGTACAGACAGAGCTCTCTAGTGACAATTTTTGCTCTCCAGGGAACTGACCTGCCTCAGCATGTATGGTGTCCTTGGCTGGAGCACACCACAGATTCATCCCTCCTCTTTAAACCAGGAGTCTCTCATTCACACCCTTCTCAACCCATCCTCCTTCCCCAGGCTCACATGGTAGGAGGAGAGTCACATGCTGAATCTTAGTTCTTTCCATCAGGGTGGCCTCAACTGAATGGCTTTGCAGAGGGACACAGATTGTTCCTAAGGGCTATTTCTAGCCAACTACGCTATGGTCAATACAGTGACATCAGTGTAAAACTAGCATCAGCAAGGGGAGAATCAGACCCATTGCTTGGACTGTTTACCCTAGTGACTTTCAAGAAGGTGATGACTGTTAGCTTATGAATGACACAAAGAGAATCACAAAACACGGTGAAATCTTCAGGACGACAGATCAGGCAAACACATTTTACCTGGAACGATCACAAAATAAACATCCCCAACATTTTTGGGGTCACCTTAAATGGACTCCAGCAACACAATACTTGAAAATGAAACAGAGCTAGAAAAGAATTTAGAATAGTAGCATGTACAGATGGCCGGGTAAAAAACCAAAAGGAGAGAGAGTCAAAAAATACAACATGCAGATATGAAATGAAAAATGGATGTTACAGTGTTATCATGGACAGGTAGAATAATAAAATAAAGATAAACATACGGAGATGAGTAGAATATGTTAAGGGAGGGAATGAAGCCAATATGTTCTTTCCTTTGATATCTACTAATTACCAAAGCAGAACAATATAGTATAGTATGGTTGGTAGGATTATTATGAGAGGTGACAAGAATGGATAAGAAATGGATATAATAGACTAGGGAGTATGCGGGGGGAGGGGGGAAAAAGATGAAAATAAATAGATTTAAACTCAAGAAACCAGACTTTACAACAAAAGGAATTATAGCGAATATAATAATAGAGACAGGAAAATATGCTATATTGATTAATCCCCTTCCCCCGCCCAATGTTTTAAAGCACTTTGAAATTATGGGGCGATACAAATATTAAATACAATACAGAATAAGAGAATATAATAGGGTAGGTTTTGAGGAGGAGATGGTAAGATAACACAAAAAGAGAAGAATTTATGACAAGAGGAGAGATGGATGAAAGAACAATACAGCTATGGAGAGTTGACTTTAGTTTTCACATTTACTATCCACTTTTGACCAGCAAATCTTTAAGATGTACAGTGCCTAAAATAATCAGGTCAGTCATCTCTGGACACAGATCAAGCTCTGCTGCACCATGTAGTATGTTTCATATGGAGGTCATGAGACTGCATGGCCACTACACTGTCACTGACAGAATTCAGGACAGACTGGGTTGAAATAAACTTCCATCTAGAGAGATGTGGCGCACCCTCAGATGCCACTGAAATTAATGGAAGATGAAAGCACTCGGCATCACCTTGCAGAATCTGATCCCAAGAATCCTCCTCTTATTCATATGAGTTGAGAATTACTGCAGAATTCCATTGACTTCAGTGGCCAACATAAGTTAAGTGTGGTACAACGAGCACTTAGGCCCATTCAAACATATACTCAAGTCCATGTTCAGCAAAGCACTTAAGCATGTTTTCCTTGTGACACAGGTGTAAGTCCCATTGACTTAAAGTTCATATGTCAGTGCTTCTCCGAATAGGGATGGACTGCTGAACCTAGTAATTCCTACCCCTTCCACAAAGCCAAAATATCGTTATGTGTTCTTAAAAGAAAATCCTCCAGATTATGTGTCATGCTAAATAGTTGTCTATATATGGAGAAATAGATTCTTTGGAATCTGCCCTGATTTAGACTGGTGTCAACAAAGAGCAACTCCTCTACAGTCAGTGGCGTTATACCAGTGTAAGTAAGAACAGGGGCGGCTCTACAGTTTTGGCCGCCCCAAGCAGTCATGCGCGGGAGGCGCCCCGGAGCCGCGGGAGCAGCGGACCTCCCGCGGGCATGACTGCAGAGGGACCGCTGGTCCCGCGTGGCCCGGCTGGACCCCCTGCGGCTGCGGACGGTTCGCGGATCCCGCGGCTCCGCTTGAGCTGCCGCAGTCATGCCTGCGGGAGGTCCAGCCGAGCCGCGGGACGAGCACTCCCTCCGCAGTCATGCCTGCGGCAGGTCCGGTCGTCCCGGGGCTCCGGTGGACCTCCCGCAGGCATGACTGCGGCAGGTCCGCCGGCGCAGCCTGCCGCCCCCTAGATTTGGCCGCCCTAGGCACCAGCTTGTTTTGCTGGTGCCTAGAGCCGCCCCTGAGTAAGAAGCGAATCGGGCCCTTTCACCTACCGTCTGGAGGATTTGCCCAAGTACATGAATCAAAGGCAAACTGTCAGCCTCACAGATTCATTTTTTCATCCTGAAAGATAATTCAAATCTAGTAGAAGGAAGCCGGTTGAGTTAATATTGGCAGCAATTTTTATTTAAAAAAAAAAATGCTGCTACTAGATTTTAAAAATCACTTCACAAAACAGCTACCTCCTGTTAGTGCTACCAGACCACAAAGCAGCCAGCTACAACCTCCAGCTGCAGTGTCAGACGGCACAACATGGTCCTACTGAGGAGCAATACTATATATCCAGAGACATCACAGAAACTGTTACTGAAAATAGAAGAGAAAACAATCAATTTTCATTCCCCCCCCCCCATGCGAGATCTACAGGGTTGCCATGGTGTCAGAGAATCAAGAGGGTTCCCCTGAACACATGGTACAGGACCTGCAGTAATTGGTGTATATGCATTTTTTCAAATGGCTTCATTCTTCTACTATATCAAGGGTGCATTTAAGCTCTGCATCATCGTCTCAGAAGCCACATCATTTATTTCTTCTTTGATTTAAAGTGAGAGGCGAGGAGACTTGCTAGGTAGCAGCAGCACAAAGCAACAGCATGAGTGGAATTTAGATGACGTTTGACACAAAATCATTTCTAAGGATGAACATTCACAGATTTTATCATCGTTATATAGACAGTCCTCTGGTCTTGGATGCAAATTACTCTGAACAAGCTCTATAACATTTATTGAATACAGTGGTCATGGTTAACATTTTCCAGTTTCACCTTAGATTGTTGTACCTCAGCATTTTATATCTTGTCTATTTCAAACATTTCTTAAAGTGCCTAGAGCCAAGGATAGGTGCTTAAATTATAAAATGAAACAAACAAAAAAATAGTATAGGAAATACCTCAGTAATTGCAGTATTTCTGAATTAACATTATTTACTTATCTAAGACAATTGTCAAGTTTTTATGCTAAGCCTCTGTCATCTGCTTATTTAGAGGAGGGGAACAATATCATACTTTATTATTCACATTCTCCCCCCTCCCCGGTTTATATTAAATATAGAAATACTAGTTGTTTAAACATCTTCACTTGTGATCTCAAAGAACTTTACAAAGATTAATAAATTATGCCTCTCAACCACCTTGCTTACTAGGTGAATTTACCTAGTCTGTGAGGTGTGGTAAGGCTGTTTTGAGATCACAAACTGCAGCCACTTCATGGGTGTAACATAACAGCTATTTAACAATGCAAAGCAAAACTACATGACAGTTTAGGACAATAATTGAAGGAGAATGTTGTACCTAACTAAAATCAAAGCGGAATTTTGAAAAGGTAAAAATGTAATTACCTGAGATGAGAACTTGCCACTACACTGGGGTTAACACCCCTACACATTCAGTATTTGCCACGGATACCTATCTAAAAGATAGCACCTCCAACCCCAGTACTGATTCAGAGGACATTTGTCACCTACAGACTCACCAGCATTACTTCCTGCAGCAAATGGGTGTTCACTGGAGGTCTCAAAATACTGTTTAGAGATTTGCTGTACCCACTCTGGGACCAACTAGTACCAAAAAGTCTTTCTTGTCCATGAAGCCAGTGACAGATTAAATACCTGTTGTTTTATTTACCATCCACGCTACATAATACTTCAGACACCACGGCATTTTTGTTTTAAAAATCATACACAATTGAAGACTAATCTTCAAACTTGAATTTCAGTGTGATTTTTGAGGCTGCTATTGCAACACCTGATACAAGTAGAAACCAGCGCTTTCATGTATGTAGAGCCCTGCGCAGATGCAAAATTTGGATCTGCATCCATTCGCAATCTGCAAACATGGTCCGTGGATGTCTGCAGATTTGCAGGGCTCGACATGTAAGATTCATATATTACATAGTACCTCTACCAGTAACAGCTGGGCTAATGCTGTCTACTAAAATGTCAGAACTGAAGTAGAATAAACCAAGATGCTAAGCAGAGAGAACTAGTTTTTAAATCATGGCTATTCTCTAAATTATAGAAATTTCTTCAATTTGGTTTTTACATTTCAATAGTCCCACCAACAAACAAACAAAAAACCCCACAACACAAACAATAGCTCAAGGAATGAAGACAATATCAGAGAAACAAAATCTCCCCTTACTTTCTTTGGACCATTACAGATAGTGTCAAGCCCTGACAAGGGAACAGCTTAAGAATTCAATACCTTGCAGGATTGGGGCCTTTATGGGCCCAGTCCCATAGCAGTTCTGTACTGGTGGATCCCTGCACCTATGCAGAGCCCCATCAACTTCAACAGGGTCTGTGAGAGTGCAGGGATTCATCTGCCTGGGGCAATTTGCAGGATTGAGGCCTAAAATAACAACAGAATGGGACTTAAGCAGCCTTTCAGATTTTGATGGGAGAGGGAACCACAGCAAAGACCCAAATATTGGTTATTTAACTTTAAAAAAATGCTCAGTATTTCCACATTGTTTAAATAAAAATACTGGAAGTGATTTTGTCACCTGCTCTTGATGATTTGGAAACCCTTTGGTGGGAGCAGAACAAGTATTTGCAGCATGAGTACACTTCTCAAATCTGTGATCAGAAAGAACAAAAAACTATTCAATTATGCTTTCCAGGGCAATGGATGTTTGGTATCTTAACTATGGATCAGCAGGTTGAGGACAAGACAGAAAAATAAGTCAAACACTTAAATACTAGGAGAAAAACAGAAATTATTACCTACCCCTTGAATGCCTCTGCTATTTCTACCCTGAGAGGCTGTTATCAGTACCTATAAATTCCCTGCCCCTACTCTGCAGCAGGGCTGAAGCAAGAGGAGTAGCCAATCCAAATTTTTGAATTCAGCCCCCTCTGCTTGCAGGGCAGATGTCATGGAACAATTTTTGTGAGGTGTCCAACTGTCTTGCTGCTACCATGGTGCAGGGCTGATATTAACCTCACAGAGCTGTGCCCTATCATGGAGGGCAGCGGCAAAATGCCTTACAATCGATGGGAGCCTGGAAGGGACTTGAACATGCTTATTCACTTAAATTTAAGTCACACTGAACTTTCTGCTTTGGCAATTTGAAATCACATTTTTTCCCCTTCAGCTCTGGACCCTGTTTCCAGCTAACCGTACCTTTAACCAAACCCCAAGATGAACAGGTATCTTTTCAACTAAGCAGCCAAATTGTATTGTGCTAGTGTGAGCAGGACTCAGATACTGCCTAAATTTGATGCATTTTCGTGCCTGCTTTGCGTCTTACAACTACAAAACCATTATGAGGTATAGTCTCTCTTCGGAGGTATAGTCTCTCTTCGGAGGAAGACAAGTCACACAGGAAGCATAAAGACCCAGAAATGGCTGTAGGAGACTGGATGTGAAAGCAGCAGGCGCAGCTGCTCAGCACACCCAAGAGAGACTTTTAAATATTGTTTTAGGTTAACAGTTTGCTGCCAAAGTTGACAACGTTAAATGAGCAATTTGCTTATATCATGCTAATAAGGGGTTAAGCCCCAGCACTGTTGTTCCCCAAGGTACCATAGCAAATTAGGTGGGCTGCATTTGCAAAGCCGCACATCAAGCATTGAGTTCTCCTGTGGACTTTCCCCTTTCATATAGAGTTATTGACTTTGTGTATTTGAACATCTCCTATTAATTAACTGAACACTCATGCCTGAAAGGGGGCCTCAGAGAGCTTTAACAGCAATCTGAGAGCTAGTCTGCCAAGAGGGTTTTGCCAATCTAGTATTACTTTAACAATTCCAGGCAATCAAAACCTAATGGAACTGACAGAAAAGAGCAGGGGTAGAAAAGAAACCCTGGGAGTAATGTACAGTAACTGGCCCCATTTCACTCCACTGCTAGAACCCAGACTGCAGCCCCGGGTGCTGCAATCCAGCCTAGAGGCAGTGAGTAGGGATTACAGCAGCTGGTTTTAGGCACTTGCAGGATGCACTGGAAAGCCTCTGCTAACAGGGCTCCACTGGAGCCCCAGGTGCAGTTTAAAGCTTCTTCCCTTGCAGTTGAATCCCTGGGAGACAGCAGTGAGTCTAGGGGTGCAAATTGAATGCACCTGTGTGTGTGTGTGTGTGTGTGTGTGTGTGTGTGAGAGAGAGGCGATAGGGAGGAGGATCAAGAGCTGGATATGGTAAACTGCATTCCTTCAGGCCATCCTGCCCTCTGATACTCATCGGCAACTCCTATCGACTTCTATTTGAAGTTTGAAGAAATTAGTTCAGTTCCCTAAATAAAAATAGTGTGTGAAAACGAAGAGAGAACAATCCACTCAGGCTCCAGGCACCGGCTCAGCAAGCAGGTGCTTGAGGTGGCCAAGGGAAAGGGGCGGCAAGTCCCTCGGTCCCTCTTGGAGGGAAGGACCTGCCGCCGAAGAAGAAAGCGGTGCAGCGTAGCTGCCGCCGATCGCGACTTCGCCCCGCACCGCTCGGGGTGGCAAAAACCCTGGAGCCGATCCTGAATCCACTACATCTTTAATCACAGTCAGACAATACTTAATGGGTTATAGTGCAATACATTTTTTAAGCCAGAGCCTCAGAAGCTGGAGCATACTGACATGGCATAGCTTCACTGAAGTCATTAGAAGTACTCTGATTTACATCAACTGAGAGATTGTGGCCCATTATTTTCCATGTGTTAGAGACTGCTGATGTAAGTGCTAGTAGGTGAAATAAAGTCATAAATGGGACACGCCATTTTTCACTCACAACAACAAGTGGATTATAACCTGCCTCCCTCCCCAATTTATATAGGCATTACACACCCCATACTAGAGCTGTAAGATCACAAACTGTTATACACCTCACCAACATTTGTTAATAGCATACAAAGTTATTTAAATTTGTGTTCCATAATTTGAATGGAAGAGAATTTGGATTTTTAGAATAGCCCAACCTGTTCCCACTGAAGTCATTAAATTTAAATGGGAGCAGTATTGGGCCTACATTTTTTCAAATTAAAAGGGTAGAGATCATGCTACAGTGATTGTACTAAAAACAAAGATTTTTTTTTAAAAAAACCAGGGTAATAGTCACTGTCAGGTTATTAAAGTTTATAGACATATTTAGGAGATAATGTTAATAGAACATGTTAGATTAGCACAAAGGAAAAGCTGAAATGTTTATTTTCAAAGCATAAGACACAGATCCTGTGTTATCCAAGGACTGTATTTAAAGCTACAGTAACTTAAAATAGAATCAGTTTTCTGACAGATGCTAGTGCAGCTGAGGGAGATAGCCCTATTGTCTGATGCACCCCATGCTCTATCAGTTTAACCATCTCAGTAAAATCCTAGCACCAGCCAGTAACAATAGATTGTTTCATAGATGTGGTATCATCAGAAGGTTATGCATGAAATGGTGTTTTAATCAAACAAGAGTGCGGTATGCAAATGGATTCATATTATATTCTGATTCTCAGAGTAGCTACTATTTCTCAACATCCACTAATGGCAATTCCATAAATGTTGTGAACTCGAACTAACTATTCCTCCATCCTCTGTTCTTTGAGATGGTAGCATATGACGCTCTGTGTGTGCATTGAACTCTGTTAGCCTATTTCATCCCTGATATAACTCAGGGTTTTATATAGTACAACTCAGCTGGTTCCAGCTGAGTTATACTCCAGCAAAGAATCTGGTCTAATATTTATCTCCACTTCTCAAAGTGCATATATTTTACATTTGAAAGATGGAAAAAAGGTATGGCTTAATGAAAATAGCATGAAAGTATTTTGGTGCCCCTTTTCATTTTGTTTATGATGGTGAAAATAAAGCATGTTAAATGGATTAAGAACTGACTCACTGACAGATCTCAAAAAGTATCGGGGAATCATCAAATTGGGGGTTTTCTAATGGGTTCTACAGGAATTGGTTCTAGGCCTGACACGATTCAACATTTTCCATCAATGACCTGTGAACAAATATAAAAAACACTGCTGATAAATTCCGCAGATGACACAAAATTTGGTGGCGTGGTAAAGAATGAGCAGCACTGGTCACAGATGGAGAGTGATCTGGATCACCTAATAAATCGGGCCCATTCAAACAAAATGCATTTCAATACAGACAAATGCAAGGTAATCTAGGAACAAAGAGTGCAGACCATACCTACAGAATGCAGGAATGTATCCTGCAAAGCAGTGACTCAGAAAAGCATTTAGAGGTCATAACGGACAAACAACTAAACAAGAGTGCCCAGATGTGATCCAGTGGCAAAAAAAGGGCTAATGCAATCTTTGGAAGTATAAAGAGGGGAATAGCCACTGGGAGGGGAAGAGGTGATTTTACCTATATAGCTTTGGTGAGATCAATACTGGAATACTGCACACAGTTCTGGTGTCCACATTTTTGGGAACGGGGGAGAGAAAAGAAAAAAAAAGGAAAGTGTGCAAAGAAGAGACAAAAATTATTCAACAGGGGTGGGGGAAGCCTTACAGTGAAGGACCCTTAGCTTATCACATTTTAAAAGGGGTGATTGAATACTGTGTATAAGTAACAGGTTTCAGAGTGGTAGCCATGTTAGTCTGTATCAGCAAAAACAATGAGGAGTGCCACTAGGACTCCTCATTGTTTTTGTGTACAAGTACTTTCACAAAGAGAAAATGCCAGGTACTAAAGGGGCTCCTTTATATAGCAGAGAAAGGCATAACAAGAATGCATGGCTGCAAGTTAAGGCCAGACAATTCAAATTAGAAACCAGGCACACATTTGTAACAGTGAGAGTGGTTAACCGTTGGAACAGACCACCAAGAGAAGTGGTCTTCAAATCAAGACTGGATGCCTTTCTGGAAGACATACTTAGTCAAAAACACAAATTATTGGGCTCAATACAAGGATAACTGGATGAAATTCTATGGCCTGTGATTTACAGGAGATCAGACAAAATGATCTCATGGCCCCTTCTGGGCTGAAAAGAAAAAAAACAAATAACGCCCCCCGCCACACACACACAAATATGAAAACCCTTGGATATCTACCAAAAAGCCATTTCTCCTACAAGGCCCACAAGCACTAATCCACATAGGGCACAGAAGGCATTTGGCCAAACATCACAGAAGAGAAAAAGAAACAAAAATGTCAAAGCTGACCCTCTTCCTCTAGGTCCCTGCCATGAATCTTGATTTATCTGGGTCTATCCTGAAGATTGTAAGCTATGGAAAGCAGGAACTGTGTTTTATTTGTGACCTGTAAAGACCATTCATGGTACTTAAATAAAAATAGCATACGAGTATGTGAGGTTGGCATTGCCATTACTGGACCAGCGACACTAAGAGGATACGAGCTCCCCTGCCCGACTTGTTTTATCTGGATATGTCAGAGATAAATGCACTTGCCAGCATCTGAATTAACTTGATTTATAAATTGGACCCAAACCACCTATAAACATAAAATGCATCAAGTTAATGTATTTTCAGCATGACTGGTGACCTTCAGCTTGCAAACAGAGGTGTGATGAAAACAGTTACTGGGGATTAGGGATCTCCGTGTGCCTGAGGAGCATGTATATGTTGGCCTTACCACTGTAAAGATTACAAAGAAAGGCTTTAGGAATGCATGCTTAGGCCAAATTTTCAAGAGAGGCCACTAATTTGGAATCCTCAGTTTCTGGATCCCCAACTGTAGACACGTGCAGCCTGATTTTCTCAGGTACTGGGCACCTGCAGCTCCCACGGACTTCAGCTGGTGTTGGTAGCATCCAGCATCTCTCAGAATCAGGCCTTAAGGGCCAGGTTGTCAAAGGAATTGAGGCACCTAAGCATTCCTCATTTCAAAGGTGCTAGGTGCGTAACCTGCCTAAGCACTTCTAAAAATCCCATTCAAGACATCTACTCCTCCACAAATGCAAATGGAAATGTACCACCAGAATAAGTAACAAACAGAAAGCATGGCAGAATTTCTGTACTTTCATCTAACATGTAGATGGTATGGAGCTGTCAAAATCGGTGTATAAATTGCACAATCAGGCATCAAGACACTCATACGAAATAAACACTTATTGAATCTGTTACATACAGGAGAAGCTGAATTTGGTTTAACTTTCTTTCGTCAATGTTCTGAGCGATTATTTTCCAGCTTCTCTCTTTCCTCAGTACATGCATCATACAAAACATGCCCATGCCTATAACGTAGCTGACCCAGTGATACTTTACATGGCTTGATACTCAACTAGAGGGGCTTTCTTGCAACTCCAGGAATAGCTGAAACAGCCATGTACAGGAATTAATCAGAATCAGGAAGCAGAGTAAGCATGGAATCTGGTGAAGTTCTACAGGACCCCTGAGGGGAGGAGAGGGCCTGACAGATCTCATTCACACCAATGCAATTTCAGTTTAATGATTCAATTCCAGATTTACACAGAAATAACAAATCTGACCTTAGAGGTTCAACGCCCACAACCATCTCTGTGCTTTCCAGCATCGTTCCCCATGCTTGGAACATCTTCCCTAATCAAATAATATCATTCAATCTGCCATTCCCTCCAACAGTGACTCACATGCTTATATCAGCCTAACAACATTTTAGTAATAATTAAAAACAAACAAACAAACAAACAATCCCCACCTAATATGAACCTTGCAAAAACAACTGCAGGATGTTTTGTGTGAGCCTGGTATAGGGATAGGGGAGGGTTATCTTTATTATGCCACATGCAGCTTAGAATGTAAGCTCACCTTTACATCTGGTCTGATTAGTTGGGAGCTACATGCATTGTTGGGTTTGGGCTGACAGTGAACTTGCAGACATAGGGGACCTCTTCTTTCAACCTTCCATTGGGGTTGAACTCTGGGACAGATGGCATAAAATGGATGATTTTTGCCTAATTAAAAAAAAAATGGAGAGAATGCTTAGAAGGATCAGAGGACATGGAAATAGTCTAGAAACATTGGGGCAAATTCACCCAATGCAAATACGAATGAACAAGTGCAATGCCCATTGATATCCTGGATTCAACATTAGTCACATTGGAAATAATAATGTAAGTCACACATCAGTTGTAAGGGAGTCAGTAGAGTGGTGTATCTCACAAAATAATGTAACCTGATCAATTTGGCATTCTGAGGGGGTTAAACTCCTGTTCTACTCACTTCTATGGGACCAGAATTTGGTTTGACTTGGACCAGATATCCCTGCCTTTCTTGGAGGTTATCTTCCCTCTATCCTGCCTGCCTTCCTCAGGACAGGAAGGTTACCATGGCCTTATGGAATAGACTGACAAAATGCAATAGAGATGAAGACTAAGAACATATAGCGTTTAATAGATTACTGAGCCATCCTACGAAATTCAAATGTGGAGATATAATTCTACATTAAGTTCTGTAGAATGTTTAAAAGAAACCTGGGTGAATCTAACCAGCCAACTAGAAGATAGCACTTCTAACCCATGCTATTTTAATCTTAAAATCCTAAAAAGGACCTTTTCAGACACTGCCAAACTCCCCCAGGTAGCAGAGATAAAACTTTGTGAAGATTGTGGTACAACTGAAAATGCCAAAAAAATAGAAATCTAGCAGTGAAGGCTGTTTGAATTTGCCACAGTGGAGGGATTATTCCATCCTGCAGGACTGACTAAGAGGCAGTGCTCTGTAATGTGGAAAAGTCTGGTGATAACGTTCACCAGCTCCTTGGAGAGCTGAGCATGAAGCCTGATTGGTCACCAAATGCTACAGTGGCCAAAGATGCTGCACGAGATGACTTAATCCCTAAGACCTCTTCTCAGGAAAACCACATGGATACATCAGAGTCAGGGCAGGTTGGAAGTGAGTCTAAGGGGCAGGGAGGGAAAATAAACTACTTATAACTGAATGCTCATTAGTAAGAAAACCAAGCCCCTACCTATAATACTGAATTGGAAAAACAAGCTTGCAGTAAAAATATGGTGCTACTGTGGGCCCCAGATGAGCTGGAGGGCAAACTCTTAACTGCATTTCTTAATCAGCTAATACCTAAGGCTCTCTAGATAAACACCGAAGGCCAACTTTACAGTGAAAGAACCTATAGACCTCCAAGGAAGACTTTAGCAGGCACTAAGGGATGGACAAAACAAGCCACAGTGAATTGATGCAACCAGAAATACCAAAGAAAACCAACCAAACAAAAAAGAATGGATCTATTTCTTTCCAATAAAGACCAATTAAAGAAAAAGGAGGGCTTCCTTCCCAGCAAACTATTCCAGGAGCTGAATGGTAAGGCCATTTTATTATACCTGACTACACCTAAAAATAACCTAATACTAAATGAGGCTCGGTGGGAATGCCAGGGTCTGCCTGTACAGATGCATTGGCACAGTTGTGACCTTAGACAATTGTGGTCTCTTCAGGGTAGAAACTGTGTCTTCATATGTGGTTGCACAGCACCTAGCACAACCTGGCCCCAATTCTGATTGGCGCCTGTGGGCAAAACCACCAATAAACTACATATTATGTGATGTGAAACAAGCAGAGGCATTCAGGAGCAGCCTAGCCACATTAACCCCAAACGTATCAGCCACACTTAGAGAAAGAGCAGCTAGTAGCCTGAGACTAGCCTACGATTGACATAAGCAGAACGCTTCCCAAATGACACAGGTTCCAAAATTTGGCCTTTAGCCAAAGCCTGGATTTTGGGACTCTGGCAGCTCCCTACTGCCCACCCTTTCCCTGCCTTTATGTCCATAGAAACAGAAATTAAATCAGTGAACATAAATCATGGGCTTCTGAAAGCTGATGTATTTAAAACAGTGCTCACTTACCTAATTTTGTCAAAAGGAAATAGCTGAATGCAAAGCTCTCCACTATCAGATTTATCTACTTGTGTAGCTATGAAAATGCTGGCTTCCAAAACTCAGTCTGTAGTTAAGTCTCTAGTATTCATTAAAGAGTTAATTAGGAAAAGGCAGCTTTCATTAAGCTATTAGAAAGTGTCAGACCTCAAAGCATGATCAGCCAAAGAGCGTTCGTTATCACAAATTCTGATAATGCATGATTACTTCCTGCATGTTTCATTGGTGTAATGTGTTGACACATGATATTCTGTGGGGAGTTTGCTTTCTCTTGAAACTCAAATACCCTCCAGCTGTGCAGTTCAATTAAACTTATTAAACTCAGTTTTGTTTTCCCTTACTTCTGGATATATATAATTCTGGAGTAATTATAATTACTCCAACAAGAGCAAACCACCACTGAGGATGTGAGTGCCCAAAGGAGAGAGCTATACAAGGCTTAATGTCAAAAGGTATTTTAATTGTAAAAATCCCAATGTAAAAAAGGAAAGGAGACCCCAAATGCAGGGTGCACACAGTGTATTTTCTCCTTCTTATTTCAGAAAGTAGAGACCTGCAAACTTTCTTATCTTGCCTTAGTTTTCGTTGAATCCAGAAGTCAGCAATGAATAAGAAAGCAAAGGCTTGGGAGTGTTGATATTTATATCCTCATACTGCACCAGCTAGTGACAATAATGAAGCACAGGTTTCAGAGGGGTGGCCATGTTAGTCTGTATCAGCAAAAACAATGAGGAGTCCTTGTGGCACCTTAAAGACTAACATTGATTTGGGCATAAGCTTTAGTGGGCTATAACCCACTTCATCAGATGCGTGGAGTCAAAAATACAGTAGGCAGGTATAAATATACAGCACATGAAAAGATGGGAGTTGAAGCACTGCAACTTCTCATTGAGGAGTGGAAATGGCCCAGTACTACTTTGTGTTTTGTTTGTTTCAGCTCTGCTTTGTTCTGGTTTACAGGGGTGGTTGTTGTTGGTGGCTCCTTGACGTCTCACAGCAAGAAGTAGTGAGGTGAGCAAGTGTTTTTAAGTTACAACAAAAAATCAAATACAAAAATGAATAACTCAATCAGTCAATCAAGATCATCATGGTAAAGGACTAGCCAAATCCAAAGAGAAGTGGTATCCAGGGACTACAAAGCGGATCTCGAGCACCTAGGACCTCAGCTCACGTCTGTTGATGCTCTTTTAGACTTACAGCTGGGTCTTATGAAAGCCGTGACTTTATACCTATCTTTTGTTACTGGAAATGTATAAATCAAATTAATAAAGTTTTAAAATAAAGTCTCCCTTTCTTTATACTTAGAACAGACTGCTGTCTTCTTCCGATCCTTCCTTGCTGATTTTTAGACAGCCAACACCTCCGATGCCAGACCAGCAATATCATGATTCAGTAGTACCTTATGTTCAGAAGTGGGGAAAATGAAAACACACATACAGAGGTTTATTACAAGTTTAATGATTTAAAGCAGGGCCGGCTCTGGCTTTTTTGCTGCCCCAAGGAAAAAAAAAAAGGGCGGGGCCACTGGAGCAGCAAAGCAGGGGAAAAAAAGAAAAAGAACGGCGCAGCTGGAGCGGCAAAGCGGGGGGGGAACACGGCATGGCTGGAGCGGCAAAGTCGGGGGGGCGGGGGGAGAAACAACGGTCTGGCCGGCAAAGCAGGGGAAAAACAAAACAAAAAACTCGACAGGGCAGCCGGAGCCAGGGGACTCCCTGTGCTGCAGAGTGCGCGCCGGGTCTAATGGGGGGAAGGGGAGGGAGCGGGGGGGAGAGAAAGAAGGAGGGCGGCCAGCACTTCAGTGGAGTGCTCGCCATGCGGTCCCAACCACCACGCCTGCCGGGAGGGCTCCGCTTCGCTCCGGTCAGCGGGGAGGGAAGGACGCGGGCTGCCCTGCCGAGTTTGCTGCAGGGTGCTCCCCTCCTCTGCGCTGCCACCCCGTACAGGGCGGCTGGAGCAGCGAACAACAACAACAAAAAAGCGGCCATGCCGCCCTAGGTTTGGGCGGAATGCTGCCCCGTAGAATCTGCTGCCCCAAACACGAGGTTGCTCAGCTGGTGCCTGGAGCCAGCCCTGATTTAAAAGGAGAAAAAGAGTTCCAACCTGTAAATGTTATACTGCACATCAGCAGAGCTCCTTTTCAGCTAATCAACTGCCTCCTTAAACAATACCAATTATTTATTTAATCTCTTTTTGAGGTTATTGCTGTTTCCAGGTGCTGGGGTATACTGGGATTCAGATTACATTAACATACTTTCATGCACTCAAACAGCAAGAAATGACTCAATTGCTACAGCACGGGTGTGCGCACACGCACAGAACTCAGTAATGGGATAAAGAAAACTGTACAGTTTTGAGCTTCCAGAGAAGGGCTTTAGTTAGGACATTGTTATAAGTTGTGGAGATTTGCAAATAGCAGTTATTGCTATTTCTATTACCATAGCACCTACAAGCCTTAATAAGGATCATGATTCCATTGTGCTAGGTGCTGTACAAATGCAAAACAAAAAGACAGTCTCTGCCCCAAAGAGTCAATGGCAGCTAACTTCAGGTAAAATGTGTTTCTAGTATTTATCATTTATATTATGGTAACACCCAATCAGGAGTGAGGGGGGGCCCACCAGGGCTAAGTGTTGTACAAACATGTCAGAAGAAACACTCCCTGGTCTGCAGAATGCACAAGATAAAATAGATAAAAAACAGATGAAGGGTGAGGGAAGTGGGTAAAACATACAAGCGAAATGCTCACGGGGGTGACAGAAAACATCTTGGTTGTTTTCCAGTGCATATAAAGCAACTGAAATGTAAATATCTTTTCTTTGCTCACAGGCTGACGCTTGTGGTTTATTCCACATTTTCTAGTGTTCATTCCCTTCTTGTTGTTGCAGTTCTGCCATGATTCTACTATTTTCTCTTCACCTCTGATAGTCCCTAGTAAGCTGACTTCAGGGCTTTAATATTATTGCATTAAGAAACTGAACTGTCTGACCTATTGATCTCTGTATCAGATCATCCTGGGCTATGGAGCCGCAAAGAATTTCTGGCTGCCTGGGAAAACCTGACACACTGAACCAGCACCTTGTTACCAACTGACTCATAAAGCGGAGAGAGAAAAGCAGATCAATAAACAGCATTAGCCAAGATTTTGACATTTGTAAAAAGTATATGGGAGCCTGAGAAAGGAAATTAAAGGAGAGCAACAGGTGGAAGAAAAAAATGAAAATGGAACCAAAAAGGGACTGTATCTCCTTATAAAGATCCATGATGCAACAGAAGGATTCTATTGCTGGTAGACTTGAGAACTTAAAGTATCTTTAGGCAAACAAGTAAGCCAGCTTTCTATGTACGAAATGTAGTTAATATTTTCCTGTCAAAATTATAATAATGTCTTCATTCAGTTCCTTCCAAAAGTGGCTGGAGAGCAGTGCTTTTCCATGAATGCTTTTTCTAACTCTCCGAAAAATCCTGTTAATGCTTTCAAATGTTGAACAAACTTCGGACATGTGCAGAACTGGAGTTTTGGACCAGGCTATTTTAGAAACAAAAGCCAACTGCAAAATCTGGATCCTGATATGAACTACCTCCAACACGGGGTGAGTGTTCAGTAAGGTTTTGGTTAGTCAGAGCTGGGTTTTGGAGTACATTTCTGGCATAGTTTGGCTGGCCAAACTGTTAGAATTGAGTTAGGCCAAAAGTCCGAACCTTGCCTAATCATAGTTGGTTTAAAAACTGTATATATGAGGCTATAAACAAATGATAAATCCCAAAGAAAGAAAAAAACTATACCTGACATAGCTGCTTAGGTGTGATGTGATTCAAAGAACTAGTAGCTCCACTTCTACATCTTGATACAGTGCCAGGTAGACAATTCTGTTGTGTTGTTTGTCTAAGACCACTGTGCAAACTTGACAGGTACTGAAGTTTAATATAAAAGTGTAAATCAGAGATTCAGCTATAGCAAAGTCTAAAAGTTGCAGAAATCCCTTTTAATGTTATAGTACATACTTATTTTGGAGGGCTATAGTTGGTAGGCTTCATGGAAGAAGTGTATTTTCAGAAAGGATTTGAATGTATTCCATCTTTCTTCTTTTCCAACATTAGCTTAAGCAGCCCTCCCTTCATCTGTCTCAAGCCTGCCATCAGATCTAATTCTTATTGCTGCCAATACTGCAGAAGTCTTTCCAGCTGTGATGTTGAAGTCCAGACTCCGCCATGCTACATTACTAATGATGTCAGTGTGGAAGCAGCCATTAGGCTGAGAACTGGAGGAAACTATTGTTCAGTAAGTACTAAAACAGGAGACTAGGTAGCTCAGAGGATTGGCAATAAGCTATGAAATCCATGACCTATAGGTTGCCAGTTCAAATTTAGCCCAAGTTAGAAGGGAACAAAAGTTGAGCTCAGGCAATGCAGACAAGAGTTGTTACCACCGGACATCTGTTTTATCAGCGACATGACCTAACTTGCAGCATAATTGCAGCTTCTAGCGAACAAGTGTCCTCACCATGGACTGAGATAGCCTTGGCATTCTAAAAAGACCAGAGACTGAAGGGGCACAACGGATGTTCTACTCTTTTATCCTATGGGTATGGTTTCTCCAGGTCAGATTTCAGACTCTTTCGTAAAGTGACATGGAGAAGCTGGTTTCTTGACTACCCGTGCTGTACTTGCCAGTGAATAAACAAGATTTCAAGACAATCTGGCATCTTACACAAGCAAATACATTGTCTGCATTTTTTTTCTTTTCAGTAATCTATGCACGCACTATTAATACCTGAATAAACATGTCCCTAGATTTTATTTTGCATTAATTTTGTCCGCCAGTCTCTCAGCTTGGAGTCCCACAGGCTTTGGAATTCATGCTGGGTTATCCAACAGCATGTGCTACCTGATCTGCCTGTTCCATGGCCTGTTGGATTTACTCCTACCCATCTCCACCCCTGCTATGATAACATAGTTCCTTTCTCCAGCACAGAAAACACATAAGTGTGTCAAGAGGAGATGTCCTTTAGTCACTTTGGAGATTAACAGGATTCTTCAGAGGTCAGTCAAGGAATGCGTATTAAACTCATCATTGGTATGAAATAAATCAGTGCCTTACAGATAGTTTGAAATGCTTCAATACAGATTAAAAACAGGATTCTCAGTCATGTAAACAGATATGCTATTCCAGTTGTAATATTTTTTTAAACTTCCCATGCATTGATTTTTGTTTTAGTTGAAAAGCCCCTCAGGACTTGCTCTTAAGAAGGTCACATTACCCTGGCCTTGTAAAGTCTTTAAGGCAAAAGATACTCTTCAGAAAACAGGTGTCATTTAAGAAACATCTGAAAGGATACTGCTTTTGACATGATTTACTAAATTGTAACCCTTAGTATTGAATACTGAGCATTTCTAAGGCAGAGAGCTAACACATTTAAGTGAAGTAGAGTGGGTCTTGTATGGGTCCACACCACTGAATATGGAAATGCAATAGCTACTGAATGCGTGATCTTTACAAAGCCAGTGAATATTGCCTCCATAAAAGTACATTTTTAATCTCATATTTGAAGAGCAAAATCCACTTTGGTTAAAAATACCCCAAGTAAATCTTCCAGTTTCCTTCTCTTTTTCAGCTACACTCTATGGATGTATTATATATGTCCAACAATGCAACAATCAGATCTCCCTACTGATATCAAGCATATGCAGCCATGTCAACTGTCATGCCCTTTGAGGACACAATCACTTATTGTGTACTAGGTTCAACCTAAGCAGCTAACTAAAGAAGCTACTCTTGCAAATTCAACCGGTCATGACGCTTATTACACAAGTAGTCTCACTGAATTCAATGGGATTATGTACAGTAAAAAGTACTATGATCAGGTGTGTTTACAGGACTGGATTACAAATTATATGGAATACGAGATGAAGTGGTATAAGGGTTTTACTGGTATGTCTTAGGGTTAGTAACTTTATTTTGAGTGATGACACTTAGAGTCAGTCATATGAGTCTTCTCAAATGAGGAATCTCCTACTTCCAATGGGATAAAGCTCCCATTTGTGGGCTCACAGAGCTAAGAAAATGTGAACTTTAAAGCTGTGACATTTATATTTACAGAGAAGCTGTCACTCCCCAGGACCGCAGTTTGTTCATCCTGTGCCTGCATAAGTGTAATTGTTGAAGGAGAAGGGGGAAACACTTCTCTAGCAGGCTGATTCTTTTTAAAGATGAGTCTTAGAAGTTGCTCAGGTGTTTGCAATGTCCAAATAAGTCCACGGCTTAACAATTGGTGAGCAGAGGGCAGGTGATATGGTCAAAAGCGAGTAAAAGCATTATTTCATACGTCTCCAATAAATCACATGCTTGTGCAATTTATCACTTTGTGACATTCCCCAGGGTACAATCTGGACTGTTGAATAGCTGTGTCCCCTCAATTCTCCAATCTGGGGTGCCTTTCACAGTGCTTTGCTGTGAGAACAATCACTCCTGGCCTGTTCACACACAGCCTCTAGCGTGCAAAATCACTCCCAGCTGAATGATGTGAGTGCTCTAGCCAATTACTCCTGAATTATATTGCAGAATGACACCAGCAAATTCCCAGTCCCAGACTTGTCCCCAGAAATTTGTGCCTTGTATTGCCAAGCTCTTTCTCTCTGTGCAGTACAAGCTCCTAGAAAGTCCATCATTTCATTAGTAGAAAATGATATGCACAAACCCTGTTATCTCAAATGGAGTTTGCAGACACTTCAATCCACACACGCTTATTTAGATAAAACAAGTTAATTGACTACAGAAAAATTGTAAGTGATTACAAGTAATGAGGCATAAAATCAGAATTGGTTACAAAGAAATAAAAGGTAAAATGCAAACTAATACCTAACTCAACAAGATAAATGAATTTAAAGCAAAAAGGTTTTTCTCACCACATGATCACAGCAGTCTGGATGGATATTTCCACTATGACCTACTCCCCCAGTTCGATGATGCTCCTTTTGTCTTTCAAAAGTTGTTGATACCATGATTAGAGATGAGTGGAAAGAGGTGATTTGTGTCCTCTATTCTTCATTTTTATATATTTCCCTCCTCTCTGAGAATCATCTCCAGCTGGGGTTCAGGTGACAGCCACAAGTCTGTCTGCCAAGATGTAAATTTCTCACTCACAGCCTTCTTCCTGCCAAAGAATGGCTGCTTAACCTGGTAATAATCCACTTGATAATGTTGACACCTGGCTGAGGTGCTGACTAACCTTTTGCCTCTGAGAAACTGGTTGGAGCTGCTTTCCTAGCATGAAGCATGTCTCAGCAATGTCATACCGTAGAATCTTATAACTTTACATACAATGTTGCTACATACATTTTATCAAGACAATAATGTTCAGTAGATGATGAGTTTTCAAATGATACCTTACAAGGCATCCTTAGTACAATATTTATCATGGTCTTTTAAAGTGGTGAACATAAGGGTACAGTCTGTCACAAGTGTATCATGTTCACACGTTATATGTGTCTGTCATTCAAGACCCCAGTCAGTGACTTAGCAATGCATTGGGGCCAGTAGTATCAAAGATTGCTTACATATTTAAAAGAATCATGAATATCTGTCTACTGTCCATCACAGGCAGGAAGTTGCAGCTGTTCTTCTATAGCCTGTGCAAAAGGTAGAATCAAAGAAGTTAGACAGGTTACAAGAGTTGTCTCACCACAACCTTTTCAATAAGCTTTCCCTTTCAAAGGGAAACAATAGTAGTATGACATGTTAGTGCAATCTGTCAGACTTTTATATTTCCTGCTAGTCAATCTCAGTGAAGCTGCCTCTCACAATTTATCTAGGTGCCTATATAGCCCTCATTACTAGAGTATCTCTACATCTAACAGTCATTCCTGGATTGTGCTCTTGACACAGGGGGCATGGATCAGCATTCATGTCGTGCTCCCCATCAGTACCTAACTCAAGCTGGGGAAGCTAATGAGCAAACCAGTGGACCAAATTCGATGATGAATCCTGGTCACGTGCCACCTAAGATAGTTGTGCATACACTCAGAAGAAAACACTTGCAACACCCCTGTGAGATAGGGAAGTATTATCCCCCCTTTACAATTGGGGAACTGAGGTACAGGTCACACAGGAAGTCTGTAGCAAAATCAGGAATAAAACCCTCTTGAGTCCCCCCCGTTCAGTGTGTTATCCACTAGACCATCTCCGTAACCCCCAGCCCTTTACCACTGGTGACTGGATCTGGAAGAAAGCTTCATTAAGCTTTAAGAGGACAGGGGGGATCACACACAAAAAGTTAATGACCAGTGGGTCCCACCTTTCTAGATGCAGCAATGTCTGTGTAAATTGATTCAGTGTGGCCATCCAGTCAGGTTGAGTGTTTCTGCAGAAGTAAGGAGGTCATATTTTGATGAGAGTGTCCCTCATATACAATTGCAATGTATTGCAAAGTTTTAAAGACTTCTTTTAATTACAGTTTCTAAATGTTTATATGTACTGACAGGAGCACTTATAGTTCTACATGCATCTGCAGCATGTCAGACCTGCTCAGCTTCACGGCATTTTTCCTTGACCTTAAGATTTGTTGGAAGGCACTCATAGAACCATGAGTACTCAAGCCTCACTGGAGTTACATCCAACAGAAAGACATTACCACTAAAAGCAATGTGTGCTGGTCTCAGAAAATGATAAATGTTAAGTGAATGGCAAATGGGGGGTGGAGGAGGGGATTTTTTTCCTTCCTCTTCTTCCATTCAGTGGACTCTTAAAAGGACACAGAGCTGCAGGTGTTGTGTGAGGCCGTGCTGAACATTTTGCAGTATTAGCTGTTTAATTTCCAGAAGAACAAAGAGAGTCTAACACCCTTTGACATGTCAGAAGATATGTCTGATAAAAACACACCTACTGTGCTGTTGAAAGTATCAGATATACCCTATGTCTCTCTGATTTCAATGGATAGAACAAGAGAGAAAAGAACAACAATGCCTAGATCCCTGAAGAGAGAATCCTACAATACATAATAAATCCTACCAATATAACATGAATTGAAAAGGAAATTATTGAATAAAATCAGATTTAAATTGAGCTCAGCCAGAGACTGTTCCATCTGCTGAGAAAGAAAATGAACAGGAGCACTCAGCCAGTTTTATTTCCTTTGTAGTGGACATCACTAGCTATCTACCTGTCTATCTATTGCTTGCTTGCTTGCAGTGTTATTGAAGCTGTGTTGGTCCCAGGATATGAGAGAGACAAAGTGGGTGAGGTAGTATCTTTTATTGGACCAACTTCTTTCATGGAAGGGACAAGCTTTAGAGTTTCACAGAGCTCTTCCTCAGGTCTGGAGAAGGCAACCAGTATGTCTAAACTAAGAACATAGTGGGACAGATTGTCAAGCATAAGGGGTTCACACATACCATAGGAGACCACTTAATATAAGTGAGCAGTAAGGGTTAGCAGGCAGTAAGTTGTGTTACGAATTGTTGTAATGAGCCATAAAGACCAGTGTCTCTGTTAAGTCCATGGTTTTTAGTGTCTAGGCAATCTTTAAGTGTGTAAGGTGTGTATCTTGGACATTCTTTTTGAGGTATATTCTGTGGTATAGATAACAGATTTTTTGGTATGTCTAAGGTGGTTACTGGATCTGTGAAGGTAAGTGTTGTGATCCATGGCTTTTTTTGTAAATAGTCATTTGTAAGTGTGACGTTATTGATATAAATGGGGACCATATAGAACATGGGTTGCAACCAAGGTCCTGTAGTGGCACCAAATCCTAAGTAAAGGGGGTCATATAAGGTGTCTAAGACCAGGTTCCGGGTTGCTGGTTATAATTATGCTGTCTGTATGTCTGTATCATTTTTAGTTGAAGTTATGGATGTTGGCTCTATGCTGTCAATATTTCAAGTTTGTGCTGTGCTTCTGGGGGAAGCCTCCCAGACAAGCTGGTGTTAGCTCTGCCTAGCCTGTTTGATGGCCCATTAGGGACCATTAAGGACACAATGGACCCATGGAGAGAAGGCCGACACGCCTTGTGACTCAGCAAAGTATGCAGGGACTGGCTCATGTGACTCAAGGCTCCATTTTGCTGTAAAATTCCACAGTGAAGACAAAGGGATTCTTACACCTGGAAAAGTCTATATAAGCCTGATGCTTCGTCTCCATCTTGTCTTCAATCCTGCTTCTGACCTCTGGAGGGACTTTGCTACAAACTGAAGCTCTGCACAAAGGACTGAAGGACCCATCCCAGTGGGGGATGTTTTCCAGAGACTCAATTTTGAACCTGCAGTTTATGCCATCACTGCTGCAAGCCTGAACTAAGAACTTTGCCATTACTGTATGTAACTGATTGCATTTAACCAATTCTACCTCTCATCTCTACCTTTTTCCCTTTGTAAATAAACCTTTAGATTTTAGATTCTAAAGGATTGGCAACAGCGTGATTTGTGGGTAAGATCTGATGTGTATATTGACCTGGGTCTGGGGCTTGGTCCTTTGGGATCGAGGGAACCTTTTTCTTTTATTGGGGTGTTGGTTTTCATAACCATTCATCCCCAGGACGAGTGCACTGGTGGTGATACTGGGAGACTGGAGTGTCTAAGGAAATTGCTTGTGTGACTTGTGGTTAGCCAGTGGGGTGAGACCAAAGTCCTTTTTGTCTGGCTGGTTTGGTTTGCCTTAGAGGTGGAAAAACCCCAGCCTAGGGCTGTAACTGCCCTGTTTAAGCAATTGGTCCTGATTTGGCACTCTCAGTTGGGTCCCGCCAGAATCGCTCCGTCACAGTAAGGTTTCATTATTGAAGCTAATCATGGTGGCCACGAAGATGCTGGAATGTTCTAGAAAGAGTTTGATGGATGGGTGGAGGTTGTTGAAGTTGTGGTGGGAATCTAAGAGGAAGTTGAAATAATCTGTCCAGAAGATGAAAATATCATCAATGTATTTCAGGTATATTGTTGGTTTTGTGGTATATTTTTCCAGAGATTCTTCCTCAAGGTGGCCCAGGAAGATGTTGGCATATTGGGGAGCCATCCTCGTCATAATGCGTGTTCATTTTCTTATCTCCATCTGTTAGTAGGAGGATATAACACCTACTGTCTGGACTGTCACATTTAGATGTGAGAGAAAATGCAACACAGCAGATAATTTGGGATGGCCAAACTCAACAGTAGATAAAATAAAGCAACAACAGAGTGTATGCTGAAAGGCACCTGACACTGTATGAAATGGTGGCCTTGAATATCCAATATACATTCAGGCACCAGCTGTTCAGGTCTGGAACAAGTTATCATGGAAATCTATTCCTTCAAGCTGTGGTTTTCCAAACAGACTCTTTGACTCCTTTGAGGGCTGCAGAATTCCTACATGTGCTCCTTGTGGGTCATTCTTCTCCAACATGCATAGTATCAGGCTGTGTGAAAAAATAATTTGCGGTCTTCAAGCCGAGCAGAATTCTGTTCGCATCATCTCAGGTATGTGGACCCATAGATCAAATAGTTAATTGATAAAATAATAATAATGCAATATAAACATTAACTAATTAATACTCCCAACAAACCTATGAGGTTGGCATTCTGATCCCCTTTTACAGAGAATGTGAGGCACAAGATAAATGATCTTACCCAGCAACAGTGTCAGAGCCAGGCTGAGAATTCTGCTGTACCTTGTTCCTAGTCCAAAACTCAGCCGCCTGGAATATGTCTGTGTGTGTCACAGTATAATGGACATTATATTCTGGTCTGACTCCTACCTAGCTCCAAAAAGCAGTATCACTGGAATATGTAAATAGATTGTTCAAAATATGTTCTCATAACAAAGGGCTTTATGCTAAGTCAGCTATGGAAAAATTTATCAAAGCAGGACAATTATTAACTGGCAATTGAATGTATCGTGGTCTTCTCTCATCCTGCAATGGAAGAGACACAAAGAGTTATGACTTCACCTAATGGAAGCAAGGAAGCAAAGATAGTTTATTTGTAAACAAGAGCACCTCCCCTTATGGCTCAGCTAATCAAACCCCCCACAAACATATATGTAAGGAAAGAGGCAGGAGATACAGAAGGGAGGACAGAAGAAGAGGGCCTCTGTTACTATATCCTACAATGAAATGGACAGAGACAGCCAGCGGGACAAGCAATAGGACAGAAAAGGGGAGATGAGTTTACCTGGGGCACAGATTGCAGCAGCATCTGGATTAAATCCTCTTGCGACATGAGTGACAGGTCTGCCCAGCAGTGGTTGATGAAGAAATAGGAGAGGTCCGAGTGTCAACACTCATGTTTCAGTTGGTGCCACAGCCCTCCCTGCCTGTGAGGTGTTCGTACCCCTCACAGTATGTCCTCTGATCACCAGAAAGATGATCCTGCAGGCTGTTTGTGTCCTTGATTAATAGTGTCTTTGGCTCTATTGATCCTCGACATCTTGGAGCCTGTATCCCTTCTTAGGACCATAAAAGTGGAAAAATTCTTGACTCTCTTTGTTGAGTATGAGCCAAATGACTGCAAAGGTTCAGAATATGAAACCTGCTTGTGCTCAGGTTCCACCTCTTCTGAATCACAAGTCTCAGGAAAATCCAGATCTGGGGAGTTTGCATTTAACTGCCTGTGACCAGAGACCTTTCACACTAGAATACAGCCTGTCAGGAGGTGCTGAATGGTAAAGCAGATCTCTTGGAGGTGATGGAAGGTTTGGCTAGCAGAAGCCACAGAGAATGCAGGAAAGGAGTCTGAGCAGGAAGGGTCTAACTATGGAGCACTGGGTGGTCAGCAACACCAGGGATGGAAAGAGAAGAGGCAGACCTTGCAAGACAGATTGCTTAGCAGCATGCTGAGAATTCAGAAACAGAATCATAGGACTGGAAAGGACCTCGAGAGGATTAAATATTATTTAGACCATTCCGGACAGGTGTTTGTCTAATCTGCTCTTTAAAATCTCCAATAATGGAGATTCCACAACCTTCCTAGGGAATTTATTCCTGACAGTTAGGAAGTATTCCTGACCACCCTGACAGTTAGGAAGTTTTTCCTAATGTCCAATCTAAACCTCCCTTGCTGCAATTTAAGCTGATTGTTTCTTGTCCTATCCTCAGAGGTTAAGAAAAACAAATTTTCTCCCTCCTGCTTGTAACATCCTTTTACGAACTTGAAAACTGTTATGTCCCCTCTCAGTCTTCTCTTTTCCAATCTAAACAAACCCAATTTTTTCAATGTCCCCTTACAGGCCATGTTTTCTAGACCTTTAATCATTTTTGTTGCTCTTCTCCGGACTCTCTCCAATTTGTCCACATCCTTCCTGAAATGTGGCATCCAGAACTGGACATAATACTCCAGTTGAGGCCTAATCAGAGCAGAGTAGAGCGGAAAAATTACTTCTCGTGTCTTGCTTACAACATTCCTGCTAATACATCCTAGAAGGATGTTCGCTTTTTTTGCACCAGCGTTACACTGTTGGCTCATATTTAGCCTGTGGTCCATTATGACCCCCAGATCCCTTTCTGCAGTACTCCGTCCTAGACAGTCATTTCCCATTTTGTATGTGTGCAACTGGTTGTTCCTTCCTAAATGGAGTATTTTGCATTTGTCCTTATTGAATTTCATCCTATTTACTTCAGACCATTTCTCCAGATCATTTTGAATATTAATCCTATCCTCCAAAGCATTTGCAACCCCTCCCAGCTTGGTATCATCTGTAAACTTTGTAAATATACACTCTATATCATTATCTAAATCACTGATGAAGATATAGAACAGAACCAGACCCAGAACTGATCCCTGCGGGACCCCACTCGTTATGTCCTTCCAGCATGACTGAACCACTGATAATTACTCTCGGGGAACGGTTTTCCAACCAGTTTTGTACCCACCTTATAGTAGCTCCATCTAGGTTTCATTTCCCTAATTTGTTTATGAGAAGGGCATGCGAGACAGTATCAAAAGCTTTACTAAAGTCAAGATATACCACATCTACCACTTCTCTCACATCCATAAGGCTTGTTAACCTGTCAAAGAAAGCTATTAGGTTGGTTTGACACTATTTGTTCTTGACAAATCCATGCTGACTGTTACTTACCACCTTATTATCTTCTAGGTGTTTGCAAATTGATTGCTTAATTATTTTCTCCATTATCTTTTTGGGTACAGAAGTTAAGCTGACTGGTCTGTAATTCCCTGTCTTGTCCTTATTTCCCTTTTTATAGATGGACACTATATTTGCCCTTTTCCAGTCTTCTGGAATCTCTTCTATCTTCCATGACTTTTCAAAGGTAATTGCTAATGGCTCAGATATCTCCTCAGTCAGCTCCTTGAGAACGTGCCAAGCAAAAGCAGCTTAAGAGTGAGGAAGGGAAAGCAAGAGGGAAGTTCCTGAAGTGGCTCTGCTCTCTCTTGGCTAGGAGACAGCACTGTATTCTGGCACAATCCACTGTCCTGAGGGAAAACTGATCAGGGACCAAGAAAGAGGAGGACTCCAGGCTCCAAAGAAACTGCTTAGTTTGCTGGAACAAATACAAAACGTACATGAAGATGGATGGTCAAATGGATCCAGTACAATACTTGCTGTACTGGGCATACATCAGGCTCTCAGGAGTCTTTCTTCCCCACGACTGCGTGGTGCCAGCAGGCCAGACAAGCTAGGCTGCAAGCATTGGTTTCTTCTTCTCCTGCTAACTCTGTGGCTGCTGCCCGCTTCCTGGGAACAAGCAGACAGGTACAGTTTCAAACTAATGATTCCTTGCTTGTTACCTCCGCAAGGCAAACTGTCATGGGGATTTTGTAGTGAGGGAATACTCATCTTCAGTGACATTACACTGAGTATGAATATCATCCTTAATGTATAAAGACTAGAGTGTGAATTCTGGCTGTCCAGGTTTTCCTGCTTACTGTGGTGCCCAGCTCCCACCTCTTCGCTGTAAAGAGGAAAAATCAACTGTCCCGTTTTAATTAGTCCCAAATAATTTCCTTTTAGCTACAGCTTTCTTCTCACTTATTTCCCTTTCTACTTCCATCTAACAATGAGTTTCTGAGTGGGTGGCTTTGGCTGCAACGAAATCAACACCATCTCCATCCCCCATGCATGCGTGCGTACACACACACACACACGCGCGCGCACACACACTTCCTGCCACTCTCCTGAATTTGAAAGGATCTGAATTGGGAGCCTTAAACCAGTGTGAACATAGGCCCTTACAGTAAATGCTAGGGACCTGAACTGGAAGGTGGTTAAAATTTTTTAGGAATTTCAGAAATTAGGTCAGCAGAGGGTGCACAGTCGGGAGGGAGGGAGAAAGACAGCTTTAAAATCTCTCCTGTGAACCTTTTCCTCTGTTTCCTCTGCTCCTTCTGTTAGGAACTATTTTTAAGGCCCTCTGTTTTCAGTTTTTTTCAAATTTCTCCCCCAAATGACCAGCTTTTGAGAAAGCAACTATTTGGGGTTTGCCAATTTTAAGCTGCATTTTGCAAGAGCGGAAATTCTCCAGACTCAGCTCCCTGCTGGACAGCACAGTTCACCTGCGGGTAACACTGCTGGTTGGTGGCAGCTGCTGCTGCACAGTGTGGGAGCGAGACAGGCTGGGAGCTGGGTTCTGGCATATGAGGGGGACTCTCTGCCCATTCCATTCTCCCTTCACCCAGCTGACTGGGAGCCAGGTGATAGCCCTCATCTGCTTTCCCTGCAGGAGAGAGTCCCCTCCTGACCCTGCCTCTTCCACACTGTGCAGGGGAAGCAGATGGGGCAGTGCTGGAGTGAGATGGTTAGGGAGACCACCCAACTGCTGCAGTGTCAGGCCCACAGGGAGCAGAAGGATCCCCTCGCCCCCCTCCTGCCACCTCCTGTGAGTACTGGGCACCCGCCCCCCGGCTGGTCCTTTGTTTTCAGTTTTCCTTGATTTTCTCTTTCTTTCTTTTTTTTAACAATGAAAGCACTGGGAGATTTTAAACAAAATAAAAACTAAAACCCAAAGGGCTGTAACTATTCTGTGCAGCAGAAGGGTGCATTACATAACTCCCTTCCCCACCACACAATTGTTTAGAAGATTTTTTTCCCCCATGAATGAGCCATACCCTACTAGTAGTAAATCCCACCTGAGCATACAGTGTGAATAAAGCCATTGGTGCACTTCTCAGGCAGCTGACAGCCTGAAGCAAAGGCATCAGAAGCATGCACCAATAGCCTACTAATTGCACACCATTTTGTGGCTTATTGCTGTATCAGCTGTGCCTTGTGCTTCATAGTGCATGCAAGCTGTCGCAGTATTCACTGTGACACACCCTGTCATGTCTCACCGCCTAATCAACAATATACATTGCCAGCTACAGTGAGGAGTAGTGAGTGGAGATTATACTTGGGGGAGGTGGGAATCCTTGTAGTCTTAAAGAAAAAAAAAAGGATATAATGACAGAGAAAATGATTGTAGCAAATAGGTATGAAAATGCACATACGAGTCTGAAAAATAATCAAGACATTGCACAGGTGGCTGGACACATTTAAAAAGGAATCTGTTTACATGCATTAAAGCAAATGGTTTTGCATATTCTTTGTTTCTTTGAGAAGGTGTGAGAGAAAGGAGGAATATTAATCTAGGATCTGAAATAAATTAAAGCCTTAGAAACGTTATTCATCTGACCCACTTACCACACTGTCTAGCTCCCAGGAGAGGCAGATGCAAACAGCCAACCTCCTAGCAGTTCTTTCGCTTTGCTTGCCTGCCACAATGCCCAAGCCAAACTGCTTCCAGTTTTATTTAAAAGGTTTGTTTCATATGTTAGACATGGTAACTCAGGCAGGAAATCAGCTAACTTCCTGCCTTTATGGGCTATCATCTGTGGAAGCAAATGTGTTCTGGATACATGTCTTGATTTTGTACGGGAAAAGGAATGTTACAGGAAGGGTAGACACTGACACGTTCAGCATGAGTTTTTGTTTACTACATACACAAATCAGATTTGCCTCCTCCCTTTTCTATAAAGAACTAGGAGTGTAATATTCGATTATGCTATCCCACGCTAAAACCGGGGCAACTCATTTAATATCTAATTTACTGATATGAGTTGATTACAGAGAAAAGGTCAGGAGCTGAATAAAGATAATGGGACTTGCATAAAAAAATAGAGAGGTAAGGAGAGAAAAAAAAAAAACAATGCTGGGGAAAGCACGATCTCAAGTCCCCAGGAGAATGAGCAAGACCAACCCCAAAGGGGATATATGAATGGTTTAAAATGCCAGCAATAATTATGGGTTTTTCTTCAAAGTCCCGAGTGTGTGAAATGGAGATTACTTACTTGTAACGGGAAGTTCTTTGAGATGTGTGGTCTCTATCTGTATTCCACACGTGGATATGCACGTCCTCCATGCGCCTGAGACTGGAGTTTTGTAGCAAAGTGTCAATTAGTTCAGGCCTGTGCAATTGCCCTCCTTGTGCTCTGAACCAAGGGCGGTCTCTCCAGCTTCTTCTCTTTGTGTGACTCAGATAAAATCTGAAGAAGAGAGGAAGGAGGGCAGGTATACAGATAGAGGCCACACATACTGAAGAACTTCCAATTACAGGTAAATAACCTCAATTTCTTCTTCCAGTACTGGCTCTTATGTAGTATTCAACAAGGGAAGAAAGTGAGCATGCAGTTAGTATGGATGTCTGTAAAACTGCTGTCCCCACAGTTGCATCTGCAGATGAGGTCTGGACTAGAGCGTAATGCTCCCTCAAGGTGTGGATGGAGCTTGAGAGAGCCACCTTACAAATGTCCAGTATAGAACTTCATGAAGAGATGCTGTAGTCCAGGGGTTCTCAATCTTTTTCTTTCTGAGGTCCCTCGAACATACTATAAAATCTCCATGGCCTACCTTTGCCACAATAACTGGTTTTCTGCATATAAAAGCATGGGCCACAGTTAAGGGGTAGAAGCAGGGCAATCCCCCGGGGCACCATGAAGCTAAGTTGCTCAGGCTTCTGCTTCAGCCACAGGTGGCAGGGCTCAGGTCCTCAGACTTCAACCCCATGCCGAGGGACTTGGTGTTAAGTTTGCAAATGAATTGTAGCTCTGCAGTTTCTCTTTGAAGTTTGTGTTTGAAGTCTTTTTGTTGAAGGATGGCTACTTTTAAATCTGTTATTGAATGTCCAGGGAGATTAAAGTCTTCTCCTACTGGCTTTACTATGTTACCATTCCTGATATCTGATTTGTGTCCATTTATCCTTTTACATAGAGACTGTCCAGTTTGGCTAATGTACATGGCAGAGGGGCATTGCTGGCACATGATGGCATATATCACATTAGTAGATGTGCAGGTGAATGAGCCCCTGATGGTGTGGCTGGGTCCTATGCAACACCATCAAAGAGAAACTGCAGAGCTACAATTCATTTGCAAACTTAACACCATTATTTTGGGCTTGAGTAAGGACTGGGAGTGGCTGGCTCACTACAAAAGCAATTTTCCCTCTCTTGGTATTGACACCTCCTCATCAATTATTGGGAGTGGACTACATCCACCCTGACTGAATTGGCCTTGTCAACACTGGTTCTCCACTTGTAAGGTAACTCCCTTCTCTTCATGTGCCAGTATATATTTATGCCTGTATCTGCAATTTTCACTCCATGCATCTGAAGAAGTGGTTTTTTTACCCACAAACATTTATGCCCAAATAAATCTGTTAGTCTTTAAGGTGCCACCAGACTCCTCGTTGTTTTTATGGATACAGACTAACATGGCTACCCCTCTGATACTGGGCAGATAATGTTTGTCCAAGAGATCCCTTAGCTATAGTGACAAATTGGTTCATGTGAGACTCAGAAGTTACTGTGGGGATGAATTTTAGTTGGAGGAGAAGGGAGACTTTTTCTCTGTGAAACAGGATGTACAGCGGGTCAGCCATGATTGCTCCCAGTTCATTCACTCATCTGGCTGATGTAATGATGACCTAGACAGCAACCTTTATGGAGAGATACGACATCGAACATATGGCCATCGGTTCAAAGGGTGGTCTGGTAAGAACTAAGAATACCAGGTTGAGGTCCCACTGTGGTGTGGGTTTCGCTATTTGTGGGAAGCTCCTAATGAGATCTTTCAGGAAACAAACTGTGGTTGGGTGAGTGAAGACAGAGTGACCTTTCACTGTGGGATGGAAGGCACTGACTGCTGCCAGATGAACCTGCAGTGAACTAAGTCCTGATGTCTTGAGGACAGGAGATAGTTTAAAATAGCAGGCACACCTGCCAATTCTGATAACTGTTTCTGTTGTGTCCAGGCAGAGAAATGCCTCTATTTAGCTATATAGTATTTCCTGGTGGAGAATTTTCTGCTGTTAAGGACATATGGACAACCTCTGAACGTGACCATTCCAGGTCTAATGCCCATCCAAATAACAGGCCGTGAGATGATGAGCGCTTGGGTTGGGTTGTCCGATCCTGCCATTCTTTTTTGAGATATTGATGAGAGGATAGGATGAAATTCATAGGTCTGGAAACCAAAATTGCCTGGGCCAGTTGGGTACCTTGGCCCTGTCATGGCAAATTTTCTGCAGAATCTGAGGTAGCAAGGGGATGGGAGGAAAGGTGAACCGTAGGCGGTCTGTTCAGGATAACAGAAGTCTTGGCCTAATGCTGCTCTGGATCAAGAGGATGAATTTCTTGTTTGCTTTGGAGGTGAACAGGTTCCAAGATGGTGTTCCCCACCCAGTGAAAATTTCAATCAAGACAGAATTCTGTATTTCCCACTTGCCATCTGTGGAGTGGTGCCTGCTGAGATAGTCTGCCAGAGTATTCTGCATCCCTGGTAAGTATACTGCCAGGAGTGTATTTGGTTTCTGATGCACCAGTTCCATAAATTCACTGCCTCTATGCATAGAGGAAGAGATTTCACTCCACCCTGTTTATTTACATAAAAGATGGTTGTCATATCTGGAATTATGTGGCTATGACAGAACAGTATTCGGGTAAACTCCAGGAGACTGATATGCATTCTGGCCTCCTGGGAGACCAACTGCCTTGTGCAGTGTGATTGTCCATGTGGGCTCCCGATCTTATGAGGGATGCAGACATAAATATGGTTATGCTGGGTATGGGTGGAAGGAAAGGGCTTTGGGCTTGCACCTGTTCCGGTTCTGTTCACCATATGAGAGAGGTCCTGACCTTTTGGGGAATTGTTACTTTGGTATTCATAATGTCCCTGTGAGTAGTGAGTAGAAAGACTGGAGCCAGCTTTGCAGCAATGGAGACGAAGCCAGCGAACAGTGTTACATATATATATATGCAGCCACATGGTCTACCAGAGAAAGGCAGACCTGGACTGTTGTGCAAGGTCTGAAGGTGACTTATGGACTGAAATCTGTCCATAAGATAGGCCTTTGCTGATAAGGAGTCTAACATCATGTTTATGAAATGTATAATTTTCATGGAAGTCAAAAGTGGACTTTTCATTGTTGACACAGATCCCCAATTATGTCACAAGGTGGAGTAAGAATAGGGTCACTAACTGGGTCTCCTGGATGAAGGGCAGGTCGAACCACATATGGAAAGACAGTGTAGCTGTTGCATCTCACCTGGGCCGACACCACTGCAATGACCTTTGTGAAGGCCCTGGATGCTGTCACCAGCACAAATGGGAGTACTCTGACCTGGTCGTGCTCTTGTCTTATCTTGAATCTGGGAAACTTTCTGTGTGACTGGGGACTATCCACAGGAAAGTAGGCATCTTTAATGTCAAGAGCTGGAAACCATGTGTTCTCCTCCAGGGAAGGAATTATTGATGCCAGTGTCACCAGGCAAAAATTTGCTTTGTGAATAAAGATATTTACTTGGTGTAGATCAAGACTTGATCTTCAATCTCTGTTTTTCTTGGGAACTATGAAATATGGGGAGTAAAATCTCTTCCCCTGATGTTGGGATGGCACTCATGCTATGGCCACTCACTGAAGGAGAGTCCACCTCTGGATGAAAGATTTCTTCATGACAGTGGTCCCTGAGAAAGGACCAGAAAGGGGGTTTGTGGTGGGGAGGCGAGATAAATTTGATTGTGTAGCCAGAATGGATGATTTTTAGTACACACTTGTCTGTTATTGCCCTGCAGTTGTGTGCAAAGTGGGCAAGATGGCCACCAAAGATTTGGAGAGCATTATGGCATTGCATCAAAACTGGTATGTGGTTCTTGAGAATCCCATCAAAATAAACCCCTGGGTGTTGGGTGGGATTGAGCAGCAGCAGTAGGGATGGAGGAAGCTGCATAAATGGGTCTTTGCATCCTTTGTTGTTTTCATGGGAGTTGGTAAAAAGTCTGGGGGGGAGGGGGAATGGGGTCTGGACCTGTACATTTGTTTGTGGTGTTTTCTCTTCAAGAATGAGGTGTAAATGCCCACAGACCAGAGGACTGTCCTAGTGCCCTTAAGAGAGCATAGCGATTCATTAATCTCGTCAGCGAGAAAACCAGACTCAAAGGGCAAGTCCTCGATGGTATTATAGACTTCCCTGGGGAACCTCAAAGAATGAAGTCACGATTTATACCTCACAACTATGGCTGTGATGATGGCTCAAGACATCACTCCTGGCAGCAGTGGACGCATCCATACTGTGTCTAAACAACCAGACTCTCCGCATCGATAAGGGCTTGGAACTGAGCCCTGTCTGCCTGGGGAAGTTTGTCTCTGAATTCCACAAATTTGGAATCATTTGTGAAATCGGACTTTGCTAACAGTACTGATGATTGGCAATTCTGAACTAGAGATCAGAAGATCAAGGTGTTTGGCACCCTGGTCAGTTGGAGAAGTCTTATGGTGCTATATCCTGGACTTTTCTGTAGCCATCTGCACCAGTAAGGAGTTGGGTACTGAGTGGGTACATAGGAACTCTGCCCCTCTAGGTGGCATGAAATAGCATTTTTCAGCTTTTTTCAGGGTAGAGGCACAGGAGGCAGAGGTGTGACACGTAATACTGGTAAAAACAACGAGGAGTCCTTGTGGCACCTTAGAGACTAACACATTTATTTGGGCATAAGCTTTTGTGGGCTATAACCTATTTCATCAGATTCATGGAGTGAAAAATACAGCACATGAAAAGATGGGAGTTGCCTTACCAAGTGTGGGGGTCAGTGCTAATGAGGCCAATTCAATCAGGGTGGATATGGGTTGGGAATAGGCCAACAAGGACTCCTTGTTGCTTTTGCTGCTACAGACTAACACAACTACCACTCTGAAACATAATACTGGTGGGTTCCAAAATGTCCTTGTTCACTGGCAGAGCCACCCTACTAGGGCCAGAGGATTGCAGAATGTCCAAAAGACTATATTGCACATTATGGACTCTGAAGGTCAGCTGCCACCCTCTGCAAAAGAGACTGGTACTGCCAGTGGTCATGAGGTACTGAAGGGATGATGGAGAAACTGCGTCATCAGCTGATGAGGATGATATAACTGACAGAAACCTTGGGGCTGGCTCAAATTCCTCCTCTGCAGGCTCTGACCGAGTCAGCTGGTATCACTTGGGAGAAGAGAAGTGCTCTGATTCCTGCACAGATCCGGGAAGCATGTTTACAGATCCCATGAAGCCCAGTAGAAAGGATCAGACATCTTGGTACCCAATGCCTTGCCCTCCAACCGTTTCCTGGGTAGGAGGGAAGCAGCTCCAAGGCCTCCTATGGGATCTGTCTGGGCTTCTTCTCCTTGGGGAACCAGTACCAGTGGAAGAATACTCTAGCTTGTGGCTGCTGTAGAAGAAGATCCTCTTCTTCTTATTTTTGAGGTGTTTTAGTCGGGTGTTGAAACATCTCTGAGGAGGATCAGCCCTCACAGAAAAGGGGTGTGTGGATAGGGTAAGGTGAAAATATCCTCCAGTGAGGTAAAAGTTTCAGTCCTTCCCGGAGTTTGACATACGATCTTTAAACTCAAAATCCATAGCTGAAATCTCCAGGTAGTATATGGTGAAGAAAATGGAGAGACATCAACGACTGGATTGATTTCCTAGGAAATCAGCAAATTCTATTTGAACCCACTAGATGCAGGGACATTTTCTAAAAGAAAGGTTCAGCGTTTTTATTTTATTGGGCAGTATCACTACAAGCTTTGTTGCTTGAGTCCTTGTTAGCGTTTTGAGTTACACCGATGTTTTAGGTTATGGTTTTTAATATACTGTATTTCTTTATACAGATATTTCTGCCTAATGCAAATAAGCGCTCCTGTTACCTGTTTAGAAAAGAGTAGCTTAGGTCTAAATACTAGAGCACTCGTGCAACCATAGTAAAAAGCATGAGCTCATGCTCCAGTACATCTGTTAGTCTATAAGGTACCACAGGACTCTCTGCTGCTTTTACAGATCCAGACTAACACAGCTACCCCTCTGATACATAGTAAAAAGGTATTTTTATGGTCTCCTCCACTCATAACACAAGGCACATATTTACAGAGCTAAATTATTTCTTTATTATGAAAGCACCAACACCACATTCTTCAAAATTACTGGAATTTTATTTGCCTCAGGCTTATGACTTGCAACCAAAGACATTGTGCAAAGAAAGCAAAGATTAAGTACACTTTAGGGAAAAGGTGATAATCCACATTGGTAACATAAAAGGTCAGTTTGATGAAAGAAGCCATCCATTACACTATATAAATTGCAATATTCAATAGCATTTTTTCAACTCAACTTTTTTAAAAATCAAGAGAGAAAGAAAAGCAAAGTTTACAGTAGACATAAATTTTATAGAATTTGAAAAGCATTTTTTTCTGGAGATAGAGCATAAAGTGAAAAAAATGTATATGGACAGGGTGGGGTGGAGGCTAACTACTGTACATTTATAAGCTTTTAAACAATGTTGCATATATGTACCACAGTGTAAAAAAAAAAAACACAGAACAAATAAAAACCTTGAAAACTGCCTGATGAAAAATAAAATAACCAGCAGCTTTTCATGGCTTCTCCTGGTTACCAATGCTACAAAAGACGTATTGTTTCGTCTTTCTGATGCCATTCAAAAGCATCTCATCAAATGATAAAACCAGGCACAATCAAACCATTACCAAGCTAAACCCAAACCCATAGAAATATACTATCAACCCACATTTTTCCATCAAAAGCTTTTTTTTTTTTTTTTTTTTAAATCTTTTGAGGCCCATTTGGTCACAATATGTTACAATTTTTTTTCCTTTTTTACACCATGATATCCATATGTTTGTCTGGCACTACCCTAAAGCTAGTTTATAGAAGATGAGACTACAGAAACAACCCAATGTCTATCTGACAAAATGAATTCACTGGGTATAAAATGACAGAAGGGAAGGGGAGAAGAGATTAAACCCTATGGATCACTCATCGTCACTTCCACTTGCTTCTGACTGGTCCTGGAAGCAAGAGACAAAAACAAAAAGGTTAGAGATTCTTTGCCAGTGATTCTTTGGATTGTAATACAATAGGAAGAAGAAAAACAATAGTTAAATGGACAAATCAGGATTGCCTTAGGAAAGGCGCCACAGTGTTTATATTTCTGCTCCATGACATTTCATGATCATTGCTGTGAGTCTCTTCAGAAAAGGGAAGAGCTGGAGAAAGCACAGTGTCAGGAAACATTAGTTCCTTTCTGTCTGCCCAGCAAACTCGTTAAAAATATTCAGCAAATTTTGCCCTAGCGTGTTGGCATGAATAGAAATATCTATGGTAAATTCATAATACTTAGCATTTTGGGGGTAGTGGTGAAAATGAGCAAATCTTGTGTGCCCCATTTCTGAATTTTAGAAGTGCAAAGGAAAGCTTGAACATCTGAAAAAGAAGTTCCGAAACGGCCAGTGTTAAGACACTTCTGTGCCTTCATTATTTAGCACTAACTCCTATTTCCAAAGGCTGGTTAAAAGAAAAGTTGTAAAGGTCTCCTTTGCAAGATTCACAGCAAAGTTCTTTTTCTCACTTCAGAGGTTTTAGTGCAAGTTCTTTGTGAATTTCTTTTAAGTCTTTTTAGCATTCAGGTGGCCCAATCTCTCTCTCTCAAGCACACTTTCATGCACAAGTTTGCTTAATATTTCTATACACAAAGAATCGAAAGTTGTGATTATGGGTAGAATGGGGGAGAAGTGCAATAGCTGCAACTATCTCCACTGCCTTAGTGACTAAAACTTACATTTTCATCTTGATCCTCATCACTGTCATCATCGCTCACAACGGGCTTGGCTTTTACCCGGCTTTGTCGCTTCTTGCCTTTCCCTTTGTCCCGGCCTTTCTCATCCTTCTTATTCAGCTTGATTTTCACTTTCACAGATTTTGCTGCAAAAATTGACATGAATGTAACAGCTGTCCTTACAGTAGAACCTCAGAGTTACGAACATCGGAGTTATGAACCTCATTTGGAATTGAAAGTACGCAATCAGGTGAAGTTTAAAAAAAAAAAAAAATTTGACAAAAATAAAGAAACTATTTCAGTGCTTTTTCATCCAAATTAAGATGGTTAAAAGCACCATTTTCTTCTGCATAGTAAAGTTTCAAAGCTGTATTTAGCCAATGTTCAGTAGTAAACTTTTGAAAGAACAACCATAATGTTTTGTTCAGAGTTACGAACAACCTCCATTCCCAAGGCGTTGGTAACACTGAGGTTCTACTGTATTTTCTTCTCTCTCCCTTTTCTCAAACAATACAGAAATTAGCTGTCTAGGACCACAACACAGCTTCTTAACACAATCTATCTGTTCATGAACATTCTCCTTCTGTAACAGCCTGAAAAGATCCCTTCCCCTCTGTGTTCTTTATCATGCCTTTGGAATATCTGAAGTAGAGATATTTGCTTGTACTTGTATTTTCCCTGATAGTTCAATAAAAAATGCCATTTCCTTGAGCAGATTAGCTTCATCCTCGCTATGCAATTAAAGTGAGTGGGGTGGCTGCAGGCTGCATTTGGTTCTGGGATCACTCTCTGAGACCTCCTGTGCAACAAAATACATTTTATTTTCAAAATCATTTTTCTCTGTGGACAGGAAGTATCTGCTTTTAGTTAAAGCCAGGTAGTGCTGCTTTAAATTACACAAATACCAGATAGGGTAATTGGCCATCTTCAGGTAGGTGGCTTTCTGAATGGAGCACTAGGGTTTGACTCCAAAAGATCAGCTCATTTCCATTGTACTGTAAAGTAACTGGTTGTTGCTAAAGGCAATGTGTTCTAAGTAATAAGGGTCCTATATGCTTAGCAGAGCTGTGATTAGAACACGTGAGAAGAGGAGGTTTGTATGCAAGCAGTAGCCACAGGGACATGCCATTACAATGGTCTGCACCAGAAGCTGGCAGTTCACTAATCATTTTGGAAGTCATCCAAAAGTATTTCCGCTGAGAGTTTCAACTCTGCTTGGGTCTTCCAACAGAAATTCTGGCAAGGAGCATATGTTTACAACCAACTAAACAGAGAAAGAAGAGCGCACAAGAAATACCACAAGGTGGTCAGTCAGTGGCAAGCTGGTTCACTGTATGGGTAAGTCCCCTATGGGCAGGTAGAAAAAAGGAACATTTCTATAATTTTTGTGGGTTTGGGGTTGGTTGGCTGTTTTTTTGTTTTTTTGGCCCAGAGATGCTTGAAGTCTTTGGCACAGTTCTAAGAGATGTGGCCAGAACAGAGCAGCCAGCCAACAAAGTCTGGGTTGAGAGAATATGGCAAATTTGGTAACAAACTGCTTGCGTTAAAATGGCCAATGGAAGAACAAAAGTCTGTAACCAGTTTCCACATACAAACTGGAGAGACTGAGTACCAAGTGAAACCCGCTTCCCTCTCTCAGATTTGAACAGGTGACTTACATTCTGACTCCGACTCATCTTCCTCATCATCTTCCTCATCGTCGTTGCTTTCATCCTCGCTCTCATCCTCTTTGGCAATCTTCTGTCGGGCACTCTTGAAGACTGATTGGAGAACAATAGAATCCTCATAAATCTGCAACATGAAAGCAAACCTATGTCAGAACTGAAAGTCAAGCTTCATCAAAAATTCACAGCATGGAACATTATTTTCTATGCAAACCCACAGAGAGTGTGGCCCTTTTTTTCATAACAAGTAACAAAGCTTGTTGCATGAATTTTACAAGAAATGCCAACGTTGAATTTTTCATGATTCAAATGAAGAAGCCTGCCGACAGTGCATCACAAAATGTAAGTCCCTCAATGTATTAACTTTTAAACGTCCAATTAAAGGGGAAAATGTCCATCCTAGCACGCATCCATTTTTCTTTTTATTGTATATTGTCATTACTACTCTAACTACAGTATATTCTCCATTAGATAATAACTATGCTGGGAAGCATTCAGAATGAGTCTTCAAATACAAGCTCCCTAACTATGATCCGGATTATAGTCTAACAGTATATTTAATGGTGACAAATGTACCATCCTGATACTAATTATCTTTAATGGTTAAGAAGTCCAAGGTGACTAATAGAAAGAATCTGTGCTAAGCAGTTTACTCCTTCCTATTGGATACAAAAAGACTAAAACATCAATGCTCATTTTCAAAAGGCTTCGTTATTAACATTTCTGAGGCTGCTAAGCATCTTTGGTCCATCAGCTTTCATCTTAACCTTGTCTAAAGAGCATCTAAGAAAGAGAGGAGTGCGTCTTACTTGTAATATATTGATCAGAGCAACACTACAGAAATATCAATCTAAATGGCTTGCAAAAGAAGCACTGAAGCGTCATAATCATCTTTGCAAATGAACTCGTACATGCTGCTACACAGAACTTAGGAGTGATGTATTAGACAACTGAATGTATATTTCTACACTAGCTTGTATTATTCAGATAGCTCAAAGGTACTTTAGAATCACAAACACATTTATCCTGACTAAACTTAATACCAATTACTATAAGATTATATATACAAACGTATCGTATTGGATTTCCTAATCATAATGATTGAGAGCCTTAGCACTCTTACTAGTTCACTGTATTATTTAACAAGTCCCTCTGTATTGGACAGGGGCAATTTGCGAGCAAGACAAAGAGCAGACTTTGGCAGCCGTCACAACCCCTACTGTTTACGAACTGCATCACTGCACAAAAGATCACCAAAGCTAGAGAATTCTTCTCTGATGCTTCAAATGGTTCTGATGCCAAGTGGTAAGGATAACCTGGATCATAATCTGTTACATGGAAAGATAAAATTAACCTTGCTTCAAAACAAATGACTACCTTTGGGCCAAATTCTAAATCCCCTAAAGTCAATGGCAAAACTCCCAGGGAGAGAGGAACCAGATTGAGTGATTATAAAGCCAGAAAGGACCAGTGTGATCATCTAGTCTGCCCTCTTATATAACACAGGCCATAGGACTTCCCTGAATTAATTTGTGTTGGAACTAGAATGTATCTTTAGCAAAAGATCCAATTTAAGTATTTCCAGTGATGTAGCATCCACCACAATCCTCGGTAAGTTGTTCCAACAGTTGTCCTCGCTGTTCAAAATGTGTGACCTATTTCGAGTTTCAATACGTCTACCTTCAACATCCAGCCATTTGATTTAGTTTAGACCTGTGTCTCCTAAACTGAGGAGCCTTCTATTATCAAATTTCTATTCCCCATGTAGGTGGTTACAGGCTGATCAATCACCCTTTGCCCAGCTCTTGGCTGAGCTCCTTGCGTCTATTATTACAAAGTATGTTTTCCAATACTTCAGTCATTTTGGTGGCCCTTCTCTGGACTCTCTCCAATTTATCAAAATCTTTCCTGAACTGTGGACACCAGAACTAGACACAGAATTGCAGCAGTGGCCGCACCAGTGCTAAATACAGAAAATACATAACCTTTCTACCCCTTCTCAATATTCCCCTGTTAATACATCCAAGGATCTCATTAGTCCTCTTAACCACAGTATTGCAGTGGGAGCTCATGTTCAGCTGATTCCCATGACCCTCAAATATGTTTTAGTTACTGCTTCCAAGGATAGAGTCCTCCCAACCTGTAAGTATGGCCTGCATTATTTGTTTCTAGATTTAACACTTTACATTTGGCTGTATGGAAATGTATATTGTTTGCTTATGCCCAGTTTACCAAGTGACTAGATCGCTCTGCATCAGTGACCTACCCTCTTCATTATTTACCACTCCCTTAAACCTTGGGCTATCTGCAAATTTTGTCAGTGATGCTTTTATGTTTTCTTCCACGTCACAGATAAAAGTATTAACTAGAGTAGGCCAAGAACTGATCTCTGCAGGACCCCAACTAGAAACATATCTGCTCAGTGGTGATTCCCCATTTACAATTATATTTTGAAACCCGTCAGGTAGCCAGTTTTTAATCCATTTAAAGCGTGCCAGGTTAGACACTACCAAGTCAAATGCCTAAGAGAAGTCTAAGGGCTTGTCTACATTGGCACTTTATAGGGCAGCAACTTTCTTGCTCAGGAGTGTGAAAAAACACCCCCCTGAGAGCTGCAAGTGTCAGTGTAGACAAGCCTTTAGGTAGCTATTCCCCTTGTGGAGGTGGTTTTTTTACAGCGCTGGGAGAGCTCTCTCCCAGCACTATGCCGCAACTACACAAGCCATGCGCTTTAACGTTGCTAGTGAAGATGTGCCCTGAGTGTATTTCATCAATACTATTCATCTTATCAGCCAAACTTGGAATCTCATCAAAAATATATCAGGTTAGTTTGACAAGACCTATTTTCCATAAACCCCTATTGATTTGCATTATTATATTATATTTATTTAATTCTTTTATTAGTTGAATCCTGTATCAGCAGTTTCATTATTTTGCCCAAAATTGATGTTAGGCTGACAGGCCTTTAATTACACTCGTCACCCCATTTACCCTTTTAAAATACTGGCATAATAATTTTCTTTCAGTCCTCTAGAACTTCCCCAATTTTCCAAGATTTATTGAAAGTCAACATTAACAGTCCAGGGAGCTCCTTGGCCAGCTCTTTTAAAACTCTTGTATGACAATTATATGGACCTGGTGATTTAAAAATATTTAACTTTAGTAGCTGCTGTTTAACATTCTCCTGAGTTATTGTTGAAATGGAGAGTATTTAATCATCATCGTGACATGAATACATCCTAATTTTTGCCAAAATACAGAACAGAAACATTTATTGAGCACCTTTTCTCTTTTTCTGCATTATTTATCATGGACATTTCTACCATTTCCATCTATTTATGGACCAATTCCATTGTTAGGATTTTGTTCATTCCCAATATACTTAAACTCCTCCTTATTGTCTTTAACTATGCTAGTCACTGAGTCTTCCTTGTGTCCTTTTTCCCATTTGTTTATCTCTCTCTCTCTCTCTATATATATATATTTACACACACACACACACTTTTCCTCTAAGCCAGGATGACTTTTTAACAGAGCAGCCTTCTTTCTTAATTATGGCTTTTTGGGCCTCAGGTAAAATATTCCTGAACAGTTCCCAATTTTCGTACTTTTCTATTTAAATTCTTTCTCCCAGACAATTTGGCTCAAATCTGTTGTTAGCTTTGTGAAACTGACCTTTTACATATATATATTATTGGTTTGGACTTTATTCTGTTTACACAAAACAAATGTCATCAAGTCATGATCACTAGCATCTAAGCACCACTAATGTTTAGATCTGAGATCAATTCCTATTAATTTGTCAAGAATAAGTCTAAGACAGAATTTCCCAGTATTGGATGCAACACTTCTGAGTTAGGAAATTGTCATAATTTTCAGAAATTCCAAGGACATTTTAGTGCTGACAACACAAGACATGCAGCATTAGACCCTCACATTGTAATCCCCCATAACAACGCAGCATTCCCCCTTACACACTATAGATCAGTGGTGGGCAACCTGCGACCCACCAGGGTAATCCACTGGCAGGCTGCGAGACAGTTTGCGCCGCTTCCCGCAGCTCCCATTGGCCGGGAATGGTGAACCGCAGCCACTGGGAGCTGCGGGCGGCCATGCTAATGTAAACAAATTGTCTGGCAGCCCATCAGCGTAGTACCTGAACGGGCTGCAGAGTGCCCACCACTGTTTTAGACAGACGTTTAAGGAGCCGGTGTGAATTGGTGCCCGACAGCAGACACCAACTTGTACCCCATATTGTGCCTTATCTATTAGGACACTGATTCATAAGCATGCAAGATAATTTGCTTCTGAATTGTCAGCGACTTGGAAACAGGTAATGCTATTTTGACAGAATGCCTTTCTGTCTCCTTTTCTGCCCATTGGATCCTAAATAGGAAATAGCCAGGGATTAAATTTCAGTCATGCAACTCTTGCTGCTAGTTTCAATAATACCAACTAGGTCAAATTTATGCTCACAAATGAGTAATTCCAATTCCTCTTGTCTCTTACCCAGGGCCCTACAGTTGGTGTATAGGCAATTAAAAATGTTCTTCTCTTTATGTCTCTTGGTGCCTGGATTACTGCTCTTCTCAAGATCTTGATTTTGTTGTGAACGAGTGCTCCTTTGTTGTTTGTTTAATGCCCTCCTGACTAGTCTAGAAAGCCTTATCCCCTAGAAGATTTGGCCCTTATTATTTTATAAGTGAATCTCACATAGACTTTCTGTATTCTTTCTCCTAGGATCACCATTTACCTTTATGTCTTGCATTCATATGGCAGAACACAGACCTACGCATAAATCCATACCCAGCCAAATCCTGCATCCTACACCTGCCTGAGATGAGAGACCCATAGAATTGACATAAATGATCTATTCTCTGAACTTTAGCAATTCAGGGGGAATTCATGAATACAATCTTTCAAAATGGATGTCCATCAACCAGCAATACCAATAAGGGAATATCTACAAAGCACAAATTTACTGCAATGTACAGAGACCACAAAGCACATATCTCCAATGGCACTAAGTGGCCATAAACTGGTTTTCCTCAGTAGAAGATTCTTCCACTGGAGGGGCAGGGGATGTAGTGCCAGCTGGCAATGAATCTGCTACTGTACCATTCCTCTGCATCCTCGCTGCACTCTGGTAATCCCAAGGTGATAAAAGGATCCTTAGGGCCACAGCCATTTAGTGTAGATTAGAACAGGCCTGTGACTGTTTTAAACTACGCCAGGGACAGCACAGAACCATACCCAGAATCAGGGAGCTACAACCAACTCCTTTGTGGCCTTTTCCTCCAGTTGTGTCGAGTGTATACTATATGCAGAAGAGCATTTGGGCCTCTGTGTCTATCAGACAATTCAAACAGAATTTTAACAGAGGTCTTATACACAGTTATCACTGAGCAACAATAGAAATTCCATGATAAAGCACTAAAGACAATGGAAAATAAATGAAAAATACATTTATGCTTAATTTTAACACAAATGCACATGTGGTTTCAATCAGACCTGCGATCCCTCCAAGTTGAATGTCTGAGCATTGTGACACAGCAACATGACATCTTTCTCCAAGTCACCAAGGCTACGGTACTTATGGTTACGAATTCTTTCCTGTTGTGTTTTTTAAAAAGGGGAAGAAAAAGAGACAAACAAAAGACAGGACAATTGGTTAACACTGTGCTGTAATCTTGAATACAAATATGAATGCATTACTATTAGAAATCCCTACTAGAAATGTCATAACTATGTGGAATGACAGATATTGCCTGATTTTATTTATTTATTTTTAGAAAGAAATGTCTAAAACAGGGCACAGTTCTAAGTGTAAGGGCCAAAAGCAAAGTAAAGTTATTCAACTGCTGTGTGGAGCTGAAGGAACAAAAGCAGCAGAGACTCTGCACTGCTTTGTGTAACAAAAGAGATTAATACCAGGTATTTTCAGCTCACTAGGGAGATGGTAAATGGGGAGGGAATTTGTGGAAGTGCCAGGGGCATGGATACAGCATAAGGATACAACATGGATCCTCCTGGCCACAGAGGTTCAGTGGGTTGCATACACTATCTCCCCACATACCCAACAGTATCTGGACGTAGCCCAGCTACTCCAGAAGTTGATTCAGATTTAGAAGGATGATATTCCGGAAGGTTGCCAGTGTTCCAGAAGAGGAACAGAGATGGCTGAATGAGAAGGGATGCTGGCTGAGACTGCGAAGCTACAAGAAGCGGGATTATCAAAGAACCCTGAGAGGAGAGACTGTGAAACCCTAGGACAAAGGGTGATCTGAGGAATTGTTTTTGTCTGTAATAGGCTTACGTTTGGACAAATAAACCTACATATAGGAGACCGGGCTTATCAATGAGTGCTTGTTCATCTGAGGAGAAGCCCTGGTGCATCATGTACAGTGGAGAACACAGGCACCTCAATTGGCCCCTGAAACAAGGGTGAGGTGGATCTTTGGTGCCCAAGGAAGAGGGGGGAAACTGAGGAAGGGTGCTGCAGAGCTACCTTTGGCCACAAGGTTTTGGCTACTGTATTAGCTGGCAATTCCGTGTTTAAAATCTAGGCCTCAGAACATATGCCAATTTGTAATGTCCAAAAAGATCACAATTTGGTGTTGATTAAATGGACAGCCCCAATATTTCTACGTCCAGAAAGAAAAGGTATGAAGAAATGCCCACTCCCAATTAAGATGTCTACCTTTATTTTTTTGAAGTCCACTGGTTTCCTAATTAACTCATAATATTCTGGTAATTCTTTCCTAGATGGGAGCTGAATGAAGACTTCACTTAGCTGCCGTCCTGAACTGTTGATAAAAACAAAGACACAATGCAGACAATTACTGTAGCTTTGTAGTGAAAGAAAATGTACACAATAGCGATCACCAACCATAAAAAATAAGCACGCTTACTTTTCTTTCAAAGGAGCAAGGATCAGTTCTGTTCAGAATAATCACCCAGTTCAATCATCACGGATTTGTGATTTGTTACTGTCCAATTTTTAAGTTCTCAGCCATTGTGACTTTACAATTACAAGAGTCCCTGCCCATTGTGATATTAGAGGTAACTCAACCAATCAACACGCTTACTCTACAGCTAATTAAACAATTTAATTTGCTGTACGAGGGAGACTGCACAGATGGTAGATTATTACTTGGCTCAACTGCCTCACCCATGCAACATAAAATATCCTAAACACATGTAGCCCTTTGCCATAGCACACACCCTTCATTCGCCACCCATGCAAATCAACACTATCACCCAGCATCTCCCACCCACCCTCACTCCTATTTTCCAGAAAGCCAGAAACTTGAGCAGCAAAGCTGCAAGTCATCACTACTATCTAGTAGCGCTTCTGTAGTTATCTGATAGTGAGGTCAGAGTGGAGCAGCTAGTCTCCATAGGACAGTCTTCTGCTAAACCTGAAGCTATATCCGTCAAACAAGTCCACTGCAAGTCATTCTGTCATGGACCTGGGGGAAGTGACCCAGGGAGGAGGATAGCTGGGGGAGGGGGAAAGAGGGAAATAACAGGACACTCTCCTCCTGTGATGCCCTGTAACCAATACAGATATATGAACAACTAGGATATCTGTGTTCTTGGGGGTTAGAGGATAGAATCTGTTGGCTAGGGACCTCATGTTCTACGGGAATGATGAGGAGTAAAAAGTTTCTCACCTCTGCTTACTTTTACCACATGGTCCCAGATTTCTTAATCACAGTTTGCTTTCCTCACACCTACTACTCTTGTGTTGTTGCACTGTGACACCCCTCCTCTTTCATATGCTCAATTTGATAGCAAGAAAAAAATAAGAGATATTCCAAGCACTGCTTCTTATACCATGGAAGAGAAAAGAGACCAAGACTCCACCAAGTCTACTAGGAACTTTACCAAGCAGACCTAATTTACCTCAGAAGCACTTAGATACTGCGACAGGAACTACAGAAAATCTTAAAATGGACAGACAGATAATTCTATTTCAAAGTCTTGTTTTGACTTTGGAAGAATAACACTCCCAACAGTTGCATGCTAAAGGGTACTAGTCTCACTGTGATACTCAGGATGGGAGCTCACAGCTCCTAGTACTGACCAGATAATGCATGTACCATCCCCAGAGAGTGAAGGAACATGCTCCAGCCCAGCCAGTATGGGGGTGCAGAAGGACATTCCCTGTAATGGCTGTTCCAGGCTGGGTGCTGGAACTGAGAGCAGGGAGGCTGTCCCTTTTGTTCTCTCAATGACCTTCCTGCAGGCACCCAGGCAGCACAGAGGAGGCAGCTGTCTGATTCAAATGCAGAGGGGACAAAAGCTGGACCAGAGAAGAGAGAAAGGAGTATATTGGGACAAGGAGTCTTGAGAGACTGGGAAGTGGATTGGTGGTGATGGTGGTGGGGGAATGGAAACTGCAACTGGGAGTTTGGGGTGTGGGGAAACTGACACTAGCTGGGCAAGGAGATTGGAGCTGGCATGGAAGGCAGGCTGGCTCGGCAAGGAGGCTGGGCCTGGGAACTTGATGACCGGGAGGATGACACACTGACATTGGACAAGGAGCTGGAAATGGCTAGGCAAAGAGACTGGGACAAGGAGCCAGGAAGAGGGAGGGGGAATGGGAGAGACAGATTTGATGAGGAGCGCAGGGAGGGACATTGGGAGCCAGCATGGGGAAGGGGAAAGAGATTGGACAAGGTGCTTGGAGGAGGAACTAATACTGGGTGGGCAAGGAGACTGAGACAGGTTGGACAAGACAGGGCAAAAGGGGTCAAAGCTTGAGGGAGAATGGGCAGAAGAGTCTGTGCCCCCTAGAGCAGTGCTTCTCAAAGCGGTGGTCTGTGGACCGGTGTCGGTCCGCGAGCCATCGGTTGCTGGTCCGTGGCAAGTTTCCTCATAAGAGCATCGAATAGGATAATAATATGGCACCGGTCCTGGCACACTGGAAAAAAAAATTGCCGGTCCCCCATATCAGATAGCTTGAGAAGCACTGCCCGAGAGCACACTCTCCTCCAGAGCCTAGAATGGAACCCAAGATTCCTGAGTCTCACCAGTCATCTGCTGTGAGCAAGTATTTGTGAACTCCACAGTCAAAGTGACTCATTCCCTCTGGAGCTGGTCCAAACAGAGAATGACAAATTACTATTGCTATCAGTTACTCCATTAGCTCAAGTGGTACAGGTCTATGTGGAGGACCTAAAGGTTCCAGCCCTGGTGATGACCCACGGAGGTGTCATTATGATACCACATGATAGAATTTATATTGTTTCCAGTTTGTTTTTATACACCTAGAGTACACACACGCAAACTAAGAAATCTTTACAAGTGGCCACAAAAAGTGTATTCCTCATTTTTTGAGTGCTTGACTTAAAATCCTGGTGTTTAATTTACAAAAGTGCAAAGCACTCAAAGCTGCAAATGAAATTAGTAAGCTTTGAACATATAAAATGCTGTATAATGCTAAATCATGAAAAAATCATGACCTAGTGCAGGGATAGTCAATTATTTTTTGTTAAGGTCCAAATTTCTTGGTCAAGGTATAGTCAAAGTCCAGACTCCAGAAAAAAAATAAAATAAAATAGCAAAAATGATAATAAGTAAATAAAAAGATTTTAGGGCCCATTCAAAAGCATCTGGCAGTCCAGATTTGGCTTGCGGTCCGCCTACTGACTACCCCTGTCCTAGTGTCTCAAATTGAGCACCCCAAATTAGTACATACTTTTGACCTTAATTAATCTGTGCCAAAAGTTCCCCGTATGTAAAATGGGATAATGCCACTCTTCTCACAGAAGTGTTGTGAAAATCCATTATGTTTGTGAAGCACTAAGACACTACAGTGATGAGCAGCATAGAAAAGCTCATGAAGAAATTAAGAATTCTGTCTTCAAAGCAGGGTTTGAATAAAGTGCAGTAAATAAGGCCTAAGGCCAGACATTAAACAATGAGGATAAAAACAAAATACTGAATAGCTAGCTCATTAATTGAGCATTATCCATCTGGTGCGGAAGTAAAAAAATAGTATATGATTACATAATCAAAGACTATAATAATGCATATGCAAAAGAGGGCTGAATTAAAGTTGCACAGGCAGCCTTAATACTGGCATGTGTGTGCGTGCATGTGTGTGTGCATGCATGTGTGTGTGCATGCATGTGTGTGTGTATATATCTATCTATATGTGTGTGTGTGTAAAATATATATATATAATTTTCAGAGAATGCAACAAGTTGCTTGCAAAATGGCATGTACACCAGATAAAAAGCAAACAAAAACCTGCAGTTATATGTACAAAATTACTTATTTTGTGTAAACAAGTATGCGTTTTCACAAGCTAACAGATGTGTGCCATTTTACAGACATACTTGTTACATTCTTGTTTAAAAATCTAGCCTTTTCACTTAATTACTTACACAATACATATGGGGGAGGGGGGGAGCAGATTCCTTGTTGCAAAACAGTGATAAAAAAGTGAGTAGCATTAGCATCAGATGCTGTAGTTCACCACAGCCACACAATTACATCATACAGTGAAACACAGCCTTTTAAAGTGCTGAAAAAACCCAAACGGCTATTACTGCTAGCAAAGCATACCTGCTGTTCTGTCATTTAAAAGGTATGGCAAACCAAATTCACAATTCCTACCACTCCTCAAAACTGATTAGCTCCTCAGAAGGAGTGAGTCTCACTGCTATGTTTGAAACTTTAGAAGCTTGTACTTCAATAGAAAAAAAGTCTTTGAGCAGAGGCAATGCAGTCCCGAGTTCAAAGTGAAACATCAAGCTGTTTTCATTGTGGACTGGCCCCAACTGCACTTCAGATTCTGACAGCAATTAAAAACAATTAGTAGTGATATCCTTTAAATATAAAGCAAAAAACTACTGAATAATCTGTGTTCTGTTCCCACTGTAACCCACTCACACTTCTCTCTCTTGCTACTGTACATAAGAAAAGCCCTTCCATGCCTGTATAGCCTTTGTGTGTCATGGCTACACAAGTACACCTCTACCCAGATATAATGCTGTCCTCGGGAGCCAAAAAATCTTACCGCGTTATATCAAACTTGCTTTGAGCCACCGGAGTGTGCAGCCCCGCCACCCTGGAGCACTGCTTTACCGCGTTATATCTGAATTCATGTTATATCGGGGTAGAGGTGTATATACACAGACAGCCTAATATTCTCTAATTATGAAGCTAAATAGTAATACACTAAAATCCAGTATTTTGAAAAACAAGCTGGGGTAGAATTTTATCAATGGCTTTGGTCATAGACTCTATTTATCAAGCTAGAAATGTAACACAAACAATGAATTCCTTTGCAATTTGGCACAACTAATTACTGCCAATTATTTAAAGTTGTGAATAGGAAAAAGCATTAAGATTGGAATATGCAGCAGATATAAAAGACTAACATCTGACTTAGTCTACCTAGATCAATGAGAGCACAGAGTTTTACCGTTTTTTACTGAACCTCCTCTCATAGAAGGATTCCATCTCCTATTCCCTTTGTCCGTGTATATCCATACCATAAATGGACAGGGTTAGAATATATTACAAAACACTTCTTTTCTAGAGAAGTCTCAAATGTCTGTGCTATGGGTAAACTGGAAGAAAATTGTTAATTACGAATGCAAGACTCCTGTTTTAATCCATATCCCCCCACTTTTATAATTAAAAATAATAACCACGAAGGCTTCCACATAAAAAGCCTGCTCGCAGTAAATCACTCCTGGTTGCCTAGCAACTAGCAGGATACATGCTGAAGAGGAAGAGGGACCTGCATACATTAACAGAATCGACTGTGAAAGAAAGAGGAGTGATAGTTCACTACTACTGCACTAGGCCACCCATTTTTGTCCATGTGGACACGCATGCAGATATAGATCACAGATCATTAGAGAAGCGGTTCTCAGACTTCACTGAACCACAATCCCCTTCTGACAACAAACATTACTACATGACCCCATGGGAGGAGACCAAAGCCTGAGCCCGCCCAAGCCCACCCACCCCTGGTGGGGGGCCCAAAGCTGAAGCCTAATGGATTCACCTCCAGGTGTGGGGGACTCTAACCTGAGCCCTGCTGCCCAGGGCTGAAGCCCTCGGGCTTTGACTTTGGCCCTGTGTGGTGGGGCTTGGTCTTGAGTCCCAGGCAAAGGGGCTCAGGCTTTGGCTTCAGCTCTGGGTCCCACCAAGTCTAATGCCAGCCCTGGTGACCCCACTTTGAGGTCCTGACCCACAGTTTGAGAATAAACTTTGGCTTAAAAAAAAAAAAAAAGTCTTTCTGCTCACTGGTTGTTTTATTTCCATTTACCTTGGCAGGAGACTAACCTCCCTTCATTTTTTAAATTGATTGGAGAGGTGTTTGTATGTTTATGTTTGCAGAGTTACATCAAGGAAGAATTCGGTCCTATTTGTATGCATATATTGTGTCAGTTTATTTCTCTTGGCAGTACGGGGTCAAAAGAAACAGGCATGACATGAGAGCTAGAAATAGTAAGGTATTGACCTATCAAACTCCTCATCATTTCAGATATTTGAAGTTGAGGAAACCAGACAGGAAAACAAAAAAGTTGAAACTGCTCATATTTCTTTGAAGAATTTCACACATTGTGACAGAACAGGACAACAATGACATTCTATTCATAGTTGGCAGAATGAGGAGTCCTGAATGCTTGCATTGTACCCTGGAAGACCTCAACATGCAGCAAAATGTGCTAATTACAGTTCCCTTTCAAGTGTAGCTCTGCTTACAGAGAAGCTGTCTTTATAAAAATAATACTTCATGGTAAGAGTGCTCCTCTGTATTTTATAAACTCCATGCATTAGTCCAGAGAAACAGAACTATGCATTTTTGTGAAATATGTTTTAATTATTTCCTTGCAGACTTTGACTTTGCCAATAAACAGTGTGCTTTTCATCTATTACCGAATCAGGAAGTACAATTTCTATTAATTTCCATTGTTGTCATTTGAATATTTGGACCACAATCTTGGTCAGAAGAACAGACAAAGTGGTTTGTGTTGTATATTTAGAAACTTCAGAATCCAGCATGGCTGATTCTGATTGGCTGTTCACATTACAAAACAGCTATAATTCACTCAAAAACACGTAATTCAAGGAAACTCCTTAAGCGATATGCATAAAGTCTTTCAGTTTAAAAACAAAAGTTTCTTCTCTCCCTAAGCTGAGTTTGCTAAAACTGGTGTGCTAAAAGCACTAGCAAATATTTTAAATTTTTTAAAATAAAAAGCGGCAGTGCTAAAATGTTTACCAGGTACCAAACATAGAAAGAGTCCCCAGCACAAGCAGGAACCATGGGCAGTGTGTAGAGACCCTACCTTCCAACTTTCAGATCAGTCTTGGTAAATCTGGTTAACAACCCTCTGCTGAGAGAAGGAAGCACTATGAAACTGCCAGCTACAGCCCTGCACTCACTTCTGCCTGAACCGCACAGGCAGATCATCAATCACAGGAGTCCACCACTTTATACAATGGATGTGCACTGTAGCAAGCCTTGGTAAGAGTCCATCCCTATTTTCTATGAATCTTCTCCTTCTCTAACATGCTAACACACAGTTTCTGTCCCATCACTTATTTAACAAAACATCCTGATACAATCTGACAAAAGCAGAAGAAACAAAACAACTAATGTCCTTAGCAAACCCCTCCAAAAGTTAATTTGTCTGTAACATGGGCCTGTAAAAGGGCCTGTTTTTCTTCAAGGACAGTCAATGTCAATAACAAGCTCATCATTAAAATGTAAAATAACAGCCCAGGGCAGAGCTTCAGATTCTCATATTTTTTGTTTGTTAATACATAGAACTCTGCAACCTTTGCCATTGGCAAAGCAATGTAAGAAAAAAGGGACAAAAATTGCTCTGAAGCTGTAGTTACTTCTTGGTGACAACACATTTGCGAGATTTTTATACAGACTTCCCGTAATGGATCGCCACTTCAGGCACACATGCAAGTTACATAAGCTAGTAACAGATGTGACCAACTCTTAACCACTCAAGGCAGTTAGTTGGAGCATTCATTTTTCATTTCTGAAGATCACGGTTTAACTCTTGTTTTAGATAGCTGGTAAAAAGAAAACTGTAGAGATGTATTAATAAAATAATAATAGTTATAAATAGCAATGATAGGGATAGCCTACTTTCCATTCACCTATATCACGTTTCCACATAATTCAGCAAAACTGTCAGTCTTCATTCAGGCAGGGTCATTGCTGGAACAGGAGAGTGTTCCAGCCTGATAGCACCTGTCCTGGGCCATGAGGTCCTCATTTTCAAAAGTTTTAACAGACATGATGGAAAAATTATTTTCTCATTAATACCAATGTAAATATGGAGTATCTCAGCTGTTACAGTTGTCCTACTAAGAGTTAACTGGTACAACAATGCAGAATTCCCCCTCTCTCACACACTTTAAAAAAAAAAAACTCTCTCTCTAACACTAAAAACTAAACATCTTACACATATAATCCTTCATCAAAAGATAGATTAGCTCAAGGATCAGCCTTTCAAAGGTATATAAGTAACAAGTGGCAAAGAGAATGAGGCCTAAGTGAAAAAGGTTTGCCTAATGGCCCATTGCTTGAAAAATCCACTTGCCCATAGCAAGAAGAAAGCTTCCCTTGGTGAGTGTCATCCACTTTAGAGAACACTTTCAATTCAAAATAAATAAATAAATCAATCTTCTAGCCCTTATGGTTGAAAAGAAAAAACATTTCAAATGTGAAAAGAGCAGAAACCAATGCACTGCAATTGTTCCACATCTGCAGACAGAAAGCACCAATGCCTGTGCTGCTGATCAGAGTCCTGCCAAGCTTCAACAGAGTGAAAAAAGACAGTTACCTTTTCCATAACTGGTGTTCTTCGAGATGTGTTGCTCATGTCTATTCCACAATAGGTGTGCGTGCTCGCCACATGCACTGGTGCCGGAAGTTTTTCCCCTAGCAGTACCCGTAGGGGAGCGCCCTAGCGACCCCTGGAGTGGCACCTCCATGGCACGGTATAAGAGGCGCTGCACGCTCCCCCCACCCTATGTTCCTCTTGCCAGACAATTCTGACAGAGGGGAAGGAGGGCGGGATGTAGAATAGACATAAGCAATATATCTCCAAGAACACCAGTTACGGAATAAGGTAACTGTCTTTTCTTCTTCGAGTGATTGCTCATGTGTATTCCACAATAGGTGATTCTGAACTATATCTGTTGGAGGTAGGAAGGAGTTAATGAACTCTCGGGATGGAGAATGGCCATGCCAAACCCAGCATCCTCCCTGGTCTGAGAGACAATCGCATAATACTAGGTGAACGTGTGAACTGAAGACCACACGGCAGCCCTACAAATGTCCTGAATGGGGATATAGGCCAAAAAGGCAGCCGACGAGGCCTGTGCCCTAGTCGAGTGCGCCCTCACAATTGGTGGCAGGGGGATTCCCACCAGGTCATAACAGGTACGGATGCACAAGGTGATCCAGTTGGAGAGCTGCTGAGTGGAGATCGGCCGACCTTTCATGTGCTCGGCTGAGGCGATGAACAGTTAAGAGGACTTTCTGAACGGCTTAGTCCACTCCAAGTAAAAAGCCAGAGCACGTCACACATCCAACACATATGAAAGACCGTGTACTGGGGCTCGGAGGTTAGGGCCCTGAGTTCTGATACCCGCCTAGCCAACGTGATCACAACCAGGAAGGCCACCTTCCACAAGAGATCTAACCAGGAGCACGTGGCTACCGGCTCAAATGGGGGCCCTGTGAGATGAGCCAACACCAGGTTTAGGTCCCACTGTGGGACTGGGGGCCTAACATATTTATCGTAGATTCCCATAAAGCGTGTTCAGAAGTGATTTCTCAATAACCTATAAATATTTTTAGTTGTTCCCTTCAATCTGTTCCCAATCAAATAAAGGCACTAGTCTTCAGTGACAACTATGTCCATGCAGAGTTTCCAACTTGAACTGTAATTTGCCATCGTAGTGTTAAAAAAGGGGGATGGGGGTTGGGAATGTACCTTTCTTACTTCACAGTCCTTCAAAAACAGCAGAAACAAATTTGCTCAAACTTAACTCCACTGACTTCAGTGCAGTTATACAAGCTGAAATTTGACTCTCACATGTGCACACACAAGCACAGGACAACTCAAATATGACATTTCTGTAACAATGCCAATTTTAAGAAATAATAATATTCTGTGTGTGTGGCTGTGATGGGAAGGAAGAGATATACAAATTCTTAAAGCAAGAACACCACAAAGAAAAACAAAAGCTACCTCACAGTTCATTTCTGTTTATGCCAGCTGGACCCAGACTGGCTTCATATATTCAAAATACAACTATACAATATATTAGGGGGCTTGTATTCAAAGGCTTCAAAATTACCCAGAGCACTGCTAGCCTCCTATTACATCTTTAGCAAGCTCCACTGGATAAGAGATCTGTTTTTTAATACTCTGTCAGGGGACCAATAACATTATTAGAATTTTATTATGCATAAAGCCAGAGGGGAGTATTTGTGCACTACTCACATCACTCATCACTGTAATTAAGATGTTCAAATTCTCAGTCCTGCTACTCTTATTTTGGTTTGGCAGAACGTACAGTGAAGGCAGTTGCCATTGATTCACTTCTGAGATGATACAGTTCATGGCAACTGGAAGCCATTTATATCCAAAGGGAATAATAATTAGAGAAATTAAATCCTGCATCCACAGTGAAGAATATGGGGCTTAGTGGGTCTGAGTAGCACAAACATTGAGAACACATACCTGAAAATGTCAGTTGCTTACATGATCCATAACTGTATTGTTGAGTATCTGCCAATATTTTTCTAACAATTTTAAAGTTCAGATTACTCCAAATGGGAAACTATTTTAGATGACAAATACTGTAGTCTGTTACAGTACAGCCTTACTTACATAGAGGATTTGGGAGACATGCAGTTCCCTTTGAAAAAACAGGGTTTCTGATAAGTTGGTAATGGTCAGAAAACCCAGAACTCAATGGACACGCAAGCTCAACAGATAGCTTTATAGAGGTTGTGCTAGTTGCAACTCAATCCCTGTGAAGGCATTAGGCAAAACTTGACAGCACTCTCGTCCAAGTGTCTAAAATCTGTATATTTATACAGCCCCATAACACAACTGGGATTTATTGGGTATTGGTTGCACAGTTAACTTAGTGAGTGTGCACGTAATGGGACATGGAAATTATGATAACCTGTGTATTCTCTGGTGTCACTTCTCTTCCTTAGCACTGCTCCCTATTGTCTATGTAGTTAAACCAACACTGATGATGAAAACAGCAGCTCATTTTAGGGAGAATGGGGTGGTTAAAGAGGCACAGAAAGGGAAAAGCAAGTAAGCTAAAGCAACTGATACCTAGTTGTTTTGTAATTCATCTGAGGCTGGATCCCAGCTTTTTCACCCCAAACCCATTAACCGAAGAAAAGACTCTTGGATTATCTTGGGTAGTTAGGTTGCTGCCTGCTCTGGTTAGTTCTGGCTTAAGTGCCATGACTAGGCTTGGATAATGTAAAATAATTTATAGACACCCTTAACAGAAGCTAAAGTACAAAACAGGATTTACTGTGTTGAAATTTTTCCAGGTTTTTCTAAATCAAAGAATTCATGCTAACATTTGCCTATGACTTCCACTAAACACTTTGTGTGTTTTGTTATGTAGCAATAGCTAAAATAAACAACAAAAACAAAACATCAAAATGATGTCACCAGGACCTTGAAACAGGAGATGGTGGGATGGTTCTGTCCCTCTATTCCTTCTCTTGGCAATAACGAATTGTTACTCTACATTCTAGACGTGAGAAGGGTTTTGTACATCTATCTCAAAAAATCCTATAGGTCCTGATCATTTCTTATCCCTCAACAGGAACCCAAAAGGGAGGATACATCTATATTGCTAGGTGGGTAAAGGAATGCATTAGTGAGGCTTAAAGATTAAACCATTCCCTTAGCCATCAGGGCCCCAGCCCATACTACCAGAGCAACAGTTACATCATGGGCAGAAAGGAGATGAACATCCCCACTGGACATTTGCATGGTAGCAAGCTCAGTCTCCCTGTTTACTGTGCAAATCTCTCAAGATACCTTTGTGAAGAAGGTTCTGTATGCTGCACTCAAGTGAATTGTTTTACCACCCTCCAAAGTGCCTCTCTGGGCCTGCTGTGTTAAGTCTGGGGTAAGTTTTGCTTTGAGACGTCCTAGATACTGACCATAAGAAGGTGTATAATAAGAGAAAAGGGAATTTATCACAGATTTAATTTCTCCTGGTCCTTACCAAATCATCTTAGACAAACACCTGAGTAAGGAGGCTGCGAAACACACAACTGCTCCTCACCTGTAGGTTTTCTATTCCTTCCAACCCTCACTTAACCTGCCCTTTTGACTGTCTAGCTTTTAGGACATTTGAACAAGCAGGCAAACATCATAGGTGTTGGTTCCAAAACAAGGTAGGGGGGAAAAAGGCATGCTGCCTTCAATTTCAAAAAGAGGAATATGGCAGAGCAAAAAAACCAACAAACAAAAAAAAAACCCCCCAGAAAACCCAACTACAACCAAACCCTAAAATAAATGGCCCAAAGAATAGGAACTGTGTGTACCAAGCGATGAAAAGAGAAGGTGATGATACTGCAAACAATGGAGAGCAGCTTAAAAAAACCCAAAATGATATTTAAATAGCATTTGATAGTGTCTCTTTATTACTGTGGTACCTCTAAGGTGCCACAAGTACTCCTGTTATTTTTGCATTATACACTGCAACTGGCTATTGTCCAGCTTAAAGAATTGCATTTATTTCCAATTAAGCTCTGCTAACAGCTAAACCTCTTCCCACAAATAGAAAGGTTGGAGAATGCATTCCCTGCAAGAATGGATGGCTGAAAGTAGAAAATTATGAAGACTGCATTTGGTTTGAAGCATAGCAGGCCAAAGGGCACCATTAAGCATTTATAATAGGTGAAGTAAGGGAAGTGACAAAAGAAATTACAGGTGCGTGAATGGTATAATTTATGTTAGTATTTCCATTCTATAATCCTCTCACAAAACAGGTTTACAGAACTCAGCCATAAAAACAGTTCTAGGCTAGAAACTGGAATTAGCTGGCCAGTTATTAGTCCATGTGTTATTTAAAAAATAAATCACTTTTATAAAATACCACCCACTCCTTCAAGGAGTTATTGCACTGTGAAGCCTGGAAGAGCATAAGGATATCATTTGAAGTAAACATACTAACGTCTATTCACAATGCCAGCCACAGGTTAATACTGCCTTTCTCCAAATCTGGTAGGTAAATATGCAGAGGTTGGGAATCAGGGAAGGAATCTCAGAAGCCAGTTAATGTAGAGAGCAATAGCTGAAATAGAAAGTATTCTCAGGAAGTCACAGGTTTATCCTCTCAGTGCATATGCTTGACTGTTACTAAATACACTAAAGAAAGATGTATGTGTGGATAAGGCAGAAAACTGACCCTCCCCCGTTCACTGCCCCACCCCCGTGTACATGCATTACAGTAACATCTAGTCTTGACTTGTTCAATGACATTAATGATATTGAAAAGCCAAACATCACCTTCATTCTGCCTTAACAACCTAAAACATTTTTCAACCTCTTGAAAATATTGTTTTAAAAAAAGATATGAACTACCAGTAAAGATGAATAGCTGAAAGAGAACAAATAATAAAAATTCTGAATTTGAGTTCTAGGGAAGTGTCAGCCACGTGTACAATGGAAGGCCTATTGAAGTAGTTATTACTTAAATACTGAAATTTATCCAAGTTCAGCCTGTTAACTATAGCTGAGGAGCTCTCTGAACCATGGAATAAGAAAAAGCTCATATATCATAAAAACAGCTTTGCAGTCCTGGTAAATGGAGGTACTCCCAAACTCTCCACCTATCTAAGCTGCAATCCTGAATCACAAGCACTGGGAATCAGAGAAGGGGGAAACTGAGAAACTGAGGGTACGTCTACACTACCTGCCGATCCGGCGGGTAGTGATCGATCTATCGGGGACTGATTTATCGCGTCTAGTGTAGACGCGACTAGATGCAATAAATCGATCGCCGATCGCTCTGCCGTCGAGTCTGTAACTCTACCGCGGCGAGAGGCAGAAGCAGAGTCAATGGGGGAGCGGCAGCGGTCAACTCGCTGCCGTCCTCACGGCCAGGTAAATCGACCTAAGATACGCCTATTCGCGTAGCTGAAGTTGCGTATCTTAGGTCAAACACCGCCACTCCACCCCAAGTGTAGACCTAGCCTGAGTGGCAGGTGGAGCAGTCGATTAGCTGGAGTTAGGAGCTGAAGTTGAGTGCTGGCCCACAGGGATTGTGAATGACAAGAAGAGAGGGAGATGGATCAGAGAATGGTCTGGGTTGGTGCAAACCAAAATTTTTGCACTGAAGGAAACAGCACTATAGATTTAAAACTGACAATTCTTTTCTCTCTTTATAAGAGCCATATGAAAAAATGTAGTTAGAATGTCCATTTCAAAACCACTCCTGGAAAGCTCTACACCAAGTGAACCTCTTGTTTTCTTTTTGGGATGGAACTTTTCAACTCCCAGTGTTGAGGATTTATCACTTGTCAAATTTATTCAGAGGGATAAGTAAACTGATTTTGTTTTTCACATTTTAAATGAATGACACTCTTATTAGCAGTTATCAGTTTATAATACAGTATAGTAACATCCTAAAAGCAACCAAAAGAGCCAGGGCCAGCAGGTGAGGTAAAGAGACAAATTTATTTTGACCCCTGCATGTGCAGATGGAGTTTGGGTGTGTAAACACTATTTGCCCAAATTGATTTGTGCATGCAAATGTTAAGATTTGTGTGCTGATGGAGAAGAACTGAACATTCAGAAATAAAAGCCAGGGTCTGTGAAATAGGTTTTTCATTCCACGCTTCTCTTCCCCTTACCTAGAATGGGGATGGCACTACTCACTTACTTACCCTAAACCCTCTGCAAGGTGAAGGTGCAGTAAAAAGCACCAGGCAGTGGGGGACAGCAAACATGATTCCTGTAACCTAGCTCTGGGGTATCTGACAAAGGCAGGGGGAACTCAACCCATCAGACACAAGACTGACAAAAGCAGAGCTTAATTTGTAATGAAAGAGGTGCGGAGGCTCAAGCAATTTTTTTATATTCATAATTGGTGCAGCAAGCCTAGGGGTACCAGGGCTATGAACTGTTAAGCTTAGAGGTGCCAGGGCTCAGCCCTGGCACAAATTAAGCCCTGGACAAAGAAAGTATGGATTAGTGGGAGGAGTAGGAACAGGCCTACGGGCAACATTTATTTTGATAGGTATCAGAGGTCTCACTATCTGGAAGACACTAACCCTTCATTGTCCACAGTGAGGCCATGAACAGAGGGGAGAGAGTAAGGAGCTGGTCAATCATTCATCTAGGGTTTCCTTCACCTTGTACAGCAGATTATGCATGCAGTATGTGGATTATGAAAACTGTATGTGCACAGTGTGGTTTCCTGTTAGATGATGCTCCAGCATTAGTTCTTCTCCACCTCTCCCTGTCTAAGTGTTTTCTCCCAAAGGCAAGCAATACTCAAGCCCAGGAAAATCTAATGAAGTTAATATTAAAACCAGCTACCCAATTGGCCCATCCCCCATAGAAACCAATGCTTTCCTTTAGAAAGCAAAACAGACCATAAATGTCCACCTTGGTAGAGAGGAAGAGAGAGGGTATGAAGACAAAAATCAGAAAGAGAAACACATTTTTCTGACAAGTTGGTTAAATAAGTCCATTACACCACACCTCATCTCAAAAGCTGCTGCCACAGAACTAAATAAAAACAGCACACAATGCTACTACACAATCCTATGACCACGTCCACCCATTTTCACATTTCAACAAATAGCTCAAAATAGTTAATAGGAACAGCCAATTATTCTTTAATACTTGGGAGACTACTCATTTTCTCCCTGTTATGGTTCTGACCCAATGTTTCTCCTTATACATAGAGCTCTGTTGCAGGTTCAGATAAATTCTTCTGAGCTAAAACTGCCAAAGGTAATACAGCATGTCAAACTAGACAGGTAATTTTTTTTTATGAGAACAGTTATCCACTGGAAAACAAGCTGAGACTGTACTGTAATCTTAATAACCTTAAAACTATGTCCGATTGTTACCCAAGCAGAACTACACCCGATGCCCCCAAAATTCAGTTCATTTAATTTATCACAACATTGCAGCCCAGATGTTTCCAAAAATATTCATTTACTATATGGGCATTATAATATACTGAAAATGGACCTCTTGGATAAGAAATGGACTTCTTCAATCTTCTATTACTTTATTCTGGCTTTTCTATTTATATTTTTGAAAACTTAAGGGGACAATATTAAAGCTAGGCATACAGTGTTAGCCAGGTAGGATGACAGTGATGAATGATTATGAAACAGTGGGAGATTCACTGGATAACTTAACTGCACATTGCCAAACATTCTAAAAAAAACACTTACCTGCCTGTACTGTAAACTGCTGTTCTTTGAAATGTGGGGGCTGATGTGTATTGCACTCAGGTGTGAATACACTCAGCACACTGAAGGTGGAGATCTTTGCTCTGCAGTACCCATGAGGAGGTACTTGTGCCCCTCTGGGCCCATAGTCATTTAAGGGCAGTGCTGCCCCATCCCACCTCAGCTCCTTCAGAACAATGTCAAGAGTTGAGACCCTGATGCAGAGGGGATGGATGGTGGGTCATGGAATATACATTTGCACTCACATCTCAAAGAACAACAGTTACAGTACAACCAAGTAACAGTTTGATTCTTTGAGTGGTTACAGACATGTATTCCATGCAGGGCCGCCCAGAGGATTCTGGGGGCCTGGGGCAAAGCGGGGGAGCTGCGGCACTTGTACTCACCCGGCAGTGGTCCGGGTCTTCGGTGGCATTTTGGTGGCAGTGGGCCCTTCAGTCTCTCCGCATCTTCTGCAGCACTGACGGGACCCCTGCTGCCAAAACACCGCCGCAGACCTGGAGTGACTGAAGGGCCCCCCGCCGCCGAAATGCTGCTGAAGACCCAGCCCGCCACCGGGACAGGGCTCACAGGGCCCCTGTGGGACCCGGGGCAAATTGCCCCACTTGCACCTCCCGGGCAGCCCTGATTCCACTCAGATGATTCACAAGCTGTAGTGGTAAGAGGTGGGGTTCAGAATCTACTTAAAGAATGGCAAAACTGCCTTTCCAAAATTTGCATCTGATTTAGACACAGCTGTAACAGCTTAGTGGCATAGAAAGGACAGAGAACAGGTTGCCAAGGGCTCAAACAGAGGTCCCACAAGGGCAGCCAGCACAGTATAGAGATCCCACCAAAGAACTGCCTCTTTCACTGGTGAAAAGAGACAAATGAATCTTCTGAGAAATCTCACTACCATTGAGTTGGAGAAAGGTGACTTCCCTTGGATTGGAGGATGGAATGCTAACATCACTGTTATGTGGATCCTCAGTGAGCTGAAAGACAGACCAGAGGACTGAAGATGTAACAGGTACTCCAAAACGTCGTGAATGCAGGCTAGTACTGGTTGAATTCCCCTGGCTACTAACCAAACTGAAAATCATTCCCTCTTGGCAAAATAGATAGTCCTAGTGGAGGGCTTTCTATTATTTAGTAGTACTTGTCAAACAGCTTCTGAACACCATTTCTCCTTATCTACCCATGCAGCATCTACACCGTGAGATACAGACTGCTCAGAACTGGATACCAATCTGCCTGTGGTGCTGAATCAATAGATCAGGATAAAGAGGAAGATATGGGAGGTCAAACAGATAGACTGAGAAGGCTGGAGAACCAACATTGTCTTGGTCAAGCTGGTGCAATGAGAATCAGTTTGTCATGATCCAGCTTCAGTTGAGAATAACCTGAGGAAAGAGCGGAAGGGGGAGGGAGGAAGGCATACATCGGTGTCAATCCCCAATTCAGATAGAAGGCATTGGTTAAGGAGCCTAGACTGAGACCTGCTCGGGAGCAAAACTGATGGTACTTCTTGCTGTCTTTGGTTACTAACAGGTCAATAACCAGAACGCCCACTCTCCAAAAATGGAGCTCAGCACACTGCTCTTCAGAAACCACTCATGATTCTGTGAGAAATTCTTGTTGAAGTTATTCACAGCAGAACCCCGACCCCCACCCCCACCAAGTGAGCAGCTGTGGGAATGTTGTTCTCTTTGATGCAGTACTGCCAAAATGTTACTGCCTCTTGACAAAGCTGGTTAAATTGGGCTCCTCCCGACTTGTTCACACAATACATTGAAGTGGTAGGGCTGGCAAATACATGAACCATTGTGCCCATGATCTATGCTCAAAAAGCCCTGAATGCATTTAAATGGCTCAGAGCTCCAGGACACTGATATGAAGGGAAGGTTTCTTGTTCTGTCCCCAGATGTCTTCACAATATGTTGAGGAGCACATCGGTAAGTTCTGATCTGAACCAGTCATTGTGATTCAAAGCAGAAAGAACAGCAGCTAGGGTAACCACCTGGAATCCCATATTTCTGATGTACTTGTTGAGACCTTGATGATTAAGGCCTTCCCTTTGATTTGTGGGGGTCAAGAAATACTGTGAGTAGAATCTGTTTTCTCGATGTTGCAGGGGAACATCCTCTACAGCTCCTAAAGCCCACAGAGTCTGGTCCTCCTGGAGGAGCGGTGACTTGTGAGAGAGCTCCCTGAAAAGGGACAGAGTAGGATGGTGGAAAGGAGAGATGGACAGAAATTGAATGACATAACCTGATCCCACAGTGCTTAGGACCCACTTGTCTGTGGTTATCATTTTCCAAGCACTGTGGAACTGAGACAGCCTGTCCCCAAAAGGTGGAGATATGGCCAGGAGGTTCACAGGTGGAATGCTACTCTCGATCTGCCCATCAAACTGGCTGCTTAGCCAAAGGACAGGCAGGCTGTTTAAAACTGGACCTAGAAGGCCATCCCGTCTGTGACTACTGTTCCTTCTTGGGGAAGTCTTGCTGCCTAGCAGGCTAGGATGACTGCCAAAAGTACTGTGGGAGTGGTACTGTTGCTGATCTCCAAAAGAGATGTCATTCATGGTTGAGGTGTAAACCCTCAATGAAGTTCTAGTGGCCCAGCAGTCCTTAAATGCATGGAATATCTCATCAGTTTTGTCAGAAAATAAAAACTGACCATTGAACAGTAAGTCCTTTATAATCCACTGGACTTAGGAGCTATGCCAGAGTTCTGCAACTATGAGGCTATGACTGTACTAATGGAGGACATAATTCTGGAAGATGAGTCCAACACATTCAGTGCTGATTGCAATGACATCTTGGCCACAAGATGGCCTTCCTCAATGAATGCCTTAAACTTTTCCTTGAAGGATTTAAGCAAGTTATCCACAAATTTGGACATATCCTCCCAATTTACAAAATCATATTTATATAACAGAACCTGCTGATTCGCAATAAGCATTTGTAATGACGAAGCTGAATTCATTTTTCTCTCCATCAAATTCAGCCTCTTAGATTCTTTGTCCTTAGGAATGGACTTGCATCTTCTCTGACAATCTCTCATTTGTTACTGTTACCACAGGAGAGTTTGGGGCCGGATATGAGTAGAAGCTCTCAAAACCCTACATTGGGACATAATGCTGTTTATCATTACGTTTTGCTATGAGTGGTAAGGAAGCTGGGATATGCCACGAAGTCTTTGTAGGTTCCAAAGGTGCTTCATTTATAGGGAAAGTTACTCTGCCAGAAGCAGAGGACTGGAGAATGTCCACCAATTTATTCTCTCTCACAAATGTGGCCTGAATGCCCAAGGCTGAGGCCAAGCACTTCAGGACTGGGATGAGGATTTGGGCTGTGCAGATCAAGGAACATTCCAGTGGTTCCAACGAGGCCAGTGAGAATAAAGATATGGCATTGATGGCCCATAAGCACTGGGACAAAAGACTCTATCCCTACTGTGGGAGCAGTGCTGATCTCTGTACTGGTGATGATACCCAGGATGTCTCAATGACTGAAGAGCAGTCCCTCAAAACCGATGGAGGGGAAAGATGTCCCCAAGCCTGACAAATCTAAGTTGTCCAGTGGCAATGAAGCTGCCACGACAGAAAGAGCAAGAAAATGTCCAGACTCATTGAAAAGTCAATAGGCAGGTTGCACTGGTGCCCAGGATGACACCCTGAGTACTGGAAGGGGCATTACACTCCCATTCGGCACCAGACCAGACCTCTGCATCAGAGCTGGTGCTGGTACTGATCCCACAGATGTGGTCTGCACCAAAATCATAGTTGGTACCAAAGATATTACGTGTGCAGACAGGCCCCTCGGTACCAAGGAGGCGGCTGTCTTCAATTCTGCACTGAAAGTTTAGACAGTGTGAAAGATGGTGCTGATGAGAGAGAGAATTCTGTGACCAGTCCAGGAGGCACCAAAGACTCAGCAGAAAAGCCACAGCTACTGAATGCTCCTGAATTATTGGAGAATCAGGAACAGAGAGGCAGAGCAAGTCTCATGATGCCTAGAATGCCAATGGTTTTGGAGACAGCCTTTGCACACTAATGTTGTCAGTACCGGATTCAATGGGCATCCCACAAATGGTACCAAAGTTGCTGGTATGGTGTCCAACTGATCCCACCTTGGAACCAGAGAGTGGTTACACAGCCCAAATCACAAGGTTATGGGATATTCTGGGATGGGTTTCTCTCAATCTTTCCTTTGAAGTTCTTCCAGTGCAGATAAATAATTAAAGAATCATTGGACTTGAACTTTTGTCTTCTAACAACTAGGCTAGAGAGTCATTCTCTGGCCCACTATTTAATACACAGTGGAATGGCTTCAACACAAGAGATTCACTCAAGAATATCTCATAGCCCTGTGAGGTAAGAGATCTGGATTCATTTCAGGCAGAAGAGGGACCGAAGCTAGGTTTCCCACATACTGGGTGAGTATGCTAGTCACCGGGCTAAAGGTTCTAAGTGCAGTGGTAGGATTTCCTTCATTTTTTCTGAGAACGGGCTTACACGCTTAGCTCCAGAAGAGGATTCATGGCTGTGAATCCCAAGTGGAGATAGGCCCCTAACACCCTTTGAAGAGCAGGGTTTAGCTCATAGCCCTCTCCTCAGCATTTCCTATTGGCTAGTGTAGGTAGCTCCCTGCTCAACATGCTGGGTTTTGTATATCTAATTCCTAGGTGCCTAATTCTCCCCAGGCACTGAACAGAGTGGCTGAGTGTCTAACTCAGGGCTGTAGATTCCATTAGGCAGCAGGGCACCAAAATACTAGGCATTGCAACAGTGAGTTGTGGAGCTAACCCTTTTAAATGAGTTTGACAGTGATTTATATTGCTATAGTTTAAGTTAAATTCCTTATAGATTTAGGATAAATTCATACAAAGCATTCAAATCGAAATCAGAGCATCTACACAAGATGGCTGCACTGATTTAACCAAATCGCAAAACCCTTGGTTAAAATCCTCATATAGACACCATCTAACACACAGTTTCTTTAAGCAATATGGCAAGACGGCTGGTTTTCCAATTCTCAGCCGAAGCCAGACAAAGGAAACAGAAAAAAAACCCACTTCCTCTTTGCCTTAGGGCTCTTCCGCCTTTTTGTGCCTTCTATTCATATCGCTGCTCAAATTACTCTTTGTTAACCTCTTCTTCCCATTTTAGCATGCAGTTTTTATTATAAATCTTTGTAATTTCACCTTAAAAACACTATACAAAATAAAACGACAACAAGTACAAATCTGGAATCTGTAGGCAAAGCTAGTTTGAAAATCCAAATAAAAAGTGATTCTTATCTTAGGAGGAGGTTTCATGTGAAATATCAGGGGCTTTAATTATTTGAGGAAGTTAAGAGAGGTGGCATACTGAATATTGGCTTATAATGACACGCTAGCTTCAACCTCACTGATGGTGGGTTATAGCGCCATATAATATTTCTATAGCATATTCTTTGTCAGTTCAGATGCTCCTCATTCTATCCCTAAAGAGTCTGGAGAATATTTTTAAGTGCCAACATGAGAACTCGTACTAAAAAATCAGTAGCCATGTGTTGGAAAGATTTATAGCTAAATCTTTAAGGCAAGGGGCTCCATTAGGCTAAAGGAATAGTCTGAGCCATCAGGAAGACTCTTCTTTAGAGCCCGTGGCTTCAAGTAGGAGTCAGGAAGTTAGGGCTGAAGAGATCAACAGAGATTAAGAGAAGGGAGAAGGTCAGGGATGTAAATGGAGTCTAGAAAATGAAAATATTTTGTATCTGGCTTGTGCTATTTGATTATTAAACAAACATACCAACCCCTGAGGTTTCGTTAGGATTATCTATATCTGGTTAATGGAGCGCATTGTACTAAGAAATACTTCTCTTGTACAGGGCAGTGGAATTTCCAAACAAAGAGGTTATATGCCTCTCTTGTAAATTAAATTCTCAACAAGTCCCAGTGTGTACCAATGGAAGTTATGTACGTGGAAGACCAGCTCCAAAGTGAGATAATTTTTATTTACAGTTAAAAAACAACATGCCATTAAAATCCTAGAAATGGTTTGTCAGCAACCCAAAAAGACTGGGAAACAACAAAGAACCAATCTACAAAATTGAGAGCTCACCTGTCTTTGTAGTTTATCACAGTATCGATAATGGCGTTCATCTGTTTTGTCAGTTTAGGTGGGTTGGGTGACAATTTTTCTGCAGGAGGTCTGCCTCTTCTCTTCTTTGCCTTTTCTCCATCTTCTTTCCCAGAATCCTTATCCACATTTCTTCGTCTCTTTCGTTTTTTAAGCCGGACTTCCTCTTCCATTTCTTCCAAGTTGCCGTCTTCGATTGCCTGTGAACCATGGAGTCAGAAAAATTATATTTTTAAAAAAACAAAGATGCAAAGAAAAAAATCACATTTTAAAAGACCAGCCAGATGTAGACAACTCAACACAGTAAGTCTATTTATAAACAAGAGTTCAAGAGAAAAATCAGTGAGTGGCAATCAATAAGACACTAAACTTAAAGTAATTATAAAAACACCTTCACCTCAGATGGACTCCTATTAAACTGAACCCTCAGTTCCACCTTGCAAGTTACAAATCCATATCTCTGAGGGCCTGTGGCACTACGCTAGTAAGTACACTGCAAGACATGCATTAATTTCTTTGTTGTAGTAACAGTTATGTGCTAAAAATATTTTAATGTGAGTGTTTGCAGACACAACAGTCCACATTAGGTATCAATGTAAGAAAGTAACACAGCTTTTCCTAGACATTCCTTTTAAGTAGGAGCACACTAGATTCAGCCTTTTCTTCCAAAAGAGTTTTCAAATTTACAAATCACTTAAGAGTTAAAACCAGCTCTAAAATGTTGTGCAATTTTCATTCAGTATAATAACAAATGAAGAGGCAGAAGCAGTGACAATATGATGTTTTATAGTAAAGAGCACTTGTATCATGGCATGGAAAAAGAAAAACAAAAGCACAATCACAAACAATAAACACTAGTTCCAATTACCTGCAAACGTGTGCTTTTAACCAGAGCCAGCAGCACTATGCAGAGAGATAATAAAGTGTCTACAAAAACAAAGCAGGTACAAAAGGAACCTGCTCATATACTGACAGATCCATGTGACAAAACAAGAAGCTGAACTTTTTTTTGCTTTTGAAAAAATCTCAAAGCCCCCCAGAAAACAAACCCCCAATGGAGAGGGGGAGAGGGAGAAACAACTCCAAAATACCTAAACGCAAATTGGTTATAAGAAAAAGGAAATTAATAAGGAAGTATAAAGAGAGACTACAAAAAATATTCAAAATCTTAAAATTAGACTTTAGGATTAATGCTCTCTCAGAACATAACTGATGTTGATATTTGTCTCTTGCCTCTCAATATTGCCTTGAGTAGATGCAAATGCTAATCAATCCTTTCTTGTAGCTGAAAGAGCTCTAATCATAAGGCAATTACCTTCATTTTTCCACAGCACCAAACATGGCTAATATTTATGATCATGTGAGTATAACAATCAATATAAAAAGAGTGATTACAGCCCAGACATAATTTCTTTCACTTGTGTACAATGTCTCTTGAAAAACGTTTTGTGAACAAAACCTGGTGCACAACACAAAACAACCTGGCATGTTAAAAATGCCAGTGGGATTTCAAAATCTGTTTCCTATGCATCCTCCGATGTGCAAATCCATAGAACAAACATGAACACAGAATCCTGAGGGACAGCCTGAAACTAGGCCTTAGTAATCAAAAGACAATTTCCATCATGCTTCCACAGCGTTCAGATAACCATTATGAAGGAGGCTTGATCTGATGAGTTAGGAAGAAAAAGGAAGGAAAAAAAATCTGCACACAAATTCATTAATATTCATTTGGCTAAAGCAGGACACCCACTATATACCACTGCAGCTAGCGAAGATTACGAAAAGGAAATTTCTCCGTAAATCTTGGAAGCTAGAAAATGCTAATAATAAATACAGCATGCAAGGCTGTCAACAGTTAATGTTATTGCTCTCCTTAAGCACTCAGTTGCACACAGAAATACGGAGAACACCGGCTTTTGATGTGTTACACACCTACACATGCCTGTGATGTAGTTCTACTGAATCTTCAAGACGGCAATGAAAAAGGATATTTACCTTACCACTATCAGCAGGCCGGCTATCGGAAATCACAGTTAGTGGGGATAAAATTAACAAGCCAGCAAAGCAGCGAGCTGCTAGTCTCTTCATCAGCTGATCAGGAAAAAAAAGAGAGCTGGGGAAAGGCTATGTTTTCATATACAAGTAATTTTATTTTACTGAAAATTTAATACTGAAAGAATTGTGGATACTCAAATCTGCTGTTTCATTCTACCTACTACAAGGCCCGAAGCCTTCTTCCTTCAGCCTGCTTTAATATTGACAACTACTTATCATATTTTCCCTTATTATTCCAGGCATCCAAATTTTTAGCTGGGCAGTTATTGATTCTTGTAATAATTATAATGCTAACCACAAAACTGAACAATTTCATATATAATTAAAAAAATGTGAGCATTTAAAAACTGTATTTATTACACAATGCAATTTTATTGTTCTCTTATGAACAGATAGGTTCAGGTTATTGAGACAGATTACTATGAAAACTACTCTGAATTTAAAAAAAATAAAGAGGTAAATATTCTAATTTAATTTGCTTTAGAAAATGGATATATATTTGTTAAAAATGAATATTTTGCTTCTAAAACAGGACTTTGCTTCCAATCCTTTTTTTTTCTCTCTTAAAAAACCCCAAACAAAAGCACTACCTCCATCCCAGAACCTCCACATACCTTACTTACATTTGCGCCTTTAATTGTTACTCAGGGTATCTACTGTTACTTTTTAGGGGCTGATATAAAGAGTAATGGTAAAAGAACATTTCAGTACATTTAAAGATACATTTTCAATCCCATCAAAACCAAAAAATAAAAACACAAATAAGCAAGCGGACATTTGCTCTTATGCTTTGTAAATCTGATTAGCAGACAAATGACAGCAAATTAATTGCCAGTACAGCACAAGTCTGCAAATGAATATTAAAAAGATGTACTTCAGTACTAATGTATAGAAAGCTCTTATTAAAATCATGTGCAAAGACATGTAAATTCAGACACTCTTTTCCTTAATTTAAAGCTGTAGTGCAGGCACCAGGAAACCAGTGTCATACTAATAACAGTCAAATACTGTAGTTAATGTACAAGTGACAGCTAACTTTAACAATAATTTACAAATGGTAAATTAATATCTTGGATTATACAGTAAAATTCAAAGCTAAAATTATGATTTATGCTTCCCAAAAGTTGAATACAACTACACGTAAGTCAAATATCAGAGGTATTTATAATCTTTTAAAATTATATATTATATATGAATGATATTAGATTGATTAAACCAGTGCAGCTGACTGAGCTCTGTGCTAGAAAACCTTACTACACAGGGCTAGAGTGCCAGACCAAACAGAATGCCCTTCCAAACCTTTACCAGCACGGTAATGAAACAAATCCCAGAAGCAAATCCCCAGTTTCTGACTGATGACGTGTTGCGCAAGAGTGCAAGACACAGCACAAAGACATCTCCCATGCTCAACTGCCTCTGGATTAGTGAGGTAAGTAGAAAGGGAGTCAGGAAAATAGTGTACAAATAAGAGTTTAACACTTTCCTTGCCTAAAGAAAACGAGATGTGTGACTACAATTAAGCTTGGACCCTATTATATTAAAAGAAAGCTGCACCCAGCTCATGCAGAGCCCGACTCTGCAAAGAGCTGAGCACCTCCTGAAAGGCACAGAGTGCCCTCAATTCTCAATGAAGCCAACAGAAATTGTGAGGACCTCAGGAGCTGGGCTCATACAGAGGGAAAAACCTTTCACTGTTAATAACCATGTACTTATTACAGCAGGCAATACATTTCTGCAGTATATTGGTTCATTGCATACTTATTATATTAAGGCAAGAAACCTTTCCTTACTTGGGAGCCAAGATCCTGAGACTGCTCAGGCACCAGAATTCTAAGGAGATATGATGATGTGGATGTTGAAAATGGATGAAAGGGAAAAAACTTAAAATTATCCTTTATGGAAAAAGTTTGGCCAGATTCATCTTACAGTGTTTTCTAAAGGCAGCCAGACAGAAGTGAGTGCTAGAAGAGTGGGCCTGCCCACCAAAATGGCCTGCCCAATACTGTTTGAAATCTCATTTCTCTGATTAACAAGGGAATTTTTAATCTCCTCTTGGTGGAAAGAGCATACAAGCAAAATATAGAAGGTCAAATCAGTTTACATTTTGTTCCATCCCTTTGGACAATATGCACATTATGGATGTATCCTCAACATTCACTTTGTTGAGAGTCTGGAAAATTTGAACATGTGAAGTGTGCTGAGAAAAATGGGTGCACATGTTCACTTAAGAATTATGGCACCAACAGCCAGTAACAAATATAGTCCTGACCCCTTCCTCAGGTCACTCCCATAAATATTCAAGGGAATCGTGCTATAACAAGATGCACACATCAGGCAAAATTAGACTTTAAAAAACAAAAACACACCACGGGGAGACTATCAAAGAAATTACATTAAACAAATTAAAAAGCTGTATCTTATAACAAGGTGGGTAATGACATACAATAAAATACTAAATACTTTGTATTTACATAGCACCATTCATGAAAGCCTCTCAAAGCACCATACACATTAATTAAAATTTGGAGCAGTAATTTTAGTGGATAGATTAATTTTATGTCAAGCACAGATCCAGTAACTTGACCGAGATCCCACAGTGAATCAAAGGCAGAGTTGAGTATAAAACTCAGTAGCTTGACTTCCAATCCCTTTCTCTCATCATTAAAGGACACTACCTCATAAGAGATTTGTCATGGACCAAGATATATAGTAATTTCCTTTGCTCTGAGATCACCATTAGGCACAGTTACTTGAAAATTAAGTGGCACAAAACACCATGACCCTTACCTGAAATAGTGATAACCTGCAAACGTCTACTTCAGTCATGGCTTAGTACCACTGTGATAAGACTCCTTGATAATGCTGAACACACTGATCATCAGGCAGCCTTTTTTGGATTACATGAGAAAACTGCAGGGAACAAGTACCTCTTCTAAGGTCCCACTCTCATTCTCCCTTAACCCTAATCATTCTCTTCAAGGAATACTGCTATAGTTGGCTCCTTTACCTCCAGACATCAGTGCCTGACATCTCTAAAAGCCACATAAAGAAATCCTGCTGCTATGCTAGAACATTAGTTGTCCAGTTAAATATTTTCATTGAAGGTGCCAAGTATCAGAGGGGAAGCCATGTTAGTCTGTATCCACAAAAACAACAAGGAGTCCAGTGGCACCTTAAAGACTAGCAGATTTATTTGGGGATAAGCTTTTGAGGGTAAAAAAATGACTCCTCGTTGTTTCACCGAAGATGTACCAAAGGACAAGCAAAACAGAAAAACTTCAGGTCCTCAGGCCAAAAACAAAAATCTAGCCTGGAAGCACAGGGAAACCCTTCTTTCCAAATATCGACATGCCAATGATTGACGGGTCCTAGAGATTCCTCTTCTGCTGTGGTCTTAAGGTGCTGCTTATGGCATTGTTTTTGTTTTCCGCCCACCCCACTAAAAGCTTCTTTTCTCATTTGTTTGTGGGTGGTTTTGGTAGGTAATAGTCCCATCAACCTCCAGGATGCCAGGAAGTAAGCTGGAGTACTAAAGAGGACGATTTGATCCAAGGTAAACCATTGCTGGCCAGGACACAGACCCCTCTCTTAGGGCGTGTGCATTGTCAAGTAACTAGAGAAACTCTTCATAGAACACTATTTTTAAAATAAAGCCTAAAAATTAAAACTTTTCAGAGGCCCATCAGAAATTTGATATGATCCTATGCTTCAATCAATAAGAAATTCTAGGGTTCTGAATTGGGACTTGGGAAAACTGAAGATATGACTGTTCAACAAAAAAAATGGGATATTCATGGAGAAATATCCCACTTGAAACCCTTCACTGGCTTCCTCTGTTTCTCCTTAAGTTTTCTAATTTATAATATTTTAAAACACAATAAGAAAAGAGTATACATGCAGAAAAATCAGCTATTCACGGATTATATACTTTGGTATGTTCTGACAGTAAATGAAACATCCATCAGAAGAATGTTTCAGAGAAGGTATCCAAAATAGATATTTAAAATATAAATCAATAATAGATAATATAAAGGAGGTAGGATCGTAAAACCATCTGAGCTTAAAGGGGTAAAATCCTTCATAAAAGAAGAAGTTGTTTCTTCAGAAAACAGGACTCATTACCAATTTGGAAGAGGTGGCAGGAGAAGACGACCCTAGCTATGGGAACGCCCTATGCCAAAGTGTAAGACCACCTCTGTTTTTCCACATCAAGTTTAGATCATCTGTCTTATCTTCCACACCCAGTGCAGCTTTCCCAATGCCGACACCTCCACTTTTTCCCCATCAGCCCTTTCTCCTTCCCCTCTCCATTTTTGTCTTTGTTCATGTTGCCCTCTATGCCTGATGATGCTTCCAACTTATGGCTTCCTTCTCTTTAAAATCCACTTCTGTTACTTGCTCTCCCAGATGATGTCTGCACCCTTTTCTGTGCTTAATGTAATTGTTTGTATATTTCTGAATTCATCTGTTAACTCCTTGGGGCAGTGCCCTTGTTTTAAGTGTTTGGAAAATTCTATTTACATATATGGCACTATATTAATAAATCAAATGAAGGAGAATAGTGACCCTAGAAAGTCACCATATTCCAGGCACAGCCAGACAACACAACACACATAAAATATGCTGTTGCTAGTACTATGAATAAAATTCTAAAGTTCATATAAGGAATGAAAGGATTATTTTAACTGAAATTCACCTCGGTTGATTTTGTTGTTGAATGGCATCCTGCAATGACTAAGTAAGACTGATTTTGCTGGGAGTAAATTAACACAATATTGCTTTAATTTTACCACAAGCAAAGTTTTAATGGATGAACCTAAGCTTTTCTTGCTTCTACTGCTGACCCCACCCTTTTGTGGATGAGCTAAACTGAGCAAACACCTCCCAGATCAAGGAATTGCTTAAGAAATCTCCTTCCAAAACTATGGTAGGTGGGGAGGAAAGAGTTTGAGGGTTTTTTTCCCCCTTCACAAAGACAATATTGGTAAGCAAATGCATAAGCTATATCTGTAACCCACATCACCTTATTCCAGTATGTTGAACTTTCAGAGATCACGAAAGCTGAAATACTTCAACCAGGCTATACTCCACCATCAGGTTTTGCAGTTTCAAGACAATAGGACTTGCACTTCTTTGTTGTGTCTGGGGTTTGTTTTTTGGGTTTTTTTGCTTTTGAAAAGTCCACCAACAGGTGCTTAAATATGGGTTAAAATCTAACTTTAGGCTCCTAAATTTGGCTTGTGTGTACATAAAATTTCACAATAACGTTATTAGTGTACTGAAAGTCTAAATCATTTTCATTATTAATGCTGAAGCATTTTGCTTTGAAGTGACAAAGATTTTATGCCATGAAGAGGAAGTTTTTAACAGAGATACAATATTAGCCCTTGGTGCTCTAAACACTTATGCACATGCTTACCTTTAAGCATGAATGATCCCATTAAATCAGTGGGGTTATACCCACTTAAATGGTTGCAGGATCAGGGCCTTACATTTTCAATATTTTGGTTATGTCTAAAACAGTTTTGTAAACGTCAAACAACAAACCCTCTATTAGTTGTGGCACATTAAACAGCATTTGTAAGCTGGTTCATGATAAATGTTAATCTTAAATCGCAACAGCACAAGTTTTCAAGTTAATTTTACAAAGCTCAACCTAATTTGATTTTTTTCCATCACGATTTAAATCACTCTACCCGGATCTAGCAGCTGAAAGAGTCATGCAATATCCATTTAAAATTTTGTCTGAGTTGGAAAGAAAGAATAAGGTCAACGCAAAACTGAGCACATTTTTTAACCCCTTATTAAAAATAAAGTTAAACTCAATGGCCTATTTCATTCTCAAAGAGGAAATAGTAAGAGAGGAATTAATTTAACCACCTAATTGCAACATTCTGCAAAGTTATTTTTAGGGCAGTCAAGCGATTAAAAAATTAATCACAATTAATTGTACTGTTAATACTAGAATACCATTTATTTAAATATGTTTGGGTGTTTTCTACATTTTCAAATATATTGATTTCAATTACAACACAGAATACAAAGTGTACAGTGCTCACTTTATATTTATTTTTTATTACAAGTATTTGCACTCTAAAAAACAAAAGAAATTGTGTTTTTCAATCCCCCTATTGCAAGTACTGTAGTGCAATCTCTTTATCTTGAAAGTTGAACTTAAAAATGTAGAATTATGTACCAAAAAAAAAAAACTGCATTCAAAAATAAAACCATGTAAAATTTTAAAGCCTGCAAGTCCACGCTGTCTATTATTTGTTGAGCCAATTGCTCTGACAAACAAGTTTGATACATTTGCAGGAAATAATGCTGCTCACTTCTTGTTTACAATATCACCTGAAAGTGAGAACAGGTGTTCTTGTGGCAATGTTGTAGCCGGCATCTAAAGATATTTACGTACTAGATGAGCTAAAGGTTCATATGTCCCTTCATGCTTCAACCACCATTCCAGAGGACATATGTCCATGCTGATGATGGGTTCTGCTCGATAACAATCTGAAACAGTGTGGACTGACACATGTTCATTTTCATTATCTGAGTCAGATGCCTCCAGAAGAAGGTTGATTTTCTTTTTTGGTGCTTCAGGTTCTGTAGTTTCCACATCAGAGTGTTGCTCTTTTAAGACTTCTGAAAGCATCCTCCACACCTTGTACCTTCAGATTTTGGAAGGCACTTCAGATTCTTAAACCTTGGGTTCAGTGCTGTAGCTATCTTTAAAAATCTCACATTGGTACCTTCTTTGCATTTTGTCAAATCTGCAGTGAAAGTGTTCTTAAAATGAACAAGATGTGCTGGGTCATCATCCAAGACTGCTATAACATGAAAAATATGGCAGAATGCAAGTAAAACAGAGCAGGGGACATACAATTCTCCCCCAAGGAGTTCAGTCACAAATTTAATTAACACATTATTTTTTTTAACAAGTGTCATCAGCATGGAAGCATGTCCTCTGGAATGGTGGCCAAAGCATGAAGGGGCATACAAATGTTCAGCACATCTGGCACAAAAATACCCTGCAGTGCTGGCTACAAAAATGCCATGCAAATGCCTGTTCTCACTTTCTGGTGACATTGTAAATAAGGAGAGGGCAGCAATATCGCCTGTAAATGTAAACAAACTTGTTTGTCTTAGCGATTGGCTGAACAAGAAGTAGGACTACAAGTGGACTTGTAGGCGCTGAAGTTTTACATTGTTTTGTTTTTGAGTGCAGTTATGTAACAATAACAAAAATCTACATTTGTAAATTGCACTTTCATGACAAAGAGATTGTACTGGTATGACGTGAACTGAAAAACATAGTTCTTTGTTTATCATTTTTACAGTGCAAATATTTGTAATAAAAATTATATACACGGATTTCAATTACAACACAGAATACAATATATATGAAAATGTAGAAAAACATCCAAAATATTTAATACATTTCAATTGGTATTCTATTGTTTAACAGTGTGATTAAAACTGCAATTAATCATAATTAATTTTTTTTATCACCATTAATTTTTTTGAATTAATCGTGTGAGTTAACTGTGGTTAATTGACAACCACAGCTATTTTTTTATCAGTCAGATAGTGAGTTCCACGTTGCCAGACCCTTTCTACTGTTGTGTTTATCAATAAGGAACATTGAGAGAGGCAAAAAGTAGATCTTATTCCTTTAATGGTAGAAGTATCCAAAAGATCCTACCATTTTACAGTTAATCCAGTCAGGTGCTGGGTGAAGAAGAGACAGAGGAATCCAAGATGCCACAGGCTCAATGGCCTAAGAGGAGTTTAAATGGGGTTTCTTCTCAGAGGAACAGAAAGCACAGTGCGATGACAAGTCCAGTAGGAACAACAATGTCCTTGCAAAAAGCAGCAAAAAAGGAGCGCCACAAGATGGAGCTCAAAGCGTTGATGTCTCATTATGTTTAATCCAGAGGTAACTAAAATGAATGTCCAACACACTAGTCTTCCATTTCTCCACCATTTCTAAGATGTTAGAATTCTCTCCATTTTAATTACATTTAATTTGGAACTACTTGAGGAGAATTTTAATTCTTTATCAACAAAATCATATTTCCAGGGTACAGTAGACAGAATATTCTATTCATTTTTAGTACTTCAAGGTGAGTTAGAGGTTACATTTTTAAGAGCTCTCCCAGTTTTTACTTTCCACCAGATGGTTTTGGCAATTGTATCCATCTTGATGAGTCCAGTTTTTAACAGTGTTTATGCATGTTTGTCCCAGTATATAACAATAAAACAAAACAAAACTGGAAAACAAATCTTGTTTATATTTCAATTACCCAGTAAGGCCCTGGTCCTGCAAAGTCTCAAGAATGTGCATAATTTTACAAATGTGTACTCCCACTGTTTTTATTTTTCAGGTTTCACTGAAGTCCATAGGGTTGTGCTTGTGCACAGAGTCCCACCCATATTTGCTGGATCAGGAGCCCATGTGTTCTGCTTGGAAAACAAAGGTATACTACCGCCTATTTTGGTCTGCTTTCAAGACACATCACATTAAAAAAAGAAAGCCATTAAGTTGGTGCTAATGGTGAAGTAAAATATTGAACATTTCTCTTTTTGCTACAGACTGAGGCCTTGTCTTCACTGCTGAAAGAGTGAAGTTTTTTACCTCCAAGTAACTAATATGTATGAGCTACTCTGAGATAAAAAAAACATAGAGAAGACCAGGCACTTTAGTTTTACCATGAAATAAACTTAGTAAGGCCAAGTCTGGAGGGTTCTAGGGCTGTTTATCTTGGGGTAGCTCATGAGTGGCAGTTACCTCAAGGAGAAAAAACAAAACAAAACAAAAAACCACATCTCTCTTTTGTCAATGAAAACAAGGCCTGAATGAGTATTTGTGGCCAAAACACATGACAAGTTGCTTGGAAGGTTATATGTAACCTCTTTTACAAATTCAAATCCAGCCCAGGAAACCCAATACTACTCAATCACTGTTCAAAACCCTAAGAATCGCCGGTGACAGTTATGGTCCTACTACATTATAAAACCCACCGTCATAATGATCAATACTGTTTGCAATCTCAGAGAAGCAAAAAGATCCAATGATACAGAGAAAGAGGTAGCTCTCCAATATTGATCAAGGTCCATTAAGCAGACAGAGTGGGGCAGCTTGCATTGCCATTGCTTGTGCTGTCGTTATTCTGCAGACACATCTTAATTTCCAATGCCATAAACCCAGCACTTTTCACAAGCACGAAAATGCACTAATTAAAAGATTTTTTTAGAAGAGTTTTGAACACGTATTGTGAAAATCTAGTTTTCAAGCGTTTGTTTTTTCTGACTCAGATCACAAAATATTATTCCATCTTTGTGTTTTTTGAGGTTATAATGAGGATTTTCTCTTTATGGAAGTCTGGGAAAGGTTTAACAATAATTTGAGCACCATGGTTTCAGTAACTGTTTTGAATTTCAGTGTAAGCAATACCATCCCAGTTACCTAAATTGCAGGCTCAGATAACTGAGGGTTTCAAAATTTTGCCTAAGAAATGACATGAAAATCTTGTCTTTAAAACATAGAACTTGTAGTTTCAGTTCACGTTGGCTGGCTTTTAGAAACTCAACCTAGCAAAACAAGCTATCTTAAAAACCTTGTTCTAAATCGGTATGCAGCTCACTTTGGCTAAGGTCCTCAACATTGCTGCTCACAATGCTGTTGTTCAAAATACCAGAGGATGTTTGTTATTGCACATTCCTTACCCGAGCACCTCCCTGTGGCACTGTGCAGTGTAGCATCAGTTTCTCAGTTGCTCTTCCACGGCTCTGCCCAATTTCCAATGCCCTCTGGCTTTGCACAGATTTAGCCTTCCAGCTAGGCCTCTTACAGTGCTACCCTTTTTGGGGCACTCGAAATCAGAAACAAGTATGCAACAACACAAATGTAAACACTCTCCTTACTCTGGAAGATCTGTTAGGCACTAGTTTTTCAGTTCCTAGCTCTAGCCAGCCTTCTCTCTCAGTAAACCCTCCACATCTGCTCTCTGCAGTTCCCCTCCAACTGGAGGGTGGCCTCTTATTTTTAAGCCCTTCCCTGGAAGCCTGCTTCCTGCTCCATGTGTCTTAATTTTGGTTAATTGGGCCTTTAGTAACCCATTAACCCCTTCCTGCCTTGCATGGAGGCTTGTGTGCCCCATTACACATTTTTGTCACATTATTAGCCTGTTTCCTAGACGAGAATGTATTCAAGGCACCAGTAGAAACTATAGTAATATTTGTTCAGATATTTTAAAAAAATCTTTGGAGAAACAGCCGAAAAGAAAATGAAAAAAAAAATCCTATTAACAAACCATAAAATGTTTTACTGCTTTTTGTTTCTCCTGAATGGTCACTCAGAACTTCTCTTTTCAAGACTTCCCTCCATAAAACCAGTTTCTGGGACTCTGGATCTGTTTCCTGAGAGCACATCCTAAATACAAAGCAGTATTTCAAGGCTTGTTTGTTAAGTCCCAACATTGTACTTTTGGTACTGCCTCAAAATACTTACTGCAGAAGGTATCCAGCAGAGTAAGGGCAGTTTATTTGCTTAAAAATAAATATTGGGAGGATAAACTTCCCTGGTTCTCATTCATCCTTCAAACCTGCTATTTTCTAACGGACTCTTAAAGAAGGAAAGCTCCCTTCATCTAAAGTGTATCTTTAGTTTTAATTTCATTGTAACTGAGAAGTATCAGTCAGGACACCTCATTTCCTTTTATTTTCTGGAACTGTCACTCTGAATGGAATTTCTTTCAACTGCAGCTAGACTTCAATACAAGTAATAATAAATAACTACTCAGGCTCCATGCAAACTTGCAAGCCATGGGGTAGCTTAATTTCCTTCCTCAAGGAAGGAACCATAATGCGAGAAGACCTGCAGTACTCTCCACCAGAGGGAGGGCAATATTGTTCAATATTCCCTTCTGTCAGTGGGAAGTAACTTACACCCAATTTCTGCTGCTCTGACAGATTGCAGTCCCAGGCAAAAGGCTCAGTTTCCTATATTGTAAGGCAGGTTTGGTGCTTGTGATTTAGTGACCTCTTATCATGGAGTAATTGGTATCCATGGATTCAGGACACTGGGGTCAGAGGGACACATTTTTGAAACAAGATAATTTTTTTGTAAAAAGGTTAATAAATTCAATCGGATATGCAATAAAGTACTTCACAGCACTCCATTTAGTTTGGAATGCACTTTTCTCCCAGTGCCCGGGGAAAATAATCACTTATTTGACTATTAAGTAGATATTCAGCAAGTCACTGAACTTTGTGATACAAAAGAAAGTTATGCACTGTAACCAGAAAGGGGAGAGGAATGAGGGAAGAATAGAAATCAGAAAAGATTCTTGTATAGCGTGTGAGAAGATTCTGCAGACAACAGCTTTTACCCAATTTTACAGATATCTATCTTTTATCTCCTATATCACAACCACCAACAAAGCTCAGGTAAAACATTAGGATTAGATAAACATTAGGATTAGATAAATATAAGAGCCATTAGATGAAAAGCTAAATTGGAATGAATAATGAACATAAGGCAGACACCCCACTGAGCAAATCTGTATTACCTAATCAAAACCACTATAAAATCAAATTAAGAGCCCTGGCTACAAAATGGCTGCTGGCCACTGGCTACAAAATTATACCTTAAAAATATATCTTATTCTGACTGAATGTAAAAGTAACATATACAAAGCTCCCACATAAAAATAAGCCCTTACACAGCCTGATTTAAAGCAAGGGTGATCTTGGGGAGCCACACCCATTGGTGAGGCAGATAAACTGGAGGGAACTACGGGGCATTCTTCAGCTGTCAGTGATTGACAGGTCTAGTTCTGAAGTATTTATTGTAACAGATCCGTGGGAGGGAAGAATGCTATGAATTAAAGAGAAAATGTCTTTCTTAATTTAGAATTTACTGGATCGTGTATATTTTTGGAAAGCCTTAGTGTTATTTTAAAGCATCTTATTGTTTACAAGTTTTCATTAGCAAGGAACGGTTGATCTAAAATTTTTGTCCAATACGCATGTGATCATGTTACAGTGGCAATGCCTTGGGGGTAAAGCTAATTATAAACTCTGGTAGTTGTATATATTTAAAGATTGTCATATCATCTATAATCCCCTAGGTACTCCAATTAAAGGATGCAGGAAAACTTTATTGCTCAAAGTTGTGGAGAACACAACACATCTCTCCCTGCCATCCCCTCCACAATAAATAGTAACTAGTCAAATCAAAACTTCTAGTAATGAAACACTTGAGAAATAAAATGTATCAAATGTCAGATGATTCAATTTCCCAATATGCATGTTAATTGGTTAGCTTTTGAATATATGCTCATGCTGGCAGTGTCCATTGCTGCTCTTGTTAGTCACACAGGTGCACAATTTTGATACTTTAATAGATCACCACCTACTTACTCAAATACAGTAGGTATGTATATGCAGATTACTGACTAAAATATACATTTTATCAATTCTTTCTGGGAATTCTAGTTGAGAAAAGAATGCTAAAAGTCTCTTACGTGGTTTTGGAAACACTTTCTGAAGATTAAACGTCAACTCCCTACCACCCTCTGACAAATAATAACCTACTGAAAGGCTATATGCACTGAAGATTATTAGGTGTGTGCATAGGATGCTAGGGAAATCTCAAAAGGATCAGAGATGTGGTGTGAATAATCAGCCAAGTTTGGATTCTTGAGCCAAGGCTCTCTCGCCTGGAAATCCTGCAATAAACAGTCTCTTTTGGAAGTTTTCTGATCTCACTGGAACCAGGAAATGCACAGAAGTGTGAGAGAGAAGACTTTTCCAAAGTTTTCTGGATTTCTAATTAAGCTCAGTGTGTTTTTGTGTCTTGTTTTATCCCACAATAATCAGTGGTCTGATAGACAACATGAAAAAGCATCTGCATTACTGAAACACTACAATAGTACGTGAGTGAAAACCAGCTAGATCTATGGCAACAGAATATTTGCAACACAGAGAGCAATACTGACTCCAGGTCTAGCAACAGTGCCTGGTTCCAGCAACTTAACTTATATTTTTAATTCCACACATTCCTCTAACTCCAACTTTCTAATCATCACTGACAACCCCACTCCACCCAAAAAACCCCCAAATTCCCACAAACAACAAATACCAGCTGTCAGAAAGGAAAAATGTGGCACATACCCTGAGCCACTGTTTCTCTGTGAGAGCATCACTGTAGTCCACATCTCTGCGCTGACGGGACCCCCTCCCAAATATTTTTTCTTCCTCTTCCTCACAGGTGAGCCTTTCTACTTCAGCATCGTCTTTAATAATCCAGGATGGCAGATCATCCTCCTCCATCAAGCGAGGCTTGCGCTTGGGATTTCGGGCATCCTCTCTGCGACGATCCATGTCCATACGCTGCAAGGGCAACCAATACAGTGGTTAAGACCAGTGGGGGAAAGCTGGGTATTTTATACTGCATTAAGTTTTACATAATGTTCTTTTAAAATCAGTCTGACTACATTTCCTCCCCAATTCTTCATACTTCTATAGAGTATTTATAACGAGGAATATCCATACATGATAATTGGTCATGAATCTTCAATTCAGGTTTGTTATTACACAGTGGCTTCTATTTCTGAGGTACTGAGAACCTACAGTTCCCACTGAAGTAAATGGGAGGAGCAGATACTTAGCGCCCCCGAAAATCAAGCCATAACAGTAGTGGGATAGTTACTGTTTAAAATGCTGTCTCTACTTTTGCACATATTTTATAGTGTATTATCGCTGATATAAGTAATTTACAAACACTAAAATTGTTTGATAACAACCCTTTGAGGTGTTATTCCCATTTTACTGAAGGGAAAAACTATGTCCAAAGCTGCAGAGGGAATTATCTGAGCTGGAATTAGAATAAAGAAGTTCCTAAGCCTCAATCCTATTCAAAGGACACCTTGTCTCTTTGTTATCAGAGCTAGAATGCTATCCACTTGAAATGTTGATAGCTGTTTACTGGAATACCAGGTATAAATTTTAACACCCCCTCCCCCAAATCCACCAGATTATGCTACTTAAAAAATGTAGGAATACTAGAAGTATCAGATTGTGTTACAGCACTAATATTTTTCTGACTCAGAGAAATGCCTGGTTTATTTTCATACTTGGCAAGTGCTTATTCCATAAAATAGAGTACACTGTTGAGATTATATAAAGCTGCATATAAGATTTGGATTCCCAATTCCAATTAACTAAGTAGTTGACCATTAAGTGGTTGCAAAATTTTTGGACTTCATATTTTGAATAAACAATAAGGTATTGTAACACTGAAAGCCGCTACAGCTGTGGTCACTGACTTGTTACAAACCTTTTTACTCAAACAATCCATTCTTACCTCTGTTGTGGCTACACACTGTACTATATCTAATGCAAATTGAAGAGCATCATCCTTTCAACCTCTCTGGGATAACCAAAGCACAAGTGATCAAGTTGCCATCTTGAACCTCCTTACATGGCATGCATTTTAAATATAACTCTACATTACACAGACTTTTCTATTCGCCTTTTTAAATATGGCAATTTCTGTATTAACTAACTGGCAACCTAGCACAGGTTCAACTGTTGGCAGGTCTGGCAAAGAATGTAGTAGCAAGGATTAGTAAAGTACACTATTCCCATAAGTTGCATAGATCAGCATCCCTTAAATAATTAACTTTTTACCCTTGTAGAAGTGCTTGGTTTGCTATTTGCAAGACATGGATTGAAAGGCTAAGTTAAAATGCATATTAATTATGCTTTTTTTTCTGAGGGAAAACATGAGAGGAAAAAAGTTAAGCCACTCTCCTTGAGCCTGACTACAAAAGATTGCAAGTGAGGATTCTGCTCCCCCAAAGCTATTCATAAAGCCCTTGTATTACTGGGACACCTATGATCAAATCTTCCTATATGTCAGTGACAGACCGACAGAACCATTAATGGTTCTATCTGGTGTCACTGTAACTCTGGTACTATACAGAGGTTATACACATGCACCCACAGCAACCTCGGTTATGCCTGAAACTAACCTAGTGACTAAGGCCCCTGTGCTGCAAACACGTCCAGGTAAGTAAAAGTTGAGCATGTACTTGTTTGAATGATCATGGCCTAAAACCGTCAGCTTCAAAACCATCCTGTATTACTGACCTATGAAACAGGCAGTCTATTCCTTCTATATTACGACTGTGTTGGTCCTAAAAAGGAGCAACAAGGGGGATGACTCTCATCTAGAGCTTACAACTACCTATTTTTAGCATAAGGATAAATAATATACTGCCATTTTGGTTTTGAGAAGAAAAATTAATTAAAATAGCACAAATAAAAGTATCAGCTCAAACCTTTTGGGTCCTAGGATCCTATTTCAAAGGATGATTTCAGATTAGGAGTCCTTACTTAAGTTAAAAAATAGCACTAGACATAGCTTTATTTATATTATACTTTAACTAGAAACAAGTTTATATTTTCCCTTATTTTGTTTATCAAGAAAGGCAGGAAAAGTTAAAGATTTGTTGCAACACACTAATAAACATTTCAATGACACAGCTAAGTCTCACCGATGATTTTTTCTATTCTTGCTAGTGGTGCAACCAGAAAATAAGGTTGCTATCCCTTGCAGCAAGTGACAAGAAAAGTCAATAACATATGTGGGTTAGAGGTTGTCCACAATATTCACAATTGTTAACTATCACTACGCATCCAGTGATACCATGCCACTGGGTGCCTGGGAAAAGGGAAGGAAAACACATAATTCTATTATTGTTGAGTCAGGGGACAGATGTGCTTGAAAGCACTTGATGGGGCCCGAGTTACTCCAGTTTAAGTAGAAAGCTTCCTTTCCCTCTGTGTTGTTTCTCCTCCCTAAATTCAAGGTAGGTTTTGATCAGATTTAGGAGCAGTTGTAGTGGGTGGGTAAAAGGGAGGGGAATGAATTTTGAATGTTAAATAACTGGAAATAACTGAAGGTTATCTTGTCTAGGTTAATAAGCCCTAGACAAGAGCTTATTGATAGTAACCTGAAACTGAAATAGGGAGAATGCAGAGATCCAGTCATTTAGTTTCACAGACACCTGTCTTGATGGCTGGACTGAACTCCAATCAGTACTACTTTGGCATTATTATTTTTTTTTTTTAAATAAAATTGCCAGCTGACGCCTTGCTGGCTATAAACTCCAGTTTAAGAATCGCTGCCCTAGGCAATTTCTTTAATATCTAATGCCATGTCTGGAAAGAAATCTGACAAAATGCTGGGATTTCTTTTTATTTGTCCATACATACAAGTCCTTTAAATACCGGTGTGTGCCTGAATTATAAGTAAGCACCCAAAAGCAAGAAAGAATTTCAATTTATTACTACCTTTCAAACACAAAGCAAGCATTTGCCTTGAAATCTGCCTATAAATCTTTACTCTGAACACTGAAGGAGGATTAAATGCAATACTTCTTGGCCTAGAAATGGGAAGTGCTTCCTGCTACTGACTAGAAGATAGGCTTATAGTAAATCTCGAAGACCCAACAGGTGGGTCTGTTTGGAATTCATGTGCTGAGCCTCTGGGCAGGCAGCGCTACCTGTGTGTGGAATAAGGAGTTGAAAAGATTCTAATAGGATAGAATTATGGGATAAAAAGGAGGAGAGGCATTCCACTGATTATCGCAGCATACAGAAATGTTTATAAGACATGCTACAGTGATAGTATACTATGGAGAAGTATTTATGAATAAGGTAAGGTAAGAATATCTCAGCCACAAATATCTTGTTTCCTGGTGCTAATGACTTGGCTGTAAACTTGGCTGTATTCTTACTTAATACCAGTACAAAGAATATTTTCAACATAAAGGCCTGATACTGGGATGCAATGTGCTGGGCACAGATGTCCTGTTGTGTAACTGATTATGAGAGAATCACACCAATGCAAAGGGCTCATTTGGTTTGCTAAGTTGCTTCTATGACCCTGTGCACCACTATCAGCACAGGAGGCATGGCCTGGAAAGTAATGTGGCTGCAGCTTCTTTACATCTCACTGATCACTAGCTGCCATATCAGCCCCTTCAGGTTTCTTTGAGTTATGCCGGAGGGCTTGCCCTAATCAGGAAAGCAAAAGCCACTTTTGCACATCCTTTCCTGGATGGTTTTGTATGCTCTTCAGCTGCATATGAGGATTTAGGCCAAGGAACAGTTATAATCTGAAAATAGAGTGTACAAATGGTGCCTTCTTGCTAAATCAATCAGCTCCCATCTCTATTCAGTCTGCTAACTTTCATGACTAAAATACATTACTACCTTTTACTCCTCTTAGCTCAGCTAAGACAGGTTGTTAAATTCTATTCCTTCTTATGTATCAATATAGCAGTCTGTTAAATTCCACTTACAGTTGTGCAACCCGACTGAAGGGAACAGGATTGTACAGGCATCAGTGAAAGCAGAATCTTTATTACTGGTGATGATGCTTCTCTGACTAGGGGTCCTATAAAGGTAGCCAGCCAGTCAGGCAGCAGCCCAGGAGCCAGCAAACAGAGCTGTAAACAGGGGAGTCTGAGTGGGAGTTTACAGGGGGAGTTTTGGGGAAGACTAAGAGAGGCAGGCAGAAGAACACACAGGCTACTGAAGGGAGTGTGCCGTGTTCTAGCAGTGTCTTTGTGCTTGTGGAGGATTTGTTTTGCTGTGGGTGGTGGTTTTTTGGGTTGGTTTGTGTATCTCAGATTTACAGGATTTAGGTGGGAAGCCTATGACAGATACAGAGGCAGCAGCTGTAGTGACCCAAGCAGTGGAAGACAATGAAGATGACTGGATGTGGAAGCTGCGGCATGTACATGATCCTGGAGGAGGTACCTGAAAAGAGTTTCGTCTGCATGAAGTGCCGCCTGATAGAGCTGATGGAAGAAAAGATCTGAGGATTGGAGATGCAGGTGGCAACTCGGTCGAGTTTAGAAAGAGGTTTGAGCGGATGATGGAGCAAAGACATGATGAGGCCCGCCAGATGAAAAGGTTGGGGACAACTGCAGTATATGACCTACTGTGCCATTAAAGCTTGACCTCAAAAATTGAATGTTTTCCCCCATATTCTTTCTTTATGTAGAAAAGCAGACTTCTATTCAAAGTTTTTGATAGAGGCTCATGGATTCAGCATTTTTTTTTATTTAAATGTTTTAAGAGGTTATAATAAGTTTAGACCAACAAATTTTGTATTACATTCAGATTTAAGTTAAAGTTCATTTTTAAAAAGAAAAACTTTTAATTAAATTTATAATTTAAATAACAAAACCAAAAACGTGATTTCAGTAATAAAAATCAGATTATCTTTTTCAAAAATTCATTAGTTTTTATCTGCTGTGAAGGAAAGTAAGGAGCTGACACTAAGGCCTGGTCCACAGTGGGGCATGGGGGAGGATCGATCTAAGATATGCAACTTCAGCTCTGAGAATAGCGTAGCTGAAGTTGACATATCTTAGATCGACTTAGAATAACTTACTTCGCGTCCTCGCGGCGTGGGATTGACGGCCGCCACTCCCCTGTCGACTTTGCTTCCGCCTCTCGCCGAGCTGGACTTCAGCAGTCGACGGGAGAGCAATCGGGGATCCATTTATCGCGTCTACACTACACGCGATAAATCGATCCCCGATAGATCGATGGCTACCCACCGGATCGGTGGGTAGTGTAGACATACCCTAAGCGTTAGAAGTCTGGAAATGAAGTTAACACATCCTTCAAAACCCAAGGAGTTAAGGCAAGCATTAGTGGATAGGAAATGCTTTAATTGTTAATAAAATAACCTATTATAGGTAGACACATTAAAATACAGTTTTAGTCTGAAAAGTTATGCTCATATTAGCATTGGGGATGTGGGTTCCATGTTTGCTTTCTCAGTAATTTTAATATCAGGTATACTCTGTTAACAAGGAAAAAGTTTTTTGTTTTCTGTCAGCCAGCCCTGTATACTGAGCCTTGATATCTCAGTCAAGTTGGGAAGAAGATTTTCTTAATCATAGAATCATAGATTTTTAAGGTCGGAAGGGACCATTATGATCATCTAGTCTGACCTCCTGCACAATGCAGGCCACAGAATCTCACCCACCCACTCCTGTATCAAACCATTGAAGTCCTCAAATCATGGTTTAAAGACTTCAAGGTGCATACAACCTTCCAGCAAGTGACCTGTGCCCAAGGCTGCAGAGGAAGGCGAAAAATCCCAGGGCTTCTGACAATCTGCCCTGGAGGAAAATTCCTTCCCGACCCCAAATATGGCAATCAGCTAAACCCTGAGCACGTGGGCAAGACTCACCAGCCAGACACCTAGGAAAGAATTCTCTGTAGTAACTCAGATCCCACCCCATCACAGACCATTGGACATATTTACCTGTTAATAATCCAAGATCAATTAATTGCCAAAATTAGGCTATCCCATTATACCATCCCCTCCATAAATTTATCAATCTTAGTCTTAAAGCCAGATATGTCTTTTGCCCCCACTACTTCAGTTGGAAGGCAGTTCCAGAACTTCACTCCTCTGATGGTTAGAAACCTTCGTCTAATTTCAAGTCTAAACTTCCTGATAGCCAGTTTATATCCATTTGTTTTTGTGTCCACAGTGGTATTGAGCTTAAATAATTCCTCTTCCTCCTTGGTATTTATTCCTCTGATATATTTATAGAGAGCAATCATATCTCCCCTCAGCCTTCTTTTGGTTAGGCTAAACAAGCCAAGCTCTTTGAGTCTCCTTTCATATGACAGGTTTTCCATTCCTGGATCATCCTAGTAGCCCTTCTCTGAACCTGTTACAGTTTGAATTCATCCTTCTTAAACATGGGAGACCAGAACTGCACACAGTATTCCAGATGAGGTCTCACCAGTGCCTTGTATAATTGTACTAACACCTCCTTATCTCTACTGGAAATACCTCGTCTGATGCATCCAAAGACCGCGTTAGCTTTTTTCACAGCCATATCACATTGATCATCCTGTGATCAACCAATACTCCGAGGTCCTTCTCCTTCTCTGTTACTTCCAACTGATGCCTCCCCAGCTTATAACAATAGTTCTTGTTATTAATCCCTAAATGCATGATCTTGCACTTTTCACTATTGAATTTCATCCTATTCCAGTTTACAAGGTCATCCAGATCTTCCTGTATGAGATCCCGGTCCTTCTCTGTATTGGCAATACCTCCCAGCTTTGTGTCATTCACAAACTTTATTAGCACATTCCCACTCTTTCTGCCAAGGTCAGTAATAAATAGATTCAATAAGATTGGTCCCAAAACAGATCCCTGAAGAACTCCACTAGTAACCTCCCTCCAGCCTGACAATTCACCTTTCAGTATGATGACCCATTGTAGTCTCCCCTTTAACCAGTTCCTTATCCACCTTTCAATTTTCATATTGATCCCCATCTTTTCCAAGTTAGCTAATAATTCCCCATGTGGAACCGTATCAAATGCCTTACTGAAATCAAGGTAAATTAGATCCACTGTGTTTCCTTTGTCTAAAAAATCTGTTACCTTCTCAAAGAAGGAGATTGGTTTGGCACGATCTCCCTTTTGTAAAACCATGTTGTATTTTGTCCCAATTACCACTGACCTCAATGTCCTTGACTACTTTTGCCTTCAACATTTTTTCCAAGACCTTGCATACTACAGGCCTGTAGTTGCCTGGATCACATTTTTTCCCTTTCTTAAAGATAGGAACTATGTTAGCAATTCTCCAGTCAGATGGTACAACCCCCGAGTTTACAGATTCATTAAAAATTCTTGCTAATGGGCTTGCAATTTCATGTGCCAGTTTCTTTAATATTCTTGGAGGAAGATTATCTGGGCCCCCTGATTTCGTCCCATTAAGCTGTTCGAGTTTGGCTTCTACCTCGGATGTGGTAATACCTGCCTCCATATCCTCATTCCTATTTGTCATCTTACCATTATCCCTAAGCTCCTCATTAGCCTCATTAAAGACTGAGGCAAAGTATTTGTTTAGATATTGGGCTATGCCTAGATTATAACTTCCACTCCATCCTCAGTGTTTAGCAGTCCAACTTCTTCTTTCTTTGTTTTCTTCTTATTTATATGGCTATAGAACCTTTTACTATTGGTTTTAATTCCCTTTGCAAGGTCCAAGTCTACATGGCTTTTGGCCTTTCTCACTTTATCCCTAGATGTTCTGACCTCAATAAGGTAGCTTTCCTTGCTGATCACTCCCATCTTCCATTCCTTGTAGGCTTTCTGCTTTTTCTTAATCATCTCTCTGAGATGCTTGCTCATCCAGCTTGGTCTACAATTCCTGCCTATGAATTTTTCCCCTTTTTTGGGATGCAGGCTTCTGATAGTTTCTGCAACTTGGACTTGAAGTAATTCCAGGCTTCCTCCACCTTTAGATCCCCAAGTTCTTCAGTCCAATCCACGTCCCTAACTAATTTCCTTAATTCTTTAAAATTAGCCCTTTTGAAATCAAAACCCTAGTCACAGATCTATTTTTGTTTATCCTTCCATTTAGTTTAAACTGAATTAGCTCATGATCGCTCAAACCAAGGTTGTCCCCTACAACCATTTCTTCTATGAGGTCCTCACTACTCACCAAAACCAAATCTAAAATGGCATCCCCTCTTTTTGGTTCAGCAACTACTTGGTGAAGGAATCCATCAGCTATCACATCTAGGAAAATCTGAGCCCTATTATTACTACTAGCACTGTCCTCCAGTCTATATCTGGGAAGTTAAAGTCTCCCATGATCACACAATTCCCATTAGTATTTACTTCATTAAAAACATTAAAAAGGTCTCTATCCATATCCAGATCAGATCCCGGCGGTCTGTAGCACACCCCAAGCACTATCTCAGGGGAGGCTCTAGTAGCTTTCCTCCCCAATATGATTTTTGCCCAGACAGACTGTGTCTTATCCATTCCGTCCCTTCTTATTTCTTTACAGTCTACCTCATCATTGATATACAATGCTACTCCACCACCTTTGCCTTTATTTCTGTCTTTCCTAAACAGCACATACCCTTCAATACCTGTACTCCAGTCATGACTACTATTCCACCATGTTTCTGTTATCCCTATAATATCCGGTTTCACTTCCTGCACCAGTAACTCTAGTTCCTCCATTTTGTTACCAAGGCTCCTTGCATTGGTATACAAACATCTTAATTCTTGCTGTTTGGCTTCACTCACATTCTTTGCCCGATTAGGCCCAGACATTCTACCGCCAGTATCACCTATTAGAATTGTATCTACACTACCCTTCCTCCGTATGTCCATTCTCCTACCCACAACAGTATCCTTTCTTGCTTTGTTTTCTTCCCTCTCAATGTTAAAATCCGGCATGGAGATTACCTGGACATCTCCCAACCATCTCCCCCCAGTTCCTAGTTTAAAGCTCTCTTAATCAATTGTGCCAGGCTCCATCCTGGAAGTCTATTTCCCTCCCTACTGAGGTGAAGTCCATCCCAAGAGAACAGTCCTCTGTCCATGAATGCCTCCCAGTGGCCATACATCCCAAAGCCCTCCTTATAGCACCACTGCCTGAGTCAGTGGTCCCCAACCTTTTCATCTGGCGGGTGCCAGACGAAGGACCATGGCGGCGGTGGAGCACTCGCCAAAATGCCGCCCAATTTCTGCAGCATTTTGGTGTCGCCGCCTCTCGATGATGTTGCTTGTCGGCAAGTGATGTCATCGAGAGACGTCGCCACCGAAACACCGCAGAAATTCGGCGGCATTTCAGCAGATGCTCTACCGCTGGCCAGGACACGGGCGCATTTATATGCCCCCATGGGCGCCATGGCACCGCGTTGGGGACCCCTGTCCAGGACTGATGGACTTGTATGGAATGACTCTCGTGGCTCCACAAGGTAAAGGATCACCTGTGCCTGGGCCAGTGCCAGACTGACGGTCACTGCCACAGACCTGGTCGTTGAGCTCACCTTCAAGTGAGATGAGGAGTGGGACTTCTGCAACTGAGGAGCATCCCACACATTCCATGGAGGCCACTGGCATGGATAGGGCATAGGTGGCCAGCAGGTGCCAGGCCAGGGCCCCTCAGCCCGAGCGCGAGACAAGCACCAATCCTGGTACCCATAGTTCTCCATGAACGGCCCCTGCTTCATATCAGGTGATGGACAGCAAGAGGCAGAAGGTTCCATTCTGGACACCAAAGAGTCCTGGCCTTCAGGGGATAAAGGTGGAGCCAACCCTGAGCGTGTGAGCAACTGGTCTGACTCATTTGTAGCCCAGAATAACGAAGGAGCTGCTGCCAATGGTGGACACAGTTCCAGCGGCACCGAGTATGCCTCCGTTGTTTCCGGAGTTGGAAGTTGTGTCAGCTCTGAAGTTGGCAGTGGTACCAAGGTAACTGATGGAGTCTATGTTTAGCTGTAAATTCACACATTTTCATGGTTATATTAACCAATGAGAATGTACCTTTCTTTAGAAAGTAAGTGAAGTGGGAAAGTTGATTAAAATTGATGATTTAAATCGAGGCTTTTCATTTGGTGATTTAAATCAGTGATTTAAATAGCCTTGCATTAAATTAACTCACCCTACTTTCCTTTAGAGGTTTTCAGGTGCATTAATAGCATGATTTAAGCACAAATAATGTAAAAACTGTCATTACTCCTGATCCCCTCCTTATTGGTTGTTTTGTGATGATGCTCAAGCTTAATCCAAATAGAGAAAGCTTCAAAACCTTGTTGAAGTTAGCCATGAATTCAACAATGAGGTTCAACCTGCATTCTGGCTCCTTCCTTCTGGGCTGCTGGAATTAAGAAGCTGTTTCAGAGAACAAATCTGCTTGTGTTGCACAGTGAAAAATAGATATTTAAATTTCAGTCTTTATCTCTGATACAACAGTACCCACATCAATCACCATATATCTTGTAAAGTCAACTACTCAGCTTGAACACAACAGGAGCAGCAGGAAATTGCACCAGGTATACAAAAATGTGTATTTGTGATGGAGAGCGGGAAGGAGCCATTTAGTTTACTACCATGTTATGTAACTATAAACTTGACTAGCAGTGCTGGCAAATCAAACATTCTCCTCTTGGTTCCTGGCCTGCCAGACTCTTCACACCTGACTCCTATTGTGGGAATATTTAAATGACAGAGAACTCCTGAACAGACCCATTCTCACATATATCACTTCTTTCAAGTCTTAAATGATTCTCTGGGTATGGCTACACTTGAGATTTGCAGCACTGGTGGAGGCTTTCCAGTGCTGCTATTAGTAACTGTCCACACCTGCAGGGCACATCCAGCGCTGCAACTCCCTGGCTGCAGCGCTGGCCGTACACCTGGGTCTGCTTGGGGAATAAGCATTGCAGCGCTGGTGCTGCAGCGCTGGTCGTTAAGTGTGGCCACATACCAGCGCTGTTATTGGCCTCCAGGGTATAAGGATATATCCCAGAATGCTTTTAACTAAATTACTCCCTTTGTTTTGTTATGCTGCCTCTCTTTGTTTTGTTGTGAACTCGGGGCTCCAGGAGCTGCTTATCTAAAAAACAAACACAGCTCCTTTTTGCCGTGATCAATCTGTAACTGATTGAACAATCAAATGAGATAAACCCACTACCTTGCTGTGAATGAGGCAGGCACGGGGAAGAGTATTTGCTTGACGAGAAAAACAGTGGGGGGGGGGAGGGAGGGAGAGAAAGGGAGTCTGTTGGAGCAGCTGCTTATCTGGTCTGCAGGCTGTTTGCAATTAAGAGTAAGGGGTCGGGAAAATTTTCTGATTTTGCAAGGCAGGGAGCTGATACACAGTGTCGGCTCCAAAAATCCACTCTCTCTCTCTCTCCCCCCCCCCCGCTCCCTGTGACACTCCACCCCACCCAGGGGCGGCTCTAGGCACCAGCGGGCCAAGCGCCCGCTTGGGGCGGCATCCTGGGGAGGGCGTCATTTGGCTCCGGTGGAGCTCCCGCCGGCATGCCTGCGGCAGGTCCACCAGAGCCCGGGACGAGCGGACCTGCCGCAGTCATGCCTGCGGCGGGTCCCGTCTTCCCGCGGCTCCGGTTGAGCTCCCGCAGGCATGACTGCGGCAGGTCCGCTCGTCCCGGGCTCCGGTGGACCTGCCGCAGGCATGCCGGCGGGAGCTCCACCGGAGCCAAATGCCGCCCTCCCCAGGATGCCGGAGCCACGGGAAGAGGGGACCCGCCGCGGGACTGGGGAAGGGCGGCGCAGCGCTCCGCGCTGCTTGGGGCAGCCTACTTTGTAGAGCCGCCCCTGACCCCACCCCCCTCTTTTGAAAAGCATGTTGCTGCCACTTGAACGCTGGGATAGCTGCCCATAATGCATCACTCCCAACAGCGCTGCAAATGCTGCAAATGTGGCCACACTGCAGCGCTGGTAGCTGTGAGTGTGGCCACACACCAGCGCTTGCCCTACACAGCTGTACGACCAGCGCTGTAACTCCCAGCGCTGCAACTCTCAAGTGTAGCCATACCCTCAGGCAACGTTCAGTAGAGCATAGAAGGGCTGGGCTGGCAGTTTAATAGCAATATGATGCATTGCCACATGGGGGAAATGTTGCCTCTGCCATCTGAAGTTTGGTACAAGTGACAATTCACACTTTGTACATTGCTTTAAGGCACATCCCTGAGCAAGAGGTGGTGTGCAGCTGTACTACCCCAGGGATTGTCTCTCAAGCTACTACAGTCCCTCCCAGCTTTCCGGATATGTGTGTCTCTGTCTGTCATCATCTTAGAAAATGCAGTGGCCTGCTCGCTCCCCCAGTACAGGCGGGGCAGAGTGCAATGATTTCACCTCCACACTTCCCCCTTTTGGGTGTGTGCTCCAGGGGCTGCATGAACACAGGGTCTAGGATTGTGATATGCCCTTGCGTGTGAAGGTGTGGAGGCTCCCTTCAGCAATCCCTGCCTTGGATGCTCACAAAATGGCAAATCCAATAGCTGTGCATAGGCAGACTTCTTAGCAATTCTCCCAGCAGCACAGCTTCCCTGCTACTAACAATGATGGAAGTGCTAATGTAGACCAAATGCTGGCATTTGTACCTCTGTATTATCTAGTCCTGCTTAAAGAATTGCTAAACTTTCTCAGTGCAGACAAGGCAAACTGGACCCTTGACATCACTCTGTGGCAACCCCAACTAATGATAGAAGAAAAGAGCACCACCATAAGCTCCTAACATACCACTGGTTAAACTATTGTATTTGCCCTTGGCAGAAACCCAGTAGACCACAGCATGAGTAGAGCCATTTAAAAATGAATAATGTCAAAAAATCAGAGCCAGAAATAGTGACAAGCTGATATGCGCTGTCTGAATTCTTCCAAGGCAACTCTGAATCCTCTTTTCCCTATAGTGTGTGAGTTAGAATGCAGTGGACACTACTTCACCTTACCACTCTTCAGGACTTACCCCTTTTTAGTCATCCAGTGAAGCTGCTCCCTTTTCAATGGAGATTACATTCTCTTTCAAATAGGGAGCAAAATAAGTAAATGCTCCTCCCTCTCTCAAAATACCATTCTATAGTTTGAATCCCAAGAGAGTAGCAGCTCTAGCAAGAAAGTGTTAACAGGAAAGGACTACAGAAGAAGCTGTACTACTTATTGTCAGAGTGCCCTTACCATGAAGAGATCAAATTCCTCTTCACGTCGCGCAATCATCTGATTCAGAGTCTCATCATCAGGAACTTCATCTTCTTCCTAGTGACAGAGAGAAAAAGATTTATGGACATGCAAAGCAGTGGCTGCTCTGACGCATCTGTTCTTACCAGGTCAGCGCTGCCGTGACCTTCCTTCTCCCCAAGGATGACACATGGGAAACACTCAAATTAAAACTAAAACTGAAAGCCTCTAGCTGATAGGCCACTCTGAGGAAACCGAGGCTTGACTTCATTAAAGACGCAAGTGGGACTTATTACCACCTTCATAAGTGTAGTATGAAGAAATGAGCAAACGTGCAACCAGGAAATTTTGGTTTGTGGTTTTCCTGGGTCACAGGCACAGCTTGTTTTTTCAGTTAATGTACATATTTCCCTTTTGCTAATGTACAATATTCTCTTCATGGACTCCCCAGAGATGTCACTTCTCTCCCATGCTCTCTTTGCTGCCTTATCAAGGCTGAAGGAGGAGAATCCTAACACAACAGTATTGCTAATCACAGAAAAAGGAACTGGCCAAGCTTTATTTCTTTAATCCAATGCCCCATCACAAGTTCTAACTTAAAGTTTTGCCTTCTGCTACTTGACAAAGAAGTTCCTTTATAGAAACATACAAACCCAAACACTGTTCACTGGTAAAATAAATCTAGAATCTAGTATTCCATTCAACACGTTCTACTTCTGTACAGTCACAACATCCACGTTCAGCATGATCAGGCTCTACAGTGCTCAGTTCTCTCTCTAAATGTATTTATTGTTGTGAAAGGTGTTGGTGTTCTAAGTCCACTTACTGGCTGACAAGTCTCCACATCAGAACTGGCAACCTTAATAGCAGTCTCAGAGGAGAGGCCACAGACTGAACAGGCTTGGAGCCCAAACTACCCTCTTACAGATGAAGATGGCTCCTCAGAGTCAAACTGGTAGAACATTCGCAGAACACTGTGAATGAAGCTTGCACTTCCCCTGCTATACCTGTTCTCCAAAGAAACGACGTCATTCTCAAGAGCTTTCAACATGGTAGCTTTCAAAAGTGGTATGTTTAAAGATAAAATAAAAAAGTATGTTTACACCTTATGCACTTTCATGACTGAGCTGGTAACAACTGCAGAGTTCCTTCAACAGGAAGCAGGTTCAGTTTCCTTCCCGGACCTTGGAAATGCCAGTATTTAATCCAATGGCATTGCTATCAAAAATTGCACATTTAGCAACAACCCTTCCAGTCACAGTTTCCATCTGCAACATCCAGAACAAGGACACTAGCATAGATAAACACACTTGTATTGAATGTTAGTTTTGCCTACAATGTCACAGATTGGAAAATGAAGCTATGAAATACTGTTTGATTCCGATCTGTGACCTTAAACAGCTTTAAGACACTTCCTGCAGCTCCCACTGGCTGGGAACGGCAAACTGCAGCCACTGGGAGCTGGGGGGGTGGGGGGGAGGGAAGGAAGGGCAGGGCGCGTGCCTGCAGATGATCAACATAGACAAAATGTCTTACGCTCCCCCAGCAGATTACCCTGATGGGCCGCATGCTGAAGGTTGACGACCCCTGTTCTAGGCACAAAATAGGAACCTAAAAGCACCACTGCCCATGGAAACTACCTCCATAAGCAAGGAAGTGTTAAGATGCAATAAATGCATCCCTTCTGCCATAATATATCCACATCCCTCAAATTTATCTTCTTTAAATCAGCAGTGATGTGAGCCCTACACTGTACTGAATAAGACCACAGAAGTGAAGGGCAATTAAAATACAAAATAGCTGTGGTGGTAAATTTAGGGATACCATTAATAGAAAATTACCACACACATGGATCACAGTGCTACTACTGCAACTGATAAAGGGTCCCACATATAGATGCTGTGTGCTTAGCTCTGGGAATATGAATTAGGTCACTCATATACATTAAGAAATTACTTGGTATTTGCATTTTATTAAGTCTTCAAATCCATATCTGCAAGACAAAATGGTTCTGGTGTTAACTATCATCTATATAAGTCTTTTTTTGGGAGGGGGGCAGTCTCAGCTGAAATAGGAAATAGATTGTCTTTTTTTAATTAAATGTTTCCAGGTAGTTACAATGGGAGATATGGTGACCAGTGCAGTGCATGTTGCCCAGTAGCTTCCATTCTCAGCTCAGTTTCAGTCACTCATAACTTTCCAAAACTTTCATCGTTTGGTCTGAAGTTCTCCATGCTTATTCTCTGCACAAAGGGAACTGTTAGTGCAAAGTCTGAGCAATTTGGGTGGCAGAGGAAGGGGGAGAGAAGAGAGGTTTGAGAGTTGGAAAAAGAAAAATCACAAAACAAAAAACCCAAACCATACACACAAACAAAGCCTTATGTTAAGATAACTATAAAGTTGCATAGTTAAGCACTCAAAAACTCAGGATCGACCAAAGACAAACCTTAACTCTGCTTCCATGTGTATATGTCACAATAGTTCTGAATTCTACAATGACATACTATTTCTCAAAGTTTTGTTTAATTTAATTGTAGTCCTCCCCCTCCCCTCTTCCCCCCCAATGTCTACAGATATACAGAACTACAAGATGGTTTAGGTAGATTCTGTGTATGACAGAAAGAGAATCCATGAAAGTGATTTATAAGAGAAGTATACAGTAAATGGTACTTAAACAACATATGCTACATTTTGGTGGAAGTTTTCCAAGGATAAGATTTTCAATGACTTATTGCTAGGAATTCCCAGACTACATCTCAGCTAGGCCCCAGTCTTGCCAACACTGTGTGTAATTTTATGCCTGGGAGGAGTGCCACTGAGTTTAATGTATTTCAGACCATGGAAGTTGTTGTATGAATATATGTAGTAAAATTTGAGAAACAGTGTGTGATCATATAATTCAAGTCTGTACTTATGTGAATATGCACAAGTGGCAGAATTTAAGCTGTGTACATAAACTTCAGCATTTCCTGACTTTTGAGTGTCTAATGATACAACCTTATGTTCGCTCAATATATTTTATGGTAGCATTTTGGGAATGGTCCTTTTGAAAATTTGATTAAATATAGTTAAGGTCAATATTTTAAAAATATTACACACTGACTGAGAAATGCAGGAAGTTTAACACTTGTTATGACGTAAGCCAATTCATTATGCCATGATATTGACTTTGGGGGGGTTTGAGATTTGTACTCATAAGGAAACATTCAGTACCAGACTAAAAAGAGAAAAAGTTAAAGTCGATGTCCTACCCAAATGTTATTTTCTAAATCAGTGGTTTTCAATCTTTTTTCATTTGTGGACCCCTAAAGAAATTTCAGCTGGAGGTGCAGACCCTTTGGAAATTCAACCTGTGGTCCACAGCCCCTACCATAGAAGTCTCAGACTGAAAACTGACTCGACAGAATTTAACTATATATGTTGTGCATGCCTGGCATAGTGTTTGACACAGCATGAGAAAGGGCACTACATTGGGGGCTTCTATGGTAATGACAACACTTCTGGGTTTTGACCTGTAGGTGGGGGTATTCAGATACTTTTGATTGATTAGAAAAATGGAATGTCTTTTCTGGAATCTAAAACTTTATTTTCATAAAAGTCACCTTTCACAGGCACCTTAGAGATAGTCTGCGGACCCCCAGGGATCCGCTGACCACAGGTTGAAAACCACTGTTCTAAGTACTTACACAACCACTACTGTTAAGTATTGGACTGTAGTTTGGGCTCTTATTAAAACATCCATTCCCTGTACATTTTCCAGATATTACAATAACAGTGTGGCAGGACGGCATCCACTGAGCATGCCTTCTCATAGCACAGCATAGCCCTGCAGGCATGGCAACCTCAGCCTCCTCTTGCTGTTCCCAAATTACTTGTTCACAGCCAAAAGCGTTTAAACTAGTATTTCCTTTCCTAGGGTCCGATTCACTGAGACTTTATAAATATACAGTTTCCTTTGACCCCTGGGGCCCAAACCCTCCTCCCTCATTAAAATATCCCTTCTGGGGCTGTACAGTGTTTCAAGCCAGCTTCCCCAGCCCACATTACTCAGGTTCCAGCTCTGCTTCATGGAGCCTCTCTTCTCTCTCCCCCAGAGTCAACTACCAGCTGGGTTTTTATCATGTCCAGGAGGTAGCTCCTTGATCACCACCTAACCACTATTCAACAGCTTGTCTGTTGCTCCCTTAAACACCTATTCCTTACAGGGGCCATGTCATGGAATAGGATGGATTAGTCCTGACCCTCTTATTCTTTAAAAGGGACAGACTATACTTTGTTACATCAGATTATCATTTTCCTTCTTAATTATGTTAATACAGGGAAAGACAATTTACTGTTCTGCCCCCCACTCCACCTTCCTTATTAATTGTGAATTCATCTGAACTATTCATTCAATTAAAACAAGTATTTTTTTTCATTATGATAACATACATATCTTCATTATGGACTCAGGTAACTACTTCTCATTCAGTTCTTTTTCTAAAGCTTGCTGACACATTTTACAGTGTGTATGCACGCTAACTGCATTTGTCTAAGATTTCTGTTTATGTGCCAGACTCTTATCCCTGAGGGACTGGGCAGCTGGTGTGTACCTCACTCTTTTAGTACTAATGCCTAACAGCTGCAGGTTCCCTGGTCAAAGTGATTATTAATAAAATCAGAACCAACCAGAACTTCTTTACAGAAAAGGAATAATAATTTAGAACAAAACAAAACAAAAAGAATATTTGGAGGTAAGTTTGCAAAAAAAGAGTCCATGAGGCAGATGCTCAGCTGGTATAAATTGTCATAGCTCTATTGAAGCTAACGAAGCTATGACAGTTTACACCAGCTGAGGATATGCCCCCATATGTATCAGATGTTTGGCTACAGTCACATTAAGTTTAAGTCTGTATGGACAACTGCTATAGCAGTTATCTAACTGAACGTGACTGTTTTCCAGCCTCCTTCCTCCTATGGTTGCGGCCTTTAAAAGTTTATCCTGCAAGACAAACTCATTCCATAAGCCAAATCGTAACATAATGATATTGTGCTGGGCCCAAACAATATTTTGTGAGATTACATCCACTACAAAAATAATTTCAACTGAAATTGCAATTCAATTTTTATCCCTCTGATTTTTATTCATAGGCAGCAAGAAAAAGCCTAAGAAAGGGGAAGGTTGGATAATCTTACAAAATTCACTTGAGGGAAGTCTTTGGCATGAGTGGTCAATGAACAATTCTGATAAAGATTTCAGGTTACCCAGTTATGTTCTAGAGATTATAGACAACTCAACAAAATACTCTAGAAACACATTTGCAATCTTCATATCTGTAACTACATCATCAATAAACTAGATTATTTAAAAAAATCCATCAAAACTATAACCTAGCCAAGCATAGTCTTGTGAATGAACTTCTTTACAATTTCATCTCTCTTTTGGCTTTAGATCAATTGGTTCAAACAGTAAATTACACACCAGTAAAGACTGAAACTGAATACAACCTCACAGCAAGACTGACTTTATTCATCTCACGATACTGTCTATAACACAACATAAGCAGAGCCCAAGAAGTTCTAGCCTCCGTGCTATCAGACCTGGTTTCCTACCACAGTACTTTACAAACCTCAATTTTACTATTAAGCTTACCCGCTTTTTGAGTAATATTATAAACAGTTGCAGGTACGTGTTAATAGTTGCTGTTACATGACATGCAAGAGGTTATCATAATGAGAAAATGTATGTATTGTGGGATGGTTAAAAAGCTAACGCGCACACACACACACACACAAAACTCGTACTGACTTTTGTCTCAAATTTCAGAATTAATAAGGACTTTAGAATTAGACTCTTTATGGACAGTAATCTGCACAGTGGTGGATTACTAGTTACTAGAATTTCTGTTAGTAAAAGGAAGTAAGTGTAGCAAACACAGATGATATATAGTATCTTCACACAATAACATATTAGGTAGATCATTTTTAAAATAAGATATTGTTGACGGTAATTTTCTAGTATTAATTAGTTATTTTAAAAAATGACTCAGAGATACTGCAAGCAACCCTAGAACAAAGATGTACACAACTGTGCTTAATGAATAAGAAGGCGATTTTTATGTAATTGGTTGCTCCAAGGGTCATCTGTCAAAGGAAGCATATCCAGGAACGCCAGCTATGCAGCCAAACCCAAACCCCTACTATAAGATTTCTATTGATTTCAATCTACTCTACTCATATTAGTTTTAGCGTCTTTGGTGGATGCTATTGACTGGGTGACTACTATATTGTTACTTCACTGTGAGTTAAACCAAACTATAATTGCACTGTTGAGTTAAAAAAGAAAACAAAGGATTATTAATCAAAACAACGTCATTGTGTGCAACGCCTTTCACATCTGTTATGTAATCAGTTTGTTGACAACCCCCACAAAACCACTCCCGCTTAATGACATACTAGCTTTTTCCAAGTGGTATATAATCAATGTACCATTGATAACAGTTTATTAAACAAAGTCTAATTATTCAAGAAGTAATTTCCCTGACCTTTGAGAAAACATGAGGCCTCCTGGAGAACCATACTTGCATGTTAATGAAAGTAAAGACTATAGGAGATGCTCTTTACTCAAGTACAACCCATACTCAGAAGCTAGTAAGAATATTTAAAGGGACAGTTTAGGCTTTCAGAGCTCTACAGTCTCTGACCATGTAGGAGGTTGTTATTGTTTTTTGGTGGTGAAGAAGTCACTGCAGAATGGAATTATTTCAAAAAGTGTCACGGATCTAGTATTTGTACAGAGTTCTGTTAGTGTGCGCAGTGGTTACTAACCTACTTATAGGGAAGGGCGGAATAAGGTTTCCTCCACTCTGTTGTCACAATTCAAAAGGGTATGGGGTGGGAGCAGAGGCAACTTTCTTCTAATTTATTATTACACTTCTATCAATTAAAAGTAAAGTTGTGGAAGCTTTTTGTGGCAACCCATTGGCCCTTGTGGAGGCAATATTGACAAGGAAATTTACAAAATGCTCTGGAATATGGAAGCTTCAATATGACAAAGTATCACACTCTAGCGTCCTGAAGAAAGGAGGAGAGCTATTCTGCTGGCTCACCCTGGGAACACATGAAGGTAGGGTTTGTTACTTCTGTTCAGGAACACAGAAAACAGAAGCAGCTATGGGCAGAGGCAGGGTCCTGTATTCATGAACATGAAAAGCTGTTGGTTCTCAGCACTTTTGAAAATTAGGCTATTTAGGCACTTAACTATGGACACCTTAGACACCTACATTTGAAAAGCGTAGCCTATAGTTATAGGATGTCTACTTCTCTATCTTCATGAAGGAGGGGAAGGAATGTAAGTTACAATCTAATTCTGAACTGAAGTGCTCTGATTAGCATTATAGGTACCCATGTGATAATTTGACCATCCAAATGCAGCACTTGGAAGCCAAATTCGCAAACTGGGCCTGGTTTCTTTGAATATGCCTCATATTCTTACATTCTAGCCAATTTACTTTTAAAACACCCTCTCCCCTCTTTTGAGTACTTAAACAAAATTCCAAGTACAGTACCTCATTTTCTTCCTCATGTTCCAATATAGCCTGTAGAAAAGCCCTCCGTTCATGGCTTGAAGATTTTTGATCGAACATGCCGGCCTGAATAACTTTCTGATCCACATTCAGTTTATACTTGGCAGCAGCAAGTATCTTCTCCTCCACACTGTTAACAGTGCACAGCCTCAGAACTCGAACCTCATTCTGCTGACCTATTCGGTGAGCTCTGTCTTGTGCCTGCAAATCCTGTTTGAGAAAAATACACTGCGTTATATACAATGCGTCTGTCTGCTATGCAAACGAGCTGTCTTGTCAGAGGAAACTACTATCTTTAAAAATGTCTATGAGAATAAAATACATTAGTAGAAATGGGTCTGAACCAAAATCCTGAACTGAACAACGCTCTACCTGCCCCAAATTATGGGTGCAAAAATGAGTGCAGAAGGGTGAGAGAGTGAAATCCAGGCAGGAATGTTCTATCTTAGAGAGAGAATATTGCTGAGACAATAATATGGGCACTAGTAGACAAACACAGTGATGACCAAAGTAGTGTGGTGGCTTAGGCCACCAGTCTTTTGCTTTTGGAAATGTGGGTTCAAATTGTCTAAATTTGGACTCAAGTGACATGAATTTCATGGTCTCAGATTAGAGATGCTGACAAATGTCTACTAAAAACTAAAGCAGCCTTTTGATTGGCAGCTCTATTCACTAGTCCCAGTCCCCGAGAGAAAACAGCAGGTCAAGGCTTGAGGTTAATTTTATTTATTTAGAACTCTATTAAGATACTGCAATCCTATCAGCTTTCCAGAAGTCATAATCTTACTACAGCGGAGTCAGATACAAACAGTACTAATGGAGGGCAGTTAATCTAAAAGTGCAAGCATTGTACTATCACAGTGTAGTGGTTTTTTACATGAGCTAGGCCTCTTAAAATAAAGATTAAAAGTTTTTTTTAAAACCAGCCTGTTTCAATCCAGATGTTTGGGATTGCAAGCACAAAGCCCTGCCTAGGCATTTTTTGCTCTGGGCACTTTACAATTAATAGAATGTTTTGAATTAAAGGCATATTTGCAGCCAGCAGCAGATAAAAGTGAACATAAAGTCACAGTATGAACACATTCATGCAATTCATTTACAGACAGAGGATGTTAAAAAGAGGACAGTGGAAGCTTCCATTCCTACAAGTGCTATGCCTGGCTCTAACAAATATTATTAGTATCTTCCTTTTAGCACATGCCTCATTAAAGTTAACATATTGCTTCTATCCCCAAGAGAAAAACAGAAATTGAATGCTACTTCACAATTTAGCAGTTTGTTTGGCACTCCAGCAAAATAATATTTACCGTTTGCACATATTGCTACCTGGTTGCTGCACATACAGTGATCTGTACTATAAATGTCACACAAATAACTCAATGGAAATGTGAAACCAGAATACAGTACATTTTGCGTTGCTTTCAGAAACCCCAAACCAGGGGTCTCAAAGTCCCAGCCCGCGGGCCATGTGCAGCTCGAGAACCACCCCAGTGCGGTCCACGGAGGAGAGACACATGCAGTAGGGCGACCAGATGTCCCGATTTTATAGGGACAGTCCTGATATTTGGGGATTTGTCTTATATAAGCACCTATTACCCCTAACCCCTGCCCTGATTTTTCACACTTGCTGTCTGGTCACCCTACCATGCAGACATGCTGCCGGCAGTGTCTGCTGCAGGCACCGCCCCCCGCAGCTCCCACTAGTTGGGGGAGAGGGACAGAGACACTAGTCGCCGGGCAGAGTCTGCCAAGGAGGCAGCATCACTTTTTTCCACAATGAATACAAACAGGTCAAAACACCGAACACAACTATTTGATGTACACCTGGCTGCAATTCTGAAGGTTTCAACTGCTCAGTCACTGAGGCCAAACATCAACAAACTGACAGAACGGAAGTGTTGCCAGGTGTCTGGCAAACATTAAAAACTCTCTGGCAGGCAAAGAATTGTATGAAGTTGTATGACAGTTTTATTATTTATAAGAAATTCAAAATAAAAAATACAATATAAACGTTTTCTTTTCTGAACACCATCTTCAGTGACATTACTGGCCCGCTGGGAGGATTTGAGGACTGGCACTGGCCCTAAGGTAAACTGAGTTTGAGACCCCTTCTCCAAACCAACACACACAAGCTGTGAATTGTTCCAAGTTCCTATTCAGGATCTTGAGGTCTCTGATCATCCTGATCTTTGTGCATTTGTGACAGTGTTGTTTTAAAGTTTTAAATAAACAAAATCTTTTCAGCCTCTCTCAAGGAATCCCTCCACTTAGTTCTGCATGGGGCACTTGACTAGCTACATGTTATGAAAGTATATAGGCTTGCGATTCCATTCATATACAAGCTCTACTTTAAAAAAATGTGTCACTAAGAGACAAGCACAGAACACACTTGCTTCTACTTGCTTTTTTGGCTAGCACGAGGTATTAGTTTGAACATCCTCTATCTGTACTCACTACTACCCATCTCTAGTTACTATGGCCACCTGTGACAGGGTGTATAAACCCCACCCTGATGAGGAAGGTGCCAGATAGGCCCTGCACACAGGCCCAGTCCCACCGCTCTGGCCCCATCAATCGTGTATGGTAGGGAGGCGGACTTTAAAAAGGAGGAAACTGCAGTCAACTGGGGAGAGAGATCAGCCTGAGCAGGAGACTGCTGGAGCTACTCCTGGAGCCATGGGAAAACTCCCATCCAGGAGGAGATCTCCACCCCGACCCTACGGGGAGTGAGGTGAGCTCCCAGGGAAAGCCTGACAGAGTGAGCCTGATTCAGCAGCCCAGCCAGAATGACTTCTCAAAAACTGCTATGCAGATAGCCTCTGAAGTAAGAAGGTACTGCTGGCCTTTTTTCCCCTTTGAGGGGCTCTGGGAAGAAGTTATTCTCCGGTGTGCTGGACATTTAACTTTCCTTTTGATCCCCTATGAGAAGGGACTTAAGAAGGTCCACAAAGGGAAGGGTCTCCCTTGCAAGAAATAAGGAACTGGGGCCTGTGTATAAGCCACCCGGAGTAAATAACTGGGCATGACCAGAGTCTCCCGCCATCTGGGAGGAAAACATAAGAGGACTCTTTCACACCACCCTTATTATGAAACTGCAAAATTGCTGTGGAAGTATTGCAATTAGCCTCTTGAGAGAGAGAATGCCTTGTACTATTCTACTGCCACACTTCTAGTTGTTTAAAAGACCAGGATTCATATGCTCCAAAGGGAACAATTTACTAGCTCCCTGAGTAAGAGGATGAGGATAGCTACACTGTGGGAGTAGGAGACAGAATCCACAGAGCTCTGGCATGGGGGGAGGAGTGGGCTTCATGGCAGATGGAAAAAACCATATCACTTTACTGCTTTAAAACAAATCATTATTTACAAGAAGTTGTTTGGTGACTGATTCTTTACCAAAGTGGCACTTGGAGGTACAGAGCCAATTTGTTTCACTATAAAATTTCCCAAATTAAATCAGGAAGCCCCCAAAGCATTTCCAATTCTCTTTGTACACTGCATCATTGATAAGTAAATAAAAATAACCTGGTGAGGATTCCAATCACTGTCAAAGATAATGACAGTGTCAGCAGCCTGAAGATTCAGGCCCAGGCCTCCCGCTCTTGTGCTCAACAAGAAGATAAAGTACTGTGACCCAGGCTCATTGAACTTCTTCAGCAGAGCAGCCCGATCCTCTGATTTTGTTGTACCTGAAAAGATATGCAAAGAAATCCCATGACACAGGTTTTGTTCAGAAGTAAGCTGCAAAAGACACAAGTTGATGAGGAATCATGTGGGAGGCAAACCACTTCACTTGTCCTCAGCCAGCCTACCTGCACTTCACATCGTGTAGACTCATTACTGCGCACGTGCGCTTTGGCCAACTGTGTAAGTGCTAGGCTGCTGGACAAAGGTTTCCACAAATGAACAGTGAATTTAACTATACTATACATTTCAAAAGGAAGCTTCAACCAATCACCCAGTGTTTCATGGCTATGATAAACATAAATATACATATGTAAAATCATATATGTTTAGCTGTCCTCCCTCCACCACACTCTTTATACATTGCTTGAAACCAAAGATTGAGGAGGAGATTTTTATTTAGTTATCCAATACACACATATTAAGAGGAGAAAATCTGTCCCTCGTAAAGTCACAAACTGTTGACCAAAAATATTTGTCATTAAGAAACACAGCGTGGACGTGAAGAAGGTGATACAGGAAGAGCAGGGGAAGGAGAGAAAGATGATATTTACTTTTGAACCATATTTCAGCCTGCAATAATTTTTTGCCATGAAACTGAAAATGAAGGAAAACTGGAGTGTATAACAACATTGTAATCTTAAACCCAATGAGTATTAAACACAGCTTATTAAACAACATGAATAACAGAGACAAGGTGAGTGTGGGAATATCTTTTATTGCACCAACTTCTGGTGGTGAAAGAAACACACTTTTGAGCACGCAGAGCTCTTCTTCAGGTTTGGGAAAAGGTACTTAAACACATAGCTAAACACAAGGTGGAACAGATTGTTTAACTTTAGTTAAAACATATTCTATGGGACAATTAACACCTCTACAGTCATAGGACCGAAAAAAAGGGTTTTAGTATGTTACAGATTCTTGTAATAAGCCATATATCTAGTGTCTTTATTAAGACCATGACTTTCAGTGTCTAGCAAAGTTATGAACTAAAGCTCCCAGGCTTGTCTTTTGGAAGTGTTGTGAGCTTTCCTTTGAAGATGAGGACTGAGAGGTCAGCTGTAGAGAAAGTTTTGGGGAAGCATCTGCCAATGGATGATTGTGTGTTTTATCATTTTTTTGTGAGAGTTCATTTGAGAGCGTAGTGATTGTCTGGTTTCACGCACACAGCTGTTATGGGGGAATTTATTGCGCTGGCTGAGGTACACCATGCGTTGTGATAAGGTTGTATAGGAACCAGGGATCTTGAAAGGTGTGTTTTGGTGGGAACTGATCATCATAGCAGTGGAGATATGTTTCTATGTCCTGCATCTGTTGTTCTGGCAGGGTCTGTTGCCGTTTTAAGTTGGTGAGTCCTGGTCTGGGGAGCTTGCTTCTGATGATAAGCTTGGTAAAGTTGGGGGGATTGTTTGAAGGACAGAAGAGGGAGTTTAGGAAAGATTTCTTTCAGGATGTGGTCCCCACCAGGTATGAGTTGTAACTGTTTAATGATACCCTAGATGGGTGTGGGGTGGTAGGTGACAACTAGGGGTGTACGGCCTGAGAAGGTTATATTTCTGTATTGAAGCAGGTTCTTTTGGGCTATTTGGATGACTCATTCCATTGTACGATCTACTTCTCTGGTGGAGTGTCCTTGTTTGGGAAAGTGTATTAAGGTGTGTATCCCAGACTTCCTCCTCAGAGCATATTCTGTGATGTGCGTGCTTGGTTGTAGATAACAGATTTTTTGGTGTGTTTCAGGTGGTTACTGGATCTTGTGATGGCAAATGTGGTGATCCATGGGATACCTGTATATAACTGTCTGTAGGATTCCATTGTTGCAGCTGATTGTAGTGTCCAAAAAGCTGGTGCTGGTGCAGGAGTGTTCTAGAGAGAGTTTGATGGATGGGTGGTGGATGTTGAAGTTGTAGTGGAAATCTGAATTAGTTTCAGTTGTCTGTCCAGAGGATGAAAATATCATCAATGTGTGTCAGGTATATCATATGTTTCGTGGTGCATTTGTCCAGAAATTCCTCCTCAAGGTGGTGCATTAAGAGGTTGGTATACTGGGGAGCCATCCTAGTCCCATAGCTGTTCCCATGGACAAAGTGTTTGTTGAATGTAAAATTGTTATGCATGAGGATGAAATGGATGAGTTTACCAATGTGAGCCTGGCCCTGAGGGAAGAGCATACCCTGCAAAGAGAAGGGTGAAGAAAAAAAGCCTATGGGAGGTGAGTAGGAAGCATCCCAGAGAGAGTAGCAAGGTTGGGGATTGAGCAGACCTTGGCTGTGTGTTGCATGGTCGTTGGGCTGGAACCTGGAGTGGTGGATGGACTCAGGTTCCTCTATCAGCAACTGACAGAATGGCAGTGCCTGGACAATGGATCCGTGAGACTATATCCAGAAGAGAAAAACCCATAGTGAACTGGCTGGAGGACCAAGATATAGGGAGGAAGTTGCTGCTCCTGGAGTGAGATAGTGCCCACAGAGCAAGGGAGAGGACAACGTGGGAGAGACCACAACGGGAGGCCTTGGACCTGAAAGAGAGCTATTCCCCAGAGCAGCCAGAAGGAAGTGCCACCTGTGGTGAGTGAGTACTCCGTGACACTGTAATTGTGGGGGATGCTGGTGTATAGGGAGATGATATCCACAGTGGCCAGGAAGGTGTTTTCAGGGAGGCTATTCATGTTGCCAGGTTTCTGGAGGAAGCTGGTTGTGTCCTGGAGGAAGCTGGCCCGGTGTGTGGTGAGTGTTTTGAGAAGGCTTTCTATGAGATATTCCTTCAGTAAGAATGTCATGGCCAGATATAGGGTAAGGCTACAATTTAGTTATGGGTATTTTTAGTAAAAGTAATGGACCGGTCACGGGCAATACACAAAATTTCACAGGCCATGACTGGTCTATGACTTTTACTATAAATACCTGACTAAATTTTAAGGGGGTCGCTGCTGGGGGTGGGGTGCGGTAGGGTGGGTGGGCATCTGGAGGGGCCGCTGCTGGGGGGAGGCATCCTGGGCGGCTGCTGCTGGGTGGCTGGGGGGAGGCATCCTGGGCGGCTGCTGCTGGGAGCAATGTGGGGCAGCCGCGGCACCAGCTGCTGGCAGTGGTTGCACCAGCCACTTGGGCACTGCTGCCCCGGGCCACCTGGGTATCATCAGCTGCAGCTGCACTGACCACCCCAGGACCACTGCTCAGGCAGTCCCCAGAGCCAGCCGCACCGTCCGCTGCTTGGGCGGCTCTGAGGTCAGTCACACTGGACCCCGCAGAAATCACAGAGGTTGTGCAAAGTCACAGAATCCGTGACTTCCGCAACCTCCATGACAAACATGGAGCCCTAGTAATGGGTCTGCCAGGGTTCCCTTATTTGGGAACGTGAAGATCCTTGGGGGGGGGGGGGGCGGTTCTGGGGGATGAGGTTATACAGTGTTTCTTGGAGTTGTCTGAGGAAGGACTTGATGATATCCTGGGTGAATTGTGGTGTGGAGTCTTCTTTAAGCAATGTCATCTTGTATGTGCTGGAGAGACTGTAATGGATGTGATGTTCTCTAAGGATTACAGACATTCCGCCACACACCCCCATCTATCCCCCCACGCACGATGAAAATCAAGGTCATGATCAAGTGTGTGGTTCCATCCACTGTGGGTGTCCGGCCAGATGACTCTTTTTTCTTATGACTGCTGGTGGGGATGCTGTAGCTATGGGTGGTGCCTATCACAAAATGCTGTATACCTCATCCAATGTACTAAATGCCCCAATAATAACTATGTGGGTGAAAGCAAACAATCACTACGCTTTCAAATGTGCTCACGCAGAAAAATGATAAAAGACAAAAACACCCCTTCACCCACGGGTGAACACTATTCCCAACACGATCACTCCATATCTGACCTCCGAGTCCTTGTCCTCAGAGGAAACCTGCACAATACCTTCAAAAGATGAGTGTGGGAGCTTACATTCATAACTTTGCTAGACACTAAAAGTCATGGTCTTAATAAAGACACTGGATTTATGGTTTATTACAACAGTCTGTAACCCACTAACCCCTCTCTTTTGTCCTATGACTGCAGGGGTGTTAACGGGCCATTTCACCTTGAAAGGTCCCTTAAAATGTGTGCGCTAAACCTTCTGTTCCACCTTGTATTTAGCTGTGACACTGTAAGCACCGTTCCCAGAGCTAAAGAAGAGTTCTGTGTAGCTCTAAAGCTTGTCTCTTTCACCAACAGAAGTTGGTGTAATAAAAGATGTTTCCTCTCCCACCCTGTCTATCTAATATGCTGTCTACCACACTGAAAAATGACAGGAATAAGTGGTACTTACACATGTATGTATTTTCAGCAACATTCTAGCATAAGGAAGGATTAATTCTAAAGTAAGTAGTATACAGTGATGTAAAATGTCACAGCTAAGTCTGCTGTCTTGGATGGCCACAGTATTTTGTTGGGTTTTATTATGTCAAAGGTAAAACTGAAGTCAATTGTATAGAGAAAGGATAGTCCTGTAGTTAAAGCACAGAACTGAGTATCGTTCCCAGCTTTGCCCCAGATTTCCTGAGATGCTTTCGGCAAGTCAACTTTTGTGCCTAAATTTCCCTATATGTACAACATACCCTTACCCTGCAGGGTATCTTGAGGCTATGTTCATTAATGTATCATTAGATGGAAAGTACTAAAGAAGTGCTTGGTATTAATAATACTTAACCCACCTGAGGGATGAAAAGCTTTGAATCAACTTAAAATTTGATAATGTGAGTACCCAAAAGTAACTTGAGCATTGTTGGCATTGTTCGTTATATTTCCCTATAATTGCTATCTTTTATTTGACTGAACACACTGTTCCATTAAATATTAGAGACACAAAATGGGTGAGGTAATCATTTGTTGGAATGGTGAGAAGAACAAAAGATACTACACATCACTCATCCACTCTCTAAATCCTGGGCCAAACATGGCTGCAACACTGCATTAAATATTGTCACATTTGACACTGGAAGCAAGCAAGAGCCAACATTCAACTTGTTAGTAATAGACAGAGGTTGTTACTGCTGCAGAAGGTTGAAGATCACTCTAAACATCCTGAATATTGTCATATGCTGTTGGACAAAGAAATCATCTTTCAAATTCTAAATAATCTAAGTTGATTATTATGCATTTCATCCCCTGAGCGGGATAAAACAGGCAATTTTTAGTTTTATGCTCTTTTAATACTACTACATTACATTTCTGTAACAGCTTTCATTCAAGGATCATAAAACACTCACAGACATTAACTAATTATCCTTCCCAACTCTCCTGTAAGTTAAAGTTATCTAGGTATCACTTTACCTGTCACAAAAATACAGCATCCCAGTGAATAAACAGGAATGGGAATTTAAGTAGATAGAAAGTAATTACTTCAATTGGAATTTGGCCAGAACAGTGTAGTTAACACCCCTACTCATAAGAAAATTGCCACAGGGACTTCACTTCTGACAAATGGTGCAAACCTTCATTTTACATCTTATCTGAAAAACAGTGAATTAGACCAGACCTGATGGATCACTAGATCAACTGCATCCTGGTAATGGCCTCAAATATGTTCCAAGTGTAGTATTTTGAGTGTCTACAGACTAAGTATTTTAATATTTTACTACTAGGTTTGTGAGCAGAGGCACTACCCGAGACTGAAGCCCTTTAGCTTACAGGCCAAATAGATAAAACAAAAGAATGGAAGGAGAAAAAGAAGCACAGAGTGGTGAAATGATTTGCCCAAAGTCACACAGCAAGATGGCAGCAGAGCCAGGTAGAGAACCCAAATCTCCTGAATCCCAGTCCAGTGCCCTATCCCTTGAATCACACCACCTCCCAGTTTATTGTCTGTGCTTTGTTTCCTCTCTCAGCTTACCGTCAAGGCGAAGGTAAAGGAAATTTCGAAAAGCAAAATAGTCCTCCATAATGGTCATGAGGGATGTCATTTGACAGAAGAGAAGCACACGGTGATTAGTGGCTCGCAACTTTGGTAGAATACGATCAAGTAGTTCAAACTTCCCTGAGGCCCGATAAAGCTCGGCTCTGTTTAAGAGAAAAATAAAACAACACAATAAAAACCTTTGCAAGCCTACTTCTAAAACTGTTTTTCTAATAATGCTGGCAGGTGCTGAGTTGGAGAGATTCCTTTATTCTGCCAAAGCAGAATTAACAGTACTTTTCTCTCTCTAAAATTGTTATTGAAGGATCCCAATATATGTTTTCTAGCATTAGTTTTAAAATAAAAGAAGGGGGAGAATTATGTGAATTTTTGGAAAAAAAGAAGTTTCCCTTTTTTAAAAATTCAAAGCTCATTAAAATTTCACCCAGATCCAGTATCGGCCTTTATATAAATCCAGTGCTCTGACTAATTTTTCTTCAAGCAAGAGACATTTCTAGAGTAGGTAATATAGTTTCAGAGGTAAATAAGTGCTTGCAGGATCTGCTTTCAGTCATTGACAAGCCTACAGCCATAGGTCAAATTCACAGGCAATGTGTAATGTCTCCCTTAGTCATCCTAATAGCAACATACCAATGTGTAATCAAGCATAAGTCCAAACTGGTGTAATTTACACTTGGAGGAGCTGGAAAAGGGCTGAGGAAGGTGTAAGTTAAAAAAGGGGGCAGACTCCTTTAACCTGAACATCCTTTCATTACTAGACTCCTTTTGTCAAGCCCCTCAGCAAGTGAGTTGCAAGTCAGATTCAGCAGGCTGAATCCAGAGTTTGTATAAGAAGGGTTTAAGCTACATCAGTAAGAGGGTGAGAGTCTAAGTAGGGAACCTAACTCTCTCTGTGTGTTCCATCCTATGCATCCGATGAAGTGGGCTGTAGCCCACGAAAGCTTATGCTGAAATAAATTTGTTAGTCTCTAAGGTGCCACAAGTACTCCTGTTCTTTTTTTAGCCAAATGATAGACAAAAATGATACACAACTCCCCTCTAAATGTGCCATATAGCTTTAAAATAAAATTTGCCATTAGGATCTGCATCTTTATTAAGACCGCAATGCAGACCACAAGTAACCAGGTCTTTTGAGGCCTGCATATTGGCCTGTTGCACAGCTCCTATCTATTTAGGAGGCAGATGAAACCACTGTGCAAGACAGGAAAAGCCAAATGTCACTCAATGTATAAGCAGGAATTACACATACTTTTTGGGACAGGGAGGGAGTCAAGTGGAAAATGTAAATAAGCTCTCCAACCCTTAGGCAGTACTAGACCATGATCTGGGTCTGTTTCTCTACTGGGGATAGGCCAGCCATAAACATTAGTATCCTCCTTGTATTAGGATAAAGAACAGTTACTTATCCTAGCCCACTGTGGTTCTTCAACTATTTGGTATGGATCCTACCGTAGGAGCCCACGCACCTCATGCATGCAAAACTGGAGGTTTTTTGAATAGCAGTGTCTGAGAGCCACACATGCACCCTGTACTGACTCATGATTCCATACGAGGGCATAAAGATGCCATCCTCCCTCAGTTCTTTGGCAATCCAAAGTCCCTATTGTTGAAAACTGAAAAGCAGGGATTGGGGGTTGGTCATGGGATCCACACTGACTACATCTCGAAGAACCAGCTATGGTAGGGTAAGGTAAGTAAACATTCATTCTTCAAGTATGTTTCAGTGTGGATCCCATTGTAGCCAACTGGAAAGCAGTATCTCCTCAGGAAAGTGGGCCCCAGGTATATCAGCTGAACAATGACTAAAATATTGCTTTCCCAAATTTGGCATCAAGTGCAGTCTTGAAACCTGGCTGTGTGTCAAGTGTTTAAAAGTTAGGGGGTTGCTCCATGTAGCTGCCTTGCAGATCTCAAGAAACAGATGGAAGATGCTGCTTCTTGCCCTGATGGTGTGCACCTTGATGTGTGGAGGGAAAGGTTCACAAGCCAGTTGATAGCAGGTGGAAATATGTGTGATTCATTTTCTGCAACAAGATCACTTAGCCTTTTGATGCACCAGATATGGCCACAGAGAAGTGGGGAGACAGCCTGAAAGACTTGGCCCCATTGCGGTAACAGAGAAATGCTCTGGAGATGTCCAAACTATGCGTTGTTCAGTGCTGTTTTGGCAAAGTAATCAATTTATTTACGTGGCACTTCCAAGACCACCTTAGGGATGAACTTGGAGTGTGATTTCAGCACCACCTTATCCCAATTAAAGGGCTTCTCATAGACTAAGGCCAGAAGGGACTATCACGATCATCTAGTCTGACCTCCTGAACATCACAGGCCACAGATCCTCTCCCACCCACTCTTCTTATAGACCCATAACCTCTGGCAGAGATACCGAAGTCCTCAAATCTTGATTTAAAGACTTTAGTTTACAGAGAAGCCACCATTTACTCTAGTTCACAGCTGTCAGCCCTCCAAAGGCAACTCCTCAATCATGGCCCGCACCTCTCTCATGATGCCCGACTCATGGAATCACAATGTTCAGCACATGATCATCAGAATGGCCAGTGTCCAACATTTTCATCATCACTTGCAAAGACATCTTGACACTAACTGACCTTCCTTAATTATGTCCAAGCGTCTCTCTGCTGTCACGAGGGAGCTTTGTGAGGAGGAATGTTAGCCAAATATGACTTCTAACATGGGACAATGTAACATGATATGGCAGTTAGCATGTAGCCATAGCAAAGCTGAGGAGTACAACAACCTCCCAAACATCCTCCCAAACAGATCATTCAGCTGCAGTCCTATCCCCTCCATGAGGCTAGGGTCAAGGCTGAGGACTGCATCGCTGGTACCAGTGGTATTTGCTGCATCACAAGCTGCTCCTTCCCCGAGCCCTCAACACTGGGCAAGGATTGGTGGACTCCTCCCCAAAGGCTTTAATGTTTGCTCTTATGAGAGGATACTGAACTCCTTCTCAAGCTTCTGCTTAAAGCAGCCCCCTCTGTGACTGAATTCAACACCAGAGGTGTCCGTTCTGGCTTCAACATTAATGTTGGGATCAACTTTGATGTTGAAACATTCCTCGATGCCCTCTTCTCTGTGCTAGTAGGAGACACTGCCTAGCAGGTCGATGGCACACTCGATGATCCTAGCTTCTCCACTAGTAGGGTTCTGGAACTCATTTCCTAAGGGTCTGAGGAGACATGCATGGATTGTTGCAGAAGATGGGGTTTCAAACTCGCATCTCGTGATTTCTGTGTAAGCATCTGCTCAGCATATGCAATTCCCTCAGGCAGAAGAGATATCTACTATGTCCATCCCTCAGGAGTATTAGGCACTGCAGCATGGACAGGTTTTGAAGCTTGCAGGTTTTAAATCGGTCATAATGAGGAGCTCGGTACAGGGGGGTATGAACAGTAGCGTTCAGTCCAGATAGGTTGGATCAGTTCACGGCAGTTGAACATAGTAGATTAGAAGTGGTTCTGAAGGCTTTGGAAGATACCGAAGAAGTTTAGCCTGAGCTAAGAACTAGTGGGTTGCACATTTGCCAGGCCCTCTCTTGCTGCCACGGATGGTAAGAAAATTGAGGGAGGGTTATGGCTGCCCACTGTTCATGCCCTCACACAGAAGCACAAGGAGAGACAGTGTACGTGGATTCTGCTATCTCACTTTCATGAGGCATATACACAACCAGAGTAGATTCACACTGACACATACTCAAAGAAGAATGTTTGTAAACAGATACAGCAAGGAGTAGAAATCCTTTCCACCTTACTCAATCCTTGGGATTTTTGTGGAGGAAGAGATCCTACTCCCAATCACTTGTCTTAAGTCAATGGAAATCATACACACTCATTGCCATGAGGAGCTCCTCTTAATCATTTGTCAGGCTAAACTGCATCAAGTACCCAGCCACTGGAGTTATCTGCAAAACACAAGGCTCCTTTAAAGTCAGCCAAGGAAAAACCTGCTCCTTATTTAGATGTTGGAGTAGACATTGAGCCTGCCCTGACAGTCAAAAAAGCCAGATTGGAGCCTGGGAAGTCTCTAGTTACTACATGAGTACAAAAGCAGCTTTAAATTGCTGCTTCCAAGAAGGAAGCATCCTTTGGAATAAGCAGCAGCCTCTGAGACTGCATAACTCCAGATGACATGAGGAACCATTTAGAGTACAGAGAAAGTTTTTAATTGACCAGGGTCTATAAGGTACATTACTTCTAACTGTAAGATTGAATTTGTTTTGCAAACTGCTTAGTTTTGATAATGCAACTATTGAAAATAACATAAAACATCCTGCACAATGGTTTCATTACAAATATACAATGAAGAGAAAAAAAAAGATTTACCCATTGATAACACCACTTGAATAGCCCAAGTGTTCAGCAAAGGACTCCTGCAAATAATATAAATGGATTATTAGACACTGAGATTATACAGTAATCCGAGAACAGTTATCTTTATATTGAGCGCTATAATTATGTGTTGAATGCTAGGGTTCAAGCCTCATTACCACTCATACACCTTGGAGTCTGCCTTATGGTACAAGGGCGCTGTTTTTCCCACTGTTTCTTAAAATGCATGGCTTGTAGGAATGATTTCCCTCAGTGGGCACTTTACCAGATTACAACTATAGTAGAACTTAATTTGCACTAATTACTGGGAGACCCATTTGCAAATTACTGAATTTCGTGAATTAGCAAGTGAACAAACAAAAAACCACAATGATAATGTATCACAAGATGTACTTTGTTCATTTACTTTGTGAATTGCCTAGCCATAGTGGTAACCAAATAAGTATATTCCCCAAACTTGCCACTTCCAGAAAAGTGACAGTGGCAGGGGCTTCTCCTACCACATATATCTCAAAATTAAGAGAGAAGAGTGTATTTATTCAGTAGTAAGCACCAAGTTTCAGAAAGTTTCAGAACCCCTCCTCCTTTAGTAAATTGCAAAGAATAGATAAAAATTAAGACTTGAATATGGCCTTGGTTAGACTTTCATACATGTGTAAGTCTCTAACCCTGGTTTTCTATATCATTAGCGATCCATACAGAAAAGACTAAGCAAACTGAACATGACAGCCTTACCTCAATATGCTGAAACATATATGGGTGATTGCATATCTTTCTCAATTGCATGATAGTGTTCATAAGAGTTTTCGCCCCACCTTTTCCCTAAGGGAGGAAAAAATACAAGTCAAATGGCAAAACTGAATTGCTGGTAACTGAAGATTTTTAAAAATCTGAATTTTTAGGGAGGCATTCTATATTTCTACACCAAAGTTGAAGGCCATCTCATGCAATGAAATCTCAGAGTTGCACAGGAAACTCCCTGAAGAAGCTATGTAGTAAAATGAAGTTGGTTGTCCCCTCAAGTCCATGTGCAACCTCCATTGTCAGAGGTGGTGTGGTCTAAGAGAAAAACGTATGGAAGATCTGAAAGAAATCAATGGAAGTATACTGGGGCCTGGGGTTTGTATCTCATTACAGTGGTCGTGTTGGGAAGCAATGTCAGTCTGCCATCTAGATTTACGGGGCATATAGATTATGTGATGTCTAAACCCTACATATAGGGCATGATTCTGTTCAGCTACTTTTCACTTCTACAGTGCCTTCCTTTGGCAGTTACCTGAATCTATCTGCTTCTCTGTCAACCACAAGAACAACACACGGTTCTAAGCAGCTAAAATGCTCTAGAGGTAGCTAATAAGGGATGATGAGTCTTAGGTGGGGAAGGGAAACTAGTACTGGAAGTTGGAGTGGGGAGATTAGCACTGACTGAACAAGGACCCTGGGAACGAGATGGGAAGCAGGAGGAATTAGAGAGTCCAGAGGAGTGAGAATAGGACTTTTGGTGTGCTTTTCAACACTTTTAATAAATAACCTGATGCAGCCAATGTGCCACAATCCCAGTTATTTTACACAGGATTCCATATTACGTTTCAGCCTCTTAGGGAGGTTTTGTAACACTGCGTTCAGAAATGCATCTTTACAATTGTATATCAAAAACAAGGTCAGGTTTTGCATTGTGAATGGAGAACAAAGACAAAAAAAATTTTTTGCACAAACATTTCAGTTGTGGGCAAATTCTTACCCCAACTGACACATCTGCAGTAGGATATCCAAAAAAGTTTACTTGGTTTTTTAATAAGAAGGCTGGTGCGGACTGTCACACATTCAGTAAACACATCGCCATAATGTATTATTGTTAAGTATTATAGTTCCCTTTGTACCTTCTTGTCTTTCTCAGAGCCATCTGTGAGGAGGATTCCCTTCGCTTGCATATGGCGGTAGAGAATCTTCTGAAGAGCTGACATGTCGCATTTGATCACATATTCAACCTAGTGTGAAAAATAGCAATAGATAAATGGAGCACAGAGTTTTGCCAGTCTATAATCATGTTAGGATGATTTAACTGCAGGTCTTTCCCCTTATAGGAACACTTGTAACCCAGCAGCATCTATATCTCCCAGGGAGAAAGAGAGAATTGTAAAGTGGCCACCCACACCCTTGGAATCCAGATTCCCTCATTGTAATGGTTGTCTCCAAAGTTTATCTTTGGGTTCCATGTCTACTGTAAATTGCTTGGTTTCTCTGAGCATGAACATTCAATACTGTTCAGCAAAGCAGCCAAAAAGAGATATTTTTGTATTTTTTCTTTCTATAATTATACAAGCGCTCTCAAAATGAATGGCCAATAACTTGTGAATTTTCTTTATTACGCTTGCAAAACATTTTTAAAAGATCAGTTGTGGTTGTATACCTGTCACAAAACAAATGAGATTCACATTCAGCCCTAAGTATCATGCCATTCACTAATGTTTGGTTGGAAATATGTATTTTTTTTTCTAAACATACAAATAAGAATGAGGGAACTGTTTGCAAATATAGTAAAGTATGTTGTAACCTCAAAAATTCAACTCACGTAACACTGGCTGAACTAACTTGTCTTTAGTTTGTTCTGATCACATATCAGCCTCAAAGCCAGTAAACACACACACTTTTCTACAAATTAACTCATGCATAAAATCTGGCTTGGTATACACTCTGTGTTTTTAATAATTAGACAAAAAATCATAATACACACACAAAGCCATATTAATGGCTAGAAATCTTGCAGGATGTGATTAAAAGTAAATCAGCAAGCCACCTAATGTTTAATAAACTGATTAAAATATGATTGAGTTATTTTAAGCTCAGAGGATCAGGAGGATGAGGTCACAGATGAGAGGGAACTGAATATTCATTTAGTAGCTTCTCTACCAAGAACCTGTCAGACAAGATGGAACTGTCATTAGCCATCTTGTGTCAACAATTCCAATGCATGACATTGGACTTGAACACTGTTTTTTTTAAAAAAATAGGGGAATACAACCACAACTCCCCTAAACTAATACTGTTAAGCATTTTATCAATCCCTCTTTTTTAATAAAGCTACTGAATACAATGGCTCTCATTGACAGTCAATGGGGAGAAATCTGAACTGCAATACAAATTTAAATAATGGGATTGTACTGGTAGCAATTCAGTCAAGTCTCAAATCTGAGTATGTTCCAAGCTAAAATTAATCAAAAATGTTGCAAAGGAGGCTGGTATGAACACTATATGTTGGGAGGGAGGAGGGCATAATGGCAATACAGTTCACAACACTTAATTAAAGTTGTGTATTATATGTCCCTTTCATTAAATAAATTCTACTACTGAGCTGGTTTATATCTTTAAAATGCTGATCCAGGTCAATGTTAGTACAATGTCACAATAAAAATCATGTAACAAAATATCCCTATTACTACTTACCTCTAATTGTTTTGGGTTTAACTGGGGAGTCAAATATCCCCCAACTTCCATATTTGAAGCCAGAGCTGAATTTTACAATTGCCCCCTCTGTCTACAGTGGGAAAAATTAAAACCCCAGATGCCTTCTCCCCACAACTTTCATCTTGACTTGAATGCTGTGGTTCTCACCTATTTCTCTTTCAGCATTTGTACTGTTTGCATTTTGTTCGGATAAGACAGAGAGGAAAAGGATGCCTGAAACATCTTCCCCACTGTTGCACAGCACTGGCAAGCCCCATTTAGTAGCCAGAGATCCATAAAGGCTCTGCCTATTTCTTGTAATTAACACAGTATGTACTGAAATAAGTGTGCCAAGAAATGTATCTAACATAACTAAATATAATGCCTCCTTGTTGCTGATTATTTGGGAACTAAGGTCGAGTCTTGCCAGTTTTTCCATGTACTTCAGTGGGAACAGAACTGGGTCCACAGTAAGCAAGGGCCCACTGTGTCACATTTACAACATGAGACACTGGCGGAATAACAAAGAAAATTAACAGAAAGACCTTTCCAAAATCTTCATGTTCTGTTTTGATTGAATTCAGCCTCTATATTTACAGAATTAAGTCTCAGAAGGCTGGAAAGCAATGTAAGCAGGAGTACCCCTCTTAGCATCTTGACCATGTCCTGGAGAACCTTGTGCCAGACGGTCACGCCAGAATGGGCAAGCAAAATGGGCGTAATTCAGGACTCCCTTATGCTCCCAGGCTACCTGGCACATATTTTGCCCTCCGGAAGGCTGGCTTCCAGGTCCTGGAGCTCTCTCATTCCCAGCACAGTATAACAGATTGCTAGGGTGAATTTTTTTCTGAATCACATCCTATATTTACAGGTTGCACATAGCATAGGAAGGCTTATATAGGAACTGCCTGTAACTTTTCTGCTTCTCAGGAGTTAGATCCACCTCCCGCATATTGCTACTTAGTTTTCTCTGTGTGTGAGATCATTACTGAGGAAGTAAATGGAGAATGTACACTCTACCTTGAAATGCCTTGGGTATTTTAATTATAAGAGCCTAAGATTCATGTTCTAATCAAATTAAGCCTTACATATTTTAAAAGAAACGTGAGGAAGCAAAGCCAGCCTATAAATTGCTACTCTGTAATTAAGTCCAGGTTAGTTCTGTCTTCTCGGTAAGGTAATGGAGATACTAGGCCACAAATTGCTAACTGTTGTGAACTTTGGTTGTGACATATCCTCTGCTATCTGCCATCTGTCACATTGATCTTGTGTAATGCAGGAATGGCAAAATATAGTTTTCAAAGTTCACTTAATATCGGTGCAATGCTGTTCCTTTTGATCCATCGCTCTCCTCCATTGATTTGACTCCTGAATGTGCTTCAGAAAGCAGAATTTTTGTATATTTCCATCATCTGCTCACTCACACTGATAGAACAGGTTTAAGGGAAGGGAGAAAGTCAAGAGTAATTGTTTTCTTTTGCAATACATTACTTTTTAGGCTTGAATTTTAGCTGTATATAATTGAAAGGACAGAACCAGGATCAGTTTTTGGCACAGGCTTAGTGTGTCAGAAAGGTACAAATGGTGGCTAAGTCCATAAATGGCTATTAGCCAGGATGGGTAAGAATGGTGTCCCTAGCCTCTGTTCGTCAGAGGATGGAGATGGATGGCAGGAGAGAGATCACTTGATCATTGCCTGTTAGGTTCTCTCCCTCAGGGGCACCTAGCATTGGCCACTGTCGATAGACAGATACTGGGCTAGATGGACCTTTGGTCTGACCCGGTATGGCCTTTCTTATGTTCTTATGTTTGATTCCTGCATCCTCCAATTTCAGTTTGGGATTCTAACAGGGTGTAAACTTTGGCACTTTCACATTTATACACAGATAAAGTAACCTAGAGGGTTTATATATGTCTCTTGCAAAATGTGAAACAAACCTTTCCAAATGCAGAAGGAGCTAAATTGTATTTTTTTTTTTTAAGTTATCTGGCTCTGAAAAATTCTGAGATGCATGACAACCTGGTTAAAAGTTGTGCGTAAGATTCAAAAAATACCACAAGACACAGTGTTGGAAAGTTTCTGACTCCCAAAAGCAGAATCAGAGTCTGTTACCCTTACAAACATGGTACTTTATGAATTTCAATTATTTCAATACAACTACCAGAGGGAGTAAAAGTACTATTCAGGAGAGTAAAGGTGGCAGAATCTGACCCTCAGTAATCAGTCAGGTTGGTTTTTATTAATGCCCTGAATATAAATACTGTGGAAATAAACATTTTATGTAAACCAGTTTTAGCAGACACAATTAGCTTTAAGCTGTACTAAAACTATATTATGGACTTTAGTACTGACACTTTTAGCAAAAATTGTCAAACACAGGATTTGGATGAAAGACTGAGCACACAGGAAACCTCTGCCAACTTCAGAAGTTCTCACTTATAGCTTTTTATTCTTTGTAAAGGGAAATCTTAGTTAATTGAAAGATTTTTCTTAAAAATCAACTGGTGGCTCTAGGAAGTTTCCTTCTGTAGGATAACCTGAACAGCTATATTGTATGGTGCTTTTAAAAAAGAAAAAATAAATGTACAAAAATCCCAGACACTGGGGAACACGTTTTTCATGAAATCCTCCCTCCACAAACCTTTTCTGGCAGTTGAGATTCAACCTCTTTCTTCAGTCTCCTCAGCAAGAAGGGTCGTAACACTTTGTGGAGACGTCTGATGATCAGAATAGTCTCTTCCTCGTTTAAGTCCACCTTCACAAATGTAATTATAAGAGTTACTACAAGAGAAATCTGTGAACTGTGTCATATTGTGACTATGTGGGAGATTATACCTCTTTACAAACACATGTGCAATATTTACCCCATGCTGTACTCTTGTATTTTATTATTAAACAGGACTCCGCGTCCAGAAAGAGAAATTTAAGTGAAGAATTGTAAAGCTGTAATGAAGGTGACTGTTACATTAGGATGATAATTCTGTGAGTACAAGGGACAGTTCAGATGCTATTCCTACATCAAGGGTTCCATTTTGTTTTCATCCTACTGTTTATTTCTGATTAGATTTAAGCAAACCATTCCAGTACCCTTTCTCCAGTCATGGCAAATGGAGCATTAAACCACTGTTCAAAGGTGCTGCAGCTCTTGAAAATGGTGGGGAGGAGGAAGTTGAGGAGAGCCCAAAGTTCAGGCAACTTGTTCTGCAGTGGTGTCCCAGTCAACAGAATCCGTCTAGGAGCCACATAGTGGGTGTTCAAGACCTGAGTCAGCTTGCAGTGATGGTTCTTCATTCGATGGCCTTCATCTACTATCATGTACTTCCATCGAATCTGCAACAGGAAAAAAATCTGGCCAAGTTAGTGAACTCAGGGAAAAACGAACCTTTGACACAGAGATGAGACACTGCCAGAATTAGTGCTAAGTGCTTTCCACCAGCATTAAACAGGAAAGAGAGACTGGGTCTTGGCTATTTTAGCTTTAAGAGTAGTGCTTGTTGGGGATCAAAGTCCAATACAGTGTTATCCAGGCAGCAATGACCTTGTACGTAATGGAGGAGGAACAAACCGTGGCTAGGGTACAACTATATCTGAGCCTGCAACTGCTAACAGCTCATTCCCCCCATTAGGATCTTTCACAGGGTGGTGTCCTTAGGAGACCTATTACTGTAGGGTCAGGATAGGAGTTATTAGGAGAATCGGAAAAACCAAGAACTCTAAATGAAGTTGTCACAAGTAAAAACTCAGAAGAAGCAAGTACACGTTTTCAAACAGGCACATAAGAAAGCAACAATGCACATTCTTTTAGTTCAGCCAAATCCTTCCATCTAACTTAAATGTGAGGAAACAAAACAGGACAAGGTAACCAGGGCATTTCAGGCACTGCAACTTCTTAATGAAGGAAGCCAGCAACGGATATCACCCCAGGAATTTCAGCTCCCACCATGAAAGATTTAATGCAGTCAGAGCAGATGTTGAAACATGGAGACCAATGCCATCTACAGCCTAAGAGCTGAAGACAAGGAACAAGAGTGGGCAAAAACTGGGGGATAGAAAAATGCTGCAGACACAAAACAAACTGTTGGGATTTAATATTAATTATTTTTTCATGCATTCAGAGATGTACTAGGTGCCTCCCCAAATGAGTCCAGGCAGCATCTATGCTCCAAAAAACACGTAAATGACATTGAACATGACAAGTCAGTCTTGAACATACAAAAAGAGTGAAAGGAAGGGAAAGGAATGACAGGGTGACAATAAGATCACAAGGTCTCTCAGTGAGGCATTTATGCACCTTGTCAGTCTGCTTTATGTATATCAAGAGTACTACTGATACCTTAGTTGCACATTTAAAAAATACATCCACTACCACTGAGGCATCAATATTTGCATGTCACTTTGAGAGTTTTTAAATAGTAACACCACAAATACTTAGGAGACGTTTAGATTAAGAAAACTGGATCCTTAGGTGATGTAAAGTTTTCTGGATATCAAATTTTAGGCATAAGTTATTATGTGGCCACAAATAAAAACCACCACATAACCAGAAATTTTGTAATAGGGGTCAGTCTCTGCCCAGAAACACAGAACTGGAATAGTAGGGGTCACAGATTGAAGATCAGAATAAATACTATTACAAAGTGCACAGAAGATCCAGGGATTCTGCTTTACAGAACAGAGGAACAAATATGATCACACCTTGGGGAAAAAAGAGTTCAGAGTTGGTAATTTTTTAAAGAGACGTTATTAAGGGTACAAGAGCTAACAATACCAATGTGTAGGAAAGACAGTAGTATGGTAAAAGGCCACCCTAACTTAATCAGGAGACCTAAAGCTCAAAAAAGAGACATACAGAAGGTGGAAACTAGGTCAAATTACAAAGGATGAATACAAAAGAATTACACAAGCATGTAGGAACAAAATCAGAAATGGAAAGGCACAAAACAAGATTAAACTAGCTAGGGATATAAAGGGTAACAAGAAAGCATTTTACAACCACATTGGGAAGCAAGAGGAAGACCGGGGACAGCGCAGTCCCATTACCAAATGAGGACGGAAGACAATATCAAAAAAATGCAGCAATGGCCGAAATGTTAGATGCCTTTTTTATTTCAGTTTTCACCAAAAAAAGATAGCAGTGATTGAACAACTAACATAGTGAACATCAGTTTAAATGGGATAGAATCTGAGGCTAAAACAGGAAAAAAACCAGTTACCTACCTTTTCGTAACTGTTGTTCTTCGAGATGTGATGTTCACATCCATTCCACATTAGGTGTGCACGTGCTGTGTGCACAAGCGTCGGAAACTTTTCCCTTAGCGGTACCTGTTGGGCCGGCGGGGCCCCGCCTGAGCGGCGCCACTGCACCATGCATATATACCCCCGCTGGCCCGACCCCCTCCAGTTCCTTCTTGCTGGTGACTCTGACAGAGGGGTAGGAGGGCGGGGGGTGGAATGGACGTGAACAACACATCTCGAAGAACAGTTACGAAAAGGCAGGTAACCGTTTTTTCTTCTTCGAGTGCTTGTTCACGTCCATTCCACACTAGGTGAACCACAAGCTTACCTTCGGAGGAGAGTAGTACTCAGGAACAATTGATCAGAGGACCGCCCTGGCAACCGCCGTGTCCTCTTGGGCCTGCTGGTTGACCACGTAGTGGGTCGTAAAGGTATGCACCGACGACCAGGTGGCTCCTCTGCAGATCTCCTGGATCGGGACCTGTGTGAGGAACGCTGCTGAAGCTGCTTGCGCCCTGGTCGAGTGGGCCGTGATCGTTGGGGCCGGAACACCTGCGAGGTCATAACATGCCCAAATGCAATCTGTAATCCAGGAGAAGATTCGCTGCGCCGACACCGGGAGGCCTCTCATCCTTTCCGCCACGGCCACGAACAGCTGTGTGGATTTACGAAAGGGCTTGGTGCGCTCCAAGTAGAATGACAAGGCTCAACGGACGTCCAGGGTGTGCGGTGATTCGAGTCCGCATGAGGTTTGGGGAAAAATACCAGCAGACAAATGTCCTGGCCTAGACGGAATTGTGAGACCACCTTTGGGAGGAACTTGGGGTGTGGGCGGAGCTGCACCTTGTCTTTATGAAATACCATATATGTTGGCTCCGAGGTGAGTGCCCTCAGCTCAGATACCCTTCTGGCCGAGGTGATGGCCACCAGGAATGCCGCCTTCCAGGAAAGGTGGAGGAGGGAGCAGGTAGCAAGGGGCTTGAACGGGGGCCCCATGAGTTTAGAAAAGACTAAGTTGAGATTCCATGGAGGGACTGGGGGGCGTGAGTAAGGGAACACCCTCTCCAGCCACTTAAGGAACCGCCCCACCATTGGGTGGGAGAACACCGAGCCCCCTGAAAACCCCGGGTGGAAGGCAGAAATGGCCGCCAGATGCACCCTGATCGAGGACGGGGCCAGCCCCTGCTGCTCGAGATGCAGTAGGTACTCTAGAATGGTAGGCACCGGAGCCTGGCATGGCTGAACCTGTTGAGGCCCACACCAGCATGAGAACCTCTTCCACTTGGCCAGGTAAGTCGCCCTGGTAGAGGGCTTCCTACTACCAAGTAGAACCTGCTGCACAGGGAAGGAGCACTGGCTCTCCAAAGCGTTCAGCCACAGAGCTTCCACGTCGTTAGATGCAGTGATTGCAGGTCGGGGTGGAGGAGCCACCCTCCATTCTGCGTGATGAGGTCCCGGGGTAGGAATAGAACCCTTTCCCTCTTAGGTCCTTCGGCACCAACTCTACCACCCCCGCCTTTAGGAGCATGCGAACTTCCTCTTCCAGGAGGTGATTGTGAGAAGGGATCCTGAGGAGGGATGGGGAAGGGGGTGGGCGGTAGGCAGGGAGGAGAACTGCAGCATGTAACCGCCTCACACCATGCGTAACACCCAACGGTTCAATGTAATGCTGGACCACGCACGGGAGAAGCAGGACAGGCAATTCAGGAAACAAGGGGATGGATCCGGTGATTGGTCTGGTACGCTGTCCTTGAGCACACCTTCAAAAGCCTGGTTTAGGGCCGGGCTGAGACTTATGCTGGTCTTGGCCCTGGCCCGGCCTACTGGAGCTATTGTTATTATTATTATGCCACCTCCTGTTATCCCCATTTCGACTGCGGTAAGGCTCGTGCCTAGCACCATTGCCGGCTTTCCCTTTGACGGCACCACGGGCCCAGGTGCCAGAGGCTTCTCCCTGATCAGGAGGGGGCTCACCGCCAACAACTTGATGAGGTCCTTCGCCGCCTCAAAGGTGTCAGGCATGGAGGGCTGATCTATTACTCCCTCGAGCCCGCCGTCCTCACTGAGTTCACTTAGGGCTGGACTCAGTGGGACTTGTGGCACCGGTGCCATTGGTGCCAGCACCGGCACAATGTCCATCCTGCTCTTTCCGGTGCCTGGGCCCTTAGATGGCGCTGGTCTCCTTTGTGGGGAACGTCTGCGCCCTTCTTTTGGTTTGGCCTTGGGCCGCACCAGGGAGGATGAGCAGTACTGTGGTCTACTTTTCTCCGAGGCCGTCGGCTTGCAGTGCTTATCCGGCACCGGGTCTCTTGACGACTCTGGGGCACTCCGCACCGAGGAGGCTGGAGCCGGAGTCAGGCGCTCCGGGCCCGATGGCTGCAGCGCTGCCTCCATCAACAACTGCTTCAAGTGAAAGTCTCTCTCTTTTTTTGTTCTAGGCTTAAACGCCTTGCAAATCTTACACCTCTCTGTTTGGTGTGCTTCCCCCAGGCAACATAGACAGGAGTCGTGGGGGTCACTAACCGGCATGGGCTTGCGGCACATGGCGCAAGCCTTAAACTTCTGGGCCTGTGGCATGCCCCGCGGCCCAGGGTGGGTGCTGGAAGCCTCCAAGCACCTAATCTATTAAGTGCCCACAACAATAGAATGCTAACGAACTGACAGCAGCTAAGTACTCTAAAGCTGAGGGATTGCTTCTCATACGAGAGCAAGAGGTTGTTCCAACGTCGCCACGGATGGTAAGAAGGAACTGGAAGGTGTCGGACCAGCAGGGGTATATATGCACGGCGTAGTGGCGCCGCTCAGGCGGGACCCCGCCGGCCCGATGGGAGCTGCTAAGGGAAAAGTTTCCGACACTCGTGCACACGGCATGCGCACACCTAATGTGGAATGGACGTGAACAAGCACTCAAAGAAGAAGAACAAGTTAAGAATTACTTCGACTAATTAGAAGTCTTCAAGTCAGCAGGGCCTCATGAAATGCATCCTAGAATACTTCAGGAACTGGTTGAAGAGATCTCTGAGCCATTAGGAATTATCTTTGAGAATTCATGGACAATGAGAGCGAGACATAAGAACTGGCAAAGGGAAAATATAGTACTTATCTATTAAAAGAGGAATAAGGACAACACAGAAGGAAACATGGAGCATTTAACACAGATTTATCAAGAACAAATCATGTCAAACCAACCTAGCATCCTTCTTGTGAGTGGTGGGAAACGGTATAAGTCACATATTTTGATTTTAGTAAAGCTTTGAAACCATGTCAGATGACCTTCTCATAAACAAAACTAGACAAACATAGCCTAGATGAACCTACTATAAGGTGGGTGCACAATTAGCTGGAAAGAGTACTCAGGGTCGTTAGCAATGGTTCACAATTGAGCTGGAAGGGCACATTGAGTGGGGTCATGCAGGGATCTGTTTGAGTCTGGTTCTATTCAATATTTTCATAAATGACTTGGATAATGGCATAGACAGTACACTTATAAAGTCTGCTGACAATACCAGGTGGGGAGGGGCTGCAAGCACTTTGGAGGACAGGATTAGAATTCAAAATGATGTTAATAAAACTTGAGAAATGGTCTAAATTAAATACGATGAAATTCAATATGGACAAATGCAAAATACTACACTTAGGAAGGAATAATCAATTGCACAAATACAAAATGGAAAATGACTGCCTGAGAAGGCATACTGCAGAAAAGGATCTGGGGGTTAGAGTGGGTCACAAACTAAATATGGGTCCCCGATGTAATACTGGTGGACAAAGCGAACATCATTCTGCGATGTATTAGCAGGAATGTTGAAAGCAAGACACGAAAAGTAATTCTCCCACTCTATTCAGCACTGATAAGGTCTCTACTGGAGAACTGTGTCCAGTTCTGGGCACCACACTTCAGGAAAGAGGTGGACAAAATGGAGAAAGTCTAGAGGGGAGCAACAAAAATTACTGAAGTCTAGAAAACATGACGTATGAGGAAAGATTGAAAAAAACTGGGTTTGTTTAGTCTGGAGAAGAGAAGACTGCGGGGGACAGTGGAGGGGGGGAGAGAGACACGCACACGGTAACAGTCTTTAAGTATGTAAAAGGTTGTTATATAAAGGAGGGTGATAAATTGTTCTGCTTATCCACTGAGGATGGGACAAGAATGGGCTTAAATTGCAGCAAGGATGATTTAGGTTAGACACTAGGAAAATCTTCCTAGCTGTACATGTCATTAAGCACTGCAACAAATTATCTGGGAGGTTGTGGAATCTCCATCATTGAAGATTTTTAAGAACAGGTTAGACAAACACCTGTCGGGGACAGTCTAGATAACACTTTGTCTGGCCTCCAGTGCAGGGGACTGGACTAGAAGAGCTAACGAGGTCCCTTGCAGTCCTACATTTCTATGATTTCCATGGGCAACAGAATAAAAGTTTCATGCAAGACACAGTTTGGTGACATGGAGGAGGGTTTGCAGTTAAGAAGTGACAGAAATAAATTTTTACCTTAGCAAGAATGTGTTTATCCTTTATTATGTATTCATAAGTAGTTAAAAGAACATTAAATTTTCCACTTCGAAGCTGAGGAACAAGTGAACGACGCATGGCAGGTGTCCCCTGAAAGAGAAGAGAAAATAAAATAAAGGATGAAGAAAATAATTGTATATAGTCCTCTGCTATTTCTTACAATCATGGGTTAGCAGAGAAAAGGTGTTTGTATGAGTGTGCTAAAAAGCAAAATCAAACAATGTATTGACATATTACAGATCCCTTCAGAATGGTTTCCCAAATGAAGACCATGGGAGGGAGAAGAGAAGAGAAAAATTACAGTAACCTCATACCAGGAAACTAGCTGCTGGACTGCAACGCTCTGTTTATATGGAAGTAGCAGCAGTCAGTCTATCTAGTCTCCTTGGTAACTGCTTGACTTTATAGGAACAATTGGAAACACAGTAGCCTAACATTAAAGTATTCAGCAATATACAATATGTGTCTTATTTATCATTTGTATTACTCTCATCAGAAACCTTGCAATATGATCATTAACAATTTTCTTCTGCATTTCACCATTTGAAAATAATTATGGTTTATTATAGTAATCTGTTTGGGATGATTAACTGTCACTGTTTAGTACATGATGCACATGACAAAACTTTACAGCCAGAGTCTACAGATTAGCTTGGGAAATGAGGAAGAGGAGGGTCTATTTATCACACTTTCAATTTTATACAAATAGAGAACGCAAATCAAACCTTGTAAGAAATTTTCACCACAGAAGGAGCCCATTTGTCAAATTCATATGTCCAGTTGGATAAAGTCCTAGGTAAGAGATTAAGAATATGAACAATTTAGTATAATATCTAATTATCTGTTTAAATCTAAGGTATTATTTATAACTTTGTCACCTTAATACTTCTTTCACAATGAAAGCTGAATCCCCAACAAACTTCTTACTTACACCCACATCTTTGCCTTGAACATGTAGATTGAATATTAAAAAGAAAACATGCAGATTTATTTATGCTATATGAGCCATCTTCATTTGAGATGTGAGGGGAGAATTGATTTGGGGAAAATGTCTTTAAGTTTTATTTAGAAGTCTGTTTTGGCCCTGATTCAGCAAAGCACTTAAGCACATGCTTAACTTTAGGTTCATGTTAACACACCTACTAAAAAAGCTAGAATAGATGGATCTGCACAGAAAAGACATATCTGTCATCTCATGCTGCTCAGCTGTAACACGTAAAACTTGCAACTTCTCAGATATAGCCCCACAAAGTCCAAGGTAAAAGGTATCAGTGCTGTTAACTTGTGATGATGCGCTATTAGCACCCAGCACCACTGCTGTGTCAGTAAGCCACTTATGTACCTTCATTTTTGCACTATGTGATTTCAACTGTACTAACACACTGAATAGTCTTAAAGAAAGGCTAAAGGAACTGGTAAAATACTTCAGGTCTCAGCTCCTCCCCTTTATAAAACTGAAAAAAAGACAATAACAAGTAATTTTAAAAAAACAAGTTTCAAGTCTCCGTTGTACTCTTGAAAAATCGATAGCACCACTTCCTTCCCCTTGGAAACACTGTTTTAATAACAGGGCTCTCTCTCCAATCATGCATTTCTTTTTATGTTTGAGCCCAGCATCACTAGTGTCAGTAGGATTGAACACAGCTCTGGAAGTTAGTTAATGGTTGCTGCAGCAGAGCGAGAAGGTGGGGCACTTCAAAGTAGACCACATAGGTATAATAATAATTAATATAACTTGTATTGTGCTAACACCTACAGACACCACCAAGCCCCAGACAACTGGTAACTTTCTTGGTAACTTTCTTAGCCACCTTCTAATTAGAATGCCAAAGCCACTCCAAAGCCAGTTGTAAGATAGGTATCACTTAGGGACAAAAAAAACACAACAGAAGTTTTACAGCACTCGATAATGTCTCTTTAAAACAATCTGTTTCAAGAAACCAAAAACCAATTCCTGCAGAGACCAGAGCAGAGCACATTCAGAAAAATCACAATAAATAAAAGGGGCAAAATAAGACAAATAAAAATACACTGGGCAGAGGTTGGAGATCAATGGTTAAGGACAATAAGCAACTCCACATCAGACAGTTACTTTATACTACACTTACAAGAAAATCCAGTGTTGTTAAAGCACAATTACCTAATATTTGGTGGGGTGCCTTTTAAAGATCTAATAATAGGCTGCAAGTAGCACTTTAAAAATTGAACAGGGAAGACTGCAGCATGTAATATAAAAGAGAAGAAAGGTACATTTCCTCTTTTGTGGATCACGTCAGGAATAAGTTACATTGAATAAGAGATACCATACAGTTGCCTGCTGAGTGGACAGCAAAACTAATGGAACCAAGTGCTTTTATCATCCATCTGGTCATCCTCGCAATGCCAGACAATCAGTGTGACAAAATAATCAAGACTAGATTCAGAGTACATACTCAATGCAGTCCCACTGCCTGCTTCATCTCACCATTAAATGAAAAACAAGTGAGTGCTGCTAATAAGCCAATTTGCAATGCATAGAAAGAGAACAGTGGAATGAATTTCTTTACTTACGAAAGGGGAACAATGATGAGATAGGGGCCATTGAGTCTTTTGTGCTCCATCAGATAAGTGATGAGTGCAATAGTCTGTATGGTCTTTCCTAGCCCCATTTCATCAGCTAAAATTCCATTCAAATTGTTATTATAAAGTGAAACCATCCATTCCAGGCCCTGGATCTGAAATGAAGAATAATCGCTTCAATTATCTGAGAGCTGCACATGTAATTAATTCTAGTATTACTGAAGTAAGGCTTTCACTTCACTTACTGCTTTGGTGCTGGGTTCCCTTCAACAGTGGATGCACTGGGAACCACCAGCACATAAGTAATATCCCATCATATCTGCATGAAAGTCACTGCTGATATTTAGGTCCAATATGGACCAAGCTTCAGAGTTCTATTTTGTACAATCAGAAGATTTTTTATTTTATAGGCAGAGTTGGTAGCAATGCCTATAGTTGAGGTTGCCTAATACTTTCCATTACAAGACTCTGTTTTTCATTTGCTTACAACTAGAGTTCTGTGGTTTTTTGCCAATGTGAAATAACACAAAATAAAGAAAAACATATAAGATGAAAAAAGCCTCTAAAACTCACCTACAGCATCAGCTGCTGCCCTGTGCGGCAGGCCTGGCTCCCCACTCCAGGTGTTGTGACCCAGCACATGTCAAGCATCATTCAAGGTTTGTCCCGGCCACTCCTCCATCACAATGGCACAGGGGAAGCTGGGCCAAATCGGAGTGAGCAACATGCACCAGGTCACAACACCTGTAGTGGGGAGCACAGGCGCTGGCTTCCTCCTTTTCCCTGCGGGTGCTCAACCCTGCTCAGTCCCAGGCCCCTCCTCCTTTCCACCCCTCCCCCGAGCATGCCCCGTCCTGGCTCCTCCCTTTCTCCCCATGCCGCGGAACAGCTGATCATGGCAGGTGGGAGGCGCTGGGAGGGAGGGGGACGAGTTGATCGGCGGGGCCACCAGCAGTGGGAGGCGCTGCGGGTGAGGAGGGAACTGACTGCCAGGTTTTTTTCCATGGGTGTTCTAGCCCTGGAGCACTCACAGAGTCAGAGCCTGTGGTGGGGAGCCAGGCCCAGCCCTGCAGGACAGGATCTGCCACTGCGACGTGTGTGAGGAGGGCTCATTTTGCAATACCAACCCACAGGGCATCTCGCTCTCCTCCCCCAGGGGCTGGACCTAACTCTCCCACCACATGACTAAAATGGATAAAACAAAATCAAACAACATTCCTAAAAAATAAAATGAAAAATTATAAAAAATAAACAGTTTCCCAGGATTCTATTTATAACTTAGTCAAATCTGAACTGTTCAGGCTGACATATTTGCAAGACAGATTACAGAAAAATATACTGTGTTGTCCACAATAAAAAAATTCTTACAACTGCTTCATTGAGAAGTTCTACCATTCTCCATACTCTGGAGAGGTGACTCGAAATTTGGTAGAGCAAGGACTTAAAATTTGGTTACGGGGAGGGGGCTGTCACCCTAGGGTAGGGATGTGACTTTTGTTATCCCCATGAGAATTCATCAAAATGTGGCCAACTTGTAAGTCTCGGGGGGGAGGGGGGGGGAGGAGTCACAGTTCACACATACTTAGTAGAGACTTAGTGGAGTTTAATGGCTAAATTCTCAGTCTTTACTGATCCCAAGAGCTGCAAAGGCTGAGCAGAACTTTGTAATTTCTTTGCCCAGCTGCAGGTGTCAGCTGTGGCAGCAGAATGAAGAACAGGAAGAGTCACTCCTGTGTTATCCATGGCCCACAAGCAGCATGAAGAAAGAGGAAGTAGTCTGACTGGAATGCAGAGAGAGCAGGGGAGCAGGGAAATAGGAGCAGAGTGGTTCAGGGAGAGAGACAGAGAGAAGCATATGGGGGAAAAGAGGAGGGAGAAGGACTGGGGCAGAAGGCTCTATATCCACTAAGGCACACTCTCCTCAAGAGCCTGGGATTGAACCCAGGATTCCTGAGTCTGACCATTCCTCTATTGTCAGCAAATAGCTGTGAAACTCACTGGCAAAGTGTGCCTCATCCCCCACTTGTGCTTGTCCACATAGAAAATAACACCCTACCTGCTACAGCTCTCAGTGACACCATTAACTCAAGCAGTAGAGATCTGTGCTACGGATCTAGGCCCCAAGCTGACATGCTGGAATTTCTGGGGTTTTAGTTTGCATTTTAAAAAAACTACAAAAAAAGAACATTTGGGTTGCAAAGTTGATCACTGAAAAGTTAGGATGTGTAAGAATTAAGGTTGCCCTTCCTTCTAGTGTTCTATGAACACTTTAAAAAATGTATGTATCTTCACATCATCTTTGCTGTTTAGATAAGAAAGTAATATTCTCTATTTTTCAGGCAAGGAAACTGAGAAAGAGCCAAGTGGTCAGATTGAAAACAATGCTGAGCAGCTGCAGCTCCCAGTAATTTGCTAGGGAACTACCTAGGGAACAGATGCTCAGTGCCACCAAAAAATCAAGCCACAAATGACTTTTCAGAGGCCACAGGGAGTCAGTGGCCACAGACCATGCAAAAGTTCCCACCCCCCAGTCCTATCCTCAGAGCACAATTCTCTCAATAGCCAAGCCAACAGCATCCAGAATAAAGAGGTTTCTGGATTCAAACAGTTAGTGTACTGAAATATTAGAGTGGCATTTTATAAAAAGTATGTCACTAAAACAATAAGCAAAAACCCAAACTGGATCACTACTGTTCTCCAATGAAGATGATAATTACAGGTACACTTGGAGCTGATATTATTATACAGGTGACATGTGTGACATTTACATTCGGAAGGCAGAATACAATCTTCTTTTCCAAACAATCGTTTTCTACCCAAATGGATACCTTGTGATTCAGTGCAACACAAATCTGATCCACTCAGAGATTAAAGCATTTATTCCTACATACCTTCCTAATGTGCATAAACTTTTAAATATTATATTACAACATGCTTTACTCAATAAAAACATATTATACAAATACCTGGCCATCATTATGCAACAGTGCAAAAGTCATGTATAAAGCAAGGGTTAACTGCAGGATTATAGCTGGCCATAAACTGGTATTTACAACTTGAGAAGGAAATTCCAACTAGGTTTCTTACCTGATAATGTTTTAGTGATCCATTAATAAGAAGAGCAGATTGTTTCTCCACCCTCTCAGCGATTGCATGAGCGACCGTATAGTAGGAGGACTGAGACCCTCTAGCACTATATTGCATACTGTATTCATCATCCACATCTTGTTTGGCTGTCCTAGAAGATAGGTAAAGCAGAGTTATGATGCTATTTACACTATACCAATTTGTTCAGTGCTCTGAACCATCACTTCTTATTCAAGTGCTCTTCATAAAAATAGGTACGCAGCTAAAGTTAAAGATAGGGTGGAGAAATCAGCCTCCTACCCCCAGAGAAGGCAGCCTAATGTACACTCACTCAATGATCTGCTTAGCATCCTTCTCAGAAACTTCTTCACTGTTAGGATCCAGGAGTATTTTCTCATCCACTTCTTGTCTACTTGATTCCTCATCATCATCCTACAGAGGAGACAACAGAAAAATAGGAGAGGGGACAGAAAAATAGGAAAGTAACATTTTTCTTGATCATAACATCAGCCAGACTTCATTCAGGTTTTTATCAACAGTTTTCATTGGACACTGCTTTACAACAAAAGAAATCCTAACAAGAAAGAGTTATTGACATCTCTTCTCTTCTGTCAACTGAAACCTTCTTGCTGTGATGTAAGTGAACCAAGGTAAAACTGTAAAACACTTAGAAAATGAATTTTCCCATTTTAATTCTACCATATTTGAAACATGTCTTCTTTTCCTGTTCATTGAGTAGATCATATATATACCCTTCTTCAAAACATACTGAAGATTCATAACATACATTCCATTCACACAAAAAAGCCAATCAAACTGACAAGATCCACTAGGTCTGAGCTGTTTTAGTGTTTGATTTATTAAAATTGTCTTTAAATAGATTAAACATTTTATTCCTTATTTATTATTTACCTTCTTTCCAATTAATATTGCAGATGATGATAAATGGACTGAAAGGTTTTCAGATCTTATTGTGGTTTCTCCAAGAATCTCTGTTCTCTTTGAAGTAATGCTATTTTGTAACAACTTAAATTCTTATCCGTTAAAACAAATATCCCTATGCCTCCTGTAGGCAAACTACTTTTAGAATAATTTCGCCCTTTCTTTCTGCTTGTCACAAAACTGTACCGAAATTTTATAGGCACATCCCTTTCTACACAGAGAGTAGAAGATCTTATCTAATTCTACATCTATGTCTACACTACACTCAAGGCCCAGTATTGGGAGGTGCTGACAGCCCTTACCACCTACTAAGGTCAATAGGCGTTATCACTTTCATCACCACATAGAGTTAGGTTATTAGGTCTTTATCTTCAAAGTCTGACACACATGCTTAATTGGACATACTGTGATTTCAGTGGGACTACTCATAGTACATAAAACTAAACCGGTGTGCAAGCCTTTGCAGGAGCCACACCTTTAGTGCGTATTGTTAAATCAAATGTAAAACACATACACTATTTTAAAATGTACACAATGCAATTCTATTTGCAACATATGTAGGCTGAAGAAATATCAACTAAGCATAATCTTAGCATCTTGCAATATTTAATTCAGGACCCTGCCAATATTTTCTGATTCTAGATTAAAATAGGATAAAAACAATATTCAAACAACTAACATTCTGAGTGGTGAGTGAAAATTCCACCCTATCACCACTGCCTGCAACCCACAGAACTAAACAGAAAATATTTAGAATTGCCCCTCCAAACACAAGTGGCTTATTTTTAAGTCTTTAACTTAAATAACTAAATAAATAAAACTACTCTAAGGTGAATTTATTCCCGCTACCATCATCACATTTGCAGTAACTGAAATTGCATTGGCCTCCTTATCCCTAGAGCACACCCAAGATCTGGTGATACAAGGTAGACAAATCAACATATACTGACATGTCATTGCTTTAATCATCCCCCCCTTTACAGTCTGTTGCCTGAAAGGTCACAGCCAACTACTCTCATTGAAAGATTACCAAGAAAAGAAAAACAACAACAAAATCAGGCTAAATTGAAAAAAGCTTACATGTGTCTATAAAAAACAGATCTGTGTATGTGTTCTACCAAATGCTTTTAATATAATTTTGCTTATTACTGAATCAAACACTTGATTACCACAAACAGAAAATTTGCCTGTTCTGTCCTCCTCTCTGGAAATTGGTGGCTTTTTAATAATAGACGGATTAAGAAAGTATGTCTCTTAACAGAAATACAAATCTACGCATATGGAGATAAAGTGGATTTGACAGATACAAGGTATCAGTTTATTCAGAACAGTCACCATATCTCCTGTCACAGAATATTGTTATCAAAAGGAATCTCCTTGTTTGTTCTGAATCATGATTATAAATAACCAGAAATGGAATACATACTCCTCTCGCCTCCTATGTTGCACTAAGGGCTAGTTTTTCTTGTTGGCACTATAGTCCCTCCAATTGTTTTCATGTGTTGCTCCTTTCCTTTATGAGATTTTCACCCCCCTCTTCTCACCAAAGAGAAAAACAAGGTTTTCCCCTCATATGCTCTTAGACATGCAATAAGTAAGTACACATACCTCTTCCTCATATTCAGAGTCACTCTCCTCCTCACTGTCAGACCTAGGAGCTACTTCATAGCTGGTCCAGGAAGCCAAAAGGATAGGAGTTTAGAAAAAAAAACACCACTTAGATTCAATATGTTTCCAAACCATTTTATAAAGAGCCAAATAAATTAAACAAAATAAGGTTGGGTAATGAAACAATGTTTCTCTTGTTACAAGTATCAACAGAAATGAAAGTCGTTATTAAAAATCCTGTTACGTTTGTTTAGCTACTTACCCAGGATTCATTTCTAACCAAGCATCCAGCTGACTTGCTTTTGGAGCTTCTGGTCCAAGAAGAACTTTGCCTGTTTCAGTGTGAGTCACTTTGACTGGAAGGTCACTCATTTGACTGCTCTCATCAATGGGCTAAAAGTGAAAGCCAATGTCACAGTGTAAGACATCTGGACTTTCTTTCCCATAGAGACAATGACAGCAAACAACAGTTTGCAAAGTTAAAGCTTCAAAAGAAAAACAAAGAAACTGAAAAGCACAGCAAAAGTTTCTTGGTCAGCAACCAAGCCAACAGTAGGTCACAATATCTCCACAAGTATCATCCAAAGGCATATCCCAATATTAAGTGTAACTGAATGAGGGGACTATGGAGCCAGAAGTATCTACTGGCCTCTCTGAAGAGTTTAGTGTCCAAAGAACATGATGGGAGAAGTTTTCATTTGCAATTATTTCTGACAGACAAAGGAGCCATCACAACACAGCACATTTTATCCCATACTAGGAAGGGAACGGATGTGCTTGTCCAACGTAGGCTTATTTCCTACTGATGTGATAATATAATGTTTGCTTACAACCATAGTTGACAAATAAACTGTGTACTACACAGACTTGGATCTCAAGAAATCCACTTTTACACGTAGATGTGCACAAGCTGAAAGGGATTTTCAGAATACTTAGAGATATATACAATGCTCCAGAGACTAGGCTTCAGATCTTTTTTAAAAATGGCTTGTACGGGAGGATAGTTAAGCTGGATATATTTTCTACTGGTTATAAAAATGGATCTTTTTAGGCACTTCTGGGCATAATTTAAGAAGAAAGTTATAGTGACAGTGCATCCTACCTCACTGAAAATCCCTGCTCTAGGTACCTGAATGGAGTGGGCCTCAAGTCTAGAATACAGATTCATCTATTACTGCCAGTAGGAGCCATAGCAAACTTTGGGAAAAATACAGGAAATCAAATTACTTTATAATAAGTTAAATCCTCAAATAAATGCTTATTTTATATTTTGATGTTAATTTTATTTAAAATGACCAGATTGTATTTTATAAAGATAACCTGGGATGACATATTCATCATAATTCTACAGTATGAGTTCTAAATACACTTTACTTATACTGTGAAATATTATCAATTGTGTCAATGTGTATTCATAAACTATATCTGCAAATACACATGAGCCTGATCCTGTGACCCTTACCAATGTAAGTAGACCTCTACCCCGATATAACACGACCCGATATAAAACAAATTTGGATATAACGCAGTAAAGCAGCGCTCGGGGGGGGGGGGGGGGGGCCAGAGGCTGCGCACTCCGGCAGATCAAAGCAAGTTCAATATAACGCGGTTTCACCTATAACGCAGTAAGATTTTTTGGCTCTCAAGGACAGCGTTATATCAGGTTAGAGGTGTAGTTCCATTGTACTTAGTCCCTTGAAGTCAATGTGATTATTTGGGCAAGTAAAGGTTCTGGGATCTGGCTCCTTGATATTTAACAACCAGCAATAAATAATGTGATTTATTTAGTAGGATCTACTCCTTTGAGAAAAAGGCTTTTAAAATGTTTACCTCTCCATCAGGACCAAGATCAGATCCCATTCCCTCTGCATTCTCTTCTGCCTTCTGAAATGAAAACACAGACAAAAATGTTATGTTCGAACTGAGATGAGTATAACCAAGTATGAACTATAAAATAATTTTCATATGTTTTGCTGTTTGTTGTTCCTAAAACAGCTTTGGCTTCCATACTGGGATCTTAGCTATTTCACTCTGAAAAGTGACTAGAAATGGTATTGTGGGGTTTCTGTTAAATATGTCTCAATAATTCCAGATCAGAGTCACTCAGTTTACAGTAACAAGACTGTAGGGCTAACATAGAAAAACTGATTCCCAATTCAAACTGGAATCTGCTCTTCCCATGCATCACCACCAGTAATAAGCATGCTGAACGTCAAGTCATGCCTTAGGCCACCCCACTTAAGGCAACAGGGCAGCATGAGGGTCAGTGAAAGGCATGATTTGCCCCTGCACTTAGAACTTGGCTAACAATTCTATTCATGATGTGCAAGAAGAAACAGAATCCAGCTCCCCCTCCTGTTGCAGTGTTGGCTGTGCACTGCTAACTGGAGTATAATTTTACCTTTGTCACTACAGAAAGCAGATTTGACCTAAAATGCACAGGAAGAAGATCCTGTTAGTAAAAATGGGCTATTTTGACAGTCACTCTTTACAGGCTAGCACCTTATTTTAAGTAATATGTGTGTTTAGATGGCAATGTAGGCTAAAACAACAAAAGCTAACTTTCCTTTTTATAATTGTAAAGACATTCAGGATTTATCTATCCTTCTGAACACTATGTTTGCCCATCCCAACCTCAAATTGAGCCTGTTTGTTCAGCAGATTCTGGTGTTTCAAAGGAGTAGGAACTTGGAAGAAAGAAAGAATGGTAGAAATACCTAGGTAATACCATGTGGGGCAAATTCTGCTCTCACACCAGTGTAAAGCCAAGGTAACTCCATTGACTTTAGTTTGAGGTATGTTAGGTCTGGAAAATCTACCCCCTAAATCCAGCTAGTCAGTGTGCTGACAGTAGACAAAGGAGATATATATGCACCAACTGGTGGGAATCACATTTTCTGCATACCTACATGCATTTCTTACACTTCAGCTTCTTCTCCCTTCTTTCCATAGAGAAAAATAATGCCATTGCTTTATTCGTCTCAATAAGGCAGAAGTACGGGGGCTGAGGGGTGTCTCTTTCTGACAAACTATTTTTGTGGTGATTTATTTTCTGTAGTCTGCAAACAATTTTTTCCCTTTGGATCTCCATCTTTCTATACTATTTGAGGTTTTTGTTTTTTCATACTGTGACTGCCAGCAAGGTATCTGAATGTCTTCAGATTCACTTTTAACAGTTGATGTCTACATAAAATGCCCTAAAGTGAAAGTAGCAAAGCAAACTTATATAGATGAACTATTGGGGCAATTCTCTAAGAATCTTGCATATATTTAGGCTTGGAAGGATTAGTTTTTTATTGGTAAATGTCGTTAAACATCGATTTCAGCCTACACACAGAAACTGACGAAAAAGTATTTCCACTGATGATAACTGCAATTTACAGATAGGCAAGGTAAGAAAGCTCCTTGAGAACTTCTTAGAGTTTGATAAGTAGATCTACTTAGATAAGGATATCTACTTTGTATATTTCGACATATGATGTTGACAATTTGTGTTTTAACAGCTATAAAGCTTTAAGTTTTTGAATCTCAACATCTACTGTCATTAAATCATTATTCTCTGACCCCCTCGCCCCCATAATTTCCTGAAACTGGGAACATTTAAATGAATAAAAATAGGAAAAAAGTGCTTAAAACCCATAATTTTGTGCAACTGTGAATACTTAAATTGGTAAAAAATGATTACAAATACACTGATGTTATTTGTCAATATTATAAAAAAAAATTGAATTCTGCCAAGCCTACATATATTTATTAATTATGCTAAAATATTTGAGGGAGGGTAAGGAATGGCTGCAACCAAAGTAAAGTGTCTGTGTTGCTAAGCTTCATTTTGTCAGACCTATTTGTGAGTAGGATAACAAATTGTGTCAGTGCTGATGGTTGTTGCTTAAACAAACCGGCTGATTAACATTGATTTTGTATAATTTATACAAAGCTTAGGATATTAATATTTTTCTTAAAACTATGAACCTAAGCAATGATCCTAAAAGAGGGTATTCCACATTGGTTATTCAGTTATGCCGCAGACAAACAGAGGATAACTTGAGGGGCGATGACAATTGTATGGAACTGAAGTATTTTTTCTTCATATCTATGGCTGAGAACTTCAGTGGGTGAAGTGGGACTAGGAGAAGGACTTGGAAACAATGTCCAACCTTGACAGCCAGTGATATGGTCTGTTTATAAAGAGATGCGTCTCAGCTGATCTCAGACACCAATAGGCTTACAGAGCAGATGTCCCATTTACTATTTCATAAAGTAATGCCTCATCTCAGCTACGCTCCTGGTTATTCTGGCTCTACTCTTGCGTCTTCACAATACAAATGGAAAGCGGTGTACATGCAAACATATGAGAGGGTAAAACACTGCCACTCATGTACTTAATACTGAAGACATACTCTGTCTACATCACAGATGTGCTTGGAGTATTTGAGAAAGTCAGCTACAGTCCTAAACAAAAGACTACATCATGAACTTCTCCGTCTCTTTCCCTACCACTTGTACAGTACAAACTATCTACAGAACTTGAAAAAATTTTGAGCTCCTATCAGAAGCAACTCCACTGAAAGTGAATGGTCCAATTCCGCACTTGTTCAACAGACCAGAGCAGTTCAAAAGGAGCTATTCCAGACAAGTGCAGAATTATACCCAGAAAAAAAATCCCAAACCCTATTTCCCCAAGAGCACAAAATGGTTTATTTGTAAGCAGTCTGGCCTCTTGGGTAAATAGGCTTCATTTCCTAATTATAAATAGTGAGGCTGAAAAGAAGCACTTCTGCACCATCCACTTCATCAGTGTACACCCTTGGGAGCAAGCCTAAAGGACCCTTGTCCTGCTCCTATGTAAGAATGGAATACTTAATTATGTTTTTAATTGATTAAACCATATTTTCAATTGATTAGGTAATACAAGAACAGAGGTATCCAAAGGATATGGCTGAGAAGCACAATGTCAACTTGCTGGCTGACTGTGGGTCAAACTTAAGTAACAAATGAAATCACAGTTATAAATCAAAGCACAAACACAGCCATATTTATTAGTACTCATCTCTTTCTTTATAGATGAGCAAAATGGCTTGATGGCAGAGTTCACTAGCATGAAGAGGCTGAAGATGATCAGGGTAAAGCACAAAATTTTACTGCTAATTTTCCTTTATGTTTTGAGCTGGGCAGAACACATTGCATCAGATATTTATGGTCTGTCTGGACACGATTTTTCAGCATTAGAGACTTATGCATGCATTGACATCACCAGAAGATGCTCTCATCTGAGCACAGACTTACGCTAAGAAAATACTGAAATAGGTCCATTCACAGATACAAATGACACAAGAGTGTCAACAGAAATACTAGGAAACACTACGTTTATACCACTGTATAAGCCAAGTACAGTGATGCTGTGTGATATCTGTGGGGAGAATTAGGTGTGTTAAAATCAAATGCTGCTCTTGCCATGACTGTAGGCCAAGTACTCTGAAATTTTTATTTTTAAGATATTGCCTCCTCATTTTGGAGGGCTGTGGGCCCTTTCTGTTTTACAGACGTATTTCTTAAAGAGGCACAGCTGACATTTTTTGGAGGGGGATGGAGGGGAGGAAAGGTACTTTTGAGGTCTATCCTCCTTAACATTGTCCAGTTATTATATTTCGGTGCTTGTTACTGTACTTAGAATGCTATTACTCTATGTGGAAAAACCTAAGCAAGCATTTCAAATTCTGCAAGGTTAAATTGCCAGGAAAATTAGCAGGTGCACTCTTTATTTATGCAGAACAAGCAAATAAAGTTCTGAGCCATTATTTCTTCTCTCTCATATTAAGCATACTCATACCATGAGAATTACAGATAGTCATCTAGAAGGTCATCTTGTCCATCCTTCAAAGAATTGAGGGGTCATGAAAATACCAAACTATTATTTAATGACTTCACTTACAGAATTATTTTTTTAAGTAAATAATATTGCTTAACTCCCAGCCATACCCTCTCTGACTAACAAAGAAATGTTTCATAGCATCCAAAGTGAATTTTAAAAAGGCTTATACTAAATGGTCAGAATGCAGATAGCCTGGAAATAGTGTTGTTTTCTATCTATTTGCACAAAATGAGCATAAACAAAACGATCTCTCTCTGGCTCTGTCCACTTGCCCTGTCAACTATGTATAGGACTGAGCTGAGTTCAGAATTGGAAGGTTCAAGATAACTGTTCAGAGGGCAAACTGGCTGCAGGTATCAAGAAGGAATATTCACTTTTTGTGCCTCCAGGTGAAACACTGCACAATTAGCAAGCACTTCATGGTGGTGTTTTCAGTCTCTCTCTGAAGCACTGCTAAACCCACCCGATTTGATACACTAATGGTCTAGTAGTTCACTATGACAAATCCTATGTTACTACAAGAGACAAGGTAGGTAAGGTAATATCTTTTATTGGACCAATTTCTGTTGGCATAAGATAGCCCTTCTCTCACCTTCCCAATCGATAGAATTTAAGAGACACACACTTTATTGCTAATTGATAGTAGGTTGGCTAATTTTTGCCTATTAAATATTTATTAATAAATCAAGTTTATAACCCAGTGAAATTTTCTAATCTTGTCCCCCTTCCAGTCTATGGAATTATTCATGTTGATTAGTAAACTGACACTTAAAGAGCTAATTCAGTATTTGTATAGCATAAACCACATGATTTCTTATGCTAGACTTTTGGAAACGTATACTCATTTAATGTTAGTAATTTCGTAGTTAATAAAATTTCAAGCAAGCTCGTATACATAAGACCAATGCAGAGTTTAGCTTAACAAAGAAGGTTCAGGGACGACTTGATTCCAGTTTACAAGTACCTATATGGGGAACAAATATTTAATAGTGGGCTTTTCAATCTCACAGAGAAAGGTATAACATGATCCAATGATTAGAAGCCCAAGCTAGACAAATTCAGACTGCAAATAAGATGTGTATTTTTAATCATAAGAGTAATTAACCATTGGAACAATTTACCATGGGTTGTGATGGATTCTCCATCACTGACAGTTTTTAAATCAAGACTGAGTGTTTTTCTAAAATGTGCTCTATTTCAAAAGGAATTATTTTGTGGAAGTTCTATGGCCTGTGCTATGCAGGAGATCAGACAAGATCATCACAGTGGTTTCTTCTGGTCTTACCCACCAACAGTTACATTAGGGGGTGGAGGGGGGAGATGTTAGTTGTAGCTCAGTTCTCTACTTGCCTTCTTTCTTCTCCTCCTCTTTTTCTTTTCTTTGGCAGCTTGTGCTTGCTTGTGCTCCCAAACCAGATTAGTCAGGTTGGCCACATACTCATCTGTCTGCTGCAGCAGGTATGCCAGACGTCTGTCTTTCTTCTGATCAATCAGCTTACGGTAGCCTTCTTCATCTTCAGCCTACCAACACAGAGAAAAACAACATTCATGGTCTAGACACTTACAGAGAAGAAACACCACCACTAGCACTGGAACTACAGAAGTGTATTTGAAATGTCTTCGACTCCCATTTTTGAGGTGCAGGATAACTTGAGGACCTTCTACGAAAGAAATGGGTCAGGAAGGGAAGAACTGTATACTTTTTGACACACTGAATGGGTAAGGCCCTAGGAAACTCACAGCCTTATATAAGACTGCAAAGGGGAAGATTTTCAAAGGCTCAAAGTGTAGTTAGGTACGCAACTCCTACTGAAAGGTAATAAGAGCAGGATGTCTAATTCTGATTCGTGCTTTGGAAATCTCACCCAATATAAATAATAATCTTTGAGTATTATGAATTAGGAGGAGGATTTCGTGCTAGCATGTTTTCAAACATGACCATTTTCCTAATCTAGATGTGGTCTTTGAGGGGAGAAGAGACTTTTTAAAAGATTTAGTTTTTAAAAGATAAACTTCTTAGTATATAGGGTAAAAGATAAATAAAAATGCCACTGAATTGGGCTACATTTCAAGAGAGGAATGAAATAACTACATAGCATAGGCCTGACTGACACTTAAACTTATATACATAGTTATGTTGGTCAGAGATGTGAAAAAAACCCAAACCCCCAGCAACACAGCTATGCTGACAAAAACCCCAGTGTGGAAACAGCTAGGTTGACAGAAGAGGGCCTCTCTTGGCATAGCTAACGTCATTTGGGGAGGCAGTCTTCCTACCCCAGCAGAACTCCTTCAGTCTCTGCGAGGTGGCTTTTCGGGGATAGCTATGCCAGCACAGGCTCTGTAGTGCACACACAGGCCAAGTGTGCTCAACATGGAGTTGTGTCCTCACAAGAATTCAACTGTGAATTTGGTAAGCACTGGGGTAGTAATACCTGAAGTGCCCCTGACAGCAAATCTGATTGAAGATGGCCCTCAAGTGATTTGTCTTTGAAAACAAAGATGACAACTCACAGTCCACAGGTAGATAGCCTCAGGGGCGAGCAGTGGATATTAGTGTTCTGGGCATGTCTGAGGGTACATCAAGATGGCTGCTGCCCCTCACTTTTATTAGCGATGACTTTGGACCTATGTGCTCCTAACATACAAACCCTGGACTGACATCAGCTCATTCACCTCAGGATGTAAAAATGTTTTTAAAACAGCAAGAGTACTTTTTTTCATCTACATGTTTTATTTCTGATAATTAACATGGCAACAGTTTGAGCAGCTAGTCTAAAGTATCTCTTTAAAGTAGATTGGTATATAACAGGGGTGGCCAACCTGTGGCTCTGGAGCCGCATGCGGCTCTTCATAGGTTAATATGCGGCTCCTTGCATAGGCACTCACTCCGGGGCTGGAGCTATAGATACTAACTTTCCAATGTGCTGGGGGGTGCTCACTGCTCAACCTCTGCTCTGCCCCAGGCCCTGCCCCCACTCCACCCCATTCTCCCGAGCCTGCCATGCCCTCACTCTTTCTCCCCTCCCCACCGGAGCCTCCTGCACACCGCGTAAGCTGATCGTGGTGGGCAGGAGGCATGGGGAGGGAGTGGGAGGCACTGATTGGTGGGACTGCCGGCAGGCAGGAGCCACTGCAGGTTGGAGCTGACATATTACTGTGGCTCTTTGGCAACGTACGTTGTAAATTCTGGCTCCTTCTCAGGCTCAGGTTGGCTGCCTCTGGTATATAACCTTGAGAAAGGCCTCAGGGCCAAAAGATTTGTTCTTTTCCCCTGCAAATCCTTCATTTGCACTTTGCATGTACTTGTATTTTTCATTTAACGATTTAAAACCAATCTAGTCAGCCCTTATAGTTGGTAGTGACAGATTTTGGACAAGCATTGAGGCTTTGCCCCATATCTGCATCCAAATTAGACATTTACTTGCTCTTTCACTAGTGTTGTGCCTTACGAAAAGTGTGTCACTCAAATGCTTGTAAAAATGGAGAATAACCAGTTTCCCAGTCATTAGATTTCCTGTTGGTAGACCTCAGTGAATCCTATTGTTAAATAGAATTAGATCACAAAGTTACCAGATTTCTATTAATATTAAAAAGAAAATATTAGCCTACTCTAAGGTGATAACCATGACCAGCTAACACACTTCTAAACACAACTTGCCTTGTCTACGTTAGGTGCGAAGTCCCATATAAAATTATCTTCATTAAAATGTGTTAATTAAGATGTTATAAAAACACAAGCTATTTTCCTAATCTAGACATTCCTGCCAATCAGTTTGACAGCACTCTGAAGAGACATGGTCACATGGGAAGCCATCCCATCACACTTTCCCCTCAAAAGAAACTATGAGTAGTATTATTGTTAGGTGGCTGGGAGGAGGGAAAGAAGAAGAAAGATACTCTTGCTGCTAGCTTTCTTTGGACCATAACTCTGGGGATTAATGGTCAGCTGGAATTAGTCACTAATTCCCAGAAAATGCTGTATTTATCATCATTGCTTAAATACATATATTTTAAAAAGCCAGAGTGGGCTAGAAGAAACAAGTGAAGAGAGGAGAGATAGTTACTGCTACTCACTGAAATAACCTTTTTCCCTTTAACTTTTTTACAAAAATAATTTACACAGCAAATGTATTCTTTGGCACATAAATCATAATCAAACTAAGTTCCTGATTAATATTGCAAAAAATAGAGGCATAAGTAGTTATTAGAACTATAATGGAAAGGTTAGAAAAAAATACATGGTCTTCATATGGTGAATATACTAATGGACTTTGCAATATACCTGCACTGTTGTAAAAAATGTTTGAAGTATGAAAGTAGAAAGATTAGGTGATTTAATGGAGGTTACAAAACAGCAGTTATACTGTCATGAGCAGATTACCAGTAATGAGACTAGACAAATATACACAAGAGTATATATGGCTCAAACAAAAGTAAATATGACTCAAAGTGAACAAAGTCAAACAAATAATGTCACTACCACCACTATAAAGCACATACAACTAATCTCACACGTATGTTTAGATTCATATTAGTTAAAATCTAATTGATCAGAGAGCCCTTATCATGCAAAGGAAATATACGAGTCCTTGAGAGTATATATCAGGTATCAAACAGATACTGAATTTATCTAATATATACTTAGCAAACAGGCTGTTTGGCAGTCAAATCTGAAGACTGCAACATTCAGTATTTGCAGCAAAGTTTGATCAGCAATGCCCAGTTACAAAGTAACTTACACAGTGGCCTTCCTAATGCTCAGGAGCCCATTAATTTGTTTTTCCTAACTCTTTCCAATAGTATAAAAATATGCTACATCTTAATACAACACATTACTATCTCCCCACTCTCATATCATTAAAAATTGTTACTATAGAGCATGCCAGCGTTGGCATTTTACCAAAAGACCCCTTACCATCAGTCTTCTCATTCTTTCTTTCTCAATTCGCTCCGTTTCCTTCTTCTGCTCACGCTCAGTATTGGCATGCCACGTTGCCACAGCTTTAGAAAGTTTCTGAATTTTCCCAGCCACTGACCGGTGGTATTCTTTAAAATCTTTAGCATGCTGCAATATGCTGTTCAGATATTCCTAGAGAAAGAAAATAATAAATCAGCTGAGACATTGTAGTATAATTGACAGAACACAGGATTTAAAAACTCCGAACACCCAAATTCTGGACTCTTCCCTTGCTTACTGTAATGGCCTCTGGTAAGACATATCTTTGTATTCTGGGATCCCTAAATATAAAACAGTGATAGCTGGCCAAGCAAAGCAAGGTCTAACACTTACCTCAATGGCATTTCTCTGTATCTGGAATACATTAATTTTGGAATAGCAGAGATTAAAATACCTGGTGCTTCTGTCTACGTTTTCTCTCCTGTTCGATTTTCTGCTGTTTCTCAAGCTTTTCTGTCATGCGGGCTTCCCTCAGAGTCTGGCGCTTGCTGCGCTTGTAGGCTTTGGAGTTCAGTGCTGTCTCCAGTGTTGTGTCACGGCGCATGCAGGCCACCACCTCTTGTCTTAGCTACCAGCAAGAAGAGACAAACTTTAAAAAACCACCATTCTGCACACAGAAAAACAATTTTAGTCACCAATACAGCATACGAAGGTAGAAAGTTAACTTTTTATGAGCTCTTCAATCCTGCTTCTCCCTTTCCCTTTCCATTGAGATACTGAAAATTTAGATCCTGTAATCCTCAGATGCAGCAAGAAGGTGAACATCATCCTAAAAAGCTCTTGATTCTTTGTAGGATCTTCCTCTTTCTATAGAGAAGTATGAACTCCACTTATATAAGCAGCTCCACAAGTGGTGCGTCTGATATTAGGTGTCAAACATGGCAGATGTCACACTCCTTCCTCCTTCACAAGCTAGTGTTGAAAATGATTGTCCTGCTGGCATGGAAGGGGCCAACCAAGATGAAAATCCATTTTAACAAAGCATGGTAGAATAAGATGACCTGTGTTCTCTTTTAAATCTGATGTTGAGCTTGGTGGACCCCACACACATCGACAGGACATTCATTTTCAACATCAGATAGGGGGATGGCGGAAGCAGCAGGGAATTACTAAGGCTGAGAGAGAGACACGGACACACAATTCTAAATGCACAGAATGAATAGCATGCTGCTCCTGAGAACTGGCCTCAGACAAGGATCTACCATAAAGGAATCACTAGGGCAGTGGGGAGGAGGATACACATAGCATGGTATACACACTGCTAAACTGTGCTAGTCCCAAAGATTTCTTCCAGGAACCAGTTTTGGCTGGCCAATAGGGGCAGGGTCAAGAGCAGCCAACTGACACCCCTGCTGCTCTCAGGCCAGCTGGGACAGCCAAATGGCAAGGGTCTAGGGAGTCTGGCACAGCAAAGCCCCTTTGCAAAATTCTTATGCTGTGTCTGCACCCAAGATCTGAGCAAACTTATATCTTGGACATGCTCTTGTTGGGCCTAGCTGCACAGCCTGCACATTACCACAGGCCTTTTGAAAACAGGGGTCACTGTGAGGAACACACAACAATCACACACATGTATCACTGAGAACATGCAACTGGTTCTTAGAAAAATTTGACCCACTAGGTTTTGAGACTATCAGAAAAGAGACCTCTATTATGATTTGTATTTGAACAAGGGGTTGTGAACTCTCAGCCTATCCTGTCCTCCTTTCTGATCTGTTTGTGCCATCCTCGTGATCTCCCTGAAAGTCTAGAGCATAAATCTAGGATTTTAAGGACTACACTGCAGGATTAAACGGGTGGGGGGAGGGAGAAAGGGGGAGAAGAGAGAGAGAACACATGCATCTTCAGTGATAACAGAAACAAAAGATACTGATCATGTACATTTGATATTTCTATGGATAGTGTTTTTCAGTTAAGTTTGCTCAAATATTGACATTCCTCTTTAAACTCAGTACTTTCATAAATGTCTATTGCCAATATATCCTGTGCTGAAGAAAGATCACTTTCGATTGTGATCACTGCAAAAATTTCCCTTCAGCAAAAGACATTACCTGGCGCTGAAAATTCAGTAACCTAAGTGCCTTCAGCTCAACTGTAGCTTTGGTTCGCAGATCAGGAGGCAGAGAGCCAGGTAAATTCTCCAGTTCCTGGATTCTGTGAGCAATTCGAGCCTGAAGTCTAAGATGATAAAGGATGTGGAAAGATATCAGGAAAGATCTGTCAGTAGTTATCAATATTATATGGCAACATAAGCCATAGATCTCAGACACCCAGTCAATTTCTAATACCCAACTATTCTGAATGAACATGCATTTCTAGGAATGGAGAGAAAAATCCGACTTACATTTACTCTGCAGGAATACCCTTGATAGCAAACAATGAAGACTCTCTCTCTTCTCTCCTCCCCTTCATTTTATCTATTAGTCGTATAGGAACAGCAACTCAGCAGATTTATTCTACTCATGCTTTCAAGCATTTTGTGTTTGCAGGCCAGTTTGTTAAGCATGAAGAAAAGGTTATAGAACGATTGGGTATTATTTTAGGTCTCTTTAAAGTGTGATTGCAGTCAGAATAGTGATTGTGTAAGAATGGAACATTCTTATTTAGCAGAACTGTTTCTTGCTGGTGATCAAAATCCTATGTGCTTTTTCTACTGACAAAGTTTAAGTTTTCACTTTCTTTATTCTTTAAACAAACTGCTGGCATTGCAAAGCTATTACAGTGCAAGCTGGATTCTATTCCAGCTCACTCAGCCCCCACAGAAATTAATTTCCAGTTGCAAACTCTTTTAAGACCAACCATGGTGCACAAGCCAGAAAGAACACACCTTCACTTTCAAATTCCAAACTGAGTTTGTAGTACTGGTAGTTATATAATCTTTGTAAAGAGGCGTTTTGTTTTGTTTTACTTGTAATTCAGCATATTTGATCAGGCAGTGAATGACAGACAAACATGGACCCCGAAATGCTACTTTTAATAACACTACGTATATGTGGTTTAATATTCCTTTTGGCTTTTTGGCACTTTTACAAATATAGTGCTGTCTAACTTCAGTGTAATTTCAACCACGGAATTCTTTCAACTAGATAAACATGGATCATAACCAATAAACAGTGAGAATTTCTGAATGAATTCTAAGTGGTCCAGTCGTTAAACATTTTGGGCCACGATCTGCATTGCAATGCAAGTGAATCACCAACAGGAGCCAGAGGAGAGAATTTCTGTCCCCATTTTTTACAAAGCTGTGGAGATGAGAATTTATCTAGTCTACTCATGCTACATGTGACATACACACTTCTGGAGATTTATAAGGGAAGTCTGATTACATAAATTAAAAGGCTGATCCTACTCCCTCCTGAAAAGGATAACAGACTCATAGCCAAACCTATACAATCACTCATCTTCTCTCCATCACAATATAACACAGGTAAGAAATTGATAATAGCATTAATAGAGTAGTTGGCAACCTGGTAAATGAATTTACTACAAAGCAAAATGTCACACCAACCAGACTAGAGAACTGCTCACACCTAAAAAGACAATTGTAACTTATGCTTTTTAAAGCCACATACACCACCCATTCCTACTCTACAACATCACCCCTGCTCCAAAATAATACATAAAAACAGCCATTCTGGGTCAGACCAATGGTCCATCTAACCCAGTATCTTGTCTTCAGACAGTGGACAATGCCATGGTCTTCAGACAGTGGCCAATGCCATGTGCTTCAGAGGGAATGGACAGAACAGGCAATCATCAAGGGATCCATTCCCTGTCATCCACTCCCAGCTTCTGGCAAACAGATGAACTAGATAAAAATGGATTATAATCAATAACCAGCAAGATTTTCTAAATGAATTCTAAGTGGTCCGGTCGTTAAATATTTTGGACCACAAGCTGCATAATAGGTGGTGCAACCAGCCCCACATATAATACTTTAAAGGCACACTGATGTAAAAAGGCAAAACACTAGCTCCAATTCTGGTGCCACTAAAGTCAGTGGCAGTTTTACCAGAGACTTCAATGAGAGCAGGATTGGACATATTGACAGGTCAATTTTCTGCAGGCTCTAGTTTCCATGAAACTTAAGCAAAGCAAAGCAAAAATACACATTTTTTTTTTTTGATGAAAGGTTTTTAAGGAAAAAATATTCTGCTGACGTGTATACAATCCAAACATTGTAATATTTTGCTAATACAAAAAAAACCAACAGAGTAAATCTCCTCCCCCCCCCTTTTTGGGGGGGAGAGTCATATAATAGTTGGTTGGGCAATCTTTCGTTGTAGTAGTACTATACAACACTATGTATATGTCTATGTTAAATAAAAATGGAAACAATGAAAAAAGTATTGACTAAGGTAGCAGATACAGTGGCGATATAAGTTAATTCTCTGTTGAGGAATGCATTTACAGAATGAATAATCTATTAAGGGTACTGTAGCAGGATGGTCACCCGCTCCTGCCTGGAAGGGCTTAAAACAGCCCTGGAGAGGGCTGGGGTAGGGGGAAAAGCTGGGCTGATCGGGAAGCAGCCGCAGCTGGGGCCACACCCCAAACAGACCCAGCTGGCCCTATAAAGGCCAGGGAGACCAGGAGCAGAAAGATACTCTCTCTCTCTTGCCTTTGAAGAGGGAGGGCCCAGGCTGCCTGGTGAGCTGAGGAAGGTATCGAGGGTGGAGCAGTGCTGGGGAAGGGCCAGGGAGCTCCACCCTAGCAGAACTGCAGGCCAAAGTAAGGGCCCACTACGGGGTACTAGGGTGGCAGAGGGGCAGCTCCGCTATAGGTAGAGGCAGTGGGTCCAAACCCAACCTTGCCTGCGAAGAGTGGCTTATACTACAGTCTGCCCCAGGGAGCGGGGGCTAGTAGCCTATGACTGAAGTGAGGCGGGGATAGTGGGGGGGGGGGGGTTCCGGGGAGGGGAAACCCAGAGACTCAGGGGTGTACTGCCAGAGGGCAGTACTCTGGCGTGCAAGGGGCACTGGGTCGTGAGGGACACGGGGGGCCAGGGAAAGTGGGACACCAGACTGCAGAGGGTGCGCCGATGGCTGGAGAGCTAATTCCCAGAAGATACCAGCAGGAGGTGCTGCAGGGGTGAGTCATCGGAACGGTTACAGGTACAGTTCTGCATTATCATGCTATAAAACTGCCATTCATAAATGTCACCAGAGAAGTTTTTTTTTAAATCCCTTTAAGAGATCTTAACTAGTCTCTTTGCTGTACCTTGTGTTAAATTAGAGTGGAAGACAATCACTGAACCCTAACATTACATAGGGAAGTAGTAAGATATTTTGAGGGCCTTGAACATGGATTGGTGTTAAATTTATCTTTTGTTACAGTAAATTACCACAATCCACAGAGTTCACTGACCATTAATCTTGCACTTTCATTTCTGTGGTATAGTGAACCAACCCTGGTAGTCTGTCCATTACAACAGGAGGGCAGATATCTCAGTTTGGAAGGCCTGAAAACAAGTAACCTGTTAGACTACTGGGGCTATTGGGATATACAAGAGCAATGATGACCCCAAAATACCTGCTTCTATATGAAATGGACTAGAATCACACAAATGCTGACTGAGGGCATGTGAAATTAAAGTGGCCCTGGCAAAAGCACTCTGTGCAAAGCACTACTACAGGTACATTCCTTAAAGAAGTTACCAGTTAGAACAGTGATGGTGGAAAAGGTGGGAGCCACAAAGGAAAATTGGGAATCATATTGCACATGGATATATTTGGGTCATCCTCAGAAAGGGCTGGACTACATTAGAATTTACCAGATACAGAAATGATCATACTCAGGTGAGTTTAATGTTGAGGGTTTTTTTGTGCTTAATATCTGTATTTTAAGCACTGCTTCTCTGCATACTATTTTGTCTCAAAATCAATAGGCTACAATAGGTAGTGTGATAAAGAGATACAAGATTTGAAACTTCCTGAAACAACAAAAAGGCTGGATTACTGCATAAGTGCAGGACACTCATTTAGTGTCCTCAAGAGTACAGAAAATTGAAGCAGAATTAGGTCAGTCAGGTTTTTCATACAGATTGAATAGTAAATCAAGAGGAGTTACTGTTCTGGCAAGAACGAATTCCATTAATGGCAACAGATATTTGTTCAGGTCCAGAGGAGAAGTTTATGATTCCTACAGGAGAGTTATTTGTTCAGAAAATAACACTGGGAGATTTTGTTCTTTCAATTAACTATATGACACTACAAAAATCCACATTTTGTACAACTCTAGCTCTGACTGGACTTAGTGATTGCGAGGGAATTTCAGTGCTGTTACAGCTGAAAAACAACTTGAAAAGTCTAGTGGCTTCCCTACCTCCTGCCCTTATAAAGGAGGATTAGATTGACTATTGCACATCCACACAGACTAGCAGCTGATAGATGCATAAAGAGACTTAGGGTTCATCTACACTTATAACGCTGCAACACTGTTGCTGCAGCACTGTAGCACTTCAGTGAAGATGCTGCCTACGTTGATGGGTAGGTAATCCACCTCCCCAAGAGCTGATAGCTAAGTCAATGGCAGAATTCGCCCACTGACCTAGCGCTGTCTAATCTAGGGTTTAGGTCAGTTTAACTGCATCGCCAAAGAGTGTGGATTTTTCACACCCTGGAATGGCATAATTATATTGACCTAATTTCCTTGTGTGGACCAGGTCTACAGTTCTGAGATGTTCACAGATGCCTGGTGCTTATCCTCATACTGATGAGTCCAGATCATAGCTATGATTTTTCTCAATCTTCCAGTCCCAAAATAGCTGGAATGTTTCTGCTGATGCCTCAGCTATGAAACAGTTAAAGTACTTACTCTCTTTGGAGTCAATATGACTTCCGCTATGTGTGCAATGACACCTCCCCAAGCTAGTGTTTTGACTTACTCAGTAAGGCATCTGAACAGTGTTTGCAGCCATAAGGGCTAAGGGCTTGATCCAATGGTCACTGAAGTCAATGGAAAAACTCCTACTGAGTTTGCTGCTGCTGGATCAGGTCCCAGATGCTTAACTTTTAGTTTAAACCACAAGTTTAAAACTATAGGGACAACAGAGAACTGATACCACAGAGTATTGATATTCATCAGCTTAGCCAGACCCCTGGACGCATCTTCAATTTACTGAAAGGTAAATACTAATCTGCTAAATCTTTGAGAGTATTTTGGACTACTGCCCTGCTTTCTGACAAGTGAGACCCAGAAATGGGGCCAGCCAGGGCACTTAGGTGGAAACACACAATTTTTCAAAAAATGGTTTGAACAGTTATCAATGGATGCCACCCAATGCACCTTCTCTGGAAGGGATATAGTAACCCACATCTCAAGTAGGACAAAATAATACCATATTGGATCAGACAAGTGGTCCATCTAGTCCAGTACCCTATTTCCAAAAGTGGCCAGTATCAGATGCTTCAGAAAGAATTTATAGATCTCTTGTATATTTAAAAAAACAAACAAACAATCCTATCTAATGTAACTGTGAATGTTTTCATTTCCATACCATCTTCTTTTTCTTGCATCCCACTAAGTTCTTGGCCTCACTGATATTTTGTGGCAATGAATTCCACAGGCTGGGGATTTCTTGGTGGCTTTTTGATTCTGTTTGTTTTTTGGGGGGTGTTTATTTAAAAAAAATACTCTCAAAAATACATAATTTATTTCCTTTTATTAGTTTTAAATCTGTTTTCTTTTAGCTGCATTGACTGTCCCTTGTTCTTGCATTACATGAGAGGGTGAACAAAAAACACTGGCTTACCTTCACTATATATCACTAATTATTTTGTATAACTGCAACTGGTTGGGCAGGGTTTCTCTGATTTTCCCCAGTGACCAGGTTGCTGGAACTGTAGTGAGACACTGATTGACTCAGACCAATTCTTTCTGCCAGGCCTGGCTTGTTAGCTGCACCCTAGATATAAAGGAGGTGGGAGTGGCTCTTTGGACATTTGCTGATAACAGCTCTCTGGGCCTGATCCTATTTTTATATATTCTGTATATTTAGGCTGAGCAGACTGAACTTATTCCAGGTAAGGTGTGCTGTTATATAAATTAATGGTTTTATAATATTTTCTTCATTTTCTATCCATTCTTTAAATATTCTAATGCCATCTGCTTAAGGTGGTGAAGTTTAAGAAACTTTCACTGAGCTGTTCACAATGATACCCAGGTCCTTTCCCAATCTCTAGGAGTAGTGAAGGGGTGGGGGGGAGAGAGAGAGAGTGGCAGTTTGCTGGTAATTATTTTTCCATGTACAGCAATATTAACTTTTAAAAGAATTTTATGACCACCAGTTTTCACCTAAAGCAAATGCATCAGACTTTTCTGGACCATGCTCATCCTCTAATCCCTCAAACTGATACAAATATGTTGGACTATTCATCTTTTCAGGGGAAAATGCTAAAGGCTATTAAGTTGTAAGAGGGTCAAGAAGAAAACAGCCTTTTTCAAGTGCTTGGAGTACTTACTAACCCTGTTTAAAGGATACATTTAATTAATCTCTGCAGTTCAACATTTTATCTTCATCTCTACAGAACATGGATATTGCATTACAAACTGAAGATAGAGATCTCCTTACAAAGTAGGTGATACTCACCTTTCCCTCACCAACTGGGGGTAATGGCAGAAATTGTGCCAGAGCACTGCAGGCAGTATGAAATGGATGCCAGGCAGCAAGCAAGAAAGCTTTATAAAAGGGAGACGCTTTTCAAGTAACAACATGAATCAATTTGACATAGTTTGCAGTGATCATAAATTAAAAATGCTGGAAAGTGCCATTTTTTAAATTAATGCTGGTGGGGAGGAGAGCCATTCCACCTAGTGGAATAATGTTAAATTACAGTACACATTATTAGTTTTAGACATTCATTAAGGTTAAAGCAGCACTTTATTTCCAAGAAAGTATTAAAATGGAGTTTTATAAAAGCATGTCAAGAATTTACAACTTTGGCCAAATTTCAAGTAGCACAGCAAATTTAACAGCTCAATACATAGTAGTAATTTAAACTTTTTATAGCAATGGATATTTTAAATATCCAAGTTTCTTTTCATCTACCATTAGTCACATAGGGATTAACAACAATTATACCCCTAATTTCATCTCACAGCAACATATGCTGCAAGAGCTGCTGAATTCACCAAGTGAATTCAGTGGCAACATAAACTCCAATTTTCTTGCTTTTTTGTTGATTTAAGCCAACGCTTTTTAATGTCAAAATGTGGTCCTCTTGAGGGAGGAAGGGGGAAATCTATTAAAAGTAGAAAGTCTCCCCTTGACATGTCATCGGTTTCAAGACTTCTTCAGTCTCAATAATATGCTAATGAATCTATCACTGCTCCTCCATCTGTAGTGGTCCATTTAACAAATGGCTAATGGAGAAGAATGCCACACTGCACCTTTACGTGCATTCTTTGAGGAACTGTCAAATCAACTGTATAGCTTCCTACTTGAAAGGAAGTCCAAGACACAGGAATTCCAGTCACTGGGCAGATTAGATGAATTTCTTCAATGCAACAGCAAATATTAAAGGAATGTTTCATGTTTACATCATCCATAAAAAGATGACATTAACTTTTAGTTGCAGTTAAGCACTCACAGCAAGAAAGATGTGCGCAGCGGTACATACCCTATCCTGTGCAACTTTGGACATCTGAAAAAGCACTCCATCAACTTCTTACAGGGTGCACACGTGCTGAAGTTTACTGCCCACACATACTGTCAGGTCACTTTTCAGTAGGCAGTTACATCAGCCATGCATGCAGGTGCAGTATGACGTTCCTTAGTGTTACACTTCACAATCTAAGCAAGGAGAGCCTGTACCTGAGGCTACTGCACATACACAGTAGGCGATTTTCAAAGCTTATAACTTGGTTACACCACGGGCACATATCCTGTAGGGATATATTACTGACCAGGATGGTGATAGTGACAGTGAAATGATCGGGGAGATGAGAGGCTATTAAAATAAACTCATTAATAATGGGAGATTTCAACTATCCGCATATTGACTGGGTACAGGTCACCTCAGGATAGGATGCAGAGACGAAGCTGCTTGACACCTTAAATGGCTGCTTCTTGGAGCAGCTAGTCCTGGAACCCACAAGAGGAGAGGAAATTCTTGATTTAGTCCTAAGTGGAGCACAGGATCTGGGCCAAGAGGTGAATATAGCTGGACTGCTTGGTAATAGTGACCATAATATAATTAAATTTAACATCCCTGTGAAGGAGAAAACACCACAGCAAGCCAACACTGTAGCATTTAATTTCAGAAAGGGAGACTACACAAAAATGAGGAAATTAGTTAGAGAGAAATTAAAAGGTACAGTGCCAAAAGTGAAATCTCTGCAAGCTGCATGGAAACTTTTTTAAGACACCATAATAGAGGCTCAACTTAAATGTATACTCCAAATTAAAGAAACATAGTAAGAGAACCAAAGAAGTGCCACTGTGGCCAAACAACAAAGTAAAAAAGCAGTGAGAGACAAAAAGGCATCCTTTAAAAAGTGGAAGTTAAATCCTAGTGAGAAAAATAGAAAGGAGCATAAACTCTGGCAAATGAAGTGTAAAAATATAATTAGGAAGGCCAAAAAAGAATTTGAAGAACAGCTAGCCAAAGACTCAAAGTAATAGCAATTTTTTTTTTTTTTTAAGTACATCAGATGCAGGAAGCCTGCTAAACAACCAGTGGGGCCTCTGGACGATCAAGATGCTAAAGAGCACTCAAGGAAGATAAGGCCACTGTCGAGAAACTAAATGAATTATTTGCATCGGTCTTCACAGCTGAGGATGTGAAGGAGATTCCCAAACCTGAGCCATTCGTTTTAGGTGACAGATCTGAGGAACTGTCCCAGACTGAGGTATCATTAGAGGTGGTTTTGGAACAAACTGCTAAACTAAACACTATTAAGCCACCAGGACCAGATGGGATTCATCCAAGAGTTCGAAAGGAACTCAAATGTGAAACTGCGGAACTACCAACTGTAGTTTGTAACCTACCATTTAAATCAGCTTCTGTACCAAATGAGTGGAGGATAGCTACTGTGACACCAATTTTTAAAAAGGGCTCCAGCGGTGATACTGGCACTTACAGGCTAGTAAGCCTGATTTCAGAACCAGGCAAACTGGTTGAAACTATCGTAACGAACAAAATTGTCAGACACATAGATGAACATAATTTGATAGAGAAGAGTTAACCTGGTTTTTGTAAAGGGAAATCATGCCTCACCAGTCTACTAAAATTCTTTGAGGGGGTCAACAAGCATGTGGAGGGGATCCAGTGCATGCGGTGGTCTTAAATTTTCAGAAAGCCTTTGAAAGGTCCCTCACCAAAGGCTCTTAAGCAAAGCAAGTTGTCATGGGATAAGAAGGAAGGTACCCTCATGGATTGGTAAATGGTTAAAAGATAGGAAACAAAGGGTAGGAATAAATGGTCAGTTCTCAGAATGGAGAGAGATAAACAGTGGGGTCCCCAAGGGGTCTGTATTGGGACCAATGCTATTCAACATTCATAAATGATCTGGAAAAGGGGGTAAACAGTGAGGTGGCAAAACTTGCAGATGACACAAAACTACTCAAGATAGTTAAGTCCCAAGCAGACAGCGAAGAGCTACAAAAGGATCTCACAAAACTGGGTGACTGGGCACCAAAATGGCAGACGACATTTGATGTTTTTAAATGCAAAGTAATGCACATTGGAAAACATAATCCATATTATACATATAAAATGATAGGGTCTAAATTAGCTGTTACCACTCAAGAAAGAGATCTTGGAGTCATTGTGGATAGTTCTCTGAAAACAGCAGTGGCAGTTTAAAAAAAGCTAACAGAATGTTGGGAATCATTAAGAAAGGGATAGATAATAAGACAGAAAATATCATATTGCCTCTATATAAATCCATGGCATGCCAACATCTTGAATACTGGGTGCAGATGTGGTCACCGCATCTCAAAAAGGATATATTGGAATTGGAAAAGGTTCAGAAAAGGGTAACAAAAATTATTAGAGGTATGAAGCATCTGCCATATGAGGAGAGATTAATAAGACTGGGACTTTTCAGTTTGGAAACTGTTATGTAAAACCTTCGCTCACATGCGATTGTAAAATCTGTAACTTGTGTCATTAAGTTCTGCAAACTTTTTGCAGACTTTGTAAATTCAGTGATTGTTAGCATAGCCTTTGAAGTTTTGTAACCTTTGCAAGCTCTGCAACCTTTTCAAGTTACCACTTGTATGAACTTCCAAGCTTTGTAATATCCCATCATAAAATCCAAGAGAGTGTGAACAAGGGAGTGTGGGGGGAAGATAAGGGAATGTATGTGGGACTGGGCGGAAAGGAACTGCAAGGAGAAGAGAGCCTGGGAGACAGGAGATGAAGGTAATCCTGGAGTGCTGTAAAGAAAAGAGGCATGAAAGGAACAGGGCCTGGCAATGCTTCTCGGTGACGGACACATAAGAAAAACTCAGTGTACGTGACAGGAGTGCCCAGTTCCAAAATAAAAGGAAGCAGCCACGCACACAAGTGGCTGCTCCTTGACTTGCTCAGCAACCTGGATTCGTGATCGCAGGCAGACACACCAGATCTACCACGTTTTGGCTTCTCGGCCTCCATGCTGTCTCCGGTAACCCTCCGCCTGTGTAAGTGTGTGGGTGCATAAGGGTATGAATGCAGTGAATATGTGCATGTATGAATAAGCTCCATCTCCTTTCTATCTGACCTAACAGCGGCATTGTAATAAAACTAATACAAGTGTGACCCTGGGTTGGTTCTTAGGGGAACAGAGGTAACAGAAACGAGATGACTAAGGGGGCTATGATAGAAGTCTATAAAATCATGATTGGTGTGGAGAAAGGAAATAAGGAAGTGTTATTTACTCCTTCTAATAACACAATAAATTAAAAGGCAGTAGGTTTAAAACAAACAAAAGGAAGTATTTCTTCACACAGTCAACTTGTAGAACTCCTTACCAGAGGCTGTTGTGAAGGCCAAGACTATAACAGGATTCAAAAAAAGAATTAAATAGGTCCAACAATGGCTATTAGCCAGAACAGGCAAGGATGGTGCCTCTAGCTTCTGTTTTCCAGAAGCTGGGAATGGGCGACAGGGAATGGATCACTTGATGATTATCTGTTCTGTTCATTCCCTCTGGGGTACCTGGTATTGGCCACTGTCAGAAGACAGGATACTGGGCTAGATGAACCTTTGGTCTGACCCATTATGGTCATTCTTATGTTATGTTCCACTGAAATATTCAGATACTTTTCTACAATGAGGGCTAGATGCCAAATTTTAAGTTTTGGTACTTGATGTCTGGAGTGTAGAACTGATAAAGAAGTGGCAAGAATCTTTTTTTATGATAAGGAAAGCCTTCTTCCTTTCTCTTATTACCAAAAAAAGATGGATGAACTGGCTTTTACTCAAAAGTTTAACAAAACATTTAAACTTCAGGCACAGACCAAACTCAATACCTGACCATTTCAGAGACATATCAGCAACTACGATGGGTTCTGAGAAGGGGAATGCTTACACTACCTTAACTATAGCTGTCATGTCCTGCTCCCATTGTGCAAAAAGGCACATTCACTTTATCTAACAATATCAAATTTATCAACACATTTAGTACAACAAAACAAAATCCCCAGCAGCATTCAAGAAAAAAAAAATACACAACTCAGCTAGCCTGCCACCTACAAAAAAAATAATTCTTTCCAACCCCTCCTCATTCAGGGCAGCATACCCTCAGCCCTCTCCAAAAACTTACAAAATATGTCTTTGCAGATTAACCAAAAGATACAAAGTGAGGCTATTTCAAACCAAGCAGCCTTACAATGAAGATGAAGCAGTTGTTCAAGGTTCCTAACACACTCTTCTGTCCCTTGCACAAGGACTAGTCGCAGTCATATTCTTTGCATTCCAAGCTTAAAAACTGGGGAGCTAGAACTACCAGCCACCCCAAAAGCAGAGAATGGGGTCAGGCCCCCTCTTCCGAACTTGGACCAGCCGACATCGTTGACTAGCTGTGAAGAATGCATGCCACATTTTTTCACATCTTCCCATTCACACTGGGGAGTTCCCAAGGCAAAATGCTTCTCTGAGGTGTTGCTGGGGTTGTGTGACTATGCAGCACCTTCAAGACAGGCCAGAGTCTTAAAGTCATGGTTTGAATCCAAAGAACACTATACACTAGCCTCTAGGTGAACACAGTCTGTTAATGCACTGCTAAGAGATCCACATTCAAATCCTGGATTAATTCAGGAACAAGAACAGCTATGTGATCTCCTGTAGGTCCCCATTTGTATACATCCCTAAGCCATACAATCTGGCACAAATAGCAATCTCTGCTCCTGGAAGAAGCAGGGTTCGAAGAGAAGAAGCAGTTACAGATGAAGGCTGAGGGGCACCATCACTGATACATTAAAGTGTGTGTGGCACTGGCCCATAGGATTCGTGGCTCATGTCATAGCTATATCCCCTTCCATAAGAACAAAAGTTAAATTGTACTAAGCTTTGTATATCGTATATGTTTTCTGAAAATGCTGTTACACTTCAATAACCCTACACAATGAAACAGGTAAGGCCGTTCCTAGTTAAGGTAAAAGTGATGCTAGTCACTAGGCACTCAATCCAGCAAAGCACTTAATTGCACGCTTAATTTAAGCAAAAGCTTGACTGTTTTGCTGGATCAGGACCTGAAAAAACAGTTTCAAAAGCAGTATAAAGTGTACCGTTAGGCTTGTTCTTAATCATTAGTAAGATACTTTTTGCTTAGCATCATTACAAATGTCATATTATGCAAAGTACTACAGATACTAAGTAGATCTTAGAGCAGCATCATAACTCTTAGTTGATAGGGCAGTTCTGTTTTATAAGTTTATATACAGCATTCTGAAGTACCTCTAAACAACCTTCAGGGCAGTTAAGATGCAATAATGCAGAATCATGCCAGATATATTGTCCTCTGCGGGGTATTCCTAGGGAAGACCTTCCCTATCTCTGCTCTGTTTTCTAGTTTTGCTTAGGATACTGTAATCACACTAGCCTTGCCCACCAAAACTGGGCTTTTTCATCATTGTGTCTCTCAGAAAACAAAGCTTGGAATAAAGCAAATCCTGGAACTGCATCACAAAAGAGGAGTTATGACACTCTAGATAAAACGAAGTTATCTACGCTGTAATGGTCTCTTCTAAGCAGAACATTAGAGTCCAAATCATTTTATTGTGGACACCTCACCCACACACTAGCCCTCCTTCCTAGCACATTGCTGCTAAACATTTCATATTCCATAAAAGTTCATCTCAATCATCCTCCCTTAGATATCTGTAAAGTTTGAGCACATTCCTAAAACAAATGTCATTAGAGCCTGCTTTCCATTTTTATTTCCTTAGGCCTTTACCCTTTCAGTAATTGGAACATAGGCACTGCCATTCCAGATCGGACAAATGGACCATCTAGTCTGTAGCTTGTCACTGACAGTGACCAATATGAGAGGTTTAAGAAAAAGGTGCCTATAAATGGGCAACTGTAGTACCAACACCTTCCCGAAGGGGAAGTTTATTCTTAACCCTAGGTAGGCCCTGAAGACACCTGCCTATCATGCTGACCAATACTGCCATATTGTTTCCTTGTACTCCCCTGTATGTTGCTCTGTCTGCACCTGTGGTCTCTTGTCTTAGATTGTAAGCATTCGGGGCAGGGGACAACTTTTTATTATGTATTTGTACAGAACCTAGCACAACTGGGTCCTGGTCCATGACTGGGGTTTGTTGGTGCTACAGTAACACAAACAATTAAATACTAATAATTAAGTATGAAGGTTGATATGCTATTATAACAGACACTCCTGGATCCTCAGTACTTTTTAGTCAGGACACTTTTATTTAAGAGCCTAAATATGAACATAAGGATCTCATTTTTGGTATTTTTTTAAATCTTCGTTTTGGCTTGCTTGCTTGCACTCTTTACTCCCTGGTGGATCAGCCAACCCACATTCCATTGGACAAACTTCCTGTTTTTTATTGACTTTTTGTTTTTTGACTTCCACCCTGGCCCTCCTAATTTCCATTTTACATTTCATCTGTTAAACCAGGGGTTCTCAAATGGGGGGGTCGTGATCCCTCAGGGGGCCGCAAAGTTATTACATGTGGGGTTGCGAGCTGTCAGCCTCCAACCCAGACTCCAGCATTTACAATAGTGTTAAATATTTTTAAAAAGTGTTTTTAATTTATAAGGGGGGTCGCACTCGGAGGCTTCATGTGTGAAAGGGGTTTGAGAACCCCTGTGTTAAACCTTGTTCCTTTCTATTGGAATCACTTGGGCTGAATGCCCACTTATTGGAAGACATACTTGAGTCCTTGGCACTTAAGGATCCCCCTCCACCACCCCTGGATTCCAGCTGTCTTTTTTTCCTTTGTTTATAATTCTGAATACTTTTTGTGATTGTAACCTTTGCTAAAATAACCTCCATGTTGAGTCTAAGGATTTTAGTTTCATAACCTGAGTCCTTTCAGTCCTGATCCAGCAAAGCACTTGAGCACATGTTTAACTTTAAACTTTAGAATCACTCTTTAGTTTGATGTCCCTATATTAGTTTTTACTATGGCCCCTCTCAAACGAATTATTTTAATTATGACCTTTATGAGCTACAATTGCAAGAGAGACTAGCTAGTGTCCACAAACACAACTCTGAAGCATGTACAGTTTAAGTCTCATGTATCCCTCTTTACCTGTATTCACGCTCCTGGAGTATTTCAACAGGATCCAATCCTTGTGGCTTCTGGATGGGGCTGATACGGTTCTGTTTTTGCTGCAGCTGGACGATAGGTGAAGGCTGTCCAGGTGTTGGCTGTGGTACAGAAGGACCAGGCATGGCTGCAGAAGGCTGAGCAGCAGGAGGGGCAGGTGAAGGCCTTCCACTAGGAGGTGGTACAGCAAGCTTTTGTGGTGTACTGGCAACATTCATATCTGGGCCTTGACCTGCAAAACAAGTAATGTGGCCACGTGAAAAAACAGAGCAGCTTTATTTTGAACACAAAAATCTGCAGCTAGGCACCAAAGACAAACTTTCAGAGTTAACAAAAATACACACTGAGATAGGAAGAATATACTGTAGTGGACATTACAGAAAGTAATCCAAAAATAGCAATTGCAACTGACAATTTATTAGGGCTATATTTTCATTTCGTCTTTGGGGTTTTTTTAAGTGTAGAGTTTGTATCAGCAAGAGATTTCTAGCACTGGGTAGATCTAGGCAGAGGAACAAACTCTGCTCTCTTATGTGGGCACTGTCTCCATGTCAATTATGAAAATACACCCAGGAGCAGAATTTGGCTAGTACCAAGAGCAAGCTTCTTTCCACAGCTCTGCCAGAAAAAATGTCAGCAGTATTCACTTTATTAAAACATCCACTTTTATATACTTTACAATATTTTAATATACACCTCTACCCCGATATAACGCGGTCCTCGAGAGACAAAAAAATCTCACCGCATTATAGGTGAGACCGCGTTATATCAAACTTGCTTTGCCCCCCCCCAGTTCCTTGTTCCCTGACCGCCCCCTCCACAGACCCCCATCCATAATCACCCCCAGGATCCCACCCCCTATCCCCTGACTGCTCTGACCCCTATCCACCCCTCCCCGCCCCCTGACAGGCACTCACCAGCAGCGGCGGGAAGCGGAGCAGCCCGGCCCCAGTCTACTCCACCCTGCCAGCTCCCAGCCACGGCGCTCCGCTTCCCGCTGCAGGTGAGTGCGTGGAGGTTGGGGAAAGGACACCCCCCATACTCACCTGTGGCAGGAAGTGGACTGCTGCGGCTGGGAGCTGGCAGAGTGGAGTGGGCTGGGGCCAGGCTGCTCCGCTTCTGCCGCTGCTGGTGAGTGCGGGGGGATCCCTTCCCCCAAACCCCCTCCCCCAAGCGACACGGCTGGGGCCGGGCCGAGGGAAGCAGAGTGGGCTGCTCCCGGCCCCCCGCTAATCCCCCGGGCCACTCAGACTACAGGGCCCCCAAAAGTGCCCTCCCACAGCTCCTGCCCCCCAGATTCTGCCCCTGACCGCCCCTGAGACCCTCTGTCCCTTATCAAACTCCTCAGCCCCGGCCTGGCCGACACCCTTAACACGCTGCTCAGAGCAGAGTGTCAGAGCTTTACCGTGTTGTATGCGAACCCGCGTTCTATCGGGTCGTATTATATCGGGGTAGAGGTGTACTTGTAAAATTACATTTAAAAAAACCACACACTACCCCAGATTAAGATAGTAATATAAGTAAATAAATATTTCAAGTATTGGGTGCTTGATTTTTCTTCTAAACTGTAGCACTCTCATTTCAAAAGTTTAATGCATCACTTAACATGAAAGTAGCATCCAATAGGAGATAGATAGGGAAGTGCTGCAGTTTATGGCCCTCTGTGCATGGACGAGTAGTTACTGATTTGATGGAGATGTGGGAGAGAGACATTGAAAACAACAGATATCTGCAACAATAAAGCTGTATTTTTTGAAGGGGTGCGGGGGTTGGCGTATAATAATTCAATTGATGAAACACAATCTCAGAATCTGTCCTCAATCCCAGGATCAGTTTACTTCAGATCCAGGACCCGAAACCCATCTGGAGAAGATGGCTCATCTTCAGAGCTCAGTTTGTTGGAGCATTCGAAGGAACGTAATGCTACAACTGACCAGACAGCGGTATTTTGTCTCTTTTTTAAAGAGAGTGATAAGTGTCATCTGACGACATTTCTTTTTAGGATAGTGAACCATCATTTAGTCCCCATTTCCTCCAAGATGTAATTCCCTTTAAGTACGGACACAGAATAAGGAGCTTTTTAATAGGAGAAATCTGTACCATATCAGTGTCTGCATTAAAAAAAAAAATTTAATCTTTGAACAAAAATGTTCCAGACAAAGGAACATTTACTATTAAACTGATATTCTTCATTTGCCCATCACCTTGCTTCTTTTGCTCCATTTTCAAGTAGGTGGGGACAAAAAAAACCCCAACAATAGTTTTTAAATGTAGTCCCAGATCATCAGATTATAAAGCAGGTTATCTAGCAGAACAATGTAACATTGTTCTCTAATCCTTGAAGACTTTAAAATTTAGTACATTTTTTTTTAAAGCAAGCCGAATTTTACCCATTGCATGAAAACTTTTGTTTACAGTAGCCAGAAAAATGGTCTGAACAGCTTTCTGCAATTAAGCATGCTCAGACTGTAACTACCTGTTTATTAGGTTTTATGCTTGTCCCTCAAACAGCTTATATATTTCATTCTGATTGTAGAGAGCAGCTTCATGTTCAGGCTGCCTAACAGCAACAATAATTTCATCCGCCCAAGTCATTCACAGTCTGATCATTTGTAGGACACTCCTTGATATTTGTGTGTGAGGCAAAGTAAAGGTTGCACTATTTCTTCTTTATGCCTTTTTATCTCCCCACTTCCTTTCCTGTCCCTACTCCCAAAGCCCTGCCGACACAGTTTAACCTTAACTGTGTAGTACAAAATTATTGTTGTACTCTCTTCTACCTTCTGCCCAAGATTTAGGGGTCATGGCGGCTGCATGTCCTGGCACTCCTGAAGCAGGTCCTGGCCCAGTTGGGGGACCAGGAATTGAATGCACCCCAATACCTGCAACTCGACAGAGGAAAGAAACGTATTAAAATACACAGCATTTCTATGCATTCAGAAATCACTCCACTTTCTGCCACACAAGTCTATATATGCAAATACCGTTTGGGGCATTAAATACAGATTTAAGTGGATTCTGCTGTGTGAAATATAAATGTAATAAAGTGCATTTAAATCAAATCTACTAAAAAAAGACTGGAAGACAAAGCCATGTACACTGAAATAAAGCGACCAGCAGTGTTATTAAAACTGTTATTAACAAGAAAAAAAGAGAATCATTTTAACCCCCAATTTTTAACTATAGAAAAGTGATTTGGAATCAATTTTACTTGACTAGCACGTAAGGCAAACACAAACATATTTCATCCACAGATAGTTCATAGAAATCTTTAACTTTAAAAAATTTGCATATTTTGAAATCTGTTCTTGCTGCTTATTCCCTGCTTAAAATCATAATCCTCTGTTTGGTAGATACTATGACGTCACCAACAGAGGATAACTTCTTAATGTGGGTAATAAACAGCAGGAAGAGATTAACTGTTAAAAACAAAGATTAAGTTTTCATAGCCCCTAGTAACAGAGAGAGACACAAAAGTAATAGATAAATGATACTTAAAACTGTCTCTAAATAATTTTGGTATTTTCTTTTTCATAAGGCATCATCAAGTCTTAAGGCCTTCTAAACCCAAAAAGTGATGTACAGCTAAAATTACATACAGGTTACTTCCTTAAGGATACAGCTATTATGAAAAAAATGCACATAAACTTGGATGGATAAACTTTTTTTCCAGGGGATGAGGATGGGAAGGGTGGTGATGATGGACCGTCACCACACGGTGTTTCTGTATGTGAATTACAAACAAAACAAAAGGATCTACCCCCAAGCTTGAGGAGTTTTAAGTAAAGACCTGTTCAGAAAATGCAAAGGGTTTTTCTGCAGTAAGTGTGTTTAAAAGTTCACAGTTTAAGAAACAAAAAGCATACTTCTGTCTAAAAAGTGTTTACCTACTATGTTGCTTGTAATATCTAAGATCACTATGACAGAAAAAAAAGAAAAAAATGTTTACATTTTTTTCAGTTTACTTAGGTCACTTCTCAGTACTCTGCATATAGTCAGTTTCACTGTTTCCCTTACAGAGTCAATTTCTCCTGTTTTTTTGTTAGTCAATAAGGGTGGAATATAAGCACTTAAAAGAGAATAGTAAAAATGTGATTATTTTTTAACACCACAAAAAAGATAGAGGGTACCCAGGGCAACTGAAGTACATAAAAATACTTTTGTCTCCATTTTTTTTTTAAATGAACTAGATTTCAAGTTTACAGTGTATTTTTAATGCAGTGGTTTTATGCCACTCTTAGTCCAACTTATATAAAGCTGAAGCTCGTTGCTCATACTGAGGCCACAATCTGGCCCTCACATGCATGCACACACCACCACCGATCCTGATAGTTTTGCATTGGTGTAACTGATGGCAGAATATGACCCACGCTTCATAGCCCACACGTACTTACCAGGTAGTCTGCTGTAGTTAGCAGGAGCCTGTTGCTGTTGAATCCCAGGCAATGTCCTCTTCCCTTGAACAGCAAGTTGCAGGTTTTCAGGTAAAGGCTGGCCTCTAGCTAACATTTTGTAAGCTAGAATCTGAGCCCGGAGCTGGTGCAGCTGGACAGGGCTAAAAGGTGAAGGACCCCTGCTGGGCTGGCTCATGACCTGTGGATCTCCTGGTATCATGGGTCCTGGCTGACTTGGTGGCATGTGGGGTGGAGTTGGGCCCCCTCCAGACATTGGGCTGGACACATGTTCTGGTGCTCCCAAAGGAGATGGGTGAGGAGACATATAACCTGGAATAGTTAGGAGGATCACAAATTTACTTTCCCAATTAACTATGTCTTATGAGCTACAGAACTTCTGTTACCTTTATGAACACCCAAATCATACATATTTTCTCATTAGGTATTATAGTGATAATATTTTTTGTAAAGATAGAAATGGAGATCTGGAGTTCCTTGGGACAACTAGAAGGCTACCAGAACTTAATCTTGCACCAGATATCATGGTTCTTTTAAAATAATAACCCCTCATGTTTTTTGGGTAAGGCATCTAAAACCAAACTGTACATCTTAAACACAGTGCTTCCAAACAGGATGGGAACTCTGACCACCATGATGAGGCACTGGCTCACGGAAGAGGTGGGGGAAATTTTCATCTGGAAGATTTTTGAAGCTTGCCTACTATACAGTTTATGCAGATTGAACAATGTTTATTTATTTTGATGTATACATATCTTCTCTGAAAAGAAGCACTTGCCCATTCCTTGACAATATCTTCAAAATAAAGCTATAAAAACAGACAGTTTGTAAGTCACCCTTCAGTAATTAGGTACAATTGTGCCACCTTATGCTGATTAATGGCTAAAGTTTAGAATCACAGAATATCAGGGTTGGAAGGGATTTCAGGAGGTCATCTAGTCCAACCCCCTGCTCAAAGCAGGACCAATCCCCAGACAGATTTTTGCCCCAGATCCCTAAATGGCTCCCTCAAGGATTGAACTCACAACCCTGGGCTTAGCAGGCCAATGCTCAAACCACTGAGCTATCCCTCCTGCCATATTGACTAAATACTCAATATTGTTCACTATCTGGACATTGGAAAAATTGTAAGAGCCATTTCTGAACAATTTTTTTTTTTTTTGAAAAAGCCAATTGAGGTGTTGGTGCTCTGTGAAAGATCTGGTAGAAAAAGCACAGGGCTAGGGAAAAGGGGTAGAACTTGTGTATTCTAGTCCCACCTCTGACTTTATCAGTGTGAATTTTGATTGCACTGTACAAATATTATTTATTTACATCTCAGATCATCTGTGCAAAGTGTAAAAGTACCACTAAACCCCAGCCTTCCCATATGTAAAACAATGAGCGGCAGAGTTTGCTTGATTTCATGGGAGTGAGACACTTACCCTGCTTATGCACTTTTGAAAATCCCACTGGGCTCCTATCTGCATCTTTAGGCACCTAAATACCTTTCAAAATCTGGCCCACGATGACCAGAAACAATTTGCCGATTCTCTAACTACCATTAATACTTGGTGTTATAGGGTGTGTTGCATATGGGCTGGAACGCCTGGGGCTAGGCCAGCCCAGATTATAAAATGCCACCTGAGAGGAATCAGGTGATTCCAATATAAAATAATATAAAAGGCAGCAGAAAGCAACCAGGGAGAGGGGCAGAGAGACTTCCAGAAGCAAGCAGTCTGGCAGTGAGTTGGGGAAGCTCAGGATAGGAGTCTGGTGGAAGCAGCAGCTCTGATGGGCAAGTCTGGCACTTCCAGAGCCCTCGCCAGGTGAAACCTGTGACTGGAATTAAAGAAGGGAAGATGAGCAGTGTGTTTGTTTTGAACTTCTGAGTTCTATTTTTGACAAACTCTCTTGCCACCTTGAGGAGAACTGGTGAAGAGTGAATCAAAGGATTTGAGCTTAGAAGGTCACTGGAGACAGTTCTTAAAGAGACCTGGATGAAAGGGAAGTAAAGATGGGATGACCCCAGGACGGGGTGCTCAGGAGGCAGTAAGTAGTCAAACTGCTGGACTTCCTTCCTTTAATAAATTGGTTACCTATAAATGCAAACCAGGTTTTGCTAAACTCATTTTTTTCCTTATGTATTAGTACATTTAAAGAACACAAGAAGTTTAAAATGCTGGTATTGTACATTTTAATTGAATTCCAAATTTCTATCCAAATGCAGCTTGACACAAACCCTGAGGAAAAATATATTCTAGTAAATAAAAAGCTTCCTTCACCATTTAAAAACTAAGACTGAATAAATGCATATTAAACTTTGGCTGTAGAGTATCCTGCTGCTTATCAAAAAGAAGTACCAAATCTAATGTTAAGACTATAGTTGGTTGCAAATCAAGCTCTTTTAATGGTTATACCAACCAATGAGAACGAACCATTCTTTAGAAAAATCACTAAAGTACAAATGTGCAAAACAAGATTAAAAAGAAAATCAATGATTTCCTGCTTGCCGATTTAAATTGTCAATTTAAAATCAATGCATCCTACCTGTATCCAATTAACAATAACGTAGTAATACAAAGAAATGTAATAGTCCAGAGAGACAGACTTTGAGGAAAGTATGGATGAACTGAATACACAGCTTATCTATATTACAAGTAAAAGAAAGATACAACAGATATCTGCAGATATGTAAAAGGTGCCAATACCGAAGGAAGGAAAGACTTCAGTATGGGCTGAGGCTGTTTCTACACTGAGTTCTTTCTTAAAGTTTCCCATTGTCATTCTAATATCTGTGTAACTCCACTAGTTGTAGCAATGGTGGACACATCAGTGTACACTGGCCTAGGCATTGTTACCACTGTCACCAACATAACATGGTGAGGGAAATGCTTCTGGGCCATTGATGCTAGCCCTCCCACCATGGCTATCTCTGATGGAACTGCATCAGTGCTACAGCAATGGCAGATTTTTACAAAAAAGCTCACTGTAGACAAGGCTTGGGGAAAAGGGGGTGTTGATCTTGGAGTAATATGATTAACTTCAAATAAAGGGTTAACTTAGAATGAATAACACTTCACTCACCACTGAAATGCAGCCACCATGGGGAAGAAAACGTGTGTTTCACAATGCACAGCAATACTACCTAACAGCTTAGAACATGTGGTGAAGAACTAAAGTTACAAAGAGAATTTTTGGTCAGCAACATATAAAAGTTTTCCCAACTGGAATGTGGCCAGGATGCTGGTGCTAACACTGACTCTTATGAAACTGCTGAAGGACAGGGGTGGAAGTGCATGAGTCATTCAAAACTACAACTGAAGAAATATACTGTAGGGGATAATCTTACATTGGGAGGCAGATGGATAATGTGACCTAATAGCTCTTTTCCTATCTCTATGTAAGAGATAAAAGGGTCACAAAAGAAAAATGTAGCTAATTTAAGAACAATAGGGCTGGTGAATATCAGTATTCTCTGAAGTGCAGGTAACTTGGTGAATTGTGTAAATTGTTCTAAATCTACCCAAATTTAGATTAACAAAAAGACCAGCACATTCTATGTAGTGACTAAAAATGTAGATAAGTCCCAGCACCTTAAAAACCCTTTGGTGCTTGTGACCTAGGCGATCCTCTGCTGGCAGCAAAGAGGGGCTAAACAGTTACAAATCTATTCCCAGGAACTTGCTTAGGCATGCCCAGACGGGCATGTTTCCCCTGCGATCACCATCTTCATGGCATTTCGCTGAAGGGGGCCATATGTGGTCTCAGCCAATAGCTAAGAACTTGCTGGTTGTCGTGGCTATTGTGGTATGTACAGAAAATATTTGAAGAGTTATGTAACGTAAAATATTGTTAGAAACCTGCTGGAGGTGGGTATCAAAGCTAACTCAATCAAGAGAGGGAACACCTGACCTCTTCCAACCCCTCCAGACAAGTGTTCACAGTCTAGACAATGTGTGAGCTTGGACCTTTATAAAGCACAAAAGACACCAAGACCAAGATCTTAAATTGCGGAAAAGTCAAGGCGAACTGAAGTTAACAAAACACCCTCGTTATGAAGGACACATGGTAGTGTCCTTTAAGAAGATGATACTCTGCCAGCATGAGTGTCATGGAAAGTGGATCTCTGCTCTCTTGAGTGTACAAGCACCGTATGGCGTGACTATTGGTTGAGAAATACCTTATTAGACAGGAAAGGAACTTGTTAATAAGTATAGGCTCTACATTGCATTTTGTATACCATATGTTTCCAGTCCTTATACTTCTATTTTCATCTTAAGATCTGTCAAATAAACTTCTATTTGGGTTTACGATAAACATGACTAAGTGCTGTATGCTAAGGAGAGTGTTGAACTGAGGTGAAGCTAGTGAACTGGGGGGCACTGCTTCCATGGAGGCAGCAAATCTGTGTGCTGAGTGGGTGTCCAGACGATGAGGGGCTGGGCACTCCAGCGTAATGAAGTGGTTTGTACAGACAAGTGGAAGGGACATGTGCCCCAGGGCAAGAGCAGAACTCTAAGGGAAAACTACCTCTGTAAAACTTAGCCACGGGTTATCTCTGCTCTGACCCAAGGACTCAGGGAGCCTAAGGGCTGGGGTATGCAAACTGCTAGCTTGCACAGGGAAAGACAGGGGCTTGCAGAGTCTGGAGTGGGGTCCTTATATTGCCAGCAGCTGGCATCTTTGGGCAAGTTCCTTCCAGTATGCACAGACAAGGCTCCCTTGCATTATAAGCAGACAGTAGTGATTCACCTTGTATGCCTTGGGTAATGTCAGAAGTGTCACAGTGCTTATGTTTGCACTTGAGTTATTTAATCAGCAGTGAGCAGGGCACTTGAGAAATATTCTCTTCTACTGGCCTAGCTTTCACTGACACCAGGATAATTTTGTATATTGTGTTCAAAATCCAAGGCATGCATAGTTTATGTGTTTCAGTCCATTCTTAGCCTTTTGATTTCTCTCCTATCAAAAAACCACAACTTTTTGAGTCCTCTGGTTGTCTTCAGGTTTCCCCGACTTCTGAGGGGGAAGGGATGGAGAAGAGGTAGGATTGGGATGACTTAATTTTGATTCTTCACGTACCTCTGTTTAGCAGTTTAACAATCTGCAGCAAAATCCAGTACATCTAATGCTAATATGAATACTGTCTGCTTACATTAACATACTGTGCTGAATGTTGTTGCTAATGCAGTCTAAATTCAGTTAAATGTAGCTGTTTATATAATTTCATTTAATATGAAGCAAGAGAAATTTATTTTCCCTGTTATATTAATAAGTTAAATAGAACAAAAACAAAGCTACTGAGATTAAACAGGAGCATCATGTAATCACTGTAAATTCAAACCTTCAAGAGCAAATCAGTCATTTGAGATACTAAGGCCTGGTCTACACTAGTCTGTTATTTCGGAATTAGCTGAGTTAATTAGAAAAAAAAAAGATTCCGTCCACATGACCAAACTGGCTTTTTCAATTTAAAGAGCTCTTTAAATCGATTTCTGTACTCCACCTTGGCAAGTGGAGTAGTGCTTAAATCGAGATCACAATCCCGGGTTAAAAGTATTGTGGACACAATTCAACGTTATTGGCCTCCGGGAGCTATCCCAGAATGCTCCCTTGTGACCGCTCTGGACGACGCTTTCAACTCCGATGCACTAGCCAGGTAGGCAGGAAAAGCCCCGGGAACTTTTCAATTTCATTTCCTGTTTGGTCACCATCAGCACAGGTGACCGTCAGCACAGTCCAGCATCACAGACGACCATGCAGAGTCCACCATCACAAGAGATCACACAGTCCTGGATTCGCAGACAAGCTCCAGCATGGTCCGAACGGGAGGTACTGGATCTCATTGGCATGCACCTTTCCCAGAACACCCACTTCATCAGACGCATGGGGACATGCACCTTTCCCAGCCGTCCCACGTTGATGTCAGTGAAACATTCCTTGTGATCCACCAGTGCTTGCAGCACCATGGAAAAGTAACCCTTGTGGTTTATGTATTGGCCGCCCCAGTGTGCCAGGGCCAAGATAGGGATATGCGTCCCATCTATTGCCCCGCCGCAGTTAGGGAACCCCGGCGCATTAAAGCCATCCACTATGACTTGCACATTTCCCAGAGTCACTACCCTTGGTAGCAGCAGCTCAGTGATTGCTTTGGCTATTTGCAGCACTGCAGCCCCCACAGTAGATTTGCCCACTCCAAACTGATTCCCGACTGACCAGTAGCGTTGCAAGCTTCCACAGTGCTATGGCCACTCGCTTCTCAACTGTGAGGGCTGCTCTCATTTTGGTGTCTTTGCGCTTCAGTGCAGGGGACAGCAAGTCACAAAGTTCCATGAAAGTGGCCCTACGCATACGAAAGTTTTGCAGCCACTGGGAATCATCCCAGACCTGCAACACTATGCGGTCCCACCAGTCTTTGCTTGTTTCCCAGGCCCAGAATTGGCGTTCCACGGCATGAACCAGGCCCAATGCCACCATGATCTCCCAATCGCCACATGCTGTGCTTCTAGGAATGTCTGTGTCCATCTCCTCATCAGTATAATAATTGCGTTGTCGTCACTTCCTCGCCCAGTTTTGCAGGTACTGCAAAACATAGTGCTGGATAATGAGTGAGGTATTTACAATGGTCAAAACTACAGCAGAGATCTGAGTGGGCTCCATGCTTGCCATGCTATGGTGCCTGCACAGGCAATCCTGGAAAAAGGGCACAAAACGAGCTGTTCGGTTCAAGATGGCCGATAAAAGGCAGTAAATAGTTGTCTTCTGTAGCTTTCACGGAGTCGGGAAGCTCATTAGATCTGCAAGAGCGGGAGAGCAGAGTTTGCAGCGGAAACGTGAGCAGAGTTTGCAGTGGAAGCTGTGCGGCTCTGTTCACGATGGCCGAAAAATGGCAGGGAATTGTTGCCTTCTGTAGCTTCCACGGGAGCCCAGGACAGACAACAAGGAAAAAGCAGCGGAAGCTGTGCGGCTGTTCATGGCAGCCGAAAAAAGGTGGGAAATGGTTAGATGAAAGAGTAGATAGAAAGACAAGAGGACATGCGAGGTGGATTCACAGTACCAGGAGACAGGTGGTGCACCGTGCTGCAACGTCTGCTGGTAGTATGGCGTCTGCCGTAGCTTTCACGGAGGGAGGAGCGAGTGACAGCACACACCCAGAAACACCTGTGAGAATGTTTTTGCCCCATCATGCACTGGGAGCTTAACCCACAATTCCAATGGGCAGCAGAAACTGTGGGAACTGTGGGATAGCTACCACAGTGCACCGCTCCGACATTTGATGCTAGCCTCGGTACTGTGGAAGCACTCCGCTGAATTCACGTGCTTTAGTGGGGACATACAACACCGAATGTATAAAATTGCTTCCGGAAATTCAAATAAAATAAGTTCGAATTAATTTCATACTGTAGACGTACCCTTAGGAAACAACTTAACTTTTGATAGCAAGAGAGGAAGGGGGAACTGTGGAGGAAACAGAAACCAATTCAAGAGTCTTTTTCCCACCAAATTAATGTCAGATTTTTGTAAAATCATCCTGTCGCAGTATGATTGCATTAAAAATGTGACAGTCTGTCTCAGCTAGTGAGAGATTCTTTCTGCATGACTAGCATTCCACTAAATCTAAGGAAAAACAGAAGCTAAATATGAAGCTGCATAACTTATTTTTGTAATTATCTTTAGTTTAAAACCCCCCAGAAGAGCAAATGCCTTTGAGACAGTGGATAGACATTTATCAGCAGGATGACAAAGTAGTTGCAGATTTGGCTTTTGAGAATGGTTTTGATTTGCTCATCAAAAATAAGCAAAAAAGGCAGTTTTCCTTGTTTCCTATTCCAAGAAATGTTCCTCCCATGATACTGTACCAAGCTGCCTTGAAAATAATCTTACTGGCCAATAAATACTCCGGACTTCATTTCAAGACCTTGCGTGCAATTACATGCTTGCATTAGGTATATAATTGCCACAACTGCATATGCAAGCAACCTGATATGTTTCTAAGGGTACGTCTATACTACCCGCCGGATTGGCAGGTAGCGATCAATCTATCAGGGATTGATTTATCGCATGTAGTGTAGACGTGATAGATCGATCCCTGATCACTCTCCCCTCGACTGCTGAACTCCAGCAGTGCGAGAGGCGGATGCAAAGTCGACGGGGGAGCTGCAGCCGTCGATCCAGCACCGCGAGGACGCAAAGTAAGTAACTTTAACTCGATCTAAGATACGTCGACTTCAGCTACGCTATTCTCGTAGCTGAAGTTGCGTATCTTAGATCGATTTCCCCGCCCCCATTCCCCCCGTGTAGACCAGGCCTAACTGTCCTCCTGTTAGGACAGTATATACCTAATTTACTTACACAATTCTACCAATTGCATACTATAATTCAGTGCAGAATTATATATCCATTTTTGAAATTCTGACCGTCTCTCCATCCCCCATTGTCATATTTTCTGAAAGGCTTTTCAACTAACAAAATACATTTTTTTAAAAATAAATCCCCAGTATTACTTGACATTTGGACATTTAAACTAGTCTAGTTTGAAATTTGTGTGATATTTGATTGTAAACTCCTTGCGATAAGGACCACATCTTATGCGTTTGTCACTGTTGACACTCAACAAATACAGTAATTGTTGGAGAGGAGGAACACTGGATAAAATCTGTTTATTTTTCACTTTCAAAAACTAAAACATATGGTATATGCCTATGTCTGAACACTTACTCTCCTACACTCCCAGTTTATAGTTATAGATTAAGGCCAGAAGGGACCACTATGTTCATTTTAGTTGGACCACATGCATATAGCACAAACCAAAAACCTCATCTTATAATTTCTGCAACCCCATGACTTCTGTTTGGGCTACTGAAATATTTCTGAGTCACATCCAAGTCTTAATTTAAAGAGAAATTAATGGAGAATCCATCACATCCCTCAACAAGGTCTTTCAATGGCTAATTACCCTCACTGTTAAAAAAAAATTGTGCCTTATTCATAGTAAGGCTTGGAAGAATTAGATTTATCAGTAAATGTCAGTAAACTTCATCTTCACTATACACACAAACTGACATTTCCACTGATGATAGAAATTTACAGATAAGCAAAGAAATGCTGCTTAAGATCTTAGTTTTGATGATGAAGTGGGTGTTCACCTACAAAAGCTTATGCTCCAATACTTCTGTTAGTCTATAAGGTGCCACAGGACTCTGTTACTTTTTACAGATCCAGACTAACACGGCTACCCCTCTGATAATTGATATGTCAATTATTTTAAAAAAAATTATAATTCTGCCAATCCTATTTACAGTATGACTTTGTTTACTTTTAGCTTTCAACCACTGAATCTCATTATGCCTTTTTCCAGTAAATTAAAGAGCCATTGACTAGAAGAAATCTCTTCCCCAGGTAAGTACTTGTAAACTATGATCAAGTCACCTCTTAGCCTTCTCATACATAATGTAGTTTAAGTTTTTTTCCAAGTATAAAGGCATGTTTTTCAGCCTTCAGTTCATTCTTGCAGTTCTTTTCTGAACCCCTTCCAATTTCTCAACATCTTTTTTGAAGTGCTGACTTCAGAACTGAACAGTGTTGGTCACACCAATGTTGTATACAAAGGTATACCTTCTCCTTTATATTCCCTGTTTATATATCCAAGGATTGTTTCTGCCCTATACTTAGCTACAGCAGAGCTCAATTTCAACTGGGTGCTCACCATAACCAATCACTTTATTCCAGGATACAGCTCCCCACCCCAACCCCTCACTACCCCCATCTCGTAACCCCCTACATTGACCTGCTTTGTTCCTTGATTCAGATAGCCATGTGCAAGGTCACATGTTGTTCAAATAAGCTCACCTTACCAAGCAATTCAGATCAGCCTGTATCACTAACCTCTTCCCATCATTATTTATCACACCACTATTTTCAAATTTTACTAGCAATAATATTTTCTTCCAGATCATTGATAAAGATAGTGAATAGCATTGGGCTGAGAACAGATCACTGGGAGTCCCCACTAGAAACAACCCATTAGAGGACAACTACCCATAAGAACAGTCATACTGGGTCTGATCAATGCTCAATCTAGCATGTATCCCGTCTTCCGACAGTAGCCAATGCCAGGTGCTTCAGAGGGAATGAACAGAACAGGCAATCATTGTGTGATCCATCCCGTCATCTACTCCCAGCTTCTCACAATCAGAGGCTAGGGACACCCAGAGCATGGGGATGCATTTACAATTAATTTTTATGAGCTAGCAATTAGTTAGTTTTTGTTTTTATTTTGTGTAGATTTTTTTAAATCAATGTCATGTGGAACTAAGCCAAACTTTTGATCTCATAAAAACCATCAAGTTTGCTTGACAACACCTATTTTCCATAAAACCATGTTGACTGGCATTAATTATGCTACAAACCTTTACTTCTTTGCTGACTATACCACATATCAGCCTTTCCATGGTTTTGCCTGGGATCAGTGTCAAGATAACCTGCCTATAGTTACCTGGGTTCATTTTGTTTGCCCTCTTCTAAATATCAGCATGACATTAGCTTTTTTTCCAGTCCTTGAACTTCCCCTGCCTTCCAAGATTTGTTAGAAGTCAACATTAATGGTTCAGATAGCTTCTCTGCCAATTTTTAATGCTCTTGGGTGCAAGTTATCACCTCAAATGCCCACTAACTTCAATGGGCATTTTGAGTAAAACAATACATCAGGTCACATAATGTATGGAGTAGGTGACCTGCAGTATTTCAGGGACCAAAGCTAGAAAATGATGAATGAAAGTGGACACACTTGTTTCAGAACCCTTAAAATGTCCTCAGAGGAAAGTACAAAGAATACGGACAATCTTCAGATCACTTTAACTGCAGTATTAGGACCAAGTATAGAAATGTAAGACTGGAAGGGACCTCAAGAAGTCATCAAGACCAGCCCGCTAGGCTGAGGCAGGACTAAGTAAATCTAGACCACCCTTGACAGGTCCAACCTGTTCTTAAAAACCTCCAATGATGGGGATTCCACAACAAACACTTCCACGTGTTTTAACAGTTCCTGTTGACTTCAGTGGTACTTGTGCTTAAACAAATGTCTACATGGTTTTCAGGATTGGGTCTCTATTTGGGAGGATACCAAACTAATTCTAACTTAACCAGCTATTTACAACACAACTTCTGGATAAAATGCTATTAGCTAATACATATATTCTTACTGCCTACTTAAGTTCAAAGCCTGCAGCCAAATGGTCAATGGAAAAAAAGAGATCATTCCCCCGCTACTCGTCAGCTTCAAAAAAGCTTACTGTGTCACCCATCTGGAATCCTTCCCCCACATATATATGAGGCACTTTCTACCACCACAATATTCTTTTTGTGGAGGTGAAGAGAGAGGACAATCAAGCAAAGAAAGTTAAAGAAGTTCATAGTAACAGATTTAAAGAGGACTTCTGAAATAAAGATGGAGTGAACCTCTTAAACGGCTGCGACTAGAAGTTCAGCATTCTGTTTCCCCTGCGACATACACCAAAAAGAGCAGAAGATTCAGTCTGACTTAGCTACTAGTAATGCGGTCATCTGTTGTAGAGCAAGCACGGTCCTGAACTCAGGCTCTAACAAGTGGATGAAAGAGAAAAATGACTTTCAGCTATTTAGATGCAAAATATTTGTAGTTTAACCATGTTATGTTTAGATCTAGCAGCTTTGATTTTAGAAGCAACTTTTCTATTAATTTTAAGGGGCAAGCTTCTTTAAGGGGCAAGCCAACAATGTGACAGCATGCATCCTTGGGGGAAATTTTTCTCTCAGATACGCATTCTTGGGTTCCACTGAGATCAGTGGAAACTGTGCATCTGAAGCAAAATCTGGCCTGTAGAAGGCCCATTCTATTTTGTTTTATGGTAGTTACTCACTCAAGGGTAAAACGGGGAGACAAGTGTTGTCCAGTGGACAAGGCATTGGACTTGCATGCAAGAAACTAGAGTTCTATTCTCAACTCCCCCAAAGTCACATAGCAGGTCCTCAGCAAAATTACTTCCCTAATCGTTTGTTTGTCTTGTCCATTTGGTCTATAAGCACTTCAGCACAGGGACCATCTCCTATGTTTGTGCATTGACTAGCACAATGCAGCCCCAATCCTGATCTTGAGGTGCTATTGTAATACAAGTAGTTGTATGACACATTATTAAGCAGCTAAGGTCCTAACAGGTGTTGTCAACTAAATCACTGCATGCAGCTGCTTATAAAATACATCCCCCTTTAACATGTAAGCAGAGTCTCCTTTCTCTGCTACAAGTCGATGGGATGGAGAAGTTGGCAGGGCTGAGGGAAGCCACCACAAAAGCCTCTAAAATCAAATGTTGGTGATACCACGCCAAACGCTAACAAAAGGGCAGAATGGCCCCCCAAGCAATTTCATGAGCACTGCAAAAAAAAAAAAAAAAAAATCAATAGGGTGTGCACCCACTTTCTGATCAAGTACAATTCATGGGGTATTTAGGTAGGACCACTGCCAGACTAGAAGGGAGAGGTGGGTGTACAAAACACACCAATGATGTTTTCCGACCCTTGGCTCTTTTCCTAGCACTACTCATGATGCAGTGCTTCTGCAGGACTTGGGTGAAGCTAACTTCCATCCTACATGCCCGCTGTTGGACACAGGTTTTCTGGCAATTGCCTATAATAATAATAGGAGATATACCTATCTCCTAGAACTGGAAGGGACCTTGAAAGGTCATTGATTCCATCCCCCTGCCTTCACTGGCAGGACCAAGTACTGATTTTTGCCCCAGATCCCTAAGTGACCCCCTCAAGGGTTGAACTCACAACCCTGGGTTTAGCAGGCCAATGCTCAAACCACTGAGCCATCCCACCCTATAACCAGCTCTTGCCAGAATTTGGCTTCATCTGGTAGATATTAAAAATTGTTCCAGCTCTCTCTCAGATATTATACAGCACCCATTACCTAAGCATCTTAGAACCTACCAATCTCCATGAGATAGGATAATACTACCCTGCTTTACAGAGGGGAAGCTGAGGCACAGAGCCTTAGGGACAGGCTTAAGGTCACACAGGAAGTTGTGGCAGAGTAGGGAGTTGAACCCAGATCTCCCAAATTCCAGGGCTGTATCCTAACCACTGGACCACAATAGGTATCTTAGTTGAACATTCAAGGGAGCAAGAATTTTAAGTAGTTTTCAAAAGGTCATAATTCATCATGTCAAAACTGGTAAAAAGAAAACTGGGAAACCTATCATAAAGGAGTTGTGGCTCTGAAGGTCTTCTACGGAGCTGAAAAACACATCACATGAATAACATATCAACCTTGGCTATGCTGATCCATTGGACTCTGTGGTGGGCCCATTCCGGGGTGAGGCGGTCTCATACTTGCACTCTTCATGGAGCTACAATGCATGTCTTCAACCATTCCTTTTTCATGCAAGCCATCAATGGACTGCAAAATTAAAAAGAGATTTATACAAAGATATTGCTTTATGAACTTTCAAACTAGTAAGAGAAGTTAAAAGCTTACACAAATATATAAAAATAGACTAAAAAGAGTAAAAACCTCTACATCTTCTTACTGCAAAAGGGTACAGTGGGACTCTTCCCCTTCGCTCTCTAGTCTATTCTAGAGTTAGACCTCTTGAGACAACTCTGGGATGCTGGTCTTTGAAAGATCCCTCCCTTCCTCTCTCTCTTTCCCCTTTCAAGTATTCATTGAGACATCTGGGCAGTTCCAAGTACTACAAAGTGAAGGCAAATAGTACTTGGTACATCCAATCAGAGTTGATCTGGGTGGTCCTCGTTTATAAAGCTGTGAAACATAGGCCACTTATGAGAGTAAACTCTGCAGCTCTGGATGGAATAAGACTAGTTATTTTAACCCACTCTCTTCCTATTAGTCACTGCTCTAATGGAATATCCCAAATGCCGTTTCTCTTTGAACATGAAGATTCCACTGCAGGAGGCAACCTCTTCTTGGCGTTCAAACGCTGGCACCCTCAAGAATCAGTCACTCACTCACCCTTCACAACACTTCTCACCTGTATTTGAAGGGTGAGCATGGCCAGGGTTATGGCCCCATCCCAAACTGGCCACAGCAGGGAAGTCAACTAAGGGTCAGAGAGATAATGCTGGGGGAGAGACTGGAATGGGGAATAGAAGAGAAACATCCCTCTTTTTTTTTATGCTCAATGTCCTGGAAGAAAGGCCAAATCAGAGATAAGGGGCTTAGGAACAAATTAGATACTTGAAAGCCGGAAATCCGACAGGTCACAAATCGAAAAGATGTATTCCAATCATTAACTGCATGTGCAGGGCTTGGGGTGAGCAAAGAAAAAGTTGGCACCTTGCTCTGTTCCCCATCTCCCACCCCCCGGAAGAAGAGAGAGGCTCTCTTTCCTCATGGGGCTGAACTCCTGCAATTCTTGTAGGAGCCACCCTGGACACAGCACTTGCCATCTGCAATTTTTAACTCTCAAAATGCATATGGATTTGTGAGTTGGGTTTTTTTTTGTTTTGTTTTGTTTTTTGAGAAAAATTAGCCTTAGGGAAAACAGACTACTGAAAAAGAATGTAAGAAAAAAGTGCTGTAAGTTATAAAGAGAGAAAAAGGAAAGAAAAAGATAGTGGAAGCATTTCTTTATAGAAAATCTGCTTTATACACAATGTGTATAATAGAGCTGGCCAAAACAGTAATATTTTCCATACAAAAAATGCAAAGGAAATGAAGCCACTTTCATTTCACTTAAATTTTCACAAAATTAATCCTCACCGGAATATGAGATTTTAGAAAAAATGGCAAAAGGGAAGGGGAGAAGGGGGAAAACATTTTTTTTTTCATTTTGAATCAAATCTCTTCATTTTGAATGAGGCAAATATCTCTTGCAAAAAAATTAGTAATTAAAGCTATTTTTCATTAAAAAAGCTTGGGAAAAAAGTCAACTAATCTTTAAGTCTAAAAATGAGTTTGGGCTGTTTCTAGCAGAAGAAGTTAAAAAACACAAAGCCCCTTTCCATCCTGAAGCATGCAGCCCCTTCCCATGCTATGGGGCACCCTCTTCTGGTTTTGGAGCATTCACCAACATTGAAGAGGACACAGTTCTTGTTGCGGGTAGTTCACATGTTGCATACAGTTGCTACATTGACACGTGTAGAGTTGGGGCCAAATTCATTTCTGGTGCAACTACATTAGAGTCAGAGTCACACCGTGGTTGAATTTGAGCCACAGCGTTTTGAAGCTAAAGAATCAAAGCTCTAGACCCAGCTTTTCAGGTGGACACAGGGTGATTTATACTGGAAATTGGTCTCATCTGCAACACTTGGGTCCATTATAGCATATGCTCTGGTGTGACTAGAGTGATTTCACTGTATTATACTAACAGGCTGCAGCAAGGAAGGTTCCGTGACAGTTGGTAGGTCAGTTAAGAAGAGACAGCAAAACCAAGGGCCCTTTGAACAGGTTCCCTCCCCACTCTCTAATAAAAAAAAAAAAAACACAGAAAGAGAGGATTGGTACCAGGGGAGAGCCCCTATGTCAATTACGGAGTGAGGGATTCACTTGTGGAACTGCAAAGCAACTTCACAGTTAAAAGGATGCTTTCGGGGCAAAGTGACCCAAAGAATTTTTTTGTCTGTAAAAGAAAAGCTTTTACAAAACCTAAGGCCAATACAAATATTTCCACAACTTTTAAACACGTGGGGCAGGGTGGGAGAGGAGAGTCTATAAACGACAGAGGGTTTGACAAATGACAAGTATAAGCAACCCAAGCATTATGAAAGTGAAATGTACTAGAAATTCATTACCAACACAGGTGAATCTGATTGATCTATTTTTTTAATTGTCCAAGATATGAGAAGTTAAGATTAAAACAGCATGAACATTTTTAAAGGTTAGTTTCAATTATGGTGTTCCTAACTTATATGAGAAATTTGTGCTTTTAAGTATAGTTTTCAACCTGACAGCCTCTATTTATAGAACAACCCCTAAGAAAGAGTCCTAGAAAATGTAACAGGAGCAGAACCCAATAGGGGTCTACAAAAATTAAATTGAGTTACATATCTTTTCTATAGAAACATTGTATAGTTACATAGGAGGAATATAACCAACTCCATATAATGGTCAAAAAAATCTTACAAAAAGGATCTCTAACCCTACCTCACTCTTACTGGTCCCATACCTATTAAATTATATAAAAACTCTTTTTTCCCATAAAGAATTTGTTGGGGAAAAGAGTATATCCTATAACGATGCAATGGTGCTACTCTGCATTTTGGGGGATGGACATAATATTTCACTTAAGTACTAATTAGCATAGAAAATAATGAGCATTAGAGTTTAAGGCTTTTATTAAATGATCCTTTTTAAACACAGTTCCTTTCCATTGTTCTATATAAATAAGCATTTGTGGGGACAGGCTGTATGTCATAAATTGTGCTTTTGGAAAATTGGGGGAGGCTTCAATTACATGCAGAGCCACATGACATTCTCATTTACAGAATTCATATTTTAGGCAGCAGCTAAGCTTATGGAATATATCCTTTAACTACACTACCTTTATTGTATGTTTAAGTAACCACATTAATTCACAAGTTGCATTGCATCACAATTTTACTTGAAGATCAAATCTCCTTAGTTTATAAATGAAGAATTTTTTTTTTCTAACAGACCTGCAGCCTCAGCCTGGGATCTGAGAGTCAAGCTGGGTTATTTCTATTTATACACGGTCACTAATGAATAAAATTTCTGCAGGCCAAATGTTGTTCAGTTATATACGTGCCATCAATGTAATTGCACTGGAATAATTGAGGGCATAACTGTAGGACAAGGGAGATGCACATGTAGCCCTGGCAACTGGGTCTTTGCCAACAATTCTGTTGATCGTACGTGAGCCAAAGGAGAATCCATTTCACTCTTCCAGAAGTCTGATTCTTCAAGGTTGACAGTAATAAGTTGTTTTCCCGCCACTGGTCCAGAAAAGTTAGTTTACTGTATTAGTTTAAACTATAAGTATTATATGTATATTATTGATTTATAGAAAGAATAAGTTTTCTTGGCGGGAGGATTTCCACTTGTTGGAATGCATAACTGTTATTTTTCACATCAGGATTGTTGTTAAATATACGAACTATAAGAGTTATGCTTTTTTAACACCAACTTAAATAACTGATAAATATTGACGTGCTTTAATACGTTCTTTTTAATTTTGTATAAGGGTTCTATTATTCACTGCAAGTTAATGACGTGTCCAAATGGCAAGTGCATTTTTATATTTCATGTGTATAAGTACTTTTTTTTTTAAAAACTCCACATATTGATGGGCCAGGCACACGTTCTCCAGCAGCACACTTCCATGGCACTTTTTCTCATTAGTAACGTATTGTTGCGTTTGATCATAACTGTGAGGAGTCACGTTAGCTTACACAATACCAACCACTACTGACTGGTATCACAAACAGGTGACGTGATGCTGAATTAACTGGCACAATGCTGGATAGGATATTCTTTTGGAAGTTTTACCCCAGGTCCTAAGTGCCTAAGAAGCCCAAATCCCATTGGCTTGCAATGAGACTCAGGATATGTAAACAAATCGAGAACTGTATACGGGCTAGCAGCCTACCCAAGCTAGCTTAAATCTAGCCAGCATGAGTAACAATAACAGTGAACACAGTGCAAGATTCAGAACAGGTTAGTGAGCCAACTATGTAGCCAGGAGACATGCCAGGATTACACTACCCATGCTGAAACCCGTGCAGTATTATCTGTACTGCTATTGTTACCAAAGTTAGCAGGATTTAAGCTAGCTCAGATAGGACAATCTTTGCTGCTTAGACATCTGCTACAGCTCCCAAGTGCCTAAGTCACTTTTGAAAAATGAAACTTAGATGCTTCTGAAAGTTCTACCTCTGGTCTATACCAATCAGTAACCATTGTGTCAGCTATCTAGACTCTCCACAATCAAACACAATAAGATTTTCTAGCAAAGACAAGCCTAAAGATGCCCGGGACAGCAGATCTGCTACTGTGGTCCACAAGAGAAAAAACAGCAGAGCCTCCTTCCTCTCCTGTGAAGTTCCTGAGCTCTATAGGAGAGGAGAGCATGGAGTTTGTGTGGTAAATGCTCTTTCAGCATTTTAAAAAGGCACTACTAGGCGACCGGGAAGGGGTTGGGGCAAATTTAGAAGCTAGAGACACATTGTGAACCAAAAAAGACTATGTAAATGGAATCTGTAGCTGCTCTTCTGCTGAATTGCTGATGCTTTCCCTCTTTCGCGTGCCTCAGGACCTCTCAGGAGACAAGCAGCAGTCAGAGATGGGGGGAGGCTAGGCAAGCAGCCCAGGAGCCCTTTGGAGTTCAGCAGGGCACTGACAGCAAGGGGCACTATATTGACACTACAGTCACTGACACTACAGACACAAGATTGTAAGCAGTGTTTGTGGAGAAAAACAGATTAGAGCTCAGCTAATTTAATGCTTCAAGTTTTATCTGCATAAAATGTAAGCACTGAACTGACTAAGCCCTACATCAGCTTGCCTCTTCAAACATGAAGATTTCAGAAGTTTTTACAATCAAGGACACTCCAGCAACCAGTGACCTGCCATGCTCTTAAACTCCACAGGGCCCTGGCCCCAGGCTTCTCTGCCCCCTAGGTGGTGTTTGTTTTACAAATGTTTTAATGACAGTTTTTCATGCCAAAGATTTTAGCCAATGTCATGTCCTCATTGATAACTTTAAATGGCATCCTCACTGACAATCCAGTCAGCGTGAAAGCTGATAATTTCGCTTCAAAATGTTTTTCCTTCAAAACTATCACATGCACGATCAAGAGCATCCAAACATGGAAATTGGGGCAGCTGAAGGAGAATTAAAAAAAAAAAATTAAAAGTTTACTTTAAAGGGGTAACTTTTTAAGTTGTAATTTGAAAACTGTTCTATCTACCCCTAATTGGGAGCACAATTCTAATTCCCCTTAGAAACAGTCACCAAAGTAAGTCATACTTAAAACATTTTACAGGAGCAAGACATGGGGTGTCTATATGGGAAACTAAGCCTGACAGGTGAAGCTTTATTGCAACCTTAATGCCATAATAACTTTGCTGCATAATTAGAGATTGGAACACATGGGAGAAAGTTTCAGGAAGAAATCCCAGACACAAATATTTTCAGACAGCAATGATTGAGCAAGGTATTTAAGCACATGTATAACTGTAAGCACACACATAACTATAAGCTCATAAGCCCCACTGAGGTCAGACTAGTCACCTGCTTTAAGTTACATATACATTCAAGTGTTTTAATGAGCTGGGGCTTATGTAAGTTAACTTGGAAATAAAAATTTTCATCAGTGTGGAAGTTCTTTAAGCATAAGCCTTTAAGAGGCAAGAATTCCATTTTCATGAAGTTTCCTTCTGCAATAATAAAACAAGAAGGGAGAAAAATCCATTAAAATGCATTATGGAAGCAGAACATTTCCAAATGGACTTTTAAAAAAGGAGCCTGCCCTAAGATGTAATGTGTGGTATAATCAGAAAGATTGCCAGGCTGCCCGTGTGATGCTCCATATTTATTCTCTAGTGAGGACTCTACCATGTCAAAATGTGTGCAGTTTACATGTCAGGTGATGACTTGTTTAACTGCCAGCAACTGCAGGCTTGAACTGATGTCTGAAAAAAAATAAAAACATGGTCTGCGCAATCTGAAATGTGCATCATCTCCAGTAATAAATATGGAATCAGAATTTAGTTGGTAGTTTCACTGGTGAGCCACAAAATAGAATACAGGGCTGCAGGGGAGGACAATATAAAAGTATGCTTTTATCAGAAGATATCTGATATCCCACAGGTCTCCACTGCAGTGGTGGAACTCTACAATTCCGTCCTGACCACCCACACCACTCTGGAGCACTCAGACTGTTCTTTCATGGTGGACAATGAGGCCATTTATGAAATCTGCAACCAGAACCTTGATACTGAGCGTCCCATATACACCAACTTGAACAGGCTGATAAGACAGATAGTGTCATCTGTGACTGCTTCCCTGAGATTTAATGGTGTATTAAATGTTGGAATTCTATCAGATCAATCTGAGAAACATAGTGCTCACTTGCAGATACAATTACCTTGTGCATTTGGTGCATGCCTTCCTGTGGATAATCAGTGGGCCCCATACTGGGCATTGAATGTGGAACACTAGGGGGTCCAGGACTTGGTCCCATCATGCTGTGTACTGAACCTGGAGAGGGTCCTGGTCCTGGGCTAGGTCCTAGAATTGGTCCAGGTGATGGGCCTGGCCCCGGGGAAGGGCCAGGATGAGGCATTGCGCCAGGATCTGTTGGCGTGGACATCTATTTTCCGTCTCTTTTCCGATCAACAGAGCAGCTCTAATTTCAAAAAGAAACAAAACAGTATTTCTTACATAACATGAGGGTTAGTGGAGTATAGTCAGTAAGAAACTATGCTTGATAAAACAATTTTTTTCACTAGCATCACACACACAGGTGACTTATCAGCAAAAAATGCTTCAATGATCCTTAGTGTGATGCATCAATTTGCCCATCCTTCAAAAAAGGTCATTGGAAGACTAGAAAAATGAGACAGTTCAGGCAGGTTCTGGATATATTTATAAATCATCCACAAAAGCAGGGTGGATAAAAATAAGCAATTTTTTAAATTAAAATTTGGATTTTATTTATTTAAATTAAATACATGTTTATTAAAATGAACCGATTTACAATTTAATTTAAATTGATAATTACAATCATTTAAATACAAAAATATTAAGCAGTTCATGTTTGCTGCCAACATTTAAAAAAAGTAAAACTACTGAACTGGTCAAAGTCACTGGCTAAGCACCCAGAGCCAGAGTTTGTTGAAGTGCTAAACCAGCTTCTGACAGCAGTAGCCTCTTCTTCATGTGCAGAGAGAATATTTTCTTCAGTTTATTCAACTAGTTCAGTTCAATGACTAGTTCCTTCAAAATTAAGAAACCAGTTGGGAGTTGAAAAATTAAGAGAACTTGTTTTCTCCTTCCGTTCTATAAATAAAACTGAGTGTGAAAGGACGAGATCTACTAGTTCTAAAATTTTCAAGGACAAAGTGACCAGAAACAATCAGTTTAATTCACAAACTACAGATAAGTTTTGTTTAATAAATCAGTTAATTTTAAATGCAAAACATATTTTCATAAACTGTTCTTCTTATGGCATCCAGCACATTTAAGGTAGTTTATGTAATGAAAAAAATATGCATTTTAAATTATTTGGATGGAAATTCAAATTTAAAGCTTGACACAAAATGATTAACTTTTTATTTACAGTGATTTACTAGATACTGCATCGTTCACTATTTTCTAATAAATATAAAAATTGTAAAAATAATGTTAAGCAACATAATTGTTCAACTAAATGTGTATAGATATAGATTTATCCTCCTGATTAGCAGAAAGAAGCACTAAATTCAGTGTAAAAGTCATACTTAGTTGTAAATCAACATGTTTGAATGGTTATCAAACAATAATCAACAATAACCTTTCTTTAGGAAAATACTGAAAAGTACAAATGCAAAACACGATTAAAACTGATAAATTAAATCAATGTTTCCTGCTTGCTGATTTAAATCATGATTAAAATCAGTGACTTAAATCAAAATGACTTAAATCATTCCCCCCTGCACAGAACAGCATATCTGACAGGCTACAAGAAACAACACCTGGAGAATATGAATGTAAATAACTTAACTCATTAACACCAAATTATATCACATGGAGTTAGAGGGAAGATTGTTAAAGGCACGAAGAACACTTAGAGCTAGTCTATACTAGAATCACTCCCTCTCTCCCATCGGCATAGTAACTCCACCTCCCCAAACCGCAAAGAGCTTCTCCCACCAAAATAGCACCAGCCACACTGATGCTTAGGTCAGTCTAACTTACATCACTGGCAGTGGGGGGCGGGGCGGGGGGAGGGGGTATTTACACCTCTGAGCAACATAGTTCTACTGAGGCCTTGGCTACACTGGCGCTTTACAGCGCTGCAACTTTCTCACTCCGAGGTGTGAAAAAACACCCCCCTGAGCGCAGCATGTTACAGCGCTGTAAAGCACCAGTGTAAACAGTGCCCCAGCGCTGGGAGTGCGGCTCCCAGCGCTGTAAGCTAATCCCCACGGGGAGGTGGAGTACGTGCAGCGCTCGGAGAGCTCTCTCCCAGCGCTGGCGCCGTGGCCACACTCGCACTTCAAAGCGCTGCCACGGGAGCGCTCCCACAGCAGCGCTGTACAGCTGCAAGTGTAGCCACACCCTGAAGTGCTACTATGTACAAGCTCTTAGCCCTGGTCTACACTAAGGTCAGGGGTCGAACTAGGGTACGCGAATTCAGCTACGTGAATAACGTAGCTGAATTCGAACTACCCTAGTTCGACTTACTTACCCGTCCAGACGCCGCGGAAGCGAACTCCGCGGCTCCAAGGTCGACTCCGGCAACTCCTCCTGCCGCGGTGGAGTACCGGAGTTCGAACTAGCGCTTCCGGGGTTCGAACTATCGCGTCTAGATCAGACGCGATAGTTCGAACTCCGAGCAGTCGAACTTGCCACATCAACCCAGCAGGTAAGTGTAAACGTGGCCTTAGGCATCTAACTCACATCTGTGAGTTTTAAAAATCTCTCCCTATGTGCCTCAGTGCCTCAGAGGTGATTGGAGTAAGCATTTTATTAATATAAAATCTTTACATTAGATAGAATTTAAAAAAAAAAACCACAAGACATTCATTTAGAACTTTTATTACCTCGGTATGCAACAGTGATATCAAGTGAAATACACAAAGGACAAACTGCTCTGGAGCCAACAGAGAGTTGTAATTCACTTGAGGGGTTCTGCTGATGTCAGAAACCATGAGAATGCAGCTCATGTGACTTATAAAATGACAAGAGCCCAGAGAATGAATTAGAAGCCCTCAAACTCACTGGAGAGCCAACTATCTTATTTATTTCTGTGTACTTAACAAAACAAATGGAAGCAGGATACAAGCTGGGATCATTCTTCATCTCTCTCACACTTAACAGTTTTGTCAGTGACTAACATTTAGAACTTTTAGTTCACTAGTGTCAATGAAAGACTCTTGTAATGCAAGAGAACATGGATGTCCTCTAAGTCAATGAAATGAAATGATTAGGTCATTCCCTGTCATGGTTTGCCAAGAAATAATAATAATAATTAACTTATCTAAGAATACAACAAAAAATTACTTATTTCTAAATCAGGTGCTTTAAAAATAATAATTCTAGTTTTACCATCAAAATATAGTAGAGTTAACAGAGTTCTGCAGGAAGAGTGGACGTGTCAGGGGACTGATAATGGCACACAGAAATGTTCATCTCCCAGATCTAGAGCCAAAGACACGCAAATTAAGCTGTAACACAACCACATTATCCTCTAGTGGCTGTTCAGTGACATATGAAATAAGTCATTAGAGGACAGGTGTAAACCATCATCGTAATTTGTCTACTGGTTCTGCTAGTTGGTTGCCAAGGACTGAATGGACATAAAAAAGAAAACTACCCTACAGTCATTCCACTAAGTTAGACAGGAGGCCCATAGGCAAGGCAGGATGGGGATGGTTACACTGCTGGCTGTTCCCTACTGCTTCTGTTCTGTGCACATGGAATTTGAAGTTTACAGTATTTACAACCTTGCTCCTTTCAACAAGCTGTGTGTTCATAAAACCAAATATTTCAAATAAGAAAAAAGGTCTACTACATTGGGAGCATTCCCTGATTTCTCCCCATTATCTAGGTGTTGTCAGGAGTCAAAAAAAGTTTTCAAAAGCTTTTATTTAAAAACTCTCTACTGTTATGTTTTATTATTTATTTCTCTACTTTGATTCAAAGCAACAAATTGGAACAAGTGCTGTTGAACTCACTTAAAATAAACTATCTTGGGAGCCCACTCCTTGCAGAGTGTGACATAGTGATACCTCTGAAGCTTTACTCTTCAAAACAAAAGATAACAACAGAACACCACAGGGCCTAATTAGTCCCCCTGCAATCCCATGGCATCCCCACAAAAGGAATCATGTTTTTAAATGATCACAACTGTATACAGCTTCTTAGAGGCCTGCAATAAGATTGTTCTTGGAATCAAAGACATTTCCACACAGCAAAAAAGAGTTTTTAAGGGATATTCACCATGCCGAAATGTACAGCAGCGTTACAAGGACCCTTTTATAGTTGTCCCTGTATGTCATGGAAGTCAAACACATTTTAACAAGGTAAAACCTAGCAGCACCACCAGCATTAAGGCTGCATTTAACAGAAACTATGCAATCAATGTGAAAGTACAATAACTATTTTCATTGCACAGCATCCTGAAATCCAATATCTCATGCATTACTTGTACCTAAACCTGTCTATTAGAAGAGATATCGAACACTCCCTTTATATGAACATTTATTTCAAACTTAATTCTGAGTTTTCATAAAAATTAACTGGCTTCAGTTACAGCTTCATGTAAACTGTAAGATAATTTATATGTACATTAGAAAGTTCATATAAGCGAACTTGGAAGATTTAACATTCATTTCTAATGAGGTACCAACTGCCTAAGCTGTAAAAACAATCACTACTGGGGTGAATCCTGCATGCCTTACTCCAGATCAAGTCCTTTAGTTTTATTTCTGTTAAGAGGGATAAACTCACTCAATCTTGTAGGATAACATTGTGGAATCTTCTTAAACCAATTTATATTCAGAGATTTTATTTTACAAAGAACACAATTCTTCTATACCAAGCAGTAAATTATAAGAGCTAACTTATTGGAGGAATATAAAAAAAATTCAGTGACTATGGCTATGAGCCACCAGCAAGTTCTGCCTGAGGGTCCACAGGATTTAATAGAGGTGGGGGTCCGAACTACTTTCTCCAACAGAAGTGGTCTGCAAAGTGAAAAAGCAGTGTGCCACTCTATAAACCAGAGGAGTTTATACACTGTTCTACCAAACGAGGAGCCGTTGATAAGGCAGAACTGTTAAAAAGATTATGGCTTAATAGGTTTCAAGAATATGTGGGGTATATGTTTACTGGGATCATCAAAGAGACTTAGGTGGCCAACTTTTGATTTTCAAGGGGAGTTGAGTGCATAACTACTTTAAACTCCTCTGAAAAATCTCAGCCTCAATTCAAATGCAAAATTTCACCAAGAGATACCAACTACAATGTTGGCAGAGTGTGGGTCAAATTCTGTCCAGATTACACCATCATATCTCTGGCTAGCATTTGGCCCTGTGTACTTAGATAAGTAAACAAAAGAACACTGTCATAGTCAGTCTTGGTCCATTAGTTTGGACTGGGAATTTACTTTGTTACAGATATGAGAAGAGTATTTCCAATAGTGAGCATTGGCTTGCTAAACCCAGGGTTGAGTGTTCAATCCTTAAGGGGGCCAATTGGGAATTGGTCCTGCTCTGAGCAGGGAGTTGGACTAGATGATCTCCTGAGGTCTCTTCCAACCCGTATATTATTTATGATTACATTAAAAAAACAAACACATTTCTCCTGACCCATACAGTCAGGACTAAATGCCCAATCTTGCAGTCCTCACAAGACTTCGTTGAAGCCAAAAATATTACAGTGGCTTCAAAGAAAGTTTGCATCTGTTTTTTAATTGAATCCTGAATTACATTCTAGAACCCCTTTACATCAAAGGGAAAGTTCCCGAGCCAATGGCTCATCAGGTGGAGATGGTTAAGGCACTTCAGTTTCATAGCCAACAGTACACCAGCAAGTGATGTGGCCAGCATCACGTCCAACTGCCTTTGACTACCCTAATGAATCAGGTACCTATTTTGCAGCTATGTGAACTGGAAATGGCCTTTCAGTGTGAGACTGAGCAAGACACAAACCCACAATCTTCAGGATTGAAGTCAAGCACCTTAACCACACAGCCACCACACCTTGGTACCTTTAAACCAGGGTCCTCAAATTCCTACCAGGGAGAGCACTAAATTGCATGGACTGCAGACACAGGAAGGGCTCTCCTGTGTCCATATGTGTGTGGGAGAGAGAGTCCCCCTTGTGTATGGAAGAGGATAGAAAGGCATGTGGTATATCTCTGTGTGTGGACTGAGAGAGAAAGCAACCTGGCTTTCTTTCCCACACCTATATGGGCCCAGGGGATCCTATTCTGTGTCTGCAGTCTATACTGGGGAAGCAGGTGGTGACTGGGCTCACCCTGGGGATGCATGCTATCCTCCCTCCTGATCTTACATTATCTGGATCTCCCACACCATAGGCCAGATCCAGGAAGGAGTTAATGTCAGTGTGGCTCCAGTTAAGCTACATAGGGACAGGAGATGAGGAAAAGCCCATAGGATCCAGAATGAAGGCAAAAGGTCTCCTGGGGATCTGCCAGTTTTGTGGCCAGATCCTACAGCCTTTTCTAGACCAGTCATTGTTGAGTGGGATGCAGAATGTTCGTATTCTGTAGAATTTGAATGAGTTAGAGCCAGATAAATACCTTGACCACAAAATGTTTGACCCTACTGCTTTGTGTGTGTCCAGAAGATTTCACTGAGGTGCTTGTATCAGGGTGGCTGGGAAAGCCTAGGGCAGGGGTAGTCAATTATTTTTTTCAAGGTCCAAATTTCTTGGTCAAGGTACAGTCAAGGTCCAGAGAACATAATAATAATGATAATAAGTAAATAAAAAGATTTCGGGATCTGTTCAAAATTGTCTGGCGGTCTGGATTTGGCCTGTAGTCTGCCTCTTGACTACCCCTGGCTTGATTACAGGACACCTAGGTTGAGTCAGGTGATCCCAATGCAAAAGGCAGCAGGAAGACACAGGGGTGGCCATTCCTGCAGAGAGGGAACTGCAGCGTGAAGCTGCAGGGAAAGAGGGTCTTCCTGCAGTGGTCCCTGAGGAAAAGACAGTTCCTCAGGAAGAAGGGGCTGTGCCCAGCTTAAGCCTGGGTTGAAGATTTTGTGCGTGTGTGAACTTTGTTAATTTAATAAAACATCCAGGCCTTAAGAAGGGCTGTGACTGAAAGAGAGATTGTGGAGTTTGTTGCAGGAGCAAGGGAAAACAAGGGCAGGGCACAGCAGAGGCACCTCTAGCCATGAGCGGGTACGCGGTCATCCCTGTTACAAGTGCTCTTGATTGCTAAATACTACTAAACAATACATAAAGAACAATGCAGCAGTTTTACTGGCATTTGGGTGCCCACTGGTTTGATTTTTAAACACCAATAGCAGCTGAGCACACTACAGAATACATTCAGCACCACATTAAGTTAGATCAGTGGTCCCCAACCTTTTTGTGGCCAGTAGCACATTCATGTTTTCAGAAGAGTGTGGCGGGCGCCAACAATTACTCACATACAGGGCCAGCTCCAGGCACCAGTGGAGCAAGCACATGCCTGGGCAGCACATGCTATGGGGCGGCATTCCGTCCATTCTGCAGAGTCAGAGCGGGTTGTTTTTGGTTTTTTTGGTTTGGGGGGTTTTTTGCGCCAGTTCTGGGCAGTGCAGAGAGAAGCTGGAGAGAAGCCAGGAGGACAGAGAACACTGGCGCCCGCAGCCCCGGAGTACTCTGTCCCCAGCAGGCACGGGGCCGCGGCTTCTCTCCAGCTTAAGCCGCAGCCCCGCGCCTGCCAGGGACCGAGAACACCGGCGCCCGCAGCCTGCAGCCCCAGAGTTCTCTGTCCCCAGCAGGTGTGGGGCTGCGGCTTCTCTCCCCTGCTGGGCACTAGGCGGGCACACATAAATGCCCCGGCGGGCGCCATGGCGCCCGCGGGCACCACGTTGGGGACCACTGAGTTAGATAGTCCACACTGAATGTCACAAATAGCTCTCACCCCCTAGTGCCCTAACCAAGCATAAACCTGGAGTTACTCATATTAAGCAAGTAGTTGACCAACATAGAGGTGTTTCATTATGCTCTGAAGGTCAAAATCTGGTGGACCAAAGAAAAAAAATCCTTAGCCAGGAATGCCTCTACTTCCGAATCCCCAACATGTCTGTCAGCTGATCTCATTTGGAATGATGGCCTTTGAGGTAGCCAGATCTAAACCATTTAGGGCTTTATCTATTAGAAACAACCCTGAATTGCTCCAGAAGCAGAGCAGAAGCTTCCCGGCTCTATAAGCTAAGAGGTGAAAACATTATCTAAAAGTTGTATCTGTTTACACTCTAAGGGCTTGTAAGGTGTAATATGCAATCCACTCTAAGGGCTTGTCTACACATGAAATTATACTGGGATAAGGTAGGGTATGAATTTAAACCACTAGTAGTTATACTGGTGTACCTTCCCAGGTAGACACTATTATTCTTGAACAAAAAAGCCTTTTTCCAGTTCAGCTTATGTGGCTTTCTAAGCAGTTTAAGCTAAACCAGAAAAAGCCACTCAGATCAGAAAAAGTGTCCACCTTGGAAGTTATAACATCCTGGGCAGACAAGCGCAAAGGCGGCATGCTTCTGTATTCTACCCTAGGTGACGCTCTGAGGTGGCCTTTAACATTAACCATAGATACTGAACAAAGTAGTATTACCACCTAAAGTTAACAGATGCATGGATACTTGTTGCTGTTCCATATCAGGGAAAGGCTGTAACATCTTGGCTAGATCCAAACAAAATAAGCAGAGCAAGCCACCGCTATTACCTGGGTATCCAAGAACATTTGGGCACCCCAAAGGACCCTGAGACTGCAGACTGCTTTTTCATGGGACAGATATACTCTAGCACCAGACAGAACAACCTAACATATTTTCAGTTACTCTAGTAGTTGCCCCTCGCCAGCAAACAGAACCTTGATTTTTTCCAGACCAAGTCAACCTAGATTGGGTCTCGGCCAGATAACGCAAAGCAAGGAAACTGCACCATGAGGATCTCATGGAAAGGCAATGCAGAGCTGAGTGCCAGCAACATTCTGACAGCACTGCAGCCCAGAGTGCCTCACAATGTTATGATGTTACAATATTCTGATGTTATCTATTGGGAAATAATGACCATTCAACCCATCTCCAGACTGAAGTCATGGCCAGCAAGTGTTTTTAAAAGATACAGCAGAAAATCAGGATACTTTGTTACTGAAAGCAGAAAACAGGGGTGCTTTCTGTGTCAACACGGAAAATAAGAATTGCATTACTAACTTTTCTTAACATTGGCTTAATTTTTAAAGTAAAAAAGTCACACTGTATAACTGAAACCAAAAAATTCTGAAAGTTCAAATCAGAAAGTAATGAAGGCAACTCATTATATAATAAAATGAATGAACCACATTTACAAATAATTCCAATATCGCTTCTCGGCTCTTTGAGCTCAGATCAAGTGTTGTATTTAAATTCTTATAAAATACCACAGCATTAGACAACATCTATTAGAACACTAATGTTGTTGTTTAATCACAAGTGAGCAATTCTGTGAAAAAAAGGGTACACAGAACATTAGAAACCAGTAAAGGTGAAGGACCAGATCATCAACTCATGTAAACACGTGTACTTCCATTTATATCAATGGTACTAGACACATTTACACCAGCTCAGGAGCTGGCTTCACATATTTAAGGAATTCATGATAAGGATCACTTTTGGAAGGCAACTTGCAGTAGTACAAACTAGAGGACTTAGAAATAAGTCCACTGAACTGCATAATAACTAAGATCAAGTCCTCTCCCCAACAAGTCTGCATGTGGAGTTAGTAGCACTTCTCAGTGCTACACATGTGGATTGTACTCTGCTTAGGGGGACTGAAGACAGAGACTTTGCTGATTGGTTAGGGATTAAATTACTACACTGTGACCTTTTCTACAGGCATTAATCACGGTTATTGAATGTCCTCTTCATGTCAGATTCTGAAGAACACAAGCCCATCCATTAGGGTGTGGGAGAGGGAAAACAAATCACTGTATTATTTAGGGGCACAAATTGACTTTGTCTTCACAAGGGGAAAAAAAGGTGTGTTCTTAACCCAAGTTAGCTAATTCAAGGTAAAATCCTAGTGAAGACAAGTTTTGTAGTTTTCACATGAATATCTAACTCACACACCTTAAGCTACCTAAATCAGGTTAAGAACACACCTTCTTTCCTAGTGAGGACACAAGCTGTATGAGGTGATGTGTACTCCCCCAAATCTATTTCTAACATTATAGTTGGATACCCCACCCTTTGAAAATCTTGTTTTGCAATAGCCCCTTCTACCCTACAAAGATTAAAAAAGAAAGATGATGGAGGGGGAAGAGAGAGACTTTGAATGGGAAGAGGGAACTTTAAATTTGTCAGACAAAAAAAATTCCATTCACATCCCCAATTTCATTGTCATCTCATGTTTGCAAACTACCCAACTTGTGTGTTAAAATGAGGGCTTGTTCCCTCAATGTTCCATTCTCTATTTTATCTTGCTAATGAGTCATAAACTTCTGCCTGCCACCATTTTCATGACAAGTCATCTTTATGTCACAATGCTGTGTTTATTACTTCAGTGGGGGAATCAATCAGAAAGAAGAAATTGCGCTGAGGTGGGTGGAGGTCTAGGAGGCTTTCTTTACATGCAATCATCATCACTAGTAGCAAAAAATACACAAAGAAGTGTTTTAATAATTTGTGGAAGGCATTCTCATTTGCTCCCTAGTGACAATTCCCCTTTAAAAAGGGATCACATCAATATTATTAATTGGGACCATAATGTGAGAAAGAGTCCAGACATTTTTTTTAAAGTTATTACCGTGCACCTTCTGATCTTAACTTCAAACAAAAACTGGAAATAAGATATTTGCAGGTGTTAATTTTAGTTACACTTCTGTCAAGAATATATTAAATAGAATTCCAACATTCACAATATAAAAGTGCTAGCTGGGTCACTTTTTTCTTGTCAACCTCAAGCTTAGGTATTGGTCAAAGCACTTTTCAGATTTGCCGAGAAATGCTCACAGACCACTTTAGAAATGAATAAAAGAAAAAGATCTAAGACTGCTTTGAACACATTCTTGTGGTGCATATTTTTTATGAAACACCATAGTAATGCCAGTCCTGAAGCTGAGGCATAACTCATAAGAGAGATACTGTATTTAACAAAGCATTACCTTCACCTCTGTCAAGTCCATATGTGTTACACAATATGCCTAACTTTGAATTTATTTAAAAATGCTCATTACTGGTATGATCTTTTTGCCTCATACTGCTGATGTGTTACATATGAGCATAAAACCGGTCTCTAATCCTGTCCTTTTGGTACATCATTTTTTTTCTTTGATTAACAAAGGGACTCAGAGAAAAAAAAGTCAATGAGAATAATAGGGCAATTAGGTTCCCAAAGAGAAAGTGTGCCTTGATTTGCATAACAATACACTAACTCACACAGCAAAAGCTGCCCCACCTCCTAACGTGTAATTGGTATATACTACTAAAGGAATGGGATTCTGGCTTAATATTCATTGTCCTACTCTAGACCTCCGGGGTTAGTGGCTGGAATTAAAGGATACTAAAGTAAAGGATTTTTTAATGCAAAGAGAAGAATGCTGTGAATGATATACCTGGAATATGCCTTTTTAAGAAAAAAAAATAACCTTACTATTTAGTTTGCTATAATTTTCAAACCTTTGTGTCTAACTCTTTATGCAAATTACTAACCAGTTATCTAAAATCTTAATCAAAATAATTATAAGCGAATGGAACCCTCTCAAACGTTTGCAAATTGTGATAAGTAAAAATGAAGGGTAGAACTGCAAGCACAAAGGAAAACCAGCTCAAATACACTCTACAGAACCACTAAGATTTAATCAAAATAAGCATTTAATAATAGTGGCATTGATTCTTTTTCAACCTAATTATTTATTGTAGTAAAAACCTAATTCACCAACATCTCTTTGCTGTTCTTTAGTATTTTTTGTTACACTATCATTCTGTTTGGAAAAAAACAACATTATAAATTTCCTCTCCTGTTTGCAAAGTAAAAGCTTTCAAGAGTTAATCTAACGTGGAGCGGGGGCGGGGGGGGGGGGGGAAGAAGCACCAAGCATTATACACACATACAAACTTCTGATTAAAAATATGAAAAGGAATCCAAACTGAACTGTCCCCAACCCTAGAGCCTGAGATAGTTGGAGAACAGAAGTTTTCTCACCCAGGTTTTCTTCATTAAATTGTAAGCTTTTGCCTTTAAAACCCCACAGTGAATCTTCCGGGAGTTTTGCATAGGCCTCAAGTTTCTATCTAGCAACACACCCTGGTGCTTCAAGCCACACACACAGAAAAAACACTGGCACTAGCAAGCACATTTAGTAGAGCCATATTTTCCCTCCTCCCTTTCTGGAAAGTTTTAGACCCGATCGACAAGACCTAAAAATCCATTTTGCAGGAGCCACCCCACTTCCTTCTCTTACTTTACAGAGCAATGGCTGCAGTCAGAGCTTTCCCCTGCTGAGTTAAGAGACCTTTACCTTAATGAAGTGGCACCAAACAACAGATCTAGGCACGTACAAGGGGGTTTAGAAGCCAGATGCACGGACTGAGAGCATGTTTCATAGCAAAGCTAGGCCTGTCTCTCCCGTTCTTCCCACCGTCATCATGTCATGCTGATCAAACATGTCTGTGTGTGAGAGCCAGCGAGAGTCTGTATTTGGCGGCTGTGACTTCCTGATTCTCTGCTGCTGATCACACACACAGGGAAAAAAAAATCCCCAACCACCACTAAACCTCGCCTCTTCCTCTCTCCAAGCAGACACAGAGAAGCTAGCTCAAAGCTGCCCTCCTTCTCCTCCAGACTCACTCAAACGCACAGCGACCAGCAACAAACTGCAACATTTGCTGCAAGCCCCCCTCTTCTCCTCTCCTTCACTTAATCATCAACAGAAAAGTTTTTTTTTTGGTAACCAAAAAAAAATAATTCCCCCTCCCATGGTGTGGCGATGAGGCTCCCGTCTCCCTACACAATACAAATCTACGCGAACATGAATGTGTATACACAACCCCCCCGCCCCGCAACACCTCCCCCAAAAATGACTGACGGATTTTTCTGTGCATACCGGAAATAAAATGCTTTTTGCTTTGAAGGTGATTATAAAAATTGGAAGCGCATGTTATTCCACTCTCTGCTTCCTAGGCTGCTGCAAAAGGATGGGGGGGGGCTGCAGGAGAAGGGGGGGGAGAGAGAAGCTATTTTAGGAAGTGAATCGCGACACCTTTCAGCAGAAGAGGAGCGACTGACTAAAGCGCTGATGTTTTGTTTTTAATTGCATAGAGACCCTGTGACTAAACTGTAAGGCAACAGGACCTGCAGCCCCGGTTCGTGAAGTCCCGGCCCCCACCTTCTTTTTCTCTCTTCTACCCGCCCTCCCGGGTGTGTGTGTGGGTAATGTTTGTGACAGTCAGACAGGGAGATTATCCGGATCATGGCCTCCTTGGCTTTGCTGGTTAACGTTGCTACTCTAACAAGCACACCCCCCCATACCTCCCATCTTTTTCCTCCTTCACCCCCCCTTCCCCAGCCACGTCTATTTAAATATTTGCATTAGAAGAAAAGGACCCCCCAGGCAACAAAGCCCCTGCAAAACACCTACAAACTGCAACGCTTGCCCTCCCCTTCCCCAGGGCAGGACACACTGAACTTCAACATGCACCACTCAGCAGCAGCCAGGCTGCTGCCGCCTTCGCCACATGCGCCAAATCTACCCCTTTGGCCGCTGCTGGATTGCGGGGGGGGGGGGTAATCTCCCTTCCCCCACCCCCTCTTTATAGCCACCAAAACACAGCCAGAGCAGTCAATGGGCAGTGGAAGAGGCGACCAGCCTAGCCTACCGGCCCCATCGCAGCCACTGAGCTGCTCCTGGAGGGGCTGTTGCTTCTTGGGATCTATTTCTGTCTCTGCTGCTGCTTGCCCGGAGCCTTTTTAAACGCTCGCTTCAGCAGCACCACCAAAGGTTGCGAGAGCAGCTGATTACTGTTATTTATTGCTGGCTCGGTTCGCCAGTCGCCTCCTCTAAAATGCATAGATTGCAAGCAACGTCCCCTGTCCCCTCCTCTGCCAGGCTCCCTCTCGGTGCAGCTGACTCCGAAGTCAGGAGCCGGGCTTAGGAAAGGTTTTAATTATTATTTCCGAATTATTTTGATCGAAAACTTTCTTCCCTCCTCTGGGGAAAGGGGGGGGGGGTCGCGACTGGTCTCTGGGGATAGTAGCGATGATATTTTTTTAAACGAGGGAGGGAAGGTGGCTCGGTGCGTGCGTGTCATCAAATAATAACACATTCTTTCCCCAGGAGCCTGGCTAATGGTGCAGGTTCCCAGCACGTTGCAGGGGGCGACGGGGGTGCAGGGAGAAATGGGGTCAGAGAGGAGTTATAAGTTAGATTTACCTTGCTCCAGAAGCGTGGCGTGCGGGAGGTCTCCCCTCTCCCTCTCTGAGTCACCCAGAGTACAGCACCAGAGAGAGAGGGACTAGATTATGAATATGACTTCATTGATGACAGCCATTCCCTCCTCTTCCTAAACTCCGGCCCCTGGCTCCGCCCCCTGCTTCCCCCAGCCCTGCACCACCGCTCAGGAAGCGGCTCTGCTACTGGCTCCGCGCGGAGCGAGCTCCCGCCTCGTCTGCAGAAAGGCCGAGCGCATTGCAGGCTGGGGCCTGTCACTCAGCCTGCTGCCAGAGGAGGAGGAGGAGATGTACAAGAATGTGGGGAGAGAGAGAGAGAAAGTGATGCGCGTGTGTGTCTATAAATGTGCATGCTACAGCCCCCCCCCCCCCGTTTGTGCATGTCTCAATGGGTGTGCAGGAGCAGGATGAGTTTCTTGCACCCTTTCCCTTTGCTTCTTCTGTTGGCATGTGTTTGGGTTGGAGCAGAAAAGACTGACGGGCCCCAGTGTGAGAGACAGGGACTGTGTAGTAGCAATCGTGATGATAGTAGTTTGGGGGTAGGTGAAGAAGGTGCTGGAATTTAACTGTGCCTGTGCCTGTGCCTGCCAGTGCACGCCTGCAGAGAGCGAGGGGGAGGTGAGGGTTGGGAGGAGAGATCTGAAGGCTATTTGTTGTACCTGGTGTTTGTTTGTTTTTAAAGGGCACCGCCAGGCATTGTCATGCATGCTGAAACTTTTTATTCCCTTCCTAATCTGTGATCATAGACCCTCCTTTTGTGAAAGAAGGAAGGCTGCAGAGAACATTCCAGCTAAATCTGTCTGTCAATCAGTTGGGCTTTCAACTTCCAAATGCTTGTTAATGAAGATGTAGCACCAGCCGTGATATACTATTCTTTACTAAATATGCCTTCAAGATGACCAGGGGGTTGTTTTGTCATTGGTCTGGAAAAAGCTATTAAACTATTCATCAGATGTAATCTGCATGTAAAAAGGCTGCAACTGTACAAGGAGGGAAGTTGGGGGTGGATCTGGTTTTTAGAGCTAGGAAGAGTAAATTATGTTGTTCTGTTAACTCCCCTCTCTCTACCGGCCTTTCACCCTTAAAACTTGCAATATTTGCTCACTTACATGCTGGTGAGATAACTTAATTATGTAGGTATTGTTTCCCCTTCCCCACACTTACCTGGTCTGCTGTCTAGTGCAAACCTACAGATCTATCACAATATTTCTAGAGAAAATAACTTTTTATGCAGTGTTAGTAGTGAATACATTAAAAGGTTGTTTATTTATTTGTCAAATTGTCGGGCCTATTATTATAAACCCTGACTAATGTGGATGCTTGACTCTTAAAGCTGATCCTATTTGATGATATTAAAAGTATGATTTATTCCTTATTTTGTAATGTAATAGGCTGAATTAGGCATTCCAATTGCAGTCCAGCTGTTTTGCTGGGGACATTATTTTCTGTCCTGAAGTAAAATCTTATGTTAAGAGAAATTTCACAATTAAAATTACTGACTATGTATTCGAGCAATGGTATTTGAAAGGCAGGTCCTTTACTGGTCTTAGCGACCAACTGTAGTAGTTAAGAACCTGAAACAATAGGACTGTACCAAGTGCTCCATATGGATTAAGTGACAGGTATTGTTTACATGGGTGGACTTTTGCTTTTAGTATTCAGATCAGTAATGGCCCGCCTGATTATAATGCTGGGTATACAATGCTAATTATCGCTGATTCTGTGTTTTTTTCCAAGATCTTATTACTTGATCATTAACTTCAGCTCCTTAGCTATTCATGAGTATCAAAATGATAAAAGATAACTGCACCAAAGAGAATCAGTATTAAGCTCCAAGCAGCCAATAAAAAAGTTGTTCCTCAGAAGAGGAAACTGGTATTGTCATAAGCTTCAACATTGCCTATATGGAAAAGACCTGGGAACAAAATTAGTGAAATGGTAGTGCAGAATGCAAATATAACTAGGTAGGAGAAAAGCAATGATAAAATATTCAATAAATGTACATGTTAACTTTATTTTAATCTAATTAGAATGGGACATTGAAGTCTTAGCTTTGTGTCTCTGACCATGATTTACAATCCAGCATTTTAGAGATAACAAAATTAACACCTTTGTGAGGAGGAGAAAAACACAAATGCAGTGAATTGGTGTTTTGCACATCCCTCACCTCCATTATACAGCCCCCTCTTTTGTTCAGGGCTAATGTGCAGGCCTTCTGCCCTTTATCTCTGCAGAGGAGAAAACAAATCTTGCCTGGGGGGAAGCTCACATAAAGACAGCTCACCTGCGTTGGCCTTGAACTCAGCAGAAATCAAAACAAATGGTCATTCCTTTCAGTAAAAACGATACAAAGAGGGCAAATAATATGAAATTAATCTTCCAGGCACAATAAAATGTTCAACTGATGTTAGGGATAAATGCACTGATTACTTTTGTTTGCAGGAATTCATACAGCAGCAGATTTTATTTGAGATTGTGGGGACTCCAGTATGTTGGATGGATACCTGATACCGTATTAACATGTGGAGAATTAAAATAATTCTTCTGACGATTCTGCCTCTAAGAATTCTTTCACAACAGTGATGACACCACTCACAATTACCATATCTCCACCAATACTCATAAGAGAAAAGAGTCATCTGACTGGACACCCCACAGTAGACAAAACTACACTCGTGATCCTTACATTGGTTGCTTCAAGAAAAAAATTGACTGAAATCCTTCACAAACATCACAGCTACCACAATCTCTCCACTGCTGAGAGGATAGCTATACAGTGCCTGAAATCCAACCACCAGACAGTGATCAAACCAGTGGATGGGGGGGGGGGGCGCCATCACAGTCCTTAACCACGATGTCTACATTAACGCAGTCAACTGACAATTCTCTGACACCCCCAACTCTCCACGCTCATCATCAGAAGCACATTCCACACAGACTAGAACCCAACAACTCACAGCAGCACCAGACCCTGCCAGAACAACAGATGCAAAACCTGTAGACGTATTTCAACTGCTATGATCTGCACCTCCCCCCCACGACACACCTTTCAAGATCCATGAGTCCTACATATGCCTGTCACAGCATGTGCTGAATCTCGTCCAGTATGGATGGCCTAAATGGCCCAATAACAACCATGTATGTGAAACAAACAATCACTACATTCTCAAATGAACTCAAACAGAAAAATAAGACAAAACAGCACATCACCTGTGGGTGAACACTTTTAACAAAGTGATCACTCTATATCTGACCTCTCTGTCCTCATCATCAAAGGAAACGTTCACAACACCTTCAAAAGATGAGCCTGGGAGCTCAAATTCATAACTGTGCTAGACACTAAAGTTCATGGACAAACTAGAGACACTGGATTTATGGCTTACTACAACAATAACCAACTAACTTCCCCCCCCAGCCCTGATTTCTCCTCCCCCCACCACCAGCACTCCATCCGCCCCAGGACTAGAAAGGTTTTAACAGGCTATTTCACCTTGAATGGTCCATTGAAATATGTTAACTACTTATGCTAAACAATCTGTTCCATCTTGTTTTTAGTTGTGACACTCTGAGTACATTTCCCAGACCGGAAGAAGAGTTCTGTGTAACTCAGAAGCTCATCTCTCATCTACAGAAGGTGGTCCAATTTCAACATCACCAATGGTAATCTGCCAGTTGGGAAAAAAAATCCCTGCTGGTAGCTTTCTGAACAGTCCTGAGTTTTTAAAGATACAAGCATCAGGCACCTTCTCTGACCAAGCAACATTAACGTCAGTGAAGCATCCGGTGACCCACCAATGTTTGCACAACCAGATAGAGAAGTAGCCATTTCTGTTGATAGACTCTGGGGCAAGGTGGTCTTGTGTCAAAATAGGTGCATGCATGGCATCTATTGCTCCACTGCAGTTTGGGAACCCCATTTCTGCAAATCAATCCACTATGTCCTGCATATGACTGAAAGTCACAGTCCTGTGTAGCAGAAGATGATTACCCTGCATACTTGCATGACAACAGTCCCCAGAGTGGATTTTTCAACTCCCAAATTATTTCCCACTGACCAATAGCAATCCAGTATTGCAGGTTTCCACAGTGTGATTGCCACTTGCTTCTCACTGTCAGTACTGCTCTCGCTCTGGTGTCCCTGCGCAGGAGGGCTGGGGAAAGCTCAGCACACAGATCCAGGAATGAGGCCTTTCACATCCAAAAGATCTGTAGCCACTGTTCACTGTCCCAAACCTGCTTTACGATGCAATCCCACCAGTTAGTGTTTGTTTCTTGGGCCCAGAAGTGGTGTTCCACCATCTGCTACTGCTTAATGAATGTCACTGACAACACTGAATTGGTTTTTGCTATGTCCTACAGCAATCTGTCCTCCACAAAATAATCATGTCCCACACTACTGCGGTTCTTCCTGCAGCTCTGCAAATACCAGAGGACCATGTGTCTGTGCTTACAATGTTCCATAGTGCAAAGTTGTGCAGGTTCCATGAGTCTGTCAGAGATGGCAGACAGCAAGGGAGGCTGTGTAGATTCATGGGATTTTTTAAAAAGGTATGAAAATTATGGGACATGGATGACATTATAAGATGGAGAAAGTCACATGATGGGAACTTGACCCCTTGCTCCTCATCACCCCTGTGTGATTTGTTTCTGCCCCACATGCATTGCCAAAACTTACCAAAAAATAATGCACTAGACAGTGTCGAGTTGCCCACTGGGATACCTACCCATGGTGCACTGCACTGTGTATCGACACAAGAACTCCTGGTGAGTATGCGCAACACCAACGCTAGGAGCCAAGCATGCATGTGCACCAGTGGCTTTATGCTGATGTAACTTGTGGCGGCTAATGTTTGTATTGTTGACATGGCCTAACACTCTGCTTCCTGTGAATAAAAGGGAACAAGCAAAACTGAGGGCTGGTCTACACATAACCTGGCACCAAAATACCTAAATCTGTTTTAATTCACACTTTCTGTAATTTTCTTGCAAGTCTGTCTGTGGACACTCTTATTTCTGATTAAAAATAACGGAAAGAACAAAAGGCATGAATTAAAATTGATTTAGTTAGTTCAGTGTAAGTTTGTGTGTAGGCAAAGCCTGAGCAGAAGAGCTTAAAATTTGGCCTGTGGAAATGGAGGAGATTTCTGACTGTTGATTGCTGTTTTAAAAGCTGAAGTTTATATTCGCTGAGGTAAAAAAACCATGAAAAACTTGCTACACAGACAACTTCAGAGGTACTGTCTGCTTGCAACTTGCTTTTCATGCCCTGTAAATTGCTTACAAGTAACACTATTTTTTTTTCAAGTGGGACATCAGTTCTAGAGGAAAGAGTCTCTTGTCACCCAAAAGATTATTGTTATGGAAGTAGTAAACCTATTAAAAACAGTGAATCTAGAGCCTCTGTAAGCTGGTGCAATGCCATTGACTTTAATGTAGAGATGGTCAGAATTTCTTTTTCCAATGAAAGTTTTGACTTCTGGGTTTAAAATAAAAACCTGAAATGTTTTGGCCAAAAGCTGAAATAGTTCAGTTCCAAAATGCCACTATGGTACCTCATGCGAGTTATAGTTTAGGTGCCTTATGCTCCCATTCTCCTTTATAGGCTGAGCTTGCTGGTTGAGCAGTATCTCTCGCTATGCACCTTTTGGTGAGGTGAATCAGTGCATCATGGGATTCAGCCATAGTGCATCATAGCAGATAAAGTCAAGTTCAAGAGCCAGCCCATAGAGGAAAATGAGGACATGACGCAACCAAACTACAACTCCCATGAGGCACTGAGATGGCATGTCTAAATCATGTTTGGGTTCTGATTAAAAAAAACTGAATTTTTTCTTCAAAAGCAGATATTTCTCATTAAAAAAATCATTTATTAAAAAACCAAATTTTCCACTGAAAAATAATTTCAATGGAAAATTTTCAACCAGCCCCACTCTAACAAAGTTACACGTATTTGCATCAGGCTTGAATTTTTCTCTATGGCCAAGATCATCCCTAGTGTAACTCTTTGGCCCAACAAGTCTGGGAGGAGCATAAAGTCATTTTTTGCTATGAGTTACCAAATGACATTTTGGTATCCAGCTGGCACCCATCATTTGTTACATTTTTAGAGTTCTACTTTTTGCTAATTATAATTAAGTAATTCCACTCTCCCACTACTCCCCAGACTTAATGAGCAGATCTCAAAAACAGTTAAGGTGCCAGACAGCTATAAGCTAAAACTTAATTCAGAAAACTTCTACCGAGCTTGGACCAATGCATGATAGGAAAATACAGTGAAAGCACTTCCTACTTAGTGGGGTAAACACAACTATTCTTCATCTACACTGGCAATTCTTGGGCAATCTCCCATCATTGTTCTAGCACTTATGCAGGAAGCAGTAGAAGTTCTAATGTGTCAGGCCACAAACCTTTCAATCACAGTGTCTTCTAACGCCGCTCAGAGCAGAGTTAGAAGAAACAACACTAAAAATCCTAGTGCTTGGTTAACACGAGCGCTCTCATTGTTGCTAGCACAATTAGAACTGCACTGATTGTACTGCAACAATGGAAGATTTAAAATTGCCAGTGTACACAGTTTCCTCATCTGGCAGAAAAAGGGCACGACTGTTGGATTGGGGGGGAAGAAAAAACAATGAATTCGTATTGTATGCCTACAATGGATATGATGATTAAACGTACACAAGGCAAAGATGAAACACTGAAGGTCTAGTTCTCCCCTGAGTTACACCTGAATTCAGCGGGGCCCAACTCTACCAGTGAAGGGAGAATCAGGCCAGTAATGTTTGAATTAAATAAATCAATTTGCAATTCAGAATTATGAAATGAGATGGACCTACTTGAATTAAGTGGCTATTGTGGGCTTTGGAAAGGGTGACAGGCAGCTTAAATCTGCATAGATCAAAGTTACACATGACCTGGCCTCCTGATATGTGGCAGTTTTGTGACTGTTCTGCACATCAGGGTGACATTCAAACAAATACACAACATAGAAAAGTTAGATGGATTGCTACACACTAAAGGCACTAGAATGTGCCATATACTGCACTTTTGTTTTGCATACATTTCACCCTTCTTCCAAACTGCCTTTGGGAATCATGTGCTATGCATGTTTGCTCATCTAGGTTTAATGGCTGGGTTTTCAGCACTTGCTTTTGTCCTTGTATAGTTTCTTATCTGTGTGTGTTTTTCTCCACATTGTGCCTCCTTCTAGTTTTCAAGTATGAATCCATTTACACAGTAAGATCTGTACCTTCATCAGCATTGTCTATGTCATTGTTACTATTATTATATATTTCTGATGGTAACTCCCGAAGTGGAACTAGTATTATTTAATAACTAATGTTCATCTTATTAGCAGACTAACACTTGTCATTCCCATAAGAATCTGGGCCACAAAAGAATATTGTTTCTAGTTCTGAGACATGCAGCTAAATTTATCCTAGGTATAAACCTGGTTAAGCCAATAGATTTAAACTAGAAATTGATTTGGCCCATAATATATAACCTTTGATCAGGATGGCTCACTAATTATTAGGTAACACAGGTCTCACAAACAGTGTGTGATGCTGGTCCTCTCAAACAACAATCAGTTGCCAATGCAGACATGAAATGTATACCTGCTAAGTGTGTATTTTCTCCTACTTAGTCCACAGCATCAAAGGATGAGACATCCTCCTACTGGGAGCCTGGAAACAACAACAACAACACTACAGGGAGAAAAATTGCTCCAAATCCTGCTGACTGAAGAGAAGAGGGTGAGATAAAGATATCTTTGTGTGTATACCTTATCATTTTGGGGGACCATCATAATCTACAGTGACAGGCACTCTATAACCTAGATCAATAAGTGTTAAACTACAAAGAAACCTATCAATAGGATAGGGCATTTCCAACATTCTTCCCAAGAATTTCTTGAGCCAACAGTAGGATTTGTTTACCATCTTCCAACCTCACCATCTTTTTTCAATGTGTACAACACAATAAATCAAAGATAGGCCAGAAACTGTGTTTGGAAGATTTATTGGCACATTCTCCCCAAACCAGGTCAAGAAAAATGTTTTATGTTAAGAGGCAGAGTTTGCTTACCTGTGGACCTCTCCCACATTAAAGATTTATATCAGCATAGAACTTTAGAGGGGTTACACTGGTTTAACTATGGACACGTCTTCATTGGCAACGTTAAAATGTGGCTTGTGTAGTCGTGGCAGCGCTCTAAAAAAACCACCTCTATGAGGGGTGTAGCTACCAGTGCTGGGAGTGCGGCTGGTGCACTGTCTACACTGGCACTTTACAGCGCTGAAACTTGCAGCGCTCAGGGGTTTTGTTTTTTTCACACCCCTGAGTGAGAAAGTTGCAGTGCTGTAAAGTGCCAGTATAGACAAGCCCTATATCAGTTTAAATTCACGCTTTTAGTTAAACCAGTGCAACTCTTCATGTAGACAAGGTGTCAGCAATGCTTCTGTGACATTTGGAGAAGTCACTCAGCCCTCTGCCTCATCTCTCATCATGAGTAAAATTTGAATACTACTACTTTACCTCATTATGGGTTTTGTGTTGATTAATTAGTGCATGGACTTTTTCTTCTTTTCTATGTAGAATGTCTTGGGGCAAGGACTGGTTCTTCCTCTACTCTCTTGTACAGTGACACACATACTGATTGTGCTCAATAAATAAAAATATTTGTGAATTGCTACATAAATACAAGGTATTATAATCTTCAGGAGTTAGGCACTGGGGTGTAAGCCATAATTCTGTGTTTGAATCTAAGCATTAAAATGGCGAGGAGAGAACAAGCATTGATCAGATTCTGTGTCTACTCAACATAAAAGCTATCCAGACTACTAAGGGAAAAGGAGAAGTTTTGAAACACATATAGACACTCAGAAACCTGAACAGACCAGTAGAAGACCAAAATGAATGGCTGAAACTGATAGAAAATAGTGGAAACTGAGGATGTAGAAGAAGAAAGAAAGAAGTTCTGTATTACATAGCACATCTGAGGAAGGTTTATTCCAATAAATATCTTTATAAGAGAAAGGATGGTGTTGTGATGAAGGCATGGAAATGGGAGATGTGGATTCTACTGCCAGCTTTGACACAGACCTCCTGTGAGAAGTTACTAAACTCTTCTCCACCTCAGTAGAATGGGAATAGTATTCCTCTGTGTCACAGCTTTGCTAAGTTGTAAATCTTTCCAAAGTGTAAAACACTTTGTGAGCTTCAGATGGAAGAGACTATATATGATAAAATTATCATATTCAAAATATTGGCTCTTGATCCACCTGTTTCATATAGCAGAATATACAAGATTTCCAAATGTAGAAGTCTACAGCCTTTTTGCTCCCCATTTTGGTAGATTTCCTATCACAAATATGGAATACATGAATTTGTGACATGATGCCCTATTTTGCAATATAGCAGAATACTGTCAGAGCAACAGTTTAATGCAAAAAACTGCTCTTAATGTTTTTGGTACATGGATTATTACACTTTGTGGAGCTGAAAGAGCAGAATCTGGTCCCTAGTTTGTACAACCTTGAAATAATCCAAAAAACAACAGAGCAAGATGGAACTAGAAAACTACAGGTATTTTTAAATGGTTCTGTTAGAAACTATCAGGATTAAATTTAGTGCTCTGCTAAAAGTGGAAAGGATTTTCTTGATTTTCCTAGTTTGTGTGAGGTAGATACTGTTAGGGAAAAACTTCTTACATTTGAGAATGTTACTGATTCCTGGAAATGCCTGACTTTAAGATTCCTGGTTCAGATGGGCTTCAGTGAAGATTTTAGTCTGAGTTATGTGTAGAATAGATTGCCAAGGGCAGCAACAAAGAAATGAAGCTATGAACCCAGTGGTTTCCCCAGGAATTGAAATTACAGGGGGGTATTTGACTTTACGGGGGGGTGTAAGGGCTGATGAGGGGTGAGATTCTGAGGGTGAAGGAGGGCTGTATGGCACCATAGTAAAAACTGAAAAATGTTTCATGACCATTTTATTAGATTTAACTCATGTTTTAAAATCATCACACAAATCAAAGTTGGCTACTCAAGCCTTCTATTTAGCACTACATCTACATCCTTCTTGGTTTCTTGTTATAATTTTGCACAACTCTGTTAATGAACTCCTTGAATGCAATGCGTTCATCTTTGGTGGCTTCTCGTGTGTCCGTTATTTCCATTCCTTCAATTGATATGCTCATTAGTTCATTCACATGATCAGGCAGAAGGCGACTTCTTTCAGAACACAAAATTCTATTCAATGATGAAAAAGAACGTTCAACTGTAGCTGTTGTGACTGGGAGTAGCAAGAGATGAATTCCTACTTCTTTCATCCCAGGAAACAGAACACAAAGATAGGGTCGAGCCACTAGTGATGATAAAAAAGAAAGTTGAAGTCAAATCTTTATTCATTCGTCGTATGATATTCCACTCTGTGTTCAAATTCTCTATTCTGTCCTGATCACATGGCAGCCCCATTGCTGGTACTGCCTCACTCCACTCAACTGTTGGTGTTTTATAGGACAGGGATCTGTAAAAGCTACATAGAGGTTGAGTAGAATCTAGAAGTCGCTGTTATAGATTTTTAAGAATCAAGTCTGTGTACTTTTTCAGTTGTCTTAACAAACACTTCTTGCCTTCTTCACTTAAGGATTCAATATAAATGCTTTCATTAGTCAACTTCTGGACTGAAGTCTTTGCTTTTTCCAGTACTTTTTAAATGGATAGCTCTGATTGATCCAAATGTAGCTTCTGTTGCCTGACAAAGATCTACTACTGTTGTAGCAGATGCCTGGATGGCATTATTTAATGACCCAAGTGGTTTCAACAGTGGACTTACGAGAGAGAGAATGGCGATAGTCTTCTCTGAACGTAGAAGCAAAAGTAATCTACCAGCCTCACTACTTAGATCCATCCTATCTTGGTAGATGCTTTCCAAAGCCAGTAATAACGGCTGGAGTAATTTTAAGACAATAGCCAAGGATTGCTCATGAGAAAGCCAGCGGGTTTTCCCACGTTCGACTAATTTGAACTTCAGACCCAGTGTATCTTCTATATTTTCCAAGATATTCAGTCTTTTTGGACTCTTGCTGAAAAAAGAATATAATGAAGACATTAAATGTATAGCTTTTTAAATGTCTTTTGAAGATTCTGCAGCTTGTACTAGTGCTAGTTGGAGTAGACGGCCTCTGCAGTGTGTATAGGAGAGATTAGAGTTACACTTTTCTCTGAGCAACGCTTGTACTCCACCATGTCTTCCAGAGAAGTTTGCAGCTCCATCAAATGCACAAACAGCCATCTGTTCGGGGTCCAATTTGACAAGCATTTAACTCTTCTAAGATGTGAGTTGTCACAGATGCAGCCAATGTGTCTTCTATAACTTGAACATCAAGAAATGCATCTACTGGCCTACCCTGACATCAAGATAACATACACAATGACTTAATGTACCGATGCAAATGGGCATCAAGTATTCATCAGCCATGTTTGCAAATTTTTTTAATGTGGTGACAGAGTTCTTCACTTTTTCAACTGTTGAGTCTTTCACTGTTGCACCGCATGCTTCTAGCCAGTCAGTTGAGTTTCTTGCAGAAAGATAGTGATCATTTGCTGATCTTGTTCAGAACCAGTGTTCAACTTCAGGATGAACAAGTGACAATGCACTTAACATTGGCCTCCAGTTTGTAGTATGTGGTATCTCTTGCTTAAATAGAAAGTAGGATGCCACAGCCATGTTTGTTCGCATGAACTATGTTGTGTCTCCAGCATTCTTAACAGCCTCATTAAGTACTTCTAAAATTGGCTTTGAAAGTGGGCTTATAAGACTTTCTGCATGTTGATGCACTCCAGAGGCCTGGCAGCCTTTTCACGTAGTTTGTCAGCATTGGCTTTGCTGATAAGTTTGGCAAACCAAGCTCCTCCACTTTTACCAATGATAGCATTGGGAAGCTTTCCTTCTTCGTAAGCTTTTTTGCAAGAGGTGCACCAGTAGCCATCTTTTGTAACTTCAATAAATGGGAACACTTTGACCGACAAACATCAGGAACTGCCTTTAGGTTTTGGGGACACCGTTTCTTCAGTAGGTAGCTGTATTTGTGCTTCGGGCTGGTCGGATGTAGATATACCACTTGAACCTTCAGATGACATGTTGATATATTCTTGGTTCTTGATGTGTTCTTCACCTTGTTTAGATTTTGAGGCCTTTGAGTGGAAAAATTGTTGTATTGTTTTTTGTCTTTTCATTTTCACTTTGACCTGCAACATATAAAAGAGATATGAATAAAGTAAATGTTTTGTTAGGATAATGCAAGTTACACCAAAACACATAACAGGTCTAGATTTCTAAAAATATATAATTTTTTAAAAAAAATGTATTTAATTTAAATTGACTTTTGAAACGTAATCCATCATGGGATAAGAGGGACGTCCTCTCCTGGATCCGTAACTGGTTAAAAGATAGGAAACAAAGGATAGGAATAAATTATCAGTTTTCAGAATGTAGAGAGATAAATAGTGGTATCCCTGAGGGATTGGTACTGGGACCATTACTTTTCAACATATTCATAAATGATCTTGAAAAATGGGTAAACAGTGAGGTGGGAAAATTTGCAGATGATACAAAACTATTCAAGATAGTTAAGGTCCCAGGCAAACTGCGAAGAGTTACAAAGGGATCTCACAAAACTAGGTGACTGGGCAACAAAATGGCAGATGAAATTCAGTGCTGATAAATGCAAAGTAATGCACATTGTAAAACAATCTCAACTATACATACAAAATGATGGAGTCTGAATTAGCTGTTAACACTCAAGAAAGAGATCTTGGAATCATTGTGGATAGTTCTCTGAAAACATCCACATCAATGTGCAGCAGCAGTCAAAAAAGCAAACAGAATGTTGGGAATCATTCAGAAAGGGATAGATAATAAGATATATAAATCCATGGTACGTGCACACCTTGAATACTGTGTGCAGATCTGGTCACCCCATCCCAAAAAAGATATATTGGAATTGGAAAAGGTACAGAGATGGGTAACTAAAATGATTAGGGGTATGAAACAGGAGGAGAGATTAAAATGACTGGGAATTTTCAGTTTAGAAAAGGGACAACTAAGGGGGGATATGATAGAGGTCTATAAAATCTTGACTGGTGTGAAGAAAGTGAATAAGGAAATGTTATTTAATCCTTCACATAACACAAGAACTAGCAGTCACCCAATGAAATTAATAGGCAGCAGATTTTTAAAAAACAAAAGGAAGTACTTCTTCACACAACATAAAGTCAACTCATGGAACTCTTTGCCAGGGGATGCTGTGAAGACCAAAACTATAACAGGATTTAAAAAAAGAACTAGATAAATTCCTGGAGAATGGGTCCATCAGTGGCTATTAGCCAGGATGGGGAGGGGTGCAACACTATGCTCTGAGTGTCCCTAGCCTGTTTGCCAGAAGCTGGGAATGAGCAACAAGGGATGGATCACTTGATGATTACCTGTTCTGTTCATTCCCTTTGAAGCACCTGGCTTGACCACTGTTGGAAGACAGGATACTGGGCTATATGGACCATTGGTCTGACCCAGTTTGACCATTCTTATGTAAAAATTAATTATAATAATAAAAATGTTTAGTACAGAAACTCCCCAACGTAACGACCTCTCAAGATAGCAACGATGTGAGATAACAACCTTGGCAAATAATGCATTTTAAAGATCTTGGCCTACTAGGAAACATATTTATATAAGTTTCCATTCCCAGTCACAAATCTAGCATTCTGTAGCCAAGTCACTAAAATATAGTCCAACAAACAAATGTTTATTTAACGTGCCCCTCACTTTTCCCTCCATTGCACCCCACTCACCGGTGTTGTCCTTAGTCAGTGGAGACTCAGAGTTCAGAGGTGCTTTCATGTGAGTACACCTCCTAGGTGGGGGGCAAAAAGGCACCTTGCTCACTCCTCCAGCTGCTCACTGTTCGTTCTGGCCACTGCTGTTTGTTGTGCCACTGTTCACTCCACCACTCTGTTGTCAATGGCCCTGCACAGTCACCTTCTGCTGCTACTTGCCACTGTGACCTCTGCAAGTTGGTCTCTTGAGGTTCCACCCAGCTCTCAGTGATTTCAGCTGAGCTCTCAGTGGGGGAACCTTGCTGCTAGTGCAGTCTGGGCTGTCTCTTACACAAAAACACTCTACCCACAGGAACACTGTCCCCACAGCAGGACTAAGCACTTAGACCTGATTATGAGTGATTTCAGCTGCAGTGGTCACTTAACAGAACAAAAGACTATCTATGGAGCCTAATAAGATCTGTCTTTAAACAGTGGAGAGGGACAGGTCCCCACCCTCTCTCCTGATGCCCTCAATCAGCACAGACTAAGTACAGTTCTACTGCCCTTTACTCATACAATAAGAACAACAACATTTCATTCGCCCCCCACCCCCACCCCCACATTCAAGTGATTTGTAATCCAACCCCAGCCAAAATCTATCACTTGGGCAACACAGCTCTGTTTGCTGGATACCTAGGTAGATTAGGTGTGAATGTAAATACAATCTGGTTCTGAAGCCTTTCCTCCCAGCCCCAGCTCATTACTAGCTGTCAGGGAGAGCTCATTTAGACTTTGCTTACAAATTATAATTTGAAATTATTAGGTTGGCCAACATCACTGAAATGAATGCACTGACCCTGTCATAAAAAACAACAGCTGTATAAGGAAGCTAGTCTATATTCATATTTTTCAAATCTATTATACTTTTTCAGATACATGTATTTTATCATACACTGTATATGCTTTTAAAGTGTGTATTAATGTTTCAATTTCAATTCAAATGTCCAAACAGTCACTAAACTGGCATGTAACTTGGGGGGGGGGGGGGCATAGGGAAATCACTGTATAAATCTATTCAAAAACAGGCCAGAAAACAGGATCTGGGAAATATACATTGTAAGTTTGTTACACAATGCAGTTGTGGTCCTCAAGTTTTTAAAAGACCATTCAAGTATTGGGAGAGAATTTAGAAAAGGACAACAGCATTCCTGTGAGGTATGAAGGGGAGATGACAAAGTCTCTTAATTATAACATGCAAATATCTAAGGAGGTGGGGGTGTTATACAAAGACCCTGGAATTAATTTGTTTAGGTTAAAAGATAAAAGCATGACTCATTGCCATGAACTAAAATAGACTAAGAACAGATTGTGGTTAGATATTGGAAAGGGCTTTATCAACTAGAGATTTAAATATAGTGGTGCCTGCTAACATCAATAAAAATAAGAGAAGGATAGATTTAAAAAAAAAACTATTTATTTATTTAGGAAGTATTAATTAACAGGTTTACAAATCCTAGCCATGCAAATATCAGATACAAAACGATAATCATTTCAACAGTGAGCATTTGTTTAAAGAGACATACAGTAATATATTCATCAGAACTCTGCGTATCAGGATGTTACAATATTGCAGAGTGAGCATCATTGCAACACTGATCTGTAGTTTCTAGTGATTTTATTAAACCAAGATAAATCTCTGATTACACATTTAACACACCAGGCATGTCTATTAAAATGGACAGGTGTGCTGTTTTCTTTTTTTCTTCTTTCTTTTTTCCCAGATGAATGTGCTTCGTCTGAGTATTGAATAAATGGTAACCAAATATATATGTATCCGTTTGCCCTCTACTTTGCTGAATAGGTAATCAGTGCTTTAATTTTTCTGTAACAACAACCTCCCATATTTTTGTAATCATTCCTTAGATAGATGTACTTTTAGAAACATCATTTCTGGATACAGTGTTCAAATGTGCCATGAGGCAGTTCATGGACAGTAATGTGAATTCATTGTTTCATTTACTATAGTATATATACACATATAAATATATATTATTCTCACAGCAAATAAGTTAATAACTTAGTGCAAGTTGATAACTTAATTGGTTAATAACATAGGGAAATCATCCTGATTGGTTAATTATTACATCACACAGTGTTTTAATATCCTGTGCTGCAAAGAGCCATAGGAGACACATTAAAGAGCCACTTGCAGCTCAGATAACTTATTTCTACAACTCTTCCATGACGTGCCTTCTATATCTTGTTAAATATAAAGGTCCAGAATTATGTCACCTATATACACTAGTCTTCACTTCAAACATTGACACTGAAATGCTGGTCAAGGTCATAGATGCTACAACAGATACAATATGTTACACTGTCAATTGTTCAGCAAGAAGAAATAGAGCTGATAAGTGTCCATCCCTATTATATCAATAGTCCAGATGCAGAAGTGGAAGTGCTAAACCTGTACTGTTAAACCCACAAGTTACGTTGTCAAGGGTATGATTTCAAGTGTGACAATGTGGTACAGAGCTTGCAAATTTAACCTAGGTACAATACAAGTCCTAACCACCAAGGAGAGGGGGGCAGAAAGATGGGATGAGCAGGCTAGAAATTTTGCACAAACCAGCTTGCACAGTGTAGTAATGAAGCTGATCACAAGCACAGCAGAAAGTGCTTGTGACAGGCAGGGAGATAAACTCAGAGGAAACAAGGCAGAAAGAGAAAAGGGAATCCTGACAACTGCTGAGGTCACTACCAGCAGGAACCCCATAGAGAATCACACAGAGCAACACAGACATATGGGATAGACACTATATAGAAGAGATAGCATCAAATATGTTGTTGCCATTGAAAATACATTACATAACTGAATCATTTTCATGTTAAATACACAGATTCCATTGAAAAAGATACATTAATCATAGGACAAACCCTGAGTTCTTCACTCTGGCCCTCATTTTGCAAGCATATCTGTACAGGCAGACCCTCACATACATAGCTCCAGTGAATTCAATGTGGTGGGGAGGAATCTGCTCACATGTATCAGTTTCCTGGTTCTGTTTGTATTGCACTCAGTCCTTAAATCATGCAAGCCCCCACTTAGGCCAATGGCCTGGCTTGAACTTGCTCAGAGCCAGGGGGAAGACAGGTCTAAAAGAGGCAGATACCCCAACAGTATACAGAGATACATTTTCACCACCACTGTTTTTTTCTGCTGCTTACTGCTAGAAGCAGCTACGATGCACAGGTGGGTAGTTACTACATTCTTCTTTGTCCTTCCTTCCCCTAAAGTCTAGCAAACCTGTGGGAAAAGGTAGTGATGGGGCCATACTGAATGAGAAAGAATGGCACTGTAGATTGTTCCCCACTCAACACACCTCAAGTACCCACCATTTCTCTCTCCTCTGCCTGAAGTCCCCCCACCACTTTGACCTTTCCTCAAACATACAGTTAGTGTCATTCTGTGTGTCTGTTTGATTTGGTGCCACCACTTAGGTCTGCTGGCTGAGGTCTCTTGCTCCAGTCAAAGAGAGCAGGACCTGGATGTGACCTGTCTGGCGTTCCACGACCTGGGCCCAGGATAATTAAAAGATTGACTAAAGCTCTGGGTTGAAGACTCTGGTCAACAATTTGACTCCTCTGGCACAGTGGAAGTTTCTACAGTAAGGATAGCGCTCATCAGTAGAGGAGACAGAAGTTTCCTGAGGGGTGGTCTGAGACAGTGGAATGAACTCCTACAGGAACTAAGGACCATCAAAAACTTCACCACCTTCTACTCCAAGTGGAAGGTGCATTTTACTGGATCTTGCCTTCTATAACATAAATGCATAACAGGTATATTATAAAAAACAACTCCCCTCCTCCCCAAAAAATCCTTAACCAAACCAAACAAAATCTTCAAACAAAAATAACCTACCAAAACAAGCCACTCCACAGCACACACTTTCCCCTGTAATGAAAGGATGAGAGAACAAACAACATATGACAAATGTTAGTCATGTTGCTTAATGCACTACTGGAAGGTGCTCAGCTACTACAGTTATGAGCACAGTCTAAGAACCTATATAGGATACAACAGAATCTAGCCTAGGTGCCATGACAAGTAAGACTAGTTCTGCGTTTCTGTTCAGGTCCTAGCACTGGCCTTCTTTTACACATTTCTAGGACCAATGTGGCCAGGTCGACACAAGAAGGTGAAATTTGCCACTTCCAGTAAGGGTAAATGTAGACCCTAAGTGTTTCTATGTGTATATAGTATGTGAAGAATAATACTTTGTATTTACAAAGTGCCATTCAACCAAGGCACTCAAAGTGCTTTATATCATTAATTAAACCCACAAATCCCTGTGAGGTTGATCGGTATTATCCCAAGTTTAAAGACACAGAGAGGTTAAGGAACTTGTTAAGGAGACAGGTATAGAATCCAGAAGTCCATTCTAAGTCCTGTGCTCTAACCACTAGAGACATGAGATCTTTGTTGATATCTTCCTGGCAAATGTCTTCTTGGCAACTGTCATAATTGCATGAAATGTGTTGCTATTGGAAGAGGGTGTTTTTATGCCAGATGGTTGTAGAGTGTTCCACAATATAGCCACTTTGAACAAATGAAGTAACAGAGATTATGACATGTATGTTTTACATATTGATTTTCCTCACTTGCACTGTTCAGGGTAGCGTTAGCAAAAACTTTCTGCACCTGTTAAAAGGGATATCTTCAAGACATTTAACCCAGAGATAAAGCTGTTTCCCATTGTTAAGAATGAATGTGTGTTTTTAAATTCTGTTGATGTCACTCATCTATTTCCATTTTAGTAAGGTATTCTTCTGTTTCAAACCACACAGGACTGAATAATGAAAATAAATGAGTTCTGTTTTTAACTTATCCTGCAAACACCTTGTTGAATAACTTCACACATGTATGTTAAGTGTTTGTAGGATGATGGCCTTTAAATTCCAAATATAAACAATAATATTATGAATGGTATTCAGATAATTTTGTACATAACAGCTTTGTTTATGGATAGAACCTATATCAAGACTGGTTTATAAGTAACTGAAGAAGGAAGCTCATTTTTTACAACTAAAATACTGTACAACCAACTACTTTAAAGGTATGTCAAACTAAGAGACAATTTCCTTTTAAATTACATGGAAATTGTTACATACCTTCCATGCATTAAATTTTGCATTAAAAAGTTCCAATAGGCCTGCCTCCAAACTAGCTATGGCTGCAGTGTCAGTTTGTGCCCATTTGGCATGGCAGCTGAATTGCTGATCGGAGAAATCTGACTATTTGTCCTATTCCATGAAAGTCAATTTTAGTTTTCAATCTGTACCTTTGACTATCACTCATGATCCACTGCCTTCAGTCAATCACAACTGCTCTTGGCATAATCTAAGCCTAAAAACAAGAGACCAAATAATGGCTGAGTCACCTCTGTTGTGAGCCAGCAAATCACTATTTTGCTGATTGGCCACCTGCTTTAGGTTCAGATTATGTCAGACCAGGAGCTGCTCCAGCTGGCCAGACATTGGGGAATATGAGCTGTAGTCAAGGATACCTGCAAAGCATTGGGAGCTGCAATGAAGAGATTTTTAAGAGAGAGAGACAGAAAAAGACAAATCATGAAGAAGAGGAAAGAAAAAAATAGAGGCCCAATGCTAGTTTCTGATCTCGGTGACACTAGTGTCACAGATCAGAATCTGGCCCAGGGATTGCTGATGAAAGGACAATAGAAACACATTAGAGAAGGAGGTGAGAGACAAGCAGAGGTGAAAGAGAAGGGAAGAGATAAGTAATCATGTCTCAAATGCAGTCTTAATGACTGCTCTGCTATAACACTTTTAATGCCTCTTACTCACCCAAGAGTGCAAAATTAATAAAATCCTTCAAACAAGGGACAAGCATTTCTGGCATAGCCACTGTGCTAGTGTTTTTCTGTAGTGGCACACTCATGTGCAGGTCCACCGAAAGAGTAGCCGGCATAAGTCTAATGCAGAACTGGAAAAGATTTGCCTCTCCTTGTCCTTGGCATGAAAATTTACAATAGTGGAGTTTCTCTGCTCAATCTCTAAAGATTTTCAAGGTTGCTTAACTTAATGTCCACTAGACATGGATAATTTCTACAAAACATTCCTGCAAAACATTCGTACACATTTTTCATCTTATTCATTTCAAACATATGTGTGTTCATTCTGAGACAAGGTTTTCTGCAAATATTCATGCATTTGAGCTCTAGTGGCAGGAAATTTTAGGAAACAAAGTATATGGTTGCGTATGTTAGTATTCATGGAACCCACATTTTTAATTCACCAGTATTTTCACTAGAAGTGCTTGTGCTCCATCCAGTCATGGTGAATAACAAATACATGTGAGGAAATCTGAATCTGCTTGTGGATATCCTGCGAACCAAAATAGCAGTTAAATTTGTTAAGTTATTTGTTGCAGATTATTCACCTAGACTGTCTGTATACCACATTCTTCTGTTACATGAACGTTTATCCCCAATGAGCTTATTCAGCTGTAGGCAGGCTATCAGAGTGGCTTGAAGACGCAAACTCCAATTTACATAGTAAGGGTTAAACCAATGGCCAACTTTGTGTCCGTGAACACAGTTAAAGGAAAACTGAAGAGCAATATAATACTCTAGTCACTATAGTGAAGTAGGAAGGCCATGGTTCTCTAAAATGGGGCTTAAAGTTTGTCTTATTGAGGCATGTGAATAAGTGGCCTGATTTTCAAAAGTGCTGGACACCTAGAATTTCCCATTGAAATCAGTGAAAATCAGACCTCTTATCTCATTTCAGTAATTTTGGTGCATGAGGACCTGATTCTGAAAACACTTATGCATGTAACTGTATTATTGCTTATATTACAATAACACCTAGAGACCTCAGCCCATTGGTCTAGGCACTGTACAAATACATAGTAAGAGATTGACCAAAATGCACAAAATAAACAAATTGGAACAGCTGATCTCTTTTTCTAATAATTTCTGAGTTGACAATCACAGGGTATGTCTACACTACCAGATTAGTTCAATTTAACTTAATTCGAATTTGTGGAATCGACCTTACAAAGTCGAATTTGTGTGTCCACACTAAGGACACTAATTCGACTTTGTGAGTCCACACTAACGGGGCAAGCGTCGACATTGGAAGCGGTGCACTGTGGGAAGCTATCCCACAGTTCCCGCAGTCCCCGCTGCCCATTTGAATTCTGGAATTTCCCCTCAATGCATGCTGGGGGAAAAAATGTGTCGAGGGTGGTCTTGGGTAACTGTCATCATTCAATGTGCTTTTGGACATCTCAAGGGGAGATGGAGGAGCTTACTGACTCGCTCGGATCTCAGCGAAACCAATATCCCCATTGTTATTGCAGCTTGCTGTGTGCTCCACAATCTCTGTGAGAGCAAGGGGGAGACCTTTATGGCGGGATGGGAGGTTGAGGCAAATCGCCTGGCTGCTGATTATGCTCAGCCAGACAGCCGTGCAATTAGAAGAGCCCAGCGGGAAGCGCTGTGCATCCGGGAGGCTTTGAAAGCTAGGTTCCTCAGGGAGCAGGGTAACCTGTGACTGTTCAGTTTCTTTACAGAGAAGCTGAACCTGCCCCTGCTTCAGATACTGTTGACTTTCTTCTGCGGTTACATACCCCGTTCACCATGTTTCCCCCCTTCCAACACACGTTTAAAAATAAAGTTAATGGAACATTGTTAATTAACAACGTTTTCTTTATTAATGAATTTGCGTTAAATGGTTGAAACAGGGACGCAGACTGTGGTGGGTAGGGTGTGCAGTGATGTTAACACTGCTTCTACGCTTGAGGAATGATAGGCTCCTGCTCCTAGAGCGGTCTGCAGTGCCGGACTGGTTGTTTCAACGGAGCCTGCCATCCCTCCTTTTCGGGACTCTGTGTGCGGGGGCTATGTGACCTTGTGGCGGGGGAGGACGGTTACAGATTCCCCTGCTGCGTGGCTCTGTGGTCCGGGACAAGGACCGCTGCATAAGTTCTGTAACTGCCCTCCCATGCCACAAAGTCACGTACTCCCCACCCACACAGAACATGGAAAACACCTCCCAGACCGACCAGGGTGCCTACTGACTGCACTCTGTGTGTGACCTGCTGTTGATCCTGCCCCCGTGTCTGTACCCTGGTAAAGGTGACTGTCCTATGCAATTAACAACCCCCTTCCCCCCCCTTCACAGACAGTCTTCTGTAGAAAAACTTGACGGAAATAGTAATTAACAGCAAACTACTTTTAATAATCAACTACACAGTTAGGGGATGAAACTGGGATTGGGGCTTCGGTGAGCCAGGAAGGGAAGGACTTCTTAACATTTAGGGAATGAGCGCCTTCTTGTATTTGTGCACTCTGCAGGGGTGCAGTGACAGTTTTCACGGCCCCTGTCGCCCCTCCTTCTTGTTACTTTGGGTGAGGGGGGTTTGGGACTTTGTGGCGGGGGAGGGCGGTTGCAGATACAGTGCAGGGGGGCTCTGTCCTCCTGCCTGCGGTCCTGCAGAACATCCACAAGGCGCCGGAGCGTGTCAAATTTTCCCTGGGCATTTCCTGTGTGGCTGGTCAGAACATCCAAGCTCGGACTGCTGTCCAGAGCGTCAACAGAGTGGTGCACTGTGGGATAGCTCCCGGAGCTACTAAGGTCGATTTCCGTCCACACCTAGCCTAATTCGACATAGCCATGTCGAATTTAGCGCTACTCCCCTTGTCGGGGAGGAGTACAGAATTCGAACTAAAGAGCCTTCTAGGTCGAACTAATTAGCTTCCTGGTGTGGATGGGTGCACAGTTAAGTCGAATTAACGCTGCTAAATTCGACATAAATTCCTAGTGTAGACCAGGCCTTAGATGTTACTGAAACCATAATAGGTACAACCTTTTCACACAGACGTCCTTTTTTTAATTAAGTGTCTTTTTAGCTCACCTTTTGTTTTCTTTTTAAGTTATGGAACTTGCATTTAAAAGAAGTTTGGAATACCCTGATTTCCAGTGGTTATTGATGGGATTTGGACTTTCTTAGTCCTAGTCTGCCTCTTTAGACTGAGTTTCCAGGTGGGAAGCACGTCACTAAGGCCCCAGTCCTGAGAAGACTTGAGCATGTGCTTAACTTTGTATGCTGACTAGTCCTATTGACTTCAGTACGATTACTCGCAGTGTGTAAAGTTAAACACATGCATAATACTGTACTTTGCAGGATTAGGGTTAGAATCTAAATGAAGCAATTCCACACTTAGAAAAACAGGAAACCCAATGGCTAATTGTTTGAATATATGGTACAAAAATATATGTCTGAATATAGGGCTCAATTCAACTCCTATTGAAGGGTCTGATTCTGTTCTCACACCTGTGTAAATTAGGAATAACTCCATTGAAGTCAATGGAATTATACAGGTGCAAAAACTGATGTGAGACGAGAATGAGTCTTTTCATTGGTTTGGGGCCTTCCACTGACTTTGGTGGGAGTTGGATCAGGCCCAAATCAATTAGTAAATATTTATCTAGGTACCATATTGTGCCTTTAGTATTATTACTGATCATTGCTGTTTTCCTTTGTGTATTCAAGTTGTGCAAAGAAAGTTGTCCAGCTTTACAGACACAAAATGATCTGTCTAGCCATTCTGTTGCCTGAAATTGTAAAGTGACATAGAATATCAAGGTCTGAAGGGACCTTAGGAGGTTATCTAGTCTAACCCCCTGCTTAAAGCAGGACTAATCCCCAGACAGATTTTTTGTCCCAGATCCCTAAATGGTTCGCTCAAGAATTGAACTCACAAGCCTAGGTTTAGCAGGCCAATACTCAAACCACTGAGCTACCTCTCCCCTAAACTTTTCTAATTTGGAACTATGTACATTTCATATTTCTAATGAAAGACCAGGGTCCGCAAGGAATCCTAAGAATAAAATGTTTTATTATTGTGCATTTAAAATATTTTTTTTAAATGTTAATGTGATTCTTTTGAGCCAAGTGTTATAAAAAGTGATTGCTTTTTTGTGTTGGTTTGTTAGCTTCTGATTTATCTGTGCTTATCTTACCACAGATAGTGCTGTTTCCCTTTAAAAAAGATAAAACACTGAGGCAGAGTTCTGCTGCACCTGTATTGTTTGTACAGAAACTTGTCCAGGTATCATCCTTAGATATAGACGTTTGCACTAAGGTATCAGTATTAGCACCAACTTGTCATTCGTATTGTTAGTCAGCTTCCTAATAATCTCCATTACAGAAGGCTGTTCTTGCAGTGAGTGTCACTATGGCCTCTATTCTTCTCCTATTAAAGTTAACAGCATTTTTTAATTTACTTACATGAGAATAGCATCAAACCCAGTATCTGATCATGAGAGGTGCTGAATACTTTCAAGCCCCATTAAGTCACTGGGAGTTTGCTGGTCCTCACTTAGGCAAAAGTCTCATTGAATGCAAGTGTGGTTTGTTTTTTTTAACAGACGAACATGCGCATTTTGGGGGCACTATGCAGAACCCCTCCCCCCCATATTTTAAAGTGTATCATCAGAAGCACATACCTCAGCAAGTTCTGAGTTGGAGATGAAGCCTATTTAGCACCACTTCAGTCCAACACACCCCTCTTAAATCAATACCAGAGATAAGCAGCAGGAACAAAGCTGATTATACAGTTTCACCTGTAAAATGCTGGTGTTTTCTAGGCTGTCAGCCATATGAATGCCTAAGAGGATGCATATCAATGATATATGTCCATAGTTTCCAAATGGTTACATTCACTGACAAATACTCTGGCAAATCCACCTATGTCTCTGATTAAGCATTCTTTGATATGTTGCTCTAGTGTGAAGATCCCATATACACAGCTTGCAGCCAGTGATTATGATGCTATATAAAGAGCTCTTAGGATACGTGATGAAACCTTCTGTCATTACTGAGATCAGAAAAATCCTGCCACTGATGTAACAGCAGCAGATTTTCTCAAGTCTAATGCAGATTTGTTTATTATGCATTACATTATATAATCCTGTGCAGATTAATTTGCTGCTTCTCAAACAGAACCTGAAAGTTACCATACTATATGCTGAGGTAAGGGGATTGTATCAGAAGAACCTGGAGGGCATGAACCAGAAATACCTCCTTAAAGATTCTCTGCTCAAGACTTTGGTTGTGTTTGACCTGCTACAAAGAATGGAATTTAGCATCTCCAGGATAGAAACTCCCCTGTAGAAAGTGCCTAATATCCTGAAGAACAGACTGAGGAAGTGTTCATATTATGACACTTCCATTGAGCTGTCTGCTCAAACGTGCATTCTCTCTCTCTCTGAAAAATAAAAATGGATACATTCTTACACCAAGCTTCCTATCTGGCAGAGCCAGTCACTGAACAACCACAGTTCAGACTGCTGCCACAGGTAGAAAGATATGCTTTACTTCTCCCACATAATAATGCTTTCTATGCAAGCATATTCAGCATTGTCAGAAAGTGCCACATGAAGTCCACAGTTCCATGGGAAAAAGAATGGAGAGGCATATTATCTGCAGTGCTTATGTAGATCAAGCTGGTGTCAGAAACAACCCTCTACTGCGATGGCAGCAAAATTCAGGGCACGTCTACACTGGCAAAGTTACAGCGCAGGCAGTTACAGTGACACTCAGAGAGTGCTAGAGTTACCAAACAGCAAGTGTGAAAAATTGGGACAGGGGGTGAGGGGTAATAGGAGCCTATATAAGAAAAAGACCCAAAAATCAGGACTGTCCCTATAAAATAGGGACATCTGGTCACCTTAGAGAGTGCAGAAGGGAACCCGTTGTTGTGTGTTCACAATGACAGCTGCCTGCTCAATAGCATGTTCACACTTGCGGCACTTGTAGCGGTATTTGGAGTGGTGCACTCTGGGCAGCTATCCCACAGAGCACCTCTTTCTCTTTTGCCGCTAAGACTTGTGGGAAGGTGGGGGCGGGGGGTGTCAAGGGGCATCTTGGGTCCTGTCCCAATGCCTCATGATGCATTGCTTCACATCCCAGCAATCCCTGTGCTTCCATCCTAATTTGGCACCATCTTTCAACAGTTGGTGTACTGTGCGCCCTGCCTCTTCGGGCTGTAGGAATGGCTCCTGAACTGCTGACCAGTATGCTGCTCGCTTTGACCAACATGTCATGAGTGGCAGTGGAGTTATTCCTTAAACTACAAAGGCAAGAGGAGTGCAACATTGATTTCGCCATGCGTAGTAGCTATGACACTAGATTGCTTGTGGCATTCATGGAGGTGCTGACCACAGTGGAACGCCTCTTTTGGGCTCAGGAAACAAGCACTGAGTGGTGGGATCACATCGTGATGCATGTCTGGGATGACGAGCAGTGGCTGCAGAACTTTCGCATGAGGAAAGCCACATTCATGGCACTGTGCGATGAACTCGCCCCAGCCTTGCTGCACAAGGACACGAGAATGAGAGCTACCTTGTCATTGGAGAAGCGTGTGGCGATTGCACTGTGGAAGCTGGCTACTCCAGACTGCTGCCGATCAGTCACTAACCAGTTTGGAGAGGGGAAAGTCGACTGTTGGAGTTGTGTTGATGGAAGTGTGCAGGGCCATTAATAGAATCCTGCTTCAAAAGACTGTGACTCTGGGCAATGTGCATGACATTGTGGATGGCTTTGCACAAATGGGCTTCCCTAACTGCGGAGGGGTGATAGATGGCATGCACATTCCAATTCTGGCACCAGACCACCTAGCCACCAAGTACATTAATTGCAAGGGGTATTTCTCAATGGTTCTCCAGGAGCTTGTGGATCACTATGGGCATTTCATGGACGTTGACGCAGGTTGGTCCAGAAAAGTGCATGATGCATGCATCTTTCAGAACACTGGCCTGTTCAAGAAGTTACAAGCAGGAACTTTCTTCCCAGACCAGAAGATCACCGTAGGAGAAGTCAAAATGCCCATTGTGATCCTGGAAGACCCCGCCTACCCCTTAATGCCATGGCTGATGAAGCCATACATGGGGCAACTTGTCAGCAGCAAGGAGCAGTTCAACAATAGGCTGAGCAAGTGCAGAATGACTGTTGAGTTTGCATTTGACCATTTAAAAGCCCGCTGGCGATGCCTGTATGGGAAGCTGGACCTTGCCGGTGACAATATTCTTATAGCCACGTGCTGTACGGTCCATAATATTTGTGAAGGGAAGGGTGAAAGCTTCACTCAGGGCTGGACCGCAGAGGCTCAGCACCTGGAGGCTGAGTTTGAACAGCCAGAGACCAGGGCTATTAGAGGGGCAAAGCGTGGGGCCGTAAGGACCAGGGATGACTTGAGGCAGCAATTTGAAGCTGAAAGCCACTAATATTTGTTCCTATGCTCAGGATTGCAGTGCTTGTAATGCTAGGAGGTGATTTTTGCAAAAGATGCAAGAAGGGGGCTTAACATAATTGTGTGTTGCTTTGCAGTGCTCTTTTTGCTTTCACTTAATAGAATAAAGATTGCTTTCAAACCAACACATTTCTTTTATTAAAAGACAACAGCCAGAGGAGCAAGTCAAATGAAAAAATTCATCAGCAGGGAGGGAGAGGGGGAGGGGGGAAGGGAAGGTCTCAATAGGCGGAGGGGTCCTGGGATGGCCACAGATTTGTGTATGTCCAGGGATCATACCCAACCTTCTCCTTTGGAGTACAATCAAGTGGGTGCTATACTTCAGCAGGGCCAAACTGCAGAGGGATGAGTGTTGAGTGCAGTGAGAGTCCACACTGCCGGACTGTGAGGAGGGAGGAGTGGAATGCTGCGGGTAGAGAATGGAGCCAGGAGGTTGATAACAGTGTGTTGGCAGTGTGTGGGGGGCACATGAGAAAGAGTTTTGCGAGAGCGGCTGCAGGAGAGGGCGGGCGCAGAGCTGCTCGGTTTGAAGAGCTAGTATTGCCTAGAGTGTGTCCACTTGGCGCTCCATAATGTTTAAGAGCCGCTCCATGGCTTCTTTCTGGTGTGCTGTGTTCTCCTTTCAGTCCCTCTTCTTGCTGTCCCAACACTCCTTCAATTCCTGTTGGCAGCGGAGTGCATCATAATCTCACAGAGAAAGTCCTCCTTAGTTCTTCTTGGCCTTTCTAATTCTGCGTAGCCGTTCTGCCGCTGATAACAAAGAGGGAGGCTGGGCTCCCAAGGTCATCTCTGTGAAGTTTAAGTGCCACATTTTACAGAAGCAGTATTGTTTGCAACACACACAACACTGATTCAGTGCTTTAAAACACAGCCAGTACTCACACACCTGTCACTAACTGGCTGACCCCAGGCAAGCACACATGAGGCACAGACCCCCAAAACGGTGAGTAACTGCAGGGGCAGGGTAAATCATTCTTTCCGGACCCTGCTGTACACTGGGCATATGGCTCTTGGGGAGAGCCAGCACTATATGGGGGGCCTGATAATCATTCCTGTCCCCACACTTTCCACAGGATGTGGTCATTACAAAGATATCTCGCTGCTGAAGGTGAGCAGGGAATCAAGGGAGGGTCTTCTCCAAGCATGCGGCTTCCGCCCTCGCCCCTATGCGGCTCCCCTGTGTGCAGCAATGATCCGTTCCCCCCGCTCCCCGTGAAGGCACAGTGGCGTGGGAAAATTACCGTTAATGGGGCAAGAAACAAAGTGGCTCTGCTGATATATATATAAAATGCATCCAGTTCCATGTGTTCATCTCTCCATGGCTTGATCCAAAAGGAAAAATCAACAGCATATAAAAGTTTGTCCTTTGATGCACTGTAAAATTCTCTTTGATTTCATTGCTGGTATTGTTACAAATAAAGTTCTTTTAGCTAGTCACTCTGGTCATCATATCATTTTGATTTAATATGCTGCAAAGTTGATCAAATATTATTTGGAGCCCAGAAAGCCAACCATGCTGAAGCCTTTCTACTCCCAACTTCACTCTGATTGGAAATAAGCAAGAACAGTTTGCCTTTTGGAATTTATCAACTACAGGTTCCCAGGAAAAAGTGCAAGATGCTTATGATGTACGACATATGTTTATACAGCTCCCAGACATCTCCAGGCAGTAGATTTATGTACTAACATTCATAAATAAACTGACCATGAGCCACAACTCACTGGTTATTTGTAGCTCCTTTGGCTTATCCAGGACTTGATTTGCAGAGAGTGTAAGTTCACTTATGCAGGTCAGACTATTTTGTTATTTTAGTGATCTGTAAAGCATTCTGTGTCCCATTAAGGAGTTGTGTGACTTGTATTAGTGGAAAATGATTACTGTTGTTTTATAAACCAAGACCAAAGTACTTGTATGATTTAAATAATTCTAATTCTTCTTCTAGGAACAATAATAGTTTGACTACAACAAGGTCATATTTAAATTGTTGTAGGAATCCCACTATTAACAATGTTGCAATATAAACTGCTGTACAAGATGTCCTGTATATATCCTACAACTTGAAGACCTTAATGTTTTCAACTTTGCCCCTCTCAGATGGATTTGAAAGTCAGAATATATCATATGCGTATGTGTTGTTCTTTCCTCAGTGCATACATGCAGCTCCTATTAACACCTGACAGTTCTGTGTGAAAAGCAGAAAGCCCACTGTGCCTAACACTATAATTTTAGTCCCACTTATAAGACGTAAATTCTCTTTTGTTACCTGCCTGTTACTGTCTGTGAAGAGAATCCAGACCATCCTTCTTTCTGAATGTCTCCTGCTTTTGACACCTGTTTAGCTTCACCTAGTATAGCAATGGTTGGGAATGCTAGTACAGACAAGGCCTCAAAGGGTTAACAGTGTTTAAGCACCATGTTGCTGAAAGATGTTCAGAGTCGGTATATACAAAATGGTGGCAAGGCAAGACAAGACCACCAGAAGGCATTGATGCCTTGTCCACCCTAAGGCCTGATCTACACCTAAAGCTTAAGTCTTCTGTTGACCTAGCTACTGCCTCTCAGAGGAGTGGATGAAATACTGCAATGGAAAAATCCCTTCTGTAGTTGTGTAAAAAGTATGTGCTAGAGCAGGACAGCTGCTGCACCGTACCCAGGCCACTGTTGTGTTTGTAGGGTAAACATAGCCTAGCACTACCACTGTTGCTCCCACCCATGTTAGCAAGGCTGGGACATTTGTCAGAAAAAAGCCTCATTTAGACAGATTTAAGTGCAAGCAGATTGGCAGCAGCAGCATGAGGAAAACAGTGCTTACCTTTTACAGCTAATACAGTACAGCAGTGCGGTATTATAAAATGGGGACTTTTGTGTTGAATTACTATAACTGGTGATTGCTGAGTCCGGAATAGTTTATTGTTATAATAAAATAACAGCACAATATTTATTAAGATAGCACTTGGTCTTTCATTCTGCCCTTCTTGAAATAGCAAAATTCTGCTATTTTGTCTGTGGATGTGCAATCTATGGCATGTATGATTATCCATAAATGTGTTGCACTTGTATTTTCTTGGTCGCTCCATGTTGTCACAGGGGTTTCTTTTAATTTCTGGGCTCCAAAATGAGAGAAAGGAGGAGCGTGCTTGCTTTCTTCTCATTAGGAAAAGCACAGAATACAGATTGAATTTAAGATTGCATGTTCACAACAGCACCGAGATGCTGGCAATAACTATCCAGGTGCTGCAGAGTCAAGGCTTGCTTTTGTACAGTATGCACAGCAGAGTGATTCAGTATTATTCATAAAACGAACTTCTAATATTGCAGAACTGCGAAGGTCAGAACATGAAAAACCAGGTGGTGCTAAAAGAAAGCTGCAACATTTTGTTGTGAATCTAATGGAGCCCATTTTGTGTTCTAAAAAATATGTCAAATGAATGACCAGTTGCTGAACAATTGACAAATAATACATTAGCCGAGTAACCCAAGCCACCGGCTTTATATCCTCAATAACTGAGAACAATACAGTTTTCTTGATTTTTAAAATGGGAACATATTGATAATGAAACTATAGGGTCCAATCCTAAAACTTCATGCAAGTAGAAATGTTGGTTCTAATAACATTACTTACAGGAATAAGTGCAGAAGGGTGCTGCTCTCAGTTACATTGGTCTAAATTGGAGAAACTGGCATGCCTAGAATAGACTTTGGTCTCCAGGATCAGACCCATAATGTGCTTGAAAATTTTCCTGCTTTTTTTTCCACACCTAAATATAAATCTCCTGGAAATATGAATAATAATTTGCTGAACTCTTGCACAAAAGTTCTGCTACCACCAACTGGTTAAAGGTTTTTTTTTTTCCTTTAGCAATAGCAGCAGAGAATTCTGGAGTTCTGTCATATTGGCATCTGATTCTGAAAAAGGGAGAGTGGAGAGCAAGGGAGTCTATTGCCTAAAAAGCAGAAACATCTGCTGGAGTTATTAACAGCTTTTTGGCTGAGTTCAGCAGCAGGGCACCTTGTGGTTGATAGATTCTTCCCTCAGCAATTCAAAACAATGCAGTTAAAGCAAATTTCTCATCTTCAGAGAAGCAGCCTAATGAAGCACAAACTAATTTTAAAATAGTTTCACTTTAAAAAAAATGGTCAATTGCAATACGGGAAATCAGTGGACACCTTTGTTACCATAATTAGTTGTTAGTTTGCCTGTGTTAGCTGCCCTTAGGTTTATTTGTGGCTGTGTAGCTGAGCCACATTTTAACTCATTTCACATTATTTATGTTGTTTACACAGATTGTCACTCTGTAGATATTGGCAAATTTCTTCAATGCCCCCATTTCTCCCTCCTCCCCTCCCCACGCCCAAAAAAAGAGAGAACAGAAGTGCAAATTCATGAGAGGCTCTGGGGGCAAACATTGCTGGTTTAAGGCCTCTCTCCTGAGAACCTGTTTAAGCTGAGCTGGCAAACTATTCAGATGAAAACCTGTAGCCTATGATTCTTTCATCTCCTTTCTGTTGTTTGCGGCAGTTTGGGTGGTACTCAGGGGAACATGCACAAATGGTACATGCACAAACAAGCTGTAAGGTAAAACACTGGCAAGTCTGGGGGTGGAACGAAATAGTTGTACTGCATGCTGCAATGCATCCTCAACAGAGATTCGGATTTAAAAGAAGTCTCAAATAATGGCTAAGGTGTTTGAAAATGAACAGTGATTTTGGGTGCCCAGCTTGAGATGCTTTCCCATAGGGTCAGCATCGACCAGCTAGATTGAAGTAAAATGTGTTAACCTGCATCTACACTAGGTAAAAGCTCTAAGGTGGGTTGGATTCACTAAAATGTGTTAGCTAAGCACAGCCTAACCTAAACCAGTTTCTGAATCGAGAAAAACCCCAGGGATGTGGCCTGTTAGTATTCTTGTACTGAGTCATATCTAGTATTTGTTTCCCATTAGAGTTCAGTCCCGATCTCTGGAGAGCAGGAAAGACACTTTAAGAAGGTATGTGTCACACAATACCTACGTACATATGGTATCTTCGGTGATGTGACTGAATCTCACATACCAGGGACTCCAGCCAGTAGCAACAGCTACAGAAGCAAATAAAGCAGGGACAGCTGCACTGGAGAGGAGGGGGTAAAATGAGGCCCAGCTGTCCCCACTCTCCCCAGCAGCACCCTCAGACCCAGAACCTTATGGAGAAGGACCCCCCCACACACACACACACATTCTGGGAAAACTAGGACTCAGCTGGTTGCCCCTCCCATCCCCTGTGGCTTTGGAGAGAAACTGCAGAGATGAGACAGCCAATGACTCCAGCTGGTAGGAGCAGCTGCAGAAGCAGCAAAACTTTGGACATTTTCAGAGAACCGTCTACAGTTCTAACGGGACTTTCTCTGCCCTGTGCTGATTGGCTGTTTGCCCCAACCCTCCCACACAGTGTCAAGTTTCACTCCACACCTACCCTTCTTATGCTCTTCTTCCCTGCCATGTCCCCCTCATTCCTCCCTTCAATGGTCCTTCTTTCACTTTTCTTTCCATTTAGTTTATCCCCTCCCAACTAAGCACTGTTCCCCCTCCCTGAAAAAAATGTGGAACTAATATGACATTTGCTGTGTGTTCCCTTTGTTTATGAGTTACACCTCTGCCCATACCCTGTGTCTGTCTTGTCCAGTTAGCCTGTAAGCTCTTTGGGACAGGGACTGTCTACCACTCTATGTCTGTACACACCTAGCACAATGGGGTCCCATACTTGATTCATCCCTAGGCATTACCACAGCAAACATGATTCATAATAATACAGCAGGGCATAAAATAGTGTGCACTTCAGCATATTTTGTGTACTAATAGACATACATGTGTAGTAATTTGTTGAACACGTGCAGTCATAATATTAATTTACTGCTTTTGCAAAATCTCACTCATGGATTATAGAGTACGTATAATACATAACAGTTTTAATAGTTTTCTTTATTTTTCTTCTTTCTTTTAATTCCTATGGGGTAGGTATTATCCCTATTATGCAGATGGAAAACTGAGGCACAAAAAAGTTAAAAGACTCACCCAATGTCATATAGCACATCGGCAGCAGAATGAGGAATAGAACCCACAAGACCTACTCCCAGTCCTGTGGTCTAATTATTAGACATCACTTCCTCACAAAGCAAACCTCTACACTCAACACCAGTGGCGGCTCCAGGCACCAGCACTCCAAGCGTGTGCCTGTGGCGGCAAGCCATGGGGGGGCACTCTGCTGGTCCCTGCGAGGGCGGCAGTCAGGCAGCCTTTGGCGGCTTGCCTGTGGGAGGTCCGCCGGTCCTCCGGATTCGGCGGCAATTCGGCGGTGGGTACGCCGAAGCCATGGGACCGGCGGACCTCCCGCAGGCATGCCGCTGAAGGCAGCCTGCCTGCCGTGCTTGGGGCAGCAAAAAAGCTAGAGCCACCCCTGCTTAACACAGTGACAGTACTTCTGAATTTCCCCAGTCTTAGGCCTTTTTGATTCCCAGTACTGCACATGACTAACTTACATAAGCAAAGCTGCTATCTGTCCAGGTGGAAGTTAGCCTGTTTCCAGTAGGTACAAATAGCAGCTTTGCTATATCTACAGTAGGGGTTTGCACTGGCACAGCTATACCAGGGACTGAAATCAGTGGGCCTTATTTCTATAGATGAGTTGTCGGAGTACATTTTTTTAAAAACAAATCTTGGAAAAGTGTGTAAAGTGTGTAAAGTCCCAGCGAACAGATTGTGGACAGGGGAAAATATGATCCAACAGCACATACTTGAAGGATAAAATAATCAGCCCTCAATCCAGTAATACTTTGCAAATGGGCCACAATTCCCACTACAGAGTGTGGAGTGGGAAAGGGGAGGATGGGGTGTTGCCCACAACCCCCTTCATATAGGTTCATGTGGATCCACACCATCATGTCCTTTCCATTCCCTCCCTGTTCCAGCACAGAGAGCACCTCTGGTTCTCTGCTGCCTAATTTATATTGTATTTTGATCCAAAAAGCCACTCAGCTCATGGAGAAGAGGATAAATTTGTGACTGCATTCGTCAAATGCTAAATATTCTTAAATCTGAGAGGTGAAAGATGATAGGTAGAAAATGTGTTTTTCTAAATGTAGTGTGGTTACATTGGTAATAAAATTCATTTAGAGTTGAAGGTAAATAATGCAGAAACCTACTCCAAAACTCTCAGGGCTATTCAGTCACACTTTTAGATGGGCCCAAACATAAAATAGTATGTGCCTGTATCTTGAGCCACTTTAACCCCAGCACAGTGTACCCAGGAAAAGTGGATACATGCAGGTCATGTCCCAGTCCTGCTATATGGAATGTGCATCTCCTCTGACCATGTTAACACTTACTTTCCTTCTTCAAGAAATCATGGGCTTTTCATGAAGACTGATTTTAGATGGCAACTATTGACAAAATATTTTAGATAAAATCAAAACTTTGGGGTTAGTGTGTCTCAGCATGCATTTTTTTTAAAATTGGAAGTCTTTATGTAGATTATTATAACATGGAATAGATAAATCATGCAACTCATTTGATTAGATGCCTACCGACCCTCATAGTTCATGAAAGCTGGTAGGTTGAATACCCTGCAGACAAAAATCTTTTATTTATCCACAGAACAGGGTACTGCACTGGCAGTAGCCCTGTAAGCATCTGCACGCTGTCCTACCAATATGGTCCTACTCTGGCTCCGAAACTCATCTCTAGAAGTGAAAACGCAGCTTAGACTCTATGTCTATTCTGGGCTTGGCCTCTCTAGTAAGGCTGCCAACAAGGTTGCCTTTTAATGCGAATTATAGACTTTAAAGCCAGCAGGGACCATCATGATCATCTAGTCTGACCTCCTGTAACAGTGTTTTTATGATGTCCATTAGAAATTGGACTGAGACTACCAAACTCATTTCACGTGTGTCCCTGAACAGCTATCAGATGGCAGCAACTCACAGTACTGACCTGGGCTAGATTCAGACTAGTAGCTCAGCAACAAAAGGCTGACTGATGGTGCTCAGATCCCACAGCAACGGGAATTTTATAAATAGACAGGTAGCTAACCAAGCCCCTGAGCTGTCCAGTTGCCCAAAGTTATTGATGCTTTGAACATTTTGGTAAACATTATGGGGTAGATTTAGGCTTGTTGTAAACAGTAGGAATAATTTCACTGATGGGGACAGTAGGCCAAACACCTTTAAAGTAATTGGAACTGCATCTGAGTACAAACATTTAGAGAGAAGCTATTAGGTAGAACTAAACTGGACAAGTTAAACCTGTTTGTTGCAGTTATGATAAATGAACTGGAGACATAAAGCTCTCTAACTTTACTGTTTTATTAGGGTGTGAAAGTTGAAAATGGCTTGGGCACTGGTGAATCCCTGATGAAAGTTGCAGTTGGTTAAAGAAAAGAGTCCAAAACAGGAAAGAAGGGTCAAACCAAATTAAAACCAATTACAAGCTATTGGCATCTACCAGTTCCTAAAAGAAAAACGGTTACTCACCTTCTTGTAATTGTTTTCTTTGAGATATGTTGTTCATGTCCATTCCAATCAGGTGTGTGCGTGCTATGTGCATGCCAGCCGGAAGACTTTTCCCTTAGCAGCATCTGTAGGGTCGGCCTGAGCACCCCCTGGATTTGCACCTTCATGGCGTCCAATATAGAGCCCTGCCGACCCCCCTTAACTTTAGCACTTAACTTTAAGCATGTGCTTAAAGCTCTTAAAAATTGATAGGATTTAAGCACATACATAAGTGCTTTCCTGGATTGGAGCTTTTATGCATTCAGAACTTAGTGTGTGGAAGTGATAAGCTAGTTGAGCTATAAGCCAATACTTAATTTACTTGTGCAAACATAGAACTTTTAGAAGTTTAATAGGATCTACCTTTCTCTTGGAGTGCACTGCAGAGCAAGGCAGTTCCAAAAGATCCCTGCACTCCCTGGCTCCCTTATTTCTCATCACCTGTAGGTGGTGAATGATAAGTCAGTCTTCACACTGCACATTCATTGACAGAGATCCCATTAGGAGTGAGGGAAAATGTTAATAGTTTTTTTTTGTTTCAAATCCATCCTCGGTGAGAGGGGGGCTGAAAAATCATGAGACGATTTGTGAAGAATTTTAAAAGTAGTAATTTCGAATTGCAAATACCTTGAAAACTATTTGCTAAACTTAGCCAAAAAAAAAAAAAAAAAAAGACTTGCTCTCCCCAACATTGTACACGTGTTTTCAGAGGGAAATGCTTAAGGGAGGAGAAAATACCATTATTATTATATATATATATCAATTATGTTAGTACTCACAGGTCCCGGTTCTTTAATTGGAGCCAAGCAGCTGAACCTCTGTACTTGGGTGGAACCCTACTGAAGTCAATGCCTTAGTGGATCTGGCTGCAGGGTCAAGACCCAAATGTGCTAAGCTCTGTACAGATGGTATAGGAAGACATTCCCTGACCCAAAATACTTACAGTCTACAGCCCCAAACACATATGTATATGCTTAACTTTAAACCTGTGACCGGGTGATGTCAATGGAGTTACTCAGAAAATCACATGCATAACGTTTGCAGGATTGAGGCCTAAAGAGACAAACAACAGAGGAGAGGTGCAATATTCAAACAAACTGATCAGGGTGAGGATTGGCAGGCCATCTTAGTTCCATTTTATATCTCTGTAGATATGTATAGACACTCTCTCACACACATGAATTATTCCTCACTTTGCTTTCCAGTTAGCCATCATTACTTTTGTGTCTGAACTTTTTTCCAGAAAAAAGCATAGTTGCAAGTTTAACTATTGAGTTGTGTCCAACACGTCCATAATGACAGTGTGTGATAACAATTATATTTCTACTGGACTGAAACTCTACAATATTCAGGGCACTAACACATTTACATTATTAAAGCCTTTTAATATTTTACCACTTATTGACATCTACCACTCGGTGGAAAAAAAGTAGCTGGGAAAACAAACACTCCTTGCCCTCCCCTTTTTGAAAACAAAGCCAGGAATTTTTTTACTCTAATTTATTATAAGACGCAATTGCTGAATGAGCAAATTCTGGGATTTAACTACCTTCCTCAAGTTCTGGAGAGAAGCCAGTGGTATTTACTTTAAGTACAGTGCAATCTTACCATAATAAAGTACTGTATAAGAAACATTTCCGAATAACTGCTTACATTAGTGTGTTATGCAGTTAGCCATTAATGCACTACCTTGGGTGCACTATATCATAGAAAACATTAACATTTAACTATTTCCTTCTTGGGGAAGCTAAGAGATCATTTTACCCTTATTCTGCTTCTTGGATTAATGTGCTTTAGTCTACATTCTGTCAAATTGCCACTGAATGCAGATAATACTGGCACATAAGTACAGTAAATATGCATTTCAGCACACTAAAGGAAAGGTAACGTATGAATAGTTAAGCATGGACTACAAATATTAAGTACAGGAAATACCTCTTCAGAGCTGCAGACATCGCTTTGTTAATATCTGTGATTATTTTCATATGGTGTGCTAGGGTTGCTAAAGCACAGCTGCCACATATCAGACAGTACTAGAAACAATCTTAGGACAACAGTGTGGTTAAATGGCAGGTAAATGAATTATAGCAATACACCAGTGACGCTGGATGGCTTTCATCATGTAATTCAAGTTCAGAGTGTGGAAAATAGATCAGGAAAAAATTAGAAGCAGTTTGATAGTCACTGGTTTTAAACCATGTGTTCAGAAAGGAACTGGAAATATAGGGAATGTCTGCGCTACAACTGGGGTGTGTGAGTGCAGCACATGTGGGCATACCCAAGCTAGCTTTCATTTAGCTGGCGTGGATACCAATAGCAGTGAAGCTGCGGCAGCACAAACTTCATGCAGACTAGGTGTCCAAGTACATAGCTGGGCTCCCTGGATAGTCTGTACTCAGGCGGTTCACCTGTGCTAAGCCCAGGCTGCCACAGCTCCAAGCTAACTGCATTGTAGACATACCTACAGATGGAGTTTAAGGTTTTTCTTTTGACCTATAAAGCCCCAAATGGCCGGAGACCTGCCTACCTGAGAGATGAATCTTCCCCTATGCCAACTGCTGCAGCTGAGATCAGCTGAGGCACTTGCATTGAATTTGCTTTATAAGAGACAGGGCTGCTGGCAGAGTGATTTCCACTTTGCTTTCAGTCCCAGCTCCCTTGGCCTCTAAGTCTGTAAAATCACTTCTTTCTGATTACTGTCTTGCTCTCTTAGCCCCACACTTCATTCTTGACATACTGTGATTTTAGCAGCCACCCTTTATTAAACAGCTTGAGCTAAAATCAGTGCTAGTGTGAAAATTTGGAACAGCAGCTTCAAAATTCCTCCCTGTTAAAAGCAGACACTTTCTATTCTGATAAAGATATGTCTGCTTACTTCAGGGGTAGATTTAAAACTGTGGCCCTATTCAGGAAAGCATTTAAGCACATTCTTAACCTTAAGTATGTGCTTATATCTTACTTAAGTCAACTTCTGAAACCAGCTGCTAAAATTATGTCACAAGTGTAATGGAAAATAGGCAAGATAGATTTGGAATGAAGTCATTTTAAGGATTGACACTGTGCAACCTGCCATGGTTATAAATGCTGTGGTAAAACAATACAAATATTTTCAGAACCAGTTCATTTTTCTAAGCATTGTTTGAGGGCCAGAAAAAGAGATTAGTGTTGGATCAGGCAAACCAGTGCTTCCTTGGTAATTCTGCTTATAGACAATGAGCTAGACTGTGCCCCTGGCAATCCCACCAGCATTGTTCATGAGGGTAAAGTGGAGGGTTCATGCCTGAGGGTCAGATCGCCAGTAATGGCAGCCAGCTCAGCCAGAATTCCTCTTAGGGACTCCTAGGCAGCACATACCTGCATGACAGCCACAACACAGGGCGCAGGGGTCACTGATGTGAGGCCAGCTGTGCTGGAGAGCAAGAGGGCATAGACTTGCCCTCAGCTGCTTTGCTTCAGGCAGCTAGCACCGATGAGGGCACTAGGGTGGAGCAGGGCCTGCATTCCTAACCACACAGTGGCTGGACCCCGAGCACCTTCCCCTCCTTGTGCATTCACAGAGCAACCAGACCTAAATCTGGCCCCTGGTCTTGTGAGTTTTAGTTTAAGATGAGCTTTTCCTGCCAATTCATTATTGGATATGCATAATGTATTATAAAATGTCAGGACGGTATTTGAAGACACTTTATGAGTAATAAACCATTTGGGGTTTTTTTTAAGGATAATAATATAAACCTTTTCTGTTAGCATCCTTTCTCTTTATTACATTTCATTGGGTTAATTCACAATGGTGCCTCATGATTGCTTTATATTCCTAACATTTTAAAATACAGCACACTGGATCAGGTATGACTCTGACAGTGTGATAGGTGCCTGTGTTGCAATTCCTTCTGTATTTACACCACCCACAAAATGATATATTCCTATAAGTGAACTCTGCAATGCTAGATTTTCTATCAGCACACCCATACCTGATAATGTATTGTACAACTGCTTTGGATATGATAACAGTTCATGCAGAAAGTACTGGATTAACTTAATCATATCCACAATGAGGAGGGACAACATAAACGTGTGCTGGATATTATTACCAGTAATTATAGTGGTACATGCAGTACATTTTGCCTGCTGCTCAATCAGTTATTCCCACAGTACAGGTTTTAACAAAAAGAAACTCAAATTGTCTGAAGATAACCATAAATGAAGCAGTGCTATCAACAAAGAACTTGCTGAACATTAATTAATATTTAGAGTAAACAGCAGGAGGGATTTTTCCACATAGAGTTACTATCATACATTTTCTTTCTATTTCCATTCCAGCTTCTCTTTTCCCTTTGGATTGGTACTGGCATCATTCCCTATAATATATTTTCTCTCTATTATTGTGTCCTTGGCCTTATTAATCCATCATTTTATGTGGCCCTGCTTTTCAAATGTTAGAAATGAGCTGTGATATTTGTCTTGGCTATCAAAATAAATAGGTTCTGAAGAATCAGTCAAAATGCTTTATTCATGGATCCTTCTACCTCTTGAAGAGTAACCTGGTATAGCTGCCTTCTCTCTGATTTAATTGTTCTTTTCATTTTTCCTTCATCTACAGTTCTTACAGAAACATACTGAAGGATGTTTAATTGTTTCCATATTTGTAAAGGAGGGAAGACTCTTGGGATGTAGTGAAGGGATCTACCAAGTAAAGAATGTCAACATGTAGGCTGTGTGAATGCACATTAGCGCAAACACACATGCACACACACATACACAAAGGGTGGCAGTTCATGCTGGTCATAGACAATGGACCATATTCTTCTCTCAATTCAACAGGGATAAATCTCCACTCAGTCAGCTGAGTTACTCCAGATTTATATTGCTGTGTAACTAAGAGAAGAATCTGTCCCAATATAATATTAAAAGCAATATTTCAGTCATGAGGTTTTCTTACAGCTGTTGAAACTGATCTGATAGTATTACATCTTACACCCCAAAGAAGGGCTTATGGCCAGAAATGACAAGTCCCAAAGGCTGTTATTAAGATGATGACCATAGAGTAATAGAAATAGCAACATTGTTCATTACTGAACTACGGAGAGATAATTGACATTATTTTTGCAGACTAAACCAAAAAGTTATGCTTTTATCTATTACATCCTGTGCTAAGAAAGAAGTAGACCATTTCAGAATTAGTCTGAAACCTCCCATTAAATTGGGACTAGGATTCCCTGGTCATTAATTGATAGGAATGTTATTGTAAATAAAATAAAATAAAGACCCAGGTGATAGCTGCTGCATCTTTTTGCAAGGCAAACTGATTCATGCAACTCACTCATGGTGGGGCTGGGAGTGAAGTTAATTGTACAATGTGATTTTCATTGCCAAGAAAAGAAGCCTGCAAGTGCCTACTTCAGCTACACAAAAATAGGGTAGGTACTAGAAAAATATTAAAATACATGGAAATAGTGTATCCAAACTAAGGTTACAAGTCATTTTTGCAAGGCTTGGGAATCAACACAATTACAGTGTTGATCCATGCTGTAAGTTTAACAGTGAGGCAAACAGATGGACATGAGCTTACATCTGGAGAGGGAAGCTAAAATAACCACTTTCAAATATAATCCAGACCAGGAAAAGGGACCTGGAAGTTTGAGCTAGACCCCATATTAAGAATTAGGTATCCCAAATGAACAATGCACCCATAAATAAAATAACAAGATTTTTGGAGAGTCAGAGGAGACAGGGAAATAAAATGTACAATGATGAAATATTCATAGCCTTACATTTTTTAGAGCTCCAATATTTCTTCCATGATTTACACTATTTTTTGCATGCAGAAGTATGGGATCTGCTGCAAAATAATAAAGGCTGTATTAGAATGCAACTGCTTCTGTGTCATAGAGCAGGGAGGATTAATCAGAACTCCACAATAACTGTAAACAGCTGAGAATACCAGTAAATATAGGTAAGAAGCACTGTTTTATGCACTCCATCAAAGACATATTGAAATGGGAAAGCTGAGGAATAATTACAAAAATGACAATGATCATCAGAATTCAGCATCTTATACAGACCAATGATTACCCCAAAGGTTCTTGTCTGTCGAAGCTATCTGCAAGTGTGAACAATGGAAAAATCAGTCTGGCGCATGGAGAACAATGTTGCAATGCTGAAGATAAATAAGAATTGGACTCTAAGATCTTTGCCTTAAAATACTATTTAAACACTTATGTGTCTTAAAACACTATTTAAAGTTATTGTACCGTATAAATGTTAAATTAATAATGGGCACCTTAGGAATGCATGTAATAATAAATAATAATAATAAAACATTTTCATGACAGTAACTGTACTAGCCAAAAAAAACAGGAGTACTTGTGGCACCTTAGAGACTAACAAATTTATTTCAGCATGAGCTTTCGTGAGCTAAAAGCTTCTTTCTTGGATGAGAAGAGACTCAAGCTTTCAAAAAATAACTTTGCTGAAATCTCTCAGCTACTTCTGTTTTTTTTGTTTTTCTAACTTTTTTCTGAACTCTGAAACCTGTACTAGCCAAGTCTCTTGCCTATCTGACCTTAGCACACTAAGGATGGTGGTTTACTGAAAATACATAACTATAAGACAACAGCACACAAGACAGTGTGGAGCGTACTGGGAAACCCACATGGCTTTGGGAGGACTGTGAATGAATGAATAAGCTGCATTTCAAGCCAAGCTGAGTTTCCTTCTGAATTTCAATTCCTGGAGAAATGTGGCTACATATAACTGTACTTCTTCAATATGTTGTTGTTTTTTATAAAATTATTTGATATGTGTATGTAACAATTGCCACCTAAAGTCTGAGTTGTTCCATCATATTGAATATTATGCACAGGGGGCCAGATTCTGCCCCCTTACTCACACTAAATAGTATCTTCTTAGACAGTCCCATTGGTTTCAGCATAAATAGCAGGGGACAGAATCAGGCTGATAAATGCTAAGGTGATGGGCACATTATACTTTTGATAAGACAGACTTGCATTTCCTCAGCATTGGTCAACCAATGAGTTGGCACCCTCTCCAATGTCTTCTTAGTTAATGCAATTATTAATGTTAATCAGTCATTATGAGGTATCGCTGATATATAATAACAATTATTTAACTTCTATGGTGCCTACTGTGCAAGAATGCCAAGGTGCTTAAAAAAACCCGTTAGCCAATGAAGATAAACTGAGGTACATATAAGGTATGTGAACTTGCTCAAAATCAGAAAGAAAATCTGAGGCAGAGCCAGGAATGGAACCCACAAGTGTCACTTCCCAGTCCTATTACTTAAGTACAAGAACACTGTAGCCTGAGTAATATGTAGACTAAAATCCAGGAGGCAGATTCTAACACCTTTACACTGAATAGTACCTCCAATACAGTCAATACAGTAAGGTGCTACTAATAAGATTAGGGATATCAGAATCTGGTCCCATGAATTCACTTTTTAATACTTAATTCAATTTATCTTAATTCACTTTTTCATCTAAATCAAATTAAGGCCACTTTAATTCTGAATAAGAGTAGCTACACAGGGATTTCATACAGTTCAACTAATCAACTTTAAAATTAATTTGGATTAATTTTTCTGAGTGTTCCCAAGTAGAGGAGTCCTAAAAACCTTTACTTTTCCATGGTTTGCAGAATTAGGGACATACAGACATTCCCCGACTTATGCAAGCGTTCTGTTCCAGAATACCTTGCGTAAGTCGAATTTTGCATAAGTCGGGAATGTATCTCCGACAATTACGCAAAAAAACCCCAAAAAACAACTTACGGAACTTACAGAACTTTTTCCGTAAGTGCGGATTTCCGTAAGTCAGGTTTGCGTAACCTGGGGAGTGTCTGTATTTAATTTACATCAGTATATAGTCCCACTGAAGGCAATGGGATCACTCATGGATAAGTGTTTGCAGAAGCAGATCCTTACTGTCAAATGTTCACAGAGTTTACCTGTGATATTTCTTAATCATTAAATGTAAGGTCCCATTCATTCCTATTAGTTATACAAATATATTTTCATATGTCATTTTAAAAAAAATCTAAACATTTATATTCTTCAGAGTCACGAAAGCATCATTCCTGGGCTCTAAGTGAACTTTTCAAAGGAAATAAATGTGAAACAGTAAGTTTTCCCTTGTTCTATCATTCCCATTGATGTCCTAGGCCTAGTTTATCACATCATCGGCCAGATTGTATCTAAACAGTATCTTTCTGAGGAATGCATGTTGCTGATGAAAGAAGATTTGAACTGTACGTACTGTACTGTGGTGTGCTCAGACTGGAAGTGTGAAATCAGCTAATCTCAGTGCTTAATTTGTGCCAGGGCTTGCAAGGGCAGAGCACCGGCACCTCTAGCCGTCGCCGTTCAGAGCCCCGGCACCTCGGGGCTTGCTGCATCAGTTATGAATGTAAAAAAATTACTTGAATCCCAGCATCTAATTGCTTGAGCCTTGGCACCTCTTTCATTACAAATTAAGCACTGACTTATCTTCATCATACTTTGATTTGGGGTCATAAATAAAATTCCTTATTACTGAAAGTGACTATGCTGTTTTCAATCATCTGCAGAAATAATATATGGAGCCGCCTGATCCTGCAAGAGACGGAGCCTGACCTCAGTGGGAATGAAGAGCACTCAGAGATCAAACCACTAATTCCCAAATAAGGGCACAGATCTACTCCTTAGACTCTTCATCCAGCCCACACTGTTGTTTTCCTCGTCCTTTAAAATTTTAGCATTATTCCTCTCCTATCTAATTTAGATTTTTCTCAGTAGCCTTCTTTAGCTACTGTGTGATGTTAAATGCAGCATTATCAGTTCTCTCAATTTTGTCAGAAATCCTGCAATATTTGATAATTTCCCTGAAAGCCCCTGCTCCTGGAGTCCTTTCTCAGCTTTCATTTAAAATTAAAATGTAGTTTCTAGCCTGCGCAGTTGTGTGAAAATCTTGAAAACATGACCCAGCTGCACCCTAAAGTCTCAAAACCCAAATGGCAAGTAAAAAAATCCCCTTATTATTATTAAATCTCATAATCTTTAAGACAGTGTCATGATTTTTGAGGCCTGACTCAATCTTTGACTGCTTGGGGCTGGCACTATTGTAAATGCAATGAAGGCCAAATCCTTCTGTCTTTACCCAGGGAAAACTCCCCCTGACTTTAGGCCCAGTCCTGCTCCTGCTGAAGACAATGTTAGAGCTTGTCTATACTACTCGCTGGATTGGCAGGCAGCAATCGATCCAGTGAGGGGTCGACCGCTGAGTGCTCTCCCATCGACTCTGGTACTCCACCAGAACGAGAAACGCAAGTAGAGTCGATGGGAGAGTGTCAGCTGTCGATTTATCGCAGTGAAGACACCGCAGGAAGTAGATCTTCAGCTATGCTATTCATGTAGCTGAAATTGCGTATCTTAGATCGATACCACATGGTAGGGTAGACAAGCCCAGTGTTGCTAAGAAGTGACTTGGCCCAGAAGCAATACAAGAGGGTTTATGGCTTCAAAGTTTGCCTGTAGTCCTAATTATTAATTCTAAATGCAGACTGGATTGGATTATGTAGGTAAATAAATGAACAAACAATTTACTATCCCTCCCGATACCTAGATCAAAATTTGTGAGGGGAGCACTTCACATAAAGGAAAATGATGAAGCCACAAATTTCAACTCCCTTAGAAATCAGTAGAAGAACTTAGAAGAGTATAACACAACAGGAAAAAAACCATGGTAGTAATCTGTGGCATCTCTGTTAAATGCAATGAAAGTTTATGAGGAAAAATCAGTATCTAGGAAAGGGAGTAGGGGGAGACAATAACCCCTAAAATAGAAATACATAATATTTTGTCCTTTGTCCAGTAGTTGAGCAAAAGACTGGGTGTCCGGAAACCTAGAAACTGATCCTGTGACGAGATGACCATTTCCTGTACAATGTTCAGCTCATATAGGCTGCTGGGCTTTATGCAACAGCCAGCCTGTGCATTCTTTTCCTGACTCTGCCACTGTTTCATAATCAGTAAATGATGCTGGGCAAATCACATAGGGCCAGTGACATTAGGAAGCAGCTATTTCTACAAACAATCCCATGGAAGTCAGTTGGACTCTTCCTGTAACTACTCACTCATGTGGGTCAGGGGTTCACAATCTGAACCTTAACCTTTCTGGGCTTCAATTTTCCCATCTGTAAAATAAGGGAATAATACTACTTACCTGCCTGCATAAAGTGCATGAAAGATAGTATAAAAGTGCAACACACGATTTACATATTTAGCCTTAAGAGTGTGAAGTTTTGTATAATTTATAGGGAAAATGTTCAACCCTTTAGGCTCCAAATGTAAGTTTTGGTTAGAAAAAGCAGATGAAGGAGGACAAACCATCATATGAATAGAAATGTTTTTGAGATTTAAAATAAAAATTGAATATAGTTTTTTTTTCTATTTAAAATTGAAAATAATCAGTTTAATTCACCATCCAAGCTCAGTGGAAAGCAGAAGGTAAACAAAGAGTATTAATGGTGATATGCATGTAACTTATTGGTCCAGGAGATGTGCGTCTGTTAGCACCTCTAGCTTGTAGCATTTGGCTTTTGTAGCTCAAGCTGTAGAGACTTATGCTTTCTAACTCTGTAGTTCCCTGCTTCACCCTTCAGTGTGGCCAAGATGATGGCTGTCACATAAGTAGGGGGCTCTTATGTGATTGAATTGCTTTGGCCCTCAGACCCTTGGGTTGATCTTCCTATGTCCACAGGAAGTATATAACCTACTGGCTGGTGTATATAATTGTCTCCTCCCTCCCTTCCTCCCTCCCTCCCACCGTGCCTGATCCACTAGGGATACAGGTATCTTTTAGTTAGATAACCTGCTAAAGCCATAAAGTTTCTTGGAAAATCTCCCAGTCAATTATTGTTGCATTGACCAAGATGATAAACCTCACATAGACATTTGTTTTTTAACATGCGTTTCAGTTTTAATAAATTCAGTGGAATATGTTGTCAATAAAGTAGGTACTGAAGTTTTTACAACACAGGCTTCTTCTTCCCCAGCAGTGTCCTTTTAAACAATAACTGTTGTATAAATAGTGTATGGAGATCATCTTAATATGTTAGACGGAGTGATTACATAGATAATGTAATTCATTTTATCTTGGGATAGAAACAAGGATTAACTGATTCCTCCCATGATAATTTTAATTAAGAAACCTATATTCCACTAGAGTCTCTCAAATAATTTAATCTTCTTGCATTTAGTATAAGTCATATAAATCAATCCTATAATATTTATAATTGTCTCTTTACTGTTTTAGATCCCATATTTTCTTCTCTTATCTCCCAGCTTGTGTTTGGGGACAAGATAAAACCAAAGTGAAAAGGCAGAAGGAATGTTGTTGCTTTGTTGTGTTGTATAAAGATGTAGGGATATGATATGGAGATTTTCATCTGTTGCACAAGTTTAAAAGCAGACATCATATTTTGACGGTGGGTTTCTAAGCTTTAAAGCAAAAAAACCTTTTTTTTTATAACTACTGGCTCATCATGCATTGAAGCAAGAAAGTTATGCATCCCACTGGGCTTCCAGTGAATGTGATAATAAATTGTGAGCTAAGCTGACCCATACATTAGCATCTTGTGGAAGGTTCATCTTACTTGCAAACAAAGACATAAGCTGATTTCTAACAGTGAGCCCTAACATCTAATAAGTTTAGAGATATATATATAGAGAACATTTTTGAAACACAGTAAAATATTCATACACTGGAAAGAGCTTGTCATTTCTCTCAGTATTGAAGGTGCCCATCTTCTACTCCTACAAAAGTTGTTCTGTTCATTCATTTACTCCTGTCAGAGGGAAAACTTAAGATAAGAGACTCACTTTATTTGCAAGTCGTACAAGGGGAATTTTCTTCTGAGCAGGAAATTGCCAAACATTATTTCTCTCATGTAAGTTGCCCATTGCCTAAATAGTGTATAGAGAATGTATGAACAGAAGTGTTGAAGTAGAGTTATGATGGGCACGGAAAAATGGCAGGTTTGGTTATGGTGGTAAAAAAGTGTTATATTCCCAGTTCTCATTGCCATTCTTATGTGGGCAGAGTAAAGGCTGTGTGGCTGTATTTTGGGGCAGTGTAACCTTAACACCAAATCAGATTCAAGTCTAATATTTGCCAATCTCCTGCTTTTTCTAACATTTGTAGCTTATTTTTCTTTTAATGTTAATGATTGTAGGGATAAGTAAGGACTTTAATATTGTATTTCCTGGCTTTGCAACACTTGAGTTTTGGGAATTACACTCTTCTGTACTGAAAGGTATGAGGAACACAGGGCAATGTTGAGCATCCACATCTTTAATGCTACATTAATGAATTTTTTTCGTATGTATGTGACTAGCAAGTCAGCCCATGATACATGAAACAGTAAAGAGAGACCTAGGATATTAAGCAAGGAAGCGGGAGATAAGGAGAGATGGAGTGTGGACAAACTGGAAGGATTTACCATCATAATAAGATTCTGTTATGTGTCCCTTGATTGATGGAATTTTCCCCTAAAATGACCCATGTCAATTAAGCTTAAAACCATGGGCCCAAAATTTGATTCCAAAATCAACCAAACAAAGAGCTTTGTTTCAAAAAACATTTCAAGTTGCTCAGTGACATCTTTTACAAAACCCAAGCACTTCAAAGCAAGGAAATGAATAGTTAAAGGACATCAAAAATCCTAACCAGATCAGCCACACCATCACCGGTTCATTCACCTGCACGTCCACCAATGTAATATACGCCATCATATGCCAGCAATGCCCCTCTGCTATGTACATCGGCCAAACTGGACAGTCTCTAAGGAAAAGGATAAATGGACACAAATCAGATATCAGGAACGGCGATATACAAAAACCTGTAGGAGAACACTTCAACCTCCCTGGCCACACAATAGCAGATCTTAAGGTGGCCATTCTGCAGCAAAAAAACTTCAGGACCAGACTTCAAAGAGAAACTGCTGAACTTCAGTTCATCTGCAAATTTGACACCATCAGCTCAGGATTAAACAAAGACTGTGAATGGCTTGCCAGCTACAGAACCAGTTTCTCCTCCCTTGGTTTTCACACCTCAGCTGCTAGAACAGGGCCTCATCCTCCCTGATTGAACTAACCTCGTTATCTCTAGCTTGCTTCTTGCTTGCATATATATACCTGCCCCTGGAAATTTCCACTACTTGCATCCGATGAAGTGGGTATTCACCCACGAAAGCTCATGCTGCAAAACGTCTGTTAGTCTATAAGGTGCCACAGGATTCTTTGCTGCTTTTACAGATCCAGACTAACACGGCTACCCCTCTGATATCAAAAATCTTACATGGACTACAATAAAAAAACCCATAGACGTTGTTGTTATATATTGCAGCACAGTGTGAAGACACACATTTTAAAACCTGTACATAAACTGAATGGTCAGATCACCAGATAATTAAATTAAAAGAATGATTGCCTATACCTTGACAACTGGCCTCCCCCAGGTTCACATCTGGAGGGTTATCTTTACAATCATAAGACTGCTCTCTGCCTCAGCCTAGGTACTTGAAATGGAGTCTCTGGGCTGCATGCTGTTTTGTTACCAGTTATCTGATCTCAAACCAGCATTAATTCAAAGTAACACTACTGAATCACTCCAGTCTCACCGAGAACAGAACTCCTCCTTCCCGTTCCGTCCCGTTCCTTCCCCCTCCTCTTCCTCTCTTTGACACTTTTGTTGGAAGTGTGCCCCTGTCTGCCTCAGCACTTGTCTGGATTAAAGAAACTAGCACTGTTGTAACTATGCTGATGAAGTACTCTGGGACAAACTCCTCATGTTGACAATGCCTCACCAATGCAAAATGGAGCTTGCCAGTAATTTACCAGGGTAATTTGCACCAGTGCAACACATCTGGGATCATTGGTGCAAACCCTCCCAGTATACACAAGGCCCCATTCATCCCCATTCTATCTTTACATGGGCATATCGGGACTCAGACTCCCAAGTGCATACTAGACTTTGATTAGAACCCAGCCCAGTTGGTTAAGCGTTTTTTCCCCCCTTAGGCTATTTTCCCATCAACATAATTAAACCACCCAAGCAGCGGTAGCTATGTCTGCAGAAACTCTCCCACAGACATAGTGCTGTGCACACTACCGCTTATGCCAGCAAAACTTATGTCGGTCGGGGGGGAGGGTATTTTCACACCCCTGAGCAATGTAAGTTTTGCGGAAATAAGTGATAGTGTAGACATAGGCCTTAAATAGTCAAACAGGCAGAAAAAACTGTGTGTAAACCAGCCTTGAGGTGTGCTGTCACCTGGGAATAGTTTTGTTTCTTCTCCGGGATTCAGAGTAATTATGTGAGGAGGACCCTCCTCTTTCCATTTCATTTCCAGAACCATTGTCATATACTGTCTCTGTTTACTCCCTCATTTGATTCTTCAGGAGGTAATACCTAGGTCTGCAGAAGAACTGATGAAACTGGTCTTCCTAAGAACAATTAGCATTCAAATAACCTCATATTGCTTACAGCCTGGAAAAATCCTGTCACACATCGACCTCACAGAGGTATCGAATTTGTAAATCCTCCTTCCTAGACAATACAGATTATCATTTCTACTGCTAAAAATCCTAAACACAGATACATTGTGGAAAGAGTCCCCAGTGCCCCCCACCCCCACCCCAGGGCTGGTTTGCAAATGAGTGTGTGAGAGAGGCTAGGGAATGGGAATTGAAACAAAATTATTTTGGGTGAGTGAGGCTTCCTGTCACTAGGTCTGGGGGAGGCAGGTACTGGTATGGGGACTCAGGCTGCATTTTGGTAGAAGGTTTAATACAATGTGGTCTTGCCTCATTCTTTCAGATATCCCCGATGTGACAATATATTTGTAGCAGTCATCCAAGAAAGAAGGGCAGAAACAGTACAAGCGGGATGAAATTCTGGAAGATAGATTCATAGGGCTGTTGGATAGGTATCTATATGGCAGCAGGAGAAGGGATATCATCATCTTGCAACAAATGAATTCAAATCCATGGTCCAGGATGTGTAACTGACAGGTAAGGGAAGGTGATGGCTGTGTCATGAGTATATGGGCAACAGTGGACCTCAATCAGCATTGTACATCATATCCAGAGCCACTTGAACTCCAGGCAAGTATCCATGATTTCCTCTGCAAGGAGAGTGACAGAACTTGCTATCCATCACTGTGCAGGCAGTATCACTACAAGTCTCAACAGATCACTGATAGTCACTATGGATCATACCAAATGGCGATCGCAGAAAGCAAGCATGGATGCTGTCCCAAATTACAGCATAACTCTATGGGCAAAGGACACACCAATGAAAGCAGATAAGCACCAGCTTTTGGTGCACAGAATGAGTCAATTATAGATCACACTGATTGCTGTCTGGGAGGCAGTAGCCATGAAATGGGGTTGAGTCCACTGCTTCAAAGGGAGTGGTGGTGCACATCATCACTGCATGCACCTGCATAACTCTGCCTCAGTTTTTTCACAGGCTCAGGTGTGCTTTGACTCTTATGCTGGTCCATATGGTTTCTGCTATTAGAGTCACTTCTGCAGGTCTGCTATTCATTTGCGGAACTTTCCCCCTGTATTTGTAAATTATGTTGGGAAGAAAGGGACTGTACCCTGCATTTCTAATACATCCATCACCCTAGTAGCCAGGTGAAAGATGCTACATCAGTGATTTTTATTGTTTATTAATAATAATAATTAAAGCAGGTGTTTCCAATAGCTGACTGGGCTAAATGGATTAAATCAATTGAGGAGGAGTGGTCTAGTGGACAGATACTCCAAAGACCCAGGTTCAATTGCCATCTCAGACACAGATTTATTTCGTGACCCTGGGCAAGTCACTTAATCCACCTGTCCCTCAGCTCCCCATTTGTAAAGTAGGGATAATGCCTCCTGACCTCACAGAGGTATTGCTAGAAGTAATTCCTGTTATGCTTGTGAGGCACTCAGATACTACAGTGATGATGGCTATATAAGCACCTAGATAAATAGACACTAAGATGATTTAAAAGGGTTTTTTGAAGGAGACTCACAGCAGAAAAGCCTGTAAGAATCCTTCATCCAACAATCAGTGCATCCTATTTGGGCACAAAATAGATTCAAGCAAGATTTTTCCCAAATAATCTCCTTTTCTCCATGTATGGAACTCGAATGCCTGTATTTTTGGTTCTTAGACACTTTATAAATAGGGCACGATGCAGGCAAGAAGTTATTTTTCCTACCTACCAGACTGGAATCCCAAAATAAGGTGAGTTTATCAGCCTCCGTGCCATCCCCAGTGAACAGTGCAGGCCTACAAAGACAGAAAACAAACATGTAATTGTGCATGGTATGGCATGATTAAGATTATCTCCATCTTGTCTTGTGCCCCTGGAGGAACTGACTTTTGTTAGGGGCAAGAGATAATTCGCTCTTCATGCTGGCTCACTCCTGGGCCTTAGCTGAGGAGAAGCTGTAAACTGTGTCAACCTGTAGTGAATTATTCATGATGGGTTTTTGGTTTTTTTTGTGGACTACAGTAGTTCAGTGGGGACTGAGGCTGGAAAACTCGTTTGCACTTAGGATGGTTTGTACTCTTAGCAAAAGCCAGTGCTTTGTCTGCTAAGCCACCAATATCTTCTTTTCTCCTCCCCATGCCACAGTCCCACATCTAGGTACTTGATATAAACTAAACTACCTCATTTTTTCCCCTGCCTACAAAGAATTTGTTCCATTGCAGTGGGAAGCCACAACATTTATTACATCTCTATCTAAAATGAACCTCAAAGCAAGCATTTCATCCTCTCTCATGTAATCATCATAAGGTAGAAAAATGAAATTTCCCAAACCTAAAAGCATGCTGCAGAGAGCTTCAGGGCACTGCATGTCAGTTTTTACTTTGATGTATGCTAAGTTAAAAAAAAAAGAGAGAGAGAAAAGATGCTCTAAGTCTCTTCCTTGAAATTTCCTCAGTATTACTTAACTCTTTAGGTGGCTGCCGGACAGATTGATGAAGGAAGGAAAATAATCTCTCTCCACTGAGAGAGAGTTGAAGTATTCCAAAGATTCACTGTAAGAACTTTATTTAACTACATGGCTGGGTTCACACTCCCATCTTGAACCACATGCCATCCCAGGATAACAATGCAGGTATAACATTTTCAAGACAGGATGCCAGGATCAAGCAATAATGCCAGCAAGTGTGTTTTATGACACAATTAAAAAAATAAGCGCCCGAGTCAGACTAGTGACTGAAAGGTAAGAAGGAGTCCCAGGAGCAATGTATTTAGCTATGGTTCTGAAATCTCTATTGCTGTTTATTTTCTAAGAGAGCAGAGTGGCACTCCTAAGGGCAAGTGCAGTTGAACATATTGATCTCTCTTCCTCTCTCTGGCCTGTTTAATAAGATGTTAAACACACACTGTACCATGCTCAAGAGGCAAAACTGGATGTTTTTCTCCCACTGCTCCTCTGTGGCATTGAAGCCTCCTCACCTTCTTTCATCTTCTGGTTGCATTTTCAAAATAAAAGCTCCTTTTTCATACACTGGTTTCCTTGGGCAATCCTAAATCTCTCCCTCCTCCCCTCCTCCATCTCCTATTTACACTTACTACTACTGTCACTGTCAGCTGTGCCTACCATCTGCTTCCAGAATATTACAGTCCTGAGATCAGATGACATTTTGTGATTTATTCATACAAGTCATAAGACTTTTCGTTGTTGTTGGATTTAGGGTTTGTGAAAGCGAGGGTCTCACAGCAGAGGCTTTCTGAACCAAGCAAAGCACAGGGAAGATGCTGAGCTAAATTCCCCAGCCTGCTTGGCCAGCTCATCTCAACCCTGACCTGCAGGACTTCTGCTATTCTGCACGTATTGAGCAGGGAGGCTAATCATGCCAGATTATTTGTGATTTAGTCAGGGGCTTCTGCGTGGGCCAGGATGAGACCAAAGTAATTTTTTACTTGTTAGCTGAGTCACAATTTGTACGCAGTGTGGAGAGAGCAGTGACTGCAATAGTCACCTCCCCATTGTCTAGTCCCCTAAATAATGAGGTTTTAGCTGCAGCAAATTCTTTCTTCGCCCTCTTTGGTATAGGGACTGTCCTCTTATACGTGTCTACAGCACCAGAAATAATTGTTTGGGCCTCTAGGTGCATCTGGGATACCACAATAATAATAATTTTACAGTGTAAAATGGGGTGTTAGCCAGATTTCTCTTATGCTACCTGTGCAGTACTAGTTCCCCGCCTCCTTCAAACTCCCAATACAGTAGCATTGGATGTTGTAAAGCACTATCCCCTGAAATGTGGGATGTCAGTTCTTCCTCCTTTAACCCTCCTTCTCTGTCCCCTTTCCCTGTCATCCCCACTTTTCTTTCTGTGCCCTCCCCCTCCTTTGTTCTTTCTCTCTTCCTTATCTTTGTATCTCTTTTTCTTCCTTCTGTCTTTGTCCCCTTCGCTCCTGTCACCGCCATCTCTCTCTCCTTGTTCCTGCCCTCTCTTTCCCACACTGTGTGAAAGCCTGGTATTCATGCTGCGCTCTCACACTGCAGGCATGCTGTATTCCACCTCTGACCTTGGCCCATAAAGTGGCAGCAGAGTGGGAGAAGGAGCGCAAAAGCAGTCCTGAACACTGTGGGGGGAGCACATTCACAATCTGGAATTTAGTGACTGGATGGTGGGACATGTCCAAAAATGGAATGTGTCACCAAATACAGGACTTTTGGATGTTTCACTGTAAGTATGTTGAACAAATGTTGAACATTGATGTGATTTCTGGAAGAATCAGTACTTGAACCAATGTTACCATGCCATTTAATCAACATCACCAACACTACAATATCAGTCTCAGTAGTACAACCAATGGAGATGGTTCTTATAGGAACTGTCCATATCATGATGTGGCAGAACATTGCTCAGAAAGGGTATTAGTAGTACAACTACCGCTCTTAATTTTTAATTCAAATTTGTGGGCCATATTCTGTCATTGCGTATAGAACACAGCAAACCTAATGGTTTTCGAGGTAAATAATTTAAATAAAAGGAACCCATAATGTATCACTTGTAAACGTTTCCAAATCAGTATTCTGCCATTTTGGCAGTCCCATGCATCTTAAAATACATAAAAATTAGGCAAGTTGGAGAGTAAGGTATATTCAGGAAAGAGACCAGGGATCTCATTCAAAAGGATATTACAGTGAACTCATTCATATTCTGCTTTCCATAAACAAGCAACAGTGTAAAACAAGTACTACATAATCTGTGTACTGATATTACCTTTTTTTCCTACATACCACATCATACAGAACACCCTAAGCCCTGAGATCAAGTACCCAGCTGTGTTCTCAGGAGAGGTTCAAGCCAATGTTATGAACCATGAAACCAAGTGAAACTTTCTCAGTTTCAGATTCAAATACAAAACCAAAATTTTCATCAAAACGAAGAGTAACTTTTTGCTGTATCTAGTTAGGCACTGATTTTTGGAACTTGAGCATGGTTGGTTCATTACAAAACTTCATGCTAGAAATCACATGGTACAGGTGATATGCTAGCTGATTGGCCTAGCCAACGCTTCTCCATTAGGGAGACATAGTCAAGATGCCATTTGCAATACAATTCTCACAGGAAATCTGTTTAGCTGATCTTTGTAAACTTTCTAAGACTCACTTATTTAGTGTGAAATTTATGCAGTTGGGATTAATTTTAAAACAGCTTTAAAAGATTTTACTCTTGCAATGGAAGATATTGTACTGTGTTTCTGTGAGACATTTACACCACCACCACCACTTGATCCTCAATTTCCAACAGCAACCCAAAATATGTAAAAAGTTTTATAAAAGATCTCACCTGGAATCATTATCTTTGTGTTTTTAGGGAGATCAGCAGAGACAGAAGAAGAGTTTTTTCTTATATAACTTAGGAAAAACTCCCAACTTTCATTTCTTCTTGAATGAAAGGTTTTGTATAAGTGTAATCTACTAGATAAGTAGTAACTGTAGGCAAGCCTGAGGGCTATGTAAGTGTAGTATTTCAAGCCTACTGTTATTTTTTTAATCTAGGGGGAGATTTTCAAAGTCATTAATGAGAGTTAGGCATGATACATTCTGCAAAGAGAAACATTTCCAAGGGGCAGGGTGTATAGTTAGAGACAATAGTGTCTTCATAATTGCCTATCCGCCCACTGGCTGGTTCCACAGTACTGCTAGTATTATACTGAAAATATAAGACAGCTGACACAGCAAAGTTTAATTTGAGTTTAAAATCCCTGCCAAGGACAAAGAGTAAGTCAGGAAAGCAAGGGTGAGAGTCAGCTGGTGCACTGGTTGAGATAGATGCTGCTCATGGTACTATATCACCTAAGGATGACAATGAAGCTGATGAAAGAGCAGACATGGAAGGGATCAGTGATGGCAATAACAACGAGAAGGAAATATCAGAAACTGCAGAGAGGCTACAAAATATTACTATCCAAGATGAAGAGACTGAACCTTTGTCCCATGATCAGTTAGTCATCTTTATTGTCCTGTTGTATGGAACAGCAGCCTACATATGGAAATGCTGGAGGAAAAGGTGATAATGACTGTAGGATTGTGAGCTGAGGGGAAGCAGGTAGGGCAATGGAGGATGGTGAAGGGGAGACTGATTCCTTGTGTTATGCTTCCGTGAGGAGACTGCTGTGAGTGAACTGCACTGGAGTGGGAGGTGGAACTTGCCAATACCCTACCTCAGCATCAGGGAACATTCCAGATCACAGAGATTATGTGTGCATGTGTATGTGTGTGCACATGCAGATGTTCTTTTGTAATGCTGATTCAAATGATCCCACAAAAGTGAGTTGTTTATATTTGCAGTAGGTTAGCCAAGGTCTAGAGCAAAGCATGAAAGCAGCTCTGCTTTAGCCAACCACCACCAGGGCAGATGAGCCTTATTATGGCTCTAGCCTGGGATTCAAGAGACCTGGGTTGAATTTTCTTCTCCACCACAGACTTCCTATGTGACCTTGAGCAAGTGAGTTAGCCTCTCTGTGCCTCAGTTCCTCATCTGTAAAATGGGGATAATAGTACTACACTACTTCACAGGGGTATTGTGAGGATAAATACATTAAGGATTGTGAGGTGCTCAGATACAATTAAAAGGGTGACCATATACGTACATGGGATAGATGCCTTTGCATGTACAGATTCATGGATTCTAAGGCCAGAAGGGGTCACTGTGATCATCTGACCTCCTGTAGCAGAGCCTCCTGGCCCTCCCACCTAGGGACTGGACCTTCTGGCTGCTTCCTGGGTGCAGCATGGGGCCAGGACAGGTAGGGACTAGCCTGCCTTGGACTCACAGCACCACCAACTGGACTTTTAATGGTGCACTGCTGACTGGGAGCCACCCAAGGAAAGCCTGCTCCCCAACCCTGAGACCCAACCCCCTTCCCCAGCCCTGAGCCCAACCCCCCAAATCCAGAGCCCCCTCCTCCCCTCATCTCCGGGCCCAACCCAGAGCCTGCACCCCCAGCCAGAGCCTTCACTCCCCTGCACCCAACCCCCCGCCACAGCCCTGATCCCCCTCCCACCCTCCAAACCCCTCGATCCCAGTCTAGAGCACCCTCCTGCACCCAATACCCCTCATCCCCAGACCCACCCCAGAGCCCACACTCCCAGTCAGAGCCCTCACCACCCTTGCACCTCAACCCTCTGCCCCAGCCTGGAGCCCCCTCCTGCACTCCAAACTCCTCATTTCTGGCCCCACCCCAGAACCCTCACCCCAGCCCAGAGCCTGTACCCTCTCCCACACCCCAACCCCCTGCCTCAGCCCACAGCCCCTTCCCATACTCTGAACCCTTCGGCTACACCCCTCCAGCCCCCTCCTACACCCCAAACCCCTCAGCCCTGGCCCCACACTACAGTCCACACCCCTAGCTGGAGCCCTCACCCCCTCCCGCATCCCAATCCACTGCCTCAGCCCAGAATCCCCTCTCCGGCACCCTGAACTCCTCATTTCTGGTCCCACCCTCAGCCAGAGCCCTCAGCCGGAGCCCTCACCCTCTCCCAGACCCGAACCCCCAGTGAAAATGAGCGAGTGAGTGAGGGTGGGGAGAGTGAACCATCTCCCATTTAGCAATACCCTTCTAAAATTGTGTGCGCCAAAAGACACAGTATTTTCCAAAGAAATGGAGCTTTATATATGCACCATGCAGGTTCTGGGGTGGCTGAGGAGGCAGTGAGATTACTGATGAACCCAGGAAGCTGAAAAATACATACTGCTGCCTCAGCCGCCCCAGAACCTGCATGGTGCATAATTATAAGCAAAAACTTCCCCCACAAGCCTCGCAACCAGCAGCCACAGCTGAACCAGGGCAGGCTTTGCCTGCCGTGGCCTATAATACCCCCACCTATGGCTGGGACACACTATTTAAGCCAGAAAGGAGGGACATGAAGTTGTCTGAACAACTACGTGAAACCCTGACTGCTACTACTATGGACCTATCCTACTTCTCTGACTTTTGAGCCATGCTTCCCAGCCTGTTCTGGGTTCCTGCCCTCCTTATCCCAGATCTCTGTTTGTTTCAGTTTGTGCTTTCCTGCCTTGCTCCAGGTCTCTGCTCCTAGGTCCTGCCCCTGACACTGATTCTGGCTGTGGTCCCTGGCTTGACTCCTGACTCTGAACCAGGCTCCAGTTCCTGGCTCCTGACTGCAATCATTAGGCATGACTACCCATGCCTCATTCTCCCAATTTTTGTGTTATCTGCAAACTTGATCAGTGAGGATTTTGTTGTCTTCCAAGCCATTGATAAAAATGTTAAATAGCATAGGGTCAAGAACTGATTCCTACAGGATCTCATTAGAAACACACCCTCTTGATGACTATTTCCCGTTTACAATTACATTTTTTGACCTTCCAGTTAGCCAGTTTTTAATGCACTCAGTTTGTGCCACGCCCCTTCTCTACCTACGCTACATTGATGACATCTTCATCATCTGGACCCATGGGAAGGAGACTCTAGAAAAATTCCACCATGATTTCAACAGCTTCCACCCCTCCATCAACCTCAGCCTGGACCTATCTACACGGGAGGTCCACTTCCTAGACACCACGGTGCAAATAAGTGGTGGTCACATTAACACCACCCTATACCGAAAACCTACAGACCGCTATGCCTACCTTCATGCCTCCAGCTTCCATCCCGGGCACACCACAAGATCCATTGTCTACAGCCAAGCACTGAGGTACAACCGTATCTGCTCTAACCCCGCAGACAGAGACCAACACTTAGAAAATCTCCACCAAGCATTCTCAAGACTACAGTACCCACATGAGGAAATAAGGAAACAGATCAACAGAGCCAGATGTGTACCCAGAAGCCTCCTACTGCAAGACAAGCCCAAGAAAGAAACCAACAGGACTCCACTGGCCATCACATACAGTTCCCAGCTCAAACCCCTCCACCGCATCATCAGGGATCTACAACCCATCCTGGACAATGATCCCACACTTTCACAGGCCTTGGGTGGCAGGCCAGTCCTCGCCCACAGACAACCTGCCAACCTGAAGCATATTCTCACCAGCAACTGCACACCGCACCATAGTAACTCTAGCTCAGGAACCAACCCATGCAACAAACCTCGATGCCAACTCTGCCCACATATCTACACCAGCAACACCATCACAGGACCTAACCAGATCAGCCACACCATCACCGGTTCATTCACCTGCACGTCCACCAATGTAATATATGCCATCATATGCCAGCAATGCCCCTCTGCTATGTACATCGGCCAAACTGGACAGTCTCTAAGGAAAAGGATAAATGGACACAAATCAGACATTAGGAATGGCAATATACAAAAACCTGTAGGAGAACACTTCAACCTCCCTGGCCACACAATAGCAGATTTTAAGGTGGCCATCCTCCAGCAAAAAAACTTTAGGACCAGACTCCAGAGAGAAACTGCTGAGCTCCAATTCATTTGCAAATTTAACACCATCAGTTTAGGACTAAACAAAGACTGTGAATGGCTTGCCAATTACAGAACCAGTTTCTCCTCCCTTGGTTTTCACACCTCAGCTGCTGGAACAGGGCCCCATCCTCCCTGATTGATCTAACCTCGTTATCTCTAGCCTGCTTCTTGCTTGCTTATATATATATACCTGCCCCTGGAAATTTCCACTGCTTGCATCCGAAGAAGTGGGTATTCACCCACGAAAGCTCATGCTGCAAAACATCTGTTAGTCTATAAGGTGCCACAGGATTCTTTGTTGCTTCTACAGAACCAGACTAACACGGCTACCCCTCTGATACTTGTTAATTTTATATCATTCTACTTTTTTAATCAAAATATTGTGTGGTACCAAGTCAAACACCTTACAGAAGTCTAAGCATATTACCTCAACACTATCACCTATATCAACCAAACCCATAGTCTCATCAGAAAAATATGTCAGGTTAGTTTGACAGGTTCTATTTTCCATATTCTCATGTTGATTGGCATTAATTATTTTACCCTCCTTTAATCATTATCAATTGAATCCTGTATCAGCTGCTCCATTATCTTACCTGTGATTGATGACAGGCTTATAGGTCTATAACTACCTGGGTCATCCCATTTATCCTTTTAAAATATTACCACAACATTAGCTTTTTTTCAGTCTTCTGGAACTTCCCCAGTGTTTCAAGACTTATTGAAAATAAACATTAACGGTCCAGTTAGCTCCTCAGCCAGCTCTTTTAAAACTCATTGATGCAAGTTATCTGGACCTGCTGATTTAAAAATGTCTTTTTTTAGTGGCGTTTGTTTAACATCCTCCTGAGATACTAATGGAATGGAAAGACTGTTATCATCAGATGATGACATCATCTTTTTTTCCACAAATACAGAACAGAAATAATTATTGAACACTTCTGCCTTTTCTGGATTATTATTGATAATTCTATCATTCCCATCTAGTAATGGACCAATATCATGTCAGGATTTTTTTTGTTCCTAATATACTTACAAAAACCAAAACCAAAACCCAGCCCCTCCTACAGGAATATTAGAGAGAAAGCAGAGCCTAGTGGAGCAGACTCTCTGGAAGGACTAGCAGTGTATATTCTTATCGTCCAAGTGCAAAAAAGATGATTTTTTAGAAAATGTGTTGGGTAACATGATTTATACATAGCTTTGTACCAATTGTAGACAGGGTTTTAAACCTTTAAAATGTGTTGGCTGGCCATGCTCTACCATAGACTCCTCCAAGTATAAACCAATGTGAAACAGAGCCAAAAACCAGCTGTCAAACTCTCTATGAATTTAAATGACGGGTTTTCACACAGCCTCAATTCAGTTGTTCCTTACACTTGTATTGGTAAGTGAAGACATCACTTGAAGTGATTATTGCGCTGCACTGGGAAATGCAATTTCCCATTAGGAACATGATGGAAATAATTTCTTACGCACATAACGCAGAGAAACACTGGTACAGCTCTTTGGGTCGCATAACCATAGCTGTGGCTCATAGGATGTAATGAGATAAGTAACCATTCACATATGAGCTGGTGGTTCAAATCCATCCAGGCCAGATACCAGGGAGTGTGACTGAAAATTATTACCAACTGCTGGCTGTTCAGTGGCTTAGGTGGAATGATTTGGTGTTCTCAATACAGTTCTTACTAGACAGAGGTCCACAGGGCCCCCCAATTTCCAACAGCGCTAATTACCTATGTCAACACAGCAGCAGAGGAGTGAACAGACTTAGAGACCAAATTACTCTTTCAATCCTGGAGATAGACCCTCCAGGTCACAACGGAGATGCAGGAGTGGGACTGGGGTACAGTTTGTATTGCTACAGCCTATGATGCAATCTATTCTATACAGAGGATTTAATATTTCAGAAATAGATTATTTAATTTCTTTCAGCATTGTCTGTCCAGTATTTTCATGCCTGCTACATGCAATTTTTAAAGATGCAGTTAAAGAAAGTAAAGGAACTCTGCTTGTATGCTGAGTAGCAAAGATCAGAAAGGGCAAAAATATTAAATCACAATACAGTCAATGACAACTGCCATACAGAGACAGCATAAAAGCAGAGCTTTGTATGGGGAATCTTCTTTGATTTAAAGTCAGAAGCTGACAATAACATGGTACCAAGATAAGATTTTTCAAGAGGCTTCTTCTTGGGAGTCTCAGATCAAGTTTACTGTCTCTCCTTTGTATACAAAAGACAGGGGGATTTTTTTAAAAGAGTAAATCTTCAGTATCCCAAGGGCAGATTCCTGTAGCTAAATGCCTTCTGTTTCAGCAGGCTCTCCTGACATTAAAAGTGCTTGTAAATTACAGTCTAAATTGCAATTTCATGCCCTTTTAGAGACCACTCCCATCCAGGCATGCCAAGTTATCTGGAGTCATTGAGCCAGTTGGCAGGGTGATGCCTGTCAGTTCACTAACACTGCAGGCATGTAACCTGTTCTCCCTGCCTCCATCTGCCACATCCATTTTGGGTTGAGTAGGCATTATGCAAAGTAATAGCCTCTGTCCTTTCAAAAATCAGTGTCATTCCCCCCTTCAGTCTACAATTGTTTGTATCACATTCTATTGTATCAAGTTTTTGATATCACACACATAACGCTTTAATGAGTTATATGAAAAGGGAGGTAAAATATAAAGAGACTCGCCATCAGTTTAGGTGGGAACATTGTGGACCATGAGAAAGCTATAGACCAGATGATCTATTAAATGTTTGCCCTTTACAGACCAGCAAATATTAGTTACATACTGAAAATCTAGGCATCAGTCCTCCCTTCACACGGAAAAACGCAGGAGAGGAAAAGTCCATAGAAAATTCTGCAAGGTCATACTTCTGGAGTTTCTGCTGAAAGCTTCCCCCTGGGCAGGGGCCTGAAGCTCCGTGAATCAAGGAGGGGCTGGAGTCCCTAAACTCTGTGCAGGCAAATTCTTTGGATCCCAAGGCTTTTGTGTGAAACCTAGCCCCCTCCAGAGTTCTGCCCAGCCTTCTTCTCTCACCTGGCAGAAGAATTCTCTTAGGATCTCTGTTCCACTGACCACCCTGGCCATACTTGTGTAGACCACCTTCTGATGAGGGTGCAGGAGTTCAATCATCTGCATTGATTTCCTATGAAAAATCAAGGGGCTCCAGCAGAGAATATGACATTAAGCACTGGCTTTGACCACTTCCCCCAAATCTTACAGAACCCAGATTGCACATCACATATAGAGAGGGGCTTCTGCAGTCTCTTTAGGCAGGGTGGAGCACAGGATGGCCAGATTTTCAAAGTGACAAATCAGGGATTTTTTACAAGGGGAACAAATGATGTGGGTGGTCAAGCAGGTATGCATGGAAGTGATCAGGAAGTGTGGGGAGGGAGAAAGAGAAAAGAAAAAGGGGTGTCCCTTCAATCACCCTCTCCAGAAGAAAAATGAGAACATTGAATAATAAAGGGCAGATTGGAAGAAAAATTATTGCCTGTATTCTTTAATGTTTTCTCCCAGTCCCAGATCCTTCTAGAAACCTCAGGTTTGAGTTTGGTTTTATTTTTTATTCTTCTCCATTGGCCACTATGCTCTCTTCCACCTCTAGGGTTTTCTCTCTTTTTATCTTTTCCAGGCTTTTGTCTTCTTTTCTCCTTCTCCTTTACTGGTTTCTCTCTCCCTGTCCTCCCTCGATCACTTGCTCTGTGTCTCTCTGTCAGTTACACTGGCTCAGACTTTTGGTGGCTCTTTCAAGTGACCAGTCTGCAGGATTTATGAAACCGGGATCAAATAGTTTCTTAAGAAAATCAGCAAGACAGGCCCCGTAAACTGAGACTTTCCCTCTTTTCTAGGACATATTGTCACTCCGTGTGGAACTGGCTCTCTTTCACTTCTGCAGCTAATGGGACATTACCTCTCCATATTACTTTGCTGTGCTCCCCTCAGCTCTTTCCAAGGAGGAGAGCACCTGTGTACTACTCAGCTTGTACCCTATTGCACTCCTCTTAAAATAATGGGCCTGATTTTCATTTATATTAAAGCAGCTTAAATTGCTCTCACACCCATTTTAAGGCCTCTTTAATCTGCCAGAGTAAAGGGCCTTGGCGTGAGCGAAAAATCAAGGCTACTGTGGCCATTACCTACCTTTTGAAATGACCCAGAGATACTTACTTCTCTTTCTGAAAGAGGTGCTCTCAGTGATATTAGAGAGGAAGGATGTTCTTGTTGCTAAATCACAATGCTGAGACTCGGAAGATTTCAAATATCTTCCCATTTTTCCCAATTACTTACTGTGAGATCTTGTGCCTTAGTTTTCTCCTCTCTAAAATATGGAAAATAGAATTTCCCTAGCTGATCGGAGTATTGTAAGAATTAATTCATACTATTTGTATAGGACTTAGGTACCTCAGCTGGAAGGTGCTATAGACTGCTATGTTGTATATTTAGGAAATTGATCTAATTTGTATATTTAAAAAACAATAATTGTACATGCATCCAGAGCTGTGGAAAGGTGTATTTTTAAACAACTAAAATAAGTGCCAGGTGTTTGTATTTTGTATTTCTTCTACATTTCCTGTCAAGAAATTCTCTGAATTGCTTACTTCCCAGGCATCTCCTCAACTTCAGCACTTATTGTCCTCATATTTTGTGGCAACTTTCGCTTAAACATTTGCCTCTGTCAGTTTCTTCCGTCTTTGGCTCATGTCGGCTTTCCATTAGGTCTTCCCTTTAATTCCCATTTTTCCTACATGCAAAAGGATTAAATTTGATTCTTCTTCATAATTATAACCTCCCTCATGCCCTCCCCTCCAAAGTCCCTGTTACAGTATCCCAGAGTGAGTGATAAGCATGAGCTTACAGACAGCTGGGACTAGACAATTGCAACCCTTTCTCTCAGAGGTCTTTATATGTTAGGATTTTTCAGATCCGTAATTTCCAATAAGTGCCACTATACCAGGGACTACAAAGTGGCAAAAATCCCTGAGCCTTGGCTACATTATAGTCAAGGTCCCATGTACTCCACTTCAAACTAGCCCTAAATTCTGTTGCAAGGCCCTGTAAAACACTGCTGAAGATACTGAAAATTCTGCTGCAGCCTCAGATGAGTTATTTTTAAAACACATTTATTGAATTAAATTTGAAATGAGTAATACAGTCAGCACAATAACCTGTGTTATTTATTTTGATATTATATTATTATTTCAATTTATTTTATGATGCCCCTTCATTTTCAGGTTCCTGTAAGCTGAAGACTGTCATCTTTAGGTTTCAGAATTAACAATCCCTCAAAATGGATGGGGAGGTTCACTCCTTTGGCTGCTTTTTCAGACTGTCTGCAACCTCAGAAAGGCATTGTTGTTTACGCGCAGTTCATCTTTTCATAGTTATCTCTGCAACCATTAGGGCTAGAAACAGAATTTTGCTTTTAAATGAAAGCTGAGATTCTGAAACACAATTCTGAAGAAAATGAATTCTGAAGCAAAATTCTCTTATTTATGTAGTATTTATTTATTTAGATGAAAATAAATATTTCATAAAAAGAATGACTATACTTTGCTGTAGGTGCTTCTTGACACATTTTAAGCACCCCCCAGCCCCAAACCTAAAAACCTCAAGATGCCACAAAAGCTATAAGTAGTGAGACGGAGCTTAATAGGTGACAACAGTTATTCCATCACTGGCATCAAGTATGAAAGCATCTCAGTTGAGTCTAACATTAAAAAAGTGTAACAGAACCATCAAAATATGAATGTGCCTTCCTGGTTAACAACATTATTGTCACCCTTGTGATTTTTCTCCCTTTCCCCCACTGAGACTGTATGCTGTTAAATCAAGATGGTATGCTCTTCAGGATCATCAGTGAAATCTTGGTCCCAGTGAAATTAATGACAAAGCTCCCATTGATTTCTATGGAGCCATGTCCTTTACTTGTTTTCTGAAATCTTTTGGTGCTCCAAAAATATAAATAATAAGTTCTGCTATTTTGAGGTTAGTATTTTTCTAAATGTTTTTAACAAACAATGTAGGTTTACATGTGATTTCTCCACAGAATATTCCAGGTCTAGATATTTAGGGAAATACTCTCTGCTCGTGTAACTCTACTGAAGTCAATGGCCCTTAAGTGTATAGCTTTTGTCAATTTGGAATCCATGGTCACAAAGTATTTGGTGTCTTAATGGTGGGGACTCCTCAAACACTCAACTCCAATCAGATCTAGACATGCCACCTCTGCCAGTTCCCATTCACCCCTATAGCAACCTTGCTATTGCCCAGCTACTGTCAACGTGTAAAGAAGCAGTTTGGAATGTTCTGCTTCCGTGATATCTAGTTGTTATCACAGTGGTGATCACTGATAAACTTGATTCAAGAAAGATTAATAGATTTTAAGGCCAGAAGGGACCATTACAAATGTCTAATCTGACCTCCTGCATAACACAGGCCATAGAACCTCACCAAATAATTTCTGCATCAAGCTCATAACTTCTGTTTAAGCTACGTTCCAGGTGCCATCTTCTCCACAAAGCAAGGTCTTATATCAGAAAGGGGGTAGTCAGTCTTTTTTTTTTCTCTCATTATACAATTTATTGCTAATTGCTACAGTGGTTAACATACTAAAGCAAAGATTAGGGGATCTACTGCTATTCAGAAGAATCAGAATTGGATTCCTTTTTATGAGAATCAAGTTTGGAAATCTTTGGTATGTGTTATCCATGAAGAACAGGACACATAGAATGACCTTCCATGGCAAGTGGAAAAAAGAGCTAGCACTTTGATCATTATTAATGGTTTTGTACAAAACTCTAAGTATGTATCTTCTAGTGAACATTATACACTGGCTCCCGAGGGATGGAGTAGGTGCCTTAACAGAGCTTTTCCAGCTCTCTTTTCTATTACACATTTGTATCACATACACTTTACTTGCAGCTTCATAAAAGTAGAATTCATGCTTTACTACTAAGCGTAGGAACCCATGATATTTTTTCTAATAAAGAAATATACAATTTCCAAAATGATTTTACATTAAAGGACCATGTCATGTTAGAGTGGAAGTGGCATTAGCTGGTCTTTTCAAAATTCCTCCTTCAATACAAGAGAAATATGAAATTAACAGACATCAAACAAATCAGATTTTCTTTCTCGCTAATAAACATCAGTTCAAAACATGTAGTTGGGAGCTCCACAGTGTTTCTGCTTCTGTTTAGACTATTTTCATTTTTACTTAGAAATGGTGTTCTTATAGAAAGCTGGTTCCACTGGAAATTTAACTATTCTGTTGATGCAGTAATGACCAATGGAGAGACCATTTTCTGGCACTTAATGAACAACTGGAGGAGTTGAGGGCCCTTAACACAGGTGGTCATTAACTGCCAGGAAATACCTGACCCAAAAGTCATTATTTATTGGTGATAAGTGTCCAACCAGAAGGTCATTATATAAAGGACAAAATAATATAATTACCTTTTTATGTGTTGAAAAGTTAAAAGTTGAATTGCATGTTGCCATAGATACAGCATTCTCTTCACATACTGTATTGGACACTTCCTAGCAACCAAAGGTTGATACATTACCCAACAGAAGCAGGACTTTACTGTCAGTGTTCCACTGCATTTTTGTTTACCCATAAGCCAGTAGGGAGGGCAATCATATTGCAAACACACTTCTCCTCACTCTGCTTTCAAAGGCTTTGCCCTGGACTCTGAGGAAACAACTTTCACATGACTTAGGTTTGACTAGGGTGACCATCCGTCCTGTTTTTAAAGGGATAGTCCTGGTTTTGGGGACTTTTTCTTATTTAAAAAGCAACAAAGAGTCCTGTGGGATTCTTTGGGTACGTCTATACTTACCGTCCGGGTCGGCGGCTAGCGTTCGACTTCTCGGAGTTCGATATATCGCGCTCCCGTCAACTCCGGAACTCCACCACCGCGAACGGCGGTGGCGGAGTCGACGGGGGAGCCGCGGACTTCAATCCCGCGGCGTCTGGACGGGTGAGTACTTCGAACTAAGGTAGTTCGAGTTCAGCTACGCTATTCGCGTAGCTGAACTTGCGTACCTTAGTTTGACACCCCCCCCTTAGTGTAGACCAGGCCTTTGTTGACTTTTACAGATCCAGACTAACATGGCTACCCCTCTGATACTTTCTTATTTAGGTGCCTATAACCTCCCACCCCCAGTCCCATTTGCTATCTGGTAACCCTAGGTTTGACCAAGTTTGGGGTTCAAGTTTAGAAGGATTCTTGTTTTAGAAGATGTTGTAGAAGCATCTCCTAGAAATTCTGAGAACCCTCTTAATTTGGGCTTTCTATGAAGCAATATATGGTCCACGCATAATGCTGACGCATTGATCCACGCAGTCAAACACTGCCACCAAAGAACTGTTTAAAGAAAAGTGTCTTCAAAGAACTTAAAGGTTCTGAAAGGTTAACATTAATGGTTTTACATTGTACTTCCATTGAAATGGCTTAAGCAAGATGCCCCAGCCATTCATCCTGATTTGGTATAATCATCAATTAATAGAACGCACTATTTTAATGGTGATGTCTAGGGAGTTGCAGAGCTTCCACAAGTCTGTTATCCAGCTGGACAGGCCCATGAATTTTAGAGGAAGTACCATCTGGATGGAGCTTGTTGCTTGCCCAGCACTGGTAACAGGGTAGTTGTGAGATGCCTGGAATCTGCACCAAGCGGTGGTGAAGCATTTCATTTACTGTCTGCATGTATGACAGCTAAGCAGGGACTGGAAGCAGTTAGAGGAGCAGACAGAAGAAACAGAACACTGAGACCTGTAGAGGTGTAAACAATATTGCTAAATCATCTTAAGGTATGTCCATTATACAGAATTACTGTCCCCATTAACAACATATTCACTAAGCATCATTAGGCTTCAACTGGTTCTTTGGGTCATGTTTTGATTAAGACAATTTCCTGATAAAACATCTGCCTGATTAAGTGAACTATACTGCATTAAAAATGATCACCTTCCTTTTTTCCTAAGAAAGAAAATGCCTCATAAAGACTCAGATGCATTAAAATAAATAAATAGATAGATAAAATGCTTGCAGTTCTCCTTGAAATGCATAAACCTTCTGACATTTTCTCCAGGTCAGAGATACTGCATGCAAATACCTGTCTGTCTATTTATGTTCTGCCATTCAGTCAGTGAGGCAAAAAAAGCTGGAATCAATCCCTGACTTGGGATAATTGCTCATCAAATAGGATACACATAATCCATTTTCATTCTTAATACTTCAGTTAGGAGTCAGGTACTGCATTTTATTTCTTATAATGAGCACTATGTTATAACAGATTTGTAGAATTTGCAGTACGTGACATCACTGACATCTGTAGAATTCCTGTCACATGTACCAGAGTGGGATTAAATATAAGTACATTTCTGTAAGAGAGTGGGTATAAAAATATAATATTGCAATATATTCCTATTTTACTGTAGATGCTATTACACCATAAATTTTGCCTATATCTCAGTTTCCCTATTAATTCTTCTGGTGGCTATATTTGTTACTGTTTTATTTATCAATGAATCTTTATTCGTTCTGTTGTGTTACACCTCTGTCAGTTACAGAAGGTTGCTGTACTGTGAGTTCCCACTCTGGTGATTGCGCTCAAGGTCCCCCTGCAGCCTCACCCCCAATCCCGCTGATTTGACAAAGTCAGTTCTAATGGCATGCAGTAACGGTGAAGTGTTGGGGTTATCAGGGGATGAAATGAATAACTTAAATCCTGTTGTACACTATAGCACAAGAAAATCTTAGCTTCTGTACTATTCAGGAAGCAACATGGCTGATCTATGGAAATCATGATTTGCCTTGATCCATGGGTGTATCCTCCGGGAGAGCAACTCAGGGATGAAAATGCCATTTAAATAAATCTCTCCACCCTCTATGTAGTTTACATTCAGACTTTGAAGCACATAGAAACTAAATTTTCTGATTTAAATAAAGATTCATTCATAATTGGCATGATTCTCCTGAATGCTAGACTGCTGGCTTGCAGCAGCAGCTGACTAGGAACTGTCCTCATAAATACTTTTAAAATACAAGTTTTAAGCTGCTGATCTGCCTTCAATCAGGAAAGCACCCTGTCCTGGGAAGGGTGTTTCAAAGACTGGATTTAAAATCTTTAACCTCAAGAACATTGGTCCCCATTCAACCCAATCAGTAATGACAAAGTATTTCTATCTGAGGTGGTCTGTGTGAAATGAGTGTGGAGCACACTGAGCTCCTGGTGAACAGATCTCCACCCTCCAAAAATCATCATCAAAACTAGCACTTAATTGGCAGTCTCAGCAGGTAAGACGAGAATTGAATAGCCTTGAATGCGCAACTACCTTTCTCACATCTAGAACAGTCCTTTCAGGTCAGGACTAGGACTTGTGTAGGGCGGCATTGGGAAGGTGGTTCTGCTGAGCCTGTCTTGAATTGATCCAGTAGATAGAGATATTCATGCTCTTTTCACATGCACTAAAAACCTTGTAAAAATGTATTTGGGAAAGCAAAATGAAACAATAAGAAAAAAACCATTATGCCCTGGTCCAAATTTCAGGATGAAAATGCTGTATTAATCTTTTTATCTCATGTTTTAAGGCTTCCTGTAATTTCTGGATGAGGGTTGTTGCCAATCAGCCTCACAAAGCTATGTGCTTATATTGATCTTAATGGAACCTATTGAACATGTTCCATGGGTTCCATGTGAAAAAGTCCCAGTGGCTATCATCAAAATATAGGGAAGTGGGAAAGGCCAATATTTAGATTATCCTTTGGTTCAGATATATTGATATGAGGCTCAAAGACTGAGCTCCCTAGCTGAAGTATGAAGATGTTTGCCTCCCCTGAATTGGTTCAAGGTTCCATGCCAATTGCCAGAGCCCTCCACAATGCAAATGGGGACATTCCACATTTCTGTCTAAATAGCAGAGCCCATGCAGTGATAGAAGAACAGCACAAACATTTATTTGAACCGTACAGAAATCTAGAAAGTACGAAGTGCACTTATTTAAATCCAAGTACTTCCCAATCAGCTTGGTACAAAAAGAAAACAGGATGATTATGAGATTATTGTTCTCTCATGGTAGGGAAACCTGTTTCATCTCCAATAACCTGCTGTTCATTAGCAAAACTAAATATCCTGATCCAGCCACTCTAAAGCAGCGGGCTTTTCATAGTGAGAAACAATAATAAGAGAAATTGTGTATATGAAAGCATGTTTCCTTCACTATGTGACTGAAAAAAAGAAGGGAGGGAAAAGTGTTTAGCAGCTGAACTAAATCATCCTTAGCACAACTTTCATCAGCAAGACACTTCTTCTGTTACAGGAGGCTCTAAGAAGCATTAGACCTTATAAGAAGTAGGGTTCTTTGCTAACAGCATTTGCAAACAAGAAGCAACAGGGTAAAATATAAAGTAGTTGAGAGAGTGAATTTAGGAATATATGTTAAAAATTGCTCTGCTCCTAAATTCTTAGCAGCCCAGCTCCCCAGCTTGCGAGTGTGTGTGTGGGGCGGGGGAGAAGGGGTAATGTGCATTCTCATATTTTTGGATGGTGTAGCCCACCTCCCTGCTGGCACATGCAGCCTGCTTCACCAGCACATGCAGAGGAGGATGGAACAATGGCACTGCCTACTCTCCATCCCATTGAGGGGATATGCAAGAGTAGTACCTGTGCTCAGAGATGTACAGGGTACAGCTATTGTGGCTGGGCCTTGAACAAAGGCTAAAAGGGGGAGACCCTCCCTCCCCTACACACAAACATGTGAGTGCACACTCAATGGCCAAGCACAATCTTGCCCCTAAAGGAGCAAGATAAAGAGTGTGTAACCTGCCAGTAAGTTTCTTCAGTAAAAGGCGTTCTCCTTGCTGCAATGCTCTGGTGTGCTAGCTTCTGCTCCTCTCTCTATGATGATCATTACAGAAACCCTCCAGTCAAGGAAGGTGGAGGCAGCAAAAGGACAACAGCAAGATGATTTCTCTACACAGTAGTAATCAATGTGACCAGTGCTCAGTGGAGTTTAAAGCATGCAAGGGCCAGGGTTATGTTATCATAGGAATGAGTCTGTGAAGGAGCAAGGTTGGGAGGAATCAGTTGCTTTAGTCCAGACAGACCCAAGAGTTTGGATCTGAGGTTGTCTGTGATTCAGTGAGAGCAGGAGCAGCCAATGTATCTCTCTGTTTTGCTAACCTCTCGGCTCTGTCTTGACTGCCCAGTGGGATAAAGATTTTTAAATTCAGTAAGTCAACAGGGAGTTCGTAGTAGAGAGATTCACCTTCTGCATAGAAAGTCAAGTAATTCAGGCAGTTCAGATGCCTTTATATAAACAGAAATAGCTGCATGCTCTCTAGGCAGCATAAGGAGCCTATTCACCATCTCTCCTCAGCTTTAGAGAACCACACATTCATCCTCTGCCCATACAACTGGAGGCATGACCAAGGGTTCAGCTAAAATGGCCAGTCAGCCAAGCTGGCCAACAAGTGCACTAAGGTGGACGTTTGAGGCAGGCTCCCTGAAGTAACTTACAGCTTGCTCCCACACATTTCAAACTTTGCACCAGACAGAAGCCGTCAGGCCTCAATCACATCTGCATGCGGCCGGCACTTTTGATCCACAACCATGCACCCCCTGCTGGAGGTGGGGGCACACAGCTGCACTGAGATATTACACAGTGCTGACACCGCAACACCGCAGTTCACAGCCACCCCAGGCATGTAGGTAAGTGTTCTGCCACAATGCTTCCGCTCCAAGAACTAAGTCAGTGTGTTATCCAGGGAGTCTGGCAGACCACTTGGCTAAATAAATGAGCACGGCATTGGCCAGGGCTTGTATCGTACTTATGTACATATTGATCAAAAGATCTCATATCTCTCTGCCCATATTTGAAACCCCTTTTCAGTTATCTGTTGATAAACCCCACTCTGGTTTTTCAATTATGGATGATGTGCCGAGAGCCCATCTGGCCAGTTCCATTCATGGTTCACATCAAAATGCCTTTGGCAACATAGAGTTGATCTGGATTCTATTCCTAGCTCTGCTACTGACCTGTTGAGTGACCTTGGGCAAGTCACTTATGTGCCACTGTGTCCTCTCCTACTCTTTGTCTGTCTTGTCTATACAGATTGTAAGCTTTTTAGGGCAGGGACTGGCTCTATTTGTTAGTACAGTGTGTAGCATACAGGGCCACAAACCTCTAAGCACCACAGTAAAACAAAATAATAATCAAATAATAATTAAGAAACAGTATGAAGAACAATAGTATTCCAGAGAGTTTTCTGATGTTAACTCATTGCAGACCAACATTTCAGAATAAGGGTCTTTCAGCTACAGGTACAGTACAGTATGGGCTAGAATTTCCAAAGAGCCAAAGGACAGATTTTAAAGTGCTCAGCATCCACAATTGGGCCAGATTTTCAAGAGAGTTCAGCTCCTATTTAGGCACCTAAATAAGAGCCAGATTTTTACAATCACTCAGTGCCCAGTGGTTTCCATAATGACATTTATGGCCTGAAGGGCTGAGCACTTTTGAAAATCTGCTCACTTATTTTGGTGCCTAAAGGAAAGCTGGGTTCTTTTGAAAATCTGGCCCTAAGTGTCCTTTCACATCAGGTCATTAGCTTTAGTGACTCCAATCCAGCTGCATTGACAGTATTAAATCCCGGACTTTTCCCCTCCCTCTCTGAGTTTTGATATGATTCGGATGCTGTGTATTATCAGATTACTTTTTTTTATTATGTTTTCAGGGAATGTAGAGACAGTTTCAGGGAATGTTGCACAGCAAACTGCCCTACTCAGCTCTGCCAATTTACCCTTCCAGATTGTCCTGCAAGATCCAGCAGTCTGCCTCAGACTACCAGTCATGCTGACTCATGTCAAATGCTAGAAAAATCCACTAAAACTAGGTTGAGACCTCCAAACTCATTGTCACGTGTGATGGAAGTCAGTCCTCCCCCCTCCCACCCCAAATTTGCAGGCCTGCTGAAAAGAAATGAAAAGGCAGTGGTTTGAGGAAGGCTAGTCATCAAGTGGTGCAATAGGTTGCCCCAAAATTCAGTCTTTCTAACTGCTGTATCACCATGTTAAAGCAAAACCTATTGATCCTGCATGCTACTTGTATTGCACAGGTGCACACAGACTCAGTTTATAGTAGGCGATGAAGATCAGAAAGTCTCAAAGGGTGTGTGAAGGCATGATGGTCCCAAAGAAAATGTGGATGATTGTTTTTTCTTAATGAAAACTGAGGTGATGTACAGAATGCAGGAAACAAATTTATTTAATGGCAATACCGAATACAAAAATGAAGCCCAGTGGGCAAGATGATCTGGCACAGATTTCAAAACAACCTGCAGGGCTGTGTGCACTACAACAGTTAAGCTCTGAGCTTTATTGTTGTTGCTTGGGTTGAAAAACTCCAGAGTATTTGGTTCCTTGCTACAGATGGGTCCAAACCAAAACTCTGGAAATGTGTGTGGCTTTGGAAGCTCAGTTAGAAGTTAGCCCCTTGGGAAGGTTTTTTTGTTGTTGTTCATTCTGTTATAGGAGAGGGATGCGTCTTCAAAACAGAAGTATCCTACTATGCCATTCCTTCATCTCATTTCCTCAAGCCCCCTTGCTGTGTGACCGTGTGACACACAGTCATTCGATGAGAATTGAGATGGATATTGGCAGTTGGGGAGCTGTTGTTCCTGCTTATGTATGCAAAGAACATAATTGCTAAATGCATCATCTGTTGTAATTTACACATCCACACACAGCATAGATAAGGGCATTCTTCTTATGTGGACACAATGCCTGACTTCTTCTTTATTGTTTGTATTGCAGTAGCCCCTAGGTCTCAACTCAGATCGGGCCCCATTGTCCTACGTGCTGTACAAGCAGTTAGTAAGAGATTATTCCTGCCCCAAATAGCTTACAATCTAATTAAACAAGAAAGACTAAGGGTGGGAGCAAGAAATTATTTTTCCATCATTCTCCTATTACAAATAGGGAATGGAGTCACATAGATTTAGTGACTTGGCCAAGGTCATACAGGAAGTCTGTAGCAGAGCTGGGAATTGAACCATTCTGTATCCTAGCCTTAACCACAAAACCATCATTTTCCTAAATTACAAATAGGGCCAAGCAAGTGCTTTGCTGTTCCAAAATAATTTGTCTGGAATAAAACAAGGGAGACGGTCTTTTACTTAAGACAGAACATGAGTAGTGTTTCCATTCATAGTTTCCCCACTGAGTATTTTGACTTTTAATATCAAGGGCAATTGACTTCTCATAATCTGTGGGGATCAGAAAAGAAGCAAAGATTTCCTCTTTTCTTTACTTTCTTCTTTTATCTAGACACCATTTTAATTTCCTTCATCCTACCAGGATGTATCCCTTGTATTTACCCACTGATGACATTTTAGTATCTTAAGCAATAGCATCCCATGTGGCTAGGAGAGGCTTCATGAATATTTCCCAGTTTGTGGAGAATATTGCAGCCCTAAAAAGATTTAATTTTGTGGCCTTTATTATTGGGCCACTGGCTATGTCTGCCTAATGGCTGAACATGGCCCCTTTTTCTTCTTCTCTGGAGCCGTGTATGCTAAACCTCCCTTAAAAATTCAGAAGAGAAAATTGCCCTTTACATTGTGGTTTCTTGTATAAGATCCTGTCCTGGGAAAACCAGCATGGTGCCAGCTTTGCCTCCACTGTCACTAGTATGCCATTTCTCTTCCTGGTTCTGTGTTCTGCTCTGTGAAGCAGAAAGCTGCGCTGTTGTGTATTACATTGCATACATTACAGATAAGAGGAGGAGAGTAGGGGGCTTTTAGCATGCATAAAGAATTTTCTGACAAGTTTTCAGAGAATACTTGGCTTCTTCATTCAAAGTGCTTCAATAATGTAAGTGCTCATGTTATTCTTTGAAAAGCAGCTCCCATGCAGAACTTCAGCCACTAGAGGGCATTTGAAGGACACAAGATCAATGGGTAGCAGACCTCCTGTGGTCAACTGAAGGCAGCACATTTTGTGTGACCCACTGTGCTAAACTATGGCCTACTGTAAACTATTTCATCCTGCTAATTTTTTTTATTTTTGTCTTTTTCCTATTGCTGCTCAGCTTTTCCAGTTAGTAGTTCATAGCAGGCAGTGTATACATTGTTCTCATGCTTTGTCTGGAACTGCTGCTACAAATGGATATTATCCTTTAGTGGGATAATGCTATTGAGCAAACTACTGCTGAATAATACATTTTACTCAATCAGACTGTTTAAAATAATGAAGGCTAAGAATATCAGGCATATATTTGATCTCCTTCAACATCACCCATCTATCCCCCGCCCCCAGCCCTGCCGTGACTTCCAGTCCATCAAAGCCCACAATTTTTCTGCCATGTTCAGCCCCCTCTTCCCTACTCTTCCTCCCATGACTCATTTATCAAGTCACCCACTTTCTCTCTCTCTCTCTCTCGGCTTTCAATTCCTTTGTCTCCCTTCGGCTCTGCAAAACCGGTCTCTCTAACTCCAGCTCACCCCCTACCATCAGCCCTTCCTCTCCATCCCCCAGGCTTCTGAATGCCCCTGCAGAAAGGCCAAAGTGACACCGACTTCCTTCACTATACATTTGTTCCCTCCTTTGGGTCTGCCATCTTCCACATCAAACGCCACTATTCCTCCAACAAATATGTTATGTTTTATAAGTTACACTTTGCAAAGCAGCTATCATGTGGACTAATCCCTTATGGTATAAAGTAAAATGCCAGGATATTGAGGTTTTAAAAGTTGCTCTATGCACATACCATAACATTGCCTAGGGATTTGTACAGCACATTTGAAGCGGCAGACATAGTGCCTATTTTGTTGTGTGCAGTGTGTGTTTGGCAACGCAACACTGCTGATGTTTAAATCCTGTTTCTAAGGAGTGTTCAACGGTAGCTAAAGAAAACTGCAGTTAGAAGGGGAACTCACCAATTCACATTATTTTATAAAAGCAGCGAAGAATCCTGTGGCACCTTATAGACTAACAGACGTTTTGGAGCATGAGCTTTCGTGGGTGAATACCCACTTCGTCGGATGCATGTAGTGGAAATTTCCAGGGGCAGGTATATATATGCAAGACAAACTCAAGAAAGAAACCAACAGGACTCCACTGGCCATCACATACAGTCCCCAGCTAAAACCCCTCCAACGCATCATCAGGGATCTACAACACATCCTGGACAATGATCCCACACTTTCACAGACCTTGGGAGGCAGGCCAGTCCTCGCCCACAGACAACTGCCAACCTGAAGCATATTCTCACCAGCAACTGCACACCGCACCATAGTAACTCTAGCTCAGGAACCAATCCATGCTACAAACCTCGATGCCAACTCTGCCCACATATCTACACCAGCGACACCATCACAGGACCTAACCAGATCAGCCACACCATCACCAGTTCATTCACCTGCACATCCACCAATGTAATATACGCCATCATATGCCAGCAATGCCCCTCTGCTATGTACATCGGCCAAACTGGACAGTCCCTACGGAAAAGGATAAATGGACACAAATCAGATATTAGGAATGGCAATATACAAAAACCTGTAGGAGAACACGTCAACCTCCCTTGCCACACAATAGCAGATCGTAAGGTGGCCATCCTGCAGCAAAAATACTTCAGGACCAGACTTCAAAGAGAAACTGCTGAGCTTCAGTTCATCTGCAAATTTGACACCATCAGCTCAGGATTAAACAAAGACTGTGAATGGCTTGCCAACTACAGAACCAGTTTCTCCTCCCTTGGTTTTCACACCTCAACTGCTAGAACAGGGCCTCATCCTCCCTGATTGAACTAACCTCATTATCTCTAGCTTGCTTCTTGCTTGCGTATATATACCTGCCCCTGGAAATTTCCACTACATGCATCCAACGAAGTGGGTATTCACCCACGTAAGCTCATGCTCCAAAAAGTCTGTTAGTCTATAAGGTGCCACAGGATTCTTTGCTGCTTTTACAGATCCAGACTAACACGGCTACCCCTCTGATACTTGACATTATTTTATGTCATCACAGGTGATGGTCCCATGGGGTGAAGGGACGTTGTGTCATCCAGCATGATGGGACCTTGCCTGGGGAAAGAAAGAGAATAAATGCATGTGAAGGGAGTCCATGTCTCCAGGCAAGTCTATTATGGAGTGCTACGAGGGAAAGGAAGTTGACGGGGCCATTCCTTGTCCCCAGAGTTCTTGCTAGGAGTGTGCCCTCTCAAAGGGAGAGGAAACCAGCATGGGATCTTCCTGTTGAAACATGAAGACAGATAGGGGACTCCCAACTTGGACTATTCTTCTGCAGTGAGGAATTGAAGTTGCTTCACTTACGGTAGGAAGGCCTGGAGCCCCATAAATTCCCCAGCCAGGCACCAGCAACTCTTGCTGCTCCCACTTCAAGATACTCTTGCCTGATGTGTCCTCATTTCACTTGCAGTGGAAGGGGAGAAAAAGGAGGAACTCGCCCAAATCCAGGAAATGGAGAGGAGGGGGAAGTATTTAGCAGAGGAAGAGGAATTTCACCCCCTGAGACTCCCCCTTACTTTAACCCTCTGAGATTTAAAATTTACTTTTGTAACCTTCACATTTGTTTATAACAGCAGGCTGCAGTTTTGCTTTAATGGTTGCATCACTGCCACTAGCAATGGTGTGAACGAACCATTGCAAGCTGCAGTGTTGCAGCACCCCTGCACTGGTCATTCTGTTTTGGATACAAAAAGGCCCCATATCCAGACCCAGCATTCGCTACAAACACTGCTGGGCCTACCCCATTATGCCTGGCACAGCTCTATAATGCTTATGGGCTATCAGGTACATTTGCACCATTTCACATTTTACCTTTTCCTCCAAATGGATGCTTTGAATGGGTCTGTCCTGCATGAGGAGTCATACAGGTGCATGCCATGAGGGGCAGGGATGATGCCCACTAAGCACTCAGACTTGCAAATGCCATGAGAGAATCACCAGCTCCCCCCCTTGAGCTGCTGCCAGACTGATTCTGGGCCTGGAGGCCAAGGCACTATAGTAATAATAACCAAGGTCACCTCCACACAGCGGGGAGATAAGGAACTGGACTTTGTTATTTTCATTCATGAATTTAAGTCATTTTTTTTAACTTAAATCTTGTTAAGGTTTTTTTTTTTTAATGTTGCTTTGTAGCTGAACTAACCCTGTCCTCCTCTCTCGCATTTTCCCCTTGGAATGAGAGATGGGAGTGATCCAAGCTCAGGCCCAAAAGGAGAACAACCCTTTAGGCTCCTCCATGTAGCTCAGCAAATTACCACTCCCTCTCCACATGCAGTATAGTGAGGACATCAGGGATACATTGCTCCTTGGTTGGAAGTTTCAGGGGTGATGAGTCAGGGCTGGAGAACCATGGTGAGGTATGTGGATTTGCCTGGGGATGAGGTGGGGTGTACAGGTAGCCTTGCAGTGTAACAGATGACCCCATTTGCTTTCTCTTTTTCTTACCATGTGACTAGAGGATGGGTAATGCTACAGAGGTAGCAAGTGGCTTCCTGTGATAGGGTGTGTGTGCTTGGATATGTTAACAAACCTTTGATTTTTGTTCTGCTGAATCCACATGGCATACATTTCTTTTAAAAAAAAGTTGAAGGTTTGTAAAATGTGTAATAAAGTTGTATTTTTCATTCTATTTCCATATCCCTCTTTGCTGATCTGAAGGCTGGGAGGTGACTCTTGTTTGGGTGGTGAGGGGATTAGGCTAAACCAAGTCCAGATAAATACTGCTTTGGTTTTCCTTTGGTCTGTTCTGGCCAGGGAGTCTGGGACTTCAGGAAGGACTGAAACTAGCTGAGTACCATCAACGTCCGAGGCTCCCCCGTTGACTCCGCCACCGCCGTTCGCGGTGGTGGAGTTCTGGAGTCGACGGGAGCGCATTCGGAGTTCGATATATCGCGTCTAGATGAGAAGCGATATATCGAACTCCGAGAAATCGATTGCTACCCGTCGATATGGCGGGTAGTGAAGACGTACCCTTAGATTAGCATGCAGTCAGCAGATAACAGAGCCAGTGCACCAAGCTGTCAATGTTGTAATTGAAGCATGGGTAGAAGTATTGTGGGACTGCGTGGGCTGCTAAACCAATACCTGTTGTCCACACTGGCACCATAATGAGACAGTAATGTGGTGGTGCACAACAGTGGGCTCAGTCTTGCTCAGCACAAATGCAACCCCAACATTAGTGTAAACACTTGTCCAGAGCTGGAACAATTGGATGTGTGGTATGTTATTGGCATGCTTGGGGCCGGCGACTGGGGAGCAACATCAACATCCTTCCGTGTAGACATGACCTTATACTTGGGATCTGATCCTGAGTGATGCTGAACACACTAAACTCTCCAGTCAATGGAGGCACCTTTACAAACATTCATTAAGGTCTGCTCTACACTAGGAAATTAGGTCAGTGTAGCTACATTGCTCAGGGGTGTGAACAATTTAACCAATCTAACCCCCAATGTAGACAGCACTTGTTTATGGGAGAATTCTCCCATTAACCTAGCTACTGCCTTTTTGGAAGATGGATACTTATGCTGTTGGGAGCACTCCTCCCGTTTGTGTAGGTAGTGTCTTCACTGAAGCGCTACATGGGACAGCTGTGCCATTGCAGTGTGTAAAGTGTAGACAAATCCTAACTGTTTCGACTCCCAGACCTTTGCTCTGAGAAGTCCAGCAGCCTACTCACTACATATAACAAAATAGTACAGATCAATTTTTATAGAGGCTAAACTATGTCGCCTTTAATTAATAAAGCACATTTATACCACACGCCAAAATGACTTTGAAGTACACTGTAAGGATGGGCTATTTTTTTTTAAACAGAAGAGAAAACTGCCCTATTAGAGATACATGAATGGTACATTCCTTCAGGAAGAAAACAAACTACTTCTCCACCAGCCAATCTCAGTTCCCTAAGATTCTGACAGCAGCATGAGATGACACTTTTTTGCTTCATACTGCTGGGGATTTGAGAACACTGATTGACTGGTAAGGAAGTAACAGGTAAAATCCACAGCAGGTTTTTTATATGACAATCACACTACAGCTGCTGAATAGGCTTCTTCAGAGTCATTATAGAAGATGCTTTGAATGCATATTACAATTCATACACAAAATGCAGGTACTGTAAATCTTGACAGGTCCATCCATTGATACAATATTGGGTTCGGAGAAGCCAAAGCAGATCAATAAGACACTTTTTTTTTTTTTGGCCACAGTGTAAAGCACCACTTGGAAGGATAACTGCATTAGGTTTTTGAGCAGGAGTTTTCAGAGAAGACACATGGATTACAGAGCAAGGATTCACTAGGGCAGAGGTTCTCAAATGGTGGTCTGCGGATCACCAGTGGTCCACAAGCTCCATTCAGATGGTCTGCAGATAGTTCCCTCTAAGATGCGTGCCTGGGCGGCCACACATGAGAGAATGAAGGGCCACCCACCTAATTAGTGGAGCTGTGCAGGTGTAGCTCCACTAATTATGTGCCTGGACCTTGGAGAAGATGCACATGTAAGGTGAGCTGGTGGCCCTGGGGCCAATAGGGGATAGGTGGGAGGGGGCAGTGGGGTGAGAAGAGTGGGGAGGGAATTTGGGATGTGCAGGGCTACAGCGGTCAGAGAAAGAAGCGACTTTCCCCAGCTCCAGAGCTGCAGCTGCTGGGGAGAGATAGCCCTCCCTCCCGGCCTCATCTCTGTGGTGGGGGAGAGACCCCCGCCTCCTTCCCAGCCCCAGCTTGGGGGCTGCTGTGACTGGGAAGAGAGGGCACATCCATTGCATTAGAAAGGTAAGACTACTGATACTAAAATATGAGTTGTGTGCTTTTATTTGTAGAACAAAAAAAAGTATTTTTTTATATAGTGCTTTTATCCAAAGTGCTTTACAATAGTTAGCTAATGGTACAAACAACATTTGGAAAGATCATTAAGTAGTCCACCGAGACCCTCAGCAATTTTCAAGTGATCTGCGAAAAAAAAAAAGTTTGAGAACCACTGCTCTAGGGTGACGGCCAGTAGAGCTAAGGGCAGGTTGTTGGTCTAAGGGAACTTCTTTTCGTCGTAGGGGTGTTTGGACTGTAAGAGTGCTGCTGAGAGGCAGAAAAGTTAATGTTGCCACAAGCCTGAAAATCCCAAGATGTTTGTGGTACTGTTATTACTTAAATTTCACTAGTCTCCAAATACAGATGAAGATAGTCCCAGCCCTGAAGAGCATACTCTCTAGTCATTCATGGGTTTGCCTACTTTCTTTAAGCCTAGCTTACTGGAACAACCAACGTTTTATTGTCTCTCAACATTCTGATGATTTATCATGATATGGGAATGCAATGTTGCAATGACCGTATTTGGTGACAGCATAAAGAATCTAACTTTGCAATATCGCAGTGGAATGCCACAATGCTATTAGTTGCCCCACAGCACAGATGCAAAGATAGCCCTGTTTCTGAGATAGCTGTCTCCTACCAAGTCCCGGTGTGAGAGCTGGAAGCCCTGTAATAGTGGAGAACCTAAGGCAAATGAAGACTGGATTCTGCAAGTTTGGATTTTCCTCAACTTTTTGATGCTCTGCAGAACTTAAACGAGTTACCAATATTTCTTGGGATGTCCCTGTCCTGTGGTAAGTATGTGTCTCAAATATAGCCATGTTCAGTATTAGTTGGAAATACTTTCCGAACCAAGGGGATACCAATGTGACAGAATGATCTATGGCAAAGTTATAGCAAATTAAATTTCCCATGGGACTATTCATTATAATATTTATATTAAAACAACAGGGAGTCTGGTGTCACCTTAAAGACTAACAAATGTATTTGGGCATAAGCTTTCGTGGGTAAAAAACCCACTTCTTCAGATGCATGGAGTGAAAATTACAGATGCAGGCATTATTATACTGACACATGAAGAGAAGGGAAGAAGTGGATTTTTTACCCACGAAAGTTTATGCCCAAATAAATTTGTTAGTCTTTAAGTTGCCACTGGACTCCTCGTTGTTTTTGTGGATACAGACTAACATGACCACCCCTCTCATACTTGAATATTTATATTGGAATTCTTAGAGATAGAAGCAATTGTAACGTAAGGAATAATAGATTGGGTGAATGTTGATCAGTCAGCTTATACAGAGATGAGCATACTGGTACACTGACTGCTGAACATACCCCTTGGAGTGTGTTATTGTGGTTATACAATCATAATTTGGGCCCATATTTTCAAACAGATGAATGTTGTTTGGATGTATAAATCAGGGTTGCGTGATGGGCACAGCTGGTATTATTTGTGAAAAATTTCAAAGGAAATTAATATTTTAAATTTTTTGTAAAGGCCATGTTTCATCAAAAATATTTTAACCAAAAAATGTTGACCAGCTGTAGCATCAAGGATTTGTCTGCCTGAAATTGGTGCGCACAGAAGTGTATGCAAACATTTGCATTCGCCTGTTTGAACAGTTGGGCCTTCATTTAGTTTTTAAATTACACAGTTAACTGCAACAAAAGGAAAAGAAAACAATGGGAGGTGTTTTTGTGTGCTGGTTGAAAAGGTATTTCTTTTATATGTGACCTTATAAACATAAACATTCAAATCAACTGTTTTTCTTTTTTCTAGGACTGCTGAAGCCACTTCAGGGAATGGGGATATATGTTTTTGCTTAGCCTACTAGTAAAGAGTCGGTGCTGTATTCTTTACGCAGTCCAAATTCTTACTGGGAGACTCATCTCAATGGAAGATTTGAGCACTCAAGAACTGCACACTTTGGCCTTAAGTTTTGAAGCCACTTTCAGCCTAGATTTGCCTCCTGTTTACTTGTCTTAATTCCTACCCCCTACACTGTATATTTTTGGGCAAGCAACTCAGTTTCTAAAGCATTTCATGTATCCTGGCCTGATACTCAACTGCACCAAAGACATTTTAACACTGGACAGTGAGCTAGCTAGGGCCTAATAATGACACGTCTCAGTGACCATAGCATTAGCTAAACACATCATTTTATTTTTCAAGGTTATAATCATGGTAACCTCTGATGGCCTCTTGTTGGGAAGAGTAATTTGCAGGCAGTATAGTTTGAGTAGAAACAGGCATTTTCTGCTATCCCCATCCACAGAAACAAATAACGGCTAATAACTTTAATATAGCAAATCTCTAACATAGTCAGCTGAAGCGAGTATTTGTCTTCTGTCGCACGCCTTCTGTTGCGCTCTGCAAGCACAAGCTGCTATAATGACCTCAGCACTTTTTTAGCTTTTATTCAAAGTCACTGAGTTGTTTATGATTCAGTTTCCCCTCTCATCTCAGCAATAAATACAACACAGTGCAGACCAGTAAATCTGCCATTCAAGCAGCAAAAACAACATGCCAATCCAATGAATGATTCTCTCGCACCATTTTTATTACACAATGAGGGCTTTTTCCTTGCTTTGCCAGAGAATGTCATCCTTCAGGAGTTATTTTACAAAAAACTAGAGAGCCCAACAGGAGATGGCCAACAGTTTGCTTTTGTATGTACAGTAGAGCAGGGCGGAGAGTTGGAATGATTGTTCATAAACTTTTTCCTGAATTCTGATTCAGTCACATTCACACCCTGTTTTTGTTCACTTTTCTGCAAACAGACTTTTGTTTTCTTGGATGTGGAAATATACATATTCATATGCGAATAAGGCACATAAACACTGGTATTCGCTGTTTGCTGTTCATGCTGGAAGTATTTTCCCCCTCTTAATATAACTGTAGTTATCCAATCCAGAAATTGAAATGTTTACCTGTAGTTCTTTGGTGACCAATCACACACTAGGAATAATGAATAGTGAATAGTCAGTGATATAGTTGAAGAGAATAGTTTGCAAACAACTCATAAACTTAAACATTGGTCTAGTTTGTCTAAAAAAATTATGAACAATCCAACCTCTACAAATCAAAATCTGTGCACAGATAATTTGTAAACAGAAGAAATGCCTAAATTCATTGGCTACATTGCTCACTATAAATAACTTGTCCTGTTCCAGTGTACGCTATAAAGCAAGACGAACACAAATTTCTTATGTTTCTTTCGCTAGTCATACAAAAATAGTATCTGCAAAGTGGCAGAAAGAATCTTGCACCAATATTCTTCTACAGAGCTAAGCTCTAAAGAAAATGTTGTCTGTCGGCATTTTTGCCAATGAGATACTTTTCCAGCATTGGTTTTACCATGCGGTCATCTCTAGATCTGAGAGAAACACTTGCAGGGGAGAAACTAACAAACAGTCAGCTACAAAGAGATTGGCTCAAAGGTTTATCATCCTTTTGGATATGATTCTATTCCACATTCCAGAGCATATGCAGAGCATCTGGGTACTGGCATCAAAACATTCTCATCCGCTGAGTAAAACCAGGTTACACTGCTGCACAGAGTTATGTTCAGATGCTCTACTTTCCCCTGTAGAAATACAACACTCAAAAGAGGAAGAAACAGTTTCAAGTCATTTGCTAAGATGGACAGGGATGAGGCAGGGCACAACATCCTTGCTTTAATAGAGAACTTCTTTTTAAACCTGATGCTCAAGAGAAGAAAATGAAATGATAGAATCAGGACTATGAAAGCAGAGAGATAGAGAGAACAGAAAACAGACCAGGCCAGTGGAAGGATTCTGAAGGAAGACAGAAGGAACCTAGCTGAATAAAGAAGGGAGCTGTAACCCTGAAGATAGAGGGAGTGGCAGCAGGATCCTGGAAATCAGAGGGAAGGAGACAGGAGCCTGAATGCAGAGAAGGCAATATTGAAAGCAGAGGAGAAACCTTGAAATCTGGAGAGAGACAGATGAAAGGGATACTGAAAGTAGAGAGAGGGAGAAAACCTTGAAAGTATAGAAAGGCATGGCCAAGAAAGCAGAAATGTTGCAGCAAGATAAATGAAAGAGGGGAGCTTAGTTCTTCTGGACATACATATATTTAAATGTGTGTGGAGGTGGGGGGGGTGGTGGAAATGGATATGAATGTGGAGGGGGGTGGGGAACAGCACCACCACAGTGCAGAGTGCATAGTGTAACTGCACTGCAGCTAGCAAAGAAGGGTAGCCTCAATAATAAAGCAGGAATGACAGACACACAGCAGAGGTGCTGCATCTGCTATGTTTATTAGATTTTATAATAGGGGCTTCATTCCATTATACAACCAAACATCAGTTTATCAGGATATATCACATCCTATTGTCCTTCTGCTTCTGTTTCCCCTGCAGCTGATGCAGTGTGTTGATAACTCCTATCCTAATATAGACTACATTATAATGATACTGCAGTGCACTAAATGTCAAAGAAAGAAGCAGCAGCAAGAACTTGACTTTGATAGTGATGTTGCTGCTGCAACAGTAGGAACAAAAGCCCTTCAAAAATAATAAGAGAAAAGGGAGGCATAGCACATCGTATGGCTGCTCCTAATTAGGGTGGTCAATACATTTTGCCAAGAAACCGGATAAAATACTGAAGGAACCCATTGGGAAAAGCAAAAAGTCAGAGATACAATGGGAAACAAGGTTACAGAACAAAGGGTGCCTCTCTTTTCCTAGCTTCCTTGTTATTGGCTGTAGTGTTGTAATGATAGCACCTTGCTGTTATATATGCTCCTTTGTGCTACCCACTGTGTGGGTATCAAGGAGGAATCGATGGACCCCGGACCCTCTAGCAAGCTTGGTGGCAGACCTCTCTGCTAATGGATAGCCCAGGCCTTGAGACACATCGCTTTGCTAGCACAATTGTGCAGACCTAGCAAGTGTGGTAAAAAATGGGAATACGGAAAGGCCTTTCCCCATATTCCCTATGGAGGTTAAACAGAGAACTCTGGGAAGCAATAAAATGAGAACTTTCTAAAGATAAGGAACATCACAACTGGGAGAAAGAGTGGGCAGAGATAAAGTAACAGCTTGATGCCCTGTCCTTTTAATTCACACAATTGCACCACTCTGCCACAACCCAGGATATAAACCCAATTTTAGCAGATCTGGTCTAGGCTGAAAAAGGCATTATCTGCAGAAGGTTCACCTGAGATGTCCACCTCACATGTTTATAAAACCCTGAGAGACCTTTATCTGACAGAGAGTCTGAGATATCTGATGCACTGGGAATGGAATTCAGGGATGAATATATTGCAGGGGAGCGGACAAAAAGAATGATACAGCAATGCAAGCCTTCCTGTTCTTATACCTTCAAGGAAACACAGAGCCAGATAATCCTAAATATTCAGATTGTATTCAATTTACATATTGTGCGTCTGACTCAAACTATAAAGGATGAGATGGCTGAGGCTCTGTTACACATTGGTGATGGAACTGCAGGCATAAACAGCCATTCTGAAAAAAGATATAAAGAAAGATGCCTACAAATGTCCTTATCATAATCCACTTATAATAAGGACATTTGTGGGCATCTTATACTTGTATAAAAAAGGAAAAACCCTTTTCTGGAAGAGAGATTTTTCCTATTTGGAGCTAGCATACACCCAGAAGTATGTTTAATTATGACATCTACAAGCATTTTATTCTTCAGTATGGTAAAGGGCTAGAGGATATATAAAAATAATATCATCAGAGGATCATCAATTACTGTACAAACAAAAATAATCCTTCGCATATTTACTTCCTGCAACCCAGTCATGAAGCAGAGAACGCAGTGTTCTCAGTTCCCATAATTTTGTCACAATTCTCATAATTATTATTGCTTTCCTTAAAGCCCCAGCTCCTGGATTTAAGCCTTCATTCTTAAAGAAAAAGTAGGTTTCTAGCCCTTGTGGCTGTGGAGAAAGCTTCAAAATATGACCCCCGTGCATCCTGGGGAAGTTCTACCCAAATTATTACATGCAAGAGAGGTTGGTAAAACAGAGTTCCGCAGAATGAGAATGCAGTAGCAACCAAAGTCATCTGGGCAAGTTAAATCATTTCAGATGAGTCTTGCTGGGACCTTTGTGTCCTTCCTTGAGCCATTAGCCAGCAGTCCACGAATGCACTCACTCAGTGAAATGCATAAAAGTACGTGTACATGTTCCCTGAGGACACTGAAAAGAGGATATAAATTATAGTACTAGTGCTGTTCATCTAGCTGACTGTCCACAGATTCCAGGCTGACATGCTTATTATTGTTGAGACAGATATGCTTATATATTCACTTTCCTTATTGAGCTAGTCTTGGCTCGCTTTTTACTCAGGCAAATTCCCAGTGAGACTCTGAGTAAAACCTTAGTAAGGACTTCAGGATTTGGCCCAGGGATTTTATTTCCTCTCTTATCACAATGGCGGCGGAGATTTTGGTTTGCTCAAAGAATTCTAAAATGTTTTCAAGAACATCTATAGTAGGGATGTTTGCTGGTTTTCCCATCCCAATTTCTTGGCCATAATAGCTTTCTTGCATTTTTAAGTGACTGACTATTTTTTAGCTTCAGGATGCCAGTAAATAAAGACATGCTCAGTCCCCTGCTAAAGTTTTCTGCATTTCCATCCTAACAAGTCATAGGATCCCAACTGCACTACACGCTGGTATTTGCTGCATTCTTTGTTAACAGTGGGGGAAACCATGGCACATAAATCTTCCTTGTGTTTAATTTTGCATGCAAAATTGTTTCTACAGTACTTAGCCAGCACTTAAGCCCATTGCTGCAACAGTTTCAATCATAGTTACTTGTTTGTTAAACACATAACACTGAATTTTCATTGTTCTGCATAGGGAGTTACACCCACAGTGCTTGTATAATAACAGAACAGAATATCTCCAATGGCCGGAGATGGGGCACTTGATGGGGAGGGCTCTGAGTTACTACAGAGAATTCTTTCCTAGGTATCCGGCTGGTGGGTCTTGCCCACATGCTCAGGGTCTAACTGATTGCAATATTTGGGGTTGGGAAGAAATTTCCCCCCAGCTCTGATTGACAAAGACCCTGGGGTGTTTCACCTTCCTCTATAGCATGTGGCACAGGTCACTTGCTGGTTTGAATTAGAATAAGTGGTGGAATCTGTCAAAGTGGCAGTCTTTAAATCAATATTTGAGGATTTCAGTAACTCAACCAGAGGTTATATGCCGATTGAAGAAGGGAGCGGGTGAGGTTCTGCAGCCTGCTATGTCCAAGAGGTCAGACTAGATGATCATGATGATCCCTTTTGGTCTTAAAGTCTATGAGAAGAAGCTGTAGGCACAGGCTATCACAAACTGAAATCATCCTTGTGCACAGGACCAGCACATGGCCTATGCACTAAAATCCTTATGGTAGTCCTCTGCATCGGGTGGAATTCACCCATAGGGACCCACTCTTCCAGAGTCCCACATACACAAACCTAAGCCGTGGCACAATTAGTAGCACCACCAGCCACACAGCCCACTGTCTCTAATGACTCTCCTTCCCTTTAACTTGTCCTTTTCTGATGCTAGTGGTACACATCAGAATTGCCTCTCTGGTGGATCACTGCTAGCACCTACTGGTTACGAAGGGTTGTGCTCCTGACACTGACCAGCATATCGGGAGCCTCAGGGAGATGAAGCAGTCAGCTGCAGCAGTCGTCAACAGAGTTGAGCCCTAGTAAGCTCTAGGGGCTTGTCTACATGGGGAAGTTAGTGCACACTAAGCTAAGGTGTACATTTAAAACCCACTAGCTACTCTGCACTAACCCTCCGGGTGGACACTCGCAGCTGATTAAGCTTAGATCACTTCCAAAGTGCATTAAGCTGTGTAAAAAGGCTTAGTGTGAAGTATGAGTATCCTTACGGGGAGCTAGGGCAGGGTAACTAAAGCACACCAGCTACTGTTGGCTTTTTCCACATGTTGATGAGCCCCTAGATCCTAGACCAACTGCAAGATTTCAGACAAAGGCTAAACCTTTCCGAGCTGATACAAACATGATTAGGTATTAAAGAAATGATTCAGTGACAGCATTCCGGCTATGATATAAAGCCCTGGCTTCACCCTAAATCAACCTTAAGAAACACCCAAAATCATATATTCTTATGCACACTGTGCTTAAGAGCCATTGTTGATTGCTTTACATTTTGAAATAACTCTACAGAACAAGGATAAGGGATTTTTTTTAAAAATCTTCCCTCCCCTGTTTTCTGTTGAAAGTAACAGAAACACTTTTGCATTAGCTCACAACACAGTGATCAGAGAGGAGATGGATGCCAGCCATAAAGTTTAGTTTTCTTAGGTATGTTTACACAAAGGAATAACTATTATCTATAGGTCTACTCTGTCCTCTATAAATGTTTCATGCAGTATTATGAAGGAATACGCTGGCTGTTTACTCATCGTGTTATCATTATGTAAAATGTTTGTTATAAAGAAGGCCTTTAACTTCACACTCAGATTTGATAACTAATGAGGCTCCAAAACCTGTTCAAGGCAAAACAAACACAAGTCTCTTCTGGAGAGAGAGGGTTATGTTAGCATGAAGGCACCATGGGTAGGCATAATTCTTGTATCAGGAAAACATAATGAGCGTCATGACAGATTTACTTCCTGATAAAGACAACTATGCTTGGTCAGAAATGCCAATGTAGAGGAAAGGGAGTGAAACTAGTATAACAGGGCTCTCTGATTTCTGCTTTAAGGCATAAGCCAAACAATCAGGCCTTCTTTCTGCCCTTCCCACCCCCTTTTCACAAGTCAAGGACAGTATACTAAGATTCAAGTTAAGAGAGGAATGGATCCTGGAGCTTCCAGACACCTGCTACTTTGCCTCTTTGTGGAGTCCACCTTACATCTGTCACTGGTGTGGAACCTTCTCTATCCTCTCCACTTTCTCCCCTTGGGGGCATCATGCACCATGAGGTTAAAAGGACTCATCAGCTCCTGCACTGTCACCTGGCACTTATCTGGACCGTGCAAAGAAAAGATGCAACATACTCTCCTCCCCACTACACATCCTAATAAAGGCGAGCCAGGCCCCACTTCTAAGTGACTGATTTGGTAAAGATGCACTGAAATCAAGTGAATTCTCTTCAGATAGATTCCTTATGTAATTGAATAGAGCTGGTTAGAAAAGAAGGGAATTAATTTCATGAAAATTTTTCCTGATTTTTAAAAAATTCAAAATATGGACAGCTCTGTGAGGGGTCAAACAGGTAGAAAATTGCACAGAAGTTTTGTTAAAGGACTTCCCTGTTTTTTTTAATTTTGAAATCTCATCAAAATTTTCTAATTTGAATAACTGTGACAAGCTCTGTCACAGAATTAAAGCTCTCCTCTAGATGCTCCTCTGGAAATGGCAGAGGTGCTTAATGACTTCTTTGTTTTGGTTTTCACCAAGAAGGTTAGTGGTGATTGGACGTTTAACATAATGCCAGTGAAAATGAGGTAGGATCAGAAGAGGCTAAAATAGGGAAAGAATAAGTTAAAAATTACTTAGACAAATTAGATGTCTTCAAGTCACCAGGGCCTGATGAAATGCATTGTAGAATATTCAAGGAGCTGACTGAGGAGATATCTGAGCCATTAGCAATTATCTTTGAAAAGTCATGGAAGATGGGAGAGATTCCAGAAGACTGGAAAAGGGCAAATATAATGCCAATCTATAAAAAGGGAAATAAGGACAACCTAGGGAATTACAGACCCTCAGCTTAATTTCTGTACCTGGAAAGATAATGGAACAAATAATTAAGCAATCAATTTGCAAACATCTACAAGATAATAAGGTGACAAGTGACAGTCAGCATGGATTTGTCAAAAACAAATTGTGTCAACCCAACCTGATAGCTTTCTTTGACAGGGTAACAAGCCTTGTGGATGGGGGGAAGCGGTAGATGTGGTATATTTTGATTTTAGTAAAGCTTTTGCTACTATCTCGCATACCCTTCTCATAAACAAACTAGGGAAATGCAACCTAGATGGAGCTACTATAAGATGGGTGCAAAACTGGTTGGAAACCTGTTCCCAGAGAGTAGTTATCAATGGTTCACAGTCATGCTGGAAGGACATAATGAGTGGGGTCCCACAGGGATCAGTTCTGGTTCTGTTCAATATCTTCATAAATGATTTGGATAATTGCATAGAGAGTATACTTATAAAGTTTGTGGATACCAAGCTGGGAGGGGTTGCAAGTGCTTTGGAGGATAGGATTAAAATTCAAAATGATCTAGACAAATTGAAGAAATGGTCTGAAGTAAATAGGATGAAATTCAATAAGGACAAATGCAAAGTACTCCATTTAGGAAGGAACAGTCAGTTGCACACATACAAAATGGGAAATGACTGTCTAGGAAGGAGTACAGTGGAAAGGGATCTGGGGGTCATAGTGGACCACAAGCTAAATATGAATCAATAGTGTAACACTGTTGTAAAAAAAGTGAACATCATTCTGGGATGTATTAGCAGAAGTGTTGTAAGTAAGTAATTCTTTCTCTCTACTCCACGCTGATTAGTCCTCAACTGGAGTATTGTGTCCAGTTCTGGGCACCACATTTCAGAAAGGATGTGGACAAATTGGAGAGAGTCCAGAGAAGAGCAACAAAAAATGATTAAAGGTCTAGAAAACATGACCTACGAGGGAAGATTGAAAAAATTGCATTTGTTTAGTCTGGAAAAGAGAAGACTGATGGCGGGGACAGTTTTCAAGTACATAAAAGGTTGTTACAAGGAGGAGAGAGATTTTTTTTTTCTTAATCTCTGAGAATAGGACAAGAAGCAATGGGCATAAATTGCAGCAAGGGAGGTTTAGGTTGGACATTAGGAAAAACTTCCTAATTGTCAGGGTGGTTAAGCAGAGGAATAAATTGCCTAGGGAGGGTATGGAGATTTTTTAAGAGCAGGTTAGACAAACACCTGTCAGGAATGGTCTAGATAATACTTAGTCCTGCCATGAGGCAGGGGACTGGACTAGATGACCTCTCACGGTCCCTTCCAGTCCTACGATTCTATGTTATTTCCCTTGTAAAACAAGTAATCATTGGCCATAATTTTCAAAAATAGACTTGAGTGACTTATAAGCACAAGGGCCACTGAAGGGGGAGATATTCAAAGGAGGATAAATGCCTAAATATGGACATAGGAGCCTAAATGTTATTAACTTTGATATTTTTTAGTCAGAAACACAAATGAGTAAAGGTCAGCAGTCTGAGGGCATTTGAGGGGAACAGGCAGGCAGGCAGCTGTGTGGGAAAGAGGACAACATTGTTGCGTGTAAAAAGAGGAGGTGGTCCCCTCACAAATGGGGAAGAGTATGAATAGTGCTCCATATTTTGACAGAGCAGGATTGCTTTTATACTATGTGTTTTCTACTGTTTTGTCCAGTCAAGCTGTAAATGACTTAGGGAATGGGATTTCTACCACTTTACTTGGGGGATAGACCTTATCCTGTTACTCTCAGATATGCCCCATTTGGCCACTCCTCCCCATCTTACTGTTTGTATCCCTCATATACTTTCAGAGGATCATATATTTAATCAATATTATTTGTTTTATAGTAAGGCCCACAGGCCCTATCCAAAACCAGGACCCCATGTGCTAGGCACTATATAGCTACATAGTCGGAGACTTTCTCTGAGTTTGAAGTGTAAATAACCTAGGGTAGGCAGGAAAACAGAATCACAGAAAGAGGAAGTGTCTTGCCCAAGGTCATACTGCAGCTCAATGGCAGAGCTAGGAATAGAATCCAGGTCTCCCGAGCCATACTCAAGTCCCTTATATATTAGACCGTGCTACCTCAAATTATGTCCTTTTAGTCATGTAGCCAAACTATAGCTGTTTTATGGCTAATCCCTGAGCTGCTCCAGGCACAGAACTCCCATAGACTGCAGTGAGAATTCAGTGCAAGAAGGAAGCATTGCAAAGTTCAGCCCTTAGTTTAGTCTTTCCCAGAAACTACAGATGAATGAAAAAATTAGTTATAAACCCTGCTGAATCGTCCCATGTCTGGAATCCAACTCATTTGTCTTTTGAACTTGGGGAAAACTTGAATAATTGTTGATCCCTGCTCCCTCCCTTTTTGAAGATAGGATCAGTTTCTATATATACACACCTGCAACTGGGTACTTTTTTGTTTTTAAACACTACACAGCAAATCTTAATGGATACAAATGCCTACCCCCTCTCCCCCATAAGCAGTTGATTTCTAAACCTACTACTGTTATATCCATAAAGCTTTTAAAGCTACAAGTTGACAAGTCAGTTACCACTGGCTAAGAGAAAACTCCCCCTCCCCCTTTTTTTTGTTTCAGATTTGAATTAACGACTGAGCCATTTTCTTACTCAGAGACGTTTTCACCATGGAAATGTGCCATCTGGGAATGCAAATAGTCCACACAATGTATTAGGCAACCATAAACAAATGAAGATTTGCACAGATGTAATTAAGGACATAAAATACAAACCTCTGTGCAGAACCGTGATTTACAGTCAAATTTACCTGCCTTGAAAACTCAGATTAGATTGCATATTGTTTGATTACCAAGCTGGTGTTCCAATGCAAAACATATGCTGCTAGATCACCAGATCCATGGGACTGTATGAATTAGCTAATAACTTTGGAGTCAACCTTTTAAGGGAGGATTAGTTTACACTCTGACAGGGTAATATGTAAAAAAATAAAATTTTGCAAGAACTAGTTATTTTAATCGAAAAGGCAAACACAACAATTTTTTATAGCAACAATTTCCGATTGCATGGTAGTTTAACTCTGCCAAAAGTTGCATAAATAATTAGTGACATTCTTAATTGTGCAGTGCTTACCCTGTGACATAGTGGCCATACAGAATTTATGAGTTTGTATGGACATAAGATAACAGAAAGTTGTGCAAAGTACATAGGAGCCAACTTGAACTCTAATATGGACCTATGCAGTTATATCCCTTTCATTGTTAATGGCAAGAGCTCAACACTGGGGACTGCCATACCAGTTTGGATATAATAAGAACTAACTCAAACCGTATCTCATACCAAAACTCTTTGCAGCTTGGAAAGTTTGGCCAATTTCTCTCTCTCCCAAACACTGTTTTTCATTTCTTCATGTCTCTGTACTTTCCCTTTCCAGCCAGGGACAGAAGTGGAAGTGACAAAATGTTGAGAAAAAGCTAGTCTCATATTTCCAGCTAATGGGAAGCAGGAAGTGCCAGAAATCTCACGAGAATACATAGTTTCATGAAATTTCAGGAAGTGCAGATGGTTCAGAGAGGCATCCAAATGTAAGGTTAGAGCCTTTTGAGATTTCCCTATCATGAATTAATATTCAAAATGTATATCAACCAGCAGATGTCTCTGCAGTCACTTGATAAACAGTGATGGTGCATGGGCGTAGGGGGTGGGAGAGGGGAAGGAATAAAAAGTGGCTAGTTCTCTTAAAATACACTACTCTAAATGTCAATGTCTCATAGAAATCTGAAAAAGCATTCTGCAGTTACTGACAACATTACCAGAGTATGTTTTTTTTCTAAAGAGTAAAAAGCTTCTTAGTCAGTTTTACAAGCAGTACCTCTGGATGCAAAGAACAATCTGTAAATAAGCTGAAAGAGCAAGATCCTGGGTTTGGCATGTTTGCCTAGACTTTGAAGGCAATTTTCTTCATCAAATATTCTATAGGATAAAGCTTGTCTGTGCAGGAAACAGTTTTCTGTGGTGCTCATCTAAGACTGTTTAAGGAACTCTCCCAGGAAGTAAGGACCATCACAAATCTCACCACCTTCCACTCCAAGTGCAAGACACATTTTTTCAGTCTTGTCTCCTCGTTAACATAAGTACATAGAAACATGCAAATAATTAAAAAGTCCCCAGAACAACACACTTTATTCTATTGCTTACACAATTCTCGCACTCAGGTGTGGATGAGAGGGAAAATAAACCATAGGTGATAGGTGTCAGTCATATTGCTTACTGCATACTGGAAGTTGCTCAGATATTGTGTTGATATGGAGTAGACCAGAAATGCATCTAAGCGCACATAATATCTACCCACAATAAACTAATGTCTAGGTCTTGGAAGGTGACATTGTAACAGTGATTGGTTCATAAAAACAGTTCTCTCCTGTTTGCGTCTTACTGTTTGTACCCTGGTGGAATTCAGATATTTCTCATACCTAAATATGGATGGGACATGTGCTCTGAGACAGTGCTGGTCTCTATTACCACTACCGCACACTTGGTTACATTTGGAGGGCCAGATTCTGAGGCCTAGTCTACACTAGGACTTTAATTCGAATTTAGCAGCGTTAATTCAAACTAACCGCTCAACCGTCCACACCAGGAAGCCATTTAATTCGAACTAGAGGGCTTTTTTTTTCATTCTTTTTACACCCCCCAGGTGGAGTGAGCTAAAAACGCAGCTGGCTGGGCTAGCTTGCTAGGTGTGGATGCAAATCGAACTTAGTCTTAGTGCTGGAGCACCACCACACACACTGCACCACTCTGTTGGACAGCAGGACAGCCGAGCTTGGCTTTCTGACCACACACAATGAATGGGAAAAAAAAATTGAATTTTTTTTTCCTGTCTGGTCTGAATGAATTGAATCTGCTGACGGACATCGGGCGGGGCGCAGCACATGCACGATGCAGAGCTCTCCAGCAGAGGAGTTCATGTTATGTGTAATAGAAAGAGGGACCCAGCATAGACTGACTGGGAACTCTTCGATCTGATCGTGTGTGTGGTGTGGGAGTTCAGGCTTCTCAGAGCTGAAAAGCAGAAAAAAGAAGAGACCTACAAAGGTCTCAAAAGAGCATGAGAGACCAGAGACGAGGCGGGAGCGCGGGATGCAACGGCGCGCCACTGGAACCCCCCACCCCCAAACAAAAAAAAAAAAAAAAAAAAAACGCCGTGCCACCACGCACCACCCCACCACGCCACGTGGACTCTTGACAGGGACACAGTGTGGCGGGACAGTGTCGACGGTGTTTTCGTGGGGGGAGGAATGGGGAGGAAGGTGGAGAGGAGGGGCCAGCAGGGAGGCACGCTGGCTGCTTCCCCCGCTGGTTTCCCCTATTCATCACCGTCACGGAGATCCCCCAACCCCCTCCCCCACCCCACCCCCCCCATTAACCCGACCCTGAATCAGGAAGGAAAGTGCTGTAACCATATTAAACTTAATTCTTAATATAACGAGAAACTGTGGAAGGAAACTCTAGATATCTCTCTACAGAATATCTAGAAGGGAGAAATCATCCTCTCCATCATCTCTTCTGCTCTCTCAGGAAAGCTGCCAAAGGAGCTGCTGGGGTGGGGAGAGCTTTGTGCCCTTATTTCATGCTCCTATTTCACAGCACAGTTTCTTTCAGGCCAACTCAGGGAGGACAGGAGCGCTGCCACACGGGCATCGCTGGCCCTGCTTTGTGCCTTCTTTCACGCAGCATGCGCCTCTCTCATCTCACTCCTCCTCCCCTCAGTGTTCTCAAGCTCTTCACACTGTAATTCTAATTAGGGTAATTATTAGGTTATTAAACCTGGTCCAAAGTAAAAAAAAAAAACAACGGAACGACGCAGACAGCGAGACGAAGCAAGCGAGCCAAGCGTATGCCGCGAAATAGGATATAAAATGGAGGGGAATGGGATGGGTTGGGGGAGGGGGATTCCAGCTCCTGCTGTGGCCACAGCATTTGCTTTCTTTCCTTGGAAAAACAAAACTGAGGAGGGTCAAACACAGTGTCTGCAGTGGGGGGTCATACACACAACATGGGTCAATTTCACCACCCACCACCACAACACACCAAACTCTCTTTTGACTCTCTTTACATGTCACCTTTTACTGAATTATGCTGATAGGCAAGATGCAGCAATGCACACCCACTCAACATGGCCTCCTCAGGTCCACGTGGTGGGCTGGTGGTTCAATTGGAAATCATGGAATCCAAATTGGCAGCCATCATCAGCAAAAGGGCAAGTGCACCATGCATGGGTAATCAGTAAGGAGCATCAAGGGTAAGGTCCCTAATTTTTTGATGGGATGTGGATGGTTTGATATGGCTGATGCAATTTGGTATGGTTACAGCAAATATGGCATCAGCCCCAACCCTTCATTCCATTGAAAAGAAATCTCATTGTAAATAAAATTCAAGCATTCAATTGCTGCAGAGGGATCCTGGGCTCTTCCTGCTGGACTCACATTGCTGCTGGAGGCTTCCTTCCATTCATTTCCAAACAAACTTCCTTCCAGTCATTTCTCACAAGTTCATATATTACACACAAGTGGGGACAGATAATGGTTCATCACAGGAGTGGGGGGGTAGGTAGCAACGAAGGGAAGGTGGTGTTGCAGGAAAGGAAAAGGCACAGGCAGTACAGCTCATAAAGCATATAGGGACAGAGCAGAGCACCAGCAGAGTTGTGCTCTCTGGTGGCTCTCTCTTTCTAGTTCTTCTCACACTTTACAGGACTGATTCCCATTATTTTTAGATCTAACTGAAGAGAGGGATTTTTAGGAGTGATCTTAGGAGGGATTGCTTGCTGGAGAAGAGCAGCCAGTTTATGCTTGAGCATGGGCATGTGGTAGCAAGCAGTGACAGGTAGCAGTAAATATTGCATCTTCATCTTAATTCTTATTATGGTTTATTTATAAATTATGGGTTACAATATGCATGGGTGGTTGCTGGTAAAATATGGCTGCTGCAATGCAGCAGCAGCATGCTGCTGGCTGTGTCCGCTGGCATGCTGCTCTGTACTATACATACACATACACAAACATAAAAAAAAAGGCAAAATAGTGGATGGGCAAGGGCTGCAAAACAGGCCTCACAGGGAAATGAAATGATCAAATGATTGTCTGCCGCAAATTTCCGGAAAAAGGAATTCCTCCCGGATTCCCCAGAATCCACAGAATTCACAGATTCCATGGATTTCAGCCCAGAAGGGGTCAGAACCCAGAATCTACAGAGACAGAGAATTCCCAGAAAGTGTTCCAAAAAATGTCTGTGACTAAAAATCTGTTTCCCATCTCATCTCTCAGCTTGTCTCCAGACTCAGCTGCCTCCTGTCAGGAGGCTGAGAAGCAAAGAAAAGAAGAAGAGACAAAGAGAAAAGACAAGACAGATGTTCGAGAAGAGGCGGGCAGAGGCAGAGAGCAGGAGGAGAGAGAGCCTCTGGAGAGACCCAGCGGGCTCAGCGCTCACACAGCAGACCGGAGGAGAGTGGAGGTGGAGGGGAGGCGGACAAGAGGACACTGAGAGGACCTGTGAGGAGGCTTGGAGAAAACGGGGAGGACCAGGAGGATTGTGGATGGACTGCAGGACCGCAGGAGGACAGAGAGCACCTGCACCACACTGCAGCCGCACCACTCCCCTGAATCCCTGCCCCCCCTCCGAAAATAAAATACTAAGACTGGGGAGGGGCATACAAATACCACCACTGCACCTGCAAGTGTCACAGTCAAGTACTCTCATACTCACAATAGTCTCAGTCCTTCCAGTCCAGACCTACAGTTCTCCCAGTCACAGTAGTCCCTCCAATCCATAACTAATAACTACTTAATGTTTAAAAATGTTGTGTTTTTTAATGGTTTTTTTCTGTTTTTTTTGTGTTTTTGGGGCTGTGTTGGGGGGGGGGGGGGGGGGCAGGGGGGGTTAATTGCACAGGACAGTCACACGGGGGAGCAAGCAGGTACGCAGACACAGCAGCAGGCAGCACACACAGGATGTGCAGTTTTGTGGACAGTGCAGGCAGGGGGTTTGGGGAGAGAGATGGGCGGGAGATGGGTGTGGGGGGGAGGCGTGACTTAGGGTCCTTGAGGCCTGCACATCCTGTCCTTGAGCCTCACATGTCTGGACCGCCCTCTCACACACTCCGCACCAATCCAGAATCCACACAAGTCCACACATACCATTCGGCACACATGACACCTCTAAGAGGGAACGGCAGGAGCAGGACAAAGCTAGAGCCACAGGGAGCATGCAGGGAGCTTAGAGGCTTACTTCCTGAGGTTTAGCACCCCATCACACATCACCAAGCAGTTTCACTTCTTTGTTCTGTCTTTTTGGGTAATGAACCCTTTTTATGGGAAGTCATAAATAAAGAAACCTTTGTTTAGTAATGTAAGGAAGTTTTGGGGTTGGGTAACGGGGTGGAAGTGGGAACAACAGGTGGCTAGGGTATAAAGGGGAGAGGAGTCACAGGTAACTGGGTAGAGAAACAGTAGCAGGTTCAGCTTCTCTGTAGAACCTGTGAGCCTCTGAGGGGCTGGCTGTCAGTTTGCAGAGTCCTGTATAGGGCTATAGGGCTGAGGCGCCTGTGGCAGATTGGTGGGCGGGCAAGTATAGCAGCATGCACACAAACAACAGTTATTTCGTGACAAAGAACAGCACATCCCCCTTGCTGCTGACACTGCCCACAACTAGTTCCTGGAAAACACACGCATGCTGCGCAGCCACACGCGCCACCTTGCCCAGTGCCTGATAAACCATTGATGGTCCCCCAGTGTGCATGGTGAAACCTTGAAAAGCAGCCCGATAAAGCAGCAGCAAGCTGCCCACAGCTGACAGCAGGGAGTAAGTGAGGAAGGAGGAGGAGAAGTGCGAGGAGCGCAAAAAGCAGCGGCTCAGTGCTGCTGCGCTGCTGCGAGGAGGAGAAAGGCTTATGATGATTGTGAAAAGTGCCCGAGGAGGTTCAGGGAGGGAGGGTTTTTGGGAGGAGGAACAAGGGGGAGGGGGCCTAACCAATGGCACCCACACCTCAGACATTCCCCAGCAGGCATTCCAATGGGCATTCTTCCAAGCAGGGATTGGGGGCTGGCGAATGTGGAGCTGGATGTAAGAAGGAAGGGGCCCCGTGGATCCACACGAATGGGCTGATTCATGTGTGACTAAGAAATTCGATTAGTAGTTGAATAGTATTCACGCTGAGCTGCACTTTCTGAGTGGAGCATCTCAGGAAACACAGTCCATGTGGGAGGAGGGCAAATGTGTCTTTATGCCATTTTTGTGCCTCCCAAATTCTGGACTGGTCCAGGGGCCATTTGGTCCCTAGCATAACTTTCAGCTGTTTCCCATAGCTTCCAGTGTAGCCAACCAACATATCACAATAACTGTAGCACCTCAATCCACAGACATCAGACTCTGACCTCACTCTTGGCATGCTCCTACACAGGGTGCGGAGAGGGAGTTGGTAGTGGTACTGGGATGACTATACTGCCCCTGCATGACCCCTGTGCCACGAGAATTCCCAGGGTGGGGGTTGCGTGGGCAAGGGGAGAGGACTGCCTGGGTTCCAACCCCTTGTTTCTAAGATTCAGTCCAGCCCTTTGGCATAATTTGACTGAAGCCCAGAATCCAGAGCAAAGGGCCTGCTCCTGAGAGCTTTCAAGTGCCCTGAACTGATGTCAGTGGGAGTGGAGAGCAGAGCACCCACAAAATTCTCACTGAGTTATGGGACTATGTGCAGGCTAATGACTATGTACTAGAAACTACAGCATTTACCCAAGTTACATACTTCTAAGATATTTCACAGAAAAAAATAGCACATAACTCACTGGTCTTGATACTGTTCTCAGAAGGCTGTAGTTGCATATGGACACAATCTCCGGTTCAACAACCTTCTCTTGAACTGCTGCTAATTATTAAAATAAAAAAACTCATCTGGTTCAGGTAATGGAATAGAAACATCATATTCCTCTTCTGACACTCATTTCAAAATACATAAAGTAGATTCTTTCCCTCCCCCCCACTCTCTCTCTCCAAGCGAAGTGGCAGATCATTCGGTTTTGCATAGGAAAAAAGCCAAACGGCAGTAGAAATCTTTATGAAATGAAGTATGTTTGTGTAAAAGGTTTTATTCTCCCTTTCTTTAATTTCCTTGGACCACATTTTATTCTCCCTCTTTATATTTACACCAGGAAAGTAGCAAAATTTGTATAAGTTTTTCAACCATTTTATGAAAATGTTGCATTTGATACCTGTGATATATGATGCTGCCACAGGAAAACTAGCTAGTGTGGCTACAGAACTTCATCTTAATTATGAAAATTTTTAATTTAAATGTAGGGTTGAGCATACAAAATATAGTACAAGGCCATCTGTTAGTTTTCCATCTGGGCTCATTTGCAAAATACATTCTGTTTCCCCCTCCCTTTCCCCCGCTATTTATAATCTTCCCTGGAAAACAAATATGACTAATCTATGGCACACTAAAGATAGCTATTTACATGTGGTTTTTAATAGAAGTGGCTATCTGGTTCAAAGTAGTAACAGACAAACATATTTGGCTTTGACTACAGGTGTAACAACTCAGGTGGCTTCTAGCCGTAGAAAAGTCTTCACTTGGGGCAGGTTTGTAACCAACAATAAATGAAAATCCAAAAGGCATCTCAGCACATCATCCAAAGTGAGGTCACCCTCAGGGTCATGCTGAAGAGTTAGTATTTTAAAGCCTATGTCTACGATTTTCCAAAGAGACTAGTGATTTGTGGCTGCCCAGCTTGAGACACCTTAGAGGGGCCCGATTTTCAGAGAGTGTGGGCTCTGCGCTTCCTGAAAGATCAGGCTCTTTTAAAGGTTCCTGAAGTTGAGCACCAAAAAATTAAGACATCACAAAGTCACATGCATCCGACAAAGTGGGTATTCACCCACGAAAGCTCATGCTCCAATACGTCTGTTAGTCTATAAGGTGCCACAGGACTCTTTGCTGCTTTTACAGATCCAGACTAACACAGCTACCCCTCTGATACCAAAATCACTAGTCTCTTTAGAACATCTTGGCCCATATCTAAAACCCCAAATCAATAGAAGTAATAATAATGGGTCATGTCATGCCTTCATGATGAACTCATTCTATGGGGAGCTTAATAAATGGAGTTCTGCTTAAAACTGATGGCATAGTATAGCCCAGTAATTCCCAGTTCAGACAGTGCTTTGCAGCCAAGGATCACAAAACACTTTACTAAGGTAAGTACTGTCCCCCATTTTACAGGTAGGAAAACTGAGGCGGGGGGAAAAACATGTAAGCTCGGTCATGAGGAACTAAGGAAAACAAACAATGAGCTAAAATAAAATCTCTAGAAAGCAGAGTGTCTCTCTCATTGTAAAATCACCCATCTTGAATCCTTTCAGAGCCCAGCCCCAGCAGACAGGAAGAATCCCTGGGCTGGTTCTCTCCTGGCTTGCACCTTCCATACTCAATTACATCTGAGAAAAGTGGGTGACAATGCTACTATTCTGATCTGGAAAGGGTGGGACAGAGCACCACCCTTCCCCACTCATCTCCACTTCAGCACAGCTGAGGAATGAGCCCCTCTTTCTCTTTTCTGCCATCTACGTGACCAGGGAGCGGTGGTTGACCAATGGAGACTCCTGCGACTGTGGGGCTTGTTTCCGGTCCTTAGTCCATTCACGTATCCGGGCAAAGTTCCTCTGGGCGGCATCCACTGGCTCCCTTGACGCCTTCGAGGAGCAGTGGGCACTGTCTGGGGTTCTCTGCTCGGTGTCCCCGTCAGGCTCCCTTCTTATGACCCTTTGACCGCACTCCTGTCCCTGTTCATTTATTAGTTGTCCCCAAAATTAGTGGGTTTCTGAGGTCCTGTAGATCCTCCCCTTAGGCTGGGGGGGGATCCTTTAGCATTGGGCGGGCTTCTGCCCGCCCAGTTTCCCGGAAACCCAATATATATTTTTTTCTCTTTTCTGTTGCTAATTTCTTAATTACTTTCTTGGTCTCCAGCAATTTACACCTCTCTTGTCTCTTTCTAAGTCTTAATATTGGGAAAATACCATGACACTTGTTTTCATGTCTGCCTTTTGAGGTATGTCTACACTGCAATTAGAAACCTGCGGCTAGCCCATGCCAGCTGACTTGGGCTAAGGGGCAGTTTAACTGCAGTATAGATGTTCGGCCTTGGACTGGAGCCTGTGTTCTACGATCCTGAGAGGCCAGAGGGTCCCAGAGCTCAAGCTGCAGCCTGAGCCCAAATGTCTGCCCTGCAATTAAACAAGCCAGAGTCAGCTGGCATGAGCCAGCGCCAGGTGTCTAATTGCAGTGTGCACATATCCTGGGAGGCCCAATCCTGCTAGCCCTTTTTGGGCTGCTCTCTTGTTGGGAGTTCTGAAAGGAGAGGGCTTCAGGGCTTAAGATGGATAACTTCTTAACAATCCTGCCGAACTGCCAGGTTCAGTATTGACTGTATTATACTTGCTTGCTTTCCTTTCTGCCTCTTATTGTCTTCTGCCCAACATACTAAAAGTGAGAACAATTTGTTTGTAAATGGGCATCGCCGAGGCTGTGGTCGACTACATGTGACTGGAGCCCATGCTGAGTTCTGAATACCTCCTTTCCAGCTGTTTTTAAAATGTTTCCTTCTATGAAAGAAACAATTGCTGTAGTTTTAAAAAAAGCTACAAAACACAAAGCAAATTGTAGAACAAGTCAGCTGGTGTGCAGAGACTACTGACTATCATGCTGGTCAATATTGTCTCATTGTGCTCCCCTAGGTCAGTATCCACCTGTTGTCTCTTGTCTTATTCTTTCATTGTAAACTCTTTGGGACAGGGACTGTCTTTTTGTTCTGTGTTTGTACACCAGCTAGCACAGTGGGATCCTGGTCCATGAGTTTAGCTCCTAGGTGTGACTGCCATATAAATAAATAATAATAAATCAATCTTTGCCAAAAAGCATGGTCCTATGAACCCGGAATTGAATTGTACTTTGACAGGTACAATATTCCATACCCAGCATACTGAGAGGAACATCTTGTTGCCTCTACAAGGGCTGAAAATACTGCATTTACTGTCTATCATTTCTTTGATGCAAATATAATTTATACAAAATGAGTCTCAGAAAACAGAACTGTGTCTTTATTTCCCCCCCAGAAAGATAAACAACACTTGGAGGCATGGCAGCTTGTGTACATTCATAACAAAATGGAAAATCAGAACAGATGCAGGAGATATAAAAGAGAGATAGCATACTGAGTTTAAGTGCCTATAATACAAACATTTGTAGCTATTTACTAACAATTTAATTAACTTCCCCCCCCCCCCTTGTGCTACCTTAATTTCAGATTGTTCAATAGCATATGGCAATTGTGGAGTACATTTTGAAAACATTTCCAAAAAAATGTTTTGATACTTAAGGCTAAATGATGGCTTCAAGCCACAGCCCACACTATGGAGGTATGGTGGATGGAGGCACCCAGCAGCAGACCTAGGAAGCACTGGGCCGGAGGTAGCCACTACACCTTGGGGAGCATTATAGTACCATCCATTTTTGCACACTTTCTACCTGCTGTAGACGAGTCCTGCCCCTTCTTTCCTCTCCCCTCCCCGCAATAAAGGATCAGTTCTGCTGGCCAGAGTGCTGGTGGGTGGGTGGTTGTGGCAATTACACCAATCTTCTCTTTTTCTAGCATTGCAGTTCTGAGCCTGCCTGTTCTTGTGCTGGGAACGCAAGGGCCAAAGTTGTGCCTTGCCTTTGTTCAAGGGCACAGGAGGAGGGGAAGGGCCACATGTGCCTACAATCTAGTCCTTTAGATCAAAAATCAAGAAGAATCAAGAAAATCCGACCAAATTGGGACCAGTTAGAAGCAAGCTTTGCTATATCAGCCTTTGAACTGGGGAAGGAGTCTCTTGAGATTAGGTTTTCTGGTTGATTTGTCATGTAAAACTGATCGGGGTAATTTAGCATATGATAAGATTTCATCGGGGGAACTGGATGCCTCAGAGGATTGGGTTAGAGCTGCCGATTTCTGTTTGTCAGATGAATGACCTCATGACTTCACTTAACAACTGCTCTGGAGATACAGCCCTTCTTTAGTTCAGTAGGGTATCTCTGTTAAAATGTGAGAGTATGCACTGACACATCACTAGGCTGAGTCTTTTTTTATACCTGATCTACCTCCGACTTATATAGGCTACCCCACATTCTTTGCTTACAACAGTAGTTCTCAAAGCTGGTCTGCTGCTTGTTCAGGGAAAGCCCCTGGCAGGCTGGGCCGGTTTTTTTACCTGCCGCATCCACAGGTCTGGCCGATTGCGGCTCCCACTGGCCGCGGTTCGCCGCTCCAGGCCAATGGGGGCTGCGGGAAGCAGCGGCAAGCACATCCCTTGGCCCGCGACGCTTCCCGCAGCCCCCATTGGCCTAGAGTGGCAAACCGCAGCCAGTGGGAGCCGCGATCGGCCGAACCTGCAGATGCGGCAGGTAAACAAACTGGCCTGGCCCGCCAGGGGCTTTCCCTGAACAAGCGTCGGACCGGCTTTGAGAACCACTGGCTTACAGTATATTTGTTAACTAATATCAGCCTACTGGAGCTGAGATGATGTCACCTCAGGGGAAACCCTGACAGATGCTATTACAGTATCACACCTGAAAATGCCTTTGGCACTAATCTTGCAAACTAGTCCCTTGGAGTCCACTTGACTTCAGTGGGGCTGTGCAGGCTTTTCAGTTTCACACAGAACATCTTGCAGGCTTGAGGCCTTTGCTCTGTGTCTCTCATGTATAGTAGCACAAATTGTGTGGTTGTTTTAAAAAAAGAATAGGTATGTTTTTGACCCACAAGAGCACATGATTTGTCATATCATATTAGTCCCATATGGGCCCCAGCCTACACTCGGGATTCATATATTCCCAGGCCAGAAGGGACCACTATGATCATCTGTCTGACCTCCAGTATAACAGACCACACAACTTCCCCAAGTAATTCCTAAAGCGAATTTTTTAGAAAAACATCCCATCTGAGCATCCCCACACTTTGGGATATATGGAGGTTAGGATGTGAATTTTGTGATTTGTTCCTATTACTAGGGTATGCCATTGGTCCAATCAAGCCAGGTATGCTGTTTCTATGGAAGTCAAAGGGCACATAGTTTTTAATACTTGTCATGGTGACTTTTCCCCAGCGCTTCTGAGCCTCCACTCCAGTGGGTAAGAGCTAAGGATTGAATGTCCACTTTTCCATTATCTTGGTTCTGACATTTTAAGGGCTGGTCTACACTACAGTTACAACCATGTTAGGGAACACAATTGTGTGCTAAACATGTTAGAAGGTTTGGCCTTGTAAGTGCAGACCAGACTAAAATGTAACATTATTCCCTGAATATGCTTAGAACACAACAATAGTAGAATGATACTCGAACATAACACCAAAATTTCACCTGGCCTACATAGGCAAAACTAAACCATGTTAAAACCATATTAGGACTCAACTATGTTATAGCTGGCTTCCCTACATAGATGTAAATTAGTATAGACAAAAGCTTAAGTGAGACTTATAAAACTATTTAAACCTTTTTGTGTGCGTGTTTGTAATGTAAAAAGTCAGGTTGTAGATTCATACAACTCTTCTCTTTTTTGTGTAACATGTCCTTTAGGGCTGAAGGAAAACCTTCCGGGGGATATAAAAATGATCAGGCATCCATTAAGGAAGAAGAAAAACACAGTCTTTTTTTTATTATATGCAGGTTTAATTTCATTTTTCAATATGTCTGTTTCACGTAATTTACCACTTGACATTATTTGTAGACATTTTGGCTGCTTATATATAAATATTCATTAATGCCAAATGAATCAGTATCCCATTATTAACTTTACACAAGCTGAAATACTGGTTACTCTTTTCAGGATGTGCAGCACCTGTCTAGAGAATTAAAAAACTGGCTTTTTAAAAAAATCTTTGCTAAATAGAAACACTTAAATGGGGACAATGATTTTCAGAGGAGCATTATGCAGGTGTGGATTATGCATTCTATTTGGAATTTAATCTTGAAATAATTTGAATAGTGATTTTAAAAAATGGTTCTCTGAACCTATTAGAGGTTATCCAGTAGCACCCAAGCTTTGTGATTAGATCATATATATTACATATGATTTATTTCTTATTAAAAGCAGCATCAATTTGACAAGGATCTTTAAAAACAGCACCAACGTAAATGTCTCAGCAATTAATCACACAGGGCCTGACAAGTGTTTACTAGTGATTGTGAACTCTGCTTTAACAGGCCCATCTAGGCTTGTTTTTGAGCCTGGTTAGTCTCAGCATGAAAATCAAGACCCTAAATCATGACTGATTCAGTGTTTTGTTTAGTAGTCTTTTTTGTACATATGTTTGCCATTGCACAGTATTTCAATGTTGTGGTGTTAAAGTCAGTTGCAATTGTACACTACACACAAGAGAATCACACGCAACCATGCATTGTTGTCAGCATTTCCAGTATTTAAGAAGACCCAGTCTAGAGCCACTAGGCAGAACAAGCTGTATTGTTCAGAGAGTTAGAGAGAACTATAAAGTCTATGCCTCAATAATAATACAAAAATCTTTATATCTAGTACTATTCAATATTTTCATTAATGATTTGGATAATGGACTGGAAAATACATGTATAGACTTTGCAGATGACACCAAGTTAGGAGGGTTTCCAAGCACTTTCAGGGGCAGGATTAGAATTCAAAAGGACCTTGATAAATTGGAGAATTGGTCTGAAATCAACAAGATGAAATTCAATAAAGACAAGTACAAAGTACCTCACTTATGAAGGAAAAATCAAATGCACAACTACAAAATGGGAAGTAACTGGCTAGGTAGTAAATAGCATGTCAGAAAAAGATTTGGGGCTACAGGGGATTACAAATTGAATAAGAGCCAACACAATGTAATGTAGTTACAAAAAAGCTAAAATCATTTGGGGGGGGTGGTGTTAAGGGGAGTGTTATATGCAATACAAGGGAGGTAATTGTCCCTCTCTACTCGGCACTAGTGAGGCCTCAGGTGGGGTACTGTGTCCAGTTTTGGGAGCCATATTTTAAGAGTGATGTGGACAGATAGGAGACAGTCCAGAGGAGAGAAACAAATGATAAAAGATTCAGAAAACTTGACCTGTTTTAAAAATTGAGCATGTTTAGTCTTGAGAAAAGGAGATAGAGGCAGGACCTGATAACAGTCTTCAAATTTGTTAAGGGCTGTTACAAAGAGGGCAGTGTTCAATTGTCTTCATGTCCACTGAAGGTAGGACAATAAGTAAATGGCTCAATCTTTGCAAGGGAGACTTATATTAGGTAATAGGAAAAATTGTCTGTATAAGGATAGTTATATACTGGAATAAGTTACCATGGGAGATTGCAGAATCCCCATCCTGGGAAGTTTTTAAGAACAGGTTAGACAGACACCTGCCAGGGATGGTCTAGGTATACTTAATCCTATCTCAGCACAGTTGGGCTGGCCTAGACTAGATGACCTCTCAGGGTCCCTTCCAGCCCTACATTTCTACAATTACAAGCGAGACCTGTCTCTTCTCTACCATAAGGGACACTACAAACAGCTGGACAATTGAAGACCCCAGTACATTTCCCCCCTTTAAAGATGCCAACAGAAGTGACTTGATTTTTGTTGGAGATTGTATTTCTTGGAATCCCTTACGCATGATCTCTTCACTTTTAAGGCTCAGTACTGTGTGCACAATAGGGCATGGCTGGACTAGGTTCAGGAGGTGATGGGACAGAGCTCCAGAATTTGATAGTCCACAGTATACCCCGCTGTCCCCCACAAACCCATTGGAAAATAACTGTGGGTATTTGTGGCTGAAGTTATCCCTGTATAAATAATCATTGAATAAAGTATGCCTTGTGAGATAGCATTTGAAAACTAATAACTCACTGGTCAATAATATGGTGAAATGTATGTAGCAACACTGTATGTAAAGTTATACACATAAGCTGAAATTGGGCTACCAGACAAGTCTAGGGAGTGGAAAAACCTGTTTTTCAAAAGACAAGCTGACACCTCCAGCCAGATGTCAAAGCTGATGGACAATCACGTGTCCAGTGTCCATTCTTTCACAAAGGGGGTCAAAACCAAACTGATCTGCATTTTAGCAAACAGCATAGAACCTCTTTCACCACAAGCTGCCTCCGTCCTCACAGTGGAAATGAACTTTATTTAAGGTAAGCCTCAGGAAAATGCATTTCAGGGGACTGAACTACAAAGTGCAGGGCAAAACCACCACAAGCTCCCTATCCATCCCTCTCTCTCTTGCTCTTTCACCTAAGATGACAAAGGAAGCAGCCGTTTAATTTTGGGGGAGATCCTGACTTGAAGTTTGGTCAGTCCTGTTGCTGGGAGCATGTGGTAAGAATTTCTCCTTGAACCAAGTCTAATTTGTTGTTTTAATTACTAGAAAGCATTATATCTTTATTTTCTTGTAACCATAGTTTGTACATTCAATTCTCACATTGCTTGTACTTTCTCAGAGCTAGGGCTGATTCTATATTTGTTTATTGTCTGTCCCAAAAAAACAGAATTGTGGGTAAATGGGAAATGCATTTTCCCTTGTTTAGCTTCAGTCCAGACTGACTGATTAGGCTTAGGACTTCCTTTGAGGGTTTTGATGTGTTCTTCCATCAAAGATCCAGATATCTGAATATTGTCCATGAAAACTACAACTCCATTTGCGTTCCTTAACATGCCATCTTTCTTTGGAAAATTTTAAGTTCACTGGTACAGAAGACCCCGTCTCATGATTCCCTTGCCCCCCCTCCTCCCAGAAGGGAATCATCCCTTCCTCATACACACTTTCTAGACAAGCAGATTTTCTCTCCTCCCAACCCCCAAGTTTTCACAGCTCCTCTCTACTATGATTTTAAATGTAACTCTTCCCTCGGGCAGAACCTGAGCCTATATTTCAGAGCTGATACCCATAAACATGCTTGTATTAAAATCTTCTCCGTTTGTAATGCTCTGATTTAGCTATAGATCTTTATTTTTGGGTAGAGTGCCTTTTTACAGCTTTCTAAATTTATATAAAACATTTGTTTAGGGTGTCAACACATTTTTAATTTTAATTACTGTGTATCATGCCTCTGGGTGTAAAACTGTCAAATCAATCTGAGTTTCTACATAAACATGTGGGGAACTGTGTGTGTTATCACTCAACAATTGCTAGTGGGCACTTAGCAAATTCTTGTCTAGTTTTTTGTTCAGGATAGCATTGGTAGAAAGAATTGCTGATTATTTGTCAAATTGCATGTAGTAATGTCCTTGATTCTTTCAAAAATGGCAAGTCAGTGTGATTGAATAGCCCTTTGGCCATAGGATGTACAGTTTCGATCTATTTCTAAAGCAGTGCAGACTCTCAGTTAGATCCAGGTTGCTCAATTGGCAGACTATTTTACCCTTCCCCCACTTTTTAAAGGGACATTATCTGATGTAATAGAATGGCCAGCAGACTGCTCCATTATCACTATTATGCAGGGGGTGCAGGATTTTGTGTGGGTGCACTTTCATTTAAAATAAAACCCTTTTCTTAATAATGTTGTAATTAATTGGCCAGTGTACCACTGTGTCACAGGTGCTGCACTACTCACAGCCAAGGCAGCAGAGTCTTATGTAGTTATTTACATTAGTGCAAAGGAGCTGTAAACAACTATCAAATCAGAAAGGAAACATTTTACTCCCATTTTGCACAGGTGTACCTGACTACACAAAGTGCAGAACACCAGTAAACCAGATCCAGGATCTGTGCCTTTGGAGTAGGAGAACCTAAATTCTGTATTCACTGTTGTAATGAATTTCCAACTGTCTTTGATGTGTGGAACAGTGACAATCAGGAAGTCCTATGTAGGATTTTTTTCAGTGTATCTGTAAGGCCTCCCCATCATTGTCTGGCACTTTAAAGTACTTTCACTTTCTGTTTGGGTGATACCAAGCCCTGGTTGCATACAGCTGGTAGTATTCGAGGTCTGAGGAGGGCATTTCTGAATACTAGAAAGAGCCAGGCAGAGGGGCCCTTCTCACGTACAGCACAATAACCTCATTGTTACCTGGCACTTCCCTCTTCATCTGTTGTGTCTTCCAGTGGTCTCATCTTAGATTTAGATTATGAGATCTTTGGGGCAGGGGCTGTTTTTTGTGTATGTGTACTGCACTTAGCGCAGTGGGACTGGGGCCTGTAGGCACTACTGCAATACAAATAATAAATAATTTACATTTATTACTGTAATGGGGTGCACTCACCTCTTATGAGCGCCCCTTGGCCAAGTGTGTGCAACTACGTGTGCGCTCTCTCTCTCTGTGATGTGTCTTTGGTGACTCAGCCCTCCAGCCGAGTCACACATACAGTCTGTCTGTGTGATGAAAGCAAAGCTAAACCCCTTCCAGGGTACAAGTCCAACAGGGGTCTCCCTCAGTGCCCCCTGTAATGTCTCCCACAAGTTGTCCCTGCTCAGGGATCGAGGTGTGCCCCAGGACTCCCTCCCTGGCAACAAAGGCCTTGCCCTCTTAGGGCCTTTCTGGCCACAACTCTCCAGCTAGGCTATTGCAGTTCAGTTCCCCCCTCTGGGGGCACCTCAATATCCAGGCCCCTTCTCCCAGTGGCTAATAGGGGTACATGCTAACAGGCCCACTAAGTACTTCAGGTCCCAGCCCAGGGACACTGTAGATAACAGCTGTCTGCTGCATCCCTTTATCTAAGTCATGCTGCTGCTCTAATTCCCTCGGCCACTTCCCTATGGCCCTGCCCTGTCTTCACCCTTACCTCAGGGCCTTGTCCTGATGGAGTCCCTGCAACAAGTTCAGGGCTCCTTCTTGCTCTCCCTGGCTTCCAGCAGCACTACCTCATCCAAGGTCCTGCAGTTCCCTCAGCCAGCCACACACCATCCATGCTCCTCCAGCTCTAGCAAGGAACTGAACTCACGCTGGCCCTGCAGCTCTTCTTATACTAGCCTGCTGGGCCCTGATTGGCTGCTTCCCACACAGCCGATCTAGGTAGCTCAGAGGACCTCTCTACTGCCCTTTTCAGGGGTGGGGTGTAGGGTTGACAGGCATCTGGTTTTCAACCGGTACTGACCGGGCCATTAAAAGTCTGGTTGGCAGTTCAGTGGGGCTAAGGCAGGCTCCCTACCTGCCCTGGCTCTGTGCAGGTCCCAGAAGTGGCCTGCATGTCCCTACAGCCCCTAGGCACAGGGGCAATCATCAGGGAAGCTCTGTCTGCTCCCCCCTTCCCCAGCGCTGGCTCTGCAGCTCCCACTGGACGCAACACACGCTGCTCAGAGCTGCCTGGCCATGCCGCCACCTCAGGGCCGGACATGCCGGCCGCTTCCGGGAACGGCACAGAGTCAGGGCAGGCAGGCAGGCAGGGAGCCTACCTTAGCCCTGCTGCACCGCCAACTGGGAGCCACCTGAGATAAGCGCCATCTGGATGGAGCCCACACCCCACACCTCAAACCCCATCCTGTATCCCAGCTCCCAGCCACAGGTCAGAATCCTAACTCCCTCCCAGATCCCACACCCCCATCCGCACTCCAACCCCCTGCCCAAGCCCTGAGCCCTCTCCCGCACTCCAAACCCCTTGACCCCAGCCTGGAGCCCCCTCCTTTACCCCAAACCTATCATCCCCAGCCCCACCACAGACCACACATCCCTGGCCAGAGCCCTTACCCCTTCCCACACCCCAACCCCAGCCCCAGCCCCAGCCCAGTGAAAGTGAGTGAGGGTGTGAGAGAGTGAGTGACTAAGGGAAAGGGGCTGGAGTCAGTGGGGGTGGGCCCCAGAGAAGGGGCAGGACAGGAGCAGGGGCAGAGGGTGGGGCAAGGGTGTTTGGTTTTGTGCAATTAGAAAGTTGGCAACCCTAGTGGGGTGTGGGGGGCCACAAGGCCTCCAGCAAGGGGGCTCGGGGCCTAGTCCATCCCGTCACAATTACATATGGATAAAAGAGGGAAACTGATGGGTGAACAAGGGGCCAGATCTTGAAATCAATGGATCTGCGCTGATTTACACCAGTGAGGATCTGGCCTAAGGTTTCTAAAACAACTAAATGGATTAGGACCAATTAACCACAATTTATATTAAATTATACTTTGTGCAAAACAGCACACTGAAGAGCCGTTGTCTCTTTATTAAACCTGAAGAAACTTCACTTCTCTCCCATTTCTTTTATTTCTCACTTGGTCCATCCTGTTTATTTCTCTTTCTGATATTTCATTTCCCATTAAAGGTATATTGTTTCACTTTATGAGGAACAGCTTCAGTGAAGTAGTGGGAGAAGTGTGCTGCACTTTTGATATATACATTATTAGCTTTTGATTTTCTGCCTCAGGTGCTTGTACTGAATGAACTTTACTGCCATCTGGAGATGTATTTTTATTTCTGTTTGTCATTCTACCTTTGAATTCACAAATATCTCATTAAAGACCCTTATTCTGTGGTAAAAGAAAACCCCCATGTTTTATTTTATTTACTTATTTTAATGTGGAGCCAACTCCATAGTATTAAACGATTGAAAAACAACAGGTCATAAAACTGTCTCAGAATAAGCCTATCAAGTTAACAAAATAGGGACAGATCCCCATGTCAATTGAAGTCAATAAGCTACACCAATTTACACCACTGATGATGTGGCCTGTCAGATGGTTAATCAAAGGCCTATGTAAAGGCCTGGATTTGGCCTTTTTTTATAATGTTGATAGACAATATCAATGTTTATTTGTAAGCATTTTTTCTAGTTTTTTTTTAAATTTAAGTTTCTACAGTTGTGCAAAATTAAGCAGTTTCCCCTGTTTGTTTGTTTTTTTGAATTTTCTCTGTTGCAGGAAATTATGGAGAGTGGGGGGTGGTCAGACAATAGGAGAGTGAAAAATAATTATTTAATGACAGTAGACTGAGACACAAAAAAAATTAAAGCTTTATAACCATTAAAACACAAATTGTCAACATCACATGTCCAAATATTCAAAGTAAATATCCTTAAATCAAACTCTATTAAGTTCACAGGCAGCATTTTTCTCACTTTGCCTATCTGTGAATTTGGATTGTCATTGATGGAAATATTACTCGTTGGTTTGTGCGTGTACAGTGAAATCAATGTTTACTGACATTTATCATAAAAATCTAAACCTTCCAAGCCCAGCTATACCTTATATTGTATCCTAAAGGCATTAAAAGTAGGCAGTGGTCAACTGCGAGAGGGAGCAAATTTCATAGGTGGAGAGCCCTCTACTGAAAACTGCTGGCCTTATTCTCTGCAGCCCTGCTGCAGTCATTTACGCCATGGCTCGGTGAGGCTAAGTGTGTATAAAATGCTACCATTCTGGTATGGCAGCACTTTAAACCCTCTTTGCACAGGTGTAAATGACTGCACAAATAGCAGGATAATGTTGACTTGGTCTTTGGAGAGGAAACCTATTTTAACTACTTGGAAACTGTGATATTGGTGTATATATATCTGTGATAATACAGTGTAGGAAAGACAAGAGAAAACAAAACCTCTGTCATTTAAAAAAAAATTAAGATTACTAAGTGGCAACAATGTACTTGCCCACCACATTTATAAAATCCAAGTACTTAAAATCAAGGTAACGAATAGCTAAGGACATCACAAATCTGATATAAGCCTTAGATTGCAAGCTCTCTGGGGCAGGGACTGCCTTTTTGTTGTGTTTGTACAATGGGGTTCTGGTGCCTGCCCAGGGCTCTTAGGCACCATGGTAATAGAAATAATAAAAATAATAAGCCAACATAATAAACAATTTTTCCAATCAAGCATAATGCAATGCATTTTGTCACAGCACCTTAACTCTGACCACAATTTAAATACATTTTCCTCTGTAATCTCCTGCTGCTTGCATCATTACATTGAACATATATGCATATAATGGAGATATGCCTATATCTCCTAGAACTGGAAGGGACCTGAAAGGTCATTGGGTCCAGCCCCCTGCCTTCACTAGCAGGACCAACTACTGATTTTTGCCCCAGATCCCTAAGTGGCCCCCTCAATGATTGAACTCACAACCCTGGGTTTAGCAGGCCAATGCTCAATCCACTGAGCTATCCCATACCCCATACATATAAAACTGTATGTTCTTTTTCAAAAAAAGGTTTTGTGTTTATACTTTGAGATTGCTGGGGAAAGAATAGTATGAGTGTGGAGTCAGCATTAAGGCTGATGTATTGTGATGAAATATGCACTGCTTTATACTTGATGAGAATAATTTATTACATGGTCAATGTATGATGTAGGATATCCAACCTTAAGTATTCACCCCCCACCTCCTGTTTAGGATTCTAGTTCTCACCTGTGGTGTTTCAAATGTTGTGTACTGGCTTGGAACAAATTCAGATCTCTAGGACCTTGTCTACACTAGGGACACTTTTTAAAACGTTTCCCACTGTTTCTAACACTGGTTCAGCTCCATCAGCATATGACCTTAATGTTCACTGTGCACTCTTGCCTTCTCTCCTGACCCAATTGTGGTCAGTTATTAGGCAACAGAACCCATGTCAACAGGGATTAATTGTAACTAACTGTTAGTTTCCAATTACTAGTTGTTCAAGGTTTATCAAGCATTGTGTCTTTAATTAGGGAACTAAAATGTAAACTGCAGTGTCCTTTGCAAAGTCAATCCAATGGGAATAATTTCAAGAGCCAATTGCTGTTGTATAGTAATTGGGAACCAAAAAGGGATTCACATATGAATAGTAAATTAAGATGCACAGTGGTAGCAGGGATTTATACCTGGAACATTAGAGTTCTTAATGATCCCATTAAAAGGAATAAGGTCATTTGTTATTTCAAGGATCATAAGATACTGCATTTTATAAGGATACAAAGCATGCACAAGGTTAAGGCATACATGGTGTGCCAGGTTTCTTCTGCATTTATGAGTCAGAAGAGTTAGTCCTTTTCTGTAATAAAACTCAAATTTTAAAACACCAAACAGCATCTCCAAAATCCCAGGGTTATCTGCTAGTAGAGCATTCTACAGGAAGTTAGACAACCTGCAGGCAATTTCTGTAAATGTTTCACATCCCTGAATCTCACATAGTCAAATTCAGAGATGATGTGTAAGGGGATAAGATTTACATCTCAGTGAAGAGGATTAAGGGAATCTAAGTGGATGAAGTTTACAGACTGAAGAGCCAGAAGTTTTAAGTTTATACCAATTTAGACTCCACTTTGAATTTGGCCCACAGAGTTTACACTGAATTCTCTGTTCCATACTAATTTAAGAATGAAACTATTCAATTTCCAGGGCCATGTTATGATACTGGATGGAGCAGGGATGAACAGTGAGTAAGGAGTCAAGTCAAATAGATTTCATGTTCTTTATGGACACTCATCCAGAGGACTTCAAGTCAAACTACAAACAATGCAAAGGACTAACAATAAGATTTCACAAGATCACAGCCCAAGGTAGATTGAGTGAAAACTAGATATTATTAACTAGGGAATAATCAGAATTTTGTGGAGGGGTAAACCCATGGACCTGCACCCACCCCTCTAATTTTTGTTCCTAATGGATACAGGGCTGCCCGGGGGAGGGGGGGGCAAGAGGGGCAATTTGCCCCAGGCCCTGGGCCCCGCAGGGGCCCCCACAAGAGTTTTTCAGGGCCCCTAGAGCGGGGTCCTTCACTCGCTCCGGGGCCCTGGAAAACTCTCGCAGGGCCCAGGCCCCTTGAGCTTCTTCCACTCCGGGTCTTCGGCGGCAATTCAGCAGCGGGGAGTCCTTCCGCCCCGGGACCCACCACCAAAGTGCCCCGAAGACCTGTGGCGGAGAGTCCTTCTGTCCCAGGACCTGCCGCCAAAGTGCCGGGTCTTCGGCGGCAATTCGGCAGCGGGAAGACCCCAGGCCCCCTGAATCCTCTGGGCAGCCCCGAACGAATAACAAAATTGGAAGGGGTCTGTTTTCTGGATCTGGTTCACATGTGACTCAGAATGGCAGAAATCACAACAGAACAGCTGTGAGAGAGTGCATCATGGTCACATTCAAATTCAAAACAGCCCTGGATGGGCCTCAAACCAGAACTCCAAACTCTCACCTAAACCTAATCCAGATCTGGGGTCAGAGCAGAATGCCACCTCCTTGGCTAGGCATGCCTTTACCGCTCAGATGCACAATTTAAAATTGCTTTGTAAGAGCTCAGGCCAGAAAAGGATTAGCTGAGTACTCACCATGTGAAGAAAAATCAGGCAAAAAGCATACAAATCCAAATTTCCCAGCAGTGACTGTGGAACCAAACAAAGAGCTGCTTCCTCAGTGTGGGTCTCAGCAGTGAGGGATGAAGTGGAAATCAGCACCCGTCAGTGGGATGGCCATACTAGTAGAAGGGCAACTGGATATTTTGTGACAAAATTATATAGTTCTGAGCAGCCCTGGGCTGTCAAGTTGCTCAGACAGAATGCTTTTCCCTAGGCCACATTTCTCAAACTGAGGTTGTGGACTGCTGGGGGTTTGCTAGAGTACTCCAGGGGGTCTGCTGGCCTCGCTGATCAACTCCTTCCCCTCCCTCCCAGTGCCTCCTGCATGCTGGGGAACAGCTGTTCAGTGGCATGCAGGAGGTGCTGGGAGGGAGGGGGATGAGTGGGGATGGGTCACGCTCAGGGGAGGGGGTGGAAAGAGGCAGGGAAGAGGAGGGGTAGGGGTGGAGTGGGGGCGGGAAGAGGTGGGGCAAGGGTGAGGCCTTGGGGGGAGGAATGGAGTGGGGCCTGGTGCTGAGTGGGGGACTTGGGGGGGTCCACAAAAAAAATGAAATCAAAATGGGGGTCTTCGAGTTGCTAAAAGTTTGAGAACCGCTGGCCTAGACAAAGACTCTAGTTTCTGTAAAGATCTGCTCACATTTTGGAAGTTGTCTCCTTCATATCCTCTTTTCACATACCTGATTTTCCTTCCCTTTTCTGGTGACCTAGTTGTAGAAGTGCCAATGAAATTATAGAGAGAGAGCTACATGGCAGGCAGCATATGTCTGGTTCACACATGACTGTAAATAATGTTAGCTTACTTGCTTTGTTGTATAAATTGCTGCTGCTCCTTGTACACTCACACGATGTAATTAGGGGCCAGATTGCAATGGTCCCCACGAGTGTGCAGCAGGTAGAGCTTACATGGAGTCTCTCCCAGTGTGGCCCATGCCTGGGCCTGTCCCAGCTGCAGTTCCTATACAACAGAATGCAGAGCTCGCTGAAGGAGCAGTCCCAAGTTTTGCCATGCGGAGAAGACAAGGCATAACCCTTCCAGGCCTCTTTCTCACTGACCCACAGAGCAGGCTGGCTTCCCCACTTCACCATCCCAAAGGGCAGCCCAGTTTGCACAGCTCAGAGACCCAGGCTACTGCTCAGGGAGAGTTTGGGCCCAGTCCATCTCCATGCACCTCCAGGAAGGAAGGAGGCTCTGGCCCACTGGTCCTCACAGGCCAGTGGCTAAATCCTACAATTTGTTTCTAACTGTCATGAGATTCTGTAGTGGGATCACAAGATACAGCTGAACTCTAGGGCTTTGGGGACATTAGTGTGACAGGTGCCAGAAATTTTGACTATCTTTCCTTGGAGCATCAGTTTTTCCAGATTTCTTAGCTGCTGCTAGGTAAATATAACAAAACAGCTGTTTTCACCTTAAAAACACATGGCTCCCTTTCATTACCAACTTCCTTTCCCCATAATTGTTTAATCCTAGGCTTGGATGGATTATATTTTAGCAGTATAATGTTGATGAATGATAATAGTCAACTCTTCCTTCCACACAAGAACTGATGGACAAAAATTCCGCCATTAATATTTGAAATCTAGAGAGAGTACAAGTTAAATATACATGATACATTTGCTGTCAGACCTATCTAGAAAACCATGAAGAAAAGTCATATTATAAAATATTACAATTATTTTCAAATTCAGTTTACTTCCTTTCTAACTTTTCTACATTACTTTAAAAATGTTCACTCATCTAAATTACCTTTTATTGAATAAAACATCCTTCAGCTTATTTGCCTCTTTGTTTCAATAGCATTGCTTTTCAGAAGGTAAATCAATACTTTTTAACAGCTACGCACAGTGATCAACATACAGTACATTCATTGATTTAACAAATGTTTTCATCAATAAGGCACCAATTATTATGTTAACTGAATTATGCCATGTTAGTAATTCTCATACGGTGGAACCACTCTCTGATTACTTAAAGTATTTCAGTGACTGAATCAAAGTAGGTTTACATTGTGATGTTAATTCCTGCTCCACCCAGCACTGCATCTGATTCATTAAAGAAATAGTCAGCGGATGTTCATTGTTTGTAACGTTAATTTACAAACATGTCTGGCTGTGTAAAGGGGTCAAAGGGTACGTCCACACTACCCGCCGGATAGGTGGGTAGCGATCGATCTATCGGGGATCGATTTATCATGTCTCGTCTAGCTGCGATAAATCGATCCCTGCCATGCTCCCTGTCAACTCTGGAACTCCATCAGGGCGAGAGGCGGAAGCGGAGTCGACGGGGGAGCCACGGCCATCGATCCCGCACCGTGAGGATAGGAGGTAAGTTGAAATAAGATACGTCAACTTCAGCTATGCTATTCTCATAGCTGAAGTTGCGTATCTTACATCGAACCCCTCTCCCGCCCTCCCCAGTGTAGACCGGCCCTTAAAGTAGATCTAAAGGTGCAATGGGGCCTTGGTGTAAATGAGAATCAGGCCACAGGGTGCCTGCTCCAAAGAGCTTTAAATCTTCAATAGTTAATGAAATTGTCATTTCTGGACTCATGTTTCCACTGCAGATATTAATAGACACCAGCAGTGATGTATTAAAAATTAATCAAGTCATTCTTGGATTTTTTAAAGTAGAAAAACAATGCTTGATGCATACAGAACCTTCCTATTTCCTGCTGTGCACACTGCCTACTGACTCTTCACATTTGGATTTAGTATGAGATTAGGGCCTGAACCCATCCCTACAGAAATCAGTGTCAAACTCTTCTTTACTTCAGATGGAGCAGCTTTGAGTACAATCCTGAAAGTTTCTCTATGACTGCAGATGCCTGGAAGAGCTTCACTGACTTTGAGGGAGCAACATGGGTCTCCTCATGTGGAACCGGACTGAAGTTAATGAGGTCTGGCAGCCCTCTGGCCATGTGGGACAGCTTGTGTGATTGAGACCATTATGCTGGTGCCAAATTTAATGAAGGGCCCCCTGAAAATGTGCCCCCTCATTCCATGATGCATGCAACATTCCCTGGTGAAATACTCTTCTCAACCCAAAAGTCCATCAGGTACATCTTTTCCCCCTTCCTCTGCCAACAACATCAACAACAATCCATTATTGCATACTTCCTCACAACAGCAGCAGCCAGGCTTTCCTGTGTCCTATGCTAGCAAAAGTGGTGAGCAAATCATCTTGTAGTCTCTGGCTGTGGCTGTGATTGGTCAGGTGAGGCGTGGGTCCCCCCTGGTGGTGGACTGGGTGGTCAGTTGGGAATGGGTCTTCTTTGGTTCTTGACATTGACAGATTTCCCTTGACTGCAAGGGGATCTTCCTTAGCTGGGAGAGAAGGTGTCCCCAAATTGGAGGAGTCACAGGGTTCCAGGCTTCCTTCCAGTGCGGGTTTGTCCAACCCTGAGTTGGTCCTAGGCAGGCTGCAGTGATTGCAAGACTGCCGCTCAAAGCAGCTTGTCCCGGTCTCCTCTTTTTCTCCTCAAAAGCACTGCTGGAGCGTTGGTAGCACTTGCAGGGGCTTCATTTTATACTCAGCAATAATGGATGCACTCAGACAGGGCTGAACCTGTTAATGTGCAGAACCAAATACAGCATTTTTGGGGGAGTTGTGAAATAACTCTTTGCTGTCTCCCTCCTAAATTTCTGTCTAGGGTTATCACATAAATACGAACAGGCCTAGCTTGAGGGTTATGGGGTGGTTATTGAGATGATTCTTTGGGATACACCCAAATTTAACTGTCCTGTTTTATATGGAGGATTATTAGTCATTATTTGTATTACTATAGCACCAAAAGGCCCCACCAAGATCCGGACCCCACTGTGCTGGGCACTGTGCATACCCATAGTGAGAGACAGTTCCTGCCCCATAGAACTTATAGTCTAAACAAGGCAGACAAAGCACTGAAGGGGAAGCAGAGGACAAGTGACTTGCCTAAGATCACACAGCGGGTCAGGATGAACCCAGGTCTCCTGCGTCCCAGGCCAGTCCTTATCCATTACTGTACTATGTCGCCTTTCCAATGTGTATATGAGTCTCCCCACTCTCCTGCTGCAGAAGTAGAACTCAACTACTGGGATGCTTACCAGGGGTACCCAGGGTTGTGAGGCACTTCGTGACCTCTTGCCCTTAGCATGAGGAAGCCTTGCCTGTGCCTGCTATGGGTCAACTCCTTGAAACCACCAGCCTCTGGCAACACAAGCCCTTCCAGGCCTCCAGAGGCCTTACTCTCTCTGTACAGGTTAGCAACAATCACAGATCAAACCCCAAGTCCTCCAAGGGTTCCCTGCACCATGTAGGCCCTCATCCATTCACACTCACAGAATTACTAGGCCTGCCATTTCCAAAGGAACGGGATACTGCAGTTTATTAGTTATACCTTTGATCACAACTCAGCTGAACGCACAGCACTTAGACATATTTATAGTGAAATCAAGAATAAGTTTATTACCAAAGAACAGATTCAAGTGATAGCGAGTAAAGATACTGGAAACAAGTGGTTACATACAAAATAAAATCATAACACGCTTTCTAGAGACTAAACTTAGCTAACAAGGCATTCCCTTGTCTTTTACAATAAAGGTTACCCCAGGTTCTTTCCCCAGCATCTTCAACCACTTTAGTTGAGACCTCTTCTCAAAAGATTAAGTCCGCTGGCAGGTTATCCTCACAGACTAAAGGAATACCTAGGAGTTTATCTGCATCCCAGATATTGTTTCAAAAGTTCATTGTATTACCCCCTAAACAGGACTCCTCTTCCGGTTAATTTCCCCTTTTTGAAGATTTCACAATCCTTCATTAGCATTTGGTTCAGACTTGTGAGTGAAGCCCATTGTTAACCGTACAATACTTATTTACATGTAAACACGTAAACATTTTTTGCTTAAAAGAAAACCTGCTTTTCACCTTTTCTAATGCTCAGTCCTTAGAGACTTTAATGACATAATTTTCAATCCTTACACAACATCTGTACATGCATGTTGCAATGATATTGATGATCGGTGTGACACAGACTTTCAGCAGAGACCTCACATGAGGCTATTTGGTGAATTAGATTGTAAGTACCAGATACAGGGGATTACTGTTACTTTTATGTACCCTTTATGCCCTTTGCCAAGTGGCATCAAGAGATCCCTGGGTCACAGTTACATATTCTTTTGTCTTAGCAACTGGTTTATATCGGTTTACATTTTCAAGGCTATCTTTGCAAGGAAAAAGACTAAAAACATTTTCTTTAAATAAGATTTGCCTGGACAGGCTCCAAAGGCCCCTTCTCTGGAATGTAGCTAAAAAAGTCACAATAGGGTTCTTGGATATTGTTTTAGATGCCTAAACAGGAAGCACCTTCAAATTATTATCTAATGACCAAATTCTGTTTTTGTTGTACATTTAAATGGGGACTAGAAGCTCATACTATTCACTCTAGGAAAATTTAAAAAATATTTCCTTCACATATTCTACATCAGTCCACCAACTGAACTTACAGCACAACTGGAAATCAATGTAATGACAGCAAGAGAATTTTTATGCTGTTGTCAAGTGAATCATTCCCACAGTTTTTGAGCCAGCTTGAGAAAACATTAAAACCGATTATTCCACAATCCCTATCCTGGTGGAGCAAACTGCAGTCTGATCACTTCTGAATACTATGTATGACACAGACCAGATGGTACATACATACTCCCTTCTCCACATGTTCCTCTTTTCTCAGTGAAATAGCTACTAACAACCACCACCATCACAGTAAGGTCTAACTACAAGCACCACCTCTTCAGTTTTAGAAATGCATTCCAATTCCTTGCGTATCCACCCTTAGCCAGAGCCAAAACATCTTGCATGCTAAAACGACCTGCAACATTCTTAATGTTAATGTTACTCTGATGAGCCTCAAATACTTTCATTACATGTACACATTTATAGAGCATTGTGATCTGCAAATGGACAAGTCAGATGTGCTACTGCTGTACTTTCAGGGATTTCAGTAAAATATTAAAAGGCTCAACACAGCTTAGCCAGAGGAATGCCTTTTGCTGCCTATCAGCCCAGCACCTCCACCTTTATTCTCTTTCCTTCCTTCCCTTCTAGGCTCAATTGTGTGATCACAGGTATCTTGAATCACGTGGCCTGACCTGAGGAGTATGGAAAAGAGAACTGCCAGCTCTGTGGAATGACCCCATCCTTTCCCTGAGCCCAAAGAAGCCCTTTGCTGGGTGTACTGCTCTGCAGATTGGGACGGGGTAGGAGTTTCCCTCCTCCCCAAAATCTCCAGATAAGATAATGCTGAGCCCATTTCCACTATATTATGCAGATTCTTCCCTTTGTCAAGTGAAGTCTCATTCTGGGATGGGACTATCAAGATCAGTAGCCAGTGGGGTGTCATGCTGCCAAACAGAATAAGAATGGACTAGGAAACAATTCGGAAGTGCTGGCCTCTGTTTTTCTACCAGACATCCACAGGTCTCAGGAAATCCTGGAGCTTAGACATGAAACCCTTGCCTGTTCACTAGGAACAGCTCAGAGGAAACCCACAAGTGGAAACTTGTAAAGTTTCCTGTTCCCTAAGTGCGTTTTTTGTATGTAGATGATGGGATGAACCGGAGGGTGCAAGAGCCTTGTGGCAAACTTTGGTGGTCTTTGTTATGGAGTGGTTCAGCCCCAGGCTTTTCTGCCTTTTTCATGAATACTGCTTCATACAGTGAAACGATGTGTGAGAATGTGCCATTTCCTCAGCCATAAGAAAAAGTAAACGGGCACTTACCAGCTGGAAGAAGAACAGATGCAACCAGCACAAACCAGCTACAAAACAGCCTCTTTCGGGCTGTAAGTGCTTGTCTTGGCCATATTGAAAGAGGCCAGAACCAAAAGGTATGTTAGGAAATAAGTTCCTGTAAGAATGGGCAGCCCGGCAATAAGGAGAATTAAAAGGCGACAGGAAGACAATGAGTCAGCTCACAGGCAACCTTAATTAAGAACATAAGAACATAAGAAAGGCCGTACCGGGTCAGACCAAAGGTCCATCTAGCCCAGTATCTGTCTACCGACAGTGGCCAATGCCAGGTGCCCCTGAGGGAGTGAACCTAACAGGCAATGATCAAGTGATCTCTCTCCTGCCATCCATCTCCATCCTCTCACGAACAGAGGCTAGGGACACCATTCTTACCCATCCTGGCTAATAGCCATTTATGGACTTAGTCACCATGAATTTATCCAGTCCCCTTTTAAACATTGTTATAGTCCTAGCCTTCACAACCTCCTCAGGTAAGGAGTTCCACAAGTTGACTGTGCGCTGCGTGAAGAAGAACTTCCTTTTATTTGTTTTAAATCTGCTGCCTATTAATTTCATTTGGTGACCCCTAGTTCTTGTATTATGGGAATAAGTAAATAACTTTTCCTTATCCACTTTCTCAACATCACTCATGATTTTATATACCTCTATCATGTCCCCCCTTAGTCTTCTCTTTTCCAAACTGAAGAGTCCTAGCCTCTTTAATCTTTCCTCATATGGGACCCTCTCCAAACCCCTAATCATTTTAGTTGCTCTTTTCTGAACCTTTTCTAGTGCTAGAATATCTTTTTTGAGGTGAGGAGACCACATCTGTACACAGTATTCGAGATGTGGGCGTACCATGGATTTATATAAGGGCAATAATATATTCTCAGTCTTATTCTCTATCCCCTTTTTAATGATTCTTAACATCCTGTTTGCTTTTTTGACCGCCTCTGCACATAGGCAGCGAGTTCTATGGGCCCCAGGCCCTGTGCTCCGGGGGTCCCCGCGCCAGCAATGTGGGCGCTCTTACCTCAGCAGCAGCTCTCCCCAGCCCCAGAGAGGCTCCGGGGCTGACTTGGCTCACAGCCCATTGGCTGGGAACCCCAGCCAATGGGAGCTGCCGGGGGCGGTGCCGGAGCTGCCTGGCCGCGCCTCCACAGCAGGGAGGGGGAGGGAGTAGCAGCAGGGTCTGTCACTGTCAGACAGACACAGCCGGTGAGCTCTGGGGGCAGCCAGACACACACACACAGCTTGGGGGGGAGGGGGGCTGTGGGACAGACACGCACACAGACACAGCCAGGGGGTTGTGGGACAGAAAGACACAGCCAGGGATGATGGAGACAGACACACACAAGGACACAGCTGGGGGTTGTGGGCGGGGCCAGCGCTAGGTTTTTTGCTGTCCCCCTTCCCAGCCCTGGGCTCCCCCCGTACCCTCCTGCTGCCCCAGTCCTGGGCTCTCCCCCCACCCACACACACCCCCTGTCACCCCAGCGCTGGGCTTCCCCCTTTCCTCCCCACCAGTGCCCTCCCTCCACCCTGCTGCTGCCCTAGCCCTGGGCTCCCCACACCAGTGCCCCCCCCACACCTCCTTCCGCCCCAGCCCTGGGTCACTGGTAACTCGTTCCCAGGGTGGGTCGTTCAGCCGGAATTTTGGATGTGCACAAAACACAGACAGGATTGGTTCCCATATGGTTACAGAGCTGCAGTAAAGTGGAACAATTTTCAGCTTGTGTGATTGGAGGATATCTGGATGCATATTATAAGACTGTCCTCCATAAATGAGGAAAAGTTGAGGAGCCTTTATTATTCTTTTGTTCCACTCTTTCTTTCTATGGGGAATTTGCCAATGCAATCTCACTGTCTTCCTTTCAAACAAACAAAAAGACAATGGATGTTGAAAGTAGCAATTCCAGTGCTAATAAGCATTTCTTGCTCAATTTTATCCTACTTTTTCTACAGCAAGTTACAGTGGATCAGTGTATTTGATTTGGGAGAAATGAAGTAAAAGCTGCCCAAATGGAGCTTGAGCACTCCTGAATTTTGAGGTGTTCAAATCTGGAAGGCAGGTGCTGGGGGTGGAAGAGGGCTGTGGGCTCCATGGGGGAGCATGGCAGCAACTCTCTGGAGCTGCACGGAGCCAGACATGCTGGTCTGAGTGGCATAGTAAGCAGTTTGGGGGTTGGAGAAGGGGTAGGAGGTTCTGGGGGGCAGTCAAGGGACAAGGAGCAGGGGGGTTGGATGGGGCAGAGGTTCAGAGGGGCAGTCAGGGGACAGGCAGCAATTGGATAGGCATGGGAGTCCAGGGGGCTTATCAGGGGACAGGTAGGGGGTGGGGTCCTGGGGGGAAGTTGGGTGGGGTCTCAGGAGGGGGCAGTTGGGGACAAGGGGAAGGGAGGCTTAGATAGGGGCTGGGGTTCCAAGGGGCAGTTGTCTCGGGAGGGGGTAATCGGGGGACAAGGACCAGTGGTGCTTAGATAGGGGGTGGGGGTCCTGAGGGGCAATTGGGGCAGGGGTCTGGGGAGGGGGCAATCAGCGGCCAGGGGCTGGGATTCAAAGGGCTCTGGGCTGCTGGCAGCCGCGGGGAGCCCTGAGCCCTTTAAATCCCAGCCGCCGCCGCAAAGCCTGCGGGCAGCGCAGAGCCCTCTGACTCCCGGCCGCGGCTGGGATTTAAAGGACTCAGGGCTCCCCGCAGCTGCCAGCAGCCCAGAGACCTTTGAATCCCAGCCCCTGGCCGCTGATTGCCCCTCCCCAGACCCCTGCCCCTCAGGACCCCACCCCTATCTAAGCACCACTGGTCCTTGTCCCCGACACCCTCCTGAGACCCCTGCCCCTAACTGCCCCTTAGGACCCCAGCCCCTATCTAAGCCTCCTTCCCTTGTCCCCAACAGCCTCCTCCTGAGACTCCACCCAACTTCCCCAGGACCCCACCCCTACCTGTCCCCTGATAAACCTCCTGGACTCCCATGCCTATCCAATTGCTGCCTGTCCCCTGACTGCCCTCTGAACCTCTGCCCCATCCAACCCCCGCTCCTTGTCCCTTGACTGCCCCCCGGAACCCCCTACCCCTTCTCCAACCCCCAAACTGCTTACTGTGCCACTCAGACCAGCGTGTCTGGCTCCATGCAGCTCCAGACAGTTGCTGCCATGCTCCCCCATGGAGCCCACAGCCCTCTCCCACCCCCAGCACCTGCCTTCCAGATTTGAACACCTCAAAATTCAAGCTCCATTTGGGCAGCTTTTACTTCATTTCTCCCAAATCAGTTTCCCCTGCAAGGTGCCAACTGAAGGTGTTGGAAAACAGAGAGATCGGGTGGCCTCCTAATGCCTGGAAAAGAGACAAAGGCCAGAGGAGGGAGTGTCAGTGCCTGTGCGGACTTCTGGGAAGTGCATGGTGTGGAAGGGGATGCTGTGATGCTTTGGAACAACTCCATACAAAGCCAGTCAGGACTCTGGGGGAGCCTCCTCTCTTGGAGCATACTGTCTCCAGGGCAAGAAGCTTACACCTTCCTGGGTCTGACCTCAGAGCATTCAGCTTGCCCTTCCACATCATGCACTTTCCACAGCGAATCTGCCCAGGTGGGTCCTGGGGCAACCAGAGGTCCCTGCACCCCAACTCCGCAGTCAGATGTGACTCTCAGCCAGACAGTAAAACAGAAGCTTTGCAGGTAAATATGCCCAATGGTCTGGGATGAGATCTGAGTTACTACAGAGAATTCTTTCTTGGGTGCTGGCTGGTGAGTCTTGCCCACATGCTCAGGGTTTAACTGATCACCATATTTGGGGTCGGGAAGGAATTTTCTTCCAGGGCAGATTGGCAGAGGTCCTGGAGGTTTGTTGCCTGCCTCTGCAGCGTGGGGCACTGGTCACTTGCTGGAGGATTCTCTGCACCTTGAGGTCTTTAAACCACGATTTGAGGACTTCAATAACTAAGACATAGGTTAGAGGTTTGTTACAGGAGTGGGTGGGTGAGATTCTGTGGGCTGTATTGTGCAGGAGGTCAGACTAGATGATCATAATGGTCCCTTCTGACCTTAAAGTCTATGAGTCTATGAGATGATGGGAACACAGTTTAAACAGAGCTTGTTGGTACAGAAAACAGAACCCCTCTGTCAGATCTATCTTAGGGGGTGGGGAGCACAGAACCAAGTTCTGGGTCTCTCCCCATTTCCCCAGCCAGCTCCAAACTGACACTCCCTCCTCTGGCCTCTGTGTCTCTTCCGGACAAGGAGGCCACCTGATCTCTTTGTCCCCAACACCTTCAGTTGGCATCTTGCAGGGGAAACTGAGGCACCCACACAGTATTCAGAGAAAATATTAACATTCCCACTTCATCACAACAAGTGCAACAAAATATAATACTGTATATTGAAGTAGGCAAGTGCTGCTTCTGACTTTCCACTTTTAATTGACCCTTGTAATCTTGTGGCACTGACGCGTTATAGCTTCATTTTATATCGGCTTACAGGGCGGGAGCGGGGGGGCACCACCATTTTGGGCCCCACCAAAAATTATACAAACCTGCCGCCTATGCCTCTGCACACTGCATGGACATCTTCAGAGAACTATCCACGATAACTCCAAGATCTTTTTCCTGACTCGTTGTAGCTAAATTAGCCCCCATCATGTTGTATGTATAGTTGGGGTTATTTTTTCCAATGTGCATTACTTTACATTTATCCACATTAAATTTCATTTGCCATTTTGTTGCCCAATCACTTAGTTTTGTGAGATCTTTTTGAAGTTCTTCACAATCTGCTTTGGTCTTAACTATCTTGAGTAGTTTAGTATCATCTGCAAACTTTGCCACCTCACTGTTTACCCCTTTCTCCAGCAACAAAGAATCCTGTGGCACCTTATAGACTAACAGATGTTTTGCAGCATGAGCTTTCGTGGGTGAATACCCACTTCTTCGGATGCAAGAAGAAGTCCAGACTAACACGGCTACCCCTCTGATACTTGACCCCTTTCTCCAGGTCATTTATGAATAAATTGAATAGGATTGGTCCTAGGACTGACCCTTGGGGAACACCACTAGTTACCCCTCTCCATTCTGAGAATTTACCATTAATTCCTACCCTTTGCTCCCTGTCCTTTAACCAGTTCTCAATCCATGAAAGGACCTTTCCTTTTATCCCATGACAGCTTAATTTACGTAAGAGCCTTTGGTGAGGGACCTTGTCAAAGGCTTTCTGGAAATCTAAGTACACTATGTCCACCGGATCCCCCTTGTCCACATGTTTGTTGACCCCTTCAAAGAACTCTAATAGTTTAGTAAGACACGATTTCCCTTTAGAGAAACCATGTTGACTATTGCTCAAGAGTTTATGTTTTTCTATATGTCTGACAATTTTATTCTTTACTATTGTTTCAACTAATTTGCCCGGTACCGACGTTAGACTTACCGGTCTGTAATTGCCGGGATCACCCCTAGAGCCCTTTTTAAATATTGGCGTTACATTAGCTAACTTCCAGTCGTTGGGTACCGAAGCCGATTTAAAGGACAGGTTACAAACCTTAGTTAATAGTTCATAACTTCACATTTGAGTTCTTTCAGAACTCTTGGGTGAATGCCATCTGGTCCTGGTGACTTGTTAATGTTGAGTTTATCAATTAATTCCAAAACCTCCTCTAGTGACACTTCAATCTGTGACAGTTCCTCAGATTTGTCACCTACAAAAGCCAGCTCAGGTTTGGGAATCTCCCTAACATCCTCAGCTGTGAAGACTGAAGCAAAGAATCCATTTAGTTTCTCCGCAATGACTTTATCATCTTTAAGCGCTCCTTTTGTATTTTCATCGTCAAGGGGCCCCACTGCTTGTTTAGCAGGCTTCCTGCTTCTGATGTACTTAAAAAACATTTTGTTATTACCTTTGGAGTTTTTGGCTAGCCGTTCTTCAGACTCCTCTTTGGCTTTTCTTATTACACTCTTGCACTTAAGTTGGCAGTGTTTGTGCTCCTTTCTATTTGCCTCACTAGGATTTGACTTCCACTTTTTAAAGGAAGTCTTTTTATCTCTCACTGCTTCTTTTACATGGTTGTTAAGCCATGGTGGCTCTGTTTTAGTTCTTTTATTGTTTTTCTTAATTTGGGGTATACATTGAAGTTGGGCCTCTATTATGGTGTCTTTAAAAAGGGCCCACGCAACTTGCAGGGATTTCACTTTAGTCACTGTACCTTTTAACTTTTGTCTAACTAACCCCCTCATTTTTGTATAGTTCCCCCTTTTGAAATTAAAGGCCACAGTGTTGGGCAGTTGAGATGTTCTTCCCACCACAGGGATGTTGAATGCTATTGTATTATGGTCACTATTTCCAAGCGGTCCTGCTATAGTTACCTCTTGGACCAGCTCCTGCACTCCACTCAGGATTAAATCTAGAGTCGCCTCTCCCCTTGTGGGTTCCCGTACCAGCTGCTCCATGAAGCAGTCATTTAAAGTATCGAGAAATTTTATCTCTGCATTTCGTCCTGAAGTGAAATGTTCCCAGTCAATATGGGGATAATTGAAATCCCCCACTATTATTGGGTTCTTAATTTTGATAGCCTCTCTAATTTCCCTTAGCATTTCATCATCACTATTACTGTCCTGGTCAGGTGGTCGATAATAGATCCCTACTGTTATATTTTTACTAGAGCATGAAATTTCTATCCATAGAGACTCTATGGAACCTGTGGATTCGCTTAAGATTTTTACTTCATTTGAATCTACACTTTCTTTAACATATAGTGCCACTCCTCCCCCTGCACGGCCTGTTCTGTCCTTCCGATATATTTTGTACCCCGGAATGATGGTGTCCCATTGATTGCTCTCAGTCCACCAGGTTTCTGTGATGCCTATTATATCAATATCCTCCTTTATCACAAGGCACTCTAGTTCACCCATCTTATTATTTAGACTTCTGGCATTTGTGTACAAGCATTTTAAAAACTTGTCCCTGTTTATTAGCCTGCCTTTTTCTGATGTGCCAGATTCTTTTTTATGTGACTGTTTATCATCTGATCCGGCCCTTACATTATACTTCTCATTCCTCTGCTCCTGACTATAACCTGGAGATTCTCTATCATCAGACTCTCCCCTGCAGCAGTCGACTTTCCCCCATCTCCTAGTTTAAAAACTGCTCTACAACCTTTTTAATGTTTAGTGCCAGCAGTCTGGTTCCACTTTGGTTTAGGTGGAGCCCATCTCTCCTGTATAGGCTCCTCCCATCCCAGAAGTTTCCCCAGTTCCTAATGAACGTGAACCCCTCCTCTCTACACCATCGTCTCATCCACGCATTGAGACTCTGAAGCTCTGCCTGCCTACCTGGCCCTGCGCGTGGAACTGGGAGCATTTCTGAAAATGCCACCATAGAGGTCCTGGATTTCAGTCTCTTCCCTAGCAGCCTAAATTTGGCTTCCAGGACATCTCTCCTACCCTTCCCTATGTCATTGGTACCTACATGTACCACGACCACCGGCTCCTCCCCAGCACTACACATAAGTCTATCTAGATGCCTCGAGAGATCGGCAACCTTCGCACCAGGCAGGCAAGTCACCATACGGTTCTCCCGGTCATCACAGACCCAGCTATCTACATTTCTAATAATCGAATCTCCCATTACTAACACCTGCCTTTTCCTAGAAACTGGAGTTCCCTCCCCCGGAGAGGCAACCTCAGTGCGAGAGGCAACCCCAGCACCATCTGGAAGGAGGGTCCCAACTACGGGAAGGTTTCCCTCTGCTCCCATTGACTGCTCTACTTCCCTGGGCCCTTCTTCCTCCTCAACAGCACAGGAGCTGTCTAAGCGGAGGTGGGACAATTCTACAGTGTCCCGGAAAGCCTCATCAACATACCTCTCTGCCTCTCTCAGCTCCTCCAGTTCCGCCACCCTGGCCTCCAAAGTCCGTACATGGTCTCTGAGGGACAGGAGCTCCTTGCACCGACTGCACACATACGCCACCCGCCCACAGGGCAGGTAATCATACATGCCACAATCAGCGCAATAAACTGGATACTAGGAAATTCTGGCATTTCCTCACTTTTGAATGCTTGACTTTGCAAGCTTAACTTTTTAAATGTGTTGTTTTGGTTTTTCTGTTTTGTTTGCTTGTTTTGGATGTGATTTCCTATTTTTTTTAAAAAAACTAAAAACTGAAAAAGTATCCTGTGGAACCAAATTGTTCCTTTATACATGTCATCGGTAGGGTTGGGATCTTTAGAGCCACAACAGTCTTCTACTACGTGAGATAATAGAGAAACTGATAGCAGTAGAAGGTTGTTATCCTCTATGTGGACCTGCCACTAGAAGGGGATGGAGACGCACTGCCAGTGGGTATCACAGCTATTTGCTAGATACCAAAGGAGTGTTGAAACTTAGGAATAATGGGTTCATTTCCTGGATTTAGAGGGGAGGTATCAAATGGTTAAACCCTTTTGCCCCTGTCCCTCTCTGTTCTTATCCTCCACTCCAGCTTCTGTACCTTCTGTACTTCTGCTAAATCACAATCTTCAAATAATTTAGCTGCCAAATTCTAACAAGTCTCTATTGAACACATGTGAATAGAGATTTTTCAGAATCTTATAATTTGAACAAACTTTCATGGGGACAGCAAAGGGCATATCTTTTACACCTGGTCAAACCCCTCCCCCTGCCAAATGTCAAGCCCTTGTTTCAAGTCATGGAAGTGCTAGACCAGGGGTCGGCAACCTTTCAGCAGCGGTGTGCCGAGTCTTCATTTATTCACTCTAATTTAAGTTTTCACGTGCTGGTAATACATTTTAATGTTTTAGAAGGTCTCTTTCTATAAGTCTATAATATATAATTAAACTATTGTTGTATGTAAAGTAAATAAGGCTTTAAAAATGTTTAAGAAGTGTCATTTAAAATTAAATTAAAATGCAGAGCCCCCCAGACCGGTGGCCAGAACCCGGGCAGTATGAGTGCCACTGAAAATCAGCTCGTGTGCCGCCTTTGGCACATGTGTCATAGGTTGTCTACCCCTGTGCTGGAGCTTCTCAAAGAAATGGTTAAAGAATTTTAAAACATGGGCATAAAGTATTTTACCCTATTTTCATTCTTAGAAATTGCCAGATCATTTTAGCTGAAATATTCCAAAAAAAATTCAGCTTGAGGCAGACACTCAGCATGGAAAAGTTCAGCCTGAACAGTTAAAATTTGGCAAAGTCATAATAAATTGAAAACAGGGTATTAGAATCGATAGTGTCAGGCTATCTTAATTATAGGTATTGCTACCAACTCCACCTACAATTAGATCTAAATATTATGGGCCAGATTTTTCACTACCCTATACTTTGTGTAGCCATATATACATCTGTGCAAAGTGGATGTAAACCATTCCCATTCTGATCTGGAAGTGTTTCACACTCAGTTTGAACAGGTGTAAATTACTACCCAAGATGTAAAATAATGGAGAATCAGGCCCATTGGTTTTAGGAAATACTATACACAGCATCCACATATATTTCTTTTAAATATCTCTGATATTTCTTCAGTAATAATTTCAATACTAGTAACCATTCTGTACCAAATATATGAGATATCCAATATTCCATAATATCAGTAATGCCTCCTTCCTACATTCCATGAAAATATATTAAATACTAAGTATGGAGATGTATGAAATTGTTAATGTGAATTATCTGATGGAGGTATTTGAGAAAGAGTTAAGTTTACCTGCATTGTATTTTGCCCACATGCTTATTTATATATAGTAGCAAGTTCTTTCAATAATGATGTTATGCTGGAGCTGATGTATACCATTATGTCCTCGCTTATCCATGAAGTAATTACTTTTAAACTAAAAAGATTTGTTATCATTTCTGTGGACATTGATCTACAGAGAGAGAGAGAGGACTTTAACAACTGATGTCATATAGCATCAGTCAATCAGCTGGTTTTTTGTTCTTTAAACTAATGACCTAATCATCATGAATTCCATTGGTATTTTATATTAACAACATTAATCACAATGAACTCATTTGCTATGAATAAGGATGACATAAGCACTTCTCCAGGATTTCAACTGTAATTCAACATTCATTACCTGGATCATTATGGTAAAGTCTTACTGCATTTTCTGACACTGCAGTGTCATTACTAGAAGTACTGTAGCACTTTCCAAAGATAATATATTCTGGGATGAAAGAAAGCTATATAGAAATGCCAGTAGCTGGTAGGAAGTGGCATTAGTATAAATACTTTGGTAGAATGACAGTTATATATTTAGCATATTTACGTGGATTAAAAGGTCAGAACCTAGCTATGAAATGGGTACCTGAAATTTGCTGAATGGATTTTGCTCATCTGTGTTTATAGTCCCAATAGAAGATTAAGGTACAGTAACTCCTCACTGAACATTGTAGTTATGTTCCTGCAAAATGCAACTTTAAGTGAAACACTGTTAAACAAATGCACGATTCTGGAAGTTTCCCCTCATCCCCACCTCCAGCAGGCAGGGCCACCTGGAACGCAGGGGCTTTAGGGGCTGCAGGGCCCTGGCCTGCAGCTCTAAAGTCCCTTTCGTAATGCGACCCTGCGAGCACGGGCTGGAGGACTCAGGAGGAGCAGGGGCAGCCACACAGCCAGCGGCTGGAGAGAAGCAGCGCTTTCCCCTTCAAAGCCATCTAGAGAGAACTGGCGCTTTTAAGGGGAAAGCACCGCTTCTCTCTGGCCGCTGGCTGTGCAGCTGCCCCTGCTCCTCCTGAGTCCTCCGGCCCGTGCTCGCAGGGCCGCATTACGAAAGGGGCTTTAGAGCTGCAGGCCAGAGCTCCGGGACCCCCTTAGCCTAGGGCCCTGCAGCCCCTAAAGCCCCTGCATTCCAGGTGGCCCTGCCTGCGGGGTAGGGGGGTAGCTTCCCCACTCGCTCTCCAGGGCCACTCAGAGGATTCGGGGGGCCTAGGGTCTACGGCGGCAGGGGCCCCCCACCGCCAAATTGCCGACGATGACCCGGCACTTCAGTGGTGGGTCCTGGGGTGGAAGGACCCCCTGCCACCGAATTGCCGCCGGAGACCCGGAGCGGAAGAAGCTCCGGGGGCCCGGGCCCCGCGAGAGTTTTCCAAGGCCCCCGGAGCGGGTGAAGGACCCCACTCCAGGGCCCCCGAAAAACTCTTGTGGGGGCCCCTGTGGGGCCCGGGGCCTGGGGCAAATTGCCCCTCTTGCCCCCCACTCTGGGTGGCCCTCTCGCTCGCTCCCTCCCAGAAAGTCCTAAGCACTGGGAGGGAGGGAGGAAGGGAAGAGGAGGAGGCAGAGAAGAGGAACTTTGCAATGCTCCCTTGTAAAGTCAGCCAAACGACATTATAAGGGATCATTGCACAGCTTTAAACGAGTATGTTCCCTAATGGAGCAGTGACATAACTTCGAAACAACGTTAAATGGGAGGACGTTAAGTGAGGAGTTACTGTATCTAATCATGATTTTTTTTTTTAATCATCACATGGTTTTACAGGGGTTTCAAAAATGGGAGTCGCATGCTCGTTACATAGGAATTGTTACATGTAAGTCTGCTGCTTTGACAAATGATCGTTGTGATCCTGTGTTGTTAGCTTTACCCTAAAAGTAAGGTATTTTGTATAATAAGTCTCTCTCATCTGTGATGCCCACACATGTGCACTAAGCTGATTTCTCAGGCCTGTCAAGCTCTGCTCAGCACAGGACCATGCAGGTGAGAGAAAGTGATCTTTAATCTACGATTTTACTTTCCCTGTTGTGGGGGCCTGCTGCTAGCCCAGGATGTTATATTCACATAGAGGAATGTTGAACAGTGTAAAGGGGCTGTAATACACAAAGAATCTGGCCCATATGTGTATGGAGGTTATGTCCATGTGATAGGCTGGAGATTTGTGATGAATTACACAGACGTGTAAAATTGCATAGGTATTCCCTGATCACATGGTGATGACCACATGACCGGTCCACTAACTCACTTCACAGGACTTTAATATCCCAGAGCCCTGAGCACCTTCAAACAGCTGAGTCCCCTCCCCATCCCATCAATTTGATAGACATACTTCTTTTTTCTCTCCTCCCAGCCCCAGATTACCCATTGTCCAGGCCCCCGGTGGGGCAAGATTAATCTCTGGACTAATAAAAACTTTTCACTTTATAAAAATAAGTTTAAAGGCATAGCCCTGCAGTGCCAGAAATAGAAGCTGTATGCCACTGGAAAGGGGAGATCCCTAGCCTCCAATGAACCTGGCAGTACTCATTCACTGGAAGGACCTATGAATGAGATCAGCCTTAATGTAATGGCATTTTTAGCTATAAAAAGGCTGGTTTAGAGGGTTTTCTTTGGTTCTCTAGGAGCCCTGTACAACTGGACCCATGGTAACCAAGGCAGCTGGCTTTACAGGCAGAAAGCTACAAGGAACAGGCTCAATAGACTTTTCTCTGTACCATATCTGGCATACACACAATACACCATGGTACACCATACAGCACGTGTCCAGACCAACCTCGCTAACTCATTCCTGGATTTGCCAGTCATACATTTTGTGGGTAAATTAAAAGATTCACTAATTAAGTTTCATTTGATAATGGTTTTGACAATATTTTTTATTTTATAAAATGGAAAATTTCATTAACAAGATTTTAAAAAGCCAACAGTTTTACACATTATTCCTTGTTTTTGAAAAAAAGGGCCATTTTCAGCAACAAAATCCTTTTCATTCTAGAAATGTTGACCAACTCTTTTCGTGAGAAATGTGACCATGAGAAATGTGGCCATAAGATAATCTTTTCACCATCCCCCACCAGTTAGTACTCCCTGTGTGAAAGATTTATTTGTCTGTATTTAAAAAAAAAACCAACCTGGCAGAAATCCAGTGAGAGAAGATTTTCATTCATCTCGCAGTTTAATTACATCGCTGGTGAGAATTGTCATGTGGTCTCGTTAGGCATCTGTTCTCTCTCTACTCACAAGGAAAAAGTTTCAATTAGAGTAAAAACCAAAAGATTAGGGCACCATACTTTTCAATTCAGATTTCACATAATAAAACAGTGGGCTAAATTCTCTTTTCACTTAAATGATAGACCAGTGCTTCTCAACCAGGGTCCAGCCCCCCTGGGAGGATGAGCAGGTCTGTCAAGAAGGGCCAAAAATCACTCTGAGCAGCTTAGCTTCATGGGGCTCCCCAGCATGGGGGGGCCCAAATTCCCTGTTTTACCCCCCCCCCTGCTGGCCCCTTTTATATATGCAGAATTATTTTCAGACGAGGTGAGCTGTCTGCTGGGGCCTCAGAAAGAAAAAGGTTGAGAACCCCCATTCTAGCCATTGCTATGAAATATGTGGCCTCCAGGGGCACTACTGCCTTCTCCTTCCCAAAATTCCCAATTACAAATGCATATATGAAAGTGGCTTTTTAAAAATTTCTTCCCCTGCTATCTTTAATCTTCAAAAATTTGGGGGACAATATAAGTATGTTGGATTACTGAATCACAAATGAAGAAGTGGAAAATACTGCATGAATTCTCATGCAAAATTTTGCTCCAATTTTGCCCACGGCGCATGCTCAACCTGTGGAAGTCACAGTTGCAGGAAGTTGTTGAGATGAACAGTGTGATTTATACAAGTGATTAGACCATTTTGATAGGCATGTATTATATTTTAAAGCTAAGGAAAAATCAATCAATATTCATATTTCATAAACTGATCACTGAGTGTGTGAATGATATAATGATATCTCCCCACCCCCCACCCCAGCATTTGCAGCATTATGCTGCCTTATTGTGGAAAGAATGGGTCAACTTCGTCTGAAATATAAGGTATTGCCTATGATAACAGTGGATATTAGATGATGGGAACTATGATTTATGTCTTATGTTTGAGAGTTCGGTTTTCATCTTTCTGACTGTGCAAAGAGAAATTGGCTTTCCCTTGGACTAGCTCAGCATTTAAAAAGTGGTATACCAAACCTGCATACAGAGGGGTAGAAAGGGCCATCGTATCTACTTTACTTTATCTAGTTGGTGAGGGAGTAGGAATAGTGTTTATATATAATTTGTGGTGGAGGGGCCTGGTTAGGGTTGCCAACTTTCTAGTTGCACAAAACTGAACACCCTTGCTCCGCTCCTTCTCCGCAGGGGCGGCTCTAGGATTTGCGCCGCCCCAGGAGGCGCTCTGGCGGTCGCCGGTCCGGTGGACCTCCTGCAGACGTGCCTGCAGAGGGTCGCTCTGGCCGCCCACAGTGGGACTCCCCCACAGGCACGCCTGCGGGCTCCACACGGGGACCGGGACCATCGGGACCCTACAGGCATGCCCCCGGAGGAGCATCCGAGCCGCCCTGCCCGCGCGCTGCGCGCGCTGCTGGGGTCTGCCTGCTCCCCTCTCACCGACACTCATTCCATCCCACACACACCTTGCTCGCTCCCCACCCCACCCTCACCCTTCCTATTTTGGGGGGGGGGGCTGGGGTGGGGGGTAGGGGGGGAGGGCTCCATCTGGGGGTGTGGGTTCCGGGGTTGGGCCAGAAATGAGGAATTCAGGCTGCAGGAGTGGGCTTCAGACTGAGGCCGAGGGGTTTGGAGTGAGGGGTGTGTGTGAGGACTCTGGCTGGGAGTGCAGACTCTGGGGTGGGGCTGGAGATGAATGATTTGGGGTACAGGAGGGTGCTCCGGGCTGAGACCAAGGGGTTCGGAGGGCGAGAGGGGGATCAGGGCTGGGGCAGGGAGCAGGGGTGTGGGAGGTGGGCAGGGATGCAGGCGCTTACCTCAAGCAGCTCCTGGAAGCAGCAGCATGTCCCCTTTCTGGCTCCTACAAGGAGGCGTGGCCAGGGGGCTCTGCGTGCTGCCCTATCTGCAAGCGCCTTCCCCACAGCTCCCATTGGTCACAGTTCCAGGCCAATGAGAGCTGTGGGGGTGACACGTATGGACAGTACAGCATGCAGAGCCACCTGGCTACCCCAGGCATAGAAGCTGGAGGGGGGACATGCTGCTGGTTCTGAGAGCCACAGGGAGCCTGCCTGAGCTCCTCTGTGCCGCAGACCAGACTTAACGACTGGGAGTTTGGGTAGAACACTGGACACCTGGAAACCCTAGGCCTGGTAGTGTTAGGGAATTCCCCACGGAGATCAGATCCTCTCTCAGCCAATCAGCTGAAACCTCACCACACTGAACAATTTCAGGGAGGTTTCCTTTACACTCATCCTATCTACTTGGCCCTTAGAGGCCCTTAGGCAAATATCATCCTATATTTCAGTGATGTCCACAGTACTTTGATACACTCTGCTTCCTCACCCGGACCTGAAGAAAAGCTCGGTATAGCTCTAAAGCTTGTTTCTTCCAAATAAAAGATATTACCTCATCCACCGTGTCTCTCTCATATACTGGGACCAACATGGCTACAACTACACTGCAAACAATATTTATTATATAGATATTGTTGCTTTGTTACCATGTCTGCTCCTCCTGCATTCTGAAGGATTTCATTTTCAGATCCAGTATTGATTTCCAGATTCTCCAAAATGTGCCCTGCTGTATGCACTGCAAAACAATATTCTTTTAACTGCTTCAACCAAAGACAGAGTCCAAGGGCCAAATTCTGATTGGTGCAAACCCAGAATACCTTCACTCAAATTAAGATATTTATTCTGGATTTAGGCCTGCATCAGTGAGATGAGAATCTGTCCCTGAGTATCCTGGCTTCCTGGAGGGTAATTTAATAAAAAATGGTTTTGAAATACAATTGAACTATAAACTAGCTGAAAAATAGAGGTTGTGTGTGTCTTTTAAGTGATTACACTTTATTGAATTATTTGAGACTGATGTATTATGGTGGCCTCAATGCAACATGGTCCCAACTGATTGCAGTGGCTTAGTGCATTCATGTGGCTGTCATTTTGATTGCTTGCACCAAAAACTTGACCCAGGAAATGTGAGCAAAAATGATAACATTTGTGATCAAAGAGAGAACTCTTCTCAACTTCTTACTGTTACACAAACCATCTACACTTTGTTTTGGGATATAGCGCCTTTCACGTTTATGGTAGCCACCTAACTGGTCTATATTAGAACAGATGTGCCCTACATTCATTTCCATGTGGTTGCTGTTCAGTGGCTAGTATGAAAAGGGTTGGCAGTCTCAGTCCAATTCCTAATGGACAAGTGGTTACATTACAAAAGTTACCCTTATAATTGAAATGAACAGTCACTCTTAAAGGAGTCTCAGTATAGGGTCCATGGATTGAATGGCTAAGGAAAATGACGTGCCCTGTCACCCCTAAAGGTGGCCTTTCGAGGTCAGGGTTAAGACACATTGGCAGGACAGCGTGAAGAAATTCACACTGGTATTAGTCCGGTTACATCTGTTCCGTGGATGAAGGAATTCAGGCTATAGGCTTTCAGCCTGGCACCGTCTCTATGACAATGGGGGGTTCTGAGGTCTGAACCCTCTTGAAGGGAAAAACTAAGGCCTAAATTGTGGTTTTGCCATGAATCCCATGTACAGGGCAGTGCATTGTTGGGCATGGCCTGAGAAATTAGATTGTGACTCAGGAAGATACAATCTGCCTCCCAATTCTCAACGCATGTTTGGAGAGTGGGTGGAGCTGAGGGGAGGGGATGTACACTTCACCTTCCTTTTATTTGGAACAACCTACGTCCCTTGGCACGTTGCACAGTTGTGCTACCCAGTGCATTGGTGTGGGGGTGGGAGCTGAGGCTGAGCCAAAGCTCTGTTCATTTCTCCACCCCACTTACTCCCCACCTACTTGCATGAGATGGGGTATAGCAGCTAGGTGGAGGCTGCTTGCCCTCCCTTGCTGGTATCCATGATGTGGGTAGCCAGGGCAATGGAGAAGGGAGCGCCTTACTCTCCCTGACCTCCCCATGCAGGATGGGGCATGAGTTGGCTTTTAGGCAGGTACATGTAGCCCAGATGTTATCATCTTTATCTAAACCTAAACCAGCCTCTGATTCCCTTCAGTAAGTGGAAGGATGGGATGCAGGGGCTTATGAACGTTAAATTGTTTTTATTTTTTGAGCAGAAGTTCCTAATATATTAATATTATCCACACAAAAAAATGGGCAAACCAAAACCAAAGCCCAGACCCCAGCTGAACTGCAAAATGCTAGTAGTAAGAACCAGCACATTATTTTGATTTTATTATGGCTCATTCTGTCTTCACTGAACTGTGACAAGCCTGGGCATGTTGTTTAAATAGACTTTGTCAAAATGTAACGCTAGCTTGCTAACACCTGTTTGCATTTTCATAGAGACTAACATAGGAAGGAAATTTGTCCTAAATCAGACCGCACACACAGTACTGTCTCAGATTGCATCCTTGTTGTGGACAAGAGGTTTTTCCACTTGTTCTTCATCTGCTTCCTTTTGCATAAATACAGTCTGGCTCTCCTGCCCAATTCCCATCCACACATTCACTGCTGCTATGGTCCCATAAGGGCTATGAAGCAAATAATTTCCTGATTATTTAATATCATCAGCCTGTATGAAGATGGTAGATTTTATTATTACAGAAGCAATTAGAGGCTGTACCTGAAACAGGGGCTCCATTACCTTAGGCACTATGCAAACATGTAGTAGAAGATAGTCCCTGCCCTTATGGTCTTACACTCTAAATAGACCTGACAGATTAAATGTGGGAGAGGAAACAATCACAGAGAGGAGATGTGAAGTGACTTGCCCAAGGTCACACAACAGGTCAGTGGCAGTGCACAGACTAGAACTCAGGGCATTGGGCCATGCATCAGGAGACCCATCCTCTCCATTGCAGCATCCTGATGTCTGGTATATGTACCCTGAAATAGAGATGCTGTTCTATTTTTACTTTGAAAATTTAATTGGACACACCTGCTCTCTGACTTCTAGGGGTAGGAGTGTCTCTGAATCAGAGAGAACCAGAGGCAGAGAGGTCTTAAGAGGAAAAGTTTATGAACAGACAACCTTTTTTGGGGGGCGGGAAGCTTAAACTGAGGTTTAGGTTCCATTATTATTGTTTGAATTATGAATAAAGACACAGCCCAAGAAAGGAGTTAGTTTGGACTCTAGAGAGTATTTGTTCGCTTTCCTCAGAGCAGGATGAGAGCATCACATGCATCTCTCTCTCTCTCAGGATGGGTGGACAAGCTGAAACTGGTGTTTGAGAGATGTTTCATTTCTTATGTATCAGGACACACAAATACCAGTATTATTTAAAGGGAAGTATCAGCATAGTCACTCCTCTTTAGCTTGTTTTCTTCTTTGCAGCTGAAGGGATAGTCTGTTCATCCAAAGAAAAATGAACCTTGCACTGTAGTGCACATGATGGTGATAAAAGATTAGATTAAGACTGGAAAAAACACAGATAAAATAAGATCTGAGTGAACACTGGCCCTAAATGCAAATCAAATTGGATTGTGAACTATTTTTTAAGTTAGAGAAAATTGTCTTTCTTCCCCCATTTTGCATGCCTGTGCCCCTTCTGATTTTGACTGGGACTAGAATCTAACAGGAAGCATTGCAAACTTCATGAGAGAGCCTGTTTACCTGATGTCTCAAATTCATTTCCAGACCAAAGTGTTTTGAATATGTTTGCATAAGCACCCAAAGTTGGCTTGTCATTAAATAAAAGGTGGTTTTGTATTTATGTTATAGGATTATAAGATCATTAAACCAGGAGGGGGAGGGAAGAAATCAATCGGTGGCAACTTTAGATATTTATCTGGATGAAAGTTTCTTAATTGCTTTAGTCACTTATAATGTACTTAGGATCCTTCTTTTACACACACACACACACACACACACACACACACACACACACACACACACACACACACACACACTGTTACAGAAGACTCATCTAAATTATATCCTAGTCTATGTGACATTGTCCCACATTATGTTTTAAATTAGCAAAGGCTACAGAAATTCAATCTGGATGCAAAGACCAACTCTGCTTTGTCAATTAGATCAGTACAGCCTGTAATAAATTAAAGGGAATGTATTCCTTGTTTATACTGAGAGATAATTTAGTGTGTTGGGGAAGGTTCTGGAGGTCATATGATGATGTACATATGAAGTTGCAAAGGCTTTTAGCAAAGTAAACAAATGATTTCTGCCTCACAAATAATTGGTCCAATGCAAAGGCAGATGTCTGTACTGAAGTCAAAATGGTTTGAGCCCCTCTAAAAATGGAAGACAGATAAAATGTAAAAAAACAAGAAAAAATGGGGGGGGGAGCAAAACAAAAAATAGCTTGAAAAAGGAGAGCTGTGAAAGGTGAAGAGAGAATTTACTACAAAGCATTTCTATTTGCATTAGAAGTTAGCCAAATTAAAAATGAATGTAATGCACCGGAATGAATTAAAGTGAGCCATGAAGGATGCACAAGGCTGTGTTATGCTAGTGATGATGCAATGATGTCTGTGTTTCTGGTTATTTTCCCAAGTTTTCTAGCCAAGTGTATACCTATAGCAGGTAAACAGTGAGTAACACAAAAAAAGAGGGATCCAAGTAAAGTAGCACACTCTTGTTTGTTCTCCTGTGAGGTATAATGGTAAGCTCATATAACAATATACCATAAGTATTTATGAAGACCACATGCTGGGCATCTTTGAAGATCAGGCCTCTTAATTAGGTTCTTAAGAACAGATTTAGGCAGTTAACTGTACACACCCAGGTTTGAAAATTTTCAGCCTGCAGATATTGTCCAGGAAATTTACATCCAGATCTGGGTACAGATTATGATGCCTCCACCCTAACCAAAATTCAGGGGGTTTGCCCCTGTGGCTTTGGGCTGGCAGGCCCATCACTATTTTAGAATCTCAGGATATGTTTCTTGCCCGTGGCTTACTTGAAGAGATTGTTTCAAAGACTGGTCCACATTTTGTTTGTGAAAATATCTGCTCCTGGGATGTGCTTCTCTTTATGTGCAAAATTAATCCCCGAGTGAATTTTTATAGCTGGGTCACCAACTAGAGACCTCTGGGAAATAGGCTTGGTAGTGAAATTGAAGCCTACCCCTGGTTCAGATGTTATTTTCTAACAAGTCATATTTTGTGATACTCTGTGGGGTATCATATCACAAACCCATAACTCAAGGCACTGCACCAATGTATTCAATATTAAAGTGTCTTCCATTCCAGATTGAATTTTTAGGCTTAAATTGTCTCTTGGATGAAATACTCAAGGGTCAGAGGACCTGGCTGAAAATTGAAAACCTGCTAACACAGCCCAAGAATGCTGGAGGAAGGTTAGTGTGGTCATAAGCAGTATCACCCAACCCAGTCCTCCCTTAGAATCTAATGATGCCCTTCCAGGCCAACCCTGTGCATTTGGAGCTCTGTGGCTTGAGGAAGCTGCCCCTGAGTGCAGCAGGAGTGGAACTAAGTGACAAACTTTCTCTGTGGAAAAGCCCCAGCCTATGAATCCAAGACAGTGCTCAAAGTTACCATCCTCTGTTTCTGATTGGCCTGCATGGACAGGGGCTGAGTAAGGTGCATCGGGGGTTACCAGAGGGAGGGAGAGAACCAACAAACATTGATAAATCTCCATCCCGACTGCAGAAAGCTCTTTCTAGGGGACAGAAAAAGCAGCTGGTAGCTCCAGTGAAGTCTCCTGCTTCTCACCTAGCTCCTACTGTCGTGACCTGCAAGTGTAGTATGTATGGAAAGGGAGCTACCCACCCAAAATAGGAGCCCACAGTGAGAGCAACCTCTTTTGAAAATCACCTGTGGAACTGGGCAGAGATATTAGAAGTGAAGAGAGGGAGAGGTGAAGAGAGGGAATGGAAAAAGCCACTTGGGAGGGGATTGTAGAACCACCAGGTGGGGTGAGAAGAAGTACTTCAAAATTGTGTAGGGAGATCACTCTGAATCTGTGCTTGACACCCTTCAGAACATTGTTATGGCTCTGCCTGCTGCACCATTCACCAGAAAATCCATGGGGATAGCCTGTCAGCATTAATTCCCTCTGAACACCTGTCTGCACATTCAAGCCTTCAATAGAGAGAGACTAATGCCAGCTGCTGGTAAGGATGCATTGTCTGTGCTAGATGGAGAGGTTCTGTCAGAGGAGATAAGGATACCAGGGAGTACTGAAGGTGATGTTAGCCTTTGCATATACACCAGAGCCATCCACAAGTGTCTAGAATAGAGCTACAGGTAATTTTTCAAATAAAACTTTTTACAGGGGTGTGTGTGGGGGGGAAACAGATTCAGGTCAACAAACATTTTGCAAATTCATGTTGATTTCACAGAATCAGTTTGGCCAAAAATACCTTAAAAAATTCTGAAGAAGTCAAAACATTTTATTTTGATTTTTTAAAAACAAACATTTTGACTTTTCAGTTCAAAGTTTCCTTTTATTTTATTTTTTAAAAATTTAAAAAAGTGTAAACAATGCTTAAAATCAAAACAAAACATTGTGTTTCAGGTCAAATGAAACCTTTTGTTCAAGCCAAAATGATTTTAAAAAATATTTTGGAATTGCCAGTGGACCAAAATGTCCATTATTAACCCATCTCTAGCCTAGTCTAGAGCTTGAGGATTTCCCTGAGGGTCTCAGGACCTCTGCAGGTTACAAGAACCATGCACCCTGCCTGCTCTGTAGTTTTCAACTTCCCCTCACACATGCATCATTATTTATTGTGTGTTCTGTGGGAGTGCCTAGAAGCCCCCAGTCATGGTTCAGGACCCCATCATGCTTGGCACTATACAAACGAAGAGACAGTCCTTTCCCCATAGAGCTTACCGCCTAAGTATAAGACAACAGGCCACAGATGCATGATGTGCTGAAACCCTCACAGCTTCCAAACCAGGGAATTGTGGCTGCCCCACCTTTTTATTCCCCCATCAAATACATGAACTGGGCTACTGTCTTTATGACACAGCCATTGTAGTACTATCAGTGACAGCCACATTAAAATAATATCACTCCAGTCCCATATTTCCAACACTTCCATGTTACCACAGCAGCATTAGGAAAGTTTTTGTAAGCTCACAGCAGTGTATTCACTTTAACAACAAGAGCAGCTTTCATACAAAAGTGAATACAGCCAACATATACTCACTTAGTGACTCTCACGGCAAGCTCCATTCCTCTGGATTTCAAAAGCAAAGAACAATATACTGCATGCTGTCAAGTAGGAAGGGACAAACCTTATGCAATTTAAGTTTCAATTTATTGAAACTTCATTTACATAAAGGGTCTGATTCTCCTCTGACTTACACTGGTATAAGTCCACTGACTTCAATGATTTAGAGTGGTGTAAATGTGTGTGTGTTTGGGGGGTGGGAGTGAATCAGGGCCCCAGAATGAAGGACCTTCTTTCAAATCATCGTATATACTATTTTTAATGGCAAATGAAGGAAGTGGTGGCTGGAAAAGGCAAATATGCTCCAAAATGTCACATCCTAGAATACAGTAAGAGGAAGAAATTAAAATGACTATAAATAAAAATGCTTCCCTGGATGCTGTTGATCATACTTGGGTATAACTGTATATCTGCTCCTGGATTTCATTGCCACAGCCACACAGCATCATCTGCACAATTTTTTGTTACAAGTTAGAAAAGAGACAACTAAGGGGGATATGATAGAAATGAGTGGTGTGGAGAAAGCGAATACAATACAAAAACCAGGGGTTCCCTGATGAAATCAATAGGCATCAGGTTTAATACAAACAAGAGGAAGTACTTTTTCACTCAATGCATAACTAATCTGTGGAACTCATTGCCATGGGATGTTGTGATGGCCAAATGTATAACTGGGTTAAAAATGAACTGGATAAGTTCATGGAGGCTAGGTCTATCGATGGCTATTAGCCAAGATGATCAGGGATGCAACCCCATACTTGGAGCAACCCTAAATCTCTGTCTACCAGAATCCAGGCGTGGAAACCAAGGGTGGAATCACTCCATAATTGTCATCTTTTGTATACTTCCCCATAAGCTTTGGTACTGGCCACTGAATACTGGGCAAGATGGACCATGGTCTGACCCAGTATGGCAGCTCTTATGTTCTTCAGTTAGTCATTTCTTTTGCTTCTTAGACAAACTTGTACGATTCCTTCTTCCTTTTCCTTTTCTGAAGCCCCTGCTCATGTAAGTGAAACTGATGATTGTGCTGGGGTCTGGGTTACCTTTCCACATGGGATTGCCAAACATGGATGGTTGCCCACAATCAAAGCTTGTAGCTTGTTTACAATTTGTTTGCCAAACAGTTCTCACATCTGAAGTTCACATTAAGGAATAGTGGTGAGTAGTGGATTTAAAGTTAAAATAAAATGGGTTTGGCCCTCCCCTTCCATCATTAGAAGGATCACATTTCCCAGCAGTCCAAACAGAAATGGTCTTAGAGTGATGTAAACGTGACAGGCATATAGATACTATCAACCATTTTCACTGACCATAAACGTAAAAATAAAACAAGGATATGATCCTCGGCTATACCACGATCAATTGGGTGTGAGGTGAACATAGTTTAAGAGCACCCATTATTCACACTAGTGACTTCAAGTACCAGCTTTGAAGCTCTAAAGGTACAAGTCTCTGTTTCACCCCCAAGGAGAGGGCAAGCCGAGGCATGCCTCCCTCCCATAATTGGCAGGGGCACAGAACCCCTCTAGCCACGGGGCCGCGGCAGGAGCTGACAGCTCCTTCAGCACGGGGCAGTGGCAGGGGCAGTGAAATTTAAATTCCTGTGCACACCTTTGTTCACCTGTGAAGATCCAGAGAAGCTCAAAGGCTGAACATAACCTGATGCGCCTTTGACTTGCTATATAACATAATAAAGCTTCAGAGTAGCAGCTGTGTCAGTCTGTATCTGCAAAAAGAACAGGAGTACTTGTGACACCTTAGAGACTAACAAATTTATTTGAGCATAAGCTTTTGTGGGCTACAGCTCACTTCATCGGATGCATCTTTGAAGATCTGTGCTGTAGTGTCAGAGTGTGGCCTAGAACTCAGAATGATTCAATACCCAGGTCTGCATGTAGATAACACCTCCCTCCTGTAGTAGTGCTGCAATATAAATACTTTCTCCTTTGCATTTGCCTGGTGGGAGCTGGGGCAGCAGCAGCATTTCCTCCTTCTCAGGTGTTCTAGGAGATGTGGTCATGCCACTGTCAAGGTCATTTAACAGGTACAGAAGCTTGTTCTTACAGTGTTGATATGATATGACATAGCAAAGGATTATTAAAGACTAAGCCACACTAATAAAATGCAAAGGTTGTCATTTCGAGTGAAAAATCCTGTGATTTAAAGGCATTGACCAAATATTGGACCATCTTATATATTGTTAATAAATCAAAACAAGCAGGGTGCAGAATGCCTGGTGTAAAAGTTAAAACTCGTATCCAACTCACTGGAGTAAGAACTTCAAGTTTGCTGGGCAAATCTTAACATTTGTACAAATACTTCCCTCATATACATTGGCTGTTTCCTTCTGGCAGTGAGAGGGTCTGGGGACTGTATTTTTCCAAAAAGTTTATTTTGACTATCTTATTTCCTAGCTTTATCCTGTAATCTCTTTGGACAAATACCAGCCTTAGAATTCTTACCCTCTATAGGCTGAATTTGGCAATGATTTACATTCAACGCAACCCCATTGGTCAATGAGATTGCAAGGGATGTAAGTGAGCAGAGAATTTCCCTGACTCATAATAAATCTTAACCTTAGACTAGGGAGATTCAGCAGAGGAGTCTGGATTCCTATACAGGGGCTTAGAGCCCTCTACATGATTACATGCACCCAAGTGGAGGAGAGAGTGAAGGTGAATTTGTCTTTCCAGGATGCAGATCACCCTCTTGCTCACACGCATGCTTAACTTTATGTATGTGAGAAGTCCCATTGACCTCAATAGGACTAGTTGTGTGTAAAGTTAAAAACATACGCTTGCAGGACAGAGACCTTGGACACTGTAATTGTGATTACCAGTAAGTGAGCATTCCAGCACTTGATGTTTGTTTACTCACATACTAGATCACTAGGTTCCGCCATACCAAAGGGGCAGGTGATGACAACCTTCTGATGGTCTGCCTTGTTATATGCTAAGGCACAACCAATATCATAAAATCGGCATCTGAACATCGCTCAGCTAAATCCTGGATTGAACAGCAACGGAAGTAGCAAAAAGAAGCCTCATAGAGCCACATTAAGAGAACTGTAGACCCAGTCTACGAACTTGCCAGTTGAACATTGAAGGTATAGCCTTATCTAAAAGCAGCTACCTAGTGCACAGCATGACTGGCATCATTGCCTTGCAAATCACCCATGTCAAAGATGACACAAGAATCTCACTGCTGATTGCCAACTACGATCTTGTCATTTCCCTCCATTGTCCCAAAGGCAGCACTGCCACATGCTTGAAGGGTTATGACATAACAGATGCCAGGAGCAATTCTGGAGTCTTTACCATACCAAAAAGGCAGCCATTTGGTTGAGCAACAGCCTTAACATAGACCTTGGAAATGTTCTGTTAATGTAGCATTTTAGCAGATGTCAGAGAACTTTATGCAGGCCCTGAAATTCCCATTCAGTGCCTTCAAACCACAAGCTTAGCTAGTTAAAAGTTTTCTAGAAAGGCAAAATACGTAAGATTTATTTCACTCCATGACAAAACCTCCCAATGCCCTCCAGCACTCCTCATGAATGAAAGAATATTCCTTTCTTCCCTTTCAACCTACTTAAGCTAGTGAGGCTATAGAGTTGCACAATCCAAGAATATGAAACAAACAAAGACCAAGAGGTGTTATTTGTTGTATTAAAACAGAGTAAGTGGAAGAGCAGCAACAGGCTAAGATTGCTCTGCTGTCTTTCAGAACAGCAGAAATTCAGGCCCTGATTCTCCAAACACTTATGCACGTGATTAACTTTACATATGTAAATAGACCCTTTTATATGTTCTACAGGATTATTCACATGCATTAAGTTAGTCAAGTGTAGAAATTAAGTGTTAGCAGGATCAGGGCCTTAATGAACCTGTCAGACCAATGCAACCCCATTGTAACCGAGACAATAATTTGACACATGAATAATAAATACCACCACTTAACATTTATGTATGATATCACCTTGTATCCTGGGATCTCATTTGTAAATGAACAAATCACAGGACCTAACCAGATCAGCCACAACATCACCGGTTCATTCACCTGCATGTCCACCAATGTAATATACTCCATCATGTGCCAGCAATGCCCCTCTGCTATGTACATCGGCCAAACTGGACAGTCCCTACATAAAAGGATAAATGGACACAGGTCAGAGATCTTAGGAATGGCAATATACAAAAACCTGTAGGAGAACACTTCAATCTCCCTGGACACACAATAGCAGATTTAAAGGTAGCCATCCTGCAGCAAAAAAACTCCAGGACCAGACTTCAAAGAGAAACTGCTGAGCTTCAGTTCATTTACAAATTTGACACCATCAGCTCAGGATTAAACAAAGACTGTGAATAGCTAGCCAACTACAAAAGCAGCTTCTCCTCCCTTGGTGTTCACACCTCAACTGCTAGAAGAGGGCCTCATCCTCCCTAATTGAACTAACCTTGTTATCTCTAGACTGATTCTTGCCTGCATATTTATACCTGCCTCTGGAAATTTCCACTACATGCATCTGACAAAGTGTGTATTCACCCACAAAAATTTATGCTCCAATACGTCTGTTAGTCTATAAGGTGCCACAGGACTCTTTGTCACTTTAAGAAGGAGTTCTGCGGTAAGGGATCTGGGGGTCATAGTGAACCGCAAGCTAAATATGAGTCAACAGTGAAACACTGTTGCAAAAAAAGTGAACATCATTGTGAGATGTATAAGCAGGAGTGTTGTAAGCAAGACATGAGAAGTAATTCTTCCACTCTACTCCACGCTGATTAGGCCTCAGCTGGAGTATTTTGTCCTGAAATGTGGCACCCAGAATTGGAAAGACGTGGACAAATTGGAGAAAGTCCAGAGAAGAGCAACAAAAAGGATTAAAGGTCTAGAAAACATGACCTATGAGGGAAGATTGAAAAAAATGGGTTTATTTTGTCTGGAAAAGAGAAGACTGAGGGGGGACATGATAACAGTTTTCAAATACTTAAAAAGTTGTTGCAAGCAGGCGGGAGAAGAGTGTTCTTCTTAACCTCCGAGGATACGACAAGAAGGAATGGGCTTAAATTGCAGCAAGGGAGGTTCAGGTTGGACATTAGGAAAAACTTCCAAACTGTCAGGGTGGTTAAGAACTGGAATAAATTGCCTAGGGAGGTTGTGGCATCTTCATCACTGGAAATTTTTAAGAGCAGGTGAGAAACACATGTCAGGAGTGGTCTAGAATGGATAATACTTAGTCCTGCCATGAGTGCAGGGAACTGGACTAGATGACCTTTCGAGGTCCCTTCCAGTCCTATGATTCTATGATTATTCTTATCCAGCCTTCTTTCAAGGTAAATAGTAAGTTCCCCACTTTTCTCACTAAAAAATAAAAACAGTATTAATCCTACATTGGAATCATGACTGTATAATGATTATTGACATAGTAAAAGCAAACACTGGGAAAGCTATTTGCAGTGTAGCAAATTATGGGTAATACAGTGTCTTTGCCTAAGGGTATCTTTACAGTATGTATTGAAAGTAGGTAAGGGTGTGTTTGTGTGGTTACACTTTAGAATACATTATTTTTTTAGATTATTATTTATAGTTATGTTAAACATTGTCGTTACAAACTTACAGAAAGTCATTTGCAGTGGTGTTACCTGCACATAGCCCAGGGATTTAAGAAAAACATAGAACTGATTCTCTGTAGATACTCAACATATGGGCTACCTTTAAAATATTAATAGCAAGAGACATTACAAAAGGTGCTAGAAAGAAGTCTCCATAATCCAGTAATTTGTTTTTACCAGTGGAGAAAGGTGGGAGTGGGATTATCTCTCTTGAACTGTTCAATTACACTGAATTTATAACATGCCAGCTGCTTTAACACACCATCTAGAGAGATGAACAACAAGAAAATAGTTGTGGCAGGTCCAGACTTGTCATCAACAGCAATATCCATGTTTCAGACATGTAGATGGCTCCCCTTCAGACTATGTCATGAAATCCTGAGGTACTTTTCTGGTGATTTGCTTAGAATCTAAACAGTTCTTGGCTGCATGAAAAACTTGCTATGGGCCAAATTCATCCCTGCCCAGGGATACAACAGGGCAGCTTGTGTTCCCGAAACTGCTAATCCTGAGGCTGGCTGTGGCTAGTTCAGTCCTAATAGCTGCTTGAACTTGCATCTGACTGAACAATGCCCCATGGGCCTCATGGTAGCTAGCAAATAGCCAGGGTATAGGAACACTCCACAATGCCCCTTCTCCCAGGGTTTTGTAGAAGGTGGTCTACCTGCTACCTGGAGTACTCGTAGGAAGGAGTGCTGCAGCTATGAATCAGGCCCTGCATTCTCTTTCAGAACAGCTGGAGAGGGCAGGACACTGCCACATCTGTTTGTTGGGCTGTGGAAATAATGGCACCCCCTCACCCCCCATCCTCCGACCAGATAAAGGAAGGAGAGACCAGATCCTCATAGAAAACATCACAGACACTTAGGGAGTGAAGAGAAGTTTCATGTATGTGGGTAAACATGATATGAGGCGAGATATTAGTAGATATGAGGAAAGATTAATAAAACTGGCACTTTTCAGCTTGGAAAAGAGACGGCTAAGAGGAGATATGATTGAGGTCTATAAAATCATGACTGGTGTAGAGAAAGTAGATAAGGAAGTATTGTTTACTACTTCTCATAACAAAAAAAAGGGAGTCACCAAATGAAATTAATAGGCAGCAGGTTTAAAACAAATAAAAGGAAGTATTTCTTCACACAACGCAGTCACCCTGTGGAACTCCTTGCCAAAGGATGTTGTGAAGGCCAAGACCATAACAGGGTTCAAAAAAGAACTAGATAAATTCATGGAGGATGGGTCCATCAGTGGCTATTAGCCAGGATGGACAGGAATGGTGTCCCTAGCCTCTGTTTGCCAGAAGCTGGGAATGAGCGACAGAGGATGGATCACTTGATGATTACCTGTTCTGTTCATTCCCTCTGGGGTATCTGGCACTGGCCACTGTCGGAAGACAGGATACTGGGCTAGATGGACCTTTGCTCTGACTCAGCAGGGTCATTTTTATGTTTTTAGACAGAATTCTGACCTGGGTTTAAAGAGATGGAATTGTATACATTGTATGTCTTAAGTTTACCCTTTTCCTCGGCTTTGGCTTTATTAATAACTTAAATAACAGCAATAAATTGAACCGAAACTTACTTTCCCTACTTAGCTGTGGCTAAGTAGGAAAAACTCCCATCCAAGCAACTCCAACTACTCTAGTATCCTCATTGGAGCTAATGGACTCCGAGTACTAGTATGACTCATCAGCAATTACACTTCATCTTCATGCTTCATGTTAACAAATAATAGAAGACAGAAATCTTGAATCATATGTAGGGTCCTAAAGTTTGCCAGCCACACTGCCAAAGTCAAACACCCCAGTGGTTTTGAATAAAACCTTGCATGCCATAGGCTTTTTTAGACATCCTTGCTAAACAATACAGAGTAAAGTGGGTCTTGCTTTTACTGTAACATTTATCATGTTTACACAACACTAAGTCACAGTGATCTTTAATCACTTTGGATAGCATGAACTTTTCCATCATGGCAATCATGTTACACAAAATACAATAACTTCTGAAATAAAAGGTCATTGGAAAATCTTTGTCTCTTCCAAGTCCTTTTGACTATAAGGATTATTCTCTTTACTGTTGGAATAATAAGGATTATATTTCACCAAAGTCTGCAGCACATTATCTATTTCCTTCTTTTATGCCCCAAGAGAGGTTATTCCAGATTTCGTAGATTTCTAAGACCAAGGAGGAGAAATGTAGATTCAAATCTGTAGGCGATGTGTTTAAGTTTGTATGAAATGAAATGAGCAGGAGACAGCTCAGGACAATAAGTCTGAGAGGTAACGCTAAGGTTGGCTCTCATGAGGTTACTAGAAATTCTCAGTGTAAGTCTAGTAAAATCTTGCTAATCCTCACTTTGGGTAAACTTCTGTAAATCCACATGAAAAGCAGATTTGCAGGTGTGTGAGTATCACTGAAGCATGTGCTTCCTGTGCAGGTGCTGTCATTTTCCCTGTGTGTTGTATCTCCCTTGGCTTTCAGGACCTGAATCAGTGCTAGAATGCTTAGGGCACAAGCCTTCAAACACCTAATGACATGGGTATTCAGGTGAATCACATGCTTAAGTATTTGCACGAACAAGCCTTACTGAGTGTATACAGGAGTATGTCAAAGCACACTATGGACATTTTAGCAGGGTCCACAGGGGCATTTAGTGCATGGCAGGCTAGTGCACTGTAGATTCACACCCCAGCTTGTCATGCACTGACCACATAGATAGGCCCTCACTGTGTAGACAAGCTCTGAGATTTTTCTCTTCATCCCACCTGACTCCTCTTTCCACTGCTGCTTTGGTACTGCTGGAGATAGGAGTGACATCAGTCTACCACTGTTTCCATGGCTCTGTAAAAGAAATGAAGCCACTGGTCTGGAGTGGGATGAGAATCTCATATGGCACTTTAACATTTGTAGATCTCAGAGAGCTCTACAACGGTGGGTAAAGTATTTTACATATGGGGGGAAAAGAGGCTCAGACCAATGTAGTGACTTCTTCGAGGTCACACAAAAAAGGAATTCGCAATAATCTCCACCCTCATGTTGAGAAGGGGTGTGTATGGAGGAGAGACCTTAGCAACAGAGCAGTTCAATCTTACCCCACTACTTCCAATCCCTTACTCCTTTAGCAGCAGCACCAGCAGGCAGGAGGAATCATCTGGGAAGAAAAAGAGCACATTCATAGAATCATAGAAGATTAGGGTTGGAAGAGACCTCAGGAGGTCATCTAGTCCAACTCCCTGCTCAAAGCAGGACCAAACCCAACTAAATCATCCTAGCCAGGGCTTTGTCAAGCCAGGCCTTAAAAACCTCTAAAGGATGGAGATCCCACAACTTCCCTAGGTAACCCATTCCAGTGCTTCACCACCCTCCTAGTGAAATAGTGTTTCCTAATATCCAACCTAGACCTCTCCGACTGCAATTTGAGACCATTGCTCCTTGTTCTGTCATCTTCCACCACTGAGAACAGCCGAGCTCCATCCTTTTTGGAACCCCCCCTTCAGGTATTTGAAGGCTGCTATCAAATCCCCCCTCACTCCTCTCTTCTGCAGACTAAACAAGTCCAGTTCCCTCATCCAGTCTTCGTAAGTCATGAGCCCCAGTCCCCTGATCATTTTCCTCTGCTGGACTCTCTCCAATTTGTCCACATCCTTTCTGTAGTGGGGGGCCCAAAACTGGATGCAATACTCCAGATGTGGCCTCCCCAGTGCCGAACAGAGGGGAATAATCACCTCCCTCGATCTGATGGTAATGTTCCTGCTAATGCAGCACAATATGCCATTAGCCTTCTGGGCAACAAGGGCACACTGCTGACCCATATCCAGCATCTCATCCCCTGTAATCCCCTGGTCCTTTCCTCCATAACTGCTGCTTAGCCAGTCGGTCCCCAGCCTGCAGCAGTACATGGGATTCTTCTGTCCTAAGTGTAGGACTCTACACTTGTCCTTGTTGCACCTCATCAGATTTCTTTTGGCCCAATCCTCCAATTTGTCTAGGTCACTCTGGACCCTATCCAGCATATCTACCTCTCCCCCCAGCTTAGTGTCATCTGTGAACTTGCTGAGGGTGCAATCCATCCCATCATCCAGATCATTAATAAAGATGCTGAACAAAAGCGGCCCCAGGACCGACCCCTGGGGTACTCCGCTTGATATCAGTGGCCAGCTAGACATCGAGCCATTGATTATTATCCGTTGAGCCCAAAAATCTAGCCAGCTTTCTATCCACCTTATAGTCCATTCATCCAATCCATACTTCAACTTGCTGGCAAGAATACTGTGGGAGACTGTATCAAAAGCTTTGCTAAAGTCAAGATATATCACGTCCACTGCTTTCCCCATAGCCACAGAGCCAGTTATCTTATCATAGAAGGCAATCAGATTGGTCAGGCATGACTTGCCTTTGGTGAATCCATGTTGACTGTTCCTTATTACCTTCCTCTCCTCCAAGTGCTTCAAAATGGTTTCCTTGAGGACCTGCTCCATGATTTTTCCAGGGATGAGGTGGGGCTGACGGGTGGGTCTGTTGTCCCCTGGGTTTTCCTTCTTCCCTTTTATAAAGATGGGCACTATATTTGCCTCATAAGAACCATAAGTGAGCTCAGAGCAGTGTACTGCAGGAGGACAGTTTGAGAACTACTAGGAAGAATGGTGCTGATGTCAGTGAGTTAGACTGCAGATTTGTTCTCTGTCATTCACATCTCTTTTTGTTTAATAAAAGTCAAACAGAATTTTGTTAAGGAAATCCAAGTGGGTGCTTTGTAATTCTTCAGCACATGATATAATGAATTAGTGTTAAGGGTGGAATCCAGTGATGAACAGTATAGTGGATTTCCAGTGCAGAGATTTGTACTCTCAGATTATCTCAGATCCACCTCTCACATACACCAGGTTTACATTAGCATAATTCTACTGAATTCTATGAAGATACTCCTGATCTACACATGAGAGAATTGAGTCACTGGGTCTCTAAAATGTGGCAGGAAATCTCGCAGCAATAGCATTTCTCAAGAGACTTCTGATACAGCCTCCTTCCAGATGGGTTGGAACCAGGAATTACCAGGTACATGAAAATGAAAAATAATGGGAAATGAAGTTACATTAAATGAACAGCTCATAATCTTGAAAAGATTAGATTCAGGTCCCAATCTGCAATGAGCTAAGCCTCAAGGCGGAGGAGAACAATGGCTCTTATTTTGCTGAACCTTTGCAAATTTAATTATTGTCTTAGATTCAGAGAATTTTTTTTCCAAAATCAAAACATAGAAAGAATAATAATCTGTGAGTGTGGCAGTAAACCCAGGCCCTTCCTTTGGGTTTGTTTCTGGATTGTAGGGTGGGTGGAGTAGAGAGTGTTAATTCTCTCTTGGACAGTTTTCCTGTCCGCTTGACCCTATCTCCAAATCTATCACTGGTAGGACTTCAGTGTGTTATTTCTGAGGTCCTATTCTCTGAAGCTTAACTTTACAGCCCTCAAAGTTCTCCATATACTGTGTTCTACTGTTTGCCATCCTGTCGTCTTGCTCATCTGTAAAAATCTCTAAATCTTCAGTCCTGTGGCTTCTGTGAAAATCTGGACACCCAGTGCTCCTGTGACAGTGACGCCCATGTCCAGCTGCCTTAAGATGTCAGCAAGAGGCACTCATATAGAAAAACTGCTATTCTCCTTCTCTTCCCAAGATCCCAGGAGTCACTTTTCTGTGAAGTGCCTGAATTTCTCAAGCCCGGGTACTGTACGAGTGAGGGGAAGTCCCAAAGATGCTTTTAAAGCCAAGTCTCCAATGTGATCATACTGCATCTATTAGAAAGTGGATGGGGGCTGGGACTGGGGATTGAATTGTTCTGCAGTAATAGTAGCTGAGACTGTCTCACAATGGGGTGCAGAGACATGTGATACTCTGTGATTATTGGAGTTAGAAGCTTCCTTTTTAGACCATGACATTTTTCATTCTTTTGGAAAACAGTATTGCATTACAGGTGTTATAACTTTTCTTCAGAATCAGAATGGCCAGGGAACTGTAAATCTAAATCATAGCTGCCCTCAGGAAACCTGCCAGCCAGTAAACACAATGAAATGAGTGAGATGAAAGCATCTGAGTGAGAAAATGAATTTTAGGCATTCCACTGAAGTCTATTTAGTTTTTATAGTCTGGCTCAGCATCTCAGAGATAGCAGCGGGGAGGGACATGCTGGCTTCCAGTGACTAACACTGAGAAGTCTTGAAATCTTTGCTTGGGGGTCCAATACCGAAGGGAAGGCTCCTCTTGAAATATCCCTCACACTTTTTTTCATGCTGCACAGATCCAGAGAGCTGCCTAAATAGTAATTCCTTCCTTTCCTGGAGGCTAATCTAACCACATTTACCATGCTTGTAATGAAGACTTCATATCAAAAGGCAAGATGCTTCTATGAAGAAGAAAGGTGGCAAAAGAAGTAACCATTCAGGAATGTTATGTGGCCAGCAAAGTATTGTCACTATTTGGCATAATATTCTGCCCATTTGACTTCTTGCCCTTAGAAAGCTGCTTATGATCATGTAAGAGGGGTTTAGCTCATGGCCCCATCGTGCCAGAGGTAGGCAACCGAGTTCAAACAACATTGGAGCCATTCAGAACCTTTTGCCCATTGCTTAGACGGAATCTGAACAAAGCCATTTTGAGGTTCAAAATACCAGCGTTTGGTTAACTTGTTTCCCTCTCTTCCCATTTTGTCCGCTCCCTCCCCGCATTATTTTTCATTTGTGCGCATTCCTCTGTGTTGCCTGAGTGCAGTGGAAAAGCCAAAATACCACAAGTGTTTCCCCTGCCCAGCCAGTAACAGACTCTGAGTCTCATGCTAGAGCCTGTTCTCAAAATTTCCAGAGCAGTTTTACAGATTTGAGAGGCTGGATAAATGTTCCTAAAAATGCCAACTTCTGGAGAGGGAAACAAATACAACGTTACTTTTGCCAAACATTACTGGCAATTTGGTCATCTGGAAGTCACCTGGATGCTTTAATCAGTTTCCAAATAATATCCATACCTCAAATAGCACAGTAGGGTTATCATGCCCTCACTTCCCACTACCTTCAACTGCAAATTCAATCCCATCTCCCCAAACACCTGAAAACCCTCCTAATATACCTCCCAGCTGCTATTTCCTTCCTGCTCTGTACCAAGATCAGTGGCACTGGAGGTCGAGGGCCAGTATTCCCTGGAGCGAGCGTTATTGGGGTACACCAGTGGAACTCTGAATGCAAGGAGTTTGGCTGGAAGCAGCTCAGCCATATGGACAGGGCAGTGCACAGAGTTTAATGAAGTTTCACTTGTTCAACTTAAACTGCATTCAGGTTCATACTTGGTGAATGAAACATGCGCCGTGAAAAGTTCCTTGTGAACGGGACCTAGAGGCTTTGTAAAGAAGGGAGAGGAGCAGCTGGCAGGCAGGCGAAAAAGGAAAAGTGAATAGACTAATAATTATATATGGGAGTCTATTTCCCAGAAAGACCCTCTCATGCCTTTTCTCCCTCCACCAGGAGTCAATGGAGCCCCCTCACCACCAGCTTCTCCTTCCCTCACTCAGACTCTCACCAGTTCCTGCACATCTGCCTCGCCACAGGAAAGAGCTTGCACTACACAGCTCCCAAACAGGGAAGAAAGGCGGAGCCAATCCAGGGTCAGGGAGTTGCTCCCCAGGTTCTTGCCATTTCTGGGTTTTAGAGGAAAAAGTTGCCTCCTGTCTCCTCTTTTAGCTCCACTAAAGCATGTTGTGCCGGACACACATTCAGGCACCCCCCCGGGCCTGTCTCCTTTTAACATTCCAGGGTCAGGAAGCAGCTTGGGAAACTGTTCTGGAGCTGGAACTGGCTCCTGTCTTCTTCCCTGCTCTGGATATGGGCTAACCAGGTGGGGAACCAGAGCCAGCTCCTCTCAGCTGGGAGGAGATGGGAGGGAAAGCGCAGCTGGGGAGTAGGTAGGAACATGATGTGGATACTTCTCAAGGAGGAGAAGGAAAGAAAGTATAAGTGAACAAACTGGTCTTCGTATTTCGGTGTCCCAGATAATAGAGTGCCCAAATACTGAGCCAGCTACTCAGCTACACCTCTTTATATCAGCTTTAAGACAGCTCTTTATATCAGCCAAGCATGTGGCCCACAAACATCCCCCAGAACTGAATTTCACCCTATTGTATTTGTCCATCACTGCTTTTGAGTTCTATATCATCATCAAACCAACCTCTAAACCTCCACCCATGACTACCCTAATGTTACAGATTTCACGGCAGTCATGAGGTGCAGGCAACATTCATTTTTCACCTAATAACGGAAAGAGGCAAAGGCAAGGAATCTGAATAGGGGTTCGGACTCGGTTTGCTATAAATATGTCCTAGATACAAGACTACATCATGAGAGCGTATGATTATAAACCTGTTGTGTGCTAAGGATTCTGAATGTGGGTCTGTAATATTTCTAGAATAGGGCAGCATGTTACACGGTGTATTTCAGCTTTCAGTATCATACAACATGCCACAGATTGTTATACACCTCAACCCATCAAGAAAGCAAGAGCTTTAAAAAAAGAAAATCCAGCCAAGCACCACACACTCAGAGAGTGTGGCAGATTTTTAGTAGCCAATGCAAATTTCAGATCTGACGATCGTTCCCCCTGACACCACGATAATAGCAACGGATTCTAAGAGTCAATCAGTGGGGAAGAGGTTGTGCCAGGTGTAATAGGGCAAGTGTAAGGTTCTCCCTCGTGGTGAAAAGCATCAGCCCATGGGAACTAATACCGCACACACTGAATGGATTAAAAACTAGCTAACGGATACATCTCAAAATGTAACTGTAAACAGGGAATCATCATTAAGGCTAAGAAAATTCACAGAAACCGTGACCTGTCCATGACTTTTACTAAAAATATCCATGACAAAATGGGGATCTGCGGGTCCCTACACCACCTGAAGCAGGGCAGCTGCGCAGAGGCTAGGAGCCGCCTGCAGCAGCTGGGGACTGCAGGGTACCCCTGCCACCTGCAGCTCTGTGAGTCCCCGTTGCCTGGGGGGCAGGGAGCTGTGGGGTGTCCCCACCTCCTGTGTCAGCTGGGAGCTGCAGGGTACCCCGCCGACTGCAGCTGCAGGACCCCTGGTGACCAGAAGCTCAGGGGTTCCCCCACCACACATGAACTTGGGGGTTCCCTGCTGCCTGGGGAGGCCGAGAGTTCAGGGGGTTCCACTGCTGCCCACAACAGCCAGGAGTTGGGGCAGGGTACTCTGCACCTCCCGGCCCCCTCAGGCAGCAGGGGACCCTGCAGATCCCGGCCTCTGTGACTAAATCATAGCCTTAATCATCATCATCAGGCAGATCAATTTCCAATGGGGTTCCACAAGGATCAGTTCTTGGCCTTATGTTATTTAACATTTTTTATCAATGACCTGGAAGAAAACATCAGATCATCACTGATAAAGTTTGCAGACAACACAAAAATTGGGGAAAAGGTAAATAATGAAGAGGACAGGTCACTGATTCAGAGTGATCTAGTTTACTTGGTAAACTGGGTGCAAGCAAACCACATTCATTTTAATACAGCTAAATGTAACTGTATACATCTAGGAACAAAGAATGTAGGCCATACTTACTAAATGGGGGACTCTATCCTAGCAAGCAGTGACTCTGAAAAAGATTTGATGGTCAGCTGAACATAAGCTCTCAAGAGCTGCTGTGCTCAAAAGAGCATAAACAGGGGAATCTCGGGGTGGAGTAGAGAAGTTATTTTACCTGTATATTTGGCACTGGTGAGACGATAGCTGGAATACTCTGTCCAGTTATGCTGCTCTGAAACAGGGTGGTTACCCACTTCTGCCCTTCGGGGTGGAAAACAGCACAGGAGAGGGCTGTGGCTGGGACAAGAAGCCTGGGCTGATTATGGAAAGTAGGCTCAGCTGTGACCAAACCCCAATCAGGCCCAGCTGGCCCCTATAAGAGACAGTGAGCCAGGTGCCTGTAAAGGGAGAAGGGCCTGGCTGCAGGGAGTTAGACTCAGGGTACCTGAGTGGAGTAGGGCTGGGGAAAGGCTGGGGAGCTCTAGCCTGGAAAGCCCCAGGCTGTGGCCTAGCACAAGGCCAACAGGTCCTGGGGGTTGCAGAGGGCAGCCGGTCCAAACCCAGCCTTGCCAGTGATGAGTAGGCTGATACTGCAGTCTGCCCCAGGGCATGGGGGCTAGATGATGACTGGCAGTAGCCTGATACTGAGGTGAAGTGGGGATAGTGGGTGGGGGTTCCCTGGGGAGGGAAGACCCTGAGAGAAAGGGGTTACGGCCAGGGGGCAGCACCCCAGCTAACAGGGCACTGGAGTCCAGAGAGGGACACAGGGGCCAAGAGGCAGTGGATCACTGGCCTGCAGAGGGTGCTACTGGCTGGAAAATGAGCTAATTCCCTGAGAGACCAGCAGGAGGTGCCACAGGGGTGAGTCCGCTCACTCTAAATGCCCACAATTCAAGAAGGATGTTGTTCAATTGGAGAGGGTTCAGAGAAGAGCCAGGAGAATGATTAAAGGGTTAGAAAACATGCCTTATAATGACAGACTCAAGGAGCTCAATCTATTTAGCTTCCCAAAGAGAAGGTTAAGGGGTGACTTGATTACAATCTATAAGTACCTACATTTAACAAACATTTAAAAATGGATTCTTCAATCTAGCAGACAATGTTATAATGTAGTCCAATGGCTAGAAGTGGAAGCTAGACTAATTCAGACTGGAAATAAAGTATAAATTTTTAGCAAAGTAATTAACTTGAAACAATTTACCAAGGGTCATGGTGGATTCTCCATCACTGACAATTTTAAAATCAAGATTGGATGTTTTTCCTAAGAAATAAGCGCAAGCAATTATTTTGAGGAAGTCCTTTGGCCTGTGTTATGTAGGAGATCAGACTAGATGATCGCAATAGTACCCTCTGGCCTTAGAATCTATAAATCCTACATTCCCCCCGCCCCAAAATAAATTCCCGGGCAGGTTGGGACATGTCAGGAGTAGATGGAGGTGGATCGGGGCCGAAAGAAGTGTGGCTGGTGTGGTCCTGCACCCCGGTAATTCCCCACTGCCTCAGCCCCTATGGAGCTATGGCAGTGGGGAAGGGGGCATGTTAGGACAGCTTTAAGACACCCCATCCCTACTCTGGGCAGCACCAGAATTGGGGAGATGAAAGCTTCCTTCTCTATATATCTGGGCTAGTTCTAGCACCAGCATAGGGATGAATTTCCCTCCTCTACACCTGTGGATTTATGGGGATTGAGCCACCTGGTCACTTCCTGAATAAAGATTTCCCAAAACTAGATGTGGTGGTGGAGGTAGCAGTCTCTTAAGCCTCCCCACCTTCCCCTGCACAAGATCAGCTAATGAGTAACAAGTGCAGATAGGACAGACACCCAAAGGACCTTCCCCCTCTCACAATGAGAGCTGAATTTTGTTCTAGGAAAAAGTGAAGCTTCAGGTAGGTTCTTAACATTTTTCCAAACAGGATAGTCCATCCTCATCATATTACATTGCAAGTGTACTGGTATGCAAGTATACTACCCCACAAATCTAACACAGCTTCCATTGCAATAAGGTTTAAGGCTTCAGCCCTGCAGTAACAAATTCTTCTAAGAACATCTAATAAATAATCATGTATCCCTTTTAAAGTTATAGGAGTCTTAGGAGTCTATAGCAGGGGTAGTCAAACTGTGGCTCACAAGCCACATGAGGTTCTTTCACCATTAAAGTGTGGCTCACAAGCCCCCCGGTACCCCCATCCCCATTCTCTGTCTACCACACTGGGGTGGGGGGGAAGGTCAGGACCTCTGCCTTACAGTGTGGGGATGGGGGTGGGTGGGAAGGAGGAGGGTAGGAGCTTCTGTCCAGTGGGGAGGAGGGCTTCAGCCCTGTGGGATGCACCTGCCAGGGCTCAGGGCTTTAACAGGAGTGGGACTGAAGCCCGGAGCCCTGGCTCCTGGCAGACGTGCTCTAGGTCTCAAACTTCTGAAGATTGTTGTTTGTGGCTCAGAAGGCCAGTAAGTTTGGACACCTCTGGTCTATAGATGCACATTTTTTTCAAATATTTGTGTGTGTATATATAAATAAAATATGCAACAGACACAAGGAAATTAAAAAAGCCTACTGTTACTGTACTGGAGAAATAAACTTGTGAAAAAAGTATATCTAGACATACTATATAAGCGTTTGCGAGTGAGTATACAGTAATGATTTCAAAGAAGTGTTTAAAGTTTAGCTGGTCAAAAGTCTTTGGAATCATTCATGTCTGACATGTAATATGTGCTTTTAAACATGTCTCTGTACTTATAGAAAATTTTAGACATTAATGGCTCTAAAGTAGATGCTGCATGCTTTAAAGTAAAATTTAAAAATCTGTCTGAATCTGCAGTTACACATTTATATCCTCTGAGCAAATTGTTTACTGTGTCACTTCTTGGATATTGTTGAAAGAGAACTCTTAAGATGTATACAAAAGCATGTTAGAACCAAGGACAATTTATCAATTTAGCACAACTATTTTTGAAAATTCTGTTCTGAGTTTCTTTGCTTTTGTCAGCTACAGAACTGACAAATAATCAAGGAATCTTAGAATTGTGTCTCAAATTTTGTCTTTAACTCACTTGTTTGTTCATTACATAGATACTGAAGCATGTTGCTTTACATCTTCATCCCATACTATGCACTGTGTAGGCAACAAAACCAAGATTGGATAGGATGGATTACAGATGGAGTTTCAACATAGGATCAGAATGTACTCTCCTTGGTGGATTTTAGTTTGATTCTTAATGTCACCTAACAATGTATCAAAACAAATCACAAAATAGGTTTCCCTTGTACTCCACCTGTTTTGAGAAGAGGAGATGCTATCCAATTGTCACTTCAGCAGTCGAACCCACAGTATGACCTGTTAATCAGCCCCTGACGTAGACAGCTAAGCTTTCAACTTTAATAACTTAGTTCCTTCCAGTCAACTCAGCAAATGAGCCAGGGACTTCACCTCTCTGCTCAATTAGGTGGCTTGGTACTATCCTGATGAGCATAGCATAAATATTATACAGAGAGGGGTGAAGGAGGGGGAGAGAGACGGACACTGAAGCAGAGAATTCACCCTGACTGCCCATACCTTTTATTTTCCCTTCAGGAAATGTCTAGAATGTGCCTCTTGTGAGTTTGTTTGGAGTCTGCATAACATTTGGTGACATGTGCCCATTAAACTTAACAACATAATACCAATAATAGAAATGCTAATAGTAAACACATATCTATTTACCTATATTGTGAACATCAATATTTACGCACAAGTCAGGAACATTTTGACCCACACCCCAGGCCAAATATTTATCTTCTAGGACAATAAATCTTATGTAGATTGAAACAAGAAGTCAGTCAACATATATATTGTAAATGTAACGTGCATTCTCAATGCTTCCACCAGAAGTATCTGGAAAGCTTTCCTTTTAAACAGACATCCTTAAAGGAAGTTTATGTTAGAGTGCCAGAAAAAACTATGGTTCACCTCTCATGAGATGGTCCGGAAGCATATATTTGCATATACCCTTTCTTTGGCTCAGAGTTAAATAGTCTTCACTGAATTTAGTTGTGTCTAGTCAGGATGTAGCTATTTACATAAGTGATCGCAGACGTTAGCATTGCTACAAATCTCTTTATTCAATACACACAAGGTACGTACATTTATTTTAAACAAAAAGGTCTGCATTATACTAGTAATTTCTCTATAAACCTGAATCCTTTATTTACCTGAAATAATATGATCATGTGAATAGGCCCTCTTTGCAGATCGGTCTCCTTTTCTGCTCATTGCTGCATGTCTCATTTTCAGATGACTGAAACAAGGGAAGCTGGGCAGGTGTGTTTGTTTGAGAGTGACATTTTCTAAGCTGACCTTGGCTAGCAGCCTTGCCAGGATACTGTACTTACTACCATGCTGGCCAGTCTCCTGATTGTTTCTAACATGTAACAAGCCATTTAGTCTGATAAACAACAAGCTGAGTTGAGTTTGGAAATGTGAAAATGGAGAACAAGTCCATTCCAAACATTCCAGCCATACCGAGGAGGTGCACTTTTCTTTCACTCAGGCTCTCCAGCACTTCTGTGCTCAGAGAGAACAAACAGACAGATCCATTTCAGACAAACTCCATGATAAGGAAACTTACTGCCACCTCCAGCACTCTGGAGGAAATATGCACGTCGAGTATACATTTATTGTTAATTACATACAAGACTGTTATGGGGAAGGCCGGTCTTGTGACTAAAGCACCAAACTTGGAGTCAAGAGAGCTGGGTTAACATTCCCAGCTTAGATACAAACTGTGCTCTTGGGCAAGTCACTTACTTAGGCCTTGTCTACATTCAGGGGCAGCTCCAGGCACCAGCACGCCAAGCGCGTGCCTGGGGCAGCAAGCCACGGAGGGCGCTCTACCAGTCGTCACGAGGGCAGCGGTCAGGCTGCCTTCGGCGGCATGCCTGCGGAGGGTCCGCTGGTCCCGTGGCTTCGGTGGACCTCCCACAGGCGTGCCACTGAATCCGTGGAACTGGGGACCTCCCGCAGGCAAGCTGCCTAAGGCAGGCTGCCTGCCGTGCTTGGGGCAGCAAAATACCTAGAGCCGCCCCTGTCTACATTGCCACTTTACAACACTGCAACTTTCTCACTCAGGGGTGTGAAAAAACTCCCCCCACAGGCTGCAAGTTTCAGCGCTGTAAAGTGGCAGTGTAGACAGTGCATCAGCGCTGGGAGCTACTCCCGTCGTGGGGGTGGTTTTTTACAGCACTGGGAGCTCTCTCCCAGCGCTGGTGCCGCGACTGCGCAGCCACGTTTAATGTTGCTAGTGAAGACATTCCCTTGCTGTGTCTCAGTGTCCCCGTCTGTTAAACGGAGAAAATAATAGCTCTCTAACCCACAAAGGTTCTGTAAAGATTGATCTGTTATTCTTGTTTATTATTTGCACTGCAGTGCCCAAAGGTCTCAGTCAGGATTGGAGTCCAATTGTACTAGGTGATGTACACATATAAGGTAAGACAGGTCCTCCTCTAAATAGCCTACAAAGTAGTTGAAGGAAAGATGCACTAAAGGCAAGTTTACACTACAAATTTAAGTCGACCAAAGTTACATCGACGTACAGCCACTGCAGTAATTAAATCGCTTTTGCATGTCCTCACTATGCTCCTTGCATTGGCGGGACGTTCCCTTACCAGGAGTGCTTGCACTGATTTAACTGTCAGTGAGGGAAAGCTTCTGAAAGGCAGCAACAGTCAATGTGAGCAATGCAGTGTCTACACTGACGCTGCGTCGACCAACTACATCGACTTAAGTGCCAGGCCTCTCATGGAAGTGGAGTTGTTAAGTCGATGTAGTGGGCGAGTTACATCGGTGGGAACTACATTTTAGCATAGATACTTACAGAGTTAGATTGATGTAAGCTGCCTTACAACAACCTAACTCTGGAGTGTAGACCAAGCCTAAGTGAGGATAATAAACTTCCAGAGGGATTGTTAGATGGGTGGATAGTGACAGGGACGTGGGGTTGCTGGTGACATGCCACTGAGGCTGGAAATCACTCAAAAACAGGCTTTAATGTAAGATTTCCAGTTTCTGATGGTTTTGGCTGTCTTGGAAATACTGGCGGAATATATCTTCTTACAGTATTTTTATATTTATGTGACATCTCCCAGCTGAAAGCAAGCAGAGGAAAGGAATGTGAAAAAACTCTAGCAATAGTAACCACATTTTAATCAAATCTCAGAAAAGACCTAGTTCAAGTTTTGGTTGTTGGTTTGTTCATCCTTCTTGAATTGAGATACTGTATGGATGACAGTTCTCAGAGACACTTGTGCAAACCGAGGATAAGGGTGCAGGGGTGTGATTTATTTACTTAAGTGTTTCATTTTCATACCATATATATATATTTTTTTTGCCTGGGAATCACACTCCCAATATATATATTCTGTTTTTTTTACTTTACTGTGAATGCCCAATGGCTGTCTGCTAAATCATTTACTTGCGTGTTGCACAAAAAACTAAAGTGACTTCCCAAACCCGGCCCCTTAGAACAACTAAAACTTAAAAAGCAACGCCCACGGTAAATACAAGGCATTGGTTATAACAGTCATCAGTTCATTTCATCTCATCACTTTGACTTTGAGACCTAAGATCATTTATGTTACTTACCTCTGAAAAGAGAAGAGAGGTGAGGGGACACTTAAGAAAGTGTGGGGTTAAATCTCTTGTTTAAATTATTCAGGGTCACTTCTGATAAAAACCACAAGATGGCACTACATACTACATTACCTTCTACTACTCCTTGCAACTGTCATGTAATAACTAATACAGAGAGGAGGCTGTCACAGATAAATGGTTACTTTTGTATTTGTGTTACTTGTTCATTAAAATAAAGTGTTGTTGGGGTTTTGTTTATGTTTTTTTAATTTAAAACAGCATTTGCTTCCTGGCCTGGGGGCGGCACCACTTCACTGCATTGTGTTATGAGTCAGGAAAGGAAGCTAGGGGATTGGTCTCAGATCAGAAGGCTGGGTTTTGATTTTGCTTATTTTACAATATCTCATCCATTGGCTTTTGGAAACCAATAGTACTCCAGTTCTGGGCATCATTGATCTGATCTGTCTATCTAAGGTACTTATATGGTCCTTATTACTGTAGTATCTGAGTGCCCCACAATCTTGAATACATTTCTTCACGAGGGCAGCACATTATTATTTACAGCACGTATTGCATGTTCTCATCTCTGTGATGCTGTTCAGTAGATAAATCGAGCAACGTAAACTGATTTGGAATGTGTCAGAATCACTACTAACCTGTTTCGACAACAAACGGAAATAATATTTATTTCATAGGCATTTCTATGGTGGCACAGTATAGAGTTTAGATTCCTCTCAAAGTATAGGTATTTTTGCAAGTATTGCCAATTAACAGAAGTGGGACATCATTTACTGACAATATATATATATAAGCTAGGAAAAAATCCTTAGCTGGTAGAGGACTACATTAAATCTAGGGTTTGCAAACTTTATTATGGTGCATGGACTCCCTGCCATTTGCTTTCTCATAAAATCACTGTGGCAACTAAGCAGCTGCTTATATAGAACAAATATTAAGAAACTATTCATGAATGTTTAGCTGCTCTGTGTTTTGTCTTTTAATTCTTCACTTTGGCTCTCCTTCATATCTGCTCGTCCTAGCTGGAACAAAGGAGACAGTACCATGTAACTGGCCAGCATCCCCCATGCCCACAGCAAGTGTTTCATGGACCACCGGTAGTCCATGGAGCACAGTTTAAGACCTGTTCTACAAGATGACCTAGTAGGTCTTTTCCATCTTCATTTTATATGATTCTGTGATCACTATGACTAAGTATCAATGGGGTTATTATCTAAGAAGAGGTACTGTACAATATTTGCTTAAAATCTTAAAAGGTATGCCTGTAAACCACACTGGTGACACACATGTGAAGAGCATACAGTCCAAATAAAAAGGTGAGATATTCAATTCTATGCACATGGCATGAGAACAGAATCCCCAGCCCCAATCTGTTGGAGCCAGCGTGACTGCTACCCACAGGGATGGGCAGGAATTTTGGTTGCTTCTCCCCAGATATACCATTTGTGGGCCAATCAATATTTGCAAGTTCACAGACTCTTTGGTCATGCCCTCAGCCTGCATCGTTATGGAGAATTCTGTTCTGCAGATGTGCACAGATTTTCTGTGAGAGCGTTCCATGGCATGGTTCCCATACAGTTGAAATATACTATCTCTGCTGCGCTTGAGTTTTTCTGCAGCAGAAAGGAGTGGGGATAGGGCCTGGCTCTGTGGAATTTGTACATAAGCATAAAGGTTTAAGGAGAAACCTGTGCACACACCCCCACACACCCATTTTTGTTCTTAGAAACAATCCACTTCAGGTTTTGTTCTGATTGGTGCTCATGGCTATTGCTGAATTTTATAAAACATATATTTCAGAATGATTCCATTTTAAGCAATTCTTTACACAGTGACCTCCAAGAGCATGCAATAGAATTAACACCAATATTAGCTGCACACTTGTTTTCATTGGTACTGGTTTTTGAACGTCATTGTTACCTGACCTGTTACCAGAAAATGTACATTAAAACTGGGAAACAATTATTTTATACAATAGGAATAAATCTGTCTTTTCTGCTTGTACTGTTTTTTTCCCTCCTGCCAATTAACTCAGTCATATTATTACACAGCTATGGTCACACTTCTCACTTTTCTTTTTGTTTCCTTTCTTAATGGATCTGGTTTATTAGCCAAGCACTTTTAGTCCTGCAGCTCAGTATTTTTGGCTTTTGATGACAATGACATAGTAAAGAAGCTAAACTGAGCTGAAATAAGTGAGATCTATTACATTCATTCTGATTTATCTGGCTCCTTTGCTGATTTGCCAGCCTGAAATCTCTGGCACTGTTTCAGACCATGTTGCTGGCAGAGAAGGCGTCTTTTTAAAAAAAAATTCTTGCTCTGTTTTTGTTACAGTTGATATGGTTCCAACTAAAAGTGCCACAAAGTAAAATCTGTATATTAAATCTGATTAGTTTTTTTCCCTTGAGACCATAAAAATGGAAACAAAAGCAGCTTGAGGAGGTATCTGTAGTTCATTTCAATCTCCTGATATATGTGTATGTGTGTGTGTGTGTGTAAGTATACACACCCAAACACAAAAGTATATTAGGTCGGTTCAATTTATTTTCATTCTTTGTACTTTAGGCATCAGAATGCATCAATAGTTGTGTATGGTTGTGTAGCTATAGCTCTTCAAGGAAACAGATGTGTTCACTACAGTAATGATCTGACGCCAGGACATTGCTTACCCCTCAACAAAATTATGCACCTTGCCACACAAGCAGAAGGAATAGGGAGAAGGCAAATGGCACCATTCTGCACCATCCACTCTGAGTTTGTGGATGGAAGCTCAGACACCCACTAAAAACCTAGGGTCCCCATCAGTTGTGTATATGCAATCCCCACTACATTTTTTAATCAAGTCAATAGAAGTTATATGCATAAGAGTGATGGGAGGGGTGATCAGACCCCACTTTTGGAGGATTGTCATCCATGCACAGAGTTCTGGGGGTCGGTAGAAGATACATACTAGTGAGCAGTCAGTTTCTGAAGACTTAAATTACTGTAAGGAAGAAACATATTTTGGTCCCATTGTATGGCACAGCAGAATTCCACTACGCTGGGGCGAAGCTACTGTAGACAGGAATGGCAGCTATGGATGGTCAAATAGGAGGGTGGCTAGCTTTGACTCTAGGAGGCCTGAGTTCAATTCCCTACTCTGCCATGGACTTGCTGTATGACAAGTTACTTAGGACCAGATTTTTAAAGGTATTAGTTACCTAAATATCTGTAATTAGTCTCTCTGTGCCTCAATTCCCCATCTGTGAAATGGGGATAATAGCACTTTCCTACATCACAGGGGTGCTGTGGGGATAAATACATTAAATATTTTGAGGTACAGTAACTCCTCACTTAATGTTGTAGTTATGTTCCTGAAAAATGCGACTTTAAGCGAAACAATGTTAAGCAAATTCAATTTCCCCATAAGTATTAATGTAAATGAGGGGGTTAGGTTCCAGGGAAATGTTTTTCACCAGACAAAAGACTATATATATATATATATATATATATATATATATACACACAGAGTATAAGTTTTAAACAAACAATTTAATACTGGTACACAGTGTTGATGATTGTGAAGCTTGGTTGAGGTGGAGGAGTCAGAGGGTGGGATATTTCCCTTACTGCTAAATGATGAACTAGCAATTGGCTGAGCCCTCAAGGGTTAACTCTCTCTCTACACAAGGCAGCAGGAATGGAGGGAGATATGCGCATTTCCCTTAAATACACTGCCTTGTTAATTAGATCAGCTTGCTGAGACTGCAGCTGCTGCAAGCTCCCTCCGTCCTGAGCCTTGCTCTATGGAAGATGGGGTAAGTGGTGTGCAGGAGAAGGGGGGAGGGGGACACCCTGACATTAGCCCCCCTCTTCCTTCCCTCCCCCCCCAGCACAGCAGCAGGAGTCTTGGGGAGCAGCTCCAAGGCAGAGGGCAGGAACAGCACATGGCAGTGGGGGGAGGTTCACAGCTGAACTGCAGGGGGCTGCCGGTCCACCCTGGTTCCAAGCCCCCACCAGCTAGCTGCAAGGGGCTGCTCTTCCTGCAAGCAGTAGACAAAGCAGGCGGCTGCCAAACGACGTTATAAGGGGGCATTGCACGACTTTAAACAAGCATGTTCCCTAATTGATCAGCTGCGTAACAATGTTAACCAGGATTACTTTAAGTGAGGAGTTACTGTAATCCAATAGTATGGTGATGGGGGTCATAGAAGTACCTGGAATAGATTTCCAGTTTTATGCCCCAAGAGTCAGACTGTTTAACATCATTGCGAATCATGCTCAGAGCAGTTGCGTGCCTGGGCAGTACTATAGTGATTGTTAAACAGTTCACATTATAACCTGCATGTTTAAGCAGCTAGCTGAGCTTTGTAGCGAACATGCTAGCCCAAACAACATTCCAAATGAGCCAGAGAAACCTCCTCCCTCCTTCTGCTTTACCCACCAAACCAAAATGCCTACTTTGCTTAGGGTAATGTACACAAGACTGAGAACTAGTAGGGTAAGAGATCAATTGCATTCCATATCCGCCGAGGACAGGAGAAGATGCAATTGGCTTAATTGTCAGCAAGGGAGATTTAAATTAGGTAGTAGGAAAAAATGAAGTATAAGGGTAGTTAAGCTCTGGAATAGACTTCCAAGGGAGGTTGTGGAATCCCCATCACTAGAGGTTTTTAAGAACAGGTTAGACAAACACTTGTCAGGATGGTCTAGATATACTTAGTTCAGTCTCAGTGCAGGAGGATTAATTAGGAGACCTCTGAAGGTCCCTACATTTCTATGATACATTCTCCTTCCCAGGGTTGCTTTATTAATTCCCCAAATTTCACAATTCCTTCTTCTTTTAACTGACATCAAAGATCAATAGTACAATTAAATCAGTTGTAATAATCTACAGTATATATAAATCTGCTTGAAGCCACGTAGATGTCACATAGGTCACCTTAGGCTAACCCGGGGTGGGCAAACTATGGCCCACGGGCCCCATCCAGCCCGGGGGACCATCCTGCCCGGCCCCTGAGCTCCTGGCCTGGAAGGCTAGCCCCCAGCCCCTCCCCCGCTGTTCCCCTCTCCTGCAGCATCAGCTCACTCAATCCACCACCGGCTCCAGCTGGGCAGCACGGCTGTAGCGCAGCCAGTCACTGGTGCTCCAGGCAGTATGGTAAGGGGAGAGGGAGCAGGGGGCGTTGGATAGAGGGCAGGGGAGTTCAGGGTGGTGGTTGGGGGTGTGGATGGTGGTCGAGGGGAAACAGGGGCTGAATGGGGGCAGCGGTCCCAGGGGGCAGTCAGGAAGGAGGGGGGGGTTGGATGGGGCGGCGAGGGTCCAGGGGCATTCAGGGGACAGGGAGCGGGGGTGTGTGGATGGGGCAGGGGTCCCAGAGGCACTGTCAGGGAACATGGGGGGGTTGGATGGGGTAGGAGTCCCGGGGGGGGCAGATAGGAGGTGGGGGCTGGGCCACAACCTCCTCCCCTAAGTGGCCCTCCATACAATTTATGAAACCCGATGTGGTCCTCAGGCCAAAAAGTTTGCCCCTAGGCTAACCAATAGAGATGAAAGATCAAGATAATGTTAATAAGGAACAAGCACCATGTAGATTTACCACATTGTGATAAAATAGAACAGCAACAAAGTAACCTCAGTAAGGAGAAAAACAAAGCTGGCTTCTTACGCCTGGTCTACACTGGGGGGGGCGGGGTTCGATCTAAGGTACGCAACTTCAGCTACGCAAATAGCGTAGCTGAAGTTGAAGTACCTTAGTTCGAATTACTTACCCGTCCTCACGGCGCGGGATCGACGTCCGCGGCTCCCCCGTCGACTCCGCCACCGCCGTTTGCAGTGGTGGAGTTCCGGAGTCGACGGGAGCGCGTTCGGAGTTCAAACTATCGCGTCTAGATGAGACGCGATATATCGAACTCCGAGAAATCGATTGCTACCCGCCGATATGGCGGGTAGTGAAGACGTACCCTTAGACCAACTGTTTTTCTCAATGTATAGAATGAAAAGGAGCCAAGCATACAAATATTTGGTATACGAGTCATCTCTTAGACTAGTCTTTTTTTTTTCCCATGGACAATACTTCCAATATTTCTGGAAGCCATCTGTCCAAAGTGGGGGCATTGATTTTTTCCCCTTTATTTCAGTAGCAATTGTAATATGTGAAGCTAATAATAAAGTCATACCTCTGCCCCGTATCCATGCATAGAGAGGACAGTGGATTTTAATTTTCTTATATATGATCAACTAGAAATATACATATACTTTTTCAGTTCAGTAATGAACAAGGGTAAATTCTGTACAGAAATTCTAAGCTAAAAAAACCCAAACAGTTTAACACTTTAAAGACAATATATCCAGTACCAGGAGAAAGTAATATCTGATCTTTATTAAGCCAGTTTAAGCATAAGTCAAAAGAAAAAAATAGCAATGGGATATTCTTCTAAGGAAAAGAACCATAATAAAACTAGAAATGATAATAAACATAGGGCTGAGACAAATCTCATTACATTGCTCTGAAAAATAGCTTGTAGTTGGCCTTTGTTGCACCTGCCTCTGGGCTTTGGTGAAAAATCTAGCTAATTTCTGTCAGCAAGCCTCCCTAATGAGTGAGCTATATTTTGGGGGTATTACTGAAAGGAGAAAGGGTGAGAGGCTTACTTTAAAAAAAAACAACCCAAACTCCTAGATCTTAAGCAGCCATTTGATGTTCTGTACTAAGGTTTCCAGAAGTGAGGCTCAATAATGACATTGCAAATTCAATGTTTCAAATAATTTTTAACTGATTTCATTCAAGTAAACATTGATTCTGGGTGGTAAATGTCAATAAGGGCTGTCTAGTAAAATACATTTTATCTTGTTTCTTCTGAATATTTTGTTACCAAAAAAAAAAAAGATTAAATTAGATTCCTCTCCCACTACTTTGAATCCTTCTATATTTAATTTGTTCTAATTCAGGGGCTTCTTTTCTAACTCACTTCAAAATTGGTAGAAAAAAGGAAAATTCTATCTCAGCCCCAGAACTAACCTCCCACGTTAACCTGCCAATTTTGAAGTTGATATGATTCTCTTTGTGTGTGTGTGTGTGTGTGTGTGTGTGTGTGTGTGTGTGTGTGTGTGTGTGTGTGTGTGTGTGTGTCTTATAACAAAAACACAATTACAATTTTAACTACGGACTGACTTCTGTGTCTCCATAATTGGCACTTTCATTCTTGTAGCAGTTTTTTTTTACATTTCCCCTGCAGTTGACAGATATACCATAGTCTCTGACCATCAATACATTTTTCTCATTGCTCTGTTTCAGCTGATTTTTATATCATGGTGTATTAACTATAATTCAGTCAGAGCTATCTGGCTACTACAGGCTGGAGCATGTATTTTCTGTGCCGATGAGCATACCTGAACAGCCTGCCATTCCATTAATTTCAGTGGAATGCAGCAGTAGCAGCAGGGAGTTGCAGTGAAGGACCAGCAAACAGGAGGTTAAAGTCTACCGAGGTTTTTTGATAATGGTTAACAGTCCATATAATTTTGGGCTTGATCTAAAATCCATTGAAGTCAATGGAGGAACTCCCAATTATTTTACTAGATTAATAATTGTTTAAAAATCAAGACACCCAGAATTATCATTTTAAGGCTTGATTCTACATCATTCAAGTCAATGGAAGTTTTTCCTTTGAGTTCAATAGGGTTGCAATCATGCCATTAGTGACTACAGCCATGATCCCGTAAAGCACTTAGGCATGTGCTCAACTTAAACATGAGTAGTCTCATTGAAGGCAACAGGACTAGTCACCTGCTTAAAGTTATGTACCTGCTTAAGTATTTTGTTGGGATCAGACCCTAAGGACTTGGTCCAAAGTCCATTGAAGAGAGCCAGAAAGTGAAATGAACTAAACAAAATGGAAATTGTCTAGGTTAGTTTCATTGACTAAACTGAATGAAATGCAAAAGTAAACAAACAGCCTAGATGATGAAAAGTAAAATAGTCTTAACATTATTTCAGTTTTAATAATCACAGTAGTTATTAGTGTCAGAAAATGACATTTTAAAGACATTTTAGGCCAAATTCATTCTTGGTGTAACTCCACTGGTGGACCATTTTATAAACACATGAAATCATATTTAATGCTAGTCACCCAACTAATTATTCCATTTTCATTAAGGATTGTTGCTGAAGACTGCCAATATTATATGATGACGACTTCATGAGCCTTGTGGATTGGGATTGTATCCTTGTTCTTAATTAATTATATTACTGTTGTTTATATGACCTCTGTTTAGAGTTAATAATTTTTTGTTCCTTTCTGTTAGTAGTTTTCCTTTTGCTCTCTTTTTTTTTTTTTCAAAAATTGTTCCAAGTGATTGTTAAAATCTGGGGATTGTGTCTGCTGCAACAAAACACAGAAGAACACAGATTTAAGATGGACTGGATATTTCATTCCAGTTTTTCTTGTTGCCAAAATCTAGCCATTTTACATGGAGCTTTCAATACAAATTATTTTGAATATAAACCGAACTGGAACAGAAATCTTTTCAGAAATTCCTAAGAGGAACAAATTGTCTAGTTGGTCCTAATTCAGAAAGTACTTAATCATCTCCCTCAGTGCTTTGCATAGTCAGGGCCTTTATCAGATTTATTTTGACTCCTACTGTTAATTTGGATTATAATTTCTCTTTCATTAAACTAGGCCAATTTAAAAAATGGCCTTGAATTGTACAGGAAAAGAACAAATTCACATTTCTTTTGATATAAATGTTTCCTCAGGAAATACACTGGACAGGTTCATAAAAATATTGAGACAATTGCACTGGACAGTTACTTTTGGCACATGAACTTTATGGAAAAAGACATTGTTTAGTGGTCTAGATAAAACTCTTAGGTGCAAACTTGCTTCATCAGCTCACTCCACTCCCAATTTAGAGGGCTACTGCTTACTTGGACAACAATAATAACTGCTAGGAAAATGGGCTAAACATCAAGCAAGGAAAACTTTCCCCAAGTTGTTGAGGGAATCTGAGGAAGACAGGTACAATGTTTAAATGAAAGAAAGTCAGTGTGTTCTACTGGGACATACACTGGACTTGCTCAAAAAATAATTCCCTCTTGTCCCCATGAGAATATAACGTTTAAGTGCTAAAGAAACGCAACACATTCTTGTTGCCCTAAATACATTCTTTGAAATTGATGGAAGGCTAATGTGTGTTCCAATTCCAGGCAAACATTTTTATTGGGCCAGGGGGAGCACATGATGAAGTATCACCTGAAAAACTTCAATAAAATAAAAAAATAAAAGAAGAAGAAAGAGAAAGGGTCAAATCTTCACTTGAAAGAAAAGCAAGAAAAAGTTGCACTCCAGTACGCTGAACAGATTTTGAGTTTCCATACAAAGAAGTTTCCCACCTTTTCAAAATTAAATTTTAACAAATTAAATTAAAATGAACTTTGTTTTAAAATTACACCTCAGCACACCCATGCAGATCTATTGCAACTGACCCCAATCTTACGAGGATTTATGCACATACTTCATTGTATATGCTGTAAGTAATCCCAATGAAGTCAATGCAGGATTGAAGCCCTAGACCTTTTGTTTAGGAAGCATTAGGAAGTGCACTCATTGACTAATTCACAAAGATTACATGAAAATTAACAAGTTCTGAATTGCCCTGAGTTAATATCACACAGTAAAATTGATTCTATTTGATGGAACACCTCCCCATGCCCGAAACGCTATTTTCTCAACTTGAAAATGAATGTTGGTTTATAGGAAGTTTTTATGATCTATTCTCTTATATTCCATCTGAAGTCACCTGCTAGGGTATTTTACTATATATAATCTTTTATTCCAAGAATTTTCCAATTGTCATCCTGTACTAACAAAGATTAAGTAGAGAGTTCATAGCTTTTTATAATCCACTTGAACCTTGATTTGAGTCAGATATAGTGGTTAAAATTGGAAAAAGCCCACTGTCATGTAAACGTAGGTTTTATTCCACATATAGGGCCCACTCCTGTAATCCTTGCTCACTCAGCTCCCACTGACATCAAAGGACTTGGCCCAAAGAGGTCAAATATATTGCTGAGAGTTTTATTCTCGATAGTTCATTTGCTGTTTTATTATTTGGTGTGACTTTTTTTTATCAGGGATAGACTCAGCACTCTTACTCCTTTTGGTAGCAATTAGTTATCTGAGTAGTCCCATTGGCATCAATGTACTACTCAAAGCAAGCACCGGAGAATTTGTCTCTGAATGCTGTGATTGAAGTTTAGTTTTGTCAGTTCCCCTTGACTGAAAGAGGGAATGGACTGCAAAGTGTTCTTTGTCTTCACAATTAAATAATGACATTAAAAACTTGAAACAATTTAGAAAGTTGCAATGGAAGAACTTGCAAAAAGGTGTCAAATATTCAGATGTCTAAGTTTCTCTTGGCATCTCTCTCTATTGCTCATCATTTAGAGCTAGACATCTAGGAAGTTCAGGGCCTTCCTCAGGGTGCATCAGTATCAAAGGGACCCCTGTTCAGCAGCAGCAGCAGAATTTATCCTGGGAACGCAGTCTGGGACTCAAATCACTTTGGGAATTGGGCTGCTCACCCAGCAAAGATAGGTGAGTGATGCAGAAGTTCAAAGGAACGCCAGGGAGAAAGACAGGGACATAAGGAAAAGGGAAACAGGAGAGCAGAAAGAGGGAAGTCTAAGCTGAAAGCAGCCTTCACACTTAATTCTGCCAAAAGACCCACTCCCTCAGTCCCTTGGAATTGCAACATCAGAAGCTCCAGTACCAGGGGAAAAAAAATAGAAAAACCCACCTGTATCAGGTATTTTAAACATTTACCCTTATTAAAATACATCATATATCTTTCTAAACATTGTGACATAGGGCAATAGGACAATTCTGCACAGCACCTTGTCCTATGGAGCCCTGATCCATGACTGGGACTACTAGGTGGTTTTACAGTATAAACAAGAATTATTAATAATGATAGTAAAGAGGTTTTGCAATCCTGGCTGATCCATTCCTTGGGAGAGAACCTCTTTCAGCCAGGCACATTGCAGCTCTTCCCCCACACCCATTAGTAGAAAGAGTATACAACACTCAGCCTTCTCAAACGGCTAGTTTATTGTATAGCTTTGATTTGATATTATTGTTTGTATGTAGTAGGCTCTTTGCTCTCCCAGTCATCTTCCTTCCTTTCCTGGCCTTATTATTTTCTTGCATATTTCTTTGTATTAATTCCCTTCTTTTGGTAATATCTTCTCATCAACATTTTTAGGAATGGATGGAAATCTATGATCTTGGATAACTGTGCAGGGGAAAGGCAAAGTACTGTCAAACCAGTATGAATGGTTTGTAAAAAAATCTAGAGATGACAGGACTTGTTTTTAAGGCAATAACTGGGGGGAAAATGCTGTGTGTCAGACACAGTATGTCAGACAGACCATATAGTTATTGTAGAAGCCATTGTTAACAAGTTGAAGTCACATATCACTTTTCAGTTTAAAGTGGGGGGTATCAAATGAACAGCCAGAAACAAAACTTGTCAGTTTTGTCCGGAAAGCCGTTGTTCAACACACACTAAATAAAACAAAGTGATTTGTTTTCAAAGAGATGGGCTTTCATTAAAAAGAATACCATCTAGTCCCTTCAACCCCATAAAATTACCATGTGCATTGAAAAGAGCAGTCTGCTCTAACACAGTGTTCTGTCAGAAGATAACTTTCTTTTTTAAAGGACTAGGAGTGCAGAGTTTTGAGCCCTCCTTAGGGATTCTCTAGCTGCCTCTTTCTAAAGTATCCTAGCCATGTCCTCAGCTTGGCTGTGTTTGCAGAAATGCCAATTTTATGACATCTTGTTGCTTTTACCAAGTGGGATGTTAATAGTTCTGTAGCTCACTTGTGTTCAGTAACACTTACTCTAGCCAGATGGTAGAAAGGTTATGAGCAAGACTACAGTGTCTATTATTCAGCAAAAGACCTGAACAGATAGTACCTCTTACATAGAAAAGTATTTTTAATATAACACAAAAAACAATTTCATGATTTTGGGAATTGCAAGTTACTGCGAAGATGCTACCCATCACCTACAGTAAGTCAGACAAACCACTTATGATGTTGATCCTATAGCTTTCATCCAACACTGTCCCCTGAAGTTTCCATGCAGTGACTTCTGAAAGTTCAACAACTATTCTGCTATGTAATAAAGATCTGACGCACAGGAATGCTGGTTAAGAGAATGGATAGTATTTATTGGCCTCACTTACCTGAGTTGTCTCAAAGTTATAAAGGTTAACACCACTGTCACATGAAGTAGAAGAGGCTCTACAGGGTTAGCATATGGTTAGGGTGAAGGCTTAGACAGGGTGAGATGAGGAGCAGAAAGAAACGAGAGAAGAGATGCAGGCAGGAGCATATCCTGAGACTAGCAGAATCATCTTGGCTTTGTCAGAGCAATCCTGCAAGCACTCTATTGATGTTCATTGGCCTTGAAATTGCATTTGGGGACAGTGACATTTCCTGATGTCACAAGTGACATAATATCACAGTGTAAAGACATTGTTGCAACATCATTGTCACAGAGAGATGGTGACTCTTGACACAACTACATCAAAAGGTCAGAGAGGCACTGTAGCAGGTGTGGGGGTGCTGTGGAATAATCTAATACTAATAGGTAATAATTGCTGTAATGGATGTGGAACCACTAATATCATGCTGTATGCACTGCAGAAGACCCAACACAAATGGAACGTGGCATCGGAATCCTGTGTATTCTAGCTGATGCTAGCAGAGCAATCCATCTGCAAAGAGGTGGTGTCCTCTCTGCTTCTCTACAAGCCAAGGAGTAGGGGACATGTGCACACCTTTGCACTCTAGACTGCAGTCATTAGAGGGTAACAGCCTCAGGTGCTTGAACCAGGCTGCTAATAGGGAAGGCAGGCAAATAACATCACTTCAAGGGTATGTTTCCTCTCTTGCCTCTGCCTATTAAGGGTCTCTGGGCTGGGGCTGAAGACCAGGCTCAGTGTAGGGGTGACCAGGTGAAATTCTATGGGCTATATTTTACACAGGGAAAGAGGGGAGTTTGAGTAGTTTTCCAAATGGGAGTGAGGAGATTAGTCTTATTCACGGACTCTCCTCTCAGTCTCTTGGTGCATTGCTGTTACTCAAAGCAGAGTGGAGAGGAACTCATGAGTTCCATAAATTTTGGAAATCAGGCCTCACACTTACAAGAAGTTGAGAAACTAGTAAGATCTCCTGGGAGGTTTTTTTTTGTTGAAATTTCATCTGTTCCTTTTAATTGTCAAAAAATTTCAACCAGCATTTCTAGAACTGATCAAAAAGGTATTATTTTTGTCAGATTTGTATTGTTTATTCCTAAAATAAGTTTGATGAAAAAATTTATGCAAGTTTCAGAAAATTTCAACCAACTCAGCTCACAATGTTTCAAAACCAGCAACAGGCACTCAGTGCAGAAATTACAAGCTGGTGCAAAGTCTCAGCAGAGAAAAAAGGGGGTTGCAGTCAGCCAGAGCTTTTCCTCAAAGGGTTGCTTTTATAAAGAAGAAGAAGAAACTAAGAATAAATTAAACAATCAGAAAGACTATCCAAACTCACTCTACCATCCCCAGTGCATTGCTACCACTATGCTCAAGCGACCACTTTCCTAACCTTTTCTTGAGCACTTATGCAAGGAGAGGCTAGATCCGGTGTAAAAGTAACTCACTGAAGTGTTTCCTACCATAAAGTTAATTTCTCTTTTTCCATAGAGTTTTTTGTCTAGAGAAATGCATTATCTAGGTAAGATTGTCTAGTCTCTAAGCTTGAGGCTCACAAGTAGCTTCTCAGAATTCTACAGTACTTTAACTAGACTAGTCAGCACAAGTGAACCATTATAAGTATAGCCCATGGTTAAATAAGCCACTCAGAGGAATGCATGCAATCCATTTACAATAAAGGGATCCACTTCTCATGAACATTCTTACATACATAGTAATATTTACATTACTATAAGGGGAAGGAATCTAAACTCATTTTAAAGCTTCAGAGCACTCAGTTCTTGAGTGTTTCTCTCCTTCTCCTCCATTCTACTGGCAACACCTGGGAATGGGCTTTTATTGCTTGATTCAGGTTGCTGGCACTACTCGACTCTCTACACCTGTGTAGCTCTGACTCTTTAAAAGGTCCACATGGCAGCCTAGTTAATTTCTAAAGCACCAGCTTTCTGTCAGGTGTGCTGTGGGAGCTTTATTAGAATAACTTTTTGTTTTTGTTTATTTAAACAAAAAGAACATTATATGATAGATAGGCAAGGGATGCAATCTTGCAGGAAAATAAAGAAAAGCAGTTAGTGTTTGCTAGCTAGTAGAAGAAGAGGCTTGTGTCACAAGGGTTGGAGAAATTTCTATGGGAGATTAGTCTTTCCCCTTCACCCTCATTATCTCTGATGACTTTTATAGAGTATCATAGCATGCTTCTATCCAAGCATTTTAAGCTATGCTTTTCACAGCTGACCAAGGGAGTCAGAATGTAGACAACTTCCTTGTTTATGTGGCTGATAATTGCACTAGATTTCAGTTTTTGGTACAACATTTAGATATGAGTAAGAATAAATACAAATGTGTTCAGAGGTGGCCAAAATAACTAAGCAACACCTAGGCTTTACAGGCCTCTCAGGTTGGAGGCTGTAGGAAATAATTTTCCAAGGAACATTGGCCTAGCATTTCGCAGATCTTATTCTAGGTTCAGAGGCCTGAAAATTCCCTGCTGGTTTTATGAAGAGTCTGTTTGGCTAGTGACCCAATTATCTTATTCAATCAAGTTTGTTTAAATGTTTAAAAAATTGCATTTGTGTGAGGCTGATGAGAGTGACAAACAAGCCTTAGCATGGCAGTCTTTAGGCAGATAGAGGGATCCTGACATTAGGAAGCACCCAAATGTGGTATTTGTTCTCACGCCCCAACACATAGACTGTTAGGTATTTATTAGGGGAGTCTCCCGAGTCTAAAAGTCCAACTAGGCTACCAAGCTACTTCAGACGAGAGCTCAAAGTTAATGATATGACACTGCATTTATTCCAGTGCATTTAATAGCATGATGAAAAAGTCTCCCAGTCCCACAGTAAGAATTCTATAAAACTTTATGCAGTAGAGCACATCATGGAGGCTACAGGTTTTCATGCAGTAATTTTTCTTGTATCCAATTTTACAATTAATGCTGGCCCAGATTTGGCAATTCCTACTGTGCAAGGGTTCTGCTGTATCAGTCTCCATCATTGATGCTATTGACTGCAACATCCATATTTTGTACTCCTCAACTGATTTCCCCTTCCCCTGGCAACTTGAGCTTTTCTTCCAATGCTATAGTTTTGAGGTTAAAAATGCTTTAACAGTGGGCATTGCTTAATTAAGACTTAAGTTAACTGTTGTTTTTCCATGTGAGTCCATCTTTTAACAGTTGCACTCATGCTGCCCTAATGCTGTTGCTGCTGGGAAAGCATTTACTTATTCAAATGTAAAGCACACAGGGCTATTCTTCTGTCTTTCCTTTCAATTTTGGCATTGACACTGAAAAGCTGAAAATTAACCTAGCACAGCGATGTGTTCAAAATTGCTCTTCAGACAATGGCATGGGGGAGTCTCACCTTCACCCCACCCCCACCCCCATGTCATCTTTTTTTAAAATCTCTGGCAATTGTAATGCAAGATGGGAGATTAAATGGTGTTTGTCATAATCAACGCAGACATGAAAGAACTTTTTCACCCTCGTGCTATGCCTGCAGGAACTTGCACTGTATTTGCAACAACTTCAGGGTTTTTATTAAACTTTGAATAAATATGTATAAGGTCAATGTGTTAACTGTTTAGGAGCTATAGTTCTTTGCTGAATGGTGAAGTTATAGAAGAGACAGATTTGCTTTGGGTGGGCTTAGGTGTGAATATATCTGTGCTGGTAAGTGTTAAGGAATTTAGGAGCCCTGGTCATGGGCCAGACTTCTTTTTATGTTAGGTGTTGTACAAACACAAAGCAAAAAGATGGTCCCATGTTAAATAAATCATTAGCAGCCTAGATTTTTTATTTTTGGTTCCAAGTGCTTGCTGCTCAGCTTTTGACACCTTTTTAACAAGATTCTGTAGTCCACTGTATAACTAAGAAATGCCAAAGTGAAGAATACTTTAGCCTGGCATGATCCGTATTCCCTTTCCAATGGAGAAGCTTCAATAGACTTTGCTTTACTATATACCCCTGTGGCTTGAGTGCTACTCATATCTGATTGCTCTCTGTGAAGCATCAAGAATAAATCTTAATATCTGGGGATAATTTGTGCTTTACTTTAGTTTTAATTTGCTTTACAGTTCTTTAACAGCTCCACTGGACCCAAGCAGTTTGGACAGGCATGTAGCATTATTCAGTGCCTGGCACTCTTGTTTTCTTAAACCCAATATTAAAAAAAAAAAAAAAAGAGCAGACTGTTCATGTTTATCATTAAATGGGGTGGGCATTCTAACCCAAAAAAGCAATGTCATAAGAGCTACCGTATTATCAGGAATTTGGTCTATGCAGTCCAGTAGACTCTGTCCAAGAGTAGCAATTTAGTAATACTTCAGATAAGTCGGGGGAGGGAAAAGGGATAACATACTTAACTACTTATGCAGTGTTTTATAACATGTGGAAGGGAAGAAGAGGGTTCCCTTCTAATCCTTGCAAGCAAACAGATTATGTCCTGAATATTATTGATTTAGCTGGCATAGCCACATATGGTATTTTGGCAATCAAATTACCATTCCTTAAAAAACCTCCATGCTATTTATTTCATGTGACCATGAGTTTCACAAGCTGACAGTATTTCTTCCATTTACATGTGTTCAGTTTACTCACCATTAATTTAATTGAGTGTCCTCTTGTGGGATATGGTAAAAAGAAAACAATGTCTTTGTCTCCTCACAAATTTAAGCCTTCTAGAGATCACCTCAGTAAACACACTACTAATTTTTTTTTCCTGCAATACCAGGTGGCCATGATAGGGCATGTTACTGAGTTTGATTTATTTTCCTCTGATGATTTCTCAGCTTCCTTCTCTTGATAAGGTCTTTCAGGATCATCATGCAAAACACTCATGATCTGTATGTAACTCAAGCTCTTTTCTCATTGCACTTTTTATGGAAAATAAACTCTAGTCTCAGGAGAACCTTACAGAGCCTACGACTACTAAACTGAGGTTTCCAAAAATTAAAATTACAACCATATTGTAGTGTTAAAGCTAATTAAAGGTATTGTACTAATAACAATAGCCTTGTTTTCTTTCATGAAATAACAGGTCTTTCTCTGTGCATGCACACTCAAGCACTCATAAGCACAAGACTGAGGAGAATGAAAAAGTCATTGTACAGTAGGGATATTATAGAAAAGTGATAGACCAATTTGTGTTGACAAGCTAACTCAGTGATGGAAGATTTGTTGTTGGCATAAAAATTTGTCATAGTCTTGGGACCTCTAGGTTATATCTCCTTATTCCCATCAACTTGATACTGTGAGTCTGAGACCACAAAACTTCAAGCTTTATGCCCCAAATGAACACACAGGACCATTGCAGTTCCTTGTTATGATCCATAGGAAGAATGAGCCCTGCCATATTGAGACTAGTGTATCTCCCATGCAGAGGTGAAGGTAAGCTGGTAAGGCATACCAGCAAGAGCCGGCATACAGTCAACCATACTGGCAAGGCCACTGAGGGAGGGAGGGAGGGAAAGGGGCAGCTTCCCTGGGGCTTGGGGCTCCCGACAGTGGCTGGAGCCCCTGGCCCTTTAAATCGCCGCCAGAGCCCTGGGGCTTCCATATGCCACCGCTGCTACTGCTACCATGGGGCTCCAGCAGTGATTTAAAAGGCCCAGGGCTCCAAGCCACTGCTACCGCAGCTGGAGCCCCAGGGTAGTGGTAACGGCTGGGAGCCCCAGGGCTCTGGTGGTGATTTAAAGGGCTCGGGGCTCTGGCCTTTTAAATCACTGGTGGAGCCCTGGGGTAGCCTAGTGGCAGCCTGGACCCCAGGGACCTTTAAATTGGCCCCAGGCCACGCTGACAGGCTGACTGGAGGAGATTGACCCTATCCCCACTCCTTCAGCCCAAGGACCCCCCCATCCCCTTGCTCAGGACCCCGGCCACCCTGCCTACCAGTATGTGCCTTAAGTTACTTTCACCCCTGCTCCCAGGAACCACTGTTCTTTGCTTCCTTTGCAATCTGATGCCCTAGAGCAGCTGCCAAGGATGGACATTACAAACTGCTCAAGGAAACTAGGCTGAGCTAGCTCTATTTCACACATTTTCAATCATTTCCAGAAGGCTTATACCAGCATGCCTCTGCTATAGTTACAGTAGTAAGCATTTATAAATGGAAATAATATCCTTCCCCTCATTTTGTTCATTAGGCTGGCAAGATTTTTCTTGACACAAATCTTAAAACTTCTTTCTTTTGGAGAGGTGATGCTGAACTGAATCACTGGTCAGATTTGAGGTGTCATATTTTTCTTTTAAAATGGAACATACTAACTCTCATTTCTAATAAAGTGGATAGCATTTGTCATGTGAATGAATAAAATATAGTTCAGTCCTTGTTTATTTCTAATTAATACATAGGAACTCACAAGAAGCCTCCCATTCAATGGGGAATAAAGTAGGCACTGTGGCAAATCTAGGACTATGATCTTTCATCATTGTGTGCCATATCTCATACAGAAAGTGAGGTGTGAATCATACCAAAAGAGAAGAGATTCCTGCAGAATCTTCGGGCATAAACCTGGAGCAAGCATGTATTTTGTCCTGATATGTAGCAGATAACTTGTTAACCAGATAATGTGAACACTTTTCTGAATTGTAGCCAACATTTTGTAAGCACATGTACACAAAACCTATTTTCCCCCTATATATATCTATAGTAGCTACCTCACTGACATAGCACATTTATTTAGATTTTTAAAACATGAGAAAACACACATCCTGTGATCTGGGTGCCCTTCTGTTTAATTCCACAATAAAATGTCACAATTGAGAATCGCCACTCCAAGAATAAATATCCCCAATGAATCCCACCCTTTCCAAATGCCTGGGAGAAAGGGTACATGACAGCAAGGTTAATAAATTGAGGCTCAGGCAGACAGAGTGTGGGGAGTGAATTCCAAAGTTGAGGTGAATGCCCTGCTAACTGCTGTAAATATCAAGGGGGGGGGCAAATAAAATATTTCTGATGTCAGCTGTGGTACCATGGAGGGCTGCATTTAAGACAGCCAAGTTCCCAAGACCCATGACAACAGAGGGATCCCAGGACTCCATCCCTGAAACATGACTCTGCCCTCCATTGATATGTAGTATTTAGGCTTCTAATTTCCATTGTGGCTCTGGCCCATAGTGCCTATTCTGTAATCAGGTCCTGGCAGTGTCACTGGGAGGTAGTCTCCTATATAGGCAGGTCCCCAGCCATTTGGTATTCTATCCAGGAACTTATTGCAACTAGTGTAGATCCCGGAGCACATGTATCACTTTGATCAACTTCTGCTTCATCATGGAACAAGTGGAAAGCAACTGATTTGCTCTTGGAAATAATACACTTCCTGTTGATTATTGATTGAATAACTATGGTATATACACAAAATGCCCTGTCACTGGAGTAGCTAACCTCAAGTGATAATGTAGTAACAGTCATTAGAATCAAATTACTTTGTTAGCTATTGACAGTAGAGGGCAGTCTCTCTCTCTAGCATTATATATATATAGAAAAAAATTCTCCCAAACAGGCAAACCCAATTCAAAATCAAAATAAATAAGAAGCAGTTAAAAGCCATAACATTCATTGTATATATTGTACTATAAATACAGGAGCAGATTTGCAAATTTGTACAAACAGAAGTCAGGAAATCTTACACATTTGTTTTAAATGCAAATGATGTATTTCAGATGTAAATGCCAAGAGTAAAATAAATATTTTCCTCTCCTCTTTTACTTCTCTTTTTAGCAAGAAGAGCAGAGCCTGCTTCAAAAACTACAGATTCTGTAGCTCATAGTAGCTAGTAAGGATATGCTGTCACTGGTCAGACTTCTCTCTCTCCAGTCTTGGAGCATCACTGGACAAATCAATGCTAATGTTTTTTGTCCCTTAGTCATGTATAATCATTGGTTCTAAACACTGACTGCAGCGAGGAGCTCTCCTCTTATGTTATGGATGAAATCAGGAAAATACAATAGAAGAAGAACAAATTGTTTATCAATCCACCACCCCTGACAGAACTTGGTCCCATCAACCTTGCTGAAGCTTAAGAATTCCTAAGAAATATACAGATCACTACATGTGACATAGATCTGTACCAGTCCTGAATGACAGCTAATGGAAATGATCACAGCCTCCTATATAGAAGTAACCCCCCTTGAAAAATGCAATAATCTTCCCAGTCCTCAAAAAGGCAACACAACACTCAATGCGGCAGATATTTCTATTATCCTCTCTCCATCCTCCTGTTTTGAGACAAAATCACTGAGAAAATAAAGCTACGCCAAGCTCAACAAATTACATCTTCCAACATTCAGGATTCTTTGCAGGCAAGCTTCTGAGCAGAGCACAATGGTGTGGACATTGAACAAAGAGGACTTTTGTGGCAATGAATAGAGGTTGTATCTCTTTGCAGGTTTAAGTACAGCCAAACACAAGATGTTGTTGACCCACTTAAATGGCATGTCTGGAGTAGACTATACATCTCCACAATAGTTTCTATCATTCTTGTCCAGCAAGACATGCTGGGTAAATGCTCATCTTCAAGAGCCATCACCTGCAGGGTCCCTCAGGGATCCATCTTGTCTCATCTCTCCTTTAACTTCTACCTGAAACCTCTTGGACTCTATGTGCTCCACCGCTAACAGTATGCCAGTGACACCCAGCTCCAAACAACACTCACTCAGATGTAACAATGCCTACAAGTGATCAGTTTCTGGATGAAAAGCAGCTGGCTACAGTTAGTCCATATCAGTACTGAAATGATGCTGATCAGGAGGAAGAACAGCTTTAAAGAACTAGCTGGGACACTTGCCATTGATGACAACTGTACCCCATTCATCAAAGAGAGGTACAGGACTGTAAGCTTATCACTAATCTTGGATAATTAGGTAGCATCAGTGTTGAAAAAAACCTTCTTCCACCTCCAGCTTGCAAGGAAACGTCACTTTTCTCTCAAACAAGACTCTAATCAGTGACTCATACATTTGTTACCTCCTAGTCTGGATTACCGTAACTCACTGTATTTGGGGGTAAATGCGGAAGAAATGGCCTCTCCACTGGATTTGTCGATTTTTGCTGCCAGTTCAAAGCATTAGTTTTGGCCCTATTGAAGTCAATGGGAGCTTTGTCATTGATTTCAGTGGGCCAGGATTTCACTCAGGGTTCTCATCTGAAAGCATTTGGCTGTAGATTGAACTTCAGAGGAGATTAATCTAAAATCTAACATTTTAGGACACATAGTAAGGGCCTCCTCTTAGATATTTTTTACCATAATTGAAATGAGTTAGACACATGCTTACAAACCCTCCTCCAAAACCAATCTCAGGCAGAGCATCTTGCAACCAGGGAAGAGAGTAGAGCAGAAAACTCTATAAAATCTACTAAGAATGATTCTCTACATGAATCTAATTTGTCCGGGAAGTGCTTATACTACAGTGATGGGGCTGCCGTAGAAAACATATTCATAGTATGTTGGTGCATGGTATAATACACTGAGCTGCTGCTGCTGTTTGAATCAGGAGCATACATCTCAGTGGCTTAAATTTGGCAAAATTTTAAATTACTATTTGTACGGCCATAGTACCCCAGAACCCTAGTCGTGTACCATGACCTCATTGTGCTAGGTGCTGTACAAATACAAAACAAAAAAGTGGTTCTTTCCCAAAGAGCTTATCTGAGTGAAATGAACATTTTCCATGCTGGTGTTTGCAGAAATGCAAAAGCTTAGCAGGTTTGGCGAAAACATGAAAGTGACCACAACAAAGAAATGAAATGCAGATTTTTCTGGAAACAAAAGTATTTTGCATAATAGAATTTTAGTATTTCAGTGCAATATCATTTAAGGAGCACAGCAAAGAAAAGTCCTCTGAAAGAAACAAGGATTGTCAGGTGTGTAATATATTCACTCCTGTCAAGGGACCTGTTAAACATCTGGTCTTCCAGAAAGGCTCTACCATCCACAGACAATGACCTCTCTGACATTCTACTCTGATACCCATGTCATTCTCTTATTCTAAGGTTCTTGTTATGTTCTATCAATGTATCAGGGAATCTGTGTCAGGCCAAAGGAAACCTTTTGTGGATCTCCCACCTTAAATGGGTTTCATCAGAAAAGAAGGGCTAAAAAAAGCAGTGGAAGCTTTTCTGCTTTGTTTGTTGGCAATGTTGTCAGATTTTGTCATTTAAAATGGAAGCTTCACAACATGAAGAAGGAAGTCATACTAAACAGCAACATCTGCTGAGCCTGAAGAAGAGTGCTTGCCAAACCCATTGGCTTTAACCAGGTGTGTGATTGTCTTTTAATTAGACTCCCCCTGTCATTAGCACCTTTCAATATAAGTCACCATTATGATCATGTTTCCAGCGCAAACAAATAGGGAAGGATGGAAACATACTTTACCTCTGCCTGTCAAAGGAAGCTAACATTCAACACTTACCAGTGGCCCAGGGAGGGCAAAGGGGCAATGATGTTAAAATGCTGCCTCAGCAGTGCTTTAAGGTCGGCTGCGTATGGGCTGGTACTGGCGGCTAGTTTTTACCGGTACACTGTACCGGCCCATACCAGCTTACTTTCACCTCTGTTGACAGGGTAACAAGCCTTGTGGATGGGGGAAAGCAGTAGATGTGGTATATGTTGATTTTAGTAAGGCTCTTGATATTGTCTAGGGAAATGCAACGTGGATGGAAGTACTGAAAGGTGGGTGCATAACTAGTTGGAATACCATTCCCAGTTATCAGTGGTTCACAGTCAAGCTGGAAGGACATGTCAAGTGGGGTCCCACAGGGATCAGTTCTGGTTCTGGTTCTGTTCAATATCTTCATCAATGATTTAGATAATTAATCTTATCCTTCAAAGCACAGAGAGCACTTATAAAGTTTGTGGATGATACCAAGCTGGGAGGGGTTGCAAGTGCTTTGGAGGATAGGATTAATATTCAAAATGATCTGGACAAACTGGTGAAATGGTCTGAAATAAATAGGATGAAATTCAATAAGAATGAATGTTAAGTACTCCACTTAGGAAGGAACAATCAGTTGCACACGTACAAAATGGGAAATGACAGCCTAGGAAGGAGTACTGTGGAAAGGGATCTGGGGGTCATAGTGAACCACAAGCTAAATATGAGTCAACAGTGAAACACTGTTGCAAAAAAAGCGAACATCATTCTGGGATGTATAAGCAGGAGTGCTACAGGAAGTAAGACACAAGAAATAATTCTTCCGCTCTGCACTGTTTAGACCTCATCTGGAGTATTGTGCCCAGTTCTGGGCACCACATTTCAGGAAAGACGTGGACAAATTGGAGAAAGTCCAGAGAAGAGAAACAAAAATGATTAGAAATCTATAAAACATGACCTATGAGGGAAAATTGAAAAAAAACTGGTTTTGTTTAGTCTGGAGAAGAGAAGACTGAGAGGGGACATAATAGTTTTCAAGTATATAAAAGGTTGTTACAAGGAGGAGGGACAAAAAAATTGTTTAACCTCTGAGGTTAGGACAAGAAGCAATGGGCTTAAATTGCAGCAATGGCTGTTTATGTTGTACATTAGGAAAAGCTTCCTGTCAGAGTGGTTAAGCACTGGAATAAATTGCCTAGGGAGGTTGTGGAATCTGTCATTGTTTTGCCTGCTCTTAAAAATCTCCAGTCACGTCAGAGATGGTCAGATAGTGGCCAGGCCTTGAGTGGAGGGGACTGGACTAGAAGACCTCTTGTGGTCCCTTCCAGTTCTAGGACTTTGACAGTAAGTATAACACCTCATCTAAGGTTATGTAGAAAATAAAATTCAGGCCAGGATTAATACAGCAATAATAAAAGTTAAACAATGAAAACAACATGGGTAACTGCAGAGCCAAGAATATGTACCAGTACAATCGTGTCACGTTTATTTAGTCAGGTGCTAATGAGGCTGTATTTTTCTCAAGTAAGAGCTTTACTTAGTTTTATGTTGGTTCTAAAATTTGTTTAGAATTGATATGACACATTTTTCTCCAAGTAAGCTGCAGCCTTTTCCTCCCTCTAGAAGGCAGCAGCCTTTGTTTTTAGCAGCATGAAATATATTTTGTATCTTTGTTTTTTTTATATCCATTAGTATGCCAAGTATCAACTAATTGAGAGCAAGAAAACAAATCTATGGCTGAGCTGGGACAGATGCACTGGTAGGTATGGAGAGGCTGAAATATAACGGGACAAATGTCACATGGGTTCTGCTGTCTAGCTTTTGACAGAGCAGCAGTTAAGCAGAAGAGAGATGCATGACTTGAACATGGAGGGCCTCCCAGAATAACCTTATGAGGGACCTCTTTGTGGGGTTCTAGGCAAGCAAATGACCGGTCTCAGGCTCACCAGAAATGGTGGTTTGCAGTCTTTCACATTTCTTCTACTGTTCCTCTGATATTCCCTCACTCTCATTCTAGCATTGATAGGAGTTACACTTGCATTCCATGGGGATTTTAATATACGGTACTCCTTAGTTGTGAGGCTTATAAGAAAACACAATGGCAGCTGCAGATTTTTTAATGTCAATTTTGCATCAACAGTGGCAATGTACTTATATTTTAACATCCAAAGAATAATGTTGGGGTGTTTAGATATTTTCCAGAGCTCTGTGTGTTTAGCCATGTGGAAGTTGCAAGGCTTGCATTGAGGAACCAGGAGCATTGCAAAAATATTGCATTGTCTGGAACTGATTCTCTTTAACTTTCCATTGTTCTGTAGCACATCTCCCATTCTTTGAACCAGGACGTTGTTCTTTCCATATGTCACTCCTGATTCATTTACGCTTAATTATTTCCACCAGCAGTTACTAGAGCTCTCATTTAAATGGGAAAATCCAGTGCCCAGTGCCAAAGTATTTTAAATTATAAGAATATTGTTTTACAAGATCCCACTGATGTTCATAGCAAGTGCTATACCTGATCTGAGTTGGAAAACATATTGTATAGTGTATCTTATCATGCATTCCCATGTCCAGGGTGAGATATTGGCTTTAGCAAATCTCAGTGTAACACAGGGGAGTTTACTGTCACCTACCTGTAATTTCTAAGCAGTATTTCTTCATTTCTTCTATTTTTATGGTCAAGAAGGTGATACAATATTCAGTACATAAGGATAATTTCCACCATAGTATAAGTATTACCAATACCGCCACCAGTTCTCATCTCCTCCTTGGTATTTCATCTTTTCCCCTAATGTTCACCTGCTGCAGTCTGATGGCAACAGAACTCACTAGAATAGGGCACCTGTGTCTGTGCCTCTGAACTCAGACTTAGTGAAGGGTGCAGGTACCCTGTTTACCCTTCAGCACCTCTCCTCTGGAGGTTAGTCTTCTCCTCTCCCTGGGGACATCTGTGTGAAGTTACTCATATATCTGTAATCTCAACAAAAAACAGATTTATAAAAAATAGAATGAAAACAGAAGAAAGTTTACACTTCACATAAACTAAACTAGATGGGCATTTTCAGCTTAGTTACACAGAGAAAAAGAAAAGTGAATAGCTTACTTCTTGAAGCAATGCTGTCTCCGAGACCTTTGGTCAGCCTGTCAGCATTGCTTGCTATCTAGATACCAACAACCATGCCCTGCTTTCCAAATCCCTACAAATGGGACAGCTTGCTTGTCCCGATATGCCTCTCATGACTGCCTATGCATCGGTCAGGTGTTAGAGACATGTTAGACTTGTTAGACTCATGATTCAGACAACCATTGGATAATCACACATTTGTTATGACAGCTATGGAAGTGAAGGGAGAATTTGCCCATAGAGAGGGGCTCTGAACCAATTGCTCTCCCAGCTCCAACAGAAGTTTCAGTTTAAAACACTAAAGGTGATGCATTTATATAGTGCATATTTTATCATCCTCTCCTCTTCATGATGTAAATACTGGTAGTAAACATTGCAAAGCACAGACTAATTCTGCTGCACCACTATCACATGCAATAGCAGCTGGGAGGCAGATCCCTTCTGTGGACCAGGGGCATGCTTCTGAAAGGAGAGGTGCACACGTATGCAGTGGAGATAGCATTATGGGCTGGAGAGGGGTTATGTGGTATCACTAGTGTCTCTGGCTCCATCCTCTGTTCGATTCCAATTGGAAGGACACCAACACTGCAAGCCTTACTGTATATACTTGACAAAGCTGAGTCAGCCAGCAGTGACCTCTCCTCTTATACCCCACAATGCTGCCACAACTAACTGGCTCTCAGATAAGGAAAGGTCAGTTCAGTGTTCCACCTACCTCGTTAGGCCAGGTCTTCAATGGGTTAGATCTTCCCAAAGAGTCCAAAACAGGCATTAATTCCACAGTGTTCTTGGAGATGAGGTCACCGCCTCATTGATAATGACAATCATTAAGACCTTAGTTGTCCATATTATCTCCACTAAACACTCCACAAATGAAACCATGTTCTGAAATGACAGACTAAATATTTTCATATCATTTTCCCAAATATGCACCCTATTAGGATGGCACATGATTATATGCACCCATCTAACTTCTCCTTGTCTATTTTAAAAATGCCTGTGAATGTTTCCCTCTCTATTTTCCCTCCTACAATGATTTGCTGCTTTTGCATTCGTACCTTGACTTCAAACCCCTGTGGAGTCATACTATTGCAGAAGGCCACTGAAGTTCTGTTCTACAATGTCATATGTAAGAAACCTCGCTGGCTCCAAATGATAACATTCCCAACTTTTTCTTTTGTAAACTCTCCCAGGTGTACCACCAGCACATCAAGTGTTGCTGGTCCCTCTGATATGCTCGAAGGAGTGTTTGCATCAGTTCATACTTCACTGTTTCTCTTCTTGCCATCTGGTGCATCTTGTCATCTTTTATCCAAGAAGCCAGCTGTTCACTCTGGCTTCTGGCATTTGCTTTTGTCTTTACACCAAAAAATATACAAATGTTCTCATAGCTTCACATATTTGGGTGCCTTTGGACCATCTGCTCTCATCTCAAAATAAAAATAAAACACAAATAATCCTCAGCACTGTAGAAATGTGGAAAAAGCAGATCATCTAGGTCATCTAATCTATCCTGTGTCAATTCAGAAATTGTATTAATTATTATTGGTTATGAATATGCATGGCAGGTTGCAAGACAGACAAAGATGGTTTCTTTGCCTCCAAGAGCTTATCCTGATCTAACCTGAGAGCAACAGAAAGAAGCAACACCACAATAATTTTACCTACTAAGTGGAGTCAAGTTTTAAATATCTCAAGAGCTGGGGCTTTCCACTATCTCCCTTTTGGAGGAGATTTTATAATTTTTTGCCTGGAATTTTCTCCAGATAATCCATCACAGTTTTCCTTTTGTTACCTCCTGTCATTCCTACTTACAACTCCTTGTATTTTTCTTTTCTAGATTTACTGTTTTGAAAAATTCATAATTTCATTAAGAAAGGTAGTTTTTTACCTGGAAAAAAGTCAACTTCTCGAATATTCTGACTTTCAAAACTATGATCAAAACAGTTTCATTTTTGGCAATTTTAACAAATCATTTTTTTTTCATCGCTCTTATCACCAGTTTGTCTGTTATAAAGGCTACGTGTACAAAGTAAATGTATATTTTGAGCTAAATAAAGAGCCTGTGAAAGAATTTGGCCTGTTTTTACCAGAACTTTATAGAAGAAGCTGCCTGCAAAAATAGGTAAGGTAAAAGACAGAAGCTAATCTACATGTTAGAGCCCAAATTTAAACCAAACATTAGCATGTTGCTGTCTGAAGACAGTTCCATTGAGCTGCTGGTGCTAGCTGCTGCAGAAATAAGTGCTTGGTGGTTGTGAGATTGGATGGAGTACTATTGAGCCCTCTGACTAACCAGCCTGGGCTACCTCTCTCACCATGCTGCTGCGACAAGCTGCAGACCTGCTCCCGATCCTACACCTCCACCAGCAATCACACAGGCAAGGACACACCTAGCTTCAGTTACATGCAGGGTCTCTCATAGAGAGGCTACAGCCAAGATAACCCCAGCTCCCCAGGCACACACACACACACACACACACACCCTCTGGAGTATAAACCCAAAATTATACCGTCTTGTGTTGCACAGGGAACTCTGCAGCATAAGCTCATAGAGTTTGCTCCTCCCTCAATGTGGAGAGGAAATGCAACAGCCCCTTGAGCTAAGATTCCCAAGCACTTCACTCCAAACTTACTGGTTTAGATTAAAACATAAAATAAGTTTATTAACTACAAAAAGATAGATTTTAAGTGATTATAAGTGATAGCAAACTGATCAAAGCAGATTACCTAGTAAATAAAAAAAATACAAACTAAGCTTAACATACTAGATTGGTTATGAATTAGCAGTTTCTCACCCTGACTGATGATACAAGCAGGCTGCAGATTCTCAAGGCACAAGCTGCACTTACTTTGCAGCTTGGGATCCCCACCCCCATTCCAAATCCTTTTCTTTTGGAGCTTCTCTTAATTCCTCAGTTGTGGGGGAGTGAAGAACAACTGATGATGTCACTCCCTGCCTTATATGGCTTTAGCATATGGTGGGAACCCTTTGTCCCCAACTCAGTTTGTGGAAAAACACTGGTATCCAAGATGGAGTTCCGTGTCATGTGGCCTGGTCACATGCCCTTGCATACCTTGCCGAATCATAGCAGCCATTACTTACAAGCTGTCTGGAGCATTCTCAGGAAGGTTCACTCGGTGAGGGATAAGCTTCTCCTAAGGCCTATTGTTTTTCTCAATGGCCCATTACCTTGAATAGGCCCTTTACTGTGGCTGTCTAGACTCGATGCATTTTGCCTAGTGGGTGTCACCCAGGTGTGATGACATTTGAAATACAGGTACATAGTCAATATTCATAACTTCAGATACAAAAATGATACATGCATACAAATAAGACAATCATATTCAGCAAATCATAACTTTTCCAATGACTCCTTACATGACCCATCTAGTACAAAATGCATCATAATTATGTCATAATCATACAACTATGAAGAGTATGGGGTGCAGTGTCACATCCTCCTCCACCTTTTCCAGAGCCTGCCCCATCACCAAATCCCTCTCTATTAGTGGAAAAGGCACTCCCATGGATTAGTTTTCTGTAGCACACAGTGGTTCAGATCCCCTGTTCAGTTTTCCTGACTAAACAGCATCTCCTCCAGTGCCTTTAGTTGGGCATAGATATCACAGATTCTTAGATTCCAAGGCCAGAAGGGACCTTTGTGATCATCTAGTCTGACCTCCTGTATAACACAGGCCATACAACTTCGCCCAAATAATTCCTAGAGCGGATCTTTTAGAAAAAACATCTTGATTTAAAAATTGTCGCTGATGGAGAAGCCACCATGACTCTTGGTAAATTGTTCCAATGATTAATTGCTCTCGCTGTTAAGAATGTATGCCTTATTTCCAGTCTAAATTTGTCTAGGCTCAACTTCCAGATGTTTGATCTTCTTATAGCTTTTTCTGCTAGAGTGACAAGCCCATTACTAAATACTTGTTCCCCATGTAGGTACTTAGAGATTGTAATCAAGATTGTAACCTTCTTAGTTAAACTAAACAGATTGAGCTCCTTGAGCCAATCACTATAAGGCATGTTTTCTAATCCTTTAATCTTTCTTGTAACTCTTCTCTGAACCCTCCCCAATTTAGCAACATCCTTGAATAATGGGCACCAGACCTGAACACAGCACTCCAGCATTGGTTACACCAGTGCCAAATATAGAGATTAAATAAGATCTCTACTTCTACACAAGATTCCTCTGTTTATGTATCTCTGCATCGCATTAATTCTTTTGGCATTAATTTACATGTTCAGCTGATTATTCACCACAGCCCTCAAATCTCATTCAGTCACTGCTTCCCAGCATAGTCTGGCCTACATTCTTTGTTCCTAGATGTATGTGTTTACATTTAGCTTTTTAATAAAGCATATTGTTGCCTTGTGCCCAGTTTATGCTCCCAAAGAGCACAGAGCTAGATCCTTAAAGGTATTTAGGCTCCTAATTTGCACTGAAATGAATGGAAGTTAGAAGCCTAAATACCTTTATGGATCTGGGCAACAGACAGTAGTGCCCAATGGGTAGGTAGATCATTGCTTTACTGCAAAGATTACAGTACATACTAGTGGAGGTTTTGAGCTTTACGAACATCATTTAACCCTTGCAATCTTTCTAGTTATTTTACATGTAAATCTTATTAACATCAACTTCAGTCATGTGGTATTCGAAAAATTTGTACACCATGGGCAGAAGAGGCAATACTTTTAATGCATACTTGCAATACAGATCCTATCTACTTACTCTCTCTCTGGCAATTAATTCTTCCACAAGGCATGTTACTGCACTAAACAGCAAATGTTCTAATCCACAGATTTACTAATGAGGATATATTTTTAATTATAGACAGTTTTAATTATAGCTATAGGATTAAACTAGCTTTCTCCAGTTTGACTACAACCAAGATAAAGTTCAAGATCTTTGTTTGGGTATAAACAGGAAAGTAATAAATACATCTGTGAGAACGGACACACAGCTCCCTGGGGAGCAGAGCTAGTCAATGGGAAACTTAAAACTAACAAGGCAGGGCCACATTTTCCAAAACACCTAGGTGATTTAGGAGCCTAAGCCCCATGAAATTCATTGGGACTTAGGCTTTGAAGTAACTTAGATGGTCTTGAAATTTTTATGCACAGACAATAGTAATGGCCTATGTTTTCAAAAGTGACTGTTGGTGCCCAAGTATATGGATACCCAAATGAGACATTTTAAGAGGTTGATTTTCAGAAAGTGTTGAACAGCTGCCCCCTGGAAAATCAAGCCTCTTGAAAGTGTGTCAAGGTGGGCACCAAAAAGCATAAATAATTGTTTTTAAATTAGGTCAATATCAATAATACAAATACTTAGTATTCAAGTACTATAATTCCCAGCCTTTGCAAGGAGCTGCCCAAGATTTGAACCTAGCACCACTTGTACTTAAAGCAAGGCTCATACCTAGACCAAAAAGTCATTTTGTAGAGGTTTTGGTTAGAATTGAGGGTTTTAGCTGGATCTGTGGGTTTTTTCACCTGCTCCCTACTTGGAGGAGAAGCTTCTGTCTAACTAAATAACTTGGATTATCAAGGACAAAAAGATACTTAAATTCAGTTTTATTTCTGTTTGGAGCTCACAAAATCTTTCATGTCCAGAAAAGATTAACCCATCAAGCAATAAGAGATAAGCATGTGCATTTTTGTTCTGTCTCACATTGTCTTTTATTGTCCCCTGACAAGACTTAAAATAACATTTAATACAATAAACAAAGTCACATTTGCAGCTCCCCTTCCTTTGCTGCACACTATGGAAGGACTTGAGGCCATTGAACTTTGTGCTCAAAATGATTGTACTAACCAATCAATCCTCACCCTGCTCTTGGTGAAGCAGGCCAGTAAGCACTGCCATCTCCATTTTTAGATGCGGAAACTGTCCCAAGGCCACATGGTAACTCCATGGCAGAACTGAGGTCAGTACCACCTGCTTCTGACCTCTGAGCTCAGTACTCTATTCCATGCTGTGTCTCCACTCAGAACGTAACAGTAGCACCCAGGGGCGGCTCCAGGCACCAGCACTCCAAGCATGTGCTTGGGGTGGCAAGCCGCGGGGGGCGCTCTGCCAGTCGCCGCTAGGGCGGCAGGCAGGATACCGTCGGCGGCTTGCCTGTGGAGGGTCCGCTGGTCCCGCGGCTTTGGTGGAAGAAGCCGCGGGACCAGCGGACCCTCCGTGCTTGGGGCGGCAAAATGTCTAGAGCCGCCCCTGGTAGCACCAACTGAAGAAACTGCAGTGTGAAAATAGAAAGGAAAAGGAGCCTAAAGCAGCAGTTTTTCCCACCTCTCATATTTTAGGCCTTCCTGGGATGTAGGTTTAATACTGACTCACAAGGAAGAGTGCCACCAATGACTCAGTAATATTTTTTGAATCTCAGGAAGTTTTGCCATTCATGTAATGACAAGGCCTAATCTTTCTCACTTAAGAAGAGTTGAAAAGTCACAGCCTAATGTAGTACTGTTAAATCAACACCTGCTACCAAAGTCTTTCCCTCAGTAATTTGTGGAGCAAGTAAGCAGGAACTCACCCAGATTTAAGCAGATGTTATACCACTGTGTTTGGCCTCTCAGAGGTACCCTAGCCTTCTCATGCTAAGTGTGCCCTTTGTTTTGCAGGCTGTTCATTCTTTTGTACGTAACTTAGAACTTGAATATTTTTATTTCCTGGGGATTTTATTGCAAACAATATATTAAATCTCAGATAGTGAAATATTATCATATTTATCCGTGTTGAATTATTTCAGGTACATAGACTTGGCATCTAATCAAGTGTTTAACTTCCCCACCTCCCTTTCTCTTCTTGCTGATACAGGAGTTTTCTACTGTTTCAGTTCCTCGTACTTTTGATCATCCTTTGCTTGATTTCCTCTCTGCACAAAGCTGCACTCTGCATTTTTAATTCAAAATGGTCTCCGTCCACTTGTAGTAAGTTTAAGTTATAAGACACACACACTCCAGGAGTATCGAATTGTGGACCATTGTAAGGGCACAGTAGCATGCAAAACATCTACTTGTAAATTTTAAAAATATAGGACCAAATTCCAAAGCCCTGGTTGAGGCAGAATTCCCATGGGCTAAAATGAAAGTCTTGCCTGAGTAAAGACTGAGTAAAAGCTGAGGCTCAGGGTAGAGCTCTGTGCCAGACTATTTTTAATTCTGCTCCCATTCCGCCCTGCAATTCCCACTCGCTCCTGCTATTATGGCAGCAGGTCCTGCAGGACCTGTGGGATCCTGGTCCTGCTGCAGGGCTCTATGCTAATTCCACGCATGGCTGTGAAGAGGGGTGGGGATGGGAACTAAAAACAGGCAATATCCAAATTGTTCTCTGAATTTTCCTCCCTACTTAGTCCATTTGGGGCAGGGGACAGTACAGTTTGCCCCTGAAGAAAAGGCCATGGATACAGTCCCAAACCCTGCTGATTTCCAGATCTATCTGTATCTGAGTCCTTGTGCCTCTGTATTCTCCATCCATCCATATACTTCCTGAAAGTGTGGGCCTGACTTATGATTGGCCAGGCACCTCACTGTGGAGAGGAAGGGTGAAGGACTGCTAGAGTGGAGGATGCATGGTCTCCTAGCCCCATACCTAGTCTTCCCTCTCACATGCACCCCTTCATTCTGCAGAGCCCCTCACTCACAGAGAGCCCTCCATGGAATGGAGATAATGCTATGGAGATAGGGATCTGCTATCTCCTCCATGTGGGAGGTATCATAACCTTCCATGGAAGAGTCCCTTCTGCTTGTTGATCAGGGAGCCCAACTGAGGCCTGAGTAAGGATTGTGGGATTTGGCTCACCTTGGTGTAGTTTTTTTTAAACATAATTGAATTCAACGCTCATAAAAGTTCTTAGACTGACAGCCACACAAACCGTTGGCCTCCGCTGATCACAGACCAGATATGGCATGGACAGTGGCAATAGCCACACAAGCATCCTTGTCAGTGTACCTTGATGCTCTTTAACATCCCTCACTGGTGGAGCAGTTTGGCCTCCATGTCCTTGGAATCACTGGCCTTTCTGCTAAGATTGCCAGCAAACATGCTGGTGCTTGTGGATGTGGATACTCATCACTAGGAACAGGAAGGAGTTCACTAGTTCCCTTCAAATAAACTATTAAATGGTAATGGCTTTCGATAACTGCCACTGTGGGTTGGATGTAAACTGGGATCTCACATCCAGAACCCTAACCCTCTTGAAACTTACTTCCCAGACACGGTAAACCTTGACACACTTTATTGCATATCCTGATGCAGAAATCCTGCTAAACAGCTACTGCTGGTTCCATGACAGATCCCCAGATAACTCAGCATTGTGAATGAGCAGGTGGTATTTAATGCCGCGGATACATAAACTTTCCTTCCTTTTATCCTGTCAGAGCCCCTGAACATTAATCATCTTCAAATGGCACACTGATCAGCTGTATTTCTCACTGTTAACAAGCTTATGCAAGCAGGATTGTTTGGCTGTAGTTGGTTGTGAGTGAAGTTGTTAGTAACCTGTGACACAGTGCTTTATTTTTTAATATTTCTCCTTTCAGAGGGTGTTGAAAGGTTCCCCTTCACTTGTGACACTGCCTGCATTGTTCCTCCTTCAGAAAGTTCTGCATCTGTCAACCTTGAGAGATCTTTTTATTCCCCCCCCCGACCCCGCTCCCAGCTCCCCGATACCACATTCTGTGGCCACCTGTAATAGAGAATGGCAAACAATAGTCTAGACTCTAAACTGAAGTACCTTTCCTTACACCCCCACAAAATAACTTGTCATAGTCATGAGAAACTCAACAACAACAGAAAAAAGCTGTGACCACAGAACTGTGACTAATATTGGAATTTAGCAAGAAGTCAGCTCCGGTTTCAAGAGGCTACATTGCAAGTTTGGGAACAACTTTGCCACTAAAGCTCTTGATGAATGACTGCAGGAAGAATAAGTTAGTTTTTCTTATTTCATCTTCCCTTTCAGTGCTTCTTTTGCACAGACGATAATGAGGAGTGTCAGGCAAGCATGCAGCAAACTGTTTCCCTTCTCTTGACATAGCTAAGCTATCACTGTGTCAGCCCTGACAGGGAGAAGCTGCTTCACTTCTGCTATAATTAGATTTGGTAAGAGAGAGCCGAGCAGAAGAAAATTATAACTTACTTTGCTCTCTTTTTTAGAGCTGAACCAATTGCGATGTCTCTCAGCGGTGTGTGAGACACTTCTCTCCTCCCCCTTTTTCTTTTTCTTGTTTAAGATTGGGGTTAAAAAGTGATAAATTCTACATGAAGCTTAAAAAAAACAACCTTCTGTTCTTTTAATGTTCTTTTCAGCAATTTAACCCTGCTCTTTGTATCTGTGATTATGGTAACCATGTAAAAAACGATATGAAGACACTATGAGCTAGATTCTGAGTGGCTCATGTTGAGTGGCACTTTACTACTGGAGCAGACATGTTGAGAACAAAACGTAATATATTACGCAATGTAAAGGAATCAGAATCCAGCCCTTTGCCTGAAGTCACTAAGGCCATTTTGAAACATGAGTGGTAAAAATTAGGCACTAAAATCCAGATAAAGCTTCTAAATAAATGGCCTGGTTTCCAGAGCTGCTGAGCACCAACAGCTCCCAGTACAGGCCCAATATTCCTATCCCTACAAACACTGAGGGAAACCTTACTCTGTTAGTAGTTCCATTTTTGTCCACATTTGAGAAGTTTGGCCTAACCCTCCCTCTACCTCAGTTTTTCCATGCATTCTTACCTCACAGAAGTGTTGTGAGGGGCTGGATTCCTTCCTATGCATAAATCCCTTTGCCATCCTCAGATGAAAGATGCTATAAGTGCAAAGTGGTCTTTTTATTGCTGTTAGGCTTTCTCATGCCAATGCTTACGTATGGAATGAGTTGGGGTCCAAAGGTCAGGGGACTGAAAAGCTGGTTTATTAAAATGAAAACATTTGGAAATACAAGTGGCCTAAACATACTTTAGGGGCTGTACCTCTTTATTTCCTCCTTAGTCAAGAGTCGTGGTACCTCTTCAGGTCTATATGCAGGGGAGAGGGGCTCATATCCTGTCTTTAGCTGAGTTTTCATATCACTTAGGTGAAAAAAGCTGTTGAAAGAAAAGTTTCTCTCATGTGGCAAAGCCAGAGCCCAATACGATTTCCTTCAAATTTATGAAAAAAGTGACATTTTTGAAATTTTGGAGCTGAATTTTATGCTAATTTCTATAGCTACAAAATGATTTCCCTAACTTCTATCCTTTACCTGGGGGGAAACCAATGTGAAGTTTGGGCTTTGTAGAGCTATTTGAACCCTGCAGGATTTGGTTCTTATGTGGTTTATGCAATGAACACTACAAGGTCTGCTTGCAGGGGTGCAATTGGACCATCTTTGCAATGAACACCCTCCTTCTCTGCTCCAGGATTTAGGCCCCAATTCTCCTTATATAATCTCATCTCCAGAGAGGTCAGTGGCCTGACCCCTCCTTTCTGCTCTGTTCACCTGGGGTCAGCTGGTCCTTTCAGCCATCTCCACCATGTAGAGGAGAGGCATTGCAGTCTTTAAGAATTGTGGTAAAATCAGTTTCTTCTCTCTTCCAATTGTTTTAATGTATTATGTAGTCTCCTTGAGAGAAACTAGAACTTACACTGCTTGCAGATGTGCTGAGACCCTGGAAACTGTGTTGAAGGAACCAAAATACCTTGAGAGATCAACTTTCCACCATTTCAAAGCATGTGTTCCCTAATCTTGTTAATGTTGACAGACATGCCCCTTCATGAGGCCCGGTGTCCACACCTCAATTACTTGTATTGAAAGAGGAACTTGTACAAGAATTCACCAAATTAACACTTATTTCATCTGGCTCATAATTCCGATGTTGAACTTGCTGGAGTGGTGCTTTCAATGTTAACATTAAATAGAAGATATTCAGTCTATCCTGAACCTCAAAATGCACATAAGAAAAGATGGATCTGAATGTTTCACCACACCCACTATTCTTCTCCTTTATTTTTGTAATATAGCACTCACACCATGCTAGGTGCTTTATATATATATGAAAAGAAACAGTCCCTGTTTGTCCTCAGCTGAGTGGCAGTCTGGCAGGGCTTTGCAGCAGGTCAGTTTCCACTGATGGAGAGAAATTTGTCGCTGAGCCAGTCCTGTTGTAATTAGTTTATGTGCACTAATGTATGTTTTCTTATCTAAACTATGCTGATGAGCTCTGTTTAACCAAGATAAATTCAAGTACACACAGATGACTCTGGAAACCTCAGCTCAGCCACCCTGGGATTCCACTGTTTCATTTAAAGAGAGGTGATGAAAGACTATTCCACTTTTTCAAAGTATTAACAGCATATATTCCATAGATTGATTTTAATTTCTATTCGCTTTAATACATCTTCACCATAGTGGAATTAATGCTGACCATCCTGCTGTCTCTTTTGGGTTCTCTAAAACATTAGGCAGTCTTCATCAGTCATTCTTAAACATTCTTTCTTGATTTAACAACAACAGACATTTTAATTTCCTGATAAAACATCATTAAATCTGCCTTGCTTCAAATCTTGAATATTTAAAACTGCTTGCCAAGCTCCACCCAATAGATGTTCCATAGTCGCTCTGCCCAGCCCAGGTTTGATATGCTCTGCATTCAATTGCTTGGTATCTTGTGATAAGATAGATGCTACTTATCTCAACGCCTAAGGGGAAAAGATTATAGGAGACTCGGAAGTGTTGAGATTCCTCAACAATGCGGTATATAGGGTGGTGTTCTGCCCTTGGCAAAGCAGGACCTGTTTCTACATGGTACAAAGGATATCTGTAATTAGGTGCAACAAACGAGGACACTTATTTTGACTATCTACCTTCCTTAGTATGCATGCACCCATTGCATGCTCAAATTGTGTTGGCCCTAAGAGATGCTGACATTCTTGGCCAAGTGCAATAGTCTTTTGGCTTGGCATATGTAATCCGTTTGGTCGGGGCTCGACCCTCCAGCGGGCAGGAGGGGAGCCACACCGACTCACTTCTGATCTCCTGCTAGTCTGTAGGAGTGACAGGGAACAACGTTAGGCAGCCCAGGCCCTCCGGAGCAGGGGCTGGGCAACAGCAACGCACTTAGGCCCAGGCCCTCTGGAGCAGGGGCTGGGCAACAGCAGTACAAAATAGGCCCAGGCCCTCTGGAGCAGGGGCTGGGCAACAGCAGTACAAAATAGGCCCAGGCCCTCTGGAGCAGGGGCTGGGCAACAGCAGTACAAAATAGGCCCAGGCCCTCTGGAGCAGGGGCTGGGCCACAGCAGTTAAAATAGGCCCAGGCCCTCAGGCAGGGCTGAGCAGGAGTTCAAGTTCAGGGACTCAGGTCCTCAGTCAGGAGCTGAGCAAACAACCGGTAAGTCCAGACGTTTGGTTGGGGTGCTGGTGTGAGGGGGGAGACCGCCACCCGTGTGTGGGGTGGCAGGGGGGGACACAGGCCCACCCACTCCACTGTGTCCCAGCCCGGGGCCCTAGCAGTGGCGTGGATCCGCTGCAGTCAGTGGGGATCCTGGCCGCAACACACTGACATGGGCACGTCGGTGCCCTCAGCCGGACAGGGGTCGGCTACCCCCGGGCTACATTCCATTTCCCCCTCAGGGCCTACCTCTTCGGTCGCACTGGGTTCGGGCCAGTCCATCTGCATCGGCTCCTCTGGAGCAGGGCTTGGCGGCAGGTCCGGCAGCTCCTCTGGGAAGTCGGGCCAGGCCTGCTCGGGCGGCTCCTCCGGGTAACAGCAGGGCCTGGGGGGCTCCTCGTCGTAGCGGGCGCTAGGCAAGCCTGGGGGCTCCTCGTCGTAGTGAGCGCGGGGAAGCTCCGGCCAGGCCGGGTAGCTGCCTCGGGCCGAGGAGGGTTCCCAGCCGGGAGCTCCCACCGGCACGGCTGCTCTCGGCGGTGGCTGGCCTCTGACTGAGCTCTGGTGCGCTCCTTTTCTACTTCCTGCCCCGCCCCTTGACTTCCAGGGGGCGGGGACTGGTGGCGGTAGCTCCGCCCACTGGGGGGTTGGCAAGAGAGCTCCCTCTGCCGGGCAGGAGGGGAGCCACACCGACTCACTACAGCAGACTTCCAAATCTAATGTTGGAATGAATTATTATTAAAATTTAAAAATTGCATTGCATGTTTTTGGGTCTGATGCTTCATACTCACTGTACATAACTGTAACTTCACTGATTGCACTAATTTACACTAATGGAAGAGATCAGAATTAGAAAACTGTAGGCTGGTCCAAAGCAAACACTCCCACTGACTTTGGACTTAAGAAAGCAAATTGTGCTCCGATTGTCAACCCTCGAATACTGTGTGTAACAGTGTCATTCAGTGAACACTTATTGTTATGTTTTAGATATGTCATAACTTCAGGACATACAACTATAGTAAATATTCATTTTATCAAATGAATCTGCATCAGCACATGCAATGTTCTCATTCAAAAGCTGAGAGGCATCATAAAAGAATGTTTCCTTTTATCACAGTGTGATTTAAAATGAAGGACTGTAAGAACTTATGGATCCAGTTACTTGAAAAGCTCTCTGCATTAACAGTTGAGTGAATAATTGGATTCAAAGAAGCATCTTGTTGTAAAAAAAAAGTATCTGTGTTGTTGGAACCCAAGAGTAAAAGTCCCTCCTGACACAGTCCCTACTGCACAACAGCACATTACCAAACTCTGGGAGACCCCACTCACAAAGAGATGGAGTCACAAGACTCGGGCAACTTGCAAGTAGGCAGCCGAATGCTGATTGCTTTGGTAGTGTCATGTCAAGACAGCTGGCAATAGATGATGTCACTGAATGGGAAAATTCCAAATTCAAAGCAGTGACTAGCACACATTCACCTCACTATCCTAGCAATATTATAGTGCAAATTCCTGTGGTAATTCTGGCACTAAGTTCTGAAGACCATTGCCATAATCACATCGTACATTGTCTTCAAACAGCACAACTGATTTGACAGAAGACCACCTTCTAATTCTGTATATGGAAGACTTACAGGATGCAAAATTGAAAGGTGATGCATAAGTCAGACCATAAACTAACTCAGACTCCCTTAAGCTTACCCAAACACACTTTTCAGATGTGTAAGGGATTAACAGATTTAATTTACATGCTATAGAAGGTGCAAGTTAAAGTAGCCCAACCTTCTTTTAATTTACACCTTTTGTCAGTTCCTTGACATGCATGCTACACTTCCTGAGACTCCCTCACACATCGTCAGAATGAGTTTTAAGTAGGTGGAAGTCTAACTTACACCAGCTTAGGTATCCCCACTGAATTTAGCCCAATTTTCTTTTTTTTGCTGAATTTGAAGCAAATTGCTGCACATCCTATGGCTGGTCAGACCAATATTAATTTCCCCACCTGGACATGAACTTCCCTGCACAGCCTTGCTTGGGGGACAAATGACAACATGGTTCAGGAACTGGCCTCTTGAGGTAGATACCTGCAGGCCACATGTAGGCACATTTACTCTGAATTTGTCCCGAATGATCTCACAGATTTAACACGGTGTATTCCATAGATCTCAAGCTTGAACAGCTTCTCCTTCCAATTCCAAAAGATTGCAAAGCCTGCTTCATCAAGGGGTCGGTGAGGGAGGATCACTGCCACAAGATGCTCATGGTATTTTTGCAGTAAGCTTCCCCTTTCTGCCATTGTTTCCATGGAAGGGAACTCTCTAGGTCCAGGTATGTTTCTCAATTTCACTCCTTCTAAAAAAAGTACTGTGGCACCTTAGAGATTAACAAATTTATTTGGGCATAAGCTTTCGTTGTTAGTCTCTAAGGTGCCACAAGGACTCCTCATTGTTTTTGCTGATTCAGACTAATGTGGCTACCCTTCTGAAACTCCCTCTAAATGTATTCTGGTATAGTCTTTTGGCTAATTCAAAATACAAAAAAAAGTTCCAGCAAAAGCATAGAATATTGAGGTATATTGTTTTCTTAGGCAGAAAACTGCATGAAAAAATGTCCTGGTTTCAGAAGGATAAGAGGTTTATGTGTAACACTGGCAGTAAAATATCTTGTCACAAGTTAGAAAGCAGATGTGTGGCTTCATCCAAGGAATTGAAAATGAGCTAAGTACAGCTTGGCAATCATTAGAATTATTCATATTTGAATTCCATACCTTACACTTCAAGTCTGAATAGCTCAGCTCATGTTGCTTATAACCTGTTAATTCTGAACTTTAACTCATATTTTACCAGCGTTTTGATCACCAAGCTTGCTAAGTTTCTAAGCATAGACCACAAAACATGAGTGAATTTTGATTGGTCATTAGCAAAGACCTAACTGTCACATTAAAAGGCATTCTTGTTGTGTTTAACAGCGCTGACTCCCCTAGCCACTGTCTTGTAAACAGAATCTGTTTATCAACCAAAATGAACAGGAAGCTTTAAAAAAAAAAACTCCCTCTAAATAAACAGAATGCCACAAGTGAATGGACACTCTGGACCTGAAGAAGAGGGAGCACAGGAACTACTGGCGTAACTGTATGTGTAAAATAGTGGTGCGTGTTCGGGGGAAAGTCTGGGCTTGTAATTAAAACAGAGTCAAGAGGGTTAAGTGCTATTCCTGGTTCTGCCATGGACTTTGTCTGTTGTCTTAGGTAAGTCACTTAACCTCTCTATTTCTCAGTCTTTTTATTCGTAAAATGTGGATAATAGTTGCCTACTACATGTGGGACTAATAAGGCTGAACTGACTGATGCTTGCAAAGTGCTTTGAGTTCCTTGAAAGGAGCATGTTGTACAAATGCAAAGTATCGTCACACTTTATGTTAAGGTTACACTTATAAATGGTTTATGAAATGATGATAAATGATTAACAGATGTTATAGGAAGGTTACAGGCAGGAATAGTATGTGTTCTAGATGATTATAATCCATGGTTATAAGAAACCTATTGATTTGTTGGATGCTCTAACAATCTATAGCAGTTGATTAAGCATTTATTAAAACATCTATTAATCATTTATTAATCCATTATAAACATTCTTAATGTAAAGTATGACCAATGGTGTTTCACTGGAGTGATACAGTAATGAATCAGGCCCATTATTTCACTGTTTTGGACTAGATACATGGAGAGAGAGAAGTATATTTGTGCACTGCTTGATCTATACTACAGTACTCTATAGTGAGACTATTATTTTGTTGCTACAAAAGCAATTAATTTAATGGAAGTTACACGTGTTGAAACATATCTCTCCCTAGGTTGAGAGGAGACTAGACCTCTTATGTATATGGTCTTGAACTAGCCATATACATATGAGATTAATTTGAGCTTTATTTTAAAGGATTGGATGCTTTAGTCTTTTCTCATATTGCCACTAAAAGGTGTCCCTTAAGTAATTCTCTTTAAAAAGTGACGTGGAATGAAAATGAAATAAATATAAGGATACAAAAATCCTAAACTTCAGATCTTTCAGCTCCACCAGTGATCTTACATTAGTGGATCTAATAAATAAAGTAGTAGCAGAAGCAGTCTTTATATAGTTAGTTACCTAATTATATCTATGTATAGCCAGTATTTGTCAACATTACTTCTCCATCTCAATAATTACTACTTAAACACATTTTCCTTCTAATATTTGTAAACACTTTCATGAGAATAATTATCCCTGGATTGTCATTCATTTTGAGTTTTTTAGGTCCCTGCCAAAATGCATTGCATTAGCAGCTGTGCTAAATCATACCAGTGATTAGCCTCATGCGTAGACAGGTGGAAATCAAGAATGATTCCGAGTTATGCTGCTGCTAGAGGAGAATGAAGACAATGGCTACATGTTCTGACTTACTCTTAAACAGCCACATAAATCCTCTCTTCTGCATGTTTGCCATACACGTGGCTGCTACTTGTTTTTATCAATCATCACCATACTGATCATCCCAGAATGTTATGGTTGGTTTGTGCTTTAAATCAGATTGTGCACTATCTCTTCTTGTCCACTGGTCTAACAAACTGAGCAGTCTGAAATTCTCTTTTTCATGACTGTTCATTAACCTCTATTATTCACGGAGACTGTAAATCTGGAAGGGAAATAGCCTCCACTTCTCTTTCGGGGATAAAATAGTAGAATTTAGAAATAGAAAAGATCTATTATAGCTAACACAGTCTATAGTGCCAGGGGCCACTAAGTGGTAACTCTTGGTAAACAATGCAGACCACTGTGGAGCATTTAATCCAGCTCCATCCATAGTGTTCTCTCTCAAGTATAAACTGTTAAATAACATCACCTTCTGTTTTCAGTGAAAGTAATCCTGGTCCATTAAATAAAAACAAAAATGGGGCATTACAGTTTCTTTGGTCTCACAGCACTTCCAGTATGTTGCAGGATTTTCTGAGAAATTTGATCGCACATACAGCAATGCTTAGGACTGCAATGGGACTCTGTTAAAGGATCTCTGAATTCAGAATTTTCTAGCTTTGCTGTGCTTCTGAGGATGTTTCATTATTTTCTCACAACACCGAAGTATGCTTTCTTAGAAATCTCAACATTAGTGCAAATGGCTTCTTCCCCCCATCCCCTGTTGTTTACCTCATTTTACATGTGCATTTTATTTCATGCTTGTATTAATCTAGGTCTTCCCATCCCCAGGCCCCCCATTTCAGAAGTAAGAAAAGAAACTATCCAATCAATAAACTTGTAGTTGAGAGGCCAACTCCATCTAAGCCTTTCAACCCACTGGGCATTGGCTTGCTGAGTGTAACCTGACATCTTAAAACACTTTCTAGATGAACATTAAGGTACAAATGAGGGCTGGTTTGTCTCTCAAGTCAACACTTAAAATGAAAAAGCTGATGATGTTTTCATTGAGGTGGAGAGAGTGACAGACAGCCTCTTGACAGAGGATTACCAGGAGAAAGAAAACAGAACTAAGATTCTGTTTTCACTTTCCAACTGCAGAATGAAGGAGAGAGGTTGGGGGAAGGGAGATTAGCAGTGAGGAATTGCATTTTTTCTAGCTCTTTTTTGGGAGGGGGATAGGGGCTCAATTACATATATATCACCATGGCTAAAGTAAAAGGCCTGTATTTCGCTGATGGATGGGCAGTTGCTTTTGCACGGAACCACAAAAACTCACTGGATAACATTGGCAGTACCTGCTCTGAAAGGCAGTTGTCAAGATACAGGGGCTATTAAGCTTCTCCTCCAGTAATAAACTGTGAAACAATCCATATGTGTGACCAAGGGCCTCTTAGTGCCAACGGGAAGAGGGCATGGGGAGAGGAAGGGGGTGCAGAGAGTTTTACAGGGATCACTTAGGGCATGTCTACACTATGAAATTAGGTTGATTTTATAGAAGTCGATCTTTAGCAACCGATTGTATACAGTCGATTGTGCATGTCCCCACTAAGCGCATTAGTTTGGTGGAGTGTGCCCTCAATACCATGGCTAACATCGACTCACGGAGTGATGCACTGTGGGTAGCTATCCCACAGTCCCCGCTGCACATTGGAATTCTGGGTTAAGCTCTCAATGCCTGATGGGGCAAAAACATTGTCATGGGTGGTTTTGGGTACATGTCATCAGTTTCCCCTCCCTCCCTCCTTGAAAGCAATGCCAAACAATCATTTTGTGCCTTTTTTCCTGGGTTATCCGTGCAGATGCCATAGCATGGCAAGCATGGAGCCTGCTCAGCCGTGCACTGCTGTTGTGAGCATTGTAAACACCTCGTGCATTATCCTGCAATATGTGCAGAGCCTAGCTAGGAGCCGCCAGCATGGGGAAGATTGTGAGAAGGACATGGACGCAGACATTCCTGAAAGCACGGGATGTGGCAATTGGGATATCATGCTGGCATTGGGGCATGTTGATACAGTGGAACGCCGATTCTGGGCCCGGCAAACAAGCACAGACTGGTGGGACCGCATAGCGTTGCAGGTATGGGATGATTTCCAGTGGCTGCAAAACTTTCGCATGTGTACAGCCACTTTTATGGAACTTTGACAGTTGCTTTTCCCCGCCCTGAAGCACAGGAATACCAAGATGAGACCTGCCCTGGCAGTTGAGAAGTGAGTGGCGATAGCCCTGTGGAAGCTTGCAACACCTCACTTCTTCAGATGCATGTAGAGAAAGTTACAGATGCAGGCATTATATAATGACACACGAAGAGAAGGGAGTACCCAGCATTCACAGGGCCAATTCAATCAGGGTGGATGTAGTCCACTCCCAATAATAGATGAGGAGGCTCTGTCAACCACCCTATACCGGAAACCTACTGACTGCTATACTTACCTACATTCCTCTAGCTTCCCTCCAGGACATATCATACGATCATTGTCTACAGACAAGCCCTAAGATACAACTGAATTTGCTCCAATACCTCAGACAGAGACAAACACCTACAAGATCTTTATCAAGCATTCTTAAAACTACAATACCCACCGCAAAAGTGAGGAAACAGATTGACAGAGCGAGACAGGTACCCAGAAATCACCCAGTACAGGACAGGCCCAACAAGGAAAATAACAGAACACCACTGGCCATCACGTACAGCCCACAGCTAAAACCTCTCCAGCTCATTATCAGCGATCTACAACCTATCCTGGAAAACGATCCCTCACTCTCATAGACCTTGGGAAGCATGTCAGGCCTCTCTTACAGACAACCCTCCAACCTGAAGCAAATACTCCCCAGCAACTACACACCACAGAAATACCAACCCAGGAACCAATCCCTGTAGCAAACCTCATTGCCTACTCTGTCCCCATATCTACTCTAGCGACACCATCAGAGGACCCAACCACATCAGCCACACCATCAGGGGCTCATTCACCTGCATATCTACTAATGTTATATATGCCATCATGTGCCAGCAATGCCCCTCTGCCATGTACATTGGCCAAACTGGACAGTCATAAAAGAATAAATGGACACATATCAGACATCAGGAATGGTAACATACAAAAGCCAGTAGGTGAACTCTTCAATCTCCCTGGACATTTTATAACAGATTTAAAAGTAACTATTCTTGAACAAGAAAACTTCAGAAACAGACTTCAAAGAGAAACAGCAGAACTAAAATTCATTTGCAAATTTAACACTATTAATTTGGCTTGAATAGGGACTGGGAGTGGCTGGCTCATTACAAAAGCAGCTTTGCCTCTCCTGGAATTGACACCTCCTCATCTATTATTGGGAGTGGACTACATCCACCCTGATTGAATTGGCCCTGTGAATGCTGGTTTTCCACTTGTGAGGTAACTCCCTTCTCTTCATGTGTCATTATATAATTCCTGCATCTGTAACTTTCACTCCATGCATCTGAAGAAGTGAGGTTTTTTACCCATAAAAGCTTATGCCCAAATAAATCTTAGTCTTTAAGGTGCCACCAGACCCCTTGTTGTTCCCACGCTGGGCACCCAGTAATGGAGGACCTCAAAATCAGTGATTACTTCTGAAACTCTTGAAAATGCACTCCTGCAGCCAAAGTAATGGCCTAGCTGGGCAAAGAACTATCACACATTTCAGCTGTCTCTGGCACCCAACACTCTTTTGCCACCCACACAAACTACACAATTATTGTGTAAATAAACAGATGACTCAGTAAATCACAACAAAATGATTGTTAAACCAGGTGGAAATGTTTAATATGTTATAAAATATTTTCTTTTTAAAGACTCTGTGTGTGTGTGTGTGTGTGTGTGTGTGTGTGTGTGTGTGTGTTGGGAGGGTGGGGGGAATAGATACCTGCATAGCGTATCTACACATATAATGTATGGGCTCAAACTAAGGTGCAGGTATGACATACTTACACTGTTTGACAGCCAGATACACTAAAGTGTAGTGACTCTGGATATGGTCCTGCTCTCCTGTTAACTTGCATTTAGCAGGAGATGGGGGTGCCCCTTAGGGAGTTAGAGAGGACCTTGGGGCCCACATTCAGTGGGGAGGAGATCTTGAAGAACTTTGATCTAGTGCAGGCCTTGCACCATAGCAGGATTGTAGGAAAAAGATGTCTGGAACAGCTGTGCTATGAAGACCTGACTCACCTCAGAATGGGGTAGCAGCATCACGGGGGGACCCGCGGACCCTCCGCAGGCAAGCCGCCGAAGGCAGCCTGCCTGCCGTGCTTGGGGCGGCAAAATGCCTAGAGCTGCCCCTGTTTGGGTGTGAGACTTTTCTGGAGTATTTTCACTTTTATTATTTGTTGGCTGAGGTAAACTGTTACCTCCATTTGATCACTGCAGATTGCAAGCTGCTGGAGTTAGTTGATTTGTATAATAATATTGATGCTGCTGGGTGATTATTGTAAATTTTATTATTGTTAGAGTGCTCAGAGCTTTTGTTTTTTATGTGGTATTTAAATTAATATAGAGAGAAAAGAAAAGAGTGGGGAGATATAAAAGTGAAATAGGTGAGAGAAAGATGGCTAAAGAGCAAGAGAAAGGAATAACGAATGGAAAAAGCAAGACCATACACGTTTCATTCCACTGGTATTTGTTACATGTTATATTTTCTGGCAGAAGAGAAAATATTGAAAAAATGGAGACATACAATTGGAAGCCAATCAAGGGAGGGGCATCTCCAGGCTGATTGCAACCATGGGAACACATTTAGGGCTTATGATGGCCCATGAGAATAGGCCATTACAATCTGAGCATTGCATTATATGTCGTTGCTTGATATTTAGGAAGTGGGTAAGTATCATGGATAAGGCTAAGTTTTTGTCACGGATATTTTTAGTAAACATCAGAGACGGGTCACAGCCAATAAACAAAAATTCACGGAAGCCTGTGACCCGTCCCTGATGTTCACTAAAAATATCCCTGACAAAAGGGATAGGCAAGTTCAGCACCTACTGCTGATGGGGCTCCCATGTCTCCCACCACTGCGGTCAGTGGGAGATCTGGGGTCCCCCATCGCTGTGGGGAGTGGTAGCTGTGGGCCCCTTGCCCACAGGATGGCTGGGTGCTCATGGGGGTCGCCCGCCACGACTGGCAGCTTCAGGTAGTCCCCGCAGCCCCTGGCTGGACAGCTACAGAGTGTCCCCACCAGTGCTCTGATGTGGCACCAAGCATTCTCTCTCTCAGGTGCTTGTCTGGCTGGTTCTTGCTCACATGCTCAGGGTCTAACTGATTTGCCATATGAGGGGTTGGGAAAGAATTTTCCCACAGGTCAGATTGGCAGTGGCACTGGGGCTTTAAACTTCCACTGCAGCAACTGGGTGCAGTTCACATGCTAGGATTACTTAGTTACATCTCAATCATTTCCCTATCACTGCGGGGGCCTCAGGCACTAGTGTACCTCGGTGCCTCCTATTTTCTGCCAGTGGCACATAATAGTTAGGGCCCTATCAATTTCACAGCCATGAAAAACACGTTACAGATTGTGAAATCTGGTCTTCTCCCGTGAAATCTGTTTTGTTGTGTGCTTTTACCCCTTCTATACAGATTTCACAGGGGAGACCCAAATTGGGGGTCCTGACCCAAAAGGGAGTTGTAGGGGGATCACAAGTTTATTGGGGGGGGGGGTCGCAGTATTGCCACCCTTACTTCTGAGCTGCCTTCATAGCTGGGCTCCCAGCCAGCAGCCAGCACTCTCCACCTGCTCTGAAGGCAGCACTGCCGTCAGCAGCAGTGCAGAAATAAAGGTAGCAGTACTGCACTCCTCCCCTACAATAACCATTTGACCCCCACCACAACTCCTTTATGGGACAGGACCCCTAAAATCACAACACTGTGAAATTTCAGATTTAAATAGCTGAAATCATGAAATGTACAATTTAAAAAATCCTATGACTGTGAAATTGACAAAAATGGACCGTGAATTTGGTAGGGCCCTAATAAGTGTCTCCTGTAATACTCTGGTCTAATTTCAGTTGTGTTCAGTTTAATGTGCAGGTGCTAGCTGGTGCTGGTAGCCTGTGATATATAGGTGGTCAGACTAGATGATCGGGTGGTCCCTTCTGGTTTTACCATCCGTGTTATAGAGTTTTTTGGCCACATGCATTTTTAAGCATTTTCCTTTTATTAAGGGCCAAGGTAAGTAGGAAACATGAATTTGTTTTTACTGAGAAAAGAGCAATTGGCCAATTGTGGGAACACTCGCATTTCAGGGCTTTAGCTGGTGAATTATGTAGTGTAAACCCTACTAGTTTTGAATTTTGAAACAAATTTGTACAGCACATGCTCACCCCCTAAACAAAGCACCTAAGGATGGACAGTAGAGGTGCTCATTTTTTTGGTGCACACTTGATTTCATTTCAATGGCTGTCCCAGCAGCTGGGCCATCCAGTCTCCCATTACCCACACTATCTGATCTGGTTCCAGACCTGTTCAAGAAAGTAGGAGGAAAGCCCAAAATCAAACCCTGTCTCTACCCCTAATCACAGGGGAGATTCTACCCCTGTATTTCTAATTGATGGCCAGGCTGCCTACAGCTATGGATAGACATTCTTTTGATGTTGTTAAAATAACCTAATTAAAGTCTAATATGGATTAGAGACTCAACATTTCCATATCATAGAAGATTAGGGTTGGAAGAGACCTCAGGAGGTCATCTAGTCCAATCCCCTGCTCAAAACAAGATCAACCCCAACTATGGCTAATCATTTTCTGCACATCTCCTCTAAGCCTCTCCTACAACTACCTTCATATTTCTCCTTATCTCTTTCACCTAGCCTCCATCTTCTCTGCTGCTGTGACCCCGCTCCTGACCCTCCTCCATGCCTTGGCCTCCCTTCATCATTTTCCCTCCAGGCCCTGCCAATCTCCTGCCTCCACAGAGTCCCATGTTCCAAGAGTGGGGAACACAGCTCTATGCCATCTCTCCACACCCTATGTTCCCTAACCCCAGTTCATATCCTCCTGGTTCCCTCCAATCCCTCAACACCCTCTTCCAGACTCTGTCTCCTGCTTCCATTGTAATTAATGGCAACATAACCATTGTATTCAATGGTAGGCAGAATGGGCCTCAAAGCAGGTGTTCAAGCAATAATGTCTCTTCCAATACATCCTATGTCTTTTTGATAGTATATGGTGGTTCTGATCTGAAAAGTTGAGTTTACACTTGTGTTATTGGAAACAAAAATTACCCAGTGAACATCAGCAGGAGCAACTCCATTGAAGTTGATAGAATTATGTCTGTTTATGCTAGTGGCAAATTTGGCCCATAGTCAACTTCTGGCCTTTCTTCAATGGTTGAAGTTTTGTTACTTTTTTTTTAAGAAGGAGAAAGCTGAGCAAAAACAAGCACAAGAAATAATAATGTTTAATATTTAGCATTTACATGGGACGTTAGAAATGCAAGGCATGCTGTGCAAATAAAAATGAACTATTGCATACAATACCACTGCGATGTAGGTGGGAAAGTACTCATTTTACACAGGGAGAAGGTGAGGTAGAGAAGGTAAATTACTTGCCCCGACCATGCCTGGACAGAGCCAGGATTATAATTCAGGATTCACAACCACATGCTCTTTCCATTGGACTACAGCAGAATGTCAGAGTTACGAACATCTCGTGAATGGAGGTTGTTCATAACTCTGAACAAAATGTTATGGTTGTTCTTGGGGGAGGGATAGCTCAGTGGTTTGAGCATTGGCCTGTTAAACCCCAGGTTATGAGTTCAATCATTGAGGAGGCCACTTAAGGATCTGGGGCAAAAATTGGTCCTGCTAGTGAAGGCAGGGGGCTGGACTCAATGACCTTTCAAGGTCCCTTCTAGTTCTAGGAGATGGGTATATCTCCAATTATTACCTTTCAAAAGTTTACAACTGAACATTGACTTAATACAGTTTTGAAACTTTGCTATGAAAAAAAATTCAGCTTCCCCTTTATTTGTTTTTAGTAGTTTACATTTAACACAGTATTGTACTGTATTTTCTTTTCTTTTTGTTTGTCTCTGTTGCTGCCTGATTGTGTACTTCTGGTTCCAAATGAGGTGTGTGGTTGAAAGGTCAGTTCATAACTCCGGTGTTGTAACTCTGAGGTTCTACTGTATTTTAATAGATTTTTTTTTTTTTTAGTGAAAAGGTAATACCTGGAGTGAATGATTATTTTAAAAAAACTGTGCAGCAAGTGAAGCTATTGTCATTCCACAGTGCAGCACTTCTCTCCTGTGGTGCTTGAAAAGAGACCTGATGTCCAATCTTGTGATGTGCTGAATACGCTGAACCTCCATAGATATCGAGGGGAGATGAAGGTACTGCTGACTGTGCAGGTTTTAGCTGACTGAAGTCACTTTGATGGCTAAAGTCAATTAGTCTGGTGACTCAATTACTATTCATTTATTATAATGATAATTTCTGAGCCCCCACTACTATCTGAGTGATGGGAGGGTACTGGAACTATAAGCAATGCTATGTTGTACCAACCAGAGCCTGCAAAATGAAAGATTCTCTGAAAAGCCCAATTTGCCAAAGACCGAAGTAAAATGAATTAGTTTCTATTGCAACATTCTTTTGCTTCCAGCTGCACTGGATACACATCATGGTGTTCCCAGAGATCGATGAGAGCTCCTGCTGCTGGTAGGCATGAATGGAGGAAGTTCCCCATTGTGACTCCTCTATCAAAATCTATTATCTCCAGCCCTGCTGGGGAAGTTAGAGGGAAGGGTTATCTTGCACAAGACAAACAAATAAACAAAGAGTTGAGCTTTCTAAATATTCTGCGTGGAAGGAGAAATTCTAACTTCTCAACTGATCTCCGCTGTTTGTGGAGAGATGAGATTAAATGAACCTGGAGCTCTGTGTGGGTTCTGCAAAGGAACATTTGGTTTGAGACATAACAATCAGCCACCAGCTGTCTGAGAAAGAAGACGTCAGGTAGGTGCCAGTGTTTCAGGGGTCTAATGTTGGTACCTGCCATTTTTCTACATTTGTACGAACAATGTGACACCCTGAATGTATCTCTCTGAGAGGTGCTCAGATACTATGGTGTGAGCCTGGTACAAGAATCTCCATAGACTATAGCAGTACATAGAATAGAAACATTCATTTTATGCTGCTGCGCAATAATCCAGGAATCTTGGAACACAGAAGTCAACACAAAAGATGTTGCTCATCTCAAGCACAAAATTTTCCTTCCAAATTTTTCATAGAACCCCCCCCACACACACACACACGTTTTTCAACCAGCTGTAAGAATCATGCAGCTGAATCATCAGGCACAAGTTTGAAAATGTATGTTGGGATGGGTTTGGTTGCTAATTTGGCTGAGGTACATGTATAGTTAATTATACTGGTAAGAAAGGCAACACAGTCTCCATGATGTAGGACTGCCAGAGTAGGATATTTTTCTTTTAAAGGGGGTTACCTCCATCCTTGATGGTTCACCCTAGTATTTGGGGCACCTGACCTTTTCCAGCTGCATAACTATAGCACTCACCTCTGCCTTCAGAGATGTCAGGGCACAAGCCTCTGTGATGTCCCTGCTGCAGAGCTGATGTCAGGGCTATCTGTGCTATCTTGCTTCACCCATCTCTACCCAGCTGCAGGGCTGATCTAAAGGCATTAGCCTCTGTGGGTTCCTTGCCTCACCCACCTCTAATAATCTGCAAGGTTGATGTCAGGGCACTGGCCTTTGTGAGGTACCTGTCTCACTCTTATCTGTCCTTCTGCATAACTGATGTCAGAGCACAGGCCACTGGGAGGCTTCTAATTTTCCCACTTTTAACTGGCTGTAGGACTGATGTCATGGTGTGAGCCTTTGTGAGGTCTTTGTCTCATCCTTCCCACTCTGCAATGGATGTCATGGGATGGGCCTCTAATGATTCTGCCTCACTCACCTCTATCTTTCTATAGGCTGAACAGAAGCTTCTTTGAGGTCCCTGTGTCGTCATAACTTCTTACCCACTGCAAGGCTGATGTCAATACACAGTCCTCTGTGGCTGTTGTTAGTAATAGTAAAGGAGGGTTCTAAGGGGGAGTTTGAAGGATAATGAGAGCTTTGTGGATGTCTATAGAGAGCTCCTCCCAAGCGTGGGAGAAAGCACAAAGGTGCTTGTTTGAAAATTTAACAAGTGGGTGGTGGAGGCTGGTATCATGGGCAGATCAGAGGCAGGAGTCAACATCTGAGTAGGAAATGAGATATGATTCATAGGCTGGGGACAGGTCATGAAGGGCCTGGAAAGTGATGACAGCTTATATTTGATTGATAGAGAAGGGAAGCCAGTGGAGGGAGACAAAGGATGGGTGATGTGGTCAAAGTGATGGGGTAGGAAAATGATCTTTGCAGCGGCATTCAAATGGTCATGAGTGAGGCATACCTTTACCTCTGCCCTGCAATACAGCTAGTGTCCTCTGGGAGGTCCCTGCTTCACCTACCTCTACCTTGCTTTAGGATTGATGTCATGGTGAAATCCTTTGCAAGTTCCCTGCTCCTGCCCCTCTCTGGGGCAGATGTCAAAGCATAGGCCTCTGAGGCCCCTACCTCACTCAGCTCTACTATGATGAAGGGCTGGCTAATAGCATGGTATAAACTTTTGAGTTTATACCAATGCACACCTTGCTTCTGTATTAAACTCAGGGCAGAGGCTACTGAGCTGTTCTCACTTAAGATCTGCATGAAGATAAAAAGGCATGCAGAAAATTGTCCTTTCACAATGAAAAACTATTTTTATGAAATTATTCTATGAATATAGGGAAGCTATATAGAAATCACACATTAAAATGCTGATCACAATAAACTCTATTGTCTGCCTATCAGCTACACAGTAGCTCATTCAGCTTCAGAGCTTATTCCTGCTAAGCCACTGCATCTCACCTACTGATCTGTTTTTTCAACACATTACAGCATGTGCTGATACTAATTGTTGCCCACAGATGGCAGTGATCCTTCACTATTTTTACAAGAGTGAACCACCAGAATTTCCTCTCTGCCTCAGGCATATATGTGGACATCCACTAATCAGTTCCATTCCTGCCCAAACTCTGTTTGAGGTGCTGTGATTCAGCTTTTTGTGAGCTACACTAGCAGACAACTGGCTCTGGTCCTCTGCTTCATCTCTAAGGCCTGTAATACAATTTGTACAATGGGGTGAATTTGCCAGTCAGAGGTAGGGATATCTGCTGAAAAATTCGTTCAAATCCAGCACATGAAACTATTACAATGTGAGTTGAAGGGAAGCATGCTACTGAAGTGTGAATCTTTCTACTAAGTATCTGGTCAAGCTGATTCCCAGCAGGAAAAGAGGAAGCAAATAAAACTTAAAAAACAAAACAAACAAACAAAAAACCCCACAATGAGCCCTTTACAAATAGCAATAAGCATCAACTATATATATTTTTAAACATGTCCATAGTAGGTGGTGAGCATAAATAAAGGACTCTGAATAAAAATAATGCCTTCAAATACAAAAATAACTAGCAAGCACTATTTACCTTATTTTGTGCATTAGAGAAGTTTTTTAAAATAAAATCTGGAAATGTCCCTTCTCCCTGGAATGGGCAAACCATTGTAAACATTTCCCCCTTTTCCAAGATGGACTATGAAGAATTTCAAAGCAAAGGGCAATATCTAGAAGAAAAAGCAAAGCAACAAGTTTCTTTTTACTTATCCTTGGCCTTTCTCTCTAATAAATTCCCTGGCCAAAAGCTAATTAACTATGTGGGATTTTTTTCTGCTCATGGATCAGAAGTGACCCACATGCAGCTGTGAACATCTGGCATACAAGTAGAAATCCATCACATATGGTGCCATCTGCCTCTTGATATGTCAATGAGCCAAATTTTGCTATCATTTATGTCCTTGCAACTCCATTGAATTTAGTAGAGTTGCATATGTGTAACTGAGGGCAGAGTTTAATCCTGGGACTTAATAATTAATGTTAAATATTTGATTTACACAGCTCCCCAGATGAAATTCTGTGTTGCACCAGTGACTACACTCTGTTAACTTCAGTGGTGTAATGAGCGTAAAATTTGGCCATGTATCTTTAAAACTCCCCCTGGACTTGAAATGGACTCACTCTTGTTAGTCTTTGCCATGGTTTTGCACTGAGTGGATGGTGTCTGTTGGAGGTGTCTTGACAATAATGATAGTATGGGACAGGTCTATCTAATGTTACTGACTCAGTACCTCTAACATGCTGCTGGGCTGCTTTTCAAGTTCTAGGGTACTGTGAAGTCTCTGGTGAAATACTGCTATCTTGTTGTCACAGGATAGGGCTCTGTAAACTCACTAGTTCAGTGCGTCAAGCTTTCAGGTCTGACATAAGACACAGGCCTCTGAGTAATACTGACTCTGCAGCAACAGCTGTCTGGAACGATACCCAACCAGGAACCCCTACTAGGTCATTGGTCCAGGACCTGTATGTCCCTCAGATAATGTCTAGGTGGGGTCTTTTGCTAAGCTCTAACTTGTTGGTATGGTATTCAGGGACAACCATTGTGAGCTTACTAGCTTGCTGGTTGGATATCAATCTAAATCTCTCCTGCAGCTGTCACTTTAGTCTCTGGGTGCCACCCATGCAGGTATGGTGGATAAACTGTTCTGTACATTGTTTAAATTCACCTACGCCATGGGAGAAAAAACTAAATAGAAAAAAATACAAGGTTGGTAACACCATCTGCACTTCAGAAAAGGATCTCTTAAATGACTCACATTATAGTGTAGGGATTTAGGATTTGAACAGTAAAATAGGCTTTTTAAAGGAAATCCATCAAATTAAAAACCACACTTCTATCTGCAATACTTTTTTACCTACCATTGAACTGAAAGAGTTTTTTTTAAAAAAAATATTTTTTTCAGTGTGTTTACTTGGTGCATTTTGTGCAGTCGGTTTCACATGATCTGCATCCAGTAACTTTGTGTAAAAACATTTCACATACCAAGCAAAGCCAGAATCATCTGGCATACAGTTAGATAAGTACAGATGGTGCCACCTGCATCCTGCAGCAAGAATACTATCCTGCCAGGTCTTGTAGACAATGACCTACTTAAATGTAAAAGAATACCACTAGCACTTCGCTACACCCAGCACAGAATGATTACAGCTTCCGGAAGAAGTAATAGAAAATGACAGAGAGAAAGCATTAAGGATAAGGATTTTTACACTGAGATACACTTTTTAAAAAGAGAGAATTGAAAAACATTTGTGTCCCTTTGCTGTTGTTGAAATATTTTCTGTCGCACAACCCAGCTTCTCTGTCTAGAGATGGGATCAAGCCACAAAATTCAGGTTTGGAGAGATATTTCAATTGCTCCCTCTCCCCCGCCATAGCTTAAGGCTGTTCAAATTCATCATTCTGGTTCAAGCCCAGCTCCACTTTCCACTTGTTTTTACAATGAATTTGTAATCGTGTAGTGTTTGTGACTTCATATGTTGTTGCCATGGAAATGAGTGGAGTCATAAGTTCAGTTTCTGGACCTTACTCCTCAATTAAGAAGGAAGGTTAAAATCAATTTGGAGTAGAGCTGAGTGAATAACTGATATTTTCAATTTGGTGGCCAGACTGAAACATCAGGAAAAAAATTATTTCAGTTTGACCCGAAACAAATTTATTTATTTATTTATTTATTTATTTTTGTCAGACTGAAACAGTAGACAAAATTTCATTTTCAGGGCAATTTTAAAAAACTTAAAAAAAAATACAATTGCAGTAAAGTTCAATTCCAAAAGACATTTTGTATTTTTTTTTAAAAAAAGAAATGTTTCATTCTGAAAATGTCAAAACAAAACATTTAGATTTTTTCAGAACGTTCTTCCTTTTTTTTCCTGTCTAAAAAAATTCAGTGAATTCACAAAATTTTTCTGTTGATTCCAATCTGCATTTCCCTCTCTGCCACCTAAAAAAAAAAAAAAAAAAAAAAGTTTCAGCCAAATTTTTTTGCCAAACTTCTAGTTAGGAGGTAGAAATTAGTATCTGAACACACATCTCTTTGATAAGTTGTAAGGATAATTGAATGAAAGGTCACACATTTCTTTGCTAAAGCAGTAGGGACAAGTATGAATGATAGGTAAATAGAGGAATGTAACAGACAAGTATATTTGAGCTTCCCTCAGTGTGACTGTAGTCTCTCTTTAAATCAACTCAATTGATTATGTTCATATTGGCTGTGTTCCATTCTCTGACATAGACATATATACAATAAATTGCTTTTCACTTTTACTGTCTGTTGGGGACCTAGAGATGGACACCCTTTTAGCTAACAAGAGAAACAAGCATCACTCTGATTATATACATAACCTACCCAAGATTTAGCCCGTTCAGGTAATGTCATTATAATATGTCCCTAAATGAACAGGCATTTAAAGAGAGAATATTTCAGTTTCTTTTTCAGGTTTGTTATTTTGATACTTGATGAAATTTTACTTCCTGACAAATAAAAATGAAAAGATAAACAAACAGACAGCCTCAAGTAAACAGTATGAGTACAGGTATTTTCCTCTTATCTGTTTTGAATGTATTGGTATTTTAATCTCTTTAATGTTATAAAATTCAGAACAGCCTTTCTTTTGGTATTTTGATGCTTTAGTTCTGAGTTCAAATGAGGAAATACAGAAGAATGTTCACATTGCACGCACACTGTTCACATTATGCACAAAGAGAGAGTGTAATTCTTTCTCAGCAAAAGAAAACTGCTCAGTTTTATTGAACTAGTTTTACCTATTCCTAATTGTAACTACTTGCTCAGAAGGATTTTTCAGGGGATAAAAAAATGTTTACTTCTCTTAATATACTACCGGAAGGTGCTCGGATACCATGGTGATGGACATGGAGTATAAGAACCTGAATGAAATAGAATAGACTTTGTGCAAAAAAATTAAACACACACAGGTAGTGGTATCCTTTTCAGCTCTACAATACAAAAACAAAGTTTTTTTTTTTTTTTTTTTTAAAAAAAAAAAAGAAACTAGTCTGAAGACCGAATAAAGACTGCTAGAATTATGGTTTCGTAGACTACATATAGAATTGAGATAGTTTTTGTGGTGCTTGAGGGTGTTAAAATAAATGTTGATGTCCTTATCTTTTTACTTATAGGCCCTGGAATGAGTTTTATGAAAAGTATAAGCAGACTGTCATATTGTAAAATGATCCGTTTTTACTGTAAAAAAAATAATGTGCAGGACTTTTTTTTTGGAAAGAGGAGACTTTAAAGTATAATGAAAAGAAATGTATGGTGGTTTTATGGCTTAGCTCATATAATTGATTTAAATAGAACCCAATTAAATGTCACTTATTTAAAAGAAACAACCCTGTTTCAAGAACTCTTCCAACAGAAAGTAATGTAAATTAAACAAGCAATAAAATGAAATAACTGATATAGTTAGTTACAGTACCTCACCACACACACCATCACACAACACAGAGAACATCTTGCATCAGCATCTGGAAATTAACTTTCAGCTCCTGTGAACTTCAGTCAGCATGGTTGTTGCATGAATATATAATTAGGCAAAATAAGACTGTCAAAGATATAACACTGCCCTTCTCATCTCTAAATTTATTTCTCCATATCCCTCTGGCTTGGGAGCTAGACCAACATAAGCGCAAACAGAAATAATCAGCCATTTTTTTACATGTAACTTTGACAAATTATCTGCCCCAGCTAGTAATATATTATTTAATAAATTAGTCCTGATCTGATTACATAAACTTTAACTTTTAAGGTTTTTTTTTTTTTTCAAGAGAACTGCTTCTTTAGTATGTTCTTCAGGCCCTGCTGTGTGGCACAGTATCTATCCTGCAGATGACATGTCTAAAACAGAGGGTGAAGAATTAGATACTTTGGCAAACACTTTGTAAAACCCCACAAGATGATTTCATTCAAGGATGAAGAATTCTGTAAATTCAAATTTTTACCCATAATCTTCCTTGAATTTCATTAAGTATAAAAGAATGCAGTAGAACCATCCATCTCTTACAATAATTCCTTATGTAACATCCATGTCAGAACTGAAAAACTGCTAATATTAATAATATTACCTGGACCAAGGGCAAATCCCATATTAATGAGCCACTTCTCCAGTAAAAGAGGCTGAAGAAAATCTTGTTGCTTTCTGAAAGCTGTTCCTCAAGAGACCCTATCCATTGGAGAAAGAGAACCTGGCTATTAAGTGGGGCCAAGGAGAGCTTCTGCTATTATCTGCTGGGGTAATTTTTCATGCTTAAGATAAACCATTGAGCCCTCTCAGACTTAATTTGAATGAACAAAACTAATTTGTGGATTACTCGATGGTACCTTGCTGTGTAAAGATAGAACTTCTCAATGCTATGTCAGACAGGAAAATGTAATAGTTTATTATTCCATTTGTCCCAAGTAACAGGAATGAACAGATAAATTACAGGTCAATAAGGAATTGGAACTGATGTAGCTCATCTGGGAGCCCTGCTCTGCATGAAGAAAGTTCTGAGAGCAGAGTCCAAAAGAATAGGAAGGGTGGTGGGCTCTTCTTTCCTTTCCAATGGGGAACTATGATTTTTGATCTCTGTTTAGGAGTTGTCCTTTCTCTCTCATTAGACAGAGGCTTGGTAGATACTTTGGATCATGACCAGAAGGGATGAATGAAGTGATCTGGGTTTTTGCACACATCAAGGCTTTGATAGCCATATATTTCCTTAACCCTGAGTGTACATACTGAATGGCAAAATGTCCATTAAACACTTTATTCTCTCTCTGAGTTTTTGTTTGTTTTTGTTTTTTGGTTTTTGTTTGTCTTTGATCTGGTTGGAGACACCAGGGTGGATACCTACCCCCATTCAAATCAATGACAAAACTCCAATTGACTTCAGTGGGGCCAGGATTTCAGCCCAGGATGGTAGGAGATATAGGAATTTTCCACAGGGAAGAGGGAACCCAGTTGGCAGGTCAGTAGACAGTTGGTGTAAGTGATCAAGAGGTTGTGGGAAAAGTCAGGGGCATTCTCAAAAGCTGATTCATCCCCCTGTAAGCTGCAAAACAAATGAGAGAGAGGACCTTTATTATAAAATGGACTGTTTTACTGATCTTTGTATTTGTATTGTTTTGAGGGTTATATTAATTTGGAAGACCATATTGGGGACTGCAAGATTTTAGAATCTCTTGTGAGTTTCTGGGCACAACAAAAGTAATTCCTGCTGCTTCTGGCATTATTTGTATTACTTTAGTACCTAGGAGCCCCACTGATGGACCAGAACCCCACTGTACTAGGAGCTGTACAAACAAAATGATGGTCTCGACCCCAAAGAGTTTACAATCTAAATATAAGACAGGAGACAACAGGTGGATGCAGACAGATGAGGGAGTACAAGGAAACAATGAGATAATGTTGGTCGGCATGACAGGGAGTGGTTCTAGCACACTACCCAGACTAGCTGTTGTCAAGTTATTTTTGTAGGCAAAGGAGAGTTTTAAGAAAGGATTTGAAGGAGGAGAAGGTGTTAGTTTGGCAGATGTTTTTGGGGAGCTCTTCCCAGCGGGAGAAGCAGCATGGGAGAAAGTACAAAGGTGCTTGTTTGAAATGTCACAAGTGGCCTCATAGGCTAATTGTAGGAAGGAGTCAACTTCTCGATACTGAAAGAGAAATGATATGTAGGGTGGGGATAGGCCGTGAAGGGCCTTGAAAGTGAAGACAAATAGCATGTTGTTTGATGTGGTAAATTATGAGGTTGAAACCAAAGATTAGGAACCGACTGTCAAAAATGGAATTCACATCGGTTTCCTGAAGGCAGATGACATTGCCATGATGTCAGGAAGCAACATTTAGAAGAACAGAGGCTTTGCAGTTGATAGGCCCTCAACATTCTGCTGTAGCACCTTGTTGGAAGGGCCAACATTTATAGCATTTCCTTGTCCTTGTCTAAGTCCACACTAACCAGGGTCTAATTGATTTGGTTTGCTGGTTGCAGCTTTGGTTTCCCTTGAAGCATAATCACAGGGCACACGACAAGAACATAGCTGCATACATTTCCCACACCTAACATCCAGCATCTGAATGCAGCCAACAAACTGATCACCAAGATCGACAACATCTGGGCCATCCAGGACACCCTACAGTGCATCTGGTGGTGTGGAGGATGCTGCATGTGTGCTGGATAATTGCTCTTTTTATGTTGGGCTCCCTGGAGGTCTTCTCAGGCTGAAAACTGCAGACTCAGATACCATTGATGGCTCAAGATTATGTAGCTGTTTGCTAAATCTAGCCTTGCTTGTCTTGCCCACACACAATTGTTATGTATAATTGATGCGATAGAGAAGGGGGAACAAAAGGATGAAAGATGGGGACATGGTCAAAAGCGAAGGACTAGGAAAATGATCTTAGCAACATTCTGACTTTCTTTTGGACTGTGTTCAAAACCTCACCCACATGGTAACCAGGAAAATTCCCTATTACTACTAAAAGCAGATAATAGAAAATCGACATAATACAAGTAGGTAATAATAGTACATACCTAATTGTGAGACCCATGGACAAAATTCTTTTATGTCTGCCACCATGTACTTACTCTACATCTTTTTGCACTTTTTATCCACAGATCTCCAGATGCTCCAAGTGTTTTACAAACATGGGGTAAGCATTGCTGCATCCATTTTACAAATGCAGAAACTGAGGGATAGAGAGTTTTAGCAACTTGCCCCAAAAGTTAATGGCACCAGATCTCCTAATTCCTAGTCTAAGGCTGGCTGCACTCAACCATACTAATCAAACTTTATAGCAGCGTGTTCCATCCCGCATAGTCACATCAATGCTGGTGACTATAGTCTCATTGCAATAAAATTAAATATATATTTTCCTCCTGGGAAGAGTTTTGTTTTCTAGAAGGACCAAACTGCTCTCATTTGTTGATTTGATTTTGAAAATGTCATTCAGACTCACTATGTCCTGCTAAAAACATCTGAAGGAGAACACCTTGCTGAATGTATTGTACATATCAAACAGGGGGATTTTCAATTTAAAAAAAACACCCACCACCCTTCCCACACATGGACTGCATATTTGTGCAAGTTCTTGCAGTGTTCTATCAAGGAGAAACCAAGTTACTGTATCCTTCAGAGCCCCTTTCCACAATCTGTTCTGTAGACTTCATGAACACACTTTATAGAGAATGGTGCCATTAAAACTACTTTGCCTATTGTACAGTGAGAACAATCAATAGCTGTCAGACTTTAATTGGACTTAATGTGTAACAATGGTCTTTAAGATTTGGGAGAAGGGCTCAGTGTGAGGGACAAAATAAAACATTACCGGTAGAAAACTGAACAGAGGTGAAATTAATGCATTTAACGTGTATGTTTTCTATATTGCTAGTTTCAATATTGCTGTGGGTAGTTTACATGCATACTAGGGATAATTGCAGGTTTGTAGGATGTACCTTGTAGTGAGGTATAGTTGAGACTTATGGTATTAAGTGGTAACATATGCTCTTATCACGTTGCAGCCTGGCATTATTACCATTCATTTGATACAGTTGTGGGTGAAATGTACTGCAACTTGTAAGTAGTGATAATATTCCATCCTCAGTGTATTGTGTGTATTATATATAATACATACGCACACACAGAGAGGTTTGATGGATCAATGATGAGATACAGTGACTAACCTCCAGAGCCCCAGATAAAATCAAGTGTTCCTGTTTGCATACATCACTGTTCACAAGAGTTTCAGGAGTGGGATATCGTGGGATGTTGATACTGGATATTGAAGAATATTGGATATTGCAGTTTGAGTCAGGATTGTTTGGGGAACCTTATACAACACTCTTGCCTTCAGTGACCTTCTGGGTAAGCAAGTGTTGATATGTTATCATTCTCTGTCTTGCGTCCCCTGGAAATTCTTTCATCTGACATGACCTCTTACCTCTACCTTCTGTCAGCTTTATTTACATCATCAAATAAAAATGAATAGAACTGATTAGATCTGATTAGAATGAAATGCCAAGACAAGTCAGCTTTGTTTGTTTAAAGTCAATGCATTTAAACCATCTAAATACAGCCCAACTGAAGTAAAAGATATTCTATTCACATCAACAGGGTGGGAGGCTTTGACTATTAATTCTAGATGGAGGGAAACAGCAAAGGGAACAGAGTTCTTCACACAGCTGTTTGATTTGGGGTCAGTCTGATTTCAAAAGAAGAGTCAGACTGCATCTAGATTTTGGATTAGGATTTTTCTTCCACTTTCATTATTATTGTATTGGATTTTTAGTACTTTGCAGGGCCTTGGAGCTGATTTGATATTAATGGAATTCTACTCCCATTCTAAAAACTGATTTACTAGCTACCAGCCAGTGTCTGTAAGAAGCAGACAAATGCTTCCAGTTTCCTAGGAGGGGAATTTTTTTCCTAAGCAAACAATGCCATGTCACATTCAATATATCATTTTCATCTTTCTTCCTTTACCCACATCCTCATTTCCCTTATTTATATCTCATCGTCAGCAGACAAATAGGCCACTATAAACTGGCCTTTAAAAACAAAAAACAAGACAGTGAAACTGTTCAAACTCGGTTTATAGTAGCTCTAAGGTAAATGATGAATCACTCTAAGCCCTCCTGTTTATTTGGAACTTGGAACCAACATCTCAGCCATGCTAAAATAGACATCAGTGACAATCAATGTGAATTGAACCAGTTTGTAGACAGAGGAGGCAAACATTTCCGCCACCACATGAAGATATTGATCACGCTATGAAGGACGTATGCTTTATTTACTATATACGGTCATTACTGCACTGTAGCTGGTCAGAACTACAAAGGATGCATCTTGAACTGGTTTGTATGCATAATTCCTGCTCACAATCTCACTCATCAGACATCCCTGTAAATATTGACTCAATATTGTACCATATTTGAAATTTATGACTTTAATTGTCTCTTATAACTTGTTCATAAACACTAAACAGAAAACCAGTTCTAAAGATGGAGGAGATAACATTGACGTTGGCAATAATGTATTAAAGAAGAAACACCTCACTTTCAGCCAAGTTAGTCCTCAGGTTAAAAATCACATTGACCTTCACAAAATGGAGGTACATGTGCATGCTGTCAGCCATTTTATAAGATGGCAGAAATCTGAGGCACATGATGAATCTTCACAGGTAAAATGAGGAAAGATTCCTCATAGGCCTCAGATTTCTGTCATCTTTTTTCTGTCAACTCCCTAGTGTTTTTCCTTCTGTTCAGGTTTCAACATAGCCATTGAAGCAGTACTTCTCTTAGGGTATGTCTATACTACCTGACAGATCGCGGGCAGCGATCGATCTAGCGGGGGTCGATTTATCGCGTCTAGTCTAGATGTGATAAATTGACCCCCCCCAAGCACTCTCCCATAGACTCCTGTACTCCACCACCACGAGAGGCGCAGGCGGAGTCGAAGGGGGAGCAGCAGCAGTTGACTCACCACAGTGAAGACACCACGGTGAGTAGGTCTAAGTATGTCGACTTCAGCTGAAGTTACATAAATTAGATCGATCCCCCATCCCCAGTGTAGACCAGGCCTAAGCAACACTCATAACAATCCATGTTAGCCACAGGAGGATAAGATGAAGGGAAGCCATGCTGGATCAAATGGAAATTGCATTTTTCAAACCAGCTAGCAAACAAAACCCATATAGCTAAATTCTTTGTGACTGAGCCTCATGTCATGAGGTCAGCATCTGACATTATCCTCAGCCTTTAAAATCCCTCATTGTTTGTACTTGTTTTTTATGGAAGTGAAGGGCAGCTGTGTGTGTGTGTGTAATATAAAATTGTAGTCCAAGCTATCTATTTTCAGAGTCTCTCTTCCACATATTTCCCTCCAGTGGGTACTATCCTGTCACCTATTGTGCACTCTCTCTTCCTGAAAGCTTCACTTACTGGCACTTTGAGAGTTCTCTTCCAGCAGCCGTACCACATCATTTTTTTCTTAATTGGGTAAACCAAGCACAGGGTGTGAAGTGCCAACTTGAATCTCCCTATGAGAGTTTTAAGTCACTCTGAGTGAAATCTTGGCCTGGGTGAATTCAATGGAAGTTTTGTCACTGGGGCCAGAATTTCACCCTCCATGTTACCACAACCGATTCTGTCAACATCTGAGGCTCTGATGACCAATCTCTGTCACTGGGACAGTATAGGAATGGTAGACGAGGGATCAGCCGTGGCAAAGGGAAAGCTTGGTAATTAATATACTGCAGCCTCCCAGTGTCCTGAAGCCTCAAAGAAAAATGAAACACTGCAGGCTTATACCTGAGCCATGCTCCAACAGTGCAAAGTGACAATAAATCTGCCATCTCTGCCCCACTGGGTAGTCCCACGGTATGGGAGTCAGTGCAGAGCTGCTCTAACAGCTTCACACAGGTGTGGGGGAACTTGTCCTACAGAGGGAATAATCCTTGTGGAGAGATCAACTGCCCTGAAGGCCCCTTTATGATGCTGGAATGGAATAAAGGGGCCTTAGGCCCAAAATGTTTCCATATAGATCTGATGGGAGACGAGATCTGATGATGCTTGGGGGCCAATGGAATTTGTTTGAGTTCGGAAAATGTTTGTTGGTATCCTAACAGGAGCTAGCCTGCTTTCAGGGGTTATTCTAGGACAGAAGTCCAGGCAATGCTAGGGAGTTTGAGCATAATCTTTTAATTCTGAAAAGTTTTTAACTTTTCTAAAACACAGGAAATTGCACCTGTTTTCTTCAAAACTCTGCAGGGAAGGGCTCATGCACCACTCCTCTCCGTTTAGTACACCTTCCCTGAGCTTCTCCTATGTTTCCCACTGGAGTTTGGCTGGCGAGGGACTAGGCTGCACTAAAGAAAGATTATAGGCCAAATTCTCTGCTGTCATATATGGGTGAAATACCAGTGGAGGAAATGGAGCTGCACCTATTTACACCAGCAGAGCATGTGGTCCTCTTGTTGCTCTTCAAGCACTAGAAAAGCATTGAGTGCGTAGATGTCCTGACACAAAATCAATGCCTAGTCCCAAATGTCAGGGAGAAACATCAGGAGAGCCACAACAGCAGAACAACTAAAGGATCAATGGCCCGAGACAGCACAATGTGTTAACGACAGAGAGAAACATACATTGCATATCAGTTGCAGACTGAGAGACCAATTCTGCTTCCTTTTAAGTCAATGAGAGTTTTGCCATTAACTGACCCCTAAGTCTTGAGGCCATAACAGTTCAGAACTACAGCCCAGTTTCCTCAGTCTGCAGTCATTATGCCACCCAGATGTTCAAACAAAAAAGTTTGATTGCGCCTTCCATTTAGTAGAATGCCTCTTCTCCCTTCAGCCCTCACCTCTGCACAAAGTCATTAGCAGCAAGTGCAGGAACGGGAAAGCTCTATGTCTATGCATGCCAAAAGCTTAGTATTAAATGTTAAATGGGATCTTTTTTATAGGTAGTTCAAAGTCCTGGTGTGTGTCACCTAACACAGTCTGCTGCATTGCTCCAATCACTCAAATTCATGGGAAATCTGGGACCTTTCTGCCACAGTGTGCCAGGACAACAAAGACTCTTTTCATAGGCTTTGGCAGCTTTTATGAGGCTGCATTCACAAACATTTCGGGGTGCACTGTACCCCACTCAGTTCTTATTATGCCTCTTAATCAATTAAAATATATAGGTTTCATATCTAGTCTTGATAGGACTAAAAAGAAAGGATCCCTGAGGTTTTGGGGGAGGGCGGGTTTAAGGATTCTAACTGATATAAACTATTTTTTAAGTTAGTGCAACGTACTGCTAAGTGAAGGGATTGGTTTCTTCCCCCTTGAAATAAACACATATATTTAGCTGAGTAAAAGGTCTTTCGGGGGTGCTCTTTGGGAAAGGATGATGGGGCATGGAAATAAGCTTTCATGTTTGTACATTATTAGCAAATCATACATCGGGTGATATGGTCAGAGTGTAACAGTAGTCTAAGGTGCTCATCCTGCAATACGTACCCCACCATGAACTGCAGAGCACCCTGTGCAGGAACAACACAAATTGCCCATATGTTATGTATGGCAGGATTGGGATGTAAATAGGTTTTCTCCACTGCTTTATCTTCTACAATGCGGTTGGATGTAGTATACTCGCCCTCAGGAGGAGTGAGTAACTTCCCTCACTTTGTGATGGAATTAAGGGAGTCACATAGCAACCGCCAAAGGTCAAGAAAGGTGGTCATGACCTCCAAAGCCCCAGGAAGGTCATCATACTCAGATAGTAAAGTGACTGCAGTGAATATAAAAGCAAAAATAGACTGGGTAAAATCCTGGCCCTATTAAGTCAATGGGAATTTTGCCATGTGCTTAAAATAAGGCCAGGATTACAGCAGTTACGTAGAACATACAGTTGCCACCTGAGAAATTTGGCATAACAGTTGCATTCAAGTACTTGACATACATAAAAGCTAGGTCATGACAAAGCTTTTACATCCTCATATTTGTTTGACATCATGATGTCATCTCCTTTAACATTGTTATAGAGCATAATGTCACACTAATTTCTCAAAAGCAATTTTAGCTGGAGAAATAAACTGCAAAATGTCAGGTTTCCCATTCTAGCTGAAGAACCAAGAGCAAAATTTACAAATGACTAAATATACAATGTATTTTTCTAAAGAAAGATGATACGTGTGATGGCAGCTTACTAAAGAACTACTGGGCAGATGGAGAAAAAACAAGACATGCATAAGATTCCAGCTCAAAGCTGAGGTTGTCTTGCATTTAATTACATTGCAGCTGTCTAGAAGTGAATGCTTATGAGACACTTTCCTTGCCCCTCTACAACCTTCACAACTGTTCATTTTTATATCATATTTAGAAAGTTTGGGTTAGATTTTTACAGAACTTCGGCAGGTAACAAAATACAACCAGAACCTGAATTTCCCTGAATTTTCCCATTTCTTCCCAAACTCCTTGATAACTAAACAATAGAGTGTAGTTGTAAATGTATATGTATATTGCTTATGTGTCTGGGTACATGCAGGGGCAGCTCTAGGCACCAGCAAAAGAAGCTGGTGCCTAGGGTGGCAAAATCTAGGGGGCGGCAAAAGGCTGGGGCCCCAGCTCATCCTGCCGCTGTGAGCCGAGGAGAGGCCCGTCCACTACTGCCGGGGGGGGCGGCAGGCTGGGCCGGCGGACCTGCCGCAGTCATGCCTGCGGGAGGTCCACCGGAGCCCCGGGACTACCGGACCTGCCACAGGCATGACTGCGGAGGGGGCGCTCGTCCCGCGGCTCGGCTGGACCTCCCGCAGGCATGACTGCGGCAGCTCAAGCGGAGCAGCGGGACCCGCGAACCGTCCGCAGCCGCGGGAGGTCCAGCCGAGCCACGCGGGACCAGCGGTCCCTCTGCAGTCATGCCCGCGGGAGGTCCGCGGCTCCGGGGCGCCTCCCGCGCATGACTGCTTGGGGCGGCCAAAAAGGTAGAGCCGCCCCTGGGTACATGTCCCTCCACTGCCTCCACCAGAGGTTTTAGTTAGAGTTCACCAAACTGAACTGAGAAAAACCTATTCATTTCTTGCAAGTAATGTCCCATCAGCATGAGAATGATGCAAGACTATCAGCTGTTTTATATATTTGGCTTGCTCTATGGTGTCCCAGAATGCAGCCCTTAGCCACTCTGAGGCTTGCTGTATTTTAGATATATGGTGGGTGGGGAATACAGAAATTAATGACTGTAATGGGCCAAAGCCCAACACTCTTTTTCCTCTGTTGGCTTTTTATTGCATTGGTGTTTAACTGCAAATGGTCAAAAACTCTGCCAACAAGCAGTAATAAAATATAAGCACCAGCAGTTATTATGGCCATGTGCGGTTAGATCTGAATTAAGAGTACACCCATTTATAGGCAGCTCTCCAGCAAATGACAAGTTACCAAAGCTGTCCTCAGTGCTACATTTATAACAAATATTTGAAATGAATAGTTCAAAAAGCTCTACTGATTATTACCTTGACTTTTAGGTTAGTGGTATTGTGTTATACAGTGAGATACTGGTTGTACAGGACATTATGGTATCTTGACTCATAGTTGAGGCAGGCATGAGAAGGATGCCAAGGAAAGTAACCTAATAATTACCCAGTGTTACTGTGCAGCCTGCAAAATAATAATATTCCTAGATTTTTGTACATTCTTCCCATTTTAAAGCTGAATTGTTGCTTTTGTGGTTTTGAGAATTAGCACACAATGAGCTACATTTCTATGGATTATATTATTTAAAATTAGACTTTTTGTTAATCAGTTACTTTCACAACCCTGACTAATGTACATTTTCTAATGGATTATCTGTCTTTACTTCTTTTGTGTTATATGCAACTAACCAAATAAATAAGTGGAAGGTTTCGATGAAATCCAAATTTAGCCAAATTCAAAACTTTTTGGGGGTTTGAAACAGTTTAATTGTTTGTTTGTTTTTCTCCAGTTGGCTTGCCTCTCTACTTCCTGTTTTTGGCTCAGAGAGGAAATGGAAATATTGAAATTGTGGTGTAACTATATAACTAGTAGGCACCTACTTTTGTGTACTTCATTTTTAAATCTCTAATAACTCTTGCTACTGAGACAAGCAGTCATTTGGTGTTTTGTGTTGGTGCAGACTGTTACAGAGGAGACACATACATGGTGCTCTCTCAAATGCAGAATTTACTTTTGTTCTTCCTTATTTTGTTGTTCTCTTACTCTAAAATACAGGTCATTCTCTGGTTATTTCAAACTCTTCATTTCAAACATTTGTTATTCATGATTCATGACCTAACTTACATATTACTGTTTTGCTGCCTGATTGGATGACTGAAGATTCATCTGTGTGACATCAGGATTCACACACATTTTCATGAATACCCAAAGGTAGTGCTAATCTGGATAAAAAATAATAGTAACTCCCCCCACAAATCACAATTAACTAAATCTGATGCTTTTGCAAAAATATTCACAAATCAGATATTTTTACCGTTTAACCAGCTCTAGTAATCAGTAATATATCAGGCTGGATTTCAAATCTAGTTACATGATAATTATTGATCTCTAATTAATTTTTCAAAATAGCCTTATAAACCCTGGAGATACTTTTCTGTGTCAATGTGACTAGTTAATGCCTATCAGGGCTCTCAAGTGACAAAAATAATCTGGCAACTCTAAATGGCAAATCTATATATTTTATAAAAATGGCATGGCCTTTCCTACTTATTTAACATAGCATACTATGTCCAATCCCTTCCTTTTTTTGGTGTCAGTGTTTATAAGAGTAGTTTCTGTGCTAATGTTCATACTTGAATCACTGAGCCACCAGCTTGTGGTCTGAACTTCATTCTAAAGCAAACTGGGATGGCAAAGTGGGTGATATTTTGGGGACTATCTACGAATCACAACTTCCAAGTTACATGCTTCACCAAAGACACTGCTCCATTCATTTATATATTAAGATCTGAGCCTAGCTGAGCACATATCTCCCACTGAGATCTATTACATTTATATTACACTTCCTGTGTGATGGTTTTTCATAAAGCTCCCGGCTGTAGGGATGGGTTATTTTGAGTCATTTGAAACCCGCTTTAACAAATTAAGGGCCCAGTTCCTCCATGGGAATCTCACAGAAGAACTTTACCATCTCTGTTTGATAAAATAAGTTTTGAATTACCTTAAAGTAACCTTCCCTTTGGCCATGAGCTTTAGTAAAAACATGACACAGAAAATATAATATACATACAGTCATAGCTCCCAATAAAAGTCCTTTGTCTAAGCCTAAAAGAAATTTTCATGAATATTGTTCGACTATTTTTCTGAACCCAATAGGTTGGACTAGAATAAGAGGTTTCCCCGGCATGGCAATAGAGGTTTATTTCATCCTTCCTCCAGCCACACATGTGGTATAAATCTATTATTTACAATACTTTCACAGGAAGAGTTTGATGAGAGAACCTCTTTTACAGAAAGACTTTCCCAAATGGAACTTTACATGACTCATGCTAAATAAGGTACTGTACTGTCAATAAGGTATACTCTTTCAGTCACAAGATGTTATTTTGGCTAAAATAAACTACAGAAGACTGAAGTTTTATAAAGACAATTCATGATATAACATATTGATACAGGTGTAGCTAAATACGTGTAGAGGGGTCATACAGAGAGAATCTAAAAATATAAAATAAACCCATGCTCCTTCGTTCTTTCCCTCCTTGCCTGACATCATCTCTCCACATGACATATCAGGTTCTACCAGCTTAGCATGTATGTTCTTCTTACAGGAGCAGCAACTACACCTTCAAAGCATCCTGGACATCTCTAATGCTATGTAAACAATAATGTATATACTAATATAAACTAGATATGAGTAATAACTACAATCTATAATAGGCATGATGTACACTTTGCTGAGCATTTGAGCACTCAGCACCCCCACAAGAGGTGCTGAGCACCTGTCAGGATCAAGCTGCATAAGTAAATATGGAGTGCCCCCCCTCATATATAATATAAAGAGATGGAGTAAAAAATAACTGCAGGCAACATTATCTTTTGCCCTACCTGCCCATGCAGGTGAGAAAAGAAATGTAAAGTACCCCCTTATTCCACTGCATGGACTACCCGCTTCACGGGTCTAGCACATGGTGGAGAGCAAGCTCCACAGAGGCACTAATCCTGCTCCCATATAGGTGGAGGAAAAGGCATCCTCCTCTCGAGCCTTCCAGAATGGGCAGAACCGTGGCTCCACCCCCACAATGTGATGGCCAGCAGACCTGAACTCATATGGAGAGGGAAGTTATTGCCATTCATGTAGCCTACTTGCATATTACTTTCCACTGGAGCAAGGTGGGAGCAGGGAACAAATTGTGATTCCATCAGAATTCATTCCCTGGTCTTCTCCCAGCACAGTGCAGCTATGCAGGGCAGATTATATTACAATCTAAGCTTAAATTTATTACACACACACACACACACACACACACACACACACACACACTCTTTCTACTTCTTAGTTCATAGGCAAAACTATTGTGTGTACAGTGTCTAGCATACTGGGCCCCCTGGTTCCTGACTGGGGCCTCTAGGTATTACCATGTTAATAAAAATAAAAATAATGCTGTTGGATTGAAAAAAATATTTTCCAGTGGTCTCTAACACCCTCAGTCTGTTGGTTGAGACCTTGTATTTCACTGCTAGTCACTTTTTCATCCTCTGAGGCCAGTAGAATATTTCATCATGCCTTTTTAGTCCAATCAGCTCAATATATACTGTATTTTATGCATTCTGTTACAGAAAAATTACTAGAATACATGAATTCATTCTATTATTGCTTTAGTTATCTGCAGTTACTTATTGGGTTTTCAGCTTACCCTTGCAATATCAGCTTTCAGCAGCAGAGCTGTCTGAAAATAACACTCTGAGAACAAAAAGTGGGGGAAAAGCATTATTTTTGTGCATTCTGCTGGAAGGCTGATGTTATTCTTCCCGCAATATGCAGAGTATCTTCTTATACTTTTATAAAATTATACACAAAACCAGAATTCGTGTGTGTGTTAGTTGGGGAGAAAGGGAGGGGCAAAGGAGCTTTCAAAATTTCCCAAACTTTGCAGAATTTTGAGAAAGTGCAGGGCATTGTCAATATCAGTTTCATCATGAAAACTTGACCACATAAAAAGTGTCTTTGACTAGACTGTACTTATTGCAAGGCAGATCCGTTACCACTCCTGCCTGTGGCTCTTGAGGGGGTTATGTGGTGTTCTGACAAATGACTTACTGAAATACCCTAGCATAAATGACCAAAACGTGCTTTATGTTTTTCAATGTCAGCTTCAGGCCCGGGATACATTAAGTTATCTGTTGAAAGGGCTGAGGCCTAGAGCAAGAGTAAATGACAGGCAACATCCAGTAGTCAAAGGAGAGAGGAATAAAGGATAAACCTATTATTTACCACAGGTTTTTCCCTTTTCTGTTTGAATTGACTGAGTCATATGTTTTGTTTATGGCTTGCTGGATAGTTCTGTGAACACTTGGCCACTATCATCTCTGCCATTCTTGTCTATACTTTTCGCCAGTTCACTAATTCAGGTATTTTTAGGCAATCTTTGTGTGGGGAAAGTTTGTAATTACTGCATTTAGATGGAATGTTCTATGGCTGGTAACACAGTTTCAACCTTGGGTAATAGAAAGGGTAAATTCATCCATCAGCTGTTTTTGAACCATTTCTGATAGTTCCCCTTTAATTCGAATTTGAAATGTTAGAAGAGATGCTATAGTCTGCTCCAGCGATTAAAATCAAAGTTTTCTTCCTAATGTGAGTATCTGCAATTGTTCTTTCTTACTGCTTAACTTTTAGAGTCAGAAGGTCGTTTGGAAACACTCCAGTATGAAATGCACACATCCATATTTAAAATACAGAAACGCTTTTAAAAGTTTGAAGGTATTATTATTTGAAAGCTCAGTTTATAATGACTGTTGTCCATCAACCCAGCATCACTTTCTCGCCAGGGAGCTTTATTGTTTCTTTCTTATTATATGGTATAACCATTCTTTGGTACTCATTTCCTGAAGAAGATTACTTTTCAGTATCAAACTTCGCCAACGGGCCCTTTTTGGCCAAAGCCTGCAAACTTGCAATGCAGTGAAGCAGAGCGGCTTTCCAGTCATTGCAGACTGCAAAGAAAAATAAGTTGTCTGCTCTACCATTGCTTTCTCTGCACATTTACTGCTGACTATGAATGTATGCATTGAGCTGTACTCACCTAAGAATTAGTTTCTGGCAGTGAAACACAAAGCCAAGAGAAACTTGGCTGGTTTGGGGAGGTCTCATAACAAAGTCGAAATTTGGCCTAATTGTGTTTGGAGGTTTGCTAAAGTTCTCAGATCTTTAGGTTGAATATGGGTCCTGTTTTGAGTCAGCTAGGGCAGATTTATGGTTTCACAGTGAAACAGAGATGGACTAAGTAAAGAGCCAGTGTTTTGAGCTGTATCCAGATTAGGTTTAGGGTAAAACTGTGAAAATTGCATAAGTAATTCAGGAGCCTACCTTCCATTTTTGAAAATGAGACTTTGGCTCATAAGTCCCTTCTGTGCTTTTGACAATTTTACCCTATGGCTAAGGTTTGGGGTTCAAGGTTGAATCAAAGCCAATGCCTGACTTTAGATATAATGATGCAGATATCATGAGTTATTCTCACAAGATTTTAGCCCCAAATTGTGGAAACCTCAGCCCATCTCATGCAAATGTAATACTGGAAAACTCACAAGTTTAGCAATTCTCAAACAATTTCCACTGTTGCAGGACAACTGTTCTCATGACATTTGTGCCACATCCAAACGCAAATCAGAAATCAGACCCTATTTAAATTTTGTTTCCAGCACAGAACATAGGGGCAGATTAAGATCAGCAGACTCAGATTTAAACCTCTAAAATGCAAAGTAATAAGGCAACCACATGAAATTAAAGATTTCACCCCATTGCAGCACAAAATCAGTTCACATCCCTATTTTTCCCCCTGAGTTTGGCTTTGATATTTTGGTTTCATTCAAACCATGACAGTGAACACAGTGTGGGGTGGGACTATGCAGGTGTTGAATTCATGTGAAGCAAAACCAAGGCCCAGCTTTACAAGAACCTTGTGAACTGAAAACAGTACATTTTGCACAGCACTTACTAAGAATTCAGGATGTGTGAGGCAATGAGGTAATTCAAACAAATATTCCGACGTTAAGAAAAGCCGTAATATCAATATGAACATGCTTTAAAGTGATACTGTATCTGTTTGAAAGGGTTAAAGTGGAATTTCAGTGGAACAATTTTCAATTGTTTTTCCATTCATTCTGAAGTGTGAATCTGTTTTGAGTATTCATCCTATTTTGCCACTGAGATCTAGCAAGCTAAGATTCCTTCTGTACATCAAGAAGAGAATAAACACTGGTAAGAGCCAACCCACCCCACTTGAAAGTAATGTGACTGGCTTTTTCAGGTTGTCGTTTTCTTGAAATACTTACTAAGACTCAATCCCTTTTGAAGCTGGGCAGACTCTTCACACCATGGTCATCATGAGTGTCCGTCTCCCACACAGCAACGCCTTGTCTGTGCTAGGGTTTTTGCCTGTGTATCTACACAGGTAGGGGCTCCTGGTTGTGCATGAGCTACATAAAGCCTGGGTTTGCTACATCAGTGCAAGTCGCTTCTTACAATGGTGCAGCATGTCTCTGCTATGGGGCTGGACCAGTGCAGCTCCATTCTGGTGTGGTAGAAGAAAAAGCCAGTGCAAACAAGCCCCTGGTTCAGAAGGATGAAACTATGATGCTTGCTATACTAACTGCTAATGAAATGGTACTTTTAGGTAGGCAACTTCAGCATCAAGGATCGGTGCAAATTAGACTCTAAGCAGGGTAGAATTAGACAAAAAATGTCCACATTTTGTTTTGACTTCTTTTTTCACTTAAATTGATATTTTGAAAGAATTGAAACATTGACATTCTGATTTTTGAATATAAAAACTTGAAAACATTTCAAAGACTTTTGCACAATTCCTCAACCCCAAGTTTTTATCAGCTATAGAATTCGTTGGGAGGTTTTGATTTTCAAAAAATGACATTTTGGAAAATCAGTCATTTTTTTAAAAAAAAATCCACAAAATGTTTAACTGTTTTTTCAACTAGCTTTATAAAAATTAAAATTCAGTGCTGTCATCTTCAGTAACTGGTGAGATCAGTTTATTCACTATTTGGTGCATATCTGATCAACTGAACAAGGTCTTCTTTGTGTCTGTTACATAATTTCTGCCAAACCTTCAAACACCTGAGTGTATGAACTGGAAGTTTTTCCTGTAACCCAGGAGGATTTCTTAGCTCCAATCCCAGCTGTCTTTGACGCAGTGCAGAAACAGGTGGGCAAAGCACCCCTGTGACATTCTTTATCCTCTTTGAGAGACACCTGAGTGCTCAGTATGAGACTCTCACACTCACTCCAGGAGACTTGAGAGATGCAAAAAGATACAGTGGAGACCTTTATAGGAATACATTTGCTGCTTATGATAGGAATAGAGCTGTAAAAGGAATCAGTCTTCCAGTGACCAAACAGTATCACATATAATAAAACAATGGAGCTGTCTTTAAAAAAACAACAGAAGAATGTTTTGGTCAGTGAGGTTAGGTTTTTAACAGGTCCCTGCTGTAGAAATGCCTCCGTTCTCCTAAACAGTATTATAGATCACAATAGTGGCTTTAGTCTGCTGTTGCTTGTGCACTGCAAAGAGTCTATTATGTAAAGTTAAACAGAACCAGTTTCTAATTTGGGGCAATTTGTGTGAATTGAGTCATGGCAGACTTATGTGAAATAGGTCGGGGCGGGGAGGTGACGGGCAGGGGTTGCCAAATGAAGAACATTGCACCTATTTTCCTGGTGCAGAGCAAGTAGTGGAGTTGTGTTTTAGGAAATGTATTTTTTTTCTTAATTCATATATTTTACAACAAATGAGAACAGCAGACTTTTTTGGGGGGTGGGCGGGGGAAGGAAGAGTTGGGCTGGGAGTTGAAGAGAAGTGAGCAGAAATTAGACCCGGCTAAGTAGTATGGCTGCCTAAGACAGTCAGTACAGAGGAAGTATAGCTAAGTATGCTAATATCAGAGAAAACTGAAGAGGATACAAAATATTATAGGAAAAGTAAGTAAATGTTATAGGGAAAATATTGGACATGCTACACAAAATATTGTAAATATGTCTAGCCCATGGGCACTAGTGACTGCATGATCTCCAAAAGTTCTGGTGGTTTGTTGTACTGGCTCAGGGAAATGTCTTTCATCCACAAAACTAGCCTGGAAATGTCATGAAAATAGATGGGGTTTTTTACCCTACGTATTTCCTACTTCGGGTCAAACTTAGAGGTGGGATAAAACCAGAAATCTCTGGATAAATTATGATTCTGTGAGGTGCTAAGCACTTCTGTTTGCCAGAAGCTGGGAATGGGCAGTGGGATGGATCACTTGGTGATTACCTGTTCTGTTCATTCCCTCTGGGGCACCTGGCATTGGCCACTGTCGGGAGACAGAATACTGAGCTACATGGACCTTCGGTCTGACCCAGTATGACCGTGCTTATGTTCTTATGTTCTCTCAACTCTCATTGATTTGAAAGCTGAAGCTACCCAGGCACTATATTCTTCTCAGCATTTGCCCCTTTGTTTTTGACAGAGCAAGTATTTCTAGTAATATTGGTATTATGGCACCCAGTTACTCTTCGTTTCTGCATGTTTTTATAGAACTGGAACAGAACATCAAAAGGGCATAGATGCCCTATTGCTGAGTAGCTTCATAACCAATAAAAATATGCTGTTGATTTTTAGTGATGTGGTGGTGAGTTTATCTAATTCAGGTACTTCCCTGCCTGGTAAAATTACCCCACAAGTCTGCTTATCGAGCCCTCAGTGTTGGTCATACAGTATCCAAGAAGAGAGAATTTCATTTAATAACTGATTAATGGTCCCCATCCATTTATAAACTACTTCCACTGCTCAGTACTTTTGCATATGGTGAGTGTGCTTCACCAATCCTGTCATGTCACCTCCCAGCCTCTTGTTAACATATGGTCTTCTAAATGTAGATGTTCATCTGTTTGACTTTTTCTTTAAAGCTACTAATAAAAATATATCTAAAATATGAAACAGATGCACAAGTGCACTTTGGGATGAATGTATTATGGAGACAAAATTATCGCTGGTCTCCTCAAAAATCCCATTCTACAGTTGTTTTATTATCACCTGGTCATGTGGTGTACACCTGTGTTCTGTTGGTAGTGCAGCTGGTTGCAACATGAGAGGTTGGCAGGTTCAAAAATAGCTTAGATTTTTTATCCTCTTGTGTGTTCATTTTATTATTATTTTCCCCCTATCTTGAGTGTTATGATTCTCATGGCTTCTATGTGTACAGTAGCAGCAAAGGTAAAATCTATTTGGGCCCCAGTTTTATAAACATTAAATAAAAGAGGGGAAATTGTATAGATAATCTAACAAAGAAGAAGACAAAAAAGAAGAATCTGCAGTAAGTTTCACACCCATTTTTACATTTGGATGTCTATAGTATTTTTTAACAAAGATGATGCATTGGTGTTTGGGTCATCCCTATCCGGCCATGGTGCTGGGATAAAGGAGATGATGATGATTGTCTGGTGCAAGACTTGCTAAAGATGTTTATTTTGGTCTGCATTCTCATACTAACCAATAATGTTACAGCACAATATTCACCTCCAGGCCATCACCAACATGCAAGCCATTGAATAGCAGGAATGTTTTTTGCTGATCAACTGCAAAGTTCACCCCTTGAGGGACTAGATTGCTCAAGGATGCACAGCCTTTTGCCTGAAATTCACTTGAATTTAATCCAACCTGGGCTTAGTACAACCTGACAACATATTCCTTTTCAATGTATTTTTGCTGGGCAAGTAAAGGATTCATCATAATTAGCATCATCATCATGGTGAAGGGTGAGTGAGTGTACAGACTGGTAAATGTTCATGACACCTTTGGGGTGGTTTGTGTGACAGCTGAGTTGTAGTTCTCAATCCAGTTCCCAGTGGACAGGTTGGTACATCACAATGGATCAGGGGTCGGCAACCTTTCAGAAGTGGAGTGCCGAGTCTTCATTTATTCACTCTAATTTAAGGTTCCGCGTGCCAGTAATACATTTTAACGTTTTTAGAAGGTCTCTTTCTATAAGTCTATAATATATAACTAAACTATTGTTGTATGTAAAGTAAATAAGGTTTTTAAAATGTTTAAGAAGCTTCATTTAAAATTAAATTAAAATGCAGAGGCCCCCAGACCAGTGGCCAGGACCTGGGCAATGTGAGTGCCACTGAAAATCAGCTTGTGTGCTGCCTTTGGCACCCGTGCCATAGGTTGCCTACCCCTGCAATAGACACTCACTGGTACCCTTCTTGACAGCCTGTCACTAATCAAGTAGAGGGCAGTATAGATTCTAGGTCTTGCAACATGACTAACTTCCCCTCTGTAGTATAGTCTGGTGACTGTTTTGCATTCAAAGAACTAATATGATTTTTTAAATGGTTGCTGAAGATATTAGATTTTCTTTTACCAAAACCAGAGTTGGTTTCAAATTCTCTGCACCTAGAATCCTAACTGGGATAGTTAGAAGACTTCAGTTGTAGGTGCATCTGATGTTGTATTTATGAGTTCTTGTACTGTAGCAACACATCCACCGTAAGCCAGCTTTTTCCCATAAGAGACAGTACATTAAATCTTGACTCAAGGTATCTTTACAGCAGCACTGAGGAGCCAAATATAGCACTTCACAGAGAGCCCTCTTCAGTTATGGAAGAGGAGAAGCTATTTATTATAGAAATTAGGAGATGTGAAGGCTAATTTATATTAAATAAAAATAAAGGAGTATGTGACTTAAACAAAGTATCAGGAATGTTAATCTATGGGGGAAAAAATGGCTTCACTGAAGGCAAGTCCAGCAAAGTCTGGAACTCAGGCAATTGTGGCATAGCTGGGAAACGCATACCATCTGAAATCTATGAATTAAGCAGTTTGTTTCCATGTGAATTTAGGATTCACATGTTTGGTAAAATGAGAAGAGATTTTTCCCTGCTTTCTGAAGAGATTTACTGATATCTGTAACAGGAGTTGAATAAATCTTTAAGGAGTGGTTTGGGGTTATATTATATTTCATGTTATGGTGGACACATTCTTTAAGAAAAACCCAGTAATTCTGAACCATTTCTTGAGGAAAAGGTATTTGTTACCATTACAGCATTGCAGCTGTCCTTTAGACCCCACCAGACTGCACTCTTATTTGCAGGAGGAATTAAGCTACGTTACAGCTTACTGGGTGAATACTTGAGTAAACTCATTCTTACATTTCTCTTATGCATAAATGTGCATCATCATCATCACAATTTATAAAATAACAGACTAGTATCTACATGTGTATAGTACACAGACAACTAAATAGTATTTTTCATTAAAATATTTGTTTAGAAAATAATCTTTAAGGCCCCAATTCAGGAAATCAGATAAGCATATGCTTAACTTTAAGCTTGTACTTAAGTCCTATCAACTAAAGTCCATGCTTTCTTAAATAGGGATGTCTTCCTGAATTAGGACATAAGAAAATGGAATAGTGTGGTGATCTTTTAAGTTTGGAATTGTAATCCTAAATTTAAAAAAATCACCCATTTTCGCTAAGTCTCCCCTTCCTGTTCTAGGAGCTTTTTTAAATGTGTAAGACATATATTCTGATATTTTCTCTCTTAGAGATGCAGCAATGCATTTGTCTTGCTAGGTAGAACAAGACAATATAACCTTCTCAGCTAATGAGCTTTCTCCCATTCACCTTGCATGTTCTCTCTTCATGGTTAGCTTGAATTCAATTTCCAAGGTTGCCGTAAAGCCTAACAAAAATGTTGGATTTGGAGCCTTGAATGAGAGTGAAATATAAATATTTCTGTGTGTTGTACCCAATGGAGCTGCTCAAATGGTATATCACGTGCAAGGTCACTAAATCATGGCCATATTCTGAGTCAGATCTTATTCAAAGACAAGGCAGTAGAGATGGAACCAGGTGAGCACCCTCAACAGCCAGTTACTTCTCCATTGGAACCATAATTTCTATGGAGTAGGACTTTTGGACCAGATCCTGACAAATGCTGTGCACCATTAACCCACTCCATTGATGTCAGTAGGGATTAAAGGTGCACAGTACCTCTCAGGATCTGGTCCTAAAATGCTAAATATAATTTACAATCCACATACAAAAGCTGGTTGACACATGGAGCTCTTATTTGCATTCACTTGGAGTTCTATAGGAGAAAAGGCTGCAGCATCATGGTCACCTATAGCCATTTCTCCCCATGATGAGGACATGTAAGTGAGTGCTACATGCATGCATTGAGGAAGAATATACAGGCAGCCATAAAATCAGCAGTTTTCAGATTAAGAAACAAAAAGGGAACCAAAACAGTGCTGCTGAGTAATTTCCCCCAAAAAACTGTCTGGGATTTTAAGGGCAAAATAAAATCCTCTTCTTTGATTCATGTCATGGAAAATTTTGTCAGGAGATAGGGGATAAAGGCCCCAAAAATGCCTTTAATTTTTTGTAAACCTTAAAGAGAGAGAGAGAGAAATACAGAGACTAAAATAACAATGGTAAGAAAACCACAAGCAAATGCATGTAAACAGAGATGGGCTAAAAAGGCAATTTTCAATTCAGGTCTGGAGTAGGGTTTGGTTAGGAGTCAAGTTCAAGGCTGAATTGAGGTAATAGGTTTTGGGTAACTGTGCTGAAATCTTGAGATAGTCCTGTGAAATTTATAAATGGCAGCCATCTAATGCTGTCATTGAGAATGATTTCAATATTGTTTGAACAACTGATCTCACAGCTTTCCGCCATATTGTGCCAAAACATCTCAGAACTTCTTGTGAGAATTTGGCTGCACCTGAACTGAAGCTGGAAAACAGACCCCTTCTGATCTGGATTTGACCTGGAACCAACACTACAGGAGTGGGTTCAGTGAAAGGGTTTCAATCTGAAGAACACTCTCTCTTTCACTTGCGTACACATTTCAAAGGGGTTATCATTTGAAATTCTGGTCTTTGCCCATCTCTAATTTTAAGGTTTAAATGCTATTATTTTTGTGTTCCATAAAGCAGGTACCAGTCTCAGGGAGGAGAGACTTAATATATGCATAAACAGTTTGTTTCCTTCCCCGCCAGGGTATGTTTCTTGTGGCAAAGAGAATGGTTATTATGTTTAGATTAGGAATGGAAGGGGCTATAATGAGTTCAACCAAATGACTAAAAACACCACAGCAACTGTCCCTGGCTGATTGGCCCCAAGGGAAAAGATATAGTTACATGGCAGTCAAGTGAGGAAGCAATTTTAGAGAGTCAGGACTATTTGCTTTCTTTTTACCATGCAACTATACCTTTTCCCTTGGGGCCAATCAGTTAATTAGTGAGCCAAGATCTGACTTCATTATATACCAGCTGACCAGCAGAGCTGAGAAAACAGGCAGCGCTGTCATCTTCAGTTTTCCAGAAAAGGGGACGGATGAGCTTAGAGGGCTGGTGATGAACAGGTGATGTTTTTGGAGTGAGTTCCAGAGGGAAGCTTCACTGCCCCATTTCTTTATCTACTCTTCTTCCACAACAGATAGAGGGACAGTTGCTGCTGTGTGTTGAGTCATTTGGCTGAATTTCAGGTTTTCGTACAAGGGCCCAATGATTTAACGACCCCAATGGGAGATATTGTCATGTATTTGTGATAACTACTGTATGTGGCACCAAAAGCATACCCCCCAGGCCCTGCTTTCTGTAACAATTTTCTAGTCAAGCTTTACAGTCTCTTTTAAATTATTTCGTATACTGAGTACTTTTTGGTAATGTCTGGTCAAAGAGTTAGTGTTTGAGGCATGTACATTCAGCCTAGCAGACTTAACATTAGGAACAAATGTTGCTCTTGTAAAATTTTTGACAGGAGAGGTAGGATGTAAAATTTATCTGTGTAAAGAAAGCAATCTGTTACTCAATGTAAGAAAAGAAAAGTAAAACAGCCCTGCAACCTTATTCTAGCATTAGATAATCTTGAACAGTACTGTACCTGCCCCATTGGGGGAATTATAGCATACTGGGTTGGCTACTCCAGTGGGGAGTGGCTGCTTTGTACCACATCTCTGGCAGAACCTAGCCCCACAGCAGGTTGGGCCTAGGAAGATGGTCCATAGGCAAAGGTGCACCTCCAGTGGTGTAGGGGTTCGTATGCCACTTCCCATTCCTGCTACTGGGATAGCAGGAGAAAAGAGGAGTGGCTGGAATAAATGGGGCATGGCTAAGATAACTCCAAAACACATCAATCCCCAGTTGTTTTTGGCCTCTTGGAATTGTTTCTGTACCAAAAGTGAGAACAGCCCTCAGCCTTGTGCAAGGGGACTTGCTGTGAACAGAGGAAGCATCAGAATTATGCAGTGCCTAGCACATGGGGTCCCAATCCTGACTGTGGCATCTGAGTGCTACTGTAATAAAAATCATCATCGTTTTATCAGGCAAGGAATTCATGTGCTTATTAATTCCTCATACCAATGTGCACTGAGATAAAATTTAACCAAGCTACTTTCCTTTGTAGATTGCAAATGGAACATCCATCAAAACTGAAAAATTATGTGAAAAAACAATGCCCGTGATATTGGGATTCTGAATCAAATGTTTATTCAGCACCAATATACTGTAAATATCTGTCATTGTGTAGAGTATGTTTAAGCTGTTATATCGGACTACAGTTATTGCAAAACATAAATGTTCTTATGTTTTCATTAGTTCCAGACACTTTTGTTGGTAATGTATGCTAGAATTGTGGTTTGGCATGCAATAACAGAATTAGATCACTATTGTTTATTATAATTGCAACACAGTTGCATTCAACATGCTTTCCTTACTTTACACATCTGCCTGTTATATAAATAATGTACACAGCTCCTATCAGGTATAAACCTATTGTGTCATTCATAAATGCTTTTACCATGTATATATTCTGAAATAATGTGGATTTTACTGACATTTTCCCCAGCCCCTTGAGTCGTATTAAACACAAATTTGGATTGTGCAAAATGTAATGCAAATAACTCTGAAGAGTTTAGATTTATAACTTATGTTAATGGGTTCTTAATTATTGATGTAAGTCAGATCTTCTTGTGCTTAGATCTGTTATTGCATCCGGTTTTATTAGCCCTACAAAACTCATACTCAGGCCATACTTTACAGTGCCATGTTTTAAGCTGAAGAAGAGAGCTCTGTGTGGCTCGAAAGCTTGTCTTTCTTACCAACAGAAGTTAGTCCAATAAAAGCTATTACCTCCCCCCATCTTCTCTCTGTAAATAGCAGTCAGAGCTGTCACCAGCCAACAATGAATGAATTCATTATGTGAAGCAGAATCATCAGAGGCTGTGCAGGTGGCTCACCGGCAAGATTTCTGTTTATTATCGAACTGTGTCTTGTCTTGTTAAATTTCTAGTCACAGGCTTAGTGGCTAAGCCCAGCAAATCATCCTAACTAGTGGAAAAGATGATCCCGTTCTGTTCCAGCGACTTTAAATACAGCTACTTCAAACCTCCATGAACACAAGTGTAATTGTAACTACCAATGTCAAAAAAAAAAAAGGATTGAATATTTTAAAACATCGACATTGATTCCCTCCCAGTTTTCTTTTGATAGCTGCAAGACTTTCTATCATTGCTCAAGGGCATATGATTTCCATGCTCTTTCTTGGCCTGCTCCAGCACCCTTTCAAGTCAATGCGATTATTCTCATTGAATTCAGTGGGAACTGAAGTAGGTTTTAAATGAGTATTTGATTTCAATAAAGAATGAAACTTCCTGAACATAGAGAAACTCACTGTGTTAGATTTAAAAAAAAAACTATGATTCTTTTGTTAGATGAGCACTGTTTATTACTTTTACCGGATATACCTGTAAACCACAGTCAGATCCCTAATTAGACCTCACATGGTTTTGTTACATTTGGGAGTATATATGAATAGTTGTCATTCACCATTTTCTTTGCACTTCTTATATTTTAATTTCGTATATACCTATGTACCTTGCTACCATTTGCTCCCTCTCTCAAAATAATAATCATAACCAAGTTAGATCCAAACCATGGTAGTGAATTCTAATTTCTGAGTATGGAAGAACCTATGTAGTCTTTGCTTAGCAGCATTAGTATGTTGGCTTGACAGAGGAACCTCTTTCATTCCCAGCCCTGCTCCCATGCCACTTTCCCCACCTGGACTGTGTTCCCCCGCCCATTCTACATCCTGCCCATCCCATCCACTTGTCATGAGAAGTCTTCAATGTCAGAGGTCCTCAGACCACCGTCCCTTATTCTTATTCCTATGCTGTCTTGAAGGGTTCTTCCCTACAATAGCCACTTAGTAGGAGGGCTGTTAGGCCAGGCCTTTAGCTCTCCAGTTCTATGTAGTCTTCTGGGAAGGTGGTAGACAGCCTGACCACCCCAAACACATGGCAGCCAGAAGTGGCACAGTCCACTCTGTGCTGCAGATAAACCCGAGATGCCCTTCACTGGGTCCTTAGAAAATAGGGAGGGGCTGTTGAGATTTGTAGTGTGGCTGTACCAGGGAATGGATGGCACCGCTCCCTGATGCAATATGTTATTTGGGGTTGAACTGGCTCCCAGTTCCCAGATCATCACATAAGATTAAGAGAGAGGTGGCTTCTTACAGTGGCACCCCTGAAGGTGCTAGCAGAGGAAGCATATAGCCAGGGGCCCCCTAGGACCGCAAAAAGAGAGATGAAAGAATTGAGTCCTGAAAGCCTCCCTCCCTGAAGACATCTAAAGGTGAGCACATGGGATCAATATAGGGTCTGTAAAGGAAGGGGAGGAGGAACCCAGGATGGTCTGTGGTGTGGCAGGAGTGGGAATATATCAAGAATTCTCATAAGATTCCTGCCATTTCTGATTTGGCTGCTGAAACTGAATTTGGATCTGAAATGCTCAAATAAAATTCCGGTCCCTAGATATTAATGTTAGGGGTGTCCAGTTCCAGAGCTGACCACCATCACCGTGTCCCACCTCTAGTGGCTGGAGAAGTTTAACACCCATCTCTTAGAACTCCGGATCTTTGGGGCAAAGACCATGTTTTTGTATCTGTTTGTACAGCCCCAAGCACAACTGGACCTCTGTTCTGATTAGAGTTTCTGGCATAACTAAAATATAAATATTAAATAATACTTCTATTCTCAATACTCTTTCCAGTGCCTGTATATGAGGAACACAAGTTTAACTGGTTTAAAGTAACTGCCTCCTCCCCCCACCAAAAAACCCCACGGAGAGTTTAAAAAACACAATTGTTAGCAGCTTTTATTTTTGTCACATGAGATAAGCAAATACTTTCTCTTTAATTTCATGCTCTGCAACACGACACAAATTCATACTCAATTACAATAGAATCCCTGTGTTACCTTATATCCAGAGAAGAATTATAGTTGAAGTGTTCAGTGTGGGCATTGTAAGTTCTATGATAATATGAGGTGTTAGTACAATGACCCCTGGTATGAATTTGACAGGAGCCTATAAAAATTAAGTTGACTTCTAGCTTTACAGGAGTATTTTTGATCCAGTATACCCATAAAAACCTCAGACTTGTTGACTTTGCTAGTAAGTATGCTATGCTTTTCTTATGTCCTCTGCTGTATGAAATTCTAATCATATTGTCTCTGATGGCATGGCTCACTGATTGCTCTATTCATCAGTTTGTTTTAAAACTTTTTCATACCATTGTTAGGTATAAATAAATCTGTTTGGTGTGTTTAATCAGTTGTTTAATAATACGTTTATAAGGTAATGTTAAGTAAGAGAATGTGGAGAAGAGAATCCTGCTTTCCTGGTGTCCATCGTCCCAGAGGGTCTCCCCGCCAGCGACAAAATCCAGCTGTCGTCTGGACTCCCCAGCGTTCCTCCTCAAAGGCTTCCAATTAGCCGGAGAGTGGAACGTCCTGGGCTTTGCACCTGTACGCTGTGTCCATTGCTCTTATCAGTAGGAAAGGTTTCTGTGTTGGGGATTTTCTTTATTGTTTTCTGAATACCAAGGGAGGTTTTATGGGCCTGAGCTTCAACTCCTAAAGCCAGTCACTGTATCATTGTTTGTATTAATGTTTGCACTTCCCCCGCCCCCTTTTAACCCCAGTTTCTGTACCATTACCCTTAATAAACTCACCTTTGTTTGCACCACATCTTCTCTTTATTTTTATTACATTATACAGGGAGGGATATTTTATTTGGGGACCTAAATCCACCAGTGACAAACATGGAAGGGAGTCGAGTCTGCGCTTCTGAGAAAAGGGGCTTTCCTTTTCTATCTTCCCCCTCTCATTTCTTGAGTATTTCCTTTTGAAGCGTTGCCTTACTCCCCTTGAGGTAACACCATGTTTGTACAACTGCATTCATAACCCAAATCATCCTAGCTACAGCAAGCAGGATAATGTGGATTTACTTTAGACTGAGATACTCAGCACAGCGTAATCTAGAGATTTAGATTCAGTTGAGATTCCTGAATGTTCAGGACACAGTTGGAGTTAGAGTTTACATGCAGAGCACTGCAAAGCAGTGTTTTACCTACTTTTTAATAGCAAACATAATACTTTCATATTTCTTTAAATCCTTTTCATTAAGTACAATGTTTCATGCCAAGCTTCCTCCAGGCTCACATTTCAGACATCCCATTTCAGGCTTCTGTATGGAGAAGCTGACAAACAAAATACCTTAATGCACTTCATTTGTAGCTGCAGAGCACCTCAGGAACCGGTCTTGCCCTGCTGCATAGCAATATTATGTATCCGAGTGGCGCTTCTATATGCCAGTGCCAAGAAACAACATGTTTCCAGTGTGCGGAACATTATCAGATTACAAGCAATGAATGGGATAAGAACCAGCCTGTGATGCTAAACTGTGCACTGTCAAACAAAGGACAGCTATGTTTGGATAGAATTCACCATAAACCTGAGTACAGTGAAGAAGTTAAACTGATCTTTCCCTGTGTCGTCATCACAGTATCTCAAACACACACACACACACACACACACACACACACACACACCCCACCTCTTCTGCTTCCCCTCCCTCACTGCCCCACCAATTCCGGTAGTAATGGCAGAAGCATATGAGGAAGCCAGTTGACTTCTTGACCCCCCCCAGTCATTTTGTAGATGTCACAAGGATACCAAATGTGAAGCAGAAGGTTGTCAAAGATGAGCTGGGGCTAAAAGCAAGGCTGTAAGCTGTAATACAAAGCAGAAGGAGCCTCTGGGGAACGATCGGTCTTCCTGAAAAGTCTTGTGAACTGCTTTTTAGTATCAGGTGCATCATCTTGAGAAGCCATCGTACATTCCAAGTAAAATTAGTTTAATGTTCCCACATAAAAAGGACCACAGCCTCATTATATGAGCACACGGTGTGGAACTAAAAAGGTTTGCATGGTGCTGGAAAGAATTTATGTGGAAATTTATTACAGATACATTTCGTATGTAAATCACAGCCACTTATGGTCCAGTCTATGGAAGTGGGTGATTTCACAAAAGCGAAATGTCTTTTTACACGTTAGCCATTCAGGTAAGAATTCTCGTTTCCTTTGTGGAATTTTTACTGGTAGGGGGCGGAGAGAAGTGGGAAAGCAGAGCCCAGAATCACACTTTCATTGCACTTCAAAAACATAATAGGCCTGTTCCTCATGAAATTGCCAGGGCTTTTGCCATTGACTTTAGTGGGAGAAGTATCAGACCCTAATTAATTAAACCTCTGTGTGAGGTGAGCATGATAAGTACTGTAATACTACCAGCATTTTACAGGTGGAGAAGCTGAGGCACAGAAAAGGTAGAAGAGACTTTCCCAAGGTCACCAAACGAGTCAGAGTCAGGATTAGAACATCCAGGTCCTTTGTCTCCCAGTCCAGTGCTCCGACCCTTAGAATATGCTGCCTCGCTGTTTAACACCTACACTGGTCATTGAAAAAACCTGTTCCAAATCTTTGTTACACACAGGATGATGTTTTTCAAAAGCCATTTACTTCAATAGGAGCAGACTTAGCCCGACACTGAGCACTTTGAAAACGCAAGATGGCGTCTGTGATGTCACGACACCACTGCCATCCTCCTGCGGGAGTTGGTGGGGTAAGAAAGACAGCTCTGAATCTTTAACACGTTTACACATATACTACGTTAAAGGTATCAAACGTTGTAGTGGCACTAAGTGTTATCAAGGAGGTCAATCCTCTGCTCCTTACTCAGGCATCACTCCTACTGAAGTCAGGTAAAATGCAGCCTGTGTAAGGGCAGAAGGATTTGGCCCATAGTCATTTGACTGTTGTAGAATCCAAGGGATTTTGTTGGAAAAATGCAAATTACAATTGCAGATTATTAGCTCATCTGATTGGACGGTTCATTTAACAATTATTACCAGGGCTTGAGTTCCAGTTAGGCACAGTAGGCACGTGCCTAGGAGCGCCAGCATTCTAGCTGCGCCTGAAAGTTAAAAGCGAGTTAAAAGCTTCGTTTTTTACAGAAAGCACTAAGGTCAGCTGTAGGGGGGACTGGGGAAGGATGGACAATGCTGAGCCTATGGGCGCGTAAGGTGTAAATCCAGCCCTGATTATTACATCAGCCAAGAAAGGTATACAGTCGTTACAGTGCTTTAATGAAAACTACCTTTTGCCTTTAGATCATTGTAATCTAAAGATTCCAATCCCCCATTTGAATTCATGAGAGAAAAAGATGCCTGAGTGTTACTAAAGAACCAACCAAAGAGACTCTTGCTCACTCTAGCAAGATTGTTTCCATTAGATATTGATTCCCATCCCCAATTTCTGCCATGTCAACATCCTGATTTTTCATCCCCATGAACTTCTGATGCAGCTGGACTGGTTGCTTAGTTCATTTCCCTACCTCACAGATATGGGCCCAACTGAGCGTCAGCCTATAAAGCATGCTGTATACAGTAGTCAGTACAATATATCACTGATCTGCAATCTCAATGAATGCAATCTCATTTTCAATTGCTCCGCCAGTAGCTTGTAGAACTACAGCTGGATGTAAATGCAGCCTCCTAATCATCTGACTAGAACTGAGGAATCCTGGGAATAAAAGGAGTCGGGCAAGCAATGTGGATTGAATGGCTGTGTTGAAATGTATATTTAATAACGGATTAAATTCTGGCTAGCAACTGCGTTTGCAATTACTAGATATAATAATCCATGTCAAGATGGAGCTTTTGTGCTCATTTGCTCGTGACGAGTGGTTAACACATGTTTCTTGGGCATTGCACCATGTCCAAGCTCATGAGTGCTTTAAGTGTCAAAGTTATGTTACAAGCCATGTGTTTTAGTTCTGTTACAGTGGAAACATAGTTAGATCCTTGTTAAGTATGGTATGTCATGGCTACAATGCAAGAGAGAGACTGGGAGGCATGTCCAGTCAGTGGAATTAATGTGAAAAGTGCTGTACGGATTATATATAACTTTTTCTCTGCCAATTTAAGTAAACACTGCAGGGCTTTCAGGTTAACCTGTTTGACTGAAGGATAATACTTCCAGGTCAAGTCATTCTGCAGACAACCTTCTTCCTAGTTTCTAACATTAACACATAGGGCCTTCATAAATGAGTCCATTATTCTTGTATGAAGAGGATGATTTACTTACTTGGTATTTATCAATGAGACAGGATAAAAAATTGCATATCTAAGGAATAGTAGGGGGGTCCCAGAACATATTTATTTTATTAACATTTTTGAAACCATAATTTGTAGCATCTCATGGTTCAAATCAGTGAAAATGCTCTCATGAAAGTTTAATCTTAAAATAAGTAAGAATATGTAATACTGCATTCCTATACACACTATAGATGTGTGAGGACATATAGCGTATATGTGTATAAACTTTTTATGTTTCACTTTTGTAATATAAAGCAAGTCCAACAAAATATACTAGATCCTTTCTTTATTAGGACAGTACTTATGTGCAAAAATATTTTATCATTTTGTATTAGGTTAACAAAATTCTTTCTCTACAGGGGAAACTGACCAACATAGCTATTCTGGATAAGTATTCTGCTATTGCTACTCTGGTATAATTTAGCTATTCCAGAACAATTCCCCCATGTGGCCAATTTATTTCAGAATAAATTATTTGTTTCCCCAGAAGAATTACTCTTCTCACAAAGAAGAGCAATTTATTCTGGAATAAAGTCACTTTTATTATGGTAAAGAGTGACACACAGGGAGCTATCATGGAAGAGCTATGCCAGACAGTGTAACAGAATCCTAGAATTTGGATTTATACATTATTCTGCAACCACATTAATTTAAAAACTATAATTGGTGAATGCTTCCTTTTCATAGAACATCCCTGAAAGCAGGGGCGGCTCTAGAAAATAGGCTGCCCCAGGCAGCGCGGTGTGCTGCGCCGCCCTCCCGGTCCGGCCCCGGTCCTCCCCCTTCCGCGCTCCCCGGCTCCCCGCTCCAGGTCACAGTCCCGGACGGGACGGACGGCCGCAGCGCGGGCAGAGGAGCGCTCGAGAGAACGGCAGCGCCCGCGCCCCCTCGCGCCTCGCAGTCCGTCGCCGTCGTCCGTCGGTCCGCCCGCCGCGGCAGGCCAGGCAGGAGGCATGCCCAGCCAGGTCCCGCCCCATTCCTTGGCCCCTAGATTTGCCCGCCTTGCTGGTGCCTAGCTGCGTGGTGCCTGCCTGAGCCTGAAAGTACTCAGTAACAAGTACATTAGTATATTATAATCATGCTTTCAGTTTCCTAACTAAGGGACATATCTCCTATGCAGGTTGTACCTGAGGAGGGGACAGGAAATTCTCTTTAGCCCTTCCCTCAGCAGAAGCTGCAGATGGTTCATTCGTGAAAACTGGCAGATTCTACCAGATCTGCAACCATTTCTGGGATTATCTAAAATCTAGGGCCATCTACTGTCTCCACTCTAGCTTCAGACTCTCCCCCTTCATGACTAATAGTATAAACTAGATCTAATAGAATCAGTAAGGACACCTTAGCATTCACCTCTAAAATGAGATCAGCCAATGACTTCAGTGCAGTTTCTTTTCCACACCCAGGGTGATAGAGAGCAAAGAAACTGTGGAATCCAGGGATAGCTGGAGACAGAGGATGATGATTTGTGAGATAACTAGGGTCCAGAGTTGTTTTTGTTGTTGTCTTTGGAGCAAAGACTTGACTAGAGCTTGTTTCATCATTTCTGGAACTTGCCCTCCTGAAAGGAAGTGTTAACAGCACTGTTTTATATTAATCTTGTGTGTAAAACCAAAGTCCTTCTACTCATCATCTCCGGGATGGTTGACCCCAGATGGAAGTTAATGATCCCCTGGCACATTCTGAACAGGATAGCAGATCATTGCAGTGTCTGGACCAACACTCGTCATCCCTATAAAACAGGTTCAAAGTATCCTAGTTTCTACAGAAAAGCATTATTGCTGATTACATAATGGCTTTCACATTTGCTTGCCTGCTAAGTGCACTAACAGAATTTTAACTCATTGCTTTGTAAAGTGCTCTGAAATACATCAGGCAAAATCAGTGCTATATAAAATCCAATTCCATTTCTGCTCTATGGATTACCTATATTCTTATAGCCCTCGATCCATGGGGAAAAACCCTAAGAATTGTTACTTTTTTCTAGACTGAGACTTGCATGATACCTTAGAACAGCTGACTATTTGTGTTGCTATAATAGAAATCTCTTTTTCTGAATCACCTGTACAGGATCCCTAAACTCTGTTCAAACTGCATCAAATGGGAGGTCTATACTAGATTTTTTTGTCAATAATTGCACATTTTTCCAACCACTGGAGGCAGCAACAGTAGAAATGCTAGGGTGGACAGGGCTGCAAGCAGTCGCCAGTGTTCTAAGCAGTTCCATTTTGTCCTGTTCAGAGTAGTCTACACAATTTAGTGCTTAAAACACCAGTGACTGCAAGCATCTGGCCTGCACCAACACTCTCAGTGGAGCTGATCCATTGATAGCAACAGCAGGAGATTTATTAATGACAAGTCTAGACAAAGTGTAAAGTGAATTCAGCTAAAGCAGTTTCAGCAGAAATGTATTGGAGAGTACCACCATAGCTAGAACACAGTCCTTAAATCTGAAAGCAGTTATAAGAGTTGTAATGTAGACACATACTGCACTAACCAAGCCTGGGCTGGTTTTGGTCACATTTACGCCAGCATCTGTGGGTGACAATGATTAACACCTTTGAAAAATCATAGTGTGGACAGGCCCTTAGATTCATCAGACCAGAGGACAAAATTCAGCATGTGCCAGGTGTTGCAAGGATGGGTACTAATTACTTATTTATTTTATTAGTACTGCTTAAAAACTGAACCTTAATGGCCAGCACTCAGTAGTCATCTTTGCCAGCTACCTCCTCTATTATAGGTCAGGCTACAAGAGAAGGAAAAGGTTAGGAATAAATCTGGAGCAACAATAAGAGGAAATCATGTTAAAGAAATATTTTGGCCTGCCTGAAGTGTGATGCCTATTCTGAATCCTTGAGTCAAAACTAAAAGACAGTCTGGGAGAGCAATAATTCCTTTCTCTCTTCTTTCTCCCTCCCCTTTACATAAGGAATGCAAAAAAGGAACCAGAAAAAGGTTGTTGAACTTTGCTAAATGAAATGCTGTATGTTGGGCTAAATAATATCCGCATTTTTCATTGCTGGATACATAAACAGTAAGCTTACTGTAATTGTTTTTATCCTTAGAGCATTTAAAAGTTAAATAACCCACGAGATGTTTTGTATACAACAGGAACATATTTATGCTTGTTTGTATAAACTGTGCAATAACACTTTATTGGACTACCAAGATTTAGAGCAGATTATTGTGATAATAGATTGACTTCTCCTTTTCCTCATCAATATAAAGATCTGTCTCCCATCCGGGGGTAAAAGGAAACATATTGGTCAGAGGTTTAAGGCTCTGGTGACATTTTAAATATAATTGCTTATTTAAGTAAATAAATGAAGGGTGGAGATACTTTTTGAACTGTGAGCTTCTCCAAGAACAGACTATCTATACATTTCTTAAAACCCTGGTATAAAATACTATATTTAGGACAAATTTGCATCTCTGACTTCCAATTTTAGATCCCCACTTCTGATTGTGACCACAAAAGCTGACACACACCAGTTTTGCATGTGCACGGTTTTGTTTTTTCAAATTAATGAGTGTTCAACTGGTTATGTGCACAAAAGAGGATGTGCAAAATCAGAATCTGAAAATTTGGACTTTCAAAATAGTGTTGTGTGAGTTTATAATGTTATTTGTATTTGTATGATGTAGAACTGAAGTTCCCTCAGTGACTGCTTTATTTAAAACTGGATCTGTCCTCTCTTGAAGTCACGTTTTTAACTACAATGGTCAATTCATTTTTTAGATGTGGGAAGGCAGTGACATGCAAGAGGATCTGATTTTATGGAATTGACAATCGTTTCAATGACAGTGTTAATATACATTTTGGTTAAAAAGTGAAAAAAATCATGAAAACTTTTATAAAAAGTCAACAGTTTTACACACACACACATATTGGGGGTGGGGGGCGGGACTTTTTACAATAGAACTTTGTCCAAAATTTCAGCCGTCTCTAGCATGCAGCACTATTGTAGACCAGGTCACTTAGACCTCAAAATATAGACTTAGGAGCCAAACTTTAGACACCCATTTTTTAAAATCTCAACCAATGTCTTTTCAAGTAAAAACACACAGCTCATCACACAAACACGCGCTAGCTGTTTTTTTGGCAGTTATTGTGTGTGTTTTAAGGCTCCAATTTAGAAAATCACTTAAGCACATGCTTAATTTTACATGGGTACTTAAGTCTCATTGACTTCGGTGGGGCTTAAACACGTGGTTATTTTAAGGCACATGCTTAAGTACTGTCCTGAATGGTAATGCTTTCCTGAACTGAGGCTTAAAATAGCAAGAAGGTAATGAGAGATGGAAAATATCTAGTGTGTAAGCTTAAGCAAGTGATTAAATGAAGCGGTAAAAGCCTAAATGGCATTTTGTTTTTCTCCAACTACATAATCAAAGACAAGAGATTTATACTGTCCACTGTTCTTGTCAAGGGAAACTTCTTACTTCCTACATCTCCATTCAAGAACATTATCACCTCTGAACAGGTTGTGCACTCTAATTTAAAATCATTTACAAGACCGTACTTTGCAAAAAGGGTGAGCTATTTATCTTACAAGTCTAAAAGACGTTCCCCCATTGGAGCATGCATGTTACATTCTTTCTGAACTGAAGCGTTGCAAAAATACATAAGGAGATACAATAATATTATGGGTGATTTGGCATTTTAACACTAGACAAGACTGGAAACAAGAAACTTGACTTTGTCAAGGTTAATGATGTTATCTTTATTTACAAGAATAAGGTTAGGCTATTTTCTATGCCTGAAAAATATCAGGAAAGGCTTTGATTACAGTATTGTGTATCTCTAAATATTGCAAAAGCTTGTTTTATATAGCTGTAACTTTCATTACATTGGCAGGCAGTTACCCATATTGAGAGTCTGCATATTGGCTCGTGTTTCTTGGAGACCCAGCTACCACATTACCAAAACCAGGCCTGCCAGTTACTTAGCTGCCCAAACAGTTAATAAATATAAATAATGGAGAAACATAGGGTTATAATTAGAGAGAGGCTGGGAGTGAAAAACCCAACTATTTCTGAGTAACTGAGTAACTTAAACTACTGGAATGCAAACAAGTGTGGGCCAGATAGAAGTACCCAAATTGAATAGCTAGCAAACAGTTGGTGAATTCTGGTTGTCTTCATGTGGTAATAGAGTTGAATGTTTTTTCTTGTGAGGAATTTTCAGTTTACTTTGCAGATAAAATCACTCAAATTCAAACCGAATTCTTTGACATATCAGCAGAGGGAATTATGTTCCTTGTGTTTAGCTTCTAAGCCCCCTCTTCTGAAGACACTTACATGTGTGCTTAAGTTTACACCCTCAGTAGTCTCTAAACACGTGCATAAATATTTACCAGATCCGAGCTTTAAGAATGCAACGTGTGTTTCTAGCTGCATTTAGTTAGTCTCTAAATAATATCATTTTCCAGTTTCTGTGCTTACCCTTCTGCACCTAAAACAGATGGTCATCCCAAATTGTCTTGCTCGATTTTCCAGTTCCATAAGCTGCAACATTAATAATGTTTTGGCTGATCAGTTGGACAGAAAAACCTTTATTTTCTGTTTAAATTCCCATTCAAATAATTAAGGCTTTTAAGATTAAATATACATAACTCTCTTTGAAAATCTAAGCTTGAAAGTCAAAAATGTTAAAAAATCCACCCAAAACATGTTTTCTACATTGTGGATGTTTCAATGTCATAATCACATTAAAACAAACAAAAAAACAACTCACAACAACAACTTGTGGTGGCTTAGAACCTGACAGATTGCAACAAATGTTGCAAACAATTTCCACAAGAAAAAAATATTGTAAAAAATAGACTAATCTTTATTTAACCAGAAAACAAAATTTATTTAACCAGCAAACAGTATTAACAGTAATATTAAGACAAAATTGTATTGTAGTTCTTTGCCTAGCTAATGTAAAATGATATAAGAATTATTTTAAGATACATAAGATCCCTTCATATGGAAATAAATTAATAAATTATGTGCCAGTTATAGGTTATTCTGCCTGTAAAATCATATTTATGTATTTCAAAATCCAGGCTGTTACAATGTGTTCACATATTTGTGTTGCACCGTTCTGCTCTTCAGCACAATTTAAGTGTTATTCTAGACTCATAGTAATTGCAAGAAAATCCAGTTTCATCTGTCTCTGCCAACATATGGAAATTAAATGAACAGAAAACTACACTTGCTCAATGCCACATGCGTGCCAGCTATTATGTTTGTTATAGAAACTTGTGGTCAGGTGCGGTGAGAGAAGTAAGTAAACAGCCTTTCTGGTAAGAGATCTGTGTCCGGCCAGTCAGGCAGTCACCAGTTGTTAGATTTCAGATTAACACAGCTACTTCCATCATTTACAGATCATGGGCTTTTGAACAATATGTGGCTCACCCAGTTCTGCTTAGTATGATGAAAGATTTTCATTGTGCCAACAGACCGATAGGAATTTTGTTATCAGAAGGATTTTAACAGGCCAAATCTGGTGCTTGAAAGGGACACAGAATAAGCTCTAGATCTTCAAAATATAACTTTGATGTTGGTAGGAAAATAATGCTGCTATTTTATTCATTATTGAATACCAGCACACAAACATTTTTAATTTAGTCATCATGCAATCTCCCTTGAAAAACATACAGTAGTTGTGCTATCTTACCCACTGTTTCATCTTCTAATGGGTGAGAAAAAGTTTAAAATCATACACAGGATGGAATAAGCAAGTGAGTGAGAGTCTTTGAGTGTCAGTGACGTTCAGGGTCCATCCCAGACTTTTACAGTGTGGACATATTCTCCATAAAAATGTTCCTGCATCATGATTCTCCACCTGCAGATCAGATCATCTAAGATTCCGTAGACCTTAGAAGTGGCCCCAACAAATAAAATTGGCAATAGACCCTTTTTGCCTTCCACAAACCTTGTTGTCTTTGGTTGCGTAGGCTGCTCATTGGACCTCATTCAAAGCTCTTTGAAGCCAAAGGGCTTTGATCAGGTCTGTAACAGTCATGAAAGAATACACAGAACCGTAGTAATTACATGTGAATTCTAAGTAGCTAATCTGATTCTGATTTAGTACATTTGTGCTTCAACCAGGGGTGGGACAGAGGATGATATAGTAGATCTTTTCCAACTCTAACTTCTATGCACCTACGAAACTATCAAGGACAATATTCTGTTAAGCAAAACAACTTACAGTTACACCCTTTCCTTTCTCCCCATCGCTTCCATGAAATGGAAGCAGAAACAAACAAAAAAAGGTTGTCTTATGATATCTTTTTTAACTCTTTCCTGTAGTGTCAGCTTTCATCTTCCATCAGCTAAGTGCCGAAGTTGTTACGTTTTTATAATCTGGTTCAGTGGGTAAGTGGAGCACAGATGTATTTTGCAGCAGACTGTTAAATGAGGAATGCCATTGGTTCTTTATCAAAACCATACAATAGAGCGATTATTGTTGTGTGCTGCTTACCACATTTCAGTTGTTTTAGGATAGGTGGAGCAATTGAAAGCCCCATATTGGTATGTCATTTGTTCACTGAGCAACTTGTAGAAAAGGTGCTTTGCAAGCTATTTTCATTTTTCTTCACGCCCTCTCCCGCCCCTAACACACACCCCGCACTTTCCTAATTGTGATAAAAAGCCTGCGGCTTTAAGAACACTTAAATGTAATACAATTTTTGTAGCTCGAATTACATGCTAAGTAAGTGTATTATATACCCTGTTTGTGAAAGTCCAGACAAGTTCTTTGTAGGAAAGGTAAATAATACTTAAAGCCCTGTTAATAATCATCATCCATCTCTGCACTGTGATTTCATTTAATACCAATTATCAAGTGTTTTATTTTTAACAATTCATTGGATGGTTTGCCTGCCAGAACTGTATATTCATTTCTTTAGATGCAGGAATTAGGAAAACCTACCTCACTTGATTGCACAACATTGTATAAAGCTGCTTTAAAGATGTTGATGCCTGCCAAAAAATGTTGGAAAACATATTTAGGGCAAATTCCATATCATATTATGTAGGGGGTTAACTGTCCCATCTCCCACTCCATTTTCTTTCTACTATTTAGGGATATAGAAATGAAAACAATCGTTGAGGTTGATGGTACTGAGCCACATGCGGCTCCCATTGACTAAAGGGACTTTTGAAAATCAGACCATTTGCTCTCGAGGGATGTGACTGTTCTAGATGCCTGCTGCTCACCTGAAGGTATAATCCTATGTTGTGACATAATAATCTTCACAGCAACACACTCTGATGTCATATACATCAATTGGGGCTTCAAGGGGGGACTATACGGTAGGAACAGATGAAATTCTAACAGCGCCCCCTTGCAATTTGCCAGGCCCTATGCTGCTGTAAGGAGCATTGGCGTTTGGGTTGTGATTTCTTCCTCCTCCCGTTCTACTGTTGGAATGGGGACTCAGTGATCTAGTTGCTTCTGTGCAAATATTCTTCAGTGGGAGGGAAAGTGTAGAAAATGTATAAGCCGAGCTGTCCCTAAATTTAATATTTTTTCAGTACTTTCAGCTAATCATCAATAGGTCTGTGAATAGGTTGAATACCTACCTAGTGCTCAAGAGAGCACATAAGACTCTGGACTCAAGCTTTATTAGAAACAACTGAACAGCATAAACTTCTTAGGCAAAAACTTCCTTTCTGATCTTGGCTGTAACTAGGGTTTCTGTTGGTGCCTCCCCTGTCCCAGGCCTTGTGGCTACTTGGGCTACACCTGAGCAACCGCACCAGTGCAACCCCCCTAGTGCAGTGGTGCTACACCATTTGTAAAAAGTGGTTTGCTCTGGTGCAGCAACATCCACTCCACGGGGTTGCACTAGTACAGCTATATCAGTGTAGCTATACTGGCGCAAAACACATAGACAAGTTGTAGTGTAGATGAGGCCCTAGTCTGTTGCAAAGAAACACTCCAGCCCCCTTTATAGACTGTTTGGAGCTGACTGGATCTCGCTGCCAGCCTGAATCAGTAATTAACTTGAATTTTAATGTAGGATGCTCAGTCTAAGGGTGACACTACAGAACAGCTCTGCAACACTATAGAGGGTTTGAGAGGCTGTCAGCCTGTTACACAATGTTGCCCCCTTTTCGACGCGAGGGGCTTGCCAAATGTCGGGGCACAGGGCTTGTTCGAGCTGGAAGTAGAAACTGAAGGAGTCTGGAATTCTCTTTGAAGCCATTTTGTAATTTACAAGGCATGTACAAAGTTCCACTTTTCCGAGTACAGGAGGAACTAAGAACAAGAGGAGCAGTTTCTTAGCTTACAGCCCCCAAGCTTCTTTAGTCAACAGACCTAAAAGCTCTCTCTAGTTTTTCCCAGGATCACTATATGCTCACAGGGTACTGCCTGGCCCCACCACCACCACACCCCCTCTCATTTTCTGTGTGTTCTCACATGCATGCACACCTGGTCACAAAACCCAGGGCAACCCTCCACCCACATGGTGCTGGTCTCTGGGCAGTCTCTATTAGGCCTTATTTTAGATGTGGCCCCTCAACGATCTCTTATAACTATCTTAAATGATGGGTTCATTCACCCATCAGTTTGAAAGAGGATTTGACTCAACCCATAGCAAGGTTTCTCCCAGCTCATAACAATGATCTTTGAGTTAAGATAAAGGAGAATTACTGTGTTGGGGCGGATGTGTATGCTTTTAAAGGGATGTTCAACACATTTTAATTATAGTAAACAGAAAATCAGAACTTAACAAGGAAAGCATTGCTAGGCTGACTTACCTCAAGGGATTTTCATACAGCTTCTGTGATGGCTGCCATCTTGGCTGACACACTGGGGACTGAACTGGGGACTTGTGTCTGCATTTTGAGCTAAAAAGCCAGGCTCTGTAGTGGTGAGCTATAGCAGCCACACAGCCTTGGGTGACTGGGCCCAGGGGGAGACTCACTGAACAGTGCTGGTACACTTGCAAACATTTTTCTCCCATTGAAAGTCCACTTAACTCCCTCTCTGTTGACAGAGGGTTTTTGTTCTTGAGCAGCACTTCCAATGTAACATCTATTCAAATGAGTGAAACTTCTTGATATGTCTTTCACAGCCCGTAGCATTCAAGTTTACTCGCTAAATGTTTTTCTCCCAACTTGCAACACTCCCATTCTGAACCAGGTGTGAATTCCTTTGAATCTTGGGATGCACCAGGGAGATCTTTAAGGCATATGTAGGCATTTTTGTTTGGTTTAATCTGATTGGAAAGTGCAGTAAGAAGTTGGCAAGAAGAGCATTATTTGTAAGTGAAAGTTGTCTGCTTGATTAATTGCATTAGTTCTATTTGGATACACTTTCCAAACAGAGAGAGAGAGCGTCAGAGACAGAAGTTCTCTGCCCAGAACAGTATGCAGTCTAAAAAACATGTGAACAAAGAGTGAGGGAAAAGGTTATGATGTAAAAGCAAAGTGATCAGGGTGGTAATAAACATCTTACTAGTTTCATGGTCTGTTTTGTTGTTGTTTTTAAGTTAAACACACTAAATTCCATCCTCCCACCACAAGTTGGCCCTCTTGTCTTTCCCCCACACCAGTTCCCAATTTCACATCCAGTGTTTTTACGATCCTTCTCAACAGCTTTCAACCTCCTACCTCCACATGGATGAGCAGATGAATAATGAAATGACTTAAATCAGCCAGTAGAACAGTGTCTTTAGGAGAGATTTAAATGAGTGGCTTTGCTCTTATTTTTGCTTGTGGTGTCTCACATTTCACTCCAGATCCTCCACTGGGGTAAAACAGCATCATTCTGTTAATTTCAATGGACCTATGCTGATTTACACTAGCTGAGCACCTGGTCCCCTCATCTTCAGCAGCCATACTGTCCCTCCTTCTGCCCATTAGAAACATGCACACATTCAGTATATATAACATATGTGTAAAATTGTACTCAGTATGATGCAAGCAATAAATCTCCCCTCCCTACTACAATGAGATTGATTCCAGTGGGAGCATAGCCGAGTAGAAGCAGAGTGAGAAATGTAGGAGTCGGCCCACAGGGAAATATAGAAAAGATTTTTGGATCCTTGTTTGTTTCCTACTGTAAAAACGAAGTAAGCAAAGGAGCGGAAGTAGTAAGAGAAGGATTCTGTAAGAAGAATGGCAGACTGAGAGGCTGAAAACAGGAATGCTTGTTTCTTGTTATCTTGGCAACTGCTGATTAATTTCATGATATTAAACTTTTAGTTGTGATGCATTTTAGGACCTAGCCTTCATGACCTAGCAGCTGTTTAACTTGGCTAGGATCATTTATGACTTTATTTTGGATGAATCTTTAACAGTTTCATTAGATTTTTCCCAACTCAGCTTTGCGCCTCAAAATTTGTTTTAAATTTTACGGTCATTTTTTCCCCCTTCTTACCGTTCTTACAGCTGTAGACCTTGGAGACTAACAACTGTGGCGTCCCTCTTGTCAGCCAACAGAATATTTTTTAATGCACAGGCAAAAGAAAGAAAGTGACATAAAAAGAAAGAGGGAAGGGAGGAGGGTCATTTTACTAACTCTTTGGATCCACTCAGAACAAGCTAAAACCTAACACTATATAAATACTGAAGTACACAGTAGACTAAAAGTATTCAGTAAACATTTACTGTGAATGGAGGCATTAGGGAAGGCTTAGGCCCTGCCTGAATTCCCATGAAATTTATAAATATTTCTTTCATTTGTTCTCCATTTACAATTAGTTGCGGTCAAGCTGATCAAAGACGGAGGAGGCCTGTTGCATGTGAACCAGCATCCCTCACAATGACATTCACAAAGCAGAATGAAATATGAAATATCAGGTTTCCACGGATGTATGAACTTGTAAAAAATCTGAAAGAATAGGAGGTTTTTCACACTGAGTAATGTGAAACATTTGGTGCAGATTGTAGGCCTCTGAAGAGGAAAATTGAGAGCCAAAATCCATCAGGCAATAAAACAGAAGCAGGCAAAAGTTAAAACAACAGCTATTCACTGAAATCTATTGATTTAGATATCATTATTGTCCTTGCCATAGGAGCTCAGGATCTTGGGAAGAGCTTTTGTTTAAATCATTGTCAAAAGTAAACCCCAACAATGAGAGTGGGAAAATTACATTTGTATTATGAGTTTATTTTGTGTCTCAGTTTTCCATAGTCAATTAATGCTATTACCAAGTTTTTCCAGCCAGACAGGTGCTAAGGTTAATTGGGTATATAGCCTGACGCTTCCAGGTTTCAAACACACTCTGGGTAAATAAATAACCCCAAATGGATCCAGAAGGATACACTAGCACAAAGCTTTAAAGCCACTTGTAACAGCAGTCCAGGTCCCCTCTTTTTTTAAATCTTTTTTATCTCTTTTGCAGACTTGTGCCTTTTACAAAGTACATTTAGCCAGCCTTTGTGATTAATACAGTGTGATTTAATTGCTTCCTATGTCTTTCCCAGCTGTCAGCCCCTAATGGGGTCAGGGTTGGATAGGGGAGGTGCATTTTAAGAGTTTACATCCTTTAACCTCCAGAAATCCTGGAGAGCAGGAGGGGACATCTCTCCCACTTTCCAGTTTATGCAAAACATGCAGCTGCCATTGTAATGAAATGTGCACCCGGTAGTCATGAGTTTGCAAAAGGAATTCGGCGGGTGTTGTTCACCAAGGATTTCTGAGCCAGATTTGTGCAAAGAAAGCACTTCTAGTCCACTGGGGGAGACGTAAAAAAGTCTATGGCTCCTGATGGGGGTTGAAATCAGGATTTAATTTATTCTCAATAGGTTGGTGATGCAAAATTTGTTAGCTTCAAATGTCAGGGAAGGGAAGAAATGCAAAATACATTGCTTCAAAGTGTTCTGAGATAGACTTGGAAGGATTAAAGATTAAAGGGCATAAACAGAGCAGACAATTTATCCTGTTTATGGTATAAACTCAGTTTTACTTCCCCTACCAGAAAATGTCTACAAGGAAGAACAAGTAGCTTGTGCAAACAAATGGTGGTGTAAGAGTGCTGCATAAGGATCATTCTGTCAGGGAAAGTCTTCATAGAATGTCAAGCTCCAACTAAGGAGAAGCAACTACAAAGAGGGTGCATATGGCAGGGAACAAAGAGATAATTACTAATCATCTTTCTTTTTAAACCCCTTCACTAAACAAAAAATATACATTCTATAGTGTATTATAGGAGGGAGGCAATATGGTGTTGTGGTTAACAGTATTGCCAACCCCCAGGGTTAAAATATCCTGAGGTAGGGCCTCCCCCCCCCCAAAAAACTCATGAGATTTAAAAAAAAAAATGCATGTGACATTTAAAAAAAAATGTTCCATGACCAGGAAAGCTAGGAACTTCCTTTTGAAATTAAAGTTGCATCTTGTGAAATCACATGACTCCAGGGACTGGAGCTCTAAGAAGAACATCAGATATTGTAAGACTCATGATAAAATCATGAGAGATGTCAGCACTGGGATAAAGCACTGAACTGTGACTCAGGAGCTCTGGATTTTATTCTTGGCTCTGTACCGTGGTCCGTATATGACCTTGCGCAAGTTACTTGATATCTCTGTGCTTTGGTTATTAGCTATAAAACAGGGATTAAAATATCTCTCCACCTTACACAGGTGTTGGATGTGAGGATATTTCTGCAACTACTTGGGGGCCCTCACATATTGTGTTGATGGGCAGAGATTTATCTATGGCCTAGACAGATGGGTATTAGACTAAAATACTGCAGCAACAAAGTAATTAGCCATAGTATTTACAGACATCACTGTATACTACAGGAGTATTTTTATATGTATTAACACTGAGAGGAGGAAGAAGACTACTGATGTTAAGAAGTTAACAAAATAATGTCCCTCTCTTTGGGGACATTCTTTTAAAAACTGTCCCCTCAGCTAATCTGATGCCTATATTAGGACAGTGTAGAGCTGGGTGGAAAATGATAAATATTTTCAGGGGCAGGAGGGAATCAAAAGAAATAATCATTTTGCTTTGTTTCAATGTTTTGGAGTATAATTTTCAAGTCTTTGATAAAATAAAGAACTCTGAAAAGTTTCAATTAGCCCTACCAGACAGATATAATCTTCTGAGCATCTGCCTCTTAAAAAAAAACAACCAAAAACACTTCCTGGCTGACAACACCTGGGGTACAGTATTGATCACAAGTCATGGTCACCTACTCAGCGAAGAGGTGAATGGGGACTGGAAAACATGTTAACAAAAATAAAGCTATGTAACTCCCATAAGCTCCATCTGAATAGGCTCGTGTTTTAAGTCAGGGCCTGGGAAAGGGCTCTTAAGATTCTTCAGATGTGGGCCACCTCTTCAGAGAGGGAGAGAGAGAGAGAGAGATCATCTTGCGGAACACCCGCCCTGCCATCCCCCCAGTCAAGAACTTACACTAGCAATCTCATCTCGCACCTCCGACAACTCCAGTACTGGTGAATCTGAAAGTGTACAATTAACGTTTCTGAGCTCGAGAATGAACAGTGAGTAAAATTTAACACAAATGTTTCCTTCCTTTTTATTTCATCTCCCCTTTCTGTCCGTCTTTCCCATCCTCTTGCACATCCCACCTGCTCAGTCTCCGACTTCTCTCTGCCCTAATCCCCAGCACTTCCCCACTCGCCTCTCCTTTCCTCAACACCTCACGGAGGAAATTCAGTACATTGGCTTACTGGCAAGTTCTTAGCTACTTTCCCTCTAACAGGGTGTTTTCCAAATAGTGGCTATGATCTGCTTTCCCATCTCCTTTTATGGCCAGTCTCACTCCTCCATTACAGCTATTTTGACAGATGTCCAGGATCTAAGAGGAGGGATACCTAAAGAGAGGTTCTAAAGAACGTGGACAGAGACAGGGAGGTCATGGAAGCTCCTTCCCTGGAGGTTTTCAAAAGGAGACTGGAGAGGCATCTGTCTTGGATAGTTTAGACTGAACAAATCTTGGGAGGGGGTTAGACTAGATGACTCTTCTAACGCTATGATTATATCACACCAGTAGGTAAGTAGCTCTATAGGAAGAGAGAGGAGTTAGTCACATGGAACCAGCAAATTATCCTTAGTTCAGCAGCAAGCAGTCAATGGACCACAGCTAGAAAGCTGCTGGCCTATGGAGTAATAGGTGTTTTCTCAGCATATGCCTTACCTGGAGTCATATTGCCTGGCTACCTACTTATCTGTTTCCCACTTCTTTCTCTCTTTGCCCCCATCATCATCATCAAAAGTACAGAAGGCACAAGAAGAAAACTAAACTCAATGCATTTAAAAATATAAATCACAGTATAAGTTTTACTTAAGGGGCTGTTTACTTGAATCTGAAACTAATAGAGCTTTATAGGGGAAAAACTTATTTTGGTCCAAACATCACTTGTCTGTTAGTTTTCAGGCTTCATGTTTGCTGCTTGAGCTTTCCAAAAAGGCAAATGTAAACATGTGCACAAGGGGAGTTTACCATCCCTCTGGACCCTTCAAAGAAATGGTTATTTGTCTTCAGATTAACACTAAACAAAATCAGAAGCTGAAATGGGCACAAGTACTTCAGCACTGATGCATTTCCAGAATCCTATTATTTATTATTGGCCTGTGAACTGCATTGAAAAAGCAGAGGCCTATGGGACAAACAGACCATGCCTCTCTCCGGGGGTGGATCCCAACACTTCACTTTCATTTCATTTCCTGTAGGAAAGGCGGAGAGAAGTCACATTTTCCCTTTATGAGAGATCAGAACAGATTCCTAAACAAAGTATTATGGCTCTCTTAACAGAAAACATAACAGCAAAGCTCTCTTCACACTACTGTCATAAGAGATTTCATCAGTATTTCTATTACAACCCTTATTTTCAAGGGTTTTTAATTCAGCCAGAGCAATGGGCTATTGGCTGCAACTTGACATTTCATAATGTTCACACCAAGAAGGAATTTGTTTTACCACAAAATAATGGCACTAGCTATTTTTAATCTAGAAGGATGCGTAGGCTATTGGAAGGCAGTGGTGTCACACAATTTGATTGTTCATGGTACTGTATTAAAAAAAACAACTCAACACTTTTTGCTTGTAAACAAAAATCAGATTTGGACAATAGAGTTTAAGAAAGGAAAAGAAATATCCCTGCATGCACAATTGTTGTTGCCAACGAAGGGCCCTATTTGTTCTGTATGCTCTGCACACTCTCCACCCAGCTATACACCTACCTAGATTCCCATTCATTTCACTGTGATTCAGTGTGGGAGTAAAGAGCCTCACAAGTGGATCTCTTTGTAGAATCAGGACCTTGTTTCTCAATAATGACTCATGACATGCACATGCAGCATGCTACATTTCAGTTTATTGTACTAAAGGTTTCTCTGGAGTGAGGAGGGAAGATAAATTAAGAACTGACCCAAACCTTCACCAAAGTTCTCAAAAATAACCTAATTTTTTTTAAAAATTGTGGTTCAAAAAAGTTTAGGTTATCTCCCCCTCTCTGCAGTCCTTGGTTCTGGTTGAGCACAGAGGTTGAGAAGTGATGCTGTCCTCATGAAAGTTCCAGCTCAGAGTTGCTGACCTTTGAGATCAGCACATCTGACTTTCACACATTCCATGCATATGGGAGGGTTTTTTGCCTTAACACAAGTGAGGTCACTAAAACTAGTATAAACTGTTGTACCTTTATTGAAGATACTGTCATGGAAGTCAATTAAGCTGCACCAAACTGAGGGATCCAGTCCCTAATGAACGAAGCCATAGAGTTGTTCTATAACAGAATGGTTATAGTTGTGGTTCATTCCGTCTATAAGTATGTCCTTATAGTCAGTAGACCTAGGTTCTATTCCTGACACTGCTGTGTGACCCTGGGCACTTCACCTTTCTTATCCTTTGTCTTCTCTATTTACCTTGTAAGCTCTTCAGGGCAAGGACTATCTCTTACAGAGCGTAGCACAATAAAGCACCAATCTTGGCTGCATCCTCTAGGCTCTACTGTAATACAAATTATTATTATTAATAACAATAAATAATGTGTGGTTCTTCTCATTCACTTCCATGATAATATCTCATTTTTCCAATTCTGAGGCTCAGCCCATTATAAAGCAACAAAGAACAGATTTGGATCCAGACTTTCCATATAATAGTTCAGAAATCTGGCTCCAGGGTTTTGGTTGTGGCCCATCATTATTAATAAAACATTTCTCCACTTTCCTCTGAAACATCCTTTCTGGACCAACCAAGGTTTTCCGTGTGTATAATTCACATTATTGTACAAATTTTTTCTGGTTTAATTTTTTTATCTCCTAAACATATTAAATCTACATTTATTAAATGGAGCTATTTTTCCAGGCTGCAGGCATCTGACCAAGATTTTGGAAGATGTAACAATGAGGTTTATGATTAAAACCTTTTTGGAAAACATGAACAAATAATAACCAGTTGTGATAGTTTTCCACATTTTTACAATATTTAAAAATATGTTCAGATATCCAGAAATGATCTTGTGATTTGATTTATTCACAAGTCCCCTGAAGTGTTTAATAAGTACAATATGGTACAACTAAAATCATGCTTATTACTGCTATTAGCTTGGTAATTCTCCAAGATGAAATCATACTTTTTGGGTTATAAATATACATTTTTATTGTTGATTTTATGCTCCATTTTGAAATATTGCTTCTCTGCTTTCATATTTTCAGTGCCGTATTACAGTACTATAAATCAGCCTAGCAGTAAAGGAATTCTAATTGATTTCAGGTGATTTTTTAAAAATGGGAAAAAGTTAAACTTGTATCCTTTTGAAAAAAGATAAATTCTGGTGAAGCTCTTTTTAAAAAAAGTCCACTGTGTTCAGAATGTATCTGATTTATCTTTGTGAAACACTATTCAGATAAAACTATGCAGAATACACATCAAAGTGTATACATATGAGCATAAAACCACCATAAAGGGTACCTCTATACGTGTAACTAGATACAGAGAATCCTTACCCTGGTTTTTTTTTCTTTTGTCTATCTTGTTTCCATTTTTCCATCTAGCTAACTGCACATGCTTGAGCTTCTGTTCTGCCTTTGACTTATTCATATAGTTTATTATTCTTTTTAAAAGATCCAATTATATGTTGGCAATTCATTTCTAACATCTCAGCATCTTTATAAAGCCACTTTTATCCCTAAATCATGTATTCTGTTCTGATTGCCCTGCCCTGAAGCTACTTTGTATGTTCAGCTGAATCACATGAGATACCGCAGTCAGCCTCAAATCCATAAGCAACAGTGCACCAAATGCCAAGTGTTGGGACTTGTCCTGGTAGCTGTAGTCCCCTGGGAAAGAAAAAAAATCTTGAATAGGAAATTAGAGTGATTTGGTATTAGGGGAAAGCACGTGTATCCACATGCGTGCACTGTATAGGGTTTGGCCATAGAACATCTTGCAATAACATTTTGGGCTTCCCCTTGCCTACCAAAGGGGCTGTTATAGAAATTGATCCTGGGAGTTATTACTTGTACAGGAGAAAGTGGGGCAATCAAACATAAATGATACATGAAGAACTGCTAAAAGTGGACAGAAAAGGAGAATTTTGGAGGCAGGTCATGGGAGGAATGTGGTATGGCCATTGAGCATGCCTATGGATTGTAGCCCGTGCTCTAGTTCAGGAACCTAAGCAATGACCATGAAAGGACTGAGGAACTTCCGTGAGCTCTGTTCATGGCTGGAGGCCAGTGCTGATCCTCATTCCCATCCCTATTGGGAAAAAACAGAGAAGTTTGCTGAGACTTTCTGTGTGAGTGTAAAGGGTGAATTTCATCCATATTGCAGAGGCAAGTAAAGTAATTTGTAATTACCATGGGCATGTTCATACAGATATATCCAAAGACTATTGTGAATAATTTTTATATGCTACAAGACCAACTACAGTATCCAGTAAATCAGCCATGATGAAGATGTCTCCAAAGAATGTGGGCTACAGCACACACCAATGGTACATCAGTGCATCTCAGTACAAGGATTTTCTCAGAAACAGCTCTGCCATCCTAGCTTTGAAAAGATAATACAAATTGGAACATCATTCACATGTTTTCTAACCCCCCTCATAAAGTACCACCATTCTGCAACCTCAGGGCTCCACCTCATGAACCATTCATCCACCTGGATGTCAGTGGTCCAGCAGAAGCAAGGGACAGCAACAAAGGGCATGTCTTCACTGCAGAGGTAATCCAGGTGATTGATAGCAGGGTCTGAACACCTGGGTTAGACTGCCACGGATGTGTACAGCCCCAATGCAAAACCCTACCCGACTTACTATGTCCTCATTAGTGCTTCACTCACGTGTGTGTGTCACAACAAACAATGTTTTGTCCTTTTTGAAAAAAAATCACATTTTTTGATGAACAATTTCACCTCATTTTGGCAGGAAACTCCCCCACTAGCTCTTACTTTTTTGCACTGGAAAAGCTAGGAAAAAGTGGGGGCTATGCCAACACTTACTTTCACTTTTTAACTTTTTTCTATCTTTTTTTCCAGCAGAAAATATAGGAAAATGAGAGAAGTTGGATTTTTCTCACCTAAAATGAAACAAAAAATAATTGATTTTTTTTTAACTTTAAAAAAAGAGATACCAACATTTTTTGTTTAGAATTTTTTTTTTTGAGAAATGGGAAACACTGAAATGCTTTCACAAACACTTCCATTACTTTGAAACACTAGTTTTCAATACTTCATTGTTGGGTTGTTTTTTGTTTTTGACGTGGGCGGGGGAATGAAGTGGTTAAATTCTGACCAGCTCTAAAACATAGTCCTCCAGGGAATAAGGAGCTATCCCAGAATTCCTGTTCAGCCACTCTGGCATCAGTTTTGCACTCTACTGCTCTTGCAGGTGAGGACCCTTGCCTTAAAATGCCCCGGGAAATTTAAAATCTCTCCTTCCTGCTGCAGCTGCAGGTGAGGCAAAGTTTGACCACGCGCAGGACCTCATCAGTGTTTGGGGTGAGGAATCTGTTCAGGCACGCTGCGCGCTCCGCCGAAGAATTATTACTATCTTTGAGCAGATATCAGGGCATGCTGGATCAAGGACAAGCAGAGGAGCTGCCAGTGGTGGGGACCATTTCTGAAAAAATGTTGGGAGACTCGATACAATGCTGCCCGTGTTAAATGTTGTCATTTCTGTGTTTCTACAGTGACCTTGACTACTGGACTGCCCAGATGTTCAACATTAAAACAATTCTTGGATTTGAAAAAACAGTCTATATTATAGATAGTAGAAAGATGCCTTAGCCCAGTAAAGAAAGAGGGCACTGCAAATCATATATTATTATGGATAATGTTGGCTTTCAGCCTCAAATTCTTCCCATTAGCCCTGCTCTCTGGCTGTGCATATTCAGCCTCCAGACTTGAACCATGAAAAAAGAGTGAATGAGTGCTGCAAATTGTCATAGTTCCTGAAGGAACAGTACTGTCTGGTGCTTCCCTGAACATTGCAGCTCCTACAACCCCTTTGAAAGGGGAAGTTCTCTCAGTCAATAATTCTATGGCATTAAAGGGGAAGTATTGCAAGTTATTGCAGACTCTTAGTAACTTATGCTACTCAGTCCTCTGACCTTGAGTGGAAAATCTGGTGGAGCCTCACCAGTCCCCTAGACCTGCAACCTTCCAGCCCAGCATGTTCCCTCCTCACCCTCCATGGAACCCTGCAGAGCACACATGAGGGGATTGCAAGAGAGAGAGTGCACATGCAGGGGTGGCTCTAGCTTTTTTGCCACCCCAAGCACGGCAGGCCGGTCCCACAGATTTGGCGTACCCGCCGCTGAATTGCCACCGAATCTGTGGGACCGGCGGACCTCCCGCAGGCAAGCCGCTGAAGGCTGCCTGACAGCCACCCTTGCAGGGACCGGCAGGGAGCCCCCTGTGGCTTGCCCCCCAGGCACACGCTTGGAGCACTGGTGCCTGGAGCCACCGCTGTGCACATGCCATAGAGAGATTACTCTCCTCTTTCAATCCTCCCTAGGCTAGATTTGTGAATTCAAGCTCTCCCTTATGTGTGGAAGTACCATGGACCACAGATACTTTTAAGGGGATTAATCAGTCAGTAGTGCAGGTCCCATAGAGTTAAATAATAGTGGGTTAAAGGTTAATTATTTTAAAAGAGTGACTGAGCCTTCTCAGAGCATATTGTTCTGTGCTCATTCACTGCACTTAAACAACAGGAACTTGACAGAGGTGCTCAATCATGAAGGTCAGAAGTAAGATTAAAAATGAAATGGAGCCAAATAAAAACCATGTTAAACAGACACGCAATAGAAAGGCATCTCAGCAAAGATGAAACAAGCAAAAGGATATATACACCTTGGACAGCTGCTCAGGGTCAGATAGAAACCAGATGGAGGAAATCCAGAGGAAAATAAAGCTGAAATAGGACATATTTGGAAAATGCAAGTTATCATGAAAAGTCACTCTTAATCAAAAATATGCAAGGTCTACAACTAATGCCTATTTGTGGTAACAACATGCAACATAACTTGGACACATGATCCTATGCCAAGAAAAACAAAAAGGACAAGTTTGACATCAACTGAAGAAGTGCGTAGATAGCTGTGGGTTACGCATTGGTAAAAAGAAATGTGACTTATGGGTATGCAGCCAAACTATAGTATTAGGCATATTGTTACCCTTTTTTTTAGCGCAAGTGGTTAGCCAATATTCAGGGCCTAGTGGATTGTTTCCTTTAGGAGGAGAAATTGATGATCATAAGGTATTTCTTTGATGCAATCCTTTTTATTTTATAAAGAATAGCCACAAAGTCCTGTTTCCCTGAACACAATAGGAATCAAACAACAGGAGGTTGTTTCTTTACTCCCAGTTCCAAGCCTCTCTTTCTCCAGCACTCTGCCCAGAATACTCTCCCTCTTGACTTCCATCAGACTCATGCTACAATTAGTGTAGCTCCATTGACTTTAGTGGAGTTATGTCAATTGACACTAACTCAGGCTCTCCCACATTGCACCTTATTCTCTCCTCAGTTAAAACTGATTTTACAACTGTGTAATGCTATTGATTTCAGTGTAGTAACTACTGATTTATATTAATGAAACTGAAAGGAGAATTAGGCCCATTGGACTTATTCCTGGTGTAATTCCATTGTCTTAAATTAGTTGTACCAGAAGCGAATTTCGCCTATTGAAAAAAGAACATGAAAGCTCTTACAATAGACAACATGTATCACTCATTTTAAAACCCAAAGACTGAGTGTTATTGTCACAAACAATACCAAACTACATTGACAGGTCTGATAGCCAGGGAAAGAAATCCAGCGGACCAGTTGTGGGAGTCAGTCCACCCCTCCTTAAATGGGGAGGAGCTGACAGAACCAACAGCAACAATTATGACAATGATGTAAGACGTTTCACTAAATTAAATAAACAAATGAGCAAGCCATTCCAAGAGAGAACCCAACACTGATAATAAACCAATTAACCAAGACCAACGTGTGGCTACTATTGTATCAACACATCTGGGGCACGTTTTGAGAGAAAAGACGCAGCAGACCACCCTTTACTCCCAGCAGAGCCAACGTAACAGAACAATCCCACTTAATCTCCTCTCCTTTCCATCTTTCAATTATACAAAGTCCTTTGAGAGAGAGAGAGGTTTTTATGGCTGAGTTTTTTTAGAGTAGCATGAGGGATTTGATATCCAATGGAAAATGGGTACCTAACTCCATTTGAAAATACCAGCCCATGTACATTCAGAGGACTAAGTTGAAAGTTCAGAATGTTGAGATAAGTAAATTGTGCGTAGTACCCCATGGTGTGGTAGCACCATACCTATGCTGAGTGGGTCCCACACCGCCACAAAGCTTCATAAAACAGCTATTTTAGACCACAGTAATACAACCTGAGAAGTTCTTTTGATATTACAGATGTGGAACAAAGACTGCAGCAGGTGACCAGAGCAAGTAAAGATGCTTTAGCTTTAGCTCACGTGAGGTCCAATCCAACTCCCATTAAAATCAACTTTCCATTGATTTCAACAAAACAGTCTCTTGGCACTGCACAGTTTCATTCCCAGAGGTTGAACAGTTACAGAACATCTCCTTTCATGGCTGTTTCCTAGCAATTGTGAGAGCATTTACTTATTTTGGATGTTTATAAACTCTTGTTGGAACCCAAGACCTATAAAGATTCATCTAAATCCTGGACTTTTTGATCTGGAAAACCTTCAGTAATAGAAAAAAATCCATTTCATCTCTTGCTTCAGAACATCACATATAGTTTATAACCTAGGAACCCATGGCTCTGATTTAATGGTAATCATATAACATCTGTTTAATTTTAAAATTTATATGGAGGCTTTTTGGAAATCCCTTGGAGTTTTTCAACTTTTTCCCTTCTCTATGCACACAGAGGATGTAGAAAAGTAATTTCCTGTGTAAAAATACAAGATGACATAAGGTCCAAGGTTAAATCTATTTACAAAGAAAATCACTGCCAGTGTTTAGAAAATTCTGCTTTTATTTGAAATATTTTGAGGTGTATCTGACTTCCAATGATATTTAAACAAATAATGTTTTCTCTCCAACAAACTGTAGTGAACAAGCCCTCTGTATTGATTTTTCCACTGATTTGTGAACTGTCTACTCATGTTGTGATCCATTTATTTAAATAAAGAAGAAGAACCTGTAGGAGTTCTATTTTCCTGCCCTTCAGGCCTGTTCTGAAAGGATTTAACATGCTGCACAAGGCACTTTAGAAGAGAAACTCGTAAAACCTGATGCCATCAGCTGACACATTCATCATTATTCTACAGTCTGGATTGTTTACAGCAGAGTGAGACCTTTGATATTGTTGTAGCATATGATGTAGATGATAGGGCCAAAATGAGGCAGAGACTGGAGCAGTGGGAAGGAAAAGACTCATTCAGAACAAACATTGAACCCTGGCTCTTGAATTCCTGCAGATACACTAGTGTAACTTGGGACAATTGTTTTTAAAATATTTGGTGTGTTTGAGGTCTACATACTTCAGGGCACTGGTCATGACAGGTGACCTCTAAGTCACCAATTCAAGTCAGTGTATGGTGGTGGTTAAAAGCCTGTCCCATCTGATAGTTGTTGGATGAGCTACAGGAAATGAGCTGGTGGTTTTAGTCCAGTTACCAGATGTCCAGAAGTGTTCCTATCTGGTAGGTGGCTCCATCACAGAACAGCCTGAACACAACTGATACCCTTATTCATACTCTAGGAAAAAAGATGAAGGAAGGAACAGAAATGCCTTTTAATTCATTGAATCAATAACTTTAATAAACACTACGGTTGTACTAACTTTTCATTTCTGGAGATGATTGTTCTGAGTCAGTGGTGAAATATATTAGTAGTAGAGTGTGGACATTGGTGCTGTCCATGTTATACCATCTTTGTGGATAGAGCAAATTGGTTTATACTGCTGTCAATCTAGCACCTCTTATAAGCACTAATAATTCTTTTTAAAGCAATGTTTTAGAGGTAAATGTTCAGAAGGGCATATACTCAACTTCCCTTTTGGATGTGCAAAAATGAACTGTAGGCACAAATTGGAATGCCTGTGTATCTAGCTACTTCATTAGGTAGTAGTCAGATTTGTGCCCACAACCGAACTGCAAGTTCAAAAAAAAAGTGTACAAATTTTGAAAGCTCAGTTTTTGAAATTTAGTCCTTGGTGCTCAAATTAGTCTCCTGTACTTCTCCTCTCACATGGTTATTACTTGTGCAACAGATAATCCAAGATCTTACGGGGCTTAGCAGTGTGTACAGTGATCATCTTTAAGTAAAGATGAACTTTGCACAAGTTCTCTAAAGCACCAGGTCCATACAGGCTTTCCTTCAGCATCAGGATACATATTTATTTGTTGCACTCCTCCACTGATATCCCAGGGTGATAATGTATTGCATGAGATTGTTCCATACTTCTGCCCTTTTGTAGACTCCACTGCCATACAAGAAAGCATTGAGTGTGGTGACTTTCTACTTCAGCAGTTTGGAGGACAAGTTTCATTATCTTGATGTATTAAGATTAAACATTGAAAATCCCAGCCCTAATTTCTGTGCCATCTTTTCTTTCTGGAGTATGGTGACATAGTTTGAAGATTCTTTTCCTTGTGTATAAACCTGTCAATGTGCACAAAAGACCCAAGGGATTGAATATATGCAACTACAATATTTTAATTCTATCTGAAAATAGCTCCTACACACATGCTTTAATTGAAGACAGGCCAGGTTTGTATTAGACATTTCAATGTGACCCTGCTCTGTAAAGTGATTCTAAGAAAGTCATTGATTTCTCTTTTTAAATGTGCTTAGTTTACAGGTTAACAAGATGTTTTTCTAACTGCCAGCCCTGCACTCTCAGCCTGGGCTTTGGCAGTTAAGCTGTATGCTTTCCAGCTCATGCTTTACCAACAATCACAAAGGGGCTGCAGACCCAATAAGGGCATCAGTTCCATCTGTGACACATTACTGTCTTCAGATTATCCCTGCCATAAAACCTGTGCAATTCCACTGCCATCAATAGGTTTGCGCAAGTGTCACTGGTAAACAATGATGTTGACGGTGTCCAAGTTGGAATACAAGGCAGCTCGCTCATTCTTTTCTGTAGTGACAGCAAAACTAACAGGGGTAAAAATCAGTAACAACTTACTTTTTGTCACTAAAATGAGCAGATGTGACTGAACACCAAAGGGTCTGTTGAGTTAAATGGTGCTTGTTTTGAAGTCCCTTTTCAGTGCAAATCCACACTTTAAAATGCACCTGGACTACTGCCAATGTAGCTTAAGTTGCTCTTGCCTTTGTAACTTTAGCATTTTGGAAGCACCTAGGGTGCTACACTGCATCTGGGAGTGAGCATCCCAGCCTAGGTCCACAGACTAGTGCTATTGGGGCTTGCACTAGCACACTGAAAACTGCTGTGTAGATGCTGTGGCTCAGGCTCTGAAGCAGGGACAGAGCAGGCTTCGCAGCCTGAGCCAGGATATCAAAGCAACATCTACACAGCTATTTTTAGCGTGCTAGCATGAGCCCCACTAGCTGAAGCCTGTGGACCCAGGTGTAGACATGCCCATTGAGGCCCCACTTGAAAAGGGGCCCTATTGTGCTAGGCGCTGGACATACACAAAAATAAGAAAAAGTCCTTACGCCAAAGAGTTTACCATCTAAAGAAATGTGAAAGTCAAAGGCATTATTATCATCATCACCACTTTACAGCTAGGGGATGAAAGCACGCAGCGATAAAATGAATATCCCAAGAGCACACAGAAAGTGTGTGGCAGAGACAGTAATTGAACCCCAAGTCTCCCGAGCCCTAATTAAGTGCCTAGAGAGCTGGACAAAGTTCCTGAGTGTCTCGACCCCTTTCGATGGTCTGGATGGTGAAAAGAAAATGTTTAACTAAAACAAAAACAAAAATAAAACGTATCTGGTTCAGATGAACCTTCTGATATAGGGCAACTCGTCCATATACCATAAAGAAGAGTATAAACACTAGAAAAGGCTTTGTTGCTGAAGCAAAAGAGATGTCAAAATAGCACCAGCTTAAATACCAGTCTGAGTAATGCATGGAAATCTGAGAAGTCTAATAATACACTATCTAGTAATAGACAGCCAGGGCAGACGAAGAAAATATTTGCATTTAGCTCCTTTTCTTCTCGTTCCATTAGCACCCTTTATCAGATTGAAGAATCTGACTGTCTCTAAATTGTTCAGTGAGGCAGCGTCTTCCCTAACGGAAAACTGGGAGTCATTTAGCATAACAACAGATAGGGCACCTGCCATTTGAAGGATTATTAGTGGTTGGATTGACCTGTTTTGTGCAGAGTTTTAAAGAAATATTAAGAGATGTCATGAAAAGAATGACAGAAAGCTAAGGTTTCCTCCCTTGTTGCTTCAGGATAAAAAAAGAGAGGAAAATATTGAAGTCCTGTGTGTAGTTTCTCATCTGGTTATTAGCTCATATTTCTTAAATTACATATAGCACCATACAGGTTGCCTATTGCTACTGTTTTTCTTACACATATCTCATCCCACTATAATAATATAAAATACAGTACAATTTATTTTTGTATATTTTGCATACAAGAAAATATTTCCCCAGACGATTATAGTGTATACTTGGGGATCATGGTAGAATAAAATAATAATTCACTGTTTTATGTGCACAAGGAAATTTTAGGTCATATACTGTATTACTTCTCTGAGCCTCAGTAAGTAGAAAATATCACAGTGCCATAGGCAGAGGATATAGCAAGATTGTGCTTAAAATTTTTGCATAAAGGGGAGCTGAAAAGGGAGTGTGTTTTTTTTAAACAAAATCTCCAAAACCCTTTTATAAGATTTCAAAAGAGGGGGGAAATCTATAAATAACTATCAAAGAAAACTTAATGTGGGCCATATTTTAGTAAAATCTTAGACAATTACCACCAGGTAAGATCGTGAGAAATCTGAGCTGTCAAATTCTGGTTTTCCCTGGGTATTAATGACATCACAAGTACCATAAACACATGTCTGAATGAACTATCCCTACTTTTATCTCTATTTGTGGTGATGTGATGTCTTTATTGAATGACAGTTCAGGTGTCCGCCCATCACCTGATGAACTTTTAAAGTTCCCCCAGAGTCCATCAGACCATCTTGGTGCTCCTAATTCACCAGTGAATGCTGTCCCAGATTTCCCAGCATGGACTGAAAAATGTAATGTTTTATCCATCTGACAAATTCTGACAATTCTCTTCTGTTATGTCTTCTTTTAACAACGTTGAGTCAGAGAAACTTTGTTGTGAATGTCTGGCACAGCACTAGGCCTTTTACCATTTTCAGACTCTTACAGATTGTAGCACTGGAGAGGGTTGTCTGGTGAATGATTTTTATGTCGACAGGGCCCCTTTAATAACATGTATTACCTCTATTGCTGAGTTTCCTATTATGCAACCTGCACAATAACATCATGAAATCTGCAGTGTCTACTATTCTTGTGTGTTGTGTGAGGGTTCAGCATAGACCCTGAAATGATCTTGTCATACCTCCTGACCACATATATGCACAGTGCTGTCTGCTCAATCATGCCTTTATACTTATTAAGGTTCACTGATGCAAGATGGCACCTGAGAAAGTCTCTTTTCAGACATAAAACAGTGAATTGTTGTTACAGTCTCCGAGCATGTACAGTATTTACTTCACATGTCCACGCAATAAGAGGCCTAAAAGTTTCATATCCTCTCTCCAGTATGGAATTTGACCCTTGAAAATCTCTTATGACAATTCAACTAGTAGAACGGAAATCTTTCCCCTAAGGACTTTAAAAAAATATTTGTACTATTTCCACGTATATAAGCTCCATTATGCTGTCTCCCTTGTATATTACACAAACTAACAACATTTCTGAGGCTATGGAACATGTATCCTCTTGCCTGATGTATCCATAAATTATACCAACTCCTTTCAAATCCTCAGATTAAATTCTTTATTTTCTCTTGGCTCCCTCCGGCAGGAGCTACATTTCATGACATAGCTAAAACCTCTCTTTCATTTTTGCTTCACTTTAGAGAATCGTGCATTTCTGTACTAACCCCACTGTCTGATCAGAAGCACCCCAACTGCCTACTTGAGAGGCATAAGGTAGTCATTTGACCATTCACATGAGGCCTGATCCTGTGATGTCCCATTGATTTGCATGGTTGCTGTGGACACTTAGCACCTTGCTGGATGGACTGGGCACATAGTGGGAGAAGGACCTATATATGGGCACATTGGAAGTATGGCTGCAGCAGTAGGAAGAGGAAAGCTGGCCCACTGGTTAGGGTGCTAGCCTGGGACTTGGGAGACCTGTATTCAGTTTCTTGGTCCACAGACCTTCTGTGTGCCCTGGGCAAATCGTGTAATCGCTCTTTGCCTCAGTTTCCCATCTGTATAATGGGCATGATAGTGCTTCCCTACCCTACAGGGGTGTTGTGAGGATAAATAACTTAAAGATTGTGTGGCACTCAGGTACTGTGGTGATGGGGACTGTCACAAGGTAGCTGGTCCCTGTGAGCAGACCAGGCCCATCTCCCCTGTGTCAAAATTAGATGGACCCAATTAAGGGGTGGGACTAAAAAAACCTGTCAGAGGACAGGAAGAGGAGTCATCATTGGGGCAAGCTGTCCCTGGGGAGAGAAACCAAAGAGGAATGGAGCTAATGCTGGTGGTGGGTCCCTGGAACAACTGAAGGGGAACAGAACAGGCTGTTAGAAGAGAACTGGCTGGAACTGGGAAACTGAAATGAGTGCTTATGAATCTGGGGAGAAGCCCTGCTGTGCCACATTTGGTGGTGAATGCAGGCATTTCAATCAGCTCCTGATACAAGGGGAAAGTGAAGAGGATTTCTGGTGCCCAGTGAAGAGGGGAAAAACAGGCAGGGTGCTGCAGAACGACAATGAGGTCATGCTTGGCTGGTGGCCACTATGTTACAGGGACCAGGGCCGGCTCCAGGCACCAGCTCAGCAAGCAGGTGCTTGGGGCAGCCAAGGGGAAGGGGCGGCACGTCGGGCTCTTTGGTGGCAATTCAGCAGTGGGTCCCTCGGTCCCTCTCAAAGGGAAGGACCTGCCGCCAAAGTGCTGCCAAAGAAGAAAGCGGTGCAGTGGAGCTGCCGCTGATTGCGATCACATTTTTTTTCCCCTCGCAGCTTGGGGCGGCAAAAACCCTGGAGCCGGCCCTGACAGGGACCATCTAAGGACCTAAATTAGATATTTCCAGAACTTTGCATTTGTGATAGCAGATGAACTAGGAAAGAATTTTCCTTTGAGTCAATGAAGTGTACCAGTTATTATCCTGATACCATGTCTGATATGTTTTGCCCATGAGAAGCTGCCATTGCTATATGATATCTTAGCTTGAATTGTGACTGGAGTGGCAGAGTTCTTCCACAGAGAGATGTGGCTTCCATATTCTACCCCAGATATACCTCCACAGGACTGTAAACAACATTTGATGCTCTAACCTTACCTCTGATTCTTCTGCTTTCAAATTGTAAACATCAACAGTTAGAGCTTTGGAGATAAGGGGCATCAATGGAGCGATGCCTATTCACACCAGCTGTAGATCTGGCCCACAGTTGCATGCATTTTACAGGGTTCTAAATGAACTGTATGAACTCTAGAGAGAGACCTGGACACCACTGTAGACAGTTCAATGAAGACCTCTGCTCAATGTGCAGCTGCAGTCAAAAAAAGCAAACACAACATTAGGATGCATCAGGAATGAGGTGGTGAATAATACAGTGCCCATTATAATGCCTTTATATAAGCCAACATTGTGGCCTCAGCTGGAATACTGTGCAGTTCTGGTCACGCTGTCTCAGAGAAAGGATATTGCAGAAATGGAGGGTGTTCAGAAAAGGGAGATGAGAATGATCAAGGGCATGGAGATGAAGAAATAGGCTAGTGCTCTACTCACTGAACTATCCTTCCTGACCTATGCACTTGGGCTACTGCCAATGTAGCATATGTAGATTGCCTGTCAACCCATAACTACTTAGTGTCTTTAGCAGTCTTTTTAGAGGAACCTTGTCAAATGCTGGTGAAAGTCCAAATATATTATTTCATCTGGTTTTCTTTTTTCCACTGCTTTATCCAAATATTCAAATATACTTATAGACTAGCGAAGCACAATTTTCTTTGCAGAAGCTATGCTAGTTATATCCTATCATATCATGATCTTCCAAGTGTTTCATTATTCTGTGTTAATTATTGTTTTGACCAATTTACCAGGTACAGATGTAAGGCTCACTGTCTGTATTTCCTGGATCACCCCTAAAGAAATATAGACACATTTGCTCCCCTCCAATCCTCTATTGCTGCATATTTTTCCTAGGAGCTCAGCCACTGACCGCATTCCTAATCTCCTTCAGGAGTCTCGGATGTATACCATCTGGGCCCGGTGATTTATTGCTTTGTAATGTATCAGTTTGTTCCATTGTTAATTTATCAGTTTTGTCATCCTTGTCAAGGATTTTAAATGCTAGAAAGAAAAAAAGGTACAATGAAAGACAGACTTAATTCCTTTCGATAACAAACACCTGACCAGCATTCTTACAGGTACCAAATGGGTAAGGCTATAGTATAACCCCTCAGTATTTTAGTGACACCTTAGATTAGGGAGAAGGGTATTTCAGTTCTGCTCCATCTTTATCAGCAGTGTGTGACCCTCCCAAATATTAAAAGGCCAAATTCAGATAAACATCCAAATGTTTGGGGGTTTTTTCTGGTACTTAGCCAAGTCCCTTTATTCTAGGAAATCAGGCTGGAAGCCTTATAGAACCTGGATTATTCATGGAGTCCAGTACTCAACAATTTTGGCTGGACCAGAACCCCAAGAGAATGAATGTCCTTTCCCAGGGTATTTTAGTACTTCCAATAAACTTTCTGAAGCACAAAAAAGTTTCAGGTTCAGTTTGTATCAAGTTCTGGATGACAGAACTCAGGCATTTATTTAATTCATTTATTTATTTAACCCAAATCAGTTTGACCATCCCTGATCTCAAAAGGCAAAAGTATTGCTGTCTGCCCCATGCCTCCCTTTTGATTCTGAAGGTAACTTCATGTGTAGAATGGGTGCAGACCAAGCGATAGAGACCATACTGTGGATAAGAGAGGTGCAGTGCAGACTGAGGAGGATGGGCATGATTCTTACCTCACTTGCACCAGTGTAACTCCATTGACTTCAGCAGAGCTATTCGTCATCTACAGAACGGGGCTGGTGAATATTGCCCTATGTTAGCTATACTCTAGTGCAGTGTGTGTGTGTGTGTGTGTGTGTGTGTGTTTATAACAAACTGTCAAGGCGTGTGAGAAAAGAGGAGGAGTTGGTGAGGAGCGACAAGGAAGCCATTATTACCAAATGGGGTTGGATGGGAGGAAGTTCAGTAAAGAACCTGCTCATTTGGCATCATGGTTTCATCAGGCAGGGCCTAGGAAACTAATTTAGTGGCACTGCATATCATTTGTCTATTCTCTCACTCTTAAACTATCAGCATGTTAATGTTCTTGAAAGAGGATATTTTTTAAACATTTCTTCAGCCCAATTGTCCCCCTTCCTCCTAGCCTTGCTCTTTTTTGTTACCAGCTAGGGGAAATGGAAAATTGCCTTCTTGTTTTCACACTGCTCAGTCATTTTAATGTAAACCCACTGCTCCTCTAGTTAGTGAATTCTAACATTTCAAACTGTAATGTAATGTGCCATAAACGACATTCCATGCCATAAAATGTTGCAGAAGGATATACTTTTATGCCTCAGAGTGACGGTTGGATTCTGCTGAACTGAATTAGTGGGAGACTGAATCAGAGCTAAGACCAAACAAAAGAAAAAAGTTCCACGTTCACCCTGGAGTTCATTTGCTTTTTTTCTGTTCCCCCAGCCCCACAATAAGAGGATTACCTTAAATCAAGAGCATCAGTGTCAATGAGCACCAGAAAACTTAATACATGGAAGGGCAGGGAGATCAAAGCTTAGCACCTGGAGAATTCCACATGCTCTGGATTAATAAAACAATACACTGTTACATAAATCTTGAGCAAGGTTATTCATGGACACACATACAAAAAAGAAATTATTGTAGGGGTCAGAAAACTGATATTTAATACTGGTGCTATCACTATCAGAGAGTACCCCCACACACATTAGAAGTGCGTTGACACAGAGCAGTGAGATGGTATTGTGTTTTAAATATTTTTACTCTAAAATTGACATTAGTTTTTGGACCTGGATACTGCACATCTGCAAGCCAGCGGAAATACCAAAATCTCGCATGCTCCTTTGATTGTTACATTTAAGATATCATGTGTGCTACCAGCTCAGCTGCTGCAAGGCATTAAAGTCGGTTACTCCAAGCTTGTAAAGTACTTTGGAAATACTATAGACAGGGATTAGAGAAGATGAGTATTCCACATGGTTTCAGAAAGGATGATAAACAGAAGGTAATGCACTACAGTTAAAGTGATATATTGACTACATGTGGAGAGCAATAGCATGACATCCCCTCTGATGATTTGGGGTTTTTTTTTTAGTGGTTTTGAAATTATATGCTTTTATCAAGCCATTACATTTCTAGGAAGAGCTACATGCATCATACCTCTGTTTAGTGCTTACTGATAGACTGGAAACAAACAAACCAGAATTGGAAAGACTCACACATCAGCTTCTTTCTGGATCGACATCGCTGCTAAACATCACCTTGAGATTTGATTAATAAGGTTTTTTAAAATCATTGATTGCCTTTATATAGCATCTTTCACCCCAAATGATTTCAATATGGTTTACAAAGGAGGGGCGAACTTTTGCGTTCAGATATAGCAGTGGCATCCAACCATTGTATTTGTGGGCATAATTTTTCACTCTACAATATATGATATAAAGAAGAAACCTCCCAGTCACCTCTGGAAAACTGCAGCTGTTTAATAGTGAAGAGCAATACTACACAATGCTCTAGGTTGAAGAAATTAGATGCCAATGAGCTGGTGGAAGCAGTAGTAGTACTAATTTCTTCTACTACACCGTAATGTCCATGAGCTAGTTGTGTATTTTTAAAATGATAACAAATACCACAAGAGAGAGGAGGGAGGACCTGACTTCCCTCCCTCTTAGTTATTTGCACCAGTGTAACTCCAGTTGAATTCCTGGGACTTATTCCTGATTTGCACCAGTATGAGGTCCAAACTCTGTACCCATCTGTCCCGGCAAGTTGGTGCCACTTACTTAGAAGATCCAGAACTCAATACACTGTTCTTAGAGCACACAGCAGGCTCTTCTACCATATTAGGAGAAGGTTTGCTGAAGGAAATTAACATCCCATTTCATCCTGAAGATGGCAAGACTCAGGCTCAATTTGTTCTGGTAGGAATAAATTCCATAGCCAATAACCCTCTGCTGGGAATGCTCTGCCCCTGACTTCAGCCACTTCCAGCTTAGGTTCCTGCAGCCTGAGCATCCCCATCAAATGTAGCTGCCATGGGGGGCAGCAGTCCTTCAGGAAGCTTGGCTCAAGCTCAGGTAGGATTATAAAGGTTAGAACAAGGATTTTTGAAATATACCCAGAACCAGACTGGAAGCTAGTGCAGACTATTGGTAGGATATAGTCCCAATAGTCTATTATATTTAGTAGATGGACATCGCCCCAGTTAAGTTTCTGGATAGATTTCAGGCAGAACTACAGACAAAGAAGTGGAATGTACCCACCCTGGTTGGAATATGACCGGGACACCAGGGTTCATTACTTGTGCTTTTACAATATGGGCAGGGCAGGCTCTAAGTTTTTTGCTGCCCCAAGCAAAAACAAAAAACAAAAAACACTCCAAGAGCACAACTGCCAAAGCAAAAAAAAAAAAAACCCAAACCACCTGGAATGCTGCCCCTGGAATTGTGCAACCCCAAGTACGTGCTTGGTTTGCTGGTGCCTAGAGCTGGTCCTGAATATGGGATATTTAAGGACCACAGGTAATCAGAACCTTGGTTTTCTCTCTCACCCAAAAGACAGCACCTTCAAGACAGCACCACATCCCCTAATAACATGCTTGCCAGAGGGCAGAGTGGCATCAGCTGAATCACCAGCATCACTTGCTATAGCACCTAGGTGTTCCTTGCAGGTCTCTCATCTGAGCACTCACCCACTTCAGACCTCCTTACTCTAACTCATGAGCTCTTGTGGAGTCACAGAACAAGTTGGTATCACTCATTTAGCAGTAAGATGATTTTTAATATAATTTTCCCATTCCACTATTCTTAATGTACAGGATAATATCAGATACAGTGAACGAGATACTGTAGTATGTTTTGAAATTCTCTGTACTGCATGGTACTTGTTCTATGGTGTTAATATGCAGTGAGTCGGAAGTTACTTTTAGGCCTAAGTTTGTTGTCAGATGTTTAGTTCCTCTGTTATTTTTATTTCAGTGTCTTTATCCTCTATGCTAGGAACTTTGTAATATTTTGTACAATCTACAATATTTTAACTTTGAAAGGCTATGGAACAATAAAGTACAAAATAATGTGGAGCTGATTGTTCTCTCACACCAGTTTAAACTAGAAGCACCAACTTTAGTATAATTAAGGGAGTTTGACTGATGTATAATTGGCCTCTGTGGGAGGAGAATCAGGCCTTGTTTTTGTAGACATGTACTAAGCAAAAGTTGTTTTTGCATAACTAGACAAAATGCAGTTCTGCCCAGCCAGATGATTTAACTCTCATAACTCACTTGTACTGTACTATTTTTTGTCTAGAGGAATGGTTGAAAAAACAATACAAAAATTCAAAATAGTTATTATGAAGTTTTGATTTTGAAGGCTTAATTAATGTTTGTAAAGTATTTTGAGATCTTCAAATAAAAAATACTAGAGAAGTATAAAATTCTGATATAATAATAATAATAATTAATAATAAATATATTTCAAATATTTATATAGCATCATCAGCAAATGCTGAAAAAAATATCATGAATATTGAAGCAGTCACATATAGATCAAATAAAACCAAACATAAGCAAAATTCAGACTGGGCAGAATAGCAAATACATCCAGCTCCTGGAAGCTTTTGCAGTGCCACAGAATCCCAGAAAAGGGGGCTTTTGGAGTAGCTGGGCTCAGTGTTTATTGACCCTGACACTTTATTTTCAGGTCATTATGCCATGATATTTTATAAAGCCCTTATAAGGGTCATGTATCAAACCTAATTTTCTTTTTAACTAAAGTAGTCCACTGTATTCCAAGTATTCTATAATACTCCCATCTCAATCTTTGAGATATTCCATTTTAAAATCTCAACGAATGAGAGTATATTGCACAGCTTACAGTTCAAATGACATCGATAAAACACTTTTTGTTCTTTTAGATTACATTTTCCACAGTTACAACTTCAGTATTTGATAGTTCCACTTAAGCTTTGGGATGAATGTATTTTATGGCACAAAGGTTCCATGCCAGGAAGTTCCAAGTATCAGAAGAGTCCCAATTTAGCATTTTAGGAGTACTGTAAAAATGTACCTTAGAACAAAAGTGAACATATCAGGTTTTAAAAGTTATTTTTCCCTGTAAACACACTGAGGAAGCAGAAGAGACACAAGTCTAAATGACTTTTCCATGAGCCTTTGGTAAATTTATAATCACGTGCAAGGTTACACTGTAGAGCGATTTTACTAAATAAATTTGCCTAGATGCTGATCTGCAGCCAAGCAGTGCAGTTCAGGGAAAATGGGGAATGCAAGGTTGTCTTTAACCTACCCATCTGTTCCACAACTCCTGGGGCCATCCAGGCTCTGGGCCAACCCCCCAGCACAGATTACAACAGTTTTGGGCTCTAATTTGCAAAGGTTGCCAATGTCCCAAGAGATCATTCTGGCCACAGGGGATCTCAGAGCTATAGAGATGGCCAGGCCTCACTCCATTTTCTCCAGCCTCATCTCTGCACTGGGAGTAAAGGATGGCATAGGAACCACCTCAGGATCTCTATCCATCTTGGGATCCTCCCCTCCCCTGGGTAGCTACACCAACTTCAGGACAGCTTTCAGCATGAAAGTGGCCCATTGTAGGGGCAAATTGGGGCCCTTACCAACCTTTCCCCAAAATAACCTTGCAAAGCACAGCCTAGTGACACCTATAGCAGCTTATCTAACCATACTCAGTTCAGGCATAGTTGCCTCTGACCAACATATGTATGAATCTTAATTGTTTTAAAATATTTATGGCATGGGTGAGATTCTTTACTTATTTCTGTGAAGGAAGTTGAACACATTTCTAAGAGCTCTTATTCAAAAGAAATAGACTTCTCAGTTGCCAACAACTGTCTCCTCAGTTAGGTTAGACCTACCAGCCTTGCAAGGTTCACAGTCTTTTGGATCTTGTATGATGTAGAAGGCTACAAACTGTAAAGCTTTACACTGATTCAGTGAAAAGGCAAATTTATATGGCAGCCATTTTGAAAGCAGGTGTAAAAGACTCAAGCGAACCTCACTGAATATCAGCAGAGGTGTTTGGGTGTGAAATGTACACAGTGCCTTAATTTATTATGCCAGAAGGAAGAAAAGTGACTACGGTATAGAAGAATTTAATCCTTCTTTAAATATTATTCCTGGGAATATTTTATCACCAAGTATTCGGCTTCAAATTGAATTTTATATTTTCATCACAGGACCACATTCCTTGTGCTCAGCGCTAAAATGAAATTGTTTATACAGACAAAAAATAGTTGATTTTATTGCATGGCAGAGAAAGATTTGGGATTTTGTTTCTCTTTTCCCTTCCAAAAGCCAGCATTTTAGAGACTGTATATAAAGTGATATACAGTGTAGCACATTAAAAGCAGTACATGCATTGCCATATCAGACACAACACAAGCATGGATACCAATCCCTTTTTGAGAGTGAAAGGCGTCCTATGCCATGTGGAGCTTCTGAGTAAATTACAATTCATATCTTTCTTAGGGGAGCAAATTCCTCTTAATCACAAAAAAAGTGAAGAGGGATACCCACTTTTCTACAGTGAGAACTGACATCAATCCTTAAACCACAGAGAGAGACAAAGCAAAAGAGCAAGTCAATTCCATTGCTACTGTTGAAAATTTAGGGCCCCCTGGCTTTGACAGTGTCTGTCAATGAGGAAGGATGGGCTTGTGGTTAAGGCACAAGAATCCTGGTTTGTATTCCCAGCTGTGCCATAAACTTCCTCTGTGATGTTTAGTAGCTCGTTTAGTCTCTCTCTGCCCCTGTTTCCTCAAATGCAAAACAGGGGCAATAGTAAGAGCTTTACCACATGATGGTGTTATAAGGGATAAATTAGCACATGTTTGTAAGGGATGCAACATTCTATGGAAAGCAAAGTGCTGCTGCTAAAGGTTGGCCCACATGTGATCACAAAAGCTGCTTCTTGTGCTGCATCGTATAGGAGCCATAGAAGAAAACACCTTCCCACTTCAGTCACTGCTAGGATGTAGTGCTGATGGAGGGAGCATGCACTTCAGATGGAAAAGCTAACAATACACATATATATATTGGTAGCTTGAGGGTGATATTTTTATTTGCTCAAAACAAGGATCCCATGTTTCATAAACAATGAAGTCAAATACAGATTGGTATATGGCATGGTTATTAATGTACATAAAATAATCTACTTCAGGTTTATTATTCCTACAGAGAAGGATCTAATGATTAAGTACTTGAGACATGGTTGGCATAAAAATGATGTTTATTTCCAACAAGTTAAGGTATTTGTGGTCAGACACTGTTGATAGCAGGCTAGTTTCAGCCCAGTGTTCTGCTGGATTCTGTAATATGATATCTCCATGGGGCCAAGAATTCTGCATGATTTAATGTGAAGGTTTAGCACAGAGTCTATGATGGACCTTGTTGCAGCTAGGAACTTGAGTGCTGAATGTCGGAAATAAAAATGAGGTGAAACAACCTCCTGGATCCATGCCTTTCTGAACTTTAGAAATGTTCATATCAGGATCTGAATTCAAATTTTGCAGCTTACCTCCATATCTGACCAGAGGAAGGTTAGACTTATAATGAAGCACCTTATAAAGAGAGAGAGCTGAAATATTATTCATGATGAGTTCTTTAAGAATGCGGTATGCAATGCTTCAGGAAATCCACTCTAGTTCACCACAGATTTGTGTCCACCCGACAAAGTGGCAGTGGAAATCTAACTACATGTACTATTTCTGTAGGGATGAATATTAGCTGCCTGTTTGGAAATCATTACTGGGGGGTAAGGAAAAAAACGGTTTTATTCCCACTAAAAGATTCATCATCTCAGTTTTACCCAAGGATGGAGGAACATGTTCTCCTTTAAATGTATACGTAACATCCAGATCAACTGAAATACCTACACATTATCTGCAAGTCCTATAGAACTGATGGAATAATTTATATTATTAACATTAGAGGTAAGCCAAAACCATAAATCTGATATCACTGAGGTCTTCAGACACTACAACAATATAAATACATATCTAGATAAATTCCTTATGAATTTTGGTGGGGATTCAGATCCCTGCATCCAAACCTGTCCTTTGGTTCCAGGGCATATTCCAACAGAAGGGGCCTGTATTTATTTTTCAGTTAAGATAAGCCTGAAATCCCATGAGAAAAGTGGGTGAAATTTTTTGTGCCACTAAGTCCTGGCTCCTAACACTGTTTCCTCAGACTATTGCTAAATAAAACTCATATCTGTAGTTACTTGTATGGTATGAGTGTTCATTTTCTTGTAATCTGAGAGCCAAAAGTACTAGCCTTTGGTTCACAATTCTCTTACCATCACATTCACAAGCAGATATGGCCTTCTAGTACCATAAGAGATTCTGCTGACAGCATACATACCCATAAAACAGAGACTCTGAGACTTGTATGCATAGCTATCGGTAGGAGTGAGTAGTGATATACTGAGAATATAAGTGCTACATATGGTGAAATACTTTTCTTTTCTCCACCACCACAAAGGACATAACAGACAATTGAAATGCCTTTATCCTAAAGAAGTAGACTCCGAGCACTTCTGAATTAGGTTGAACCTAACAAACTATCAAGATCCACAGTTTTCTGCAACTTCCTTGACACACAAGGTTATGAAACCTAGAGTTTAACAGAGCCATAGTGAAAAGCTAAATAACTTGGCAGCCATTTTAAATGTGTTTGTAAGAAAACATTCAACAAACCCTTGTCAGATATATCAACTCTGATGTTGGTGAGTTAAATGTACACAGTGTCATTGTTTACTTTACCAGAATAAAGAAGGAGACTAAGGTATAGAAGAATATAATCCTTCTTTAAATATTATTCCTGGGAATATTTTTATCACCAAATGTTCAGCTCCAAATTGAACTTTATGTTTTCATCATAGGATGACATTTCTTGGGCTCTGATTTTACTGCATGGCAGAGAAAGATTTGAGATTTTGTTGCTGATTTTTTCCTCCCCACAACTTTCCAAAAGCCAGCCTTTTATACCCTGTATATACAGTGTTATGTACTACCCCACATTAAGAGCAGCCAATGCTTTGCCAAATCAAATACAACCATGGAACTAATTTCCCTTTCAAAACTAAATGATGTCCTGTGTGATATGGATTTTTGTGGGTCCAAAGATTCTTGATCTGAACTGAACAAAATCCTCAGAATCTCAGAAAGAAAACAATGGAAAACCGCAACAGGAGGCCCATCATGCCATTAATTTTTAAGTAGAAGTTTCCATTGATTTAAATGATCTAGGAAGAGGCTTATACTCCTTTAGGACAAGCCCTACCTGCTTCTCTACACCCATTCCCCTTTCATACCTAAGGGGTGCTTTCTTAGTACTTACACCATTCCATGCTGGTAATTTTATCGGCATATATCATAGCTTTGGAAGTCAGTAATAAGGATAAGTTTGGATGTGAGAGACAGTTACTCCATGGGGTTCAAAGAGGGAACGTGGTGACTCAAGATGCATTTGTTTTCAGTTCATGCTACTGCAGTTGAGCCATTTGTATGTTTAAGTGCACCTGAAAGTTGTTTACCCAAAACTTCACTTTCCAAATTGCAACATTTTGGTTCCTCTTTTCAAAGAGTGTCCTCTGCCTTCCCAGCTTTGGTGCAGGCAGGATGACTCAAACAGCAACTGTGTTGGCTGCACACTAAGAAAAGACCCTCACTAAGTGATGAGGGATAATTATATCTTCCCTGCAGAGCCCTGATCATTTTTACAACCTCATCCCGCCAGAATCCCTTGGCCAAAAGGACACTTGAGCCAGCCCAAATACAATGTAAGCATCAAATGACAGAGCTCATTGGGATCAACAACTGACAGAAGTCCCAGGTGTTAGTTCTCTCCCTCCTTTTTTTTCCATTTTTTTGTATCCATCTTGTTAATTAACCCAGCGCCCTTCTGATAGGACAAACTGGAGTCGGAGCTCAGTGAAATTTTCTGTGATGTCTTTTTCTTAATATTAGCAGCCTAGAGTAAGAAGAGCTGAGAAGTAAAAAGTTCAGTTCGTCTAAAAAGTCTCAGAAAGACCATACACGGTACTAATTGAAAGGGAACATTTAAAGATTCATCAAAATGGTTTCTTAATCAGAGGAGGCCTTCCTCTATCCTTGGGGTTAACAGCTGAACAGCAGCTGGGCTTTTTTAAGAGCCACTTAAAGATATTCAGGTCTAGATCCTTAAAGGTATTGATTCCAATGGGAGTTAGGCACCTAAATACCTTTGAGGATGTGGCCTTATGCATTAGGGCCTATTCCTACTAATCTCAATGGCGCAAGGTCAAAGCCTAATTGCTCAATCCCACTCTTTGAATTTGGTGGGAGTTTTTCCTAAGTAATGGCTGTTTTGCATGAGTAAGGCGTTTAGGACTGGGCTTCTGACTACTGATTAGGGATGGGAGAACTGGAACCAATAAAACAGGAATCAGCTCAAACCTTTGCCAAAAGCTGAGCCTTTTGTGTGTTGAAAAAATTCACTTTAGCTGTGTTTTATAAAATGATTTGTTTCATTTCTGTGCATCTCTGTACTTCCTGCTTGCCAGTAGGACTGAGAGCATAAGTGCCAGAAGACTCCAAGAAAACCTGTTCTCAGGAGCTTTCCAGACACAATTTTCAGACTCAGAGTGTTTGGCGAATCCAAATTTGGGGCTATTTTTTTTTAACCAAACCATGAATCTTCTAATCATTGGAGACTCTCCCAGTTTTAATCATTTTCATTCAGCTTGGTCCAGGAGTCAGACAACAGGACTGGGAGATGAGAGCAGCAGCAAATCCTGCTTTCATTATGTGAAAGTGCAAAGAGCATCCTGTCAATGTTCTCATGTGGTTCCTAGGTTTCTCCAAGGGTCAAATTGTTGCATTTAACCACTGGCCTAAGTAAAGGGTGGTGCCTGGCCATCTCTACCAGAGGAAGCTTAAGGAAAAGACACATCTCTTGTGTCTTTGCTCGTTACTCAACTATAATAGTATGAAGGAATCACTTGAGTATGCTGGGGTCCAAATAACTGTATTTAATAAATATGCACAACATGCCAGGTCTAGCTACATATATACACTGTGCTTTACCTGGTTCCTAAAACACAGAATGCAGTGAGCACCAATAGAGTGTACACTAATAATTAAAGGGTACTACTGAATTCCTGCACACTACAACATCCCTCTATAAGCAGTCCAGGGAATGAAGGGGGAAATGGACTAGGCCTGCTCCCTCCCTCACATGCCTGGTCCACTCTGCAGGCCAGCATGATTGAACGATGCCTCCACCTTGTCCCTGAGCTCTCTGGGGTGCTCAAAGGGGGCAGTCCCTATGTTCCTTCAGACACACAACTATACACCTACTTAAGGGCCAGCCACAATTGGTCCCAAGAGAATGAGATAAAATTGAGCTTGCAGGAGATAGTATGGCAAAAGGGCATTGTGTATGGGATCTTAATAAAAGCATAGATGATGTTCTTATAGCTATGTGGTACTGTGCACTATCCATCACATTAATGCAACACAGAAATCTTCAGGGATATCATTCAAATATCACACTAGTGGATAATATCATAATTGGATCCCCTTAATATGGCTGGGTGGATACATATTATAGTACAGTTACAGGTGCAATCTCTCTAATTCTGTCTTTAAATATGTGTGTGATTTTATTGAGGGGCTAAGGAACTAACCAATTTCCAATGAAGTCAATGGAACTCCATTAAATTCACTGGGAATTCGGTTGGATCCTAGTAGCACTGAGTTACAATAAGCAGATTTAGGCAAGCACTGTGTTAGCTTCTATATACAGCTCCGCCAAATGCACTTCAGTTCTAATCTGCACAACCCCTGTGGCTCCAGTCCTTGGCCTCTCTTGATCAAAACTGGCCAATTGTGCCCAGTTCTGTGGTAGTTAATGTGACTAGGGTGAGACGCCTTGACAAACTCATTTTCACTTCCATCATTCTCTGGTTTCTTCCAGTTCGACCAAATATTTGTCCTGTTCCCTTGCCTCAACTCCCTCTTCTTTATCCATATTGCCATCTTGTTGATCCTTGACTCCATTTAGTCAGGACTATAGCTGGAATTTCTGAAGCTTTATGAAGGGGACCCAAAACACCTCCAATTAGGGCAACTGGTGACCTTTGAGAGTAATTAGGCAAAATAAGACATAAATATGTATGTAGAACTAGTCTATGGTAGCAGGTAATGCTGATGCTGTGGGTAGATGGTGTGTTCATGGGCTTCCTTGAAAATTGCCCTGATTCTTGATGACAATCCACAAATGGAAAAATATCTTGACACTTTTATGTCTTGATTAGACATTAGAAATATGCCGGACTTGGCTGTACCCCTAGAACTATGCACTTTATTTCCTTTCCTTCCTTACCTGTGACTGGATAAAATGAAAATTATTTCTAAAAGAAACTCATTACTAGAGTTAGTCAGAAAGTTACGTGGGAGGGGGCAGGGTTCCGTGAAAAATTCTGACTCCTGAAAACAGACATTTTTCACCCAAAAGCTGAAAAATTCAATTTGGAAATGCCACCATAGTGTCTTATGGGAGTTGTAGATTAGGTACTTCATGTCCCCATTCTCCTCTATGGGTCCAACCCTCTGAGAGACTATTTATCTCATATGCAGCATGGGAGTCCCTGGATGTAATGCTTCATGGGAGATATAGTCCCACTGCACAGCCTGGCCAGTAAAGGATAATGAGGGCACGAAGTATCCAGACTACATCTCCAATGAGATACTGCTGCAGTATTTCCAAACTGAAATTTTATTTATTTTTATTATTTTTTTGGTTTTCTGGTGTTCAGGGTTTTTTTTAATGAAAAGTCAACATTTTCCATGGAATGCAGACACATTTTATATAAAGAATATTTAGTCAAAAATTCAATTTTCCATTGAAAAATATTTTTGATAGAAAACTTTCTATCAGTCCTAGATATAATTCACTCTGAAATAGAAAAGAATTAATCTGTTGCAAGATAATAGACACAGCTGAGTGTTTATGGTGATGCTAACAACACAACCTAAGAAAAATTTTACATTTGAATATTTGCATGGATTTTGAGCCAGAAACCTGTCTAAGCATGGCAAACAGAGAACAATCTTTACCAATCACATTCAATATGTAAGAAAACACAATAATATATAGTATCCAATGAATCTGTCTCATGACTGTACACGCCACGGATAACATATAGCAACAGTTTATGTGGATTTTGCATAGACATAAAACAGTACCTTTAAAGCATTGCAGTGCTTCTGTAGAAGGTCAGAGGTAGCCCAGGTGCTGCTACAGCCAAAGGGTGCAGTCATGTATTGTTTCTGTTCCCTCCCTCATGCAGGGCCAGGGCCGCTAGTCACTAAGGGGACAGAAGGACAAGCATCTGCCCCCTCCACATGTACTTTGGGAAAGCTAGTTCTGCAGTGGGCACTAGCCTTGTATTTCCTGAGCACAAAAGCTGTGATTTTTCGCAGCACTTGCACTGACCAGAAGGTTTGGGGCGGATCTTTGTGCCTTCTCCCTATCCCATTGTCACCTTCTCAGGTCTGATACACTCTTGCTTAAAATGTACTTAAATATGACTATCATGTATAGATGGTTGCAATCAGGTGCATTCCCCAAACTACTCTGAAGCGAAGTCCACACACTCTGTAACATCAAAACATCATACCCTCACTCCTTTCTGGGGTTTGGGGCTTTTATTCACAAGGAAATTAACAATACCATAACATAAAGTTCAGCTTAATCTTTTTTTTTATTCAGAAGTCTAAAATTGCAAAAAATATTCTGCATCATTTTAAACCAGAGTAATCTCGTATACATTCCTTACAGAATATTCAGTAGGGTCCAATCATTCAGGTCTGTCTACCCCGGAAAATTCAATGACTGGCAGCATCCTATATATCAAAGAGTGTCCATAGCTGCTGCTGTCCTGCTTTCCTCTCTTCTAGGCCCTACAGGCTTTCAAACTCATTTGTTTGAAATGATGGGTGTGACAAGCACCAATTTGCTTTGTGGCCTTATGGGACTCAAAGGTTCAAGGTAAATTCTGGATTTATGTATACTGAGTAAAGATCTCCTAGTGTGGTAAAGGCAATGTTCTCAGCATCTGGCAAGGAAGGTCAAATGTGTGCCAAGCTTTCAAATGATAGAATGGCTAGTTGAACATTATTCTGATCTTGTTAGAAAAAGTTTGCCGTGCTAACTACAAGATGAGGGCTTTGTTGTCATTTCCTAGGGTGAAAAGAGTAGAAGGTAAAAAAAAAAAAATAAATCAAGCCAAAGACTTCCTGCTGTTCAAGCCCTAGATCTTATGATGATGACCAGGAATACTTCTGCCCAATAGAATGATGCAGTAGGAGTAAAGCTACGGAGCATTCGGGTATTCTATAGAGGTTGCACTAAAAGAGTCCAACAAATTCAGACTAGAAATCAAGTGCACATTTTTAACAGTAAGAGTCATTAACTATTGGAACAACCTAGCAAAGGGTGTGGCGGATTCTCCATCACTTGAAATCTTTACATCAAGGCTTGATGTCTCTCTAAAAGCTATTGTTCAACCACAGGTTATTGGGCACAATGCAGAATTATTGGGGGAAACTCAATACCCAGTGCTAAATAGAAGGTTAGATCAGATGACTATAGTGGTCTCTTCTGGTTTTAAACTCTATGAATGAATCACCGGGAGAAAACACAAGCACTTTATTGTTCTATGACTCTTACTGTGTTAAATCTTTCCTCCTGCTCGTAGAGAGGTGATTCATGATTCATGCAGCGTTTTCCAAGATGCCAGTTCCTCTTTTCTAAGGTTCCCCATCTCATTCCAAGATATTATGCTTCCTTCTTCAATAACCTATATCCCTCTCCAAGCTATCCTCTCCCTCTCCTCTGATGTCCTGCCCTTTTACTTCTGTCAGCTCTCAAAAACAGGGAAAGGGAAGATTTTGTGTCTCAGTTTTAGGAGAAGACATCCCCCTTTTTATCTAAAATGAAAGACACAAGCTGGAACAAATTGTTTTTAAGCCTTTTTAAGTTTTCTTGTGCTTTTTCCATTATCATTTTTATAGCTGAGATTTCTGTAAGGATTCACAGTGAGTCATTTTATGAGGCAGCTCTGTACTAAAGAGTTTCCCATCACTCTAGACATTACGTATCTCCTTATGGCAGCCCGGACAATGTAGGGAGATTGCCAAGCCAGGTCATATGCCAGTAGGCCATCACTCATCCAAAAAGGGCAGGCAATATCTGGTTACAATTAGGTTCAACCCCTGGTTCTGGATTACACGTCCCTGTGGCTACAGATTCTTTCCTGCCAGCTCCCCACTGGGCTCAGGAGGAGTTGTAGGATGGTATGTGCCTGTCCAGAGAAAAAGGTCCCAGCCTTTCTCTTTCTCTCTATCCCTTCCTTTCTCTCTCTCTCTCTTTTTAATAGAACAATATGTTTTCATGTCACGCTGACAATGAATGCAGCTGTTACTCAGAAGGTTTACTAGAAATATAGTGAAATCTCAAAATGTAAAAACCCTAACACTTCAAAGAAAAATAATGTGATGTAAAGTACACTAATCTGCAGCAATAATGATAACATCTAAGTGGAAAGGTGTTCTCAGAGGTACCCAGTGGGTAGAAATTAGGAAGATCATATGTAGAGCAACTGGGATGACAGTGCTAAACAAAGGACCTCACCTTTCATTTCAAGTATTTTCAGATCCAACATTCTTTCTCCCACCCACCCACCCCCCAAAAAAATCTAGTTTAAAAAAAGATTGGGATATGATAGCTTCCACCTTGTATGTCATGTAAGATTTTGTTTTTTTTCTAACTGAAACAGACACTTTGAACTTAGACACGATCAGAAAGGTTTGGTTATCAGAGTATATGTGTAGACTCAAAAATCACAGGTTTTTGGTAACAAAACTATTGAGAATTACTTCCTCCTTTACTTATTCTACCTGCCAAGATCTGAGTTCAGTGTTTCTCCAGCTGCCGTTGACAATTATCACTAACACCTAATGCAGTATAAGGAATGTAGCTCCCTGACACTCTTAGGTGTTAGTGGTATCACCGGCTGTTGCAGCAGAAGTATGGAATACCAAGTTCCTTGTCTCAGGTCCAATGAGGGAAGACTTTCAGATATCTTTAATGTGAACTTCTCCTTAAGTAGATATTTATACTGCAGGCCAACCTCTGCTGTGACACACTAAGTGCAACATTGTTGAAGTCAATATGGCTTCATGAAGTGTAAGTCAGAGCAGAATTTGGCTTTTTCTGTGTCAGAGTCTAATCCCTCTGTGTACTGTGGGCATGGAAAGTACAGTAGTTGACGCCTACAAAGCGTACACAGGCAATTCTAGTAGGCATTTCAATCCTGTAACTGAGCGCTCATTCTACAGGTCATTGCAGGTGCTTCTCCACACTCAGGAAGCCATCTAACATGAGACTCATTGCAAAGACTACAGTAATTAGAGAGGATCAAAGTCTAATCAGACTGGTCTTAAAATACCCACTACCTGTGAGGAATCCCCTTTCACCTGACCTCTAACTCATGCATTCTATAAGGCAAGCAGAAATGATATTTGATCAACAACAAATCAGCATTTCGAATGACTTTTCTAGAACCAGTGTTTCCATGGAAAATATTCTCCTGGAAATTATGGTTGTGACAGTGGTGGAGAAGGTAGAAGCAACAGCACCAACTTAGTAAATTTGACTGCAAACACACCTCTCTCTATAGAGACACCCACATTCATACAGGGTTATGTTTAATTGCTCTTATTTGGATTTCATGTTTGCTTACAAATCATAATGCATTTCTGATGTCTAGCTCAGGTATTAGGAAGGGAGATAAAGGTGTCTGGACTGCAGTATCAGGAATATGTATTATTGTTGTGATGATATAGTAAAATTGTATGAGATCTACGCCAGGGTGTATAAATATCAGTGAAACATATTCACTCAAGCTACTCTATTCTATACCCTGTATAAAATAGGATCTGCTTAAAGATTTGTAAGGATGCATGCAGATGGAAGGGAGCATGGCAGAACTTTTCTTATTCCTTTGGTGCCACTGCTGGAAAGGGGAGAACAGATGGAGAATCACTTCTCTAGTCCTATTGCTAGACAGGCCATAGGGCTGGCCTGTGAGCTGTCAAGGCATCAGGACACCCCAAGTGCTGTCCTGCATTGCTTGTAAAAAGGGTTAGCCTTGATACAAGGAGAAGGCGAGAAACTGCTTCCTTGAGAAACTGCTATGGAAAGAAAACATGGGTGAACCTCAAAAGATTTGGAGTTTCTGTTCCAATGAGTATCCAAACCCAGACACTTAACCAAATGCATCTGTATTTCTTGGGTCTGGAACTTGGACTAGTCCTGGGCAAAGAAGCTCTCACATCATCACAGTTTCAGGATCACATTAACTTTCTCTCACTGACACCAGGTTCTTGACTATGCCAACATAGGCATGAATCAGCTGTGGTCTGCTGAGACTGCCACACTTAGCGTCCACACTGACTCTCACACTTACTCAACAGCACCAGAAAGCAGGCCACCCAAATACACAAAGCTTTGTTTGAAGAATTACATTGGCTTCTGACTCCAGTGGCTGTTCTAGATATGGGCTCAGTAGGCAGCCAACTAAGCCTTCTGGCACATCAAAATACCACAGCCTGAACTACAGCTGCCGCTGCTTCTGTACCTGTACCAGATGGCACTGTAACAAAAGGCTCTCTCCTCACATCCGAAAGGCCCAACAGATGCACCACCCTCCTCTCTGCCTGGCGGTGCAGCGCTGAACCAGTGCAGGGAATGTGTGACCCAGGAGCCCCCAGTGTTTTTCATTCCTGGGGCCACAGAATTGGAAGGAGGGTTCATTGGGTTAAGAATACCCTCCCTTGCCACAAGGAGAAAGAAAAGAGTTTGTGGCTCTAGGAGAGGGCATGGGGATACTCGAGCAGGGGAGACAAGACCAGAAGAGATTGGGGTAGAGCTAAATGGAGACCCTGAAAGAGAGAGAAGGGAGAGAGACAGATGAAGAGAGAGCAATAAAAGGCAGAGATCAAACAGACAGATAAGAGGGAACGAAAAAATGGAAGGCAGCATAATGAAAATGGGAGAAAGAAAAGGAAGCAAAGAAATGGGAGAGTGGGGAAGCAAGAAAAGGCACACAATCAAATGAAGTGAAAAAAGAAAGGGTTTGTATTTACTCATATTCTTGTCTGCTAGCTGGCACTTCCAGTGACTCTCAAGGATTGGTTCTCTTATTATTTATTATGTGTATTGCAGTAACACCTGGGAGCCCCAGTCCTGGACCAGGACCCCATTGTGCTAGGTGCTGTACAAACACAGAACAAAAAGACAGTCCCTGCCCCAAAGAGTTACACACCAAGTATCCATAGAGGTTTTTTTTTTAAATGATTTCCATTATTTACCATGTCTCTATTGTTCTTTTTGCCGAAGGGAGAAGAAGGAGGGAAGAATGTTTTGCCCACAGCACACAAATACCCCAGGCAAGGCCAGCTCTAGGCACCAGCATTCCAAGCATGTGCTTGGGGCGGCACTTCTCAAGGGGCAGCATTCCGGCCCTTTGGAGGCAGCTCTTTTCACGGCACTCCGGGTTTTTTTGCTTCGGCAGCAGCACTCCAGCTTGGGGCGCCAAAAAACCTGGAGCCGGCCCTGCCCCCAGGCCAGCCCTGTTGGCCTTCTCAGGAATGCAAGTATGGCAGCAGGCAGAGCATTACCAGGTGGGGGATGTGGTGAGTACGTCAGCAGACAGGCCACCTCTCTCTGCCTGTAGTGGGGTGCAGCACAGCAGCAGCCGGAAGGCCATTGGCTTGTGCTTTCTGGGGCAGGTGAGTACGAGTGGTAGGAGGCCACTATCTTTAGGGGCTCCTGTCGGAAGGTATGGACTTGATTGATTGAAAGACTGGTATTGTCTGGAGCAGATTTCATTTCTTTCTTCAGGTTAGGCTTTATCAGCAATCTGGCTGGGACTTTTACAGAGGCAATTGCCTCAAAGTCAGTCGCAGTATATTTGTCTATGAAACTTTTTTATCCCTCCACTGTCAAAAGCTTCTTGCAAGAAATAGAAGCAGGTACGGTATCCTCCATGTGCGCCCTCTTCTCCATGCCATTCAGGCAGCAGTTCTGAAGGGCTGCTGCTTTTCCTTGCCAAAAAAAACCCCAACAACCCAGAAAATACAGGGGCTTGAAGAAAGTTGCTGCTGAACTCTTTTGATCCTCAGCAAGTTTGACCCAACTCTTTTTTTATCCAAATCAGCTCATTCATCCTTAATATTAATGCCACAGTAAAGAACTAAACCTTTCTATGGCATGTACTTAAAATTAACATGGGAAGAGAGGCCACTTCTATGCACAGGACAAAGAAACTGAACTTCAGACTAAACTTTCTGTAGACCCCAAGCTGTGGCAACTCAAAGTAACAGACATTTCCTCACCATGCCATCATTTCAACCCTAGTCCTGTCTGCTGCTGCCCCCGCATTCTGCATATGCTCAAGTGTTGAAAGATTCCAATTAACCCAAATGGCCATGTAAACACAGGTATAAAGAACACATTTACCAATTCCTCTTGTTGAAACGCACTGGGTGCTCCTGACTCTTGACTTCTACAAGAATTTAAGAGGTGTTGCCTGTCATTTTTTTTTCACAATCAATGCCTTGCTTTCAAAAGCACTCGGCCTTTGGAGGGAGGACAGGGGACTGAAAAATAGTGGGATAGCTGCAAGAACTCTGTAATTGGGGGGGTCTGCAGTATATGATTTTAAAAATAATTATACAACAACTGCACTACAAATAGCACAGCAGCAGGAGATAGTAATAAACAGAGCCACAATCAAATTAAATGAGGCGACATTCAGTAAGGCTTCACTTCTTTTATATGCATGTGTAACTGAAGAAAGAAGAACAGAAAACACTCATATCTTATCCTAAATACCAGCCACTAGGGGGCTTCTGGAAAAGAAATGGGATCATTTCTGAGGGCTTAACTATCATTAATATTGTTATTATTTATTATTAACAGCCAGGCAGTGAGAAGAAGCAGCATTGTGGTGATTATTGCTATGTACATAGAGATCTTTCAGCTTTTAATATAAAATATTCCCTCATGTCAAACCAATAATCACCCTTTCAAAATGGTGCCGTAGAGAGTCGTATATATGGTGTGCTGAGTATAAATCTTTTGATTCCCTGTTGTAACGTGCAAAGCTTCGCCTCTCACATGAAGGCTGCTGCTGTGGGGCTTTGTGGCAGCTGAAAAGCACATGTTGTGCCTTCCCCCCTCCTCATTTCCCCCTCCTTCAGGTTTTTCAAAGTCTCTCTTGATAAATGTCTTCAGAAAAATGTTTTATGAGGTGCTTACCTATAAAAATATATCTTTCAAGGCTGTGTACACAATGTGGCCTTAAACACTAACCACACACAAGAAACAGTGTTCATTTAGTCCAGAATGTGTATCGGAGGAAATCTAAAGCAATCAGTGCTCAGTTAAAGCCAACATGGAACCTATTAGCAGTCTGTTGTGATTTGATGTTATTCACCTGCTGCTGGCATGGAAAGAAGCTCCATAATGAAGGATGTCCTTTTGTTAAAATGGCTGTTTTCTCCTCCAAGTGTTGAGACTCAGGACATGAACAATGTCTGTCCTGAGGATTTAGTTGGAGAAAGGGGGATCTTGTGGTTAAGGCACCCAGGCTGGGACTCTGGTGATCTAGGTGTCAGTCCTGCCACAGACGTCCTGTATGACTTTGGCAAGTCACTTAATCTCTCTGTGCTTCAGTTCCCCATTAATAAACCTTCCTCCTTGCCCCCAGCCCCCTGTCATCCTCTGTCTTTTCTATTAGATTATAAAATCTCTAGGGCAGAGATTTTTTTCTTACCGTATGTTTGTACAGGGCCTTGCACAATGTGATCCCAATCTTGGTTGGAGCCTCTAGGCCTACTATAATACTGAGACTAATGCTAATACTGCTACCAATAAAAATAATGTGATGAGGATGATTTAATGTGAAGGAATAATGCCCTCAGACAGACATGCTGGAATCTGTTAGAGGGTCCATTTTTTAAAACAGGGCCTGCATGACAGTAAAGGAGTGTTAGGTGCATACTTTCCATGTGTTTGTTATTAGCATTTGCTCATGATACACTTCTGGAGTAGAAGGTGGTCCCCTTACATAGTATTCATCAACTCATCACCTGTACAAATAGGGAGAGGAAGTGAAGAACATGTTATCCAACTGAAACTACAGGAGAATGGTGGTCCTCTAGGCAGAATGCAATTAGCCAAATGAAATGTAGCCAGATCAACATTACGGTTTATTCTCCTACTCTTGGGGGCGAGGGGAATACTATGGGATCTTTAATGACCTCAAGAAGTGAATAATCCATCTCAAAGACAGCACCTCCACCAATGCTACTTTGCTTCACAATACTTTGCAGAGACAATGGTTCACTAATGACACATAGAGAAGAATTCTGGCCATTCAATCACTGACACAGCTTCCTATAGTATCAAGCATTGCAAGAATGTTGCTGTTTTATTTCCATTTCAGCAGTAGTTGACGTTAAAGTATTTTCTGGTAGTTCCACTGTGACCTCCATATTATATACAAGTGGACATGCTTGTGTGCATATGAGCTCAAGTATCAAAGAAATTTCTTAATGCTGCTCTCTTCACTCTTACATTGCCATATGTTCAACAATATCCTTTAGTGTCTTAGAACTGTGAGTTTGTGTTGTGTAAGAGAAAAGAAATACACCTTTTCACTCCTTTTCTATCCAGAATCTATATGGCCAATGCCAATTGTGGATCATAGACCCTTTAAAATATGGCACTATCACTGCTTGAATGATCACTGCAGATCAATTTATCATTTCAGGGGAAATTATTCTAACAACATCAGCAGGCAAGGAAGCAGCTGTTAGATCTGTGGATGTGTCACTGTACAGACAGCAAGTAAATACTGCTTTATGAGCTTAACAGATTCCTAAATAGAGCTGATTCTGATGTATCTCCTGTTCTTTTCACTGAAGCCCATGGGACTGCAATACAACAAAGAAATGGTCTTATCTGCATGTAATCTAAAACTAATAAAAAGATTGGGCCAAATGAAATGTGGCACCAAGGATGGGCCAGCAGACTCCATCCCATGTAAAAATAGCTCCCAGGGACAGATTTAAGAGTAGGAAAAGTGTCTAATGCTGACTGAGCCCTTGCTGTGTTGCCCCTCTTTGAGGGCCTAATCCTGAATGATACAGAGTTCCCTCGGTTCCCAGAGAAAACAGTGGGAGTTGAGGATGTTCAGCACTTGCAGGACTGGGCCCCTGATGAGAGGCTTTGAAATTTGTTTTTTAAAATGAAGGTCTCTGCTAATGGTTCCCCCACTCCAACTGCCATCCATTTGCCATTTGGGCCTTTATTCTTACATCCATGCTGGAGGACAGTAACTGAAGTCAAAGAGTTGAATTAAACCACCATGCTTTAATATAGAGCTTATGCATTGGTTTTCCCACCATAGCTCTAATGTATTTGAGATGAAATGTTGTTATCGTATCTTAGGTACATTTGGAATAGTTTGATGTATAGCAGTTATGTCCTGTGTCAGTGGTGAACAATAAGCCATCTAGATATTGTTTTCTCTCCTTGCACCAGTCTCCCCACCACCAACCAGAAGTTCTTTACATCTATGAATATGAAGGATTTCTAATTCCAGTCCATTGCTTGATAAGGATTTTCTCTTGGTACAAGATTGCAAGCATTCTTATGAGGTGTGTGGCTGTGATGGGCAGTGCTCAATTTGTAATGAAATAGGTGCCAAGGCTCAAGCAATTTTTTTTTTGTTCATAACTCATGCAGCAAGTCCAGCGGTGCCAGGGCTATGAACGGCCAAGCCTAGAGATGCTGGGGCTTCGCCCTGGTAAACCCTGGCACATATTAAGCACTGCTGAGGGAGTATTGACCTAGCTGTTAAATGAAAAGTAAATTAATCTGACAGCTGTTGTGTGAGATTTATTTTACAGCAAGTATATGCCTTCTTATTCATTACTTGTAATCTAACAAGTCTTCAGGATGGGGGAAAATATGTTTCGGCGGGGGGGGTTGTTGTTTTGTTTTGTAGTAGTGAACCAAGGTTGTCTGGCCATTTTGAAATGTAAGTGGTGTATAGTTCAACAAAACTCAGCGACTCCCATTCCAGATGTTCCTTAGGTATTGTGAAGCAATCTACTGAGAGCACAATGGCTCTAGAAGCAGAACCAAAATACCCACATCCCCCTTTCCAGGGGCGGCTCTAGAAATGACGCTGCCCCAAGCAGCGCGGAGCGCTGCGCCGCCCTTCCCCGGTCCCGCGGCGGGTCCCCTCTTCCCGCGGCTCCGGTTGAGCTCCTGCCGGCATGCCTGCGGCAGGTCCACCGCAGCCCGGGACAAGCGGACCTGCCGCAGTCATGCCTGCGGGAGCTCAACCGGAGCCGCGGGAAGACGGGACCCGCCGCAGTCATGCCTGCGGCAGGTCCGCTCGTCCCGGGCTCCGGTGGACCTGCCGCGGGCATGCCGGCGGGAGCTCCACCGGAGCCAAATGCCGCCCCCCCCGGGAAACGGCCGCCCCAAGCGCCTGCTTGGCGCGCTGGTGTCTAGAGCCGCCCCTGCCCCTTTCCCTCCATCAGGATTCCCCAGTGCCCAGCTGAGTTACTTGGACTTGAATTACTACACAGGATTTTCCATACGAGATCAGACCACACAGCATCCTGCCTCTGGCAACAGGCAATACCTTGTGCTTCAGGGGAAGATAACACAAACAAAAAATGCCATGTATCTACTCAATCATGCAATGCTGTCTATAGCAGAAAATCTCCTTGCTGTCCCCAGCTGGGGATCAGTGTGTACCCTAAAGCATAACCTTTGATTGCCTTTATTATTGTCTTAGATTGCATAGTTGCAGTTGCTATTAATCATTTTAAATGAATCCAGTGCTTTTGTGGATTATCCAAATTTGGGTACATCTGCAAGTGAATTTAGGATGGCTCCTTTACTTTTCATCTCTGGACACTAATCTATTGTACAAATGTCCAAACACACTTGCCAATGGCCACACTCGCTGGTAAATTCCCAGGAGAAATATCACCTGTTGACAATGACTAATGTCTGTTTCATGCATTTCTACCCTAGCATACATTTTTTGCGACGATATCATATGGATTAAGTTAGTAACAGTCATCCTTGCATTTGCAGACAGTACTTCCACTTAAATCATATCTCTTTGGAACCCGACAGGCTTTTGCACCTAGTTTTATTTCATGCTGGAACTTTCCAGGGACAGATTAGTCATGCTTCACAAATCACATATTTGCTATTGAGTGAAACACCCTAGAAGTTACAGAAATCCATGAAGGAGTTGGGAGCATTTCACAGGTCTATTGGTGGTAAGCTAAAGAACTTAGTCATCTTGAGGCAGCTACCATGTGTTTTGTTGATTGAACAGGTATCTTAATAATGCAGCCACAGAAGATTTAGGTTAGTGCAAGATTCCTGTGATAGCTCTATTTTGTAATGTGTTCCTCTGCTTTTTATCCATGGACTTTATTTTTTGTTTCAGAAATACTCGTTTGAGGACACCAGCTAGACGGGGTTTTTTTGTCCATTACCTTCCTAATTTTAGTTCACAAAAAATCATCTTCCTCTGTTTAGAATCTTAATACTTAAATATATGAAAAATCATATGAGCAGTAAGCCCATCCCCTGCACAAGCTGAATATAGTCCCCTGTTACAGGAGGTAACTGGCATTTGACTTTCTCCCAAAGATCACTTTCTGAATAGATGCTACCATGAGTCAGTCCTGAAGTCCTTATTCAGGCAAGTCCTGAAGTCCTTAGTCATCTCCCACTGAGCTGAAGTCTGACAAGCGTGAGGGTCAAAGATTCAAAAACCCTTATTGCAGCCTGCCCTGGGAGGACTTAGCTCTCTGATACATCTCAGATCTATTTGATGGTACTTCCATAGTTGAGGCTATAGCAGCCATCGCTCCTGCTGCACTGGTGGCCATGAGATTCTGGAAGTTGTCCTGAGGTTTTTGGATGCGATTCTGAGAGCCTGAGAAGTCTGCCAAAAGCTTGAATTTCAGATAGGTCTGGTCTGGTCTGAATATTTTTTCATGTGAATGGAATAACCTCAGGCAAAACTAAGTGCAAAATGTACAAAACATTAATCTGAGGTAAGAGTGCAGCAGGATCTACCACAATACCCATGCTGAAACTTGAGGTTAGAAAAGCACTTGAATTGGTTAATATTAAAAGGAAGTCCAGTGCTGGTTACAAACTCACCCTTAGCCATCCATATTTGTTCCAGCACACTGTGGCTGGCTGTGCTGTCCCGAAGAACTAGACGATAAGCTCTCCCTCCCAAGACTGTATGGCTCAGTAAAGTTCTGGTTAAGTTGATTGCAGGTGATATTCAGCCTGATTTAGCAGTTGAAAACAAAGCACTAGATTGTGCATTTAAGGCACAGCCATGAGATGGGTGCCATGCTATCACAGGAGAACCCAAATGGATTTTGGATGACTCAGTCACAGATCTTTCTAAGGTTCTAGGGGAACCCATATCAGAGCAGGAGCTCTAGCCCATTCTGAAAGGGTGAAGCATGCATTCCTTAAGGTACCAGAGCAGTTCTGCTGGAGAGTGCAGATATACTCCACTCCTTCTGGGGAATTTAGCATCATATTTTGCTACCCAGCTACAATGTAGGAAATAAAGGATGTGTTTTTTTAAAATATAAGAAATTACTGATTTTTTTTTTTAAGGCCACAGCTTCTTCTGCCTCATTCCATCTTCAGGGCTCCTTCAATTCTGAGTCACCCCACTCCATTCCTCATTCTGGATGTCGCAGAAAAATGTTTGGAGCTGTCTGGTGTGTACACAGCACATTTTGTGAAACAACTTAGAAAACAATTTTATGTCTATCCATAAACACCTTCTCTGTCACTGAAACAAGAGCCACAGTGGTAAACAGTTTATGGTACTATTGCTTGATCAACAGCCACCGAAATGAACGTATGATGAGCTCCCCTTTGTTGCCTCAGCAGTCCACACCCCGGCTAGAAAAATGCTTTTTAACCGGCTGCAGATGGGCTTGTTCACAAGTGTTTCTAATTCAGCTAAACATCTTGATAGGAAATATCATAAATTATATGAATAGGCCTGTCAGTAGAATTTTCAGCAGTCATAACATGAGTTCATATTGAAATAAAATGAGAACCTCATACAAATATCTGAGCTGATAGATCTTCCGCTTGATCTAGAATCTCACTCACAAAGATGTTTTGGAAATCAGTGATGCTCCCACCTGAAGTGTCAGTGGTGACTGTAATTTCCATACACGAGGGGCCATTATTTTATTGTATTTTCACAAGTGATTCCACTTTCACTTTTCAGAAGTGGTTGCACATACCACAAATGAGCTATTGTTTCCATTTTCTGAGTACTCATTCCAGGCCAGAGCAAAAACATCTCTCTCTTCTTAGATATGATCTTGGTTTTGAAAAATATATGCAAAGGGTTTTAGTACCGGATCCTTCAAAGACTTATGCATGTACTTAACCTTATATATGTGAGTAGTGCCATTGAAGTCAAAGGATTAATCACATGGCAATGAGTCTACTCGTGTGTCCAAAGTTAAGCAAGTGTGTAAAATCTTTTCAGGATCAGGATCAAAGTAAGCATTTCCTTTCTCAGCATTTGGTCTTTCTTCTTGTAGCATAATATTTTCATCCAAGCTGTCTTCTCTAAATAGCCAATATGGTCTCAATTTGGAGTCTAATTCTGCTGTCTCTTTTCAAAACTGTCAATTTCAAAACTGGATGTCTCTGTGCTTCAGTTTTAAATTTTGCTAATTTTGAAGTATTTCATACTCAACTATCCCACGTGAGGTGGTGTTGATTTGTGTGCTGGCCTGTTAAGGGTATCAACTGTGTGTTGTTCTAGTGTATATGAGTTGTCATACCACCCTCATCACCATAGTGTCTGTGTGTCTTCCAGTTGTTCATTAAGCAACATGACTAATATCTAGCTTTGCCTAGGTTCCTTGCACAATTTATATTTCAAATGGAGACCATATCTTTGAAGTTTCATGCTCATGCATTGGAATCTAGGTGCGGCTAAGCAGAAAAGTGATTTAAACAAGATTTCAGAGTTTTTGTGATCAGTTTGTACATGTCGTCACCAATATTCCGTGCCACAGTTACAGGGCTAGGTGCACCTCTGGCCTCTCAGTACATCCCCCTGAGGTCTCAGGCCTCATACCTTCATCTCCCTGGGGTATAATCCTACAATTTTCCCACTCTTTCTGTGGATCAACCTTGCTCACCCCAGCAGGTCCATATGGTCTCTAGTAACTGGGGCTCTTCCCTTTGGAAGTCTGTGACGAGTAGTGAATAGAGTCACTAGACAGCCTTCTTAAACCAAAGTATTGTTTACTCTTAACAGTAGGAACAATGTATAACATATGAGAAAAAGGATTTTAAATCAACAACACATCTACGCTCAGATGTATCTATCTTAGAGGCCCTAAATTTTGGGGGGAATTTAGACAAACACACATACAATTGCTATCTTCCCGTTTTCAATCTAAGCAGTTTCTTTCTGCTTTATTTATGGAGCCGATGTCATGAGCTGCTCTTCCTGCATTAGGAATGCACCTAGTCCTTTGGGAAAGAAGCTACTGACAATGCAACTGGCTTAATTAAATCATAATATTTTAGAATTGATGGCTTTGTGATCAGCATTTTTAACTGCCTGTTTGGTTTTCTTCCTAGGGCCAGGCAATGTCATTTTCCATCAGTTCCCCTAAGGGCGTATTTACAATAAATAGATTTGGAAAGTTTATCATCCCCGTAAATCTCTGCAAATTAGCTTTATGTTGTGGAGAATGGATTTCAACTATTGTTTGTATCTTATCTGGAGCAGCATTAAGCCATCTTTGCCCATTTTATGCCCAAAATAGATTATTTCTGTTATGCCAATTGTTAACATTTTCCAGATCAGTGTTAGGTGTCTTTTCTAAAATGTACTAAGTCTTTTATTGTGTTTATTTAGGCATCAATTCAGCAAGGTAGGGGAGCACATGCCTAATTTTTAAGCCCATGAGTAGTCCCATTGAATTGGAATGACCTGAGAGCATACCAGAAAGCAGATTGAAAGCATTTTTACAGGGATGATCTTTTTATTCTGTGTTTCACAGTGTCTGGCACAATGGGACCTTGGGTCCAGGACTAGGGGATACTGCAATACAAATAAGAAATAACAGCATCAACGATTCCTTATAAATGTACAGTATCAAAGAAAATAATAAATACAACAAAAAGACACTATAAAAAAACAAAAATACAGTGAGATCCTGAGGCAAACATTTTGTAGCTCGGTCCCTGTTTTTGACTAGACAGGATTCCCAAGTCAAAATGTCTGCCTTGTGATCCAGATCCAATCTGGAGCACTCCTAAGTGTGGGAGTACTTGATTCAGGGGGGTTGGTTCAGTCCATTATAAAGATAAGAACAAACTGATAAATTCAGTTCCAGATCTAGATTTGGATTTTAAATATTCCTGTGGTTTGGGTGTTTAAAGACAGGACTTGAGTTGCGCCCATCTGCAGATCACAGTCACAATTACCAGGCAAACTGCACCTCTGACTCTGCCTGGTCTTGTCAAAAGCATTCCCTCCAAGTCACAGGCCTCTAGGAGTATGTCTACACAGCAATTAAACACAGGCGCTGGCCCACGTCAGCTGATCTGGCTTTCAGGGCTCAGGCTGTAAAATTGCAGTGTACCTGAAGCCTGAGCTCTGGGACCCTGTGAGGTCGATGGGAGGGTCCCAGAGCCTAGGCCCCAGCCCGAGCCCAAACATCTACCCCACAACTTGACAGCCCAGCAGCCCAAGCTCCATGAGCCCAAGTCAGCTGATACAGGCCTGCTGTGGGTGTTTAATTGTTGTGTAGACTTACCCTAGTGGTTACTTAGCACCGGGTAGAATCATGCAATTTTCTCATCCTCAGACTACACCTTGGGCTGCAGTCCTCTGGTACTAACAGTGATTATCTTCGCAGGAGTGACTTTGGCTCAGTCCCTGCAGTTGGGTTCTCTCCTAGAGCAATGACAGTGGTAATCAGTGACCAGACAGCTCCTTAAAACAAAAGCATTATTTATTTAGAACAAAAGCATTCCAGGGAAAACAGACCTTAAAATCAACAAAACAGACTGTAAACCTATCTAGTTTTCCCCTCAGGCTTACCAGGCCCAGCTTCCTTACAATCTCTCCACAGAGTCTCCCTCTGTGTCAGTCTATCTCCCTAAATAGCTTCTAGCAAGTGATCCTCTTCTTTCCCTGAGAGGGGCTTTTTAATCATGCGGTGTCCTTTTGATCTCCAGGCTCTTAGCTTTGGCAAACAAGGCTTGCAGCTTGCCCTGTTGTCTTTCAAGTACATACTGGGATGTCCTTATCTAGATCTATTGTGTTGCTTTCCTGTTTACTTTCCCCCACTTCCCCCTATTAAGTAGACCAGTAGAGTCATACATTCTGATACCCCATGATAGTTGTACAGTAGCTCCCTCACTGACTAGATCACTTACAATATTCATACCATTAATGCATAGTCCTATTCATAGATGAATACATAGTAGCATCTCACCCATCACAATTACTACATTCAGATAAAAAGAAAAGTATCCTTTTGTTTTGGACTTGTATGCTCTTTATTTTTGTGCAGCACTTAGGTACCATAGTGATAAATGCTGTATGCCATTAAATCATAGATTGATTAGATTAGATCCACAAAACTGTGAATTTACCGAATCAGGCAGTAATATAGAGGTAGAATCTCCATTTTGCAAGGACAGAGTGAGTTCTGCTCGATATTTTATTAACAAGCCAAGGCATGCAAGGTATGATTAGCAGTAACTGAAGTTCCCAAACCTGTAACTTTCTTTCCTTTTAGGCAAGAAATATTCAAAAAGATCCAAAATTATTTCCTATATTTGAACATTTCAAAGAAAATCACAGAAATTTCTTCTAATCTGATTCCATTTCCAGTCTGATCCTTATAAATGACGATCACCTAAGGGACAAAGACATCCAAACCAATAGGAAATGGGTCTTGATAGGTCATTTTTGATCTAGAACAGGGGTCAGCAACCTTTCAGAAGTGGAGTGCCGAGTCTTCATTTATTCACTCTAATTTAAGGTTTCGCGTGCCAGTCATACATTTTAACGTTTTGAGAAGGTCTCTTTCTATAAGTCTATAATATATAACTAAACTATTGTTGTATGTAAAGTACATAAGGTTTTTAAAATGTTTAAGAAATTCCATTTACAATTAAATTAAAATTCAGAACCCCCCCCCCTCGGATTGGTGGCCAGGACCCAGGCAGTGTGAGTGCCACTGAAAATCAGCTTGTGTGCTGCCTTTGGCATGCATGCCATAGGTTGCTTACCCCTGATCTAGAGGTTAATTACTACTGTAAATGGTAATCACTAAAATCAAATTCCACTGTAATCTATAGTGCATAATAAGAGTTAACCATCTGAACACCACCAGCCAAATAAATGCTTATAGGGACATTAGTATATGTGTGTGTACATAATAGTACACTTGCATGTCTATAGCACTTTTCAGCTAAGGATCTCAAAGCATGCTGCAAGCATTAATTCTCTGAATGTTCCTGAGACATACTTATTATTAAATAATAATACCTTGCAACTGTATTATTTTTTCAGCCAGAGATTTCAGCTGCTTTTACAAAGACAGGTAAACATTGTTACCTCTGTTTTACAGGTGGGGTAAGTAAGACCCAGGGAAATCAAATGATTTGCCCAAGGTCACTGGTATATGTTGGAAGAGAACCTTAGATCTTCCGGCTGCTAGCCCCATGCACAAGCCACTAGACCACATCAACTTCTCCTAGTAATAGTATATAAATATTACCATTCCCAAGTTACAGCTGGAGAAACAGTTTGTGATCTGTTGAAGGTCACACAGTGAGTCAGCATTAGAACCAGGAAAAGCAGTGAGAATGCTTAACATCCAGTCCCATGTTTTAACCATTAAACCACGCTTCCTCCCATTTAGAAATGTTTTCTCCATTACGACTATAGTAGATATAAAAATGTCCATAATCTCCAAAGAGTAAAGTTATCCCAGGTTCATATTACTGTATGTATTGTGGCTAGCAGAATATTTTCAAATAATGTTTAAATCTATAACTCATAAGAATTTTTTTTATAGATATGGCTCGGCCTTTTATCTTTTCCTGGTGAAGATAGAGACCAGGGTGCATTAATCTGCAACGGGCTTGTGATAGCAATATTTCCAGCTGCACAAGTGTTGTAACATCTACACCCAAATTAGCTCATGAGTCAACATACCCAGTTTGGTTATTACATTTATTGCATCAATTATCTACAAATGAAATACAGCTGCGTTGTATATTGCATCATTTTAAATCATCCACTTAACGAGCCTTAGCGCTAAAAATGATCAGGAGCATTTGATGACAACAAATAAAAAGGAAACCTAATCCTGTCCTGCATTGTCCAGCTGTAATTTTTTTAAAATAACATACTTGGGTATTTACCCTAAACACGGGCAGTACATTTAGTTTATTTGCTAAATACGAGTTGAGCAAAGCAAACGTTCAAGTCACAGTCACACACTTTCACAGCAAGGTCACCTAAGTCTTCAAGACAGGGACTTGAACAAAACCTTCTTTTCCAGCAGTTCAAGACCAGTTTGATGTTTTGTTCAAGCCTCCTTAATCTTTTTCACATTTTCTTCTACTGAACTGGACAGCATGACCATATTCTCCCAGGTACCCTAATTATCCAGGGAGGAGCGTGTATGGATTGGATTGAGGGGTAGGAAGTTGTCTCTGTATTTTCAACATTTGAAAGAATCACCAGAGAGTTCCCAAACAGCCAGTGTATCTTTTTCTTTTTTACTTGCAATGCGGTGGGCACCTGTTTTCAATTGCATCTTCAAATCAGAAGCTCCCCCTACTTGGAGGCTGCAAGCCTGGCCGTGGCCAATAAAAAAGTCCCATGCATATGGCTGTCATTTTGGTTTTCTTTGTAAATGATTTCTGTTCAGAGTGCAGGTGAAAAGCTTGTTCAAGTCCTGCTTACATCATGTGTATGGAACTTGATTCCCACTGTAGAAAATATGTACAGAGGGCATTTATTTAAACTTCTGGTCAGTGGGGGTCATTCTCACTGTAAATGGATTTTCACTCATAAAATATGTGAGATTAGTTTAAGTCCTCACTGGAGACTAAGCTTTGCAGAAATCATGGCACATGAAAGCAGGATGAGTTCTAGTTAGGGGTTGTCCCACTGCAATTTCCAGATGGCTGCACATGAAGCAAAGACTTTTGAATGAATATTTATCACAGCTGCAGTGATGTTTCTGGGACATTCTGCATTGCAATAAACCATGAGACAGCTCCCCTAGAAAATGGCTAAAGGCTTTATGGGTAAGAGTAGAAGTGGGATTATCTTTAGGAAATCAGCCTTTCATAAAATCATCCTCGTTGCCCTTTATTTTGGGGATCTGAATGTCCAGGGTGAAGATGGACTCCGGTCACAGAATTCAAATCCTGATCTGACTTTCAACCCCCCGAATCTTGGAATGGTCAGACTGGGGGACTTAACTGAGCTCCTTGTGGAGATGGGGGCTGTGCAACTGAGAATCACAACCAGATTTGCTTTGGAACTTCTCCCTACATCTGTATGAAATTTGGCAGTTGGGTTTAGCTTCAAGCCAGTCTCTAGTCTGTATGATTTGTATCATGTCCATTGCATTGTTCTAGGAGGACAGAGGAAAGGGAGAATAGGTTAGAAAGAGGAGGAGTGAGAGGTGAAGAGGGACGAAGGTTAAGATTGGGAATGTGTGCGATAACAAAAGATAATGAAGGAAGAAGAGACGGGAGGGGGTATTAAAAACAAGAGAGATGTGGTAACTAAATATAATATTAAATAGGACTTGTAATGCCCAAATGTTACAACTAATTGCTGCAGCAGTATTTGACACATGATATGACATTACAAGTAGAGATGACTTGTACTGTAGTGTCAGTGACGCAGCCCTGGGCCGTGCCCCGTTGCTGAAACTTGGTGTCCAGCCAGATGCTAACATACCAGGGGTCAGCAGCCTTTCAGAAGTGGTGTGCCGAGTCTTCATTTATTCACTCTAATTTAAGGTTTCGCGTGCCAGTCATACATTTTAACATTTGTAGAAGGTCTCTTTCTATAAGTCTATAATATATAACTAAACTATTGTTGTATGTAAAGTAAATAAGGTTTTTAAAATGTTTAAGAAACTTCATTTACAATTAAATTAAAATTCAGAGCCCTCCCCCTCCCCGGATCGGTGGCCAGGTCCCAGGCAGTGTGAGTGCCACTGAAAATCAGCTTGCGTGCCACCATCTTAGCCAAGAGGCAATGTCTACATTCTCCAATATAGCAGGTATTTCAAGTCAATAAGACTACATACACGCACGTGCATAAATAGAATGTATGTACTCTTCAGTTATGTAGATCAGATCAAATTAATGCTAATAAAAACTGTTATACCAGACCACACCAGGAAATATATATGATGTGAGTATGTGCATTTTTACATAAGTATTATGCACACACACGCACACACACATATTTGACGGATGCTCATAAGATTTACACCTGATAGTCCAGCTCAGTCATTTTGAAAACATTAAGTAACCAAGCATCCCAACACCCTTGCGAGGTACTTGAGTATTGTCCTCTCTGTTTTATAGATGGGAAAACAGGTAGAAAGATAAGTGACTTTACTAAGGCCACAAAGGGGTCAGTGTCAAGAATCTAGATTAGAACACAGGAGTCTCCTGATCTTCAGCATTGCTACCCTCAAGCATTCAAAGATCATGACGCGAGACCAAAAAAATCATGAGAGTATCTTAAAAATCACGAGAGTTTTAAAAAATAATAAATGTTGGGTTATTTTTATTTGCTTTCTGATTTCGGACCCCTCAGGGTGCACTTGCTTCACATTTTTAAGCTTGTTTTGCAACCATAAGGGCTAGAAACTTAGTTTTTTGAGAAATGAAAGCTGCAGGCAGCTGGAGCTTTAAGAAAGGCAGCAGAAATCACAAAACTTGTGATAAAATTTTGAGAGTTGGCAACACTGTAAATTTAGTCCCATGCTCAGTCAACTAGACCAGACTGCCTCCTGTGCTACAAAGATATAGCCTTTGTAGTCAGAGCCCCGTTGCCTGCTCTGCAAATGAATGGGCTTAGATGCAGCTGGCCATCTGAGAGGGAACATGCAGTGAGCCATGTGCCAGCAGCAGCAGCCTGGGTGGCAGCATCGACACAGCAACAAATTGGCCTGAACTATCCAAAAATAAAGAAAGGAGCCTGGGCTGTGAGGTTCACAGGTCCCCAAAAGCAGCTTTGGGAGAGGACTGAGGCTGGAAGGGGCAGTGAAAAATTACCTTTAGGAAAAATCCGAGAGACAAGCTTCCATCTCTAGTGATAAGTTTATATCTGTTTCCATTTTCAAGGCGTTCTTGTCAGGGGAAAGGGCTGGGAACGTACTGCTTTTAAAAAGTGCAAACTGAGGTTTTCCTCTGCATTCACAGGTCTCCCACCTCATGAGCTCAGGCTTCCAGGGCCCCACAGGCCAGATCTGAGTCTGGATCACCCACATAGCCGCACACTGATTTGTCTTTGGAGCACCAGCACTTAGTATGCTGCTAGCTATGACACAGTCCACCACCTGCTTTCATCAGCTTTATTTGGTTTTATTTTTAGAAAGGAGAAAATAGTACCATAGTGGGCTGAGGCCAAGATCCACCAGTTAGACAGGGTGGACTGTCATGGATCGAAGTTAAGTAATTTTCTTCTCATTGACACTTGCATAAAGTTTTGGTTTATGGTATCAAAACATCCTTGCCATTTACATTCCTTCAGACAAAGGCTTTCACACATGAGACCTCCAATGTTTTCCTTTCCATTATCATCATTACCTAGTGTGTAATCCCCCTCTTCTCTCTTTTGCCTTCATTTGATCTGTCATCAAGGAGCTGTTTTCTTTCCTTCACTGCCCGCCGCCCCCATGCATTCCCCCAGCCTGACCATCTCTGGGAAACACACACACACGGCCTTTACTGTAGGCCAGTCCCTCAATAGCAAGAAAAACACAGGATCAAAAAGTCACAAGTGTAGCAGATGTCAAGTGGTCCCTCTAGACCCCTACTTAACCCCTTGCTGAGGCTTTGCTGGACCCTGGCAAGAAATCAGTTGTTGGGAAAGGCAAAGCTTTTCTAAGATGTTACTGTGTTTTATTATAAATCATCAATTGGAGGGTTCGGTTTATACTGCCCACTGCCTTGCTCCACTGCAGGAAACATTTAATGAAGCTGGAGTTCGCTTGAAGCCCTGGCTCTGAACGTTCTCACTGCTAATTGGGTTTGTTTATGACCTGATGTAATAATGTTTGACATTGCAAACTGTGAACACTTTTTACAGTACGTTTTTTTTCTTTCTACCCCAGAAATGTCATCTAAAACCAGGTGTGTGAAATGTCTGAGCAACAGCTAAGTAATCAATGCCTTTTATCTAAACGACGGAGATGTATGGGCCCTTTAAAGCCTAATGATTACAAATGGGGGGGAAATTAAGCGTGGAGGAACTTTTCCATCTTTTTTCTTCTAAGTACAGTATGCCTTGCAAATTTATCATAATCTCTGTTAGCCACCTCAGGATAGCATAGAACTCCTAAATGCAATGAAAAATGGCAAACCATTTCACAGGGGAAAAAATATCTTCTCAAATTGCAGCTATCGCTACAGTTTGTCAGATATCATCCAAGTTTTTAAAAAGCTACATGAAAAGATGGAAAGCTCTGAAAACATATTGTTGGAACTATAATGGATCTGAATCTCATGTGATTTTTTTTTAACACAACAGGCACTGTAGCATTTCAAGGTCATCTTAAAGATTAGATTTTTTTTACACCCCAACATCTAATTTTGAGTTTGGTTTTGGTTTTCAACCAAAGACCTTCCATCCTTCAGTCTGTTCCACCCAGGCAAACCCCTGTGCCCATGAAGAGCTCCTTGGGTCTTTGCACAGATTTCAGGCTCCTCCCGCGTGGAGCAGATTGCAGGCTCGGGGCCTAAGTGGGTGTGTGTACATGTTCAGTCCTTGCAACAAAGAAACAGACCCTTTACGGATTTATTAAAATGGCTCTGTGCCAGGACTCTGCTGAGGAGTTTTGAGAACTCTGACCTTTGCTGTGATAAATAGTGCCCAGTTCCATATGAAATATACCAAATGCATTGGATTTGCTAGTCCGTAATTTTCGGTCATAACCACAGTCATTGACTCAAAGTGAGGCTATGTGCTGCCATCAGCCCCAGTCCCGCACTGGACTATTTGTCAAGGCTATTGAACAGTGATCTCAGCTGACCTTTGCACAGGTGCAGGAGTCTACACTAACGGATACCAATGCACAGTCAGGGCCTTAGTTGTGAAGGGCGCAGTCAGATACTCGTTTGCATAGGTGCAACCACAGGGAGAATGGGATGGGGGGGAGAAATATTCCCCCAAATTTTCCCCTCTTCAGGATATTTGTCACCTACCTTTCCTTGCCCTATGACTGGGGAGGAAAACATGAAAAGGGCTCGTCCTCTTCCACTTAAAACATATTGTCCTACTGCTGTTAATGTCTAGTTGATACCCCCTAGGACCAAACCATTCTGTCTCCCTCTGCCCTGGTTCCTAGAGATGCCAGCAGTCTTCATTGTGCTGCAGCTGGCAGAGGCTGTAGTTCTTGCTCCTTCTGTCCTGCAACAGGCTCCTCTAAATGGGTAACACTGGTTAGGGAGACTGAGCGACACAGCACTGGGGGAGAGAACCCAGGTGTAGGGCCAGAGTGCTGGGAATAGACACAGAGCACCAGGGGGGATAGAGGGGTAGAGAACAGTGCTCGAATCCTAAACAAAGAAGCACTGGAATGCATGATATCAACAACAAGAATAGCTTATGGCTGGTCAAGTCACTGACCAGAGCTCTCCCAGAAGCATCACAATACAATTATCAGAAGTACTGGAGTGCCATGCTGGTTCCCCACAAAAGTGTCAACTCTGGTGCTGGTGTCGATCCCAGCTGGGGAGAGGGAGCTGGGGAACTCAGAGCACTGGGGGGCAGGGGGAAAGAGGGATGTAGAACCTAAGGGGAGGGACAGAGAGCTCTGGGGAGGCAGAGTGCTAGGGGACACACAAGACACTATATATACACACACACACGCGTGGCCATGTGCACACAGACACATCTACAGTATAAATGCAGGATGTGGTATGGCTGGGGGACTTTTGGAAGGATGGGAAACAAGCTCATCTGTGGATCCAGATCCTTGTGCACCCTCTACCCCCCAACTTTTGGGTAAAAACCACTTGTCCCTGCCCCAGTGTTTCTCCCCCCTCGATTGCACCTGTGCTTATCTGGGCTATTTAATCGTCTCCGTACCAGGGCTCCAGTGAGGGGCCTTAGAGCTATGAGCCATGTTTTATATTTAGGCATCTAAAGAATTGTGTAGGTGCCTAGTGGGATTTTCAAAAGTGCCTAAGCAACATAGGTCCCAAAATCTCTTTGATTTCATGTCCCATCAATTTATTCTTCCCTCTGTCTGTATCCATCTCTTGTCTCTTGACTTATACTTAGCTTGTAAGGCCTTCAGGGTAGGGGACATCTTTTTTATCTGTGTTTGTACAGCACCTAGCACAGTAGGGTCCTGGATGACTAGGCCTCCTAGGTGCTATAGTAATACAAATAATAAATAATAATACATAACTTGCCTGCTTTTGAAAATCCCAGCAGGTGCCTAAATACCCCTGAAAACCTGGCCCTTCTGTCTCTGTTCTGTATCAAGCCGTGTTCCACCAAATACTCATGTGTGCAAATTTTTAATGTTTCTAGTGGTGATTACTCAAGCAGGCCTGGTTAAAATTAGCTTTTGTGTGAGTAGAAGCCAATTATTTGGATAGTCTTAAAAAACAAATGCAAAAAGGGTGCACACACAGCTGAAATTTTCAATTCAAGCGAATAGTCCCAGACAGCATTTTACACTATTCAACTAGATCTAGTAACAAATGACTTATTAAAAGTGTCAACTATTGTTAAAATATTGTAAAGTGAAGGCAGCTTCTCTTTTCTCCTGATGTCAAGAAAGGATAAAATATAGTGCAGGTGTAATTAATCTTTTAAAAACGCAGTTCACCTTTCTTAAAGTACATCCACTATACTAGAAAAAAAATGGCCTTCTACAGTGCTACAGTATTTCTCTTCTTAATCAAAAGCATTTGATGGCTGACCATTAATAATATGTTTGTCAGTAACTGTAGTCTGGTTCAAACACTTTCCTTTGAACTGGAGTATCACATTTAGGTACATTGCAAGTCCACAGTGCATTTTACAGAGCATTTTATTTCACCCTCTCCTTGTGTCAAGAGATTCAAGTTGCATATGAACTGACAAGCAGATGCAATGGATTGTCTGCAGACAATGATAGGCAGTGGGTTTTGTAACTTTTCTAAGAAGTAGACTGCCATATTTCAAGTGTCCACTGTGGTGACAAATATGCTGTCACTTACCACTGAATGCTTTGGTCTCTATATGCAAGAAAGCTTTTTTGGGGGGGAGGGGCCTTATCCCAGAATATGAATAGGGCCCAATCCTGCTCCCCATTCAAGTCAGTGGCAAAACTACAACTGACTTCAGTGGAAGCAGGGCTGAGTCTGCTGTAAACCCATAAAAATGTGCCAAGTAACAGCTTAATCAGAACCATGAAAACGGCTCATCTTATCACCATCAGCAGCCATCGGAACCAAAGATTCCCTTTCACAACAATGGGCATTGGATCAGGTCCTTAAAGCACAAACAGAACCCTCCATTCTTCATATCAAGTTTGTTTTGGCTGTTGAGTAGCAAGCAGGTGAACAAATATTTAACACACAAGGAGAAGTAACTATAAGAGAGGGCCAATTCTCCTTGCCCTTTGAGAGGACCAGGATAATTGTTTATCAGAAGAAAAGAGATACAATTCTTGTTGCTATCCTCAATCTCTAATTCTATAAAGGGTTTTTTAATGTCTCTGTTATTGCTGTATTTAATTCAAAGCAAAGTGAGATTGAAGGTCACTGCAAATATCAAAGAATGTCACCTGCTGGCCCCGGATAAGTTGCTGAATAGTATCATATTCTTGTTGTGCTTTTTATTATGCTCTACTTAAAAAGGTCATGGTAGACTGAGAATCCCAATGAAATTCAATCTTTCCATTTAACAAGGAATCTTGTAAGATAGGATAGGAAAAAATGTATCATGAATATAGCAGTAATCTTGAGAGACTCTTACTGCCCATAGATCAAATACAGCAGGGGTGATATTGAATTAATATTCAAGCAATGTGTTATTGTTTGTTTTCAACTATTATTTTATTTTTTCCAAACTTGATACAAATGTCCAACATTTCAACATATATCTGTAGAGATTTAAACCAAACTTTTGAAACATCAAATAAACAACTTAAACCAATAATTAAACCACCCCCAGTGCCACTAGAGGTCACTACGAGTAGGTTCTGGAAGAAATCATAGAGCTTTTGTTAAGTGAGCTTTTCTAGTAAAAATAATAATTATACATATTTCATGCAAAGCAGTCAGAATCATGGTGTGTTTTATACATACAATTTTTAGATTTACATATGAAAGTCACCCCAAAACTCAGTAACAAAGAAGTGCTGGAAATAAAAACACATTCCTAATTATATTGACTAACCTAACCCATCCACATGTGTACTCTCTATCAAGAGGTGTATGAGGAACAGGGAAGTCATGAGGAGTATGATCTAGACAGAATAGATATCCACTCTTCAGATTCCCCTTAACAGTGACCTAACCCCCTTGTAGAGTCTCAGGATCAGTTCCACCAAATAGTATATCATATCCAGAATTCCAGGAAGCCATATTATTTACCACTGTGACAGGGTAATAGTCTTCCATTCCTGATGAAGGTGTTAGCCCTTCAAAGGTTATTTGCTTTTAATGCATGAATGCAAATAACTGAAAAAGAAAGGAGGACAGGGAGAGAATTCTACCATCTTTAAGATGGTTAATTAGCTGGAGAAACCAATTGTTTGGTTACCTGCGTGATCATGATAATCATCTTCATCTTTTCTTCACCTGGGCTAACATCATTGTATAAGCTGGACAAAGGAAGACCATTATAAATATAACCTCACAAAGATTCTATTTATGTACAGTCCTCACCCTTTATTTAATGCAATTAGTCCCCCAACTCTCATGTGCCCGTACAGAAATTATGTGCATTTTTTAAAAACTCAAATACTAGCAAAATGTTCAGCCTTTATTACTATGTCCTAGACTTTTGCCTGTAGACAAAATAAAAGAAATTAAAAAAATATATTGCATGCAAGACTTCAGTTTTCAGTGCACTCTGCACTTAAAACCAGAACTATCAGATCAGTATGTGCATGAAAACGGAAAATGTTCCCGCAACATCCATCATCCTTGACAAGATACTTAGAAAATCTGCATCCCCTTTGTGTCTTTATTCTCTTCTCTTCCTTAGACATTTGCTTCATACTATAGGTAGAACTGAAGCTGTAGAATTATTTGTTAGTACATGGCACATCGATGTCTGGCAACAATACAATCAAAGGGCGAGAGGCTCTATTACCACCAGGCCTCTTCGTCCCGTTCAGGTGGTATAAAGGAGCTGGATTCTGGCTGCAGCTGGCCAGCTGAGAATTCCCTCATGGAGGAACTCCTGCATCGACTGCCCTCTACCCCTACAAAGGAGACAAGACAGGGGATGCAGTGGGTGGGACAAAACAATGCTATTTCCTACACCAACCCTCAGCTGGCATACATTGGAGCAGGTCTTCGGCTGGGACTGGGACAGTGCAAACTGGCCTCAGAATCAGGGAACTGTAAGCAGCTCCCTGACTCTCCCCAAACATTCTCCTGAACCCAGCAAAACCCAGTTAAAAGAGAGAATCTGCCCTATAGTGGATAACAAAAGTAGCAGAAGTAGCAAGTGATTAGGCTGCTTCACTAATGAAATATTTCCCCTTTCTGATGGGCCAGTTGTTCAGTCAAATATTTAGGGTTGCCTACTTTTGTTTAGTCATTACTTGAATTAAACTAACCTCCTCCTTAACTCTATGACTTAAAGTCCAACCCTGCTCTCAGATCAAATCAATTCCCATTGATGTGACTGGGGGCCCTTAACGAGGACCTTTCCCAATGGAAACAGCTAACTATATCTTGGATAGCCCCCACAGAAATTCTCTAAAACTGAACATTCTTGAGACTTAAGTAATTACATTGTAAGTGCTCCTAGTGGCACTGCCAGATAAATACTTGACAGCACTGTGTAAGACTGTTACGAGATATACTTGGCTAACAAAAATATCCAGACCTGGAAATGAACGGTCATCCCAAAGAAAGCAGGACTGAGTCCTATTCCGTGAGCCTAATTTTGTCTTGTGGCTTTTGTTCTCCAGCCTATATGTTTGGATTGCAAACACTTCGGGAGGGAAATCCCTTCAAGAGTTAAATTCAAAATAATGATTGAACAAAATTTAAAATATTCCATGAAAACATTTCTAGTCATCGTTGCTTTGGTACAGTATAAGTTTAAACAAAAGCTAAATTTCAACCTAAGCAACAGCTAACAGCATCCCTTTATGCTAACAATAGCACATAGTCCTGTAGATATGCAACAGAATTGCAGTTGTTTCAGTATTTCCAGCCAAAATGTAGGATTTTCTAACCATTTAAGTGAATTTCGCTCTCATGAGGATTGCCGGATTGACATCGCTGGAAACTGTTTATCCACAAAACAGGCAACAAGCAGTGCAAGTTCCCCCACATGCGCCCCTCCAATGTACCTCATCCTTGAACTGGACAAGCCATCTCACTGAGTGAAAGGGTAGGTCACGCTGCATAACCATGTGTTTAATCCTTGGTCTCTCTGCTCAGGCTGCCTAGTAGATGCCAATTATTGCTAAATGTGAATGTGACTTTTGGATATTGGCACCAATTACCTGGAAACTGGGCTGAGGGCACTAAAGTCATTTCACATAGACCATAGAAAAGCTGTCAGTACTGCTGATCTGGGCTGCTGATTTTTTGCTCATTGCTGCTGACCTGATCTGGATTTTAATAGGCAACCAAGACCTGTGAGGTTTATTATCCATCTACCACCTCCTTTATATGTATTTCCTCAGTTCTTTTGCTGTACGTATGTTTGGTAAAACACACTGCAGAGGTCCAGTGTGCTGGGAACACCACTTAGAATGTTACAATAGATAACATCCCAACAGAAGGTGTTGTAGACTATTATACTTATGTATAAGGTAATGTCTAGGAATTTGGGTAACTCTAATTTCAGGACATGCCTGATGAGAGAAAACAGTATATGTGGGGGAAGGAATAAACTGGAAGGTTGCACTGTCTTGTCTATTTCCTTTTATGCTTTAACACTGAACCTGGTGTCAAAAGTAAGTGGGCTCCTGCAGGTATGTGAAATCAGAAACTAAGATTATTGCACATAAAAACAAAACAAAAAGAGAGAACCGTGATCATGGCAGCATACCAGACTCCTGTCCCTGAGCAGATGGACACAAAAGGGGATGTGTTTAGCAACTGGACATTCTTTAGATCACAGTGGAAAACTACAAAATTGCTAGGGGACTGGATAAAAATGCCAACAAAATAAGAACAGCCAAACTGTTAGCTGCAATGTACGAAGGCTGCCACATTCTCCAACAGCATCTGGATATGACAGTAGCAGGCCAAGAGGAACCATGTCTAATCCTATGCAACAGGCTTCACTGCCACCCTCATGAGCACCCCCTCATGGCCAGAGGTCACTCTGCAGTGCCCTGCCTCTGCTTTCTCCTGCTTCAGCCTCCTTAAACAAACCCCCGCCCCCAGTCTCTCATCCAATCACAGCCCTTCTCAGAGTCTGGTTTCCTTGTTCACGGAATTCCAGAAACAAATATAAAAACAAATATTCCATCTAGTCTTAAACTGGGCACAGCCCCTCCTTGAGGTCCTGTCTCAGCCGAGTCTTCTTCCCCAGTCCCAGCTCCTGAGCTTCCCCTGCTTACAACCAGGCTTCCTGCCTCTGGAAGTCTCAGCTATACTCTCAGCCACACCTTCTCTACCGTTTCCTGCTTTTTTTATATTGGAATGATCTGGTTCCTCAGGGAGGGGACATCTTGTAATCTGGTCCAGGGCTGACTCATATATGACTATCAAATCGTAAAACATGAACTAATTAATTATAGATTAGTTACAGTGATGAAAGATGCAGGAGTTCAAATGAGAATGCTCAAGCCATCTAGACTAACTCTACCAAGAGCTATAGACATGTGCAAAGCTACTGAACAAGCTCACATCAAAATACAGAGCATAGATAGAGCAGACACTGAGATCATTCACCAAGTAGCACATGGAAAGCAAGAAAATACACGGAAAAATACACCAAATTTTGTGCAAAATCAAATGCACAAATACAAAGCAGAGATAATGCAGGGGCTGGAAAGAATCTGAGAACAAACTTTCTAAGACAAAAATTTACAAGTGTTCACGTTCATCATTCTGTCAGCACAGTCAAACACCAAGGGAGAAATACCTACCTCTCAGAAATACTGGAACTATCAAGACAAGCTGAGCATACAAGATAGCATCATATATAAAGGCAGTCAAATCATGATACCTGAGTAAATAAGAACAGAAACTCTCTCAGCAATACATCAGAGCCATTCTGGAATAGCAGAATGTATCTGGAAACCCAGAGGCACCATATACTGACCAAACATGAGCAAGGATATCTAAGACCTGTTGAGAAGATATGACACATGTGGGAAAATGCAGGCCAAAGAGCTAAAAGAGACAATGAAAATTCACAGCATCCCTAACAGCAAAGTAGGAATGGACCTTTTCACCACAAATCACATGAGCTACTTCATTGTTGTAGATTACTATTCAAACTTCTGAGAACAAGATGAACACTGCCACGGTGACCCTTACAGACAAAGCAATGAAGCATTTCAGTAGGCCTGGTGTCCCAAACAGTAATTTAGGACATTGGATCCTAGTTCACTTGCACTGAGTTTCGAAAATTTATCCAGGAACTGGAATTCTATCACATCCTGTCATCACTACTCCACAGCCAGTCGAATGGCAAAGTTGAAGTGGCAGTTAAAATTTCTAAGACCTAATAAAGAAAGCTTCAAAAAGCAAAGAAAATGTATAGCTAGCCACTCTTGAATGGAGAAACAAATACTCCCACAGAAGGCCTTCATATCAGTCAAGTAAGATGCCTGAGGTTCAAAGACACATGCCTATTACCCTGGTGACTATAGCCCCAGCATTACTACAACCAGAACTGAGGGTAGGAGTAACCAAAAAAAGGAACAGAGACATGCAAAGGCCAAAGCCTACTATAAAGAAGATATAGACCTCCCAAGTCTATAAATTGGGAGACCCTGTTAAGGTCATATTGTTACCTCAGAACAAATCCTGCACTTGGAAGCAAGCTATATGTGGTGAACAGATAAATACCCTCCTTCATATAACATGGTGGTGAATGGGCATGTATTTCACCAAAATTGCAAAGACATTCACCCACTACAAATACATGACGTAAACATGGACATGTAGGACAGTGAAATACACAGTCCTTTGAGTCCTGATCAGCAGTACCTGGAAGGAACACAGGCATACAAGCAGTCGATAGACGTCCGAATAGACTCTCAAAACACCATACCATCAGAAAAACCAAGTATAAGGCAGTGAGTGTCCTATCATCACAGGAAAGACTCACACTCACACTAACATCAAACAGCCTGCAAAGTATAAGACATTGTACAACAGTAAAGCACAAAAGAACAACACTCCCAAACTCAGAGGAAAATATCTTAGTTCCTAAGCAAGTTAAGAGCTACTCAAAAAAAAAAAAAGACTTGGTGTTGTATTAAGTTTTTTATAAGGGGGTATAATAGAATGTTAAAGACACCAGCGGGTTATGGGATTTGTGTTTAATTTTTCTATCCCCAATAAATGTGACAAAAGGAATGTTATGACAGATAGCTTCCCAACAGGAACTGTTATAGTGTGATAGTATGTTTATGTACAGGGTAATGTCTAGGAACTTAGAAAACTCTGTGTTCAGGAAGTACTTAATGAGAAAGGACAGTATATGTGGAGAAAGGAAGGAAATCTGAATGTTGCACTGTTGTCTCTCTCTCTCTCTCTCCTTTTATAGTGTTACCACTGGGAACCCTAGAGCCGCAGCGTTTTCTCCAGGTATTATGCTGGGGAACATATTCTAAATTTAAACTCAAGCAAATTTAAACTTTAATCTCATATTGAAAGATATGCTTGGACCCAACAGAAACTTTAGGGCTTACCTGCGAGCAGCTAATTAAAGTTCTACTCAGCACAGTTCATAAAACAATTCCCAGTTTGGTCTTGACAAACTTCCTTAGCTGTGGTTTTTGCTAGCTATCTTCTACCTCTGCAAGAATGAAACACGGCTTTCTGAAGTCCTCCTGCTTGTCAGCATTAGCTGAAATGAAAAGCTTTTGTTAACCAATTTGAGTTAAGTGTGATGAAATAGTTTTGATTAGTGTTTTATGTTACTTTCCAGAGTTGAGTTTTCCTTTTAGATGTAACATGAGCCCACAGGTTAGATTTAGTAAAGTAGGTTTGTCCAGAGGCAATAGATATTTTGGTGATGTAAAAGCTATCTGTCTTCACATGTATTATGCTCCTTGTTTGTCTTTTTCATAATGTGAAATGCATTTTATCCACTGTGCTTCTAGCGACGTCAGTAGTCATGACTTGCCACTGACCCTTTTAAGACAACTACCTGCTCCTAATGTGAGCTTTGTAATTTCCTACGAAGAAATACACCTGAGCTACCATTTAGGCTTTATTCTAAAGAGATTTACAATACCACACAGACAGCAAGTACAAATTTTCACATATTTGAAATGGCGAAAGAAACACTTTGTGAATTGTGCATATGCAGGGCAATATAATGCTGAGTCTACCTTTAGCATGAAACAAGTGATGGATGAAACAGAAGAAACTAAACAAGCAACTGGAATTTTGTGTTAAGTATTTTAATAGCTAAACCACCTCTAGGCTGGTGAGTTTTGTCACCTTAAGCTAATTCTGGGAATTACTAATACCCCCAATATAAGCTGGTATTCAGCATATCCATTGGGCACGTCAGGTATTAGGAAGTACCTGCAGACAATGGTGTGAGTAGGGTGTTTGAATCAAGATCCATCTCTAGATACAACATAGATATCTATTCTCCTCCTGATTTTCCACCATCCATATATATATATATATACAGAGAGAGAGAGAGAGAGATGTATCAAATATTTATTTCCTGCCCATCCTAGTTCTTCTGTCCTCCCCCTGCCAAAAAAAGAGTGGTTGTGCTTGTTTTTTACATTAGCAATATCAAGGCCTCAGTTCCTTCTCCCTGCTGAAGGTCCTTCTTCAAGGTTTTTAATAGACCTGAATTGTGATTGAAGGCTCCAAATTGAGCTGCTACTTTTCCTCCCTGCATCTAACAGGGGAGAGGGTGCTGATTCTTAAGCAGTACTCACCATATTGTTCCAGAATAAATTAGGATCCTTAAAAATCAACATCCCCTTCCTCTTCAGTGGGGAGAGATGCATATTAGGTTGTACCTTTGAGTGGCATCATTGTTCAGGGCCTCCAAAGAGAGGAAGAGCAGATATTCTTGACATTTCAACTATAAAAGCAAAGCCACCTGTCCCCACTCCTATTTTAAAAGAAAATAACTTTGAGTCTTTTCTTTCTCGGCAGAAAGGAGCAGTAAAGGGCAAAACCACCACCACCACCACAACAACAAAAGGGTTTGATTCACAGTTCCATTTTAAACACAAAATCTCAGGCCTACAAAAAAAAACCCAGGTGTTTCTCAGCCACTTCAATATTCCATGGCTGAAAAACTAAACTGAAACTGATTTTGCCAGCATCAGTGGAGTAATATGTACATAAGGATGAACTGTACTTGAACAGTTTCTTCAACACATCAAGCATAAACATGCTTTCCTTTAGCCTCAAGTACAAACCAATATCTAAGTGTTCATATTTCAACTGTGCTTTTTAGTCAACAAAAATGTTTACAGTGGAAAGTTCTATGCTCTCTCTAAACTCTGAGTTTTCTCCAATCTCTTCCCTAGGAGCCCAGGGTATTGAAGGAATGCAGAATACATGTCTGCAGCTACTTTGTCTTTTTTTGTTAGATTTTCTGTCAAGCCTCTACTGCCATCGATCAGTTGATTTAGTGCCTTTCTGCACCAGTAGTTCTGTCTTTAATGTATTTAAATTGATTATTTTCCCTCTTGAAATGTAAAAATCCAGTCTGTTCCCTTGCCTTGTCTCCTGGGATTGTGCAGTGACAAAAATGTTAAAGCGATGAAGATAGCTAGTATCTCTTTAGGTACTAGATCTTGCTGAATTTTGAGCATTAACATGAGCAGACTTTATTATGAACCAGCTATTTACAGTGCCCTCTGTCTTAATAGTCCATAATAATGCCAAGATACTCTAACAATACTGCTTCTTTGTTGCTAAACACTATATAAAGGGTTTAATTGGCACCATTATTTTACAGTTTCCCTACATAGTACCCCTACACATAAAAAAGATCTCCCTCTGCCCATATTTTAATGCCACAGCCAAGTGCACACTTATCTGTTCCTTTCTAGGGAAGTCAGCTATTTCTTATTACTTATTGCTCACTTTTTACAATGAAAATGAAGCTTATGTTAAGCCAGGGTATAAGGAAGATCCAGTACGGAGTGATGAGGGAGGGTTTGTGTTAAGGCACTGGACTGAGACTCAGGAGATGTAATTCCTTCTTCCTCTGCTATAAACTTTCTGTATAATCTTGGGAAAGTCACCTAACCTTTCTGTATATTTCAAATCCTGGGAACAAAATATCTTTTCTCTGTCTCCTCCATTTAGATGTGTGAGCTCTTCAGGGCAGGGACTGTCTCATACTGTATGTCGGCACAGTGCCCCACACATGGGGGCCTTCAGGAGCTACCCTAATAAAAATAAAGTGATCTTTTTGGAAGGCTCAGCAAACCAAAAGGAAGAGGAGAAAGTTACTCGCAGTGCTTTGTTAGTATCATTTTTAATCTGGAGTTCTTCTTTTTTCAAGATCTTTTAATCTGAATGAGGAAAACAACAAGGGAGCGTGAGCAGGGCCAACGTACATTAAAAAGCCCTGGGTCATTCTTGATCTCCATGTTCCTACTGCTATCTAAGATAAGTCTCACTTACTGGAGTGGAGACACAATTCCTAACCTTGAGTGATACTAGGTGCTCCTGTCATATTCATTACCCAGGAGCTAGCAATCTGAGTGTTGCTGGCACTTGCCCCCCCTCCAACCCCAATCCCCCTGTCTAAGGGTATCAGACTCTTTGGCTAGAGACCAGCCTACAGTTAGTGAATTGACCACAGTGCTAGAACCTTCCCCCAAGATCCCCAAAGCACAGCAAATTTGTCCTGGGCTGCTCCCCAGTCCATTGGTATCTCCACAGATCCTGACAATAAGGGTCAAGTTACCACCTCCATTCAGCCTCCCAATTGCCACTGGGCTTCCCTTCCCCTGACAACTTGCTTCCCAACTCCTCCACACTTAATCCTTCTTCCCCCTTCTGTCCTTCTCAGCTGCACATAACACCTCTCTCCCAGGTTTTGCCTCCCTCCAATGTTTTGGGGTTTGGGGAGGGGACGTTTGGGGAGAAAGGTAGGGCGGGTTACTGATGCAGAAATTCATATGAATTCCATTCACTTCCGAATGGCGCAACTTCATCTTTAGCATAGTAATGTCTTAAAATGAACAACAATATAGTGTGCCAAAGGGCAGTTTTAGTTAGTTAGCTTAATGAGTTGAGCTGAAAGAGTGAGTCTCAGAGGGTCACTCTGCCTAAATCTAGCTGTCCAACAAGCATCCAAGATGCCCCCAACACATTTAGTAGCAATTGATTCCCTACCTGTTTCTGGAGTTCCTTTTGCTTTTATTTCTTGAATGTGTGAGAATTTACTGCTGGTGAAAGCTGCCAGATGGACAATTAAGGCCTCTCTTTCTCCACAGAAGTGGTATGTTGCCAGCAGCAGTGTGAGTTTCCTCAAATTACCCTGACAAATGGCCTCAACTCTGACTAGACAGCATAGTTCTTTCAGAGGGGCAAACCTCTGTATTCATTTATGGATTGCCATCCAGCCCCCTTTATCTCACTTGTAGGCCTTTTCTGAAGCCTCTCCCGTAGTGATGCTTAGCTTGAATGATATCTGCCAGTTAGAGTGATGACCAGGAAGTACTTTTTATGAAAATAACATTTGTGTACTATAAACAGAGGATGTAAAAAAAAGCCTCATCCAACTGCATACACACTTCCTCATGTACTATTGAAAATTAAATACTTGAGAAATACTGGGAACACCCACGCAATTAACTCTGTTTCTATAAACTCAACGGACACGATGTGAGGGATTGTGAGTACAACTGGGTGAGTATTTTGTGTTGAAATCTTAACCCACTTAAACCAGCTATATTCAGATCAGTCAACTCACATTTTGTGGGTTAAGCTTTCATGGCACACATGCCATGAGGGAGAAGGGCTAAGCGCCCATACTAGATATCATTCAAGTTATTCCTTCATCATTAGCAATCAGCACATGTGCTCTGCTTATACACACCAGTGCATCCCTGTAGCAGTGCAGCCAACAGACCAAACTTCCTGTGCTGGGTTCAGCACAGCAACAATGATACCAGCGGCATGAGGGAGAGCACAATCTTAGGCCCACTCAACCCTGGTGATCAGAGGAGGGAAGCTGAGGGGCTACAGGATACTAGCTTTGGCACTCCACCTAGTGGGCAGTAAGGAGGAAGGTGGAATCTTTAGACAGTCATAAAGATGAGGTTTTGGCCAATCAGTATTTTTGCTGGTTGGGTTTGAAAGTTGGGGAGAAGGAAGGACAGCAACCACACAGTCAAAGGAGGAAGAGAGAGGGAAGAAATGAGGGAAGAGAGAGAGGTAGTGGATTAAAAATGGAAAGAAAGCAAGAAGGTGAACAAATGAGAGAGGAGAGAGCTAAATGGAATCAAAAGGAGAGAGGAGAATTAAAAGAGAGAGAGAGAAAGGGTGGAAATAGAGTGGTTGGGGTTAAAGTTAGAGGGTGTGGGGGAAGGTATCGCTTCCTTCCCAGCTAAATAGAGATGGGAGAGTTCCCCCTGCTCTCCCTCACCAGCTCCCACAGACCCCTCTCCCTGTCCCTATCTCTTCACTGGCTGGTGCAGTGAGGACTCTTCAGGCACACAAAATATTACCGACTTCAACCATTCAAAAATCATGAGTATGTCCCCCAAAAATATTGAGCCTGGGTTAAAATTGAATTTTTTTAACATATTAAATGGTAGGTTCTCTTTATTTGCCCCCTGAGTTTTCAGCCTTTACAGTGCACTCACTTCACATTGTCAAGGTTTTCCCCGCAACCGTGAGGGCTAAGAACGTAAGTGCAGTTTGAAATGAAAGCTGAGCTTGTCATGCAAGATCATGATTTCAGCAGCTGAGGCTTTGAGAATATCACTAAAAATCGTGAGATTCCTGATGAAACCTTGAAAGTTGACAATTCTGGGAGACTTTGAAGTGGGAGCAGCAAAAGTAAGAAGCTGGTGCTTGGCTGGCGATTTTTTGGGGACTTCAAGCCTTCCTGTCAGTAGGTGAAGCTGCACTGGTGCCTAATGGGGGAAAAGGAATCATCAATTCAGGGAGTACCCTATTTGCCTTCTAAAAAGATCTGCCCCTCTCCTGGATCCCCCTCCCCTCTAGAGGGCAGAGAGGGAAAGAAGGGGGAGCCTGTTTCCTCCAACACTCTTAACCCTGCCACAAGCCCCCCTTTCCCTAGCCAGAATTCAGAGGAAGCAAAAAGGGGCCTGTCGGCTCCCTCTACCCTTCAGGCTCTCTCCACAGTGGAGTGCGTGGGCAGTGGGGGGATGAGAAAGCAGTGGAGAGCACAGGGATTATCCCTCATCACTTCTTCAAACTCTTCTCTCACTTTCTCGCCTCTCTCTCTCATACACATCCACCCCTGCTTGGGGACATGAATTTTCAAATAACAGTTATTCTTTTTTCCCTCTTCTTTTCCCCATACCACGTCTGACCACAATGTCACTTCAGCACATGGCCTCAACACCCACAACCACACAAACCACGAGAGCTAGTGAGCTCTGCTTCCTACTTTGATCTATTTTAACCACCAGAACTGAGCCAGCAACCTCACAGAGACCTATCCTATACTTTTATATCAACCCAGTATGTTAGAGCTGCTGAGCCAGTAACCTCAGCAAGGCCTATACTTTGGCATCATCCTAGTAAGCCAAAGGCCCCAAGCCAGAGACCTCACAGAAATCCAGGCTTTCAAATAAACCCAGTTAACTAGAAGTATTGAGCTAATAATCTCTAAAAGGCCTGTTCCTTGACAGCAGACAAGCAAACTAGGAGTTCTGAGCCAGTGACATCACAGTGGCCTGTCTCTTGATATCACCCCAGTAAACTAGATGTGCTTGTCAGAAAGAAATATATGTACGCACCCACACCCTATGTTGTATAGTGGACCAAATACCTTTCTGTAGTGGCCTCTGCAGTGTGGAACTTGCTTCATCCCATTTCATCCATCTCATTTCATCCCTCCCCACTTTTAAAAAACTCCTTAAGGCTATTATTTTTCTCAAGCTGTTTTCAAAGTGACCTATTCTGATCATATATAATTTATATATCATATATAATTTAAAAGAGAAAAGGAAAGGAATATATATTGTCCTCCTTCTCCCCCATCTCATTTATTGTATATTTTTATATTTTAAGAGAGTGGTATTTTATAATAATGTATTTATTCTGTTGTACGGAACGCTAAGCACAATGGTGGGAGAAGGATAAAAAAGACAATTAATTACTGATTTTTATTCTATTATACAATCAATACAAAACTAAATAGAGTATCCCAAAATTAAGACTCAGAGGACCTCAATGTTATTATAACGTCTCCACTGAATAAAGCTGCAAAATACTGAAATGGCTCAAAAAAAGATGATGTAACTATGAATTTTATAACCAGGGGAAAAAATGACACTAGTTGTAACTTAAGTTTAGACATAAGTGAACTAGCTGGCAACACATTTTGATTTATTTTGCACAGTGAGAATACGATCACTGCATATTTACAGCAGTGAGTGAAGATAAGTACATTCTGTAAAGTGCTACTGAAATGTATTTCCTTCACTTCCTTGACAGCAAAAGGAAGTAATGAATGCCTTAAATCACTGAAAATATTTATAATATGAAAGGTAAATGGAGGTCACATTCATCTACTGCAGCATGTAGAGTGGCCAATACTTTAAAAGGTTCACCTAGAGTTTGTGAGAAATCATCACTGTAGAGTATTTCTCCTGAGCAGTTCAGGATGCCCCTCTCTATTAGGTTCTACAATGGTTTGCTTAGTAAGGATGACAATTTGATATTACACCTTTGATGGGGTTGATTTAGGGGAAAACATTATGCTGAGTTGGTGAGGATACTTTTTGCTCAGGATCATAGGATCCTTCCTGGTTGGAATACAGAAGGTCCAACCAGAAGTGTATAAAAAGCAGTTTTGTGTGTTTCCCATGGCTCTGATTGAAACAACAACAACAAAAATCTGTAAAAGGAACGTTGTGAGTTTACCTTTCAATTAAAGACACTAAGGGTATGTCTACACACCCCATGGAAGTGAGCCTCCCAGATCAGATCAACAGACTTGAGATAGAGTGGCTCATGCTTGAGCTCTAAAACTAGCTGCATAAGCAGTGCTTTGAAGTTGTGACTCGGGCAGAAGCTCGGGTTCTCAAGCTTGGGGGTAAAGGGGTGGGCTTCAGAGCCCAAGCCACAACCTCAAAGTACTGTTGACGCAGATATTTTTAGAGCATTAGTACAAGCCCTGCCAACCCAAATCTGTCAACCTGGGCTGGGAAGCTTGCCTCTGTGGGCTGTGTACCCGCTGACATACCCACAGGTATTTTAATACATTCTGGTATATATTTTCCATCACTTCTTCTTATAATAATCCCTTGGAAGCTTTAAATTAGTAGCATTGTTAATTAATACCGCAGGATGGAAAATTATTTCCCCCCCCCCCCCCCATGAAAAATTTCAATGAGAATGACACTTTTTTTTTTCCATTTTTGTCAAAAGTGTTTTAATCCAAAAACTAAAAGGAAAGAAAAAAATGGTTTGGGGTTCTCACCAAAAACAAATATTTTCAAGATTTAGTCAGAAAGACCTTTTCCATTGAGAAATGTTTTAATGGACATTTTTCAACCAGCTCTTTTCATGAATATTGGGCTGCTGGAATTGATTGGCTGTTTTCATTTATTCAGAAAAAGCGCACTGACTTTTTTTTTGAAAGAATACACATGGATTTTTCAGTTATAAACCAGGAAAACTGGATCACATTTGATCCTACCAAATATTTCTTTAACTCTAGAACTGCAGTTATACCATCATGTGATCCAAAAATGTATTGGAAGAGAAGTCTCAGACTGAGAAATAGTATGAGTCACTTTGAAACTCAAAACTTTAAGTAAAGAAAAAGGTCAGAGGACAAAATTACCTCTTAATATGGCTTCACTATTTCAACACCATACATTTTGCACTCTAAGAACTGGTTCCAAGCACTCCTCTGAGCAACTGGGGAGTGACTATAGTGATACAAATTAAGCAGTGTAGCCCAAATCCACTGCCTCACAAGGGCTCTCTAGTTTCTTGGCTCCCATATTTCTCCAAACTGGAGGAGAGTATGAAAAAATATTGATTCTCCTAACAAATAGAATTCTTTCCATGGAGTAGTTCTGTGATTTATTCTTTTCAAATACAATCGAGAGTAGAATTATGCTGAGCTGAGATTTTAGTGGTGTTTGCTTTGAGGAGTACAGGTGAAATTGGTCATACTTATCCTCAGATGCTGCTCCATGTGGTTTTTCACCCAAGGCAGTAAATTTCAATTATTGCTAAGCAAGCCTAAGTCAATACCCTAAATGTTAGTTACAGTATCAGTAACTTTTGCACATGAAAAACTATGGTAGCTTTTTGTAACCAGAAAAATGGGCCATGACAAGCAGAGGAATATGATGTGGTTTCAGAATAACTAAGTGCAATGCATCTTTCAAATGAGACAAACTATATCCTTGCATTACATTTTACTTTAATAATCCTGCAGGGTTTTCATTTTTGGAATTTTTTAAAAAAAGAATCACAGGCCTCCAGCATCTTTACTATTTTAGGCTAATGGACAAAATATAAGCTTACCCAATCCAAACATAGCCTTGGAAATCTCTTGATCATATAAATGTCTGGGAAAGTAAAGGAAGGGTTTTGTTTAATTTCTACAATCCAAAATATTTATCCTTGGAAAATGAAGATCATATTCTCCCCTTTGACCAGCTTACAATGAGCAAAGTGTACAAAACACATTGAACTGTTTTCAGTGGAGGCCTTCAACTTTGAGATGCCACAAGTTCAGGGTGCTTTTGATTGAATCAGATTGAATTTGAATTCAGATTTGATTGAATCAGAAATGACATTAAGGACTTCAGGGACAGGGTAACTCCACTGTGCAATGATGTGATGCTCCTTGTTGCGCCTCAGAACTATATAGGCACTCAGTGACTTGAGAAGAAGAAGCTTGCAAAGGTGGCTCCTTGATACTCTAGAACTACCCTGCATGCCAAACAGCCAGTTCTAGAGAGCTGGCCCATTGTTTCTGTTCACTTCCCTTACTGAATGAGGTATCAAGCACCTCCAGCCCAAATATGCCTGTAGAGTGAAAATTCAGTTTCTCCAAATACTCATATATGCAGCTTGCTTTACACAAATGTTGGTGCCAGCAGTTCTACACTGCAGCTAGGAGACAGATGCACACTCTGCTAGTTCTGTTTTAGCCAGGGTGCTAAAACTAGCAACTTGGCCATCACAGCCTAGGCAACAGCTCAGACTAGCCACCTGCATTTGAACTCAATGGACCCTCTGGGTACATAGCAGGTGGCTTGCCCAGGCAGCAACAGTACTAGCTCAAGCAGAGTTAGGTAGTATCTGTCTACCAGTGCGGTGAAGCATCCTCCCAGCTGCTGTGTAGACACACCTTAAAATTCAACAACAGGAATGTTCTTGGGAAACACAAAGGGACAAGCCCGGTGAAAGCCAATTCATTTAAACTTCAGCAGATCATTGTGGAAGGGTTATTTATTTACTTACCTATTTTTTAGTAATTGCCCAGCTACAATGAAAAGAAACCCAGAATTCCAAAATGTAACACCTGGTTGCACAGAGTTACTAATTTGCATGTGCAATACCTGCTTATGCATGCACAATGCCTATTTCACAGGTTCATTTTAGGGACTGATGTTTGAAAACTTAGCAATTTGTCCCTAATGGGGAAAAGAAACAAAACAAAGAGAATTGTCAGTGCTAACCATCTTGCTTGCCACTTACCCAGAAAATACTGTTGTGTTGCTACACTATCCCAGACAAGGGTATCAGCTCAAAGGATCTAGGGTGGATGATGTATAGGCATGTCAACATGCAACGGACTAGTAAGTACAGACAGAGCAAAAACAAGGGCACTGCTTCAGGCTAGGCTGCCAGCATGACTGAGTACTAATATTCATGGCTCAGAAGTACCAAGGCTTCTGGATCATATCCTCAGCTGATATAAACTGACATCTCTTCAACTGAGCTACGTGGATTTGCACAAGCTGAGAACCCAGCCTTTTGAGTGGGACTGAATGTCAGAGTGAAGAGTGTGCAGCCCCCAAACTGTCTAGTTATGAAAGTAAGATTACTTTCTACTAAAGGATATAGTACTAATAGTGGAAAGGCATTCATTGCCTTTTACCAAAATTGCCTATTTGTTTTTCCCACTAGTGTCCTCAAAGGCAAGTTGGACAAGTGCAAATCTCGTACTGTCAAGTAGTGGCTGCATCCATATACACTGTACCATCACGTTCTGAGTACATTTTGTCCTGAATGGAAAAATGTTAGACACGATCACCAACCAGTTGATTGTGTATGAAAATAAACATGTAGTTTCTGCAGTGAAGAATTTGCTAACTCTTCTTGTTTGCATTCCTATTTCAACAAAGCGTGTAACCCACCCATCCCCTTTCCAATACAACAGTCCTTTCTTGTGTTTCTGGAAACTGAACACCAGTGCTAATGATGTAAACTCATTTGCTGACAAGGTTCTGCTTCAGTGCAAATCTGAAGGAAAAAAATCTCAATGTAAAGGTGAATAGCTTTTTATGGCATCATATCCCAAGCCAAGACCACAAAATCTTATTGATGTTGACAGAATGTTTTAATCAATCAGCAGCAGAAAAATTTTGCTCAACATGGGTTTTAATCATCATCTTTTTTCCCACAGAGACTGTGTGGTGCAACACATTTGTTTATTAACCTGCAAATAATTTAGGAAAACTTTAAATAGCATCGTTGTCTCCTTCTGACCATTTTTTAGGGGAAAAGCCAACGTATTAATTAACTTCAACCTATGGATTTTTTTAATACCATAATCTCAGCCATTAGGATATAGAGCCTGAATAGGACAGTTTGAGAAAAAAAATGCACAAACACACAAATTACATATATGAAATCTTTCCCCACTGCCACAATGCATCACCTTAGATCATCAAGCCATCCCATGGAACTAGGGATAGGTTTTTCTTCCAAATCAGAAATATTTTGTTCTAAATCACATCAAGTATGGTCCCTACACATCAAAAGTTTAAAATATTGGGAAAAGTTCAGTAGATTGTGGATGGTTTGTGGTTTATTGTCATAACAGCAAAGATCTGAGAATGTTTTGATTCTGCTCCTTATTGCTCTGTTTTGCTAAGATGTACGATACACACACATCAGAAGCACATGAGCAATACAAATCTTTGAACAACAAAAAACAAGTGCCACTGTCATTTATTGCTAAACAAATTCTCCATATAATTATCTTTTCAAAAAAGCATCAATTTCACCACACCAGGCTTCCTTAAACAGGGAGGCTGCTCCCATCACTGTTGCTCTGTGCTGAACACATGGCCCACTCTTCCAGCTCCTCTGTTAGGGGTGTAAGTGATGACCAGGATCTCTGCTAGCATGGAAAGAGCCCAAGAGAGCTGAGTCAGCCCTAGGGAAGGCTGGTTCAACTGAGTTCTCTGTTGAGGAAAAAGATCTTTTGGGCAGAAAAAAATGTAGCCAAGTACTAAGCACAGAAATTCAGGAGGCCTCAAGTAAAGATGAGCTGTAAGAAAATAGCTTAAAGGTGACTGAAGTATTATCTATCTATCCAGGGTTTTCTACTGCTGCCCAACTCCCGAGTATCTGAGCACCTTCCACATGCAATCAATAACAATAGCACAATCCTTACTGGACTTTTGGAATCACTGGCAAGTCTCCATTTTTGGAATAAAAATTCTTTTAGGGTCAGGTTTTTCAGTTTGATTTTTTAGATTTTCTTAAATTTACACTCCCCGCCCCCGCCACCTTTGTTTTCATTGTGAGGGTTGGTTGGTGGTGGGGGTGTGATGGGTTGGATCACAGAAAACCCCTTGGGAACTGCCAACTGATGTGCTGATACTACCCCAAGCCCATTTTCCCTGCCACCTTGGGATGATGACACAGGATAAACTCATAAATTGTTTGCCCTCTATAACACTGATAGAGAGATATGCACAGCTCTTTTCCCCCCTCCCCCCAGTTATTAATACATACCCTGGCTTAATTAATAAGTAAAAAGTGATTTTATTAAATACAAAAAGTAGGATTTAAATGGTTCCAAGTAATAACAGACAGAACAAAGTGAAATAAAATAAAACACGCAAGTCTAAGTCTAGTACAGTAAGAAAACTGAATACAGATAAAATCTCACCCTCAGATTTTTCAATACGCTTCTATCACAAACTGGACACCTTCCTAGTCTGGGCACAATCCTTTCCCCTGGTACAGCCCTTGTTTCAGCTTAGGTGGTAGCTAGAGGATTTTTCATGATTGCAGCCCCCTTTGTTCTGTTCCACCTCCTTATATATCTTTTGCACAAGACAAGAATCCTTTGTCCCTCTCTGGGTTCCCACCTCTCCCCCTTCCTTCTAAATGGAAAAGCACCAGGTTAAAGATAGATTCCAGTTCAGGTGAGATGATCACACGTCACTGTAAGACTCCAAGCCCTCATTCTCCTAGCCTGACTCACAGGAGGGCCTGCAAGCAAACAGACCCATCTACAGTCAATTGTCCTGGTTGATGGCAGCCATCAAGATTCCAAACCACCATTAATGGCCCACACTTTGCATAACTACAGTAGGACCTCAGAGTTATATTTCATATTTCTAGTTTCAGATACAAGAGTGATACATACATACAAATAGTCTGACCACATTCAGTAGATTATAAGCTTTGTAATGATACCTTACAAGACACCTTTTGCATGAAGCATATTCCAGTTACATTATATTCACACTCATTAGCATATTTTCATAAAATCATATAAAGTGCAACATCACAGGGAGTTGGATAGAAGGGGTCTCAAGTTGTGAATGCATTTCTGACACAGCTACTGCAACGCACAAACACCTCTGGCAAATATTCCAGAGAGAGCTGTGCCTCCTGATTGGAGCTGCTCTACATCTCAGGCTTTCATTTAATTTCTTGAAGGCAGATTCTGCCTGAGTACTATTTTTGGAGAGGATGGGAGAATTCAGAATTGAGTTGGGTGGAGGGACTCACATTTTATGTATTACAGTATTACAAATGCACAGTTTCTCCTCCCCTTCCTCCCACACTAGTTCCCATCTCTTCCCAATCAGTTTCACCTCATCTTCTTCCTCTCCCCAATCCAGTTCAGCCCCATCCTCCTCTCCCACTTTTTCTTTCCTGGGTCACCCACTCTACAAACTTTCACTCTTCTCACCTTCTGTTTCCCATATATACAGGCTTTTCTCTTCTCTTCTCCCAATCTCCAGGCTCCCTTCTCTGGGACTTCCAGGAACCAAGCTCTTTTTCCCATTCTTCAATGCCTCGTGCTGTCTTCTTGTGCGCTAATAATGATCTGTTTATACATATCTGGCAGGGAGATCAGGATAGCCCTTCAAAGGGAGAAACATAAAAGGCTGCAAGAAGTCATCAGGATTGCTGTAGAGCTGAAGTTCGCCAGAGAGGCTACAGAAAATGTGGGCCCAGCCTCATGGGCACAGGTGCATGAGACCAGGGATAAGAGGATAAGGAAGAACATTGAATTTAGACCTCTGAGAACTGATAGAGGTCATAAGAGTGATGAATTGTGATATTAACGTTAACAGCAGAGGAGAACCAAAGTAGTAAGCCCTGCAACCTGCCAAAGACAGATGGAGGTAGAAGGAGATACACCCACCTACCCCAACTGTTAGCCTCCAGAATTTCTACCAGAAGAATTTCTCTTCCAGCAGCTGGCCTTTTTACATGCACATGGGACAAACGATAGTGCATGGGGCTGTAGATTGCATATTCTGAGAGAAAGCTATAGATCCTGTGAGCACCAGTCCAGCAAAGCGTGTTAAAACTAAGAACCCCAGGAGACATGCAGGTGGAGCTCATTACTTAAGGGAGGCCTAAAAAGTGCAGGTCACATTTAATACAAGACTTCTTCATTATGCCAGTGAAGCTTATGACTTCTGTGATGCCTCAAATATGCTTCCGTTCGTGCCAGATATAGATTGGTAGTTCGGGCAACCACTTCTGTCTGTTTTTTATACTTCATGGGAATATCTGCATCCAATTGCATGAAAAGATCCTGCAGTACTTGACAAGCAAGGGTATCCAGAATTCTTTTGATCTGATGGTTTTCTAGTATTATGAACAAAAGGAGAAATAATTCCATTGTGCTGGAAACTAGCTGCCCACAAAGAACACCATTTTCATTCTCAGTTGTCAATGCCACAGCAGCACCATTAGCTGTTGTAGAATGATAATGTTGTCATTAGTAGCTGTCTTGACTACTATGTTTAGTTTCCCTTTTTGCTTTAGTTTGAGATTCTGGTTCCTTGTTCTTTCCCAAGTAACATCAAGGACAATTAGAATAATTAAATGATTAATTGCATATATCATTGCACCTGTGAGGGTTTTTTCTGCAATACAAATAGAATTGCTATAGTTTGCATTAGCAAACCTCAAATAAAAATTATATCAATTGACTTGATCATCCTGATGTCTAATACGGGGAATATGGAGTAAGTGGCTTCACGCAGTTTCTCATTTCCCCTTGTATAGCTGTTGCATTAGAACACTGAAAGATTAGGAGATCCACATGGAAGTTATACACTCAATAGGCACAACATGATGTTATACACTCAGGCACACAGTATACAGTTCTCATGAGCACCACGGACCTGTATGTGGTGGGTGGGTGGTTCACCTGTCAGTATAAAGCACGTGGGTGAGCTAAGTAGCAGTCTGCAAAATATACTGGAAATGTAGATGCAGCAAGGTGGGCAGGAAAAGGCAAATCTCTGGCTAATAGATATGGAGTGGACTGGGGATACAAGAGCAAATAAAGCTGGTATTAGAACGTTAACTGCAAATTGCCTGAGTTCCTTGCACTATAAAAGTGAGCCAGGCCACTGGGTTGAGAGGTAGGCTGAGACCAGGTGACTGGTTGTGGAGCAGCCAAGTCTTGCTGAGAGATGGGTGAGAGGTTGTTGTTTGAAGGGCAAAGAAGGTTGTATGGTCCAGGGTGCAGCTCAGTGTCAGTCTTGGGGGAAGGCAGTAGATGAACAGGCAAGATGCAGGGACAGGGATAGTCTAGGTTTATTAGGCCTGCCTTGAGCGCAGGGGACTGGACTAGATGACTTACTGAGGTCCCTTTCAGCCCTACACTTCTATAACAGGCTGGTCAATATATGAAGCAGGCAGACCCAGGGACAGGCCTGGGAGGATGGGGTCTGGGCAGGTCAGAAGACTGGCTTGGGTGAGCAGGAGTTTGGCCATGGGGCAAGAAGTCTGGATGGCAACAGGCCTGAGAGACTAGTTGCTCAGACAAATGGTATGGCAGGAACAGGAAGTTTTATACTAAGAGTTGACCAATCATCAGTCTGCTGCTAGTCAGCTGATCCTGCTGAGTCAACAGGTATACCCCCTGTTTGCAGTAGCAGTTAGCTTAACTGACTTTGCAGCGTGGTGGGTTGCAGCAGGTAAGGCTTTTTCTCAGCAACCATGCAGGCCTGGGTTCCAGGTCCACAGCACTTGATGTGTAGGGAGTTTAAACAATGTTAATAGACGGGGATACATTTTTAAAGGACAATATATTTTCCACCTTAACTGTCTTAACAGATATTTTGGTCTTGGGTATCACTAAATGTTGTCTTAGCCCAGAAAAAGCACTAGAGAAGCCTGAAACACATGCAGCTAAGGCACTGGCGGGACAGATGGAAGATTTCCTGCACCATCTGAGAAAAGTGAGGACAAGCAATGAAGTCATCCATGTGCAAGACATTGGAACAGTTTGTATTTCATGGTGTCCCGCTGATCCAGTGAATTTGTTTCTAGTTTTCATCTTGAACAAACCCTCCGTCAGCAAGCTCTTCTGCAATATCCACTGGAGTCGTGTAATCTCCTTCACTCAAATAGTCTTTTCATCCCTTTTGAAACATGGAATGAGAAACATTTCATAACAAGTCAAAGCTCCCATTGAAATGGCAGACATCCTGCTGGAAACAGTTTCAAGATTCCCTACTGCACAGGGTTTTAACTGGGTGGCCTCTTGTGTTGCTGTTAATTTGAAGGCCAGTGCAGCATAAACAGTTGTAAAACGGGGATGGATACTCTAGAATGGCTACCAAGGCTAGTCACCTAAAAGACCCTTGCCACAGCTAAGTGTGCTTTCACTGCCATTGTTTGCACTATCCACAGAAACTAAACAGTCATTCAAATGCTGTTGACTATACGCATTACTTTGTAAGCGTTCAGTATGTTGGCAACATTCATCTATTGTGAAGGTGAACTTATACTTACTCAGCAGAGATCAAAAGAATAAAGTGTGCTTGAATAAACACGTTTAACAAGCCATGGCAGTGAGAGTTTACTGCTGGAAGAGAAGAATAAGAATGATACATTTTTCATCTCAAGCTAATCCACTGCTGTAATGAATGGCCTGTTAATCACCTTCATGGACTGACAGGCAAGGAAAGCCAAGGCTATTCAAGCCAGCCTTGCACCAATGAGCATCACTAAAGTCAATAGGAATTGACCACAGAGGGTTTTAAATACAGCTGCAGAGAGACGTTCACCAGCTAATTAAACTTATGATGAGCCAAATGAATGTCTGATATGTCCTCTATTACAGCACTGCATTTGCAAGGGAATGTTCTCAGTGTTCTAAGAGGTTTTTTTGATCTCTAAGAATGATTCCAGCATGTCACTGCTTGCCCTGTTCTATTCCATAGGCTTTAGATGCTTGATCCACATTAATTAATCTCTGCTCTCTTTGCACTTCCCCTTTGTGCCTTTTTGCTTCTGTTTGATTGCACACAACACTTCCTGCTTTTTTCCGATACATTCTGTGATAATTCAACATCCTTTTTCTTTTTACTCCACCTGGGCTTTATTTCCTTCTGAAATACCAACCCAGTTATTATAGATCATGTCCACTTATGTACCTGACCCTCCTTGGGTCATCAGCAGCCTTTGAATCAAGGACCCTCTTAAACTAAAAGCAAGTGTCACTATGCCTTGAGTGGAACGTGTCAGTCCTCTCTATCAGGACCCACCTCAACCTCTGATGTGGACCAACTAGTATAGGGGGATAAAGACCCACACTCACCCAGTGTGGGTTATAGTTAGGTATTACTTCACGTCTATGGCCCTGTCCACACCACGGCTTCTACTGTGCTAGCAGCAACAGTGTATAGCTACTCTTGACAACAGTTTTCCAGTATGGTTGTACCTGCCATGATTTAATATGGTTTTGACTCCTAACACAAACAGGGGTTTGTTTGTTTGTTTGTTTGTTTTGGTACTAGCCCCCATAGTACAGACTATCCCATTTGCAGCTGGTAGCATCTGAAAGTGGATAGGCACAAATGACATGTAAAATTATTTTCAGAGATTTACATCAATGAGTAAAGGTCATATTGTATTTGACTGAGAACTTGACATCAGACTACCCTGATGAGACTCCACCTGTAGGTAGTCTATAACCAGGGGCGGCTCTAGGAATTCCACTGCCCCAAGCAGGGCGGCACGCTGCGGGGCGCGCTCTGGCGGTCGCCGGTCCCGCGGCTCCGGGGGACCTCTTGCAGACGTGCCTGCGGAGGGTCCACTGGTCCCGTGGCTCTGGTGGACCTCCCACAGGCATGCCTGCGGATGCTCCACCGGCGCCGCGGGACCAGCGGACCCTCCGCAGACATTTCTGCGGGAGGTCCACCGGAGCTGCGGGACCAGCGGACCCTCCGCAGTCATGCCTGTGGGAGGTCCGCCGGAGCCACCTGCCGCCCTCCCGGCAAAATGCCGCCCCAAGCGCGTGCTTGGCACGCTGGGGTCTGGAGCCGGCCCTGTCTATAACACAAAAACCTACCTGAATAGCCATGTTATAACAATATGTCTCTTTTTTAGCCCCTTTCCCCTGATATTTTCCCCCTGAACATTTTCTCGTTTGCCTCTGGAGCTAGCCATACATTAGCTATATCACTGCCTCCATCCAACTCGTTATGTATATTAGAGACTTCTTCCTTCCTAACCATGTGACTCTGAATGTGCCATTTCTGGAAAAACAGCTTTTGTAATCATGATCTTTAGCTGACTTTCTGATTGTTCAAATCTAGGGTCACCCTGTAGCCAGCTGTTATTTGTTTGCACAGTGCGGGGAAGGCACAAGGAGCCTTCCCTCTCCTTGCACGTTTCATGTAAATTGCAGTCCCTGGACTATAAGGAGTGTGGGGACTGCTTACTCCCCTATTACCTTTTATTACTTTTATTACCTATGCCACGGAGGTTCGTGACAGGGTAATGTCAGGGGCTCTCATTCTGCACTGGCCTGCAGCATGGGACTGGCCCAGCAGGGGAGTAAGCAGCACCCAATAAAGTGGTGTACTAGCATATATATTCCTTCTGTACACCTGCAGCTGTCAGAGACATTCAGACAAGTCAGTGATAAACCAAATAGAAAGGAGCTGAAGCACGTTATCATCTGACAAATTAGGAACCAATGACAGCTGTGTGAAAATGCAGAATTTCAAATGAACTTTTCCATTTTTTGTACCATTGTACCTCCCCCAAAACAATGTTTTTGTTCTATCTGAATTGCAATTACCACACTGGAGCACTCTGAGAGATGCAAATTTCCACACATTTTGGTTTTAAAATATAGTGGATGTCAATAGCATTTTCTAAAAACGAGCCCATTTTTTGAGTTTGTAACAAATGAGATTTTTTTTTTATTTTCAAGAGGCCTGATTCTGCCACCGTTACTTACATTGAGTAAACCACTGATTTCATTGGGGCTACTCACAGACTAAGGAAATATTCACTGTGCAGAAGAGTAATAAAATCAGGCACAAAGAGTTCTCCATTTCATGGGGAATAGATTTTCCCCTGTCTAGAAATCAACCATTTCTGTACACACTTGCAGAGAATAGTTACAAGCTGTTACACCCAGTACCTAAGAACACTCAGTTTGAAACAGAGCCTCAAATTTCATCTTCTATAAACTAAAAGTAAAATATGTATCATAATGCCAGGTGATGGATTAACATATTCCAACATGGATTTAAATTGTCATGCCATGCCGATACACCGTCAGTCACGACAGATTAGTCTGACATTGTAAAGATTCTTGTCCAACAAAAGTAGTTAAAAGTATGCTGTCTAGTTTTATATCAACACACTGCAGGGTAATATTAAGCAAATATGGAGGAACTTGTATAAAGGGTATAACTGTTGACAAGCAAGTTTAGCTACAACAAAGAGAGCCTTTTAAGATGTCAGTTCATTCAGATAAGACATGTCTTTTATCACTTAAGCAGAAAGAAAAGATTCAAATTATAGCCTCCAATAAAAATATGACATTAACTCATGAGGAAGAGAAATTTCACCTTTTCACCAGTTTAATCCACACACGTTTTAAGGATATTTGATACTTTTATTCATGTGTTTTATATCCTATTCCTTCCCAGACTGTTACCTTTATGGGCACAGCTACTTAGTTATCAGAGTTGGCATGATGAAGCTCGCAATTCTAACTAGCTTAAAAACAAATCGCTGGTGTATGTTGCAAACTCCACAAAGGAAAATGTTAAAAGAATTCCTCAGTGAGTTTACAACTCGGAATGTTCCTGTTTATTCAGCTGACAATCTTGGATTGCAGTGTTTGCCTCGCCTCGCCTCCCACTCTCACAAGAGAGGAAATCAGATTGTTAATCAGCCCAATCCACCCATTACACTGGTGGAGCTTGACTTGCAGGTATCCAGTGGTGGAAGGTCCACCTGGAAAACACACAATGACGCAAGCAACTGTAACCCCGCTCCGCCAGGGGCAGGAGCCAGCCAATGCAGCCCCAATACTGTAGTGGCTCAGGACGGTCCCAGGGCAAGCTGGCTAGGAGCAGCATTATTCTCTGAGAGCCCAGGCTGGAACTCAAAGCTGCTTCCCTTGGCAAACCCCCTTGGCATAGTCCCGCCATGCCCTCCCTCAGGTATGAATGTCTTCTCCAGTGCAACTGACCCCACGAATGCAGGGTGTTGCTGTTTGCACCCTCTGCACCCCCTGCTGTGAATCTGGGCCTTAGCTTGTACACAAAGTAAATTGACTTTCTTTAAAAAAATATTAGACGTGACTTGAATGAATCAAAGCAAGGAAAACAGACTGAGAGCTAAGGTTGCATGGTGGTGTTCAGAGCACAGGACAGGGAGCATTCTACATTCTGATCCTGACTCTGATTACCGCTGTGGCTTTTGGGCAAAACACCTGAACTCCTGGTCTCAGTTTGCCCATCTGTACAATGGGGATAATAATTCATTAGAGATGAGTGAACAATTTGTAATAAATATTAAATCCAAGGCAAAGCAGCAGCTGGTGACTCAGTGCATGGTTGAATGCTGCTGGCGTGGGCTGGGCTGCTGCACTTGGAAGGAAGATCAAGGCTTCAGGAACAAAAAAATACATGAGCCTGTAAAGAGGGCAGAAAGGAAACACATACATTTCCGGAGCCCGTCCAAGTTTTGGTGGATCTGAGCCCAGTTGAGCCTTAATCCACACATGGCAATGATTGATGTTTCATTATAAGTGCTCAGCTCTTGGGGGAAAAACTCTTGTGTTAAGTCTGAGGAGGGATTACAGACAAAAGCATGTATAGTCAAATGTGCTGTTATCAGGGCTGATCCTGCCCAGTGCGGGGTGGAGCTGTGCACACTTTTTACCATGAGCTTTGTGATGAGCAGGAGAAGTGAACACAGGGGAAGCCAATTCTGTATTAATGAATGTGCTGCTGCACACCAAGCTCCCCCTATGCAATAGCAGGATTAAGGCCTAAATGGGGAGCATGTAGCTAAGTGCTGCATCTCCACAGTTTGCATCCCATTCAACCCATGTGTCCTTGGGCATGTCCATTCGCTAACCACAACCCTGTCTAGCATGTGCTGTTCTGAATAAAGCAGTGGGCCAACAAAGCCTTGAGACTTCCTTCTGCTCTGTGCTGAGAATTGTTTAATACTAATCTTACTTGTGCCTACATGTAACCTCTGATCACGCTTGAGCTGGGGTGCAGCAACCAAGTGCTCCCCTCTGTGTACTGCACAGAGATTGGCAGGATCAAGGCCACAGTGCATAACCTTGCTTGTAGCCTCCACTCACACCAGAGCCGGGGTGCAACGACTTAGTTCTCCCTGTTGTGTTCAGTGTCAGGACTTGCAGGATCCAGGGTGTGATTAATCCATAATTTGACAGTTCTTCTTTGAGACACCTATGGCTGCTCTACCTGGACATACACTGCAAAGGGGTTCCAGAAAGAGGCAGCTTCTCCCACAAGTATTAACAGGAAGTGGGAACCCTTCATATCTAAGTCACTGGTCTGAATGCCTCCAGAATATTTTTACTGTCCAACAGCTGTTCAGCCCACTTCATAACCAGCAGTCTCAGCCTCTCGGTCAAGGAAAGTGAAGTAACCTGTCACCCTCCAGGTCAGAACTAAAGCATGTTAACTGGAGCTGGAGTGGGGAGGTTTGAACTGTCACTGTCTGTCATGTACCTGCTCTGTGTGCAGAGGATTTCAGTCTCCCAGGCCGTCATTCTAGCATTATATTTACCTTTCACTACATTAAAAAATGGGCATACTGAATAGTTCAACCCTGAAAACAGGGTTGTTGCCATAGTCTCATGTCTGTATTTTGCACAGCTGTCTACATTCTTCTCACTCCCCTCCCCACCTAAACCACCTGTGTAAACACCACAGAACATTTTTCTTTGTGAAACACAGGTAGGTTCTTGTGGTTTGCTTTGTGCATAAGGAGGAAGAAATACTCTACTACAACCCTGGAAGTAGAAGAGATCTGTCCTGACAGGGCAGCAGTCACTGTACAAAATAGGATCTGCCAACATCATTTTCTTAACCTCCTTCTCAGGAATAGTATCAGTTTTGAACATCGTTGAACTATCCTAATAAGGTCCAGCTCAGGTTTCCAGCAAAATTAATTTTTAGAAAACATCTTTAAGTGATTTGTGCCTGAAAGTTGGAGATTTTGTACATCAAAATGGAGATGATATGCAACCAATGTCATCCTTTGTGTTCTTTACCAAGGGCCAGATTCTATAATCCTAACACATGTTGAATAAGACATACCCATACAATTACTCCCATTGATTTCAATAGGATGACTCATGTAAGAAAGTACTACTCAGCACGAGCAAGGGTTGGCAAATCTGGTTCTTAATTTGCTTTTTCAGTTTGGTGATAAGCTAGAAAGTTATTGTCCTGAAATTGGAAACAGAATGAAACATCAAAGTTCTTGCGGATGAGATTTTATGGGCATTATCTAAAAGAGGGGATGTAAAATGTCCATAGTAATGGGCACAGAATCAGTGTTTCCAATATAGCCTCTCAAGCCCACCAAGTGGTGAAATGAATGCAGGATTTAGAAGGCTTATGTGTTATGAACAGGTCTAGCAAAGAGGAAGAGCATGTTTTTTATGGAAGCCAAGCGCTCAAGAGCAACAGCAAAAAATGTGGGGAAAAAAACCTCAGAGCTGGAATGAGACAAGGAAGAGGTAACTTCCAATCCATGGTCTCAGGACATCTTTTCCCTAACAGTTCATCACACAGGAGAATTCATCACCATTTCATCTGGGTCCTGATTCTCAGCTCCCACTGGATTCACACCATGAAACTCCATTGACTTCAGTGGTGTTAATCCTGATTCATGCCAAAGCCCAATAAAACCTTGACTATTATTTACACACCAGCTCTGGCCAGTACGCATTTTATTTTCCTTTGCATGCTCTCTGAACTGAGTTTGTGACCCACGCATGCTCTTATTCTGTAATGGGAAAGACAAGCTAACAACTCAATAGAGGGCTCATATTCAGCTGTTGCTTCCCTGCTATAGTCTCCATGCCCCAAATCCTTCAAGTTCATTGTAGCACTGCAATAGGAAGATGGCATTTACATGTTGTCACTTGCTCCCTATCATCCTCCATAGGCCATATACAGGAAGTACAAGCACAGCAAGACAATCCATCTTGTTTCCTGTGTTTCTGTGGCTCTGAACTTGGCTTTTAAAACAAGCATGTTCTTAATTGGACTGAATTTTAGTGCCAGCTTTAGAACCCTAGAAACTGAAGCTCTATTTCTCCACAGAACAGGCACAGCACAGGACAGGGGGGGAACTATATTACCTGCACAATGTATATTAATACAATTTTGAGATAGAGAAGTATTAGTAAACTTGTTTAGAGGCCTTGTCTAGCATGGGGAAATGCACCATGTTAAAAAGTGCTTGCTAATACATTTTCTAATGTTAACCATTAGTTTGCCTTTGGCATGCACAAGGGCAGTCTGTGTGGAGAAGGGTCAGCAGCCCACATGGCCCATTCCCATTCCTATCTCAGATCCTACAGAAAATCCTCTGCAGACTCAGGGATTCGGGTCTGGGCCTGCTCCAGCATGATCCTTCCTGCCTTATCACAGATCCCTGATTCCACAAAGGACTGTCTGCAGGATCTGAGACAGGGACAGAAATGTACCAAGGGCATTGCTGGTTGCACTTTAAACAGAACAGAGGAGGCTCATATGTAGGATCTTCTCCACAGTACTAATAGTGAGGGTCATGACTAATTTAAGGTTCTTATAATATATGGAGAGATGTGGTGACCTGAACAGCTAGGATACATTACTTAAAAGTGACCTGGAATGGTGAATCATTGGCATTGTACAAAGAAGGCCTGAATACTTTTGTCTTTTAAAGAGGTCAGAGAATCCAGGTTCTGCATGCTTTAGAAGAGTCTCTGAACAACTGGAGAACTAGTTGGATCACGGTATCACAGATACTAAAGAAGCTGAAAACCTGATAAATTGAGACTAGTTAAACCTCTTTGGAGTTTGTATGGTTTACATACTCCTGAGAGAAAAGGTGTTTTTGTTAAAGAATTAATATACCCACCCCTTCAATAAACGGTTGGGAAAGCTCTCTATCTGCATCTTTAAATTATCCAGTAAAGATCTCCAATAAAACCAAGGAAGGACAGACCTGACAATCTGAATATTTCCCATGTAAAAATGCAAGCAGAAATTTAATTTAAAAAACCCTTTCAGGCCTTCTTAATAAACCAGAAGGGGCAAAAAAGAGGGTTTCATTTTCTTAATTGTACAGATGATCTTTAAAAAGACATCATCTAGATGATTGGCCAAACTTTCCAGCTGTTTAGGATCATGGATGCCAGCCAAATCCTTAATGCTTTCAAAATCTAAACCCCACCGTGTGTACCTATCTGCTTCTCCCTTCTGATGAGACTTTAATCACCCTGATATCTGCTGGGAAAGCAATACAGCGGTGCACAGACAATCTAGGACGTTTTTGGAAAGTGTAGGGGACAATTTCCTGGTGCAAGTGCTGGAGAAACCAACTAGGGGCAGAGCTCTTCTTGACCTGCTGCTCACAAACCACGAAGAATTAGTAGGGGAAGCAAAAGTGGATGGGAACCTGGGAGGCAGTGACCATGAGATGGTCGAGTTCAGGATCCTGACACAAGGAAGAAAGGAGAGCAGCAATATACGGACCCTGGACTTCAGAAAAGCAAACTTTGACTCCCTCAGGGAACTGATGGTCAGGATCCTCTGGGAGACTAACATGAGGGACAAAGGAGTCTAGGAGAGCTGGCTGTATTTTAAAGAATCCTTATTGAGGTTGCAGGAACAAACCATCCTGATGTGTAGAAAGAATAGTAAATATGGCAGGCGACCAGCTTGGCTTAACAGTGAAATCCTTGCTGATCTTAAACGCAAAAAAACTTACTAGAAGTGAAAGATTGGACAAATGACAAGGGAGGAGTATAAAAATATTGCTGAGGCATGCAGGAGTGAAATCAGGAAGGCCAAATCACACTTGGAGTTGCAGATAGCAAGAGATGTTAAGAGTAACAAGAAGGGTTTCTTCAGGTATGTTAGCAACAAGAAGAAAGTCAAGGAAAGTGTGGGTCCCTTACTGAATGAGGGAGGCAACCTAGTGACAGAGGATGTGGAAAAAGCTAATGTGATCAATGCTTTTTTGCCTCTGTCTTCACGATCAGAAGGTCAGCTCCCAGACTGCTGCACTGGGCAGCACAGCATGGGGAGGAGGTGACCAGCCCTCTGTGGAGAAAGAAGTGGTTAGGGACTACACCTCTACCCCGCTATAACGCGACCCAATATAACACAGCTTTGTGTATAGCGCGGTAGCAGCGGGGCTCCGGTGGTGTTTTAGAGGGTCCGAGGCTCCGGCTGGAGTGGGGAGCCCCAGGCCCTTTAAATCCCTCTGGAGCCCTGCTACCCCGGGGCTGCGGCAGCGGGCTCACCAGTGATTTAAAGTGCCTGGGGCTCCGGCTGCTGCGGGCAAGTCTACTAGAACAGAGAGGCCAAGCCCAGCACTGAGCTGCTGTGTGCTGTGTGCTGTGCTGATTTGCTATTGCAGCATTGTATTGCAATGAGCACACATTTTGTTTTTCAACTGAATAGGGTTTGCAGCTTCAGTTTTTGGTTAATTAAAAATAACAATAATTTGTCATCGGGATATGTATCATACTTAACCTTCACCCAACCAACAACGGAGGTGTCTCTAAATCAGGAGTCGGCAACCTTTCAGGAGTGGTGTGCCGAGTCTTCATTTATTCACCCTAATTTAAGGTTTCGCCTGCCAGTAATACATTTTAACGTTTTTAGAAAGCCTCTTTCTATAAGTCTATAATATACAACTAAACTATTGTTGTATGTAAAGTAAATAAGGTTTTTAGAATGTTTAAGAAACTTCATTTAAAATTAAATTAAAATGCAGAGCCCCCTGGACCAGTGGCCAGGACCCAGGCAGTGTGAGTGCCGCTGAAAATCAGCTCGCGTGCTGCCTTCGGCACCCGTGCCATAGGTTGCCTACCCCTGCTCTAAATACTTAAGTGACCAAAATGAAGCAGGAGCACCTGCTGTATACAGAGGAAATTGTGCTTGCCTTTTACAAAACAATGAAGATAATTTAAATAAATGAACTTTATGTATCTTGGCACAAATGGCTATGTAACTGAGATTTATGGTCTTTATTTACCATTAGTCTTGCCTAGTACTGCGTACTTCTAAAATAAAAACATGCCCTGATTTTATAGACCCAAATATGCCATCGAAATAAAAGTGGATAAGGGAAATGAAGTGTCCTTTGTTATTCTATACCTGGGACATCTTCTCAGCTCTGGTTTGTATATACCATGGGGCAGATCGTCAGCTAGAAGGTTCTACTGAAAGAAAATTTCACTTGTCCAATTATTGCTGAGTGCATCTGCAAGACATGCAACCATTAAAACTTGGGCTATTAGTAATGTAGCTGCTTTGCAATAATATTTGCTCTGTTTAATGATCCTCATCCTCCCTAACTTCCCCCTGAGGTCATGGTACTGATCTTAGAATTACGTGTGTCAACAATCACATCCAAATGCATTTGTATTTGTTGTGTCAAAATGTTTTCTTATGCAGAAGAAACAGTGATAATTATTTATGTAGCTCAACAAACTGTCATTCATATAGTTATGTAAGATAGAGCATGCAAATACAGGAGATTTTGCTTTATTCTTATCAACATTATAGATATGGTTGGATATAGCAATATTTCAGTCTCTCTCTCAACTACGCATTTATCCATATGTGTACACATACATATAAACTGAGAAATTAAGAATGAACCTCTGAAATCCTCAAGTTTAATGAGAATAAGATCCTGTTGAAATCACAGGCGTCACCTAGTGGGCACTGTGTGAAATATGGAACAACATCCACATTGCTGAACATCTGACAAGATGTAAGCAAGAGATCTTGACACAGATGCAAACAATTCCACTTTGCAATAGACTGAGGAGAGCAGAGAGTACAAGCCAGTCTCACAGCTGCACTGCAGCTCAAGCACATTCCACAAAGACATGCTGGAAGTTTTAGCCAAACTGGTGTTACATTTTTTCTAATTTAATCCATGCAGATCAGACCAAGGCACTTTTATCTGGTACTTGCTCTAAAATCGAGAATATTTTAGCTTTAGTAAAAAGTGCCATGTTTAAAAATATACTGTATAGCTTCATTTTGTTAATTCCGGTCTTAAAACCCAAAGCTTGAATTAGCCCCATTGTATGGATATTATTATGGCCCAGATCCTACAAGCCCTTTGTGTGCAGAACTCCCATTGCCCTGCAAGTGAGATCTGTGTAGGGATGTAAAATGTTAAATGGTTAACCGGTAAGTATTAGTCTCACTGGTTAACCCGCCTTAACCGTTAACTCTCGGGCTGGCTGGCCAGCTCAGCGTCAGCCGGCCTGTCATCCCCAGCAGTCCTACGCCCACCAGCTGGCCAGCCCATGGACCCCACTGGTGGCCAGAGCCACACTGGCTGGAACAGCCCCAGACGGATCAGCCACAGCCCCGCCGGCCCTTTAATCGGTTAACCGTTTAAACGAAATATATTTAATCATTTAAACTGTTAACTTTTTAAACGGTATTTACATCCCTAGTAGGGAAGGCTTGCTGGATCAGACCCTAAAGAAGGGTAGTATGCCCTGAAATAAGTTCACAGAGAACCAAAGCAACAGAAATATCCCATACAGTACTTGTGCTCGCCTACTTTCAACACAAACGGGCCACACTTTGCTTTCAGCTACCTCAGTGCAATGCTGGTGAAGTCCATGGAGTTGCACAGACGTAACTCAAAGTAGAATTTTACTTCAGCTGTTGTGTCCAGTGCATCCCCTTTTCCATTTTCTTCTTCAGGGTTTACTTCATTTTGATTTTGTTTTCTATCTATATCCACCTGTTATCTCTTGTCCTGTACTTCGAGTGGAAGCTCTTTGGGGCTTTTTGTTCTGGGTTTGTGCAACGCCTAGCACAAGGGGGTGTTGGTCTATGACTGAGGCTTATAGGCGCTACACAGTAATAGCATAATAATGACAATAATTTTCTTTCTGATAGCACTTTATTATTGACTCCCTAAAAAGTAAATAATACAGTTAGCAAGTGGGCAAAATATCTCCCAGACCTGGGAATTAGTTTTTGAGGGCTGTTGCTTGTGTTTTCTGTTTACCTCACATTTTCAATCACAGCTGGGTGAAAGCCAGACTTGTAGCATTTCTGACTTTTTTAACTATGGGTGAGTCTCATTCAACAAGCTCCAGCTCCACTCCATTCAACTATCTGTTTTTTCCTCTAATTTGTTTCTCATCTCCATGTCTCCTGTGGTTAATCTTCCTCCGTGAGCAGTCCTCAGGCTATCAAAGTGGACATAGGAACTCATGACCTAAATCTCAGTCTCTTGCAGACTGCCAGCAGGGATTTGTTTTCTGCTTCTTGTCAGGCAAACATTTGTGGGGACCTATTGTGCGAGGCAAAGTACGCTCACATTGTGAGAGATGGTCCCCTGCCATAAAGAGCACAGTTTAAGGCTGCAATTGAGCTAAGCAGCTAAGCACATGTCCCATTAAAATAAATGGAACTTTAGTAGGAGCTTCAAGTTAAGTACATGCTTACATGCTTTGCTGAACCAGGGCCTACATCGACAAATCAGATAAAGGGCTGGGGAAAGGAAGTATTATTATTATCCCCACTTTACAGGTGAAAAAGAGGATCAGTCAATGGAAAGCCCAGGATCCCCCAGGAAGTCTTTGGTAGTCAGGAATGGGACACTGATCTCCTGAGTGCTGGTCTAGATCTTTACCTACCAGACCGTCCTTCATCTCAGAGGAACTGACTTCTTATAGGAAATGTATGTCCGGCTATTTTAGACAGCATTCCCTTTGGAGTATATCGAACTCATGGGAATGGCTAAGTCAGTCATTCATAAGTACCAAACATGTACTGTGTTGCTTACAATTGGCCCAGTCCAGTTCTCATGGAAGTAAATGGCTAAGATCCCATTTACTTCAACAGGAGCAGGATTTGGCTCAATAAACCTAGCACATTGAGTTTCTTAACGTATAGATTCTTGAAAAATGGTCTTAAATACACTTCCAATAGTAAATTTTCCTGTTTCTAAGACTCAGAAGAACTTCAGCATCTCTCTAACTCATTGGGTCATGCTTGTCCGAGGCTGCAGAGCTCACTGACATGTGCTATTGACAGTGTAAATATTCCCCAGCATCTATTGTCTCTAAACCTATAGTACGATTTTAAAATACACTTTTACCTCAAAAGCCCAATCCTGCTTCCACTGAAATCAGTGGCAAAATTACCATTGACTTGAATGGATACACAAACAGGCCCAAGTTACCAATACTCAGTTGTCTAGGCTGACTAGGATTATACTGTTCTATCTTCATTTAATTATAACAGATTCACTATTCAGTATCAATTATTATTAGCCTATGAATAGCAAATAAATACAGAGACGATAATGCTGTGAATAAAATCATTGGGAAAACTACAAATAATGAAGCTATGTCTCCTTTTGAAAAATAGTTTCAATGTTCATTTTTATGCAAAAAAGGATAAATTATTTTGCAATTCACTAATTAGTAATCTTCTAGATCACTGCATAATGCACTTCCAATGTTGCTTAATTAGGGCACATTCACCATTTTGGTAGTGCTTTTCAAAGCAGTGACATGGTTTTATAGGATGGATGAGAACAGCAGCATAACTCTTTACATAAATGGTAAACCTTAATGATAAGGCCCCAGGAGCGACATCTTCAATTCTCACTGCTAATTCAACATTACTGTATTGTGAATTATTGTTAATTGGAGTTCTACCTATAGGCCCAGCAAATCCCACCGAGAGCAGCAGTACATGACACAGATTACATTTCTGCTGCGTGATTAAGGCTAGATTCTAATCTCAGATGCATAGTAATTATCCCTGAATATGACTGCATCATATAGATACTGAGATCAGCTATGTTGAGTGCAGCATTGCAAAACTTAGATTGTAAACTCACTGCTGCAGGGAGCATCTTTTTGTTCTGTGTTTGTACAGGGCCTGGCACAACAGGGCCACAGTCCATGTCTTGGACTCCTAGGTGCTATGCAAACAATCTTAATAATCTAACAACCTTTGGCTCAAAAAACCCCTCTCTCCACGCGGTGAATTTAAGATAGCTATACTGGCTTTGCCAACAAAGGGAACCTACTGTCTTTACAGACACATAGATCTGATATTCACTCTAGCCACAAACCATGGTCACCATAGCATCAATACAAACATTTGCAGTAGCCTGAAAGAAGAGAGTTGTGTTGTTTGTGATGCACATTGATGCCAGCCACACGACTGGGATTAAAATCTTACCCTCCTATTCTGATTATGAACAAAAGTTATATGATCTCACATAATCATTTTAGTGCTATTACATGAGAGAGACTTGTTTGATTAAACCTGAGCCATATTACCGATATTACCAAATTGTAGGAATGTGTGGCACTCCTTTGCTGTCTATCTTGGAGGAAGGCCGCGCCTCTTTGCTATCACGCCCCTGGAACAACAGTCTAAGACAAGGGGGAAAGTTAGCAGTCTCAGGGCTCGATCCCTCCAGCGGGGTAGAGCAGTTCATGGTCCAAGGGCCCAAGCCCTCAGGCAGGGTGGGGCACCAAACGGTCTAGGGGGCTCAGGCAGGGGAGGCACCCAACACAGTCTAGGGAGCTTGCTCAGCAGACAGTAGAGTCCCACAGGCCTCCTGGCTAAATGTGGGAAGGCAGGAGTGTGGGGGGGGCGGATTAGGGTTGCCAACTTTCTACTTGCACACCCTAGCCCTGCCCCATTCCCTGAGGCCCCGCCCCTGCTCACTACATTGCCCCTCACTCGGTGGCTCACTCTTCCCCACCCTCACTCACTTTCACTGGGCTGGGCCAGGGGCTAGGGGTGCAGGAAGGGGTGTGGGCTCCAACTGAGGTGCGGGCTCTGGGGTGGGGCCAGGATGAGGAGGTTTGGGATGCAGGAGGGGGCTCCAGGCTGGGGGGTGGGGCCAAGGGCTTCTGAGTGTGGGAGGGGGCTGCAGGTTGAGGCAGGGGGTTGGAGTGTGGGAGGGTGTATGGGCTCTGGACTGGGGTTGCAGGTGGGGGTGGGGCTGGAGATGAGGGATTTGGGGTGCAGGAGGGGGATCTAGGTTGTGGGGGCTCAGGACTGGGGCAGGGGGTTGGGGCTTGGGCACAGGCTTACCTCAGGCAGCTCCTGGTCAGCAGTACAACAGGGCTAAGGCAGGCTTGTCCCTGCCTGTCCTGGCTCCACACTGCACCCCAGAAGTGGCCAGCAGGTCTGGCTCCTAGAGAGGGTGGGGGGACCAGGAGGCTCCACTCGCTGCTCTCGCCAGCAGGCACCACCCCCACAGCTCCCATTGTCCATGGTTCCCAGCCAATGGGAGTGCAGAGCCAGTTCTCAGGGTGGGGGCAGCACATCGAGCCCCCTGGATCCCCTGCCTAGAAGCCACACCTGCTGGCTGCTTCCCGGGCGCAGCGCAGAGCCAGGATAGGTAGGGACTAGCCTGCCTTAGCTCCGCAGTGCCACCAACTGGCCTTTTAATAGTCCAGTCGGTAGTGCTGACCAGAGCCTCCAGGGTCCCTTTTCAACTGGGCATTCTGGTCAAAAACCAGACACCTGGCAACCCTGACCAGGGGGCAGGAGGGTAGGGGTACTCTTAACTCCACCGCATCCCAGCCCAGGGCCCTAACACTGTCAGAGTCGTCTGTCACTGGGGATCCAGCCGCAACACACTGAACCAGACTCAGGCAGCAACCCAGCTGGACCGTAGTCAGCTGACTCTGGGCCACTTCCTACCCTCTCCTCAGGGTGTACCTGGATCTCAAGGCTATCCTTCATCTTCCCAGTGTACATTGCAAGCGGTAATCCCAGCTGCTTCTCAGCATCAGGCATGTCTGGTAGCTCAGGCAGTTCAGATAAGTCTTCAGGACAGCAGAAGTCCTCAGGAGGGTGGAAGCATCTGCTTCCCTCAGTGGCTTCAGTCCAACTGAGCTACAGGGCCTGCCTTTTATACTTCTGTTCCTGTCCCGCTCCTCTGCTTCAGGCATGGTGGGCACGGCTTTCCTTGTTCCACCCACCAGGGGGTGTCTGGCACTACCTCACTGTCAATCTCCGAAGGGGACCACACTTCTTTGCTACACAAATGGAATAAAATGCACAATAATGTAAGGTGGGTGTCACATGGCAAACTGATCTTTTAATGAGGTTTAAGGCTCAGCCACAGGGCCACACAGAGGATTCAGAAAGCCTGAGGCAAAGCAGGGGAGCTGCGGCGCTTGTACTCACCCAGCAGCGGTCCAGGTCTTCAGCGGCATTTCGGCGGCGGGGGGACCTTCAGTCGCTCTGCATCTTCGGCAGCACTGAAGGGCCCCCCGCCACCGAAATGCCGCAGAAGACCCAGACTGCTGCCGGGCCAGGGCTCGCGGGGCCCCTGTGGGGCCTGGCACCTGGGGCAAATTACCCCACTTGCCCCCCCAGGCGGCCCTGCTCAGCCATACCTCTGCTAGGCATAGCTTGCCTTCCCAGGAGAAGGGAATTAAGGTTAGTCGTGTGCCTAGGGTCATGGGACTAAATCAGGCCTGCTGGGAGATAAAAGCAGGCTCAACAAAAGGAGGGCAGAGATGAGCATTTGAGTGCTATCAAGAGTTGATGGTATTCAGGGAGACTACATCTAAGAGTAAGTGCTCCATTAAGAATGGGAAGGCTAGTGAAGAGACTAGGCTGGAGATGTATAGAATGAATCACGGGAAGGAGTAGGTGGGGCAATACTGGGTAGATTTCCAGGGTAGATGTGATTTCCCCAGTACTCCACCCTGTGTGAGAATGCAGCAATTCCTTCAAACAAGGGATTGAAGGCCCAGACTAGAGCCCAGTGTGTGGGCTAAAGACAAGGTGAAAGAGAACAGACTTTCAGAGGGAGAGTTTCCCCCACTGTAAGCATCTGGGGCAGAAGATGTGGCATTAGGTTTATGTTGGACTTTGAGTTATATGCCCAGAAGGAGTGGACCTCTGGACTCAGCTGAAGTACTAAGTCACTGCACGGGAGCTGACTGTGCTGGGAACTGGTGAAGGACTGATATTAAGTGGAAACAGGGACAGGGACTGATGCTGGGTTTGGAGAGATGTTTCTACAGCAAGATTATGGTCTGTGGGGACATGGGAGAGTACAGAAAGAGTTGCCACCTGGTCAACCATGCTTACCAGGCAGATACTTTTACAGTCCTTGAACTCCCTTCATGTATTCCCTGATACTCAAGACACCCCAAAGTGGGCAGCAAGGAGACAACTGTGGTCCTGCTTCTCCCTGCCAATCACTGACCAGCCCAGTTAGGAGAAGCCCACCATACCCTTGAAAGGGTGTACAGCAAGCTCACTCCCCTGCATGCAGGACTGGAGCCTACATTTCTAGCCCATGTGGTTGTAAAGGCATCTTTCCAAACATGAAGCAAGGCAGGGCTGTCACAGTGAGTTAGGAGAGAGATGGATAAAGGGTCAAATCTGGAGAGGTACTGAGTACCTGCAAAGTACAGTGGGAGTCACGGGTGCTCTGAGAATCTGACACCAAGTGAGTTATGAACTGCCTGATTCATGTTGGCTGCTGTTAACTTTAGAATCAAATGATTATGGCTTATATGTCAGCACTATTACCTATTTCACTGCTGATCACCTTAGGAGAAAGACTCACCAAACACTACACTTAGCCAGTCAGTTCACATTCAAAAGCATGAGAGATGATGCTCTGCATAACTTTTCAGTCCAGCTGGTGTATTTATACATGTGATTTACATTCATGTGAAGATTAAATTATTAACATCCATCATTTCCTGCAGCAGGGAACTCCACAGGTTGACTACAATAGATGAGAGGAAGTGTGTCTAGTGCTTAGTGCACAGGATGATAGTTAAGTTCTTAATTCTAGTCCCACCTTGGCCAATAACTTGCTGTGTGATGTTGGGCAAATTATTTATTCACTCTGTGTTTCAGTTCACCCCTTTCTGAGTTGGATTCTGTATAGTGTTAAAGAGACAGGATGCAGAGTTCCCACCTGAATTCCATCTGGCAAGGAGTTAACTCCTTGTTAGATCTACCACAGATGTAAACAATAAAGTAACAAAGCAAGACTGGACACTGAAGGCCCAGCCAGATACTCAGTATAGCTAGGAAACCATAGAGGAGCAGCTTTCTGGGAATCAGAAGAAAAAAGAGATTGTTTGTAAGGAGGGATTGGAGTTTATTTTGGTAGGGAGGGGGAGGGAAGTTAGTTATTCTGTAGCCTGAGTTGTGCCTTTTTTGTTTGTGCAAAATCCTTTCATTGTAACCTGTGTACTGTTCCAAATCTCAAGAATAAACTGTAGAGTACAAAATGTGCTTGGTGCGAGACTTTATCTATGCCTGGGCCAGATGGTCCACTCCACCAGCTTACAAATAGTGCCTCTGCCTAACTCACAGGGATACTGGGAGACTTAATATTTGTAAAGAATGGAGGATGCTATCTAAATGCTAAGCAATAGCGTAGGCTGCGTGCAAAGCAACACTGATTTAACGGTAACCTATATTACAATTACCGTTATTATTGTAGGCATTTATTTAATGCCCATCATCATGTTCTCTGGGCATCTTATAAGGCTTTTCTTGAGACATTCAAGGTCTCAAAAAAAGAAACCAAACGCCATGCTCCCCTGCTGCTTACAGATTTTCCATTTGGCTAGGAAACCCATGGATCATAAAAGTACTTGGGCCCTAAAAGTCATTCAAGGTTAGCTCATTCCTTGCATCCTTCCAAATGACAGCTGACAATACGGTGCTACTTAGATGTGGGTGTTTGGTATGTATAATGTGAATAATTTTTGAGTGGGGATTTACATAGGATCTTCCATCCCCCTACCCCCATCTCATATCATTTAAAACCTCAGTTCAGACAGGGATGACACAACCAAAAGTGAAATGACCATGGTTTCCACTACAAAGGGATACAGTTTCCCGTAAACCTGTTCTTACATCAGTTTAATGATGCAGCATCAACTTAAAAAAATAATAATAATCACTTTTTCTATGAAAATTGTATTTGAATCACTTTTAATTAAAATATTTGTAAACAACTTTTTTCCCAACCCCATCTTCACCACCTTTCAAGATTAATTCGTTTCTTAATGAAATAACCTAATAAATAAAAGGTAAAATAAGCTGGATGTAAAGCATTGTGTGGGATGCATGGAGGCAGACATCTGAATGTACTTAGTGCAAAGGAAACTTTTTTTGAAACTTTCATTTCTTGCTTCTTTTATCCTTAAGCTCAGCAATAAACTAGCACTCCATGGTTAAAAAGTCAGGGGAACAGATGTATGTACTAGTACTTCAGAATCTATATTTCAAATGAAGCATGTAAATTATAAAGAATCCCTTCCCAAGAACTCTTGAGAGCATCTATCAAGCTTTTGTTGCAATGATCCTGTGACAGATATTTTTATTCCAGTCACTTGATTACACTGAAGTAAACACTCATAAAAGTTCAATCAGGGTTCACCGGTCCACACAATTTTTTAATGCAGAATACTGAATATCTTGATGTGAACTAGTCACGTTTTGCGCCATGTTTTAATTGGCTTGGGCTGGCTACCATACCAGCTTCATGCTGGGGGCCTGCTTTGTCCCCTTGTTGCTTCTGCAAACTGCATGACCAAACATTGTGCAGTAAATGTTAAGGATTCTGGTGGTAGTGGCCACATGGTAAAATGACTTTGCATGGCTCCTTTCTTACCCTGGATTTGTCCTTCACTCTCTTGTATATACATCTCATTTGCAGAGCGGTATGTCTAGTGATTAGAGTATTTGGAGATTTGTTTTTACTACATTTGATTAAAGCTCTGTTACCACAGAGAAAGAAAATATGGGTTGGTGGCTGGAGATGATAGTCAAAGCTTCTGTGTTCGATTTCTGCTTTTGCTTCTAGTTTACTGTGTGACCTTGGGCAATCTTTTCTCCTGCAGATGACTAGTTACCTGCATAAGTAGTCCTGTTAAAGTCAATTATAATAATCACATAACGTTGAGATCCATGACAACACCCAACAAAACTGGTGAGCTCTCCCTCCAGTTGTGATCTATTCTAGTCCACCTGACTTCAAGAAGTTACTCACACAAGTAACTGCTCACAAGTGATGTTAACAGGCTTACCTTGTGACCCTTAACTTCACTATGCCTCACTTTACCCACCTGTGAAATGGGCATAATAATAGTTACCAGCACTATATGAGGATATTGTGATGATTAGTACATCATTGAAAAGTGATTTGAGATCCACAAATGACAATTGCTAAGTGCAAAATATCAATATTATTAAATCTTCATGGCTGTAAAATGGAGTGTGGCTGGAACAGGGGCTGAATTTAGAAATTTATAAATGGGAACTCTACTTCCTTCCTGCCTTCTCAAAGTGATGAATAGTTTAACAGGAAATAATGTTTACCATATTTCCCTCCCAGTCTGAGCCCTGAATGACAGTTTTCATGGCAGTGAAAACTGAAACACACACCAGTTAAATTCTGATGATCAGCTGACCTGTGCTGTGCAATAATTACATGTGGGTAATAATTACATTTTCTTTTATTCAAGTATTGGCCAATAAATTATTCAGCTTTTATTTTCAAAGCAATATATAAGACCAAAATATTGTGATGATAATTGTTCTACCACTAGTCTATGTGTTATTTTGGGGAAGTTCTAGGGCCTGTGTTATACAGGAGGTCAGGCTAGATGATCACAATGGTCCTTTCTGTCCTTGGAATCTACGCATCTAGGAAACTTGCTTTTAGGACTAAACCTTATTCTCAGTGCACTGTTGTTATTATTATTTAATATTATTTGAATCATTGTAGCAGAGTGGTGGACAACCTGCAGCCCGTGGGCCACATGCAGCCCATCAGGGTAAGCTGCTCCCAGTGGCCGTGGTTCAACGTACCCAGACAATGGGAGCTGCGGGAAGCAGCACGGGCCGCAGGGACATGCTGGCCGCCACTTCCCGCAGCTCCCATTGTCTGGGAACAGCGAACCATGGCCACTGAGAGCTGTGGGAGGGGGGGTGCCTGCGGACGGTCCACAAAATGTCTCACGGCTCACAATCAGCTTACTCTGATGGGCCACATGCAGCCCACAGGCCACAGGTTGCCCACTGCTGATGTGTAAGGATGAAAACCCTCAGTACCAGGTCTTCACATGTTGCCTTCCACTCTTTTCTGAAACTGTACTGAAGGCTTGAAGGATTAGATTTTCGTCAGCAAATGTCAGTAAATGCTGATTTCACCATACAGACACGAACCAATGAAAAAATATTTCTATGGCTGATCATTGACATTTACAAGAGGCACAGTAAGAAAAATGCTGCTTGAGAACTGAGTGTTTGACTTAAGGATATTTACTCTGTATATTTTAGCATGTGATATTGTGTTTTAACAGTTATAAATCTTTAACTTTTTGAATCTCAACACCTATTGTCATTAAATAATTGTTGTCTGACCCCCTCCCCCATAATTTCCCACAACTGTGAACATTTTAAATGATTTTTAAAAATGAATTCTGCCAAGACAACTCATAAACCATCTCTTTGCTGGCCCAGCAGGAGATTCACACAGTCTAGCCTAGATTTTGAAAGAACAGAGAGAGTTCACCAGATACTGCTGGAACTGCATTGCTTTCCAAGATTCAGTCCCTCCTCTTGGGGTACCCTGCTTTTCAAAAAGAAAAGAGAACGCTCCATGGGGTCCCATTGTCTTAGCTGGGATTAGCTGAAGTGCCATACTGGATGATTTGCATCACCCATCTCCACCATTCTGGATTCCTTTAGGTTGGCTGAGAGGAAAAGAGACCATCACCAATATCTATTTGCCTATTTCTTGAGATCAGGCAGCTCATATTCAGTTCTATATCTATTCAGTCCTTAGCATGTGTGCTGAGAAAACAGACTGCTGAGCAGTGTTGGAAGTGGTGGAAGTATTTAGCCCATCAACACATTTCATAGAGGCTTCCAAAAAGTAGACTAGCAAATTAACCAGATTGACTCTACAAATCCTCTATCTGTTCTAAAGATGGCTTATGAGGATCCTTGCAGCTTTGGCTCAAGCCATTTGATTTTCATTTGCTTACACAGTAAGACCAACACCTGGGATATACTAATAATCATTTCCAGCATTCCTTTTGGTCCAAGCTTCACTACAACTATTTAGTTCATATTAGCTCACTAAATACTTAATAATCTTTAAGGGTGCTACTGATGTAAAACAGAAGTTTTCCAATGTCCCTGTTGCTAGAGTCCAATGCTCCACATACACCTCAGTCTTGTGCTTGACCAGTTCAGTATTCTGACCCTTTGATATATTTGCTTAACACAAGTATCAATTTCCTGAATGTAAATAATGATAAGTTGGACAAATATTAGAGAACAACTGAAAGGCAGATTTAATTATGTCACATGCATAATAAAGTATCAACCCATGATAACCAGGAATAAATTTAAAAATATTTTTATGTTTAAAGATATAAGCTAAATTTGTAAAGCCCTGAGCAAAAGTCACATACAGCAATTTGGCAGGCAACTCCCTCCATTTGTGCATGTGAAATGGTTGATATCACTGAACATAAGAACGGCCATACTGGTTCAGCCCAAAAGTCCATCTAGTCCAGTCTCCTGTCTTCCAACCGTGGCCAATGGCAGGTGACCCAGAGGGAATGAACAGAAAACTAGCAAGTGATCCATTCCCTGTCACCCATTCCCAGCTTCTGGCAAACAGTGCAGGAGTTGCATGTTCAGTTGCCTAGTTTTTGCACATAAGTGCATACTCATTTTGTATGACTCATCTATTATGCCCAGCTTTTGAATATCTGGCCTTTGGGCCTGAACTCTTATCTCAGATCCATTATCTAAAAGTGGAATGCACTAGAAAGGCTTGCATCAGCTTTTGCACAAAACTGTTGTTCCATCATGGTACCGCTCTCTTCCAACAAGTGGGCTAGTTAAGACAAGCATCTTTGCTTGATAACAATGAAAATAGAGCTCATTTTGACCACAAGTAGAAGGTTAAAGCCTCCACCCCTGTTATTCATATGCTCCTTTCTGAAACTAGCGTGGCATAAGCCTATTGGTGATTGTAATATATTCCATACGCTTGCTGGTATAATCAGCACACAAGAGACTCTTTGGATGGATAGTCACTAGGGAGAAGTCAGATATAGTATGATCTTTACCCTTTGCTGTAAATTGGCTCTGAGCATGTCTTTATGTGTCAGTTTTCCCTACCCACTTTCAGATGTTACCAGCTTCCACTGCTATGGTGCTGTTTCAGAATACATGTGATTTTCATTTTACACAACTTTCAGCTAATTCACAAATCCAAATGCAAAATCCAGCACTCAGGAACATCACATGGATTTATGATACTCTCTAGTGGGACTTTGTGTTCATAAACTAATGAATGGATTATGCTCATCCATATGTGGCTGTTCCCCATCTGTGAGAGATATATTATTATTATTTATTTAGTAGCCTCCTCCTGCCCACCACCACCACATAAACTTGCTAAGTTGGGTGCTTTACAGAAAACCCGTAAAAGACAGAACCGGATTTAGGATGTTTGCAATCGCAGACGCTGATATACATGCGTAACTTTAAGCACATTAATAGTTCCAGTGAAAGCAATTTTACCACTCCCATGGGGAAAGGTAAGCATACTGTAAGTGGTTGCAGGATAGGGTCCTAAATGAGGGACTTGACAGGCAGGTAAGGGTAACATACACCAGAAAAGTGAGGGGCTTGGAAGAATATACAATATCTAATGCATGATTGCTTAGTTGAGGCATACATACAGTGAGGGTGGAGGGGACTGTTTTTTATTTGCGGTGATATGGAGCATGAGCCGCTGCAGCCAGCGGTAGGGGGTGGCAATGCCCCCAAATCACTCATAAGCTGAATAGGGAAATAGCAACAGGGAACCTGCTTATTAGCACATATTAATTCCTGTTTCCTTTCTGTCTTCTTAGCATAAGTGCAGGATGCCTCAGGTGGCACATGACCAGGATTCAACACCAAATTTGGTCCACTGGTTGGATCATTAGTGTCCCCGGGCTGGGTACTGACAGGGAGAGTGACATGAACGCTGATCCATGCCCCCCTTTCCTTTATGTAAACTCTAATGTTACTCAATATATATCATACACTGCAGACGACCATGAGCTAGAGGTAACCTCCTACTCATATACCCTTTTCTTTTGGATGCAGACCTTACCACAGTTACACACACCTTAGTTACCGTGAGGTGAAATATTGGGCAATATACTCTACATGGGGTTACTGTCATGTGACAATGGTAAGGAATTACCAAAAGTGAGTCACTTTCTTCTAACGCTTAACAAGGAACTTTACTAGAGTAAAGAAAAGAACAGCTTCCCTAAAATGACTTTGTCTCTTGGCTTTGCCATAGCACTTTTGCCTAGAACCTTCTCCAGCCAACTCACGTGTCCTTGCAGCAACCCCCACAATTTATTCGTAGACTGCACCTAGTGCAGAATTCAGCAGCCTGCTTACTAAGTAATTTTGTACACAGGGAGCACCGATATGCCACAGGCTGAGCTGGGTGCCAGTTGATTCCTGGTTGTAGTTTAAGACATTGGTTTGGACCTAAAAGCTCTAAATTGTTTTGGTCCTGACTCTCTCCTGATGTGACACTGGGACTGTTGAGCTCATCAAGATGTTCAAGCTAAGCCCCCAGTCCTGGGATAAACTGATTTGCCTCCCGGTTGACTGCTACCTGCCAGTGTAGGTAAGTAGTGATTGCTTCCACCATTTCTGGTCCACATTTGGCCAAGTGCAATGAGGGATAGAGAGGGCATTTCAGATAGCAGCTCTCAGCTAGATGGTTAGGAGGAGTCACTGTAGAACTAAGCCCTCTAACCCTGAGACTCTTGTACTCCTCTGAAGAAGATAGGTGATTTGGAGACCCATGGATGCCCCTGCCTTGTCTCTAGGAGATCCATACTTCACCAGGTTCTGGCACTAACTGACCAGTTTGTGGGTGTATATTTCTGTGCCTGCCTTAATGAGGGCTCTGCCAATATAAGAATTTACTTCTGTGTGAGTTTCAGCCTTAATGAGCTTTTAAAATGATTAGAGAAGACTTAGTGTTTTAAACTAACAATATACAGAATGAATTCCTGCTTTTCTATTGATTACTGTATAAGCCTTTAATTGGTAGGAAAATGCTAGTATGGTTAGCACAACACTGTATCAAAAGATAATTACAAAATATGTTTTAAGTACATCAGAAGCAGGAAGCCTGCTAAATAACAAGTGGGGCCCCTGGACAGTCAAGATAAAAAAAGATGATAAAGTAATTGCGGAGAAACTAAATGAATTCTTTGCTTCAGTCTTCACTGCTGAGGATGTTAGGGAGATTCCCAAACCTGAGCTGTCCTTTGCAGGTGACAAATCTGAGGAATTGTCACAGATTGAAGTGTCATTAGAGGAGGTTTTGGAATTAATTGATAAACTAAACAGTAACAAGTCACCAGGACCAGATGGCATTCACCCAAGAGTTCTGAAAGAACTCAAATGTGAAATTGCGGAACTATTAACTATGGTTTGTAACCTGTCCTTTAAATCAGCTTCTGTACCCAATGACTGGAAGATAGCTAATGTAACACCAATATTTAAAAAGGGCTCTAGAGGTGATCCCGGCAATTACAGATCGGTAAGTCTAATGTCAGTACGGGGCAAATTAGTTGAAACAATAGTAAAGAATAAAATTGCCAGACACATAGAAGAACATAAATTGTTGGGCAAAAGTCAACATGGTTTCTGTAAAGGGAAATCATGTCTTACTAATCTGTTAGAGTTCTTTGGAGGGGTCAACAAATATGTGGACAAGGGGGATCCAGTGGACATAGTGTACTTAGATTTCTAGAAAGCCTTTGACGAGGTCCCTCACCAAAGGCTCTTACATAAATTAAGTTGTCATGGGATGAAAGGAAAGATCCTTTAATGGATTGAGAACTGGTTAAAAGACAGGGAACAAAGGGTAGGAATAAATGGTAAATTTTCAGAATGGAGAGGGGTAGCTAGTGGTGTTCCCCAAGGGTCAGTCCTAGGACCAATCCGATTCAACTTATTCATAAATGATCTGGAGAAAGACGTAAACAGTGAGGTTTCAAAGTTTGCAGACAATACTAAACTGCTCAAGATAGTTAAGACCAAAGCAGACTCTGAAGAACTTCAAAAAGATCTCACAAAACTAAGTGATTGGGCAACAAAATGGCAAATGAAATTTAATGTGGATAAATGTAAAGTAATACACATTGGAAAAAATAACCCCAACTATACATACAATATGATGGGAGCTAATTTAGCTACCTCTAATCAGAAAAGAGATCGTGGAGTCATAGTGGATAGTTCGCTGAAGACATCCACGCAGTGTGCAGCGGCAGTCAAAAAAGCAAACAGGATGTTAGGAATCATTTTAAAAGACGGAGAATACCTTATTGCCCTTATATAAATCCATGGTACGCCCACATCTTGAATACTGCATACAGATGTGGTCTCCTCTGCTCAAAAAAGATATACTGGCATTAGAAAAGGTTCAGAGAAGGGCAACTAAAATGATTAGGGGTTTGGAACGGGTCCCATATGAGGAGAGATTAAAGAGGGTAGGACTTTTCAGCTTGGAAAAGAGGAGACTAAGGAGGAATATGATAGAGGTATATAAAATCATGAGTGGTGTGGAGAAAGTGAATAAGGAAAAGTTATTTACTTGTTCCCATAATATAAGAACTAGGGGCCACCAAATGAAATTAATGGGGAGCAGGTTTAAAACAAATAAAAAGAAGTACTTCTTCACACAGCGCACAGTCAACCTGTGGAACTCCTTGCGTGAGGAGGTTGTGAAGGCTAGGACTATAACAGGGTTTAAAAGAGAACTAGATAAATTCATGGAGGTTAACTCCATTAACGGCCATTAGCCAGGATGGGTAAGGAATGGTGTCCCTAGCCTCTGTTTGTCAGATAGTGGAGATGGATGGCAGGAGAGAGATCACTTGATCGTTACCTGTTAGGTTCACTCCCTCTGGGGCACCTGGCATTGGCCACTGTCGGCAAACAGGATATTGGGATGGATGGACCTTTGGTCTGACCCAGTATGGCCATTCTTATGTTCTTATTTTCTTATCCGTGGCAACATACAGTTAACTTGTAACTTTTCATTACATAGATCTGAATCCTCTCACCTGGAGGCAAAGCCCAAGCAAACTGCCTTTGCACTGGGAATTCAGTAGGGGTCAAGGGATGGACTCACGCCCACCAGCTGAGATCATATAGCAGCTCCACAGCCACTACTGCAGCCAGTTGGTTGTAGTAATACCTGCAGCTCCTGTGCCCTCTCTCCTCAGAATGCAGGGGGGTTGAGTCAGCAGATCTATGTAGTTACAGACCTGTTGGACTGTCCCTATTCTGTCCATTGATTACTACTTGCCAAAACATGTTCTCACTATTGGCCATTCTTGCTTAAGTTGTGTTTGCCCTAGTATCAGTACAATCAAGTGGAAAGTGGTCAACAATTACCTGATTTGAAAGGAGATATTTATGTTCACTGTATGCTGTTCAGCTGACAAAAATTCTGTGGGAAAAGAAGCTGATGATACAAAGGAGACTCTCAGCCAGCAGAAGGCAAGGACTCCCACTAGTTATCTATCACATCAAGGTCAGATGAATGGAAAGCATTCAGTGTAAGAACTGACGTGTTTTGTTAAACAAGCTGACAAATCAAAATGGGAAGGTAGACTGTACTGTGGTTAGATAAAAGAAATGGAATGATTGTCGAACTCGCTAATTAGCTCAGAGCTAACAGCAACTAAGCACTAATGAACGTTAGGTATGCTGAGCCAGTAACCTCACAGACACAGGTGCTTTCACAGCAGCCCAACAAGTTAGGTCTACTGAGCCACTAAACTCACCCAGGTCTGAGTCTTAGAGTCCAGCTTAAGTCGATATAACGTATGTTGCTCAGCACTGTGAATAAGTCATCCCCACGCGACATAAGCTACACCAACCTAAGCGCTGGTGTGGACTATGTCGTTGGGAGAGCTTCGTAGCTACTGCTGCTCATTGGCTCTGTTTTAATTGACAGGAGACCTCTCACCTGTCAGCTTAGAGCATCTGCACTAGTAGTGCTACAGCAGAGCAGTTGTAAGCTCTCCAGTGTAGCCGTAGCCTTAGTATCGTCATCCCAGAAAGGTGGAGGTCCTGAGCCGGAGACCTTGAAGAGGTACCTTAGCATAAGCCCTACAGGAAAGAAGTGAGGAGTCACTAGCCTCACTGATGCCTGTGCCTGGACACAGGGGCAGTTCCAGCTTTTTTGCTGCCCCAAGCATGGCAGTCAGGCTGCCTTTGGCAGTGCGCCTGTGGGAGGTCCCCGGTCCCACAGATTTGGCGGCTTGCCTGTGGGAGGTCCGCCAGTCCCGCAGCTTCGGCGTACATGCCACCGAATTGCCACCGAATCTGTGGGACCTCCTGCAGGCAAGCCACCGAATCTGTGGGACCGGGGACCTCCCACAGGCACGCCACCAAAGGCTGCCTGACTGCCACCCTCGCAGGGACCGGCAGGGCACCCCCCACAGCTTGCCACCCCAGGCATGCGCTTGGACCACTGGTGTCTGGAGCTGCTGCTGCCTGGACATCAGCCCAGCCTGCTAAAGCTGTTGAGCTACTGACTTCACAGGGGCCTGAGTTTCAATATCAGATGAGTAAGTTATGGCTGGTTAGCCAGTAACTGTACAAATGTCTGTGCCAGCCCAGGAAGCTCAATGTGCTGAGCCAGAGACCTCATAGAAATCTGGCATTTACATAAGCTTGTACTTTATGGTAAGCTAGAAATGCTGATCCAGCGAATTCAGAGGTCTGCACCTTGACATAAGCGCAGTAGCCCAAAGGTGCTGAGCCAGTATTACAGATGCCTATGCCTTGACACCAGACCAGCAAGCTAGAAGTGTTGAGCCAGAAATACATGCAGAGCAGTTTGGGGTACTATAGCTTCTTAGTTTCTCTAGGTCCTCCACCTGTTATTACAAATGAGTCCACTCTTCTTGCAAGCTATGAGTGCCGAGTCCGGCACCAGTAATAGGTGTTTTGTGCTTTCTGGCAACAGGATCTGCAAGGATCTTCTTGCTACTTTTACAGGGGCAGTGCATGACTCTAATTTGTTCTTTTCCATGACAAACAACATTTTTATGTTTAAAAGCAAACACAAATGTAGGTTATTAACCCCTGGCCCCAGATCTTAAACTGAGCTCCCCTGCAACCATGTTCCACAGCTGCACAAAAAGAATTCAGGTTAGAAGGGAGTAAACCAGAGGCCCACTCAGAAGAAGCTGAGTAAAGCACAAATAATGTATGTTTGAAACTCAGAAAAAGCAGTGGATTCCTACAGAAGGAGTGGATCTGGGTTCAGGTGTTCACTTACATAGGATTGTGACTGCTGACACCTAAGAAAACAGTACAAAAATTATATCCAAGATAGCAGTGTGTATTATCTTAACAGCTGACATATTACAAGGTTGAATAGAGGAATGCATGCAGGATGAGAGCAGGTAATGCCGTTAGTCAATGCAATAGACATTTTCATCTGGGGACCAGGGTTCAAATTCCAGTTTTGGTCACAACTGAAAGCAACAGTGATGGTCCCGACCTCCTCTCCCTCAGTTCACAACGCCAGACCATCACACAAGTGGACACCATCAGCAGCCTCTGCTCAAGAGAGGTCCAGGGCTCAAAGAGCAGGAATGGTGTTGGCCAAGCAGAGCTGTGTGTGGAAGTTTACATGGCACCTGTATGCATTACACACACGTCTCAAACTATTAATCCCTTCTTTCCTTGACCAATAAATAAACTCACAAATATTTTAAAGAAAGGAAAACAGAGCTGGGAGTGACGAACTTTTAAGCTGCATGAAACATTTTCAGTTTCATGAAAACCTAGGGGTTACGAATGAAAGAAAGAAAGAAAGAAAGAAAGAAAGAAAGAAAGAAAACGTGAGTGCCAGGCAAGCTAATTAATAAAGCCTAAAGAACTAAATGAGAAGGACAATGATCAGACTGTGGACTAAATCCTGACTCTAGTGGGACTACTTGTGCAGCCAAGCAAACATGATTTAGCCCAGTTTTGTCTCAAGGGTCACATTTCTGGTTAGAAGTCATAAAAACGCCATTCTCCTCCCAATTATTGTGCTCTGAAAAAAATTATCTGGAATATAGATTTGAGAATTTGGAATTCTCCCAGAATTTGGACACGGAATTACTTTACTCAATTGGCTCTTTAAAGGGGTCACGAGGTCTTATATTTTTTTCCAAAGATAAATTAAGGTACTTAATTTCCTGGAAAAAAAGATTACCAATATTAAGCTGAACAAAATTAGATACATGCATTGTTAAGCAACAAGACATTTATTCAGGACAAATTCCCAGAGTCCAGAACTGGTCTACTAGTTGGACTTCTGGTTTTCCCACATCTGTCATCACAGTTCATGCCAGCAGCTTGAGAAATCAAGCAAACAGAATTTTAGTAACAAAGGAAATATATTAAATATATAGTAAATTAAAAGGCTTCATTAGCATTTTATGCTCTGTAACCTCCACCACCAAAGAATGAAGCCATGGTAATAAGACCACGAAACATGAAAAGTGAGGAGCCTTATACATAGGCAAAATTGTCAGATGGGTATGATTCAGCGTGGATGTGGATTCACAGATAGCTAGGGACTAGATCTGGGTAAATAAGGCCTGATCCAGTTCTGATTTAAGTTAGTGGTAGTCTTTCCATTGACCTAAATGGGAGCTGGATCAGGGACAGAGTCAGAAAAAGCAATTGTGACTATTTTGCTTTCATTGTGTTCACGCCTCTTTTTATTTGAACATTCACACAAGAAAAATATTATTTCTATGAATGTTCATGGAGAGTGAATTTTGAACCAGTGGCCAAGATTTGTTAAATCACAAAACATTTGTTTTTATTACTCAATGAAATTAGTGTCAGGCAAAGGCAGACTTTGCTGTTACTATTGATTTTACTTAGAAAAAGCTCAGATATTCCAGTGATGGACAACAGTATAAAACCCGAAGATAGCTACACAGAAGTCATTTGTGAAGGTTGGATCAGCCAACCAGGGAACAGAAAGAATCTGATGTGACTTAGGTGACACTACTCATACAACTCAAATATCAAATACCTGAAAAAATACTCACAGTAGTCAGTTCATTGACAATCCATGGGCTGAGACTTGTTCAGGAAAAAATAATCATCAAACACTTCTGAATAGTGAACAAATTCACAAAAATCACTCGTTACTCAGAATTTGTAACCTAATCTGTCCATTGCAATTTTTTCACCCAACTACTAAAGATGTTTAGATGATAAAACAAATTAGTACCACCTAGGGCTATGTCAACACATTGATAGGATTAAAAGTAGTGTGTATAGAAAGCAGGAAAACAAAAGCTAATTCTGCTTAGATGATGGTAAAATAGAAAAAAAATAGCAAAATAAGAAAAAATTAGAAAAAAGTGTGTTAAGTTAAATCTAAGTTAATAGGTAAAGTTTTCCACAACCTGAAGGAGGCTTCCGGCTGAGGTGAACTCTACCTACCAGCCTAATTTTCTTTTCATTGCCTACAAAAGGACTCAAAGATATAATATCTCCTCTTCATTTTATACCTTAATTTTCATATTGTAGCTATTATTCTATGAAACTTTTTTTTACCCCAAAGTTCATTTCATTGAAGGTGGCACAAATATCTAGTCCCGCTTGTGATTGTCAGAAGTGAAAAGTTTTAGGAAATTAAATATTCCAAGTCAGTGAAGAGCCTGAGGGGGGGTTTAATGCCCATTTGACACAAGAGCAGACCTTTATCTGAGAACACTTAAAAGAGTCACTGAATTTTCCTATTCTTCCATCTTCCTTCCCCTTGTCCCTATCTCCACACTTGATATACTAATGCCCTGCCTGAATGATGCCAGTCTAAATAGAGAGGCCCAGAATAACCTACTCTCTCATCCCAGGTTTATCCTAACAAGACTGCACTGACAGTTGGGGCCTGATCCAAAGTCCATTGAAATCAATGGAAAAATGCCTTTGATGCATAATAGCAAGTAAACTTGCACTGCTGTTGCCTGTTCTGCGAGCTAGTATGTGTACAAAGCAGAGATGAGTTACTCCAGCACAGCAAATAATTACCCTATCTATAATAGCAAACAATAGCATACACATGTTCTGCAAGTGGGTGGACACCCATTCGATGGAGGGAGAGAGACATAAGACAGAAGTGATAATGTCCTCTTGGCGTGGCAAAGAAGAAGTATGTTCATAAGTCATCTCATTTTATTGTAACATTTGAAGTGCTGTATAAAGCCTACACTTTACAGTCTGCACATGCACCGTTTTCATTTTTTAAATTTAAATATTTATTTTCATGAGAGAAAACATGCATACTTATGTACACGGGTTTTTTTAAATCACCATTTACATAACGAAGTCCTTTGTACGAATCTTTGGAGAGAAAAAGCAGGTGGCAGCAACTTTGCAGATGGCAAACATTTAAACTTGATATTGAAGATGCAGTTACTGCAAGACATTAGTGACTGCGGAAGAGGGTCGTTTAAGGATTGATTCAACAGAGAATGATAGAGGCTCATTTGCTGAGAGTTTTGTTGCAGCTTGTTTGGCCCCAAAAAAGTCTTTTGAGTATCTGTCTATTGTAAATTTGTACTTTTGGTTCTCTTTGATGGAGCACTCTCTGTACTTCTTAGATGCCTCTTCAAAACTCTCTTTTAGAAATGATGTTTTTAACTCAGGCCCTGATTTGTCATGAAATGTTTGCTGTAAAAATGAGTGGAACGGATTATACTTGAGTGCTTGAGGGTGCTTGGTATTTTCTTTGCTGATCTTGCTTAAGATGTGTTCTTGAGAAGCCAGAGAATCCTTCTCACAAGTCTGTGGAAAAGTCCTTTTAGGAGGAGAGAAAGCAGACCTCTCACGGGCCTCCTGAGGGACACACTGAATTTCTCGAGCATGAGAAAGCGCAAGTGAATTTTCAGGTTTTGGTGACATCATGTCCTGCTCTGAATTTACACAATCCTGGCCTTGTGAAGTCTTGGAGTCCCAGGCTGCCCCAGGTTTGAGAGCTTGGACTGCAGTAGCATTCAGTAGGCATTGCTGATAGAGAAAAGCATCACTAATGGGGCTACGCTTTGGCCATACCAATAATCTGGAGGACAAGGGATATTGCCTGTAGGTAGTGGCTACACTGACGTTTGAAGAAATCAGTTCCATATTCCCAGATCCTGAATACTGCATGGTTAAGTCAAGACAGGTTGGTAAGAAGTTGCAAAACTCCTTGCTAGGAGATTCAACCTGGGTAGGGTTAAAGGCAGTTTTGTAGGAATTGTATTCAGTTCCATGCACCATATGGTTAGGCAGGAAAAGGGCAGCAGCTTGAGTGGCTTCCATCATCTCCCTTTCTTTATACTCTCTCTCTAACATAATGTTCTCCAGCTCTTTATCAGCAAAGGCCCGTCTTTTTCTCATCCTGTCACTTACAGGGGGTGGCAATGGTGAATTCCCTCCCAGGTAAGGATCTGCTGGCATGGGGCGATAACCTGAAACAACAAGGTATGGGTATGAATAAATTAAAGTAACTAAAACAGGATCACCTATCTGTAGTGTTTGTAAAAGGACAGGAATGCTAATATTGCGCTCAATCCTGCAAGGACCTAAGCACTTCCTGCAAATCCTGAATGCCCTCAACTCCCAAGGAAGTTACCTTGCTGGAAGTGCTCAGCACGTTGCAGTGCCAAGCCCATGTAGTATATAGATGCTTCCAGCATATATAGGGCCAAATCCAGCTCATCTTACTCAGGTAAGTAGTTCTGGTGAAGACAACAGGATTACTTACATAAAGGGCCCGCTCCAACTCCTGCTGAAGTCAACAGCAGTCAGATTGGGCTCAAAGTGAGCAGGGATTTACTCCTCTATGTTACTTGTTATGCTGGAATTTCACTCCTCCATTTAAAATTATTTTTTTAAAGTGAAAATTTAAAATATTTAGATTATTTTACTTTCTCAAAATTAAAGAAAAAATACAAATTACTTAAAATTGCAACATTTTCAATTAGGAGACCACACTAATTAGATTCACTTAATATAATGTAATGGGCCCAATCCTGTTTGCTGTACCCAGACAAGTAATCCCATTCAAGTTAATGGAACTACTTACATGAGTAAGGAGAACAAGATTAAGCCCACTTTCATTCCCATGCATCTCACACTGGTTTTCCCATTGCCAAAGAAGATATCTATACCTATAGCTGATGCCATTTCTATTTTCTAAAGATGAATCATTATCTGTAACACATTGTTACAGATGGTAGAAAAATCCAAGGAGAGCTAGGAGAAAAGAAAAAGAAAGTTAAGATAGATTAGGGAAAAGAATGCAGAAGAGATTCTTTTTTTAAAGAATGAATTGCAGAAGAAAGTAACCTGGAAAGAGTTTTCTTCTCTGGCCAAAATCACTTTAGTATCTGGCCAAACTTTCTTTCTAACTTAATGCAGGCAAAGAGAAAATAGCACTTAACAGAACTGGACTTCATCATTTTCATGTCTTTTTTCTAATGTCTAATCACTTGGAAAGTAACCAAAATGGCCATATAAACAATTTTGGGTATAGGTTATAGGGTATTGAAAAAAGCAAGAATTAGCCCTTTAAAACATGTATTTATTTAATAAAAATGTACCTTAAAATGGTATTGTACTATAAATAATATTTCTGGCATCACAAAATAATGTACATCAAATTTGTTTGAAGAGTCCGTTATGTTTTATATTTACAAAAGGTCAAGTTCATTGCATTCATTTACAAATGAAATGAAACCACAATAAAATCTTCTGCACTGTCAATCGTTGCCAGGTAGTTATTTACCTACATTCATTTTTACACTAAAAATTACTCTAAATTTCAATTTGCTGTTTCTAGAATCCTTTGGTGCAATTTTGTTTCATAACAAGCAGACTGATCGTATTTCCTCCATCTCCATCCCAATAAAAAAAAACAAATAAACATACAAGAAAATGTACTGGGACATCTCATTTGAAAGGGAGGGGAACTATTTTATGTTCTAAAACAATTATTTGCTAGAGTCCAAAATTTTAAAATATATTCTTGATGTGCAGAGATTTGAGGCAACAGTACATTATGCTTTCTGGTGTATATGCACTCCAAGTGTATTGCAGAGTAAGAAATATGTCTTCAATATAATCATGTTCCCTTTAAATAATATTAGTAAATAATTAGTAGAGTTAGTGTTTATTTTTCTAATCTGTTGCATATTTAGCCTTTTGTTCTTAATTCTGAAATGAGAAATTTTTCTAAAACAGAGAGAATCCCATAGCTTTTAATTTGGACAGATAGTGTAAATCCTGAGATCTTCTGTAGTAGGGAGCCATTAAATACTTTTGTTTTACTTTAGATTTTTTAGCATTATGCAAGACACTTTGTTTTCTGAGTGTTGTTTTTTTCAAAATAGCACATGGAAATCTGAGTAGGTGTTTCAGCAGCTCCTACAGTTACGATGTCTGTTGCTCATAAAGGTCAGAATGCAGTAGAGTTTTTACCTTCTAAAATGCTTTTGGCCAGCAAGCTGGGCGTCCTGACAGGCCTCTGGTAGACTGTTTTGCGCTCAAAATTAGCCTGTTTCCCTGATAGCCCCTTCTTATCCTAGCAAGGGGAAAGAGAAGAAAACAGTCAATAAACAGAAGGACAATGGTCGTTTCCTTCCTTAAGGAAATTTTATTTTCTGCTCTACTCGTTTTAAAAGAACGGATTCAAAAGAATCAAAATGTCACTCTCCGGGTTGTAAAAGGAGGAAACGGATTTTATTGTTATAAAGAATTTGCCTTAAGTACCGATAAACAAAACAGAAAGTGACGCAAAACGGCCGGGGTGATCGAATGTCAGTAGGAAAGAGAAGCAAGGGTGATATTTATCAGAAGCATCTAACCTATTTCTATGATCAGAGCCCGGGAGTTTGACTAGACAGAACAGAGCACCGGCTCCGTGTGCACTCAAAGGAGAATGTTGGATCCTAGTGAAAATCGGAACGGCTCACAGGTCTGCATCACTATCTTTTAGTGACGCTTTCAGATGAGCCGATCGCTTAATACCAAGAAACAACACGCCTCGTTTTAAATAAAAAAAGGATTACTGAAAACCAACCGTTGCAAAACCCTGAGGAAATATTCTGGAGGGAAAGGATGGTGTAGATCAGAGAGCGGGCTAAAGATGGGGAATGGCAATTCTGGAATATTTTTGCACATATGTAGATAGATTTTATAGGAGGCCTTGGTTAGCAACGATTCCATAAATGTAACGAATCTATTGAGAAAGCGCATTTACTTCCAGCTTCCCCTAGACAACGCGGTGAAGTTGCTGAATTACATTGCCTCTTAAAACTACGCCATATATTACAAAACGCGTCAGTTGAACTTGCATCTGACACGGCGGTGACAGAATGTGCTATATCAAATTGTAATAATCATTCATCGGCACCAGCCCTTAAAATAACTATTCATAATAACATACAAATCATTCCTTCGGTGACGTTCCGAACTACAACAGGGATTTTATTTTATTTGTTGACAGCTTTGCTCGTTTCCCCCCGCCACGTTTCAGTACTCAGCCTCTAGCAAAGACTATTGCAAGCGAGTTTCTGAAAATCTCGACGCGCGATGGTTAGTCACATCCAAAGGCCAGTCACATCTTCATGAACGATTCAAATCCCAGAGTTACTCTCGGTGCTTCCTTACAAAAGTACAGGGCTGGGGCAAATACCACTGTCTCTTTCCAAAGCTAGGGAGCCCGTTGCTATACTTTGTGAAAAGCTGTCACTTCCCAGGAGAGGAGACTCTGCTAGGATCTCTGCCATCCTGCGTGAACGCCTCTCCTCAGGAGTACCGCCTCCAATCTAGGGATATTGGGGTTTTTTTCTGTTATAAGTGATTAATTTCTGCCATTTGAAACGAGTAAGCCCTTATCCCGGGGTGGACAGCCTCCACCGCCTGGAGTCTCTCATCCCATTCACTTCTTTACCCAGGTTCACTAAGAACCACATCTGTAAATCTCACCCCCTTTAACTAACTGGGGAAATGACCAACTACCTCCCCATATGGGCTGGGGGGGGAGAATCTCCCTGATCCTTTTCAGCTGAGTCAAGGTAATGCCTGCGTCCCAATCAGGATAAAACAGATGCCACCATCTACCTTCTGGTGTTGACTAGTCAGTTGCACAAATGGCAGAACAAATCGGTATTAATCATTAGAAACGGCTGCGATTTTTGGAGGCCTCCGCACATTTCCTGCTCCCCGGGAGCGCTGCTAGGAGAGGGATCGCGGCCCTCACACAGGCGGGGTCACCTGTCCGCGCAGGGGTAGTGGGCGCTGCCCCCCTCGTCCCCCTCCTCACCTCAGTGGCCTGCTGCCTCCGGAGCGCCACCTGGGCGGCCATGACCCGCTGCCGCTCCACCACCAGCAGGCAGTTCGCGCACTGGCAGTCCCGCCAGCGGCAGAAGCGCTTGTGGCCCTTCAGGCAGGACACCACGCCGTGGTTACGGCAGCGGGCGCACTTCGGGGTCCGGCTCAGCTTCCTCTGCTCCACCTGCTGCTGCTTGGGCTGGCTAGGGGCCCGCGGGGCCGCCCCTTCCTCTTCCCCGTCCTCCTCCTCCTCGTCGTCCTCCTCGTCCTCCTGCTCCCCCGGCCCGCCGCCCTGCAGCAGGCAGGCCCCCAGCTGCTCCTCGCCCTCGTCCAGCTCCAGGCTCTCCACGTCGATCTCCCAGTCGGCCCCGGAGGCTGCCTGCCCCTCGGCCATGGCACCGCCTGGATCTGCTGCTCCGCGCTGCAAAACACAAACCCCGCCACGCGCTGCCCTTAGCAGGCTCCGTGTCCGCCGCAAGCAGGGCTGGGCTGGCCAGACTGAGTGCATTCTCCCCGCGGACACAGGCCCTGCCCCGTGCAAGGGGCCGCTCCCTGCACCCCGTCCAAGCTAGCCCCGCACACCACCTGACACACGCATCCTGTGCGGGGCTAGCCCTGGGACGGGGTCGTGCTGGGGTTTGGGCCGGCATCAGGCCTTACTGCACACACCTCACATCGCTCTCCGAGTCACACGCACAGCCTGTTTGCACGCGCGTCTAATCGATCACACAGCACTACACACTTTAGCTACCCAATCCTTATCGACACACGACACAGCGATGTCAGATATCTCCCGGGCACCCGCACAGCTCAGGTCTACCTTGCCAGGGTTACACACACACACCCCTCTTCGGGGTTATAGGGATGTCACTTCAGTCACACGCACACCTCACGGCATTATTGTCTAGTGCGTGCTGCAGAATTTGAAGTCTCAGCGCGACTTCTCGGCTTTCCCGTTCAGCTATCTATTGATCTGGGCCTGTACCCTTATGTTTGCCGAAGCTGTAGATTTAGAGCCCGAACCTGCATTCCTTGAACATCCAAAACTCCCGATAGCCTCCCTGGGAATTGCTGACCCAGCGAACGCGGGATCGGCGTGGAACAGCAGAAGAAAGGGATCTAGGGGCTAATTTCCAAGAATCCAAATTCCGGTGGGGCCAAGCGCAGCACGGGCTGTGGGGCTGGCAGCACCCGGCGGGTTGCAAAGTCTGAACAGTTTCCCTGGTTTCCTCTCTCTGGTGTATGGGGGTTAGACTACAGCTATAGGGACTGTTAAGTGACTTCTTAATCTGGAAAGCACACGCTCCGCCAGTGAGTGCCGGAGAGTACCCCGGGGGGCTAGGGGGTGCGTTAGTTCAATCGAGGCAGAGACTGCACTGTAGGCAGGTTCCTTCGCCTCTGCCCAGCCCGCACATCCCCAACCCCCGGGTTTTGCACTTACCCAAGTTCAGAGCCCGAGGCCGGCCGCAGAAGCAGGCTGCATCCAGCCCCGCGGGAGTGGCTGGGCGCAGACCGAACCCGGGGCAGCACGGAGCCCAGGGGGACCGCAGCTCCTCAGCAGCCCCGACACATAGCGGCTCGGTGCAGGCTGGGACGGGCCAGGGAGGGACGCGGCAGCGCCTGCCAGCGATGGGCGAGCTGCGGGGACCGAAGCAAGGGACTGGCGGGGCTGAGATGCTGTGGTGGGTTATCAGGCTTGAGGGAGAGAGATAAGCAAGGGGGAGTTGGGGTGCATTTGTCTTCAGCACCCCAGGCCTTAACAGCACAGCGCCAGCACCCGCCTCTATGCTCCCCTCCGTGCAGTGCCCAGCCCGACTCGCCCACTGTATTAACCGCTCTAGCTCTGGGGCGCCCGGACAGCTGATTGGTGGGTTGTTGGGCGGAGAGAGTTCTGATTGGCAGTATGGGCCGTCGATTCCCTCCCTCTTCTCCCCAATCTCCGCCCCTGGTTGTGTCCGCCTGCCTGTGCGATAATAATGTGTCCAGCCTCTGCAAGCCGGGCGGTGTGTGAAAGCCACTGTTTATCCTTCAGACCTGCAAACACTAGGCGTACCCCCTGTATTGTAAACACAGGGGTAAAGGGGAATTTTTCAGGAGGTCAAAAGAGAGGAAAATCATAGCCAGCATCACGATTACAAATAATAAATAAAAGGCGCCGGGAAGTGAGATTGTCTCCTTATAGGCAGTGCGGTCATCAAGAGCAAAACCAATTTAAATATCCAGAATAATATCACATTTTCCTTATGGGGTTAGGGTTGTCTAGCTGCATTAAATACGATTGGCAATGGCCTTTAAAAATCAGAAAATAAAACAAAATCGTGTTTTATTATGACGTGCAATTTAGAAATAAGGATAGTTATACTGTGCATTTATTTTGAACGATTTTTCCCCTTAGTTGTCACAACAATAATATTCCCCAGCAAATATCATAGTCCTGAATAACTTTCTATTGTTGCTTCATTTCTGATGCTACATTTCAGGGGCAGGGGGCAGACAGCTTGGTTTCGTTCAAAACTTAATGATTAAATGATTACTTGCAAAGTTTCAGTTGTGCCAGAAATATTTTAAAGTGTCATTGCTTCGCAAGATAAAAGCGGGAGCCGAGGGAAGGTAAAAACATAAAAGTATTGGTTATCCTGGATGTCAGGCTATCCTCAGAACTAGCAATTTTATTCAGAAGTTAACTTTATCCACATTGTGACCTGGAAAACAATTGTATGGGATCAAACTTTCCAACGATGCGCTGATCGAAAAGAATGATATAGATGAAAATATTCGCAGAGCAACTGCATATTTCTGACATAAATACTCTGATAAATATTCCCCTTTACACTGTGTGTGCACAAGGTTAATATGTTTTCTTATATAATATAAACATATACGCGTATCCTATCATCAGAATATATACCAACTGCGCGTATCTAGTCAACATCTGCATTAGATATATCAAAAACTTGGCCTTAGCAAGTCGGGTTTTCAAACCCTAGTGAGTCAGGTCCATCCGTTTTTTTCTTAGATTTTTGTATCTCTTCTTATGATGTGTGGATGATTTATTTAGACTGTGAAACGTGTTTGGAGATTCGCACTGGACCGTTCACACTCAGTTGGGTAGCGGTTCCTCAGTCCGCCTGGCTCCAGCCTCATGCAGAGACAGAGAACATCTTCATCACCTTTAGCCGTCTTTAGAGGAACAACTGTCTATCTGAGCCTGGTGAAAAGCCGCTGTTTCTCCATACGCTCAAGTCTTCCCATCTTGGAAAGGATGGAGAAGAAAATTCAAGGGAGAAGGATCAACAACAGATGAGGCGCGAACTTACAAGTAACGCATTTGCTTTAAATCAGCTTTTATTTTAGCAAATAGGTGGCCCTTTAAATATCGCGGAGTGATCTCATTAGCTTTTGGTTTGAACACTTACGTTTTCTATACGTTGCCTTTTAAAAAAAAATAACCTGATTGTATTTCCTTTTTACAGTAGCGTTCAGGTTAGAGGCACATGCCCCAAACGATTATAAAGGGCGATCGTTGGTCATTTCAGATATTTAGAAGCAATCCCACCAGGAGTTTTGTATACGCTTCAGCGAACAAAGCACAGAAATCTGTCAGCAGAAGCCAGTTTACGTGGGGGGCAGGAGGGAGGGAAGGATCTTGTTCTATAAACTCAAAATAAACAAATTAAAAGTGAGTGTTCCCTGAATGCGATTGACTTTAAATAATTGTTATCTACAGTGAAAACAGTTCTCGGCGGTAGAAGTCTGTGTACTGTAAACTCACCCGGGGAAATCAGCTTCAGCTGCTGAAATCAGCATCGCCGTGGATATGCGTCAATCCCCTTTCTAGTTACACCTGAGCCGCAAATTGAGAGGGGCCCTCTCTGGCCACTGCTGCTTAGTTAAACCATTGGGCAGGAAGCCAGTTATCCCGCAAGGGACCCGATCCTGCCCAGTGACAAAAATCCCTTTGATTACCAGGCCCACGTTTTTCATTTTAAATCAAAGGCAAATAACCTCTTACTCAGGTTCCCACACATCAGGAGTTAAAACAAACCCGGACGGAATGGATCGGTCCCAATAACAAGCCCCGCCAGTATCTATGGGGGGGGGGTCGTTTCTAAACCCTTATTCCTCAGGGCGTAGCTCTGGTTTCCCGGGATGTAGCTGAGGGGTCTGGTTATTGGACCGCGAAACAGAAGGTATTGAGCCGGGGCAAGCTGTCACTGGCCTGAATCCTGCCCTTTTCTCGTGTGCCTTATAATGAAAGATCCATTTCATTTGCTCACCTGATGAGACTCCAAAGAAATAAATGCCATTGACTTTCATCAGCCAGCCCCTCAGGTTTCTACCTCCGTTTAGGGAAAATCCCCGAGTGAAATCCTGGCCCCATTGAAGTCAATAACAAAAATCCCATTGACTTCGATGGGGCCAGGGTTTCCCTTTCCCCCGTGAAGTCTGAGCTCCTTCAGACTTGCTATTTCTCTCTATATACGACCCAAATCCTTCCCCGACCGGGCACCCTAACTCAACGCTCTGGGCACCAAGATCTTTGCTCCATGGAGATCCTTCCTAAATAGAGCGTCTGAATCCCCCGGGCAGTTAGCTTCTGACGCTATGGATGGGGATTCCTCTGAAATGAGCCTCTCTCACTTTTCCCAACCCACCAGTTATTTATAAGACACCCCCCCCCCATTTTCTTCCCTGCATATATTAAGGTTTGGAGAAATTATGTGGCTATCGACTGGAGTTAGAGAATGGGGTGTGTCAATTCATTGACACTGATAGCCACTTCCGAGAGCTTTTCAAACATGAAGGAGCCGGATTTTCCTAATGAGGCCCGATCAAACGTGTCAAAGCTGGTGTCAGTGGGGATTTTTGCTTCAGTAAGGACTGGTCGCCCGGCTTTTAAACTGGACTCGCTCTAATGCCTAGGGGCTAGCCTGATTGCCAAAACCTAGGCCCGGATTGTGTCGCCAGAACCCCTGCTCCCTTCTGCGCGATTCAATGAACCCTCCTCGGCGGTTTTGTCAATATTAGCTTTGCGGAACATTCCGAGCTCACCCAAGCTCTTTGGCTAGTTCAGGAGGTGTCAGGAGCTCTTCCACCGCCCCAGAACATCAAACGCACCGAGCTTCAAGAACATTTGTCCTCTTTGACCCGCAGCACCTTTGAGTGTTATGTAAAGAGGGAGACTGGGAGGAAAGTGCATCTCCTGATGGCTGAGATTATTCATCCCAAAAGAGACGCGGGCTACTGTTTGACTTATAAGCATGACTAAAAGGCAAATACCCAAGGAATTTCACTTTCCCCCTTGGGGTCCCTCTTAAAAGGGGCAGGCATGACACAGGACCTGTTAGGTTAGGAAACAGAAGTCCCCTTTGCTTGTAAACCGATACCAAATTACGAAGTAAAATTCTTTGTCACAATAGTAAATTACAAAACAGTTCGCCTAGTGTTTACTTTATCCGCGGGGAACTGTGAAACCCAGCCATGATTTTAAAGCATGTTTGTGTAACTTTCTTCTTCTTAACTGTTGTTTGTGTTCAGTTTTTGCAGGACATATACGCTTCCCTCCTTGCCCGCTCCCTTACATCACAAATGTAACCGTGATCCTTAGTTGTTGCTTTCTAATTTGATTTACTTATGGGAAACATGAAGCAGTGTAAATAATGAAGTCCCTTGTTTATACATTCGCAGCCTGAGCCTAAATGACCTCAAGTTTTGTTGAATCTCTCTCTCTTTTTTGTCTACATTATCTGTCTTTCTACCCCTGTTTAGGCTTCTCTGACGCTATTTGTGGATCAGATCCATCTTTCCAAATCTATTTTATGGACCTTATATGATCCTCATCACCATAATAACTGGGTGCCTCTCTCTCATTACCCTGTCCTTTTAAAAAGAGGAATTTGAAACGAGTATCCTCCTCACCCCAAGTATATGATCCTACCAGAGCTCCAGTAAGTCGCAACCTCCTATTTCTTTGATGGCTGACCCAGCAATAGCACAGCATAGATCACTCTGGTGTACAGAGGTACAACTATGCAGCCTTTCATGCAAGTGGTTTATTGTAAAGCAGATTGGAACCGCCTCAGCTCCGCCAGAGAACTCTTGTACTAGCTTGAATAGCAAAACCAGAATTATAGAGCTTTCATCTCGTTTTTCAGCTTTTAGGTTAAATGCATCCCTACCACAACTCCATAGAGCGCAGATGCATTTGGTCCTGTGTATAACACTTTCTCTATTTAACTTAGCGTCCACAGTGATAATACATACTAAACCCCACATGCTTTATTCCAACTGATGTCAGTGAGAGTTTGCCTAATAAGGAAAGCAAGGTCAGTCCCTTTTCCTTTTCTACACGACGTCTAGCAAAGCAATAGAATCGAATGTTTTCTTAAAATATTATATTTAATTCACTTGACCATCCAATTGCCCAGTTAATCTGTCATGTAGCCGTATATTATGTTTTAGCTTAATGGTTTACTTGTTTAAAGCCTATTACAAATATGTAGAAGACGCAAAATTTTGTTTTTATTATTACAGGATTTCCAGGCACATCTAGTTGTCTGCTCTGACAAACGGAGTCAGTTAATCAGTCAAATATTTATGTTGCCACCTATTAGGAATTGTACAACATATCTGACACATATTTCGGATAGACACGCAGACGACAGGCTGGTTAACAAATTGTTTTACACAGGAAAGTTGGTCACTCTGCGCAATTTTCTAGGAAAAAAACAAGTTGCAATAAAGCAACAAAGGATTCTGAACGCTGGGTCATTGGTAGGTTCGTTCCCAAAGCCAGAAAGCTAGCCGAAGAAATCCCACTCTTTCAGCAAGCCTGGCTTGCAATCATTGGGGATATAGAGGAGAAGTCTTTAGTGCAGCACCCCGACCCGCGACTCCCAAACTGATCCTCAACACGAGCACTGCCACAGCCCCGGGGCTTAATATTCCGCAGAAGTCATCAGTCCGGCTAGCCACACACCTGCAGGCCAGGATCCTATCAATCAAAGCAGTTTACTGGAGTACTGGTCTGTCAGCTTTTGCCCTCTTCTCCACGCTACACCTCCCCCCCCACACACACACACATTTTCTGTGGTGAAAGGGAGGAAATGACAAGTCCGAATCTCCTCTGCTTATCTGTTGCACGGCTGTATGGCTAAAGGCATGGATGAGGTAAACCCCAAAACATCAGTAATCGATCATAGCCTATTGGGGAATAGATGGTGACTTCCTTTCTAGAACGAGAGCTCTTCGTAACAGCAAGTCACGGCTTTTGTACAATACACAGTCATCTTGTTCGAGGTTGGGCTGGGTGAGCAGAAAGATGACCAGCAGGAAAGGTGACATCTGCTGGCGGTAGAGACCATGAGAAATAACGCTACTATTCACTGCTTTCCCCACCCTTTGGTCCCAATGTGCTTCTTTGCTCCAGTCTATGAGAAAATGCTACTTCAAGGAGTAACCGTTCTCTTGTCCTTATTTGTGTGTTTGACAATCTGTAGTTTAACATACCTGGCCAGGCTTTCCCTAACCTAAACAGAGCCAGCGCCAACGTAGCTGGGACTTGTGTATGTTTCTCTGAAACAAGGCTTGGTTGAAAACAAGATGCTTCGCACCTTAGTGCAGTTTCCGCTATTCCGCGTGGAATTTTAAAGGAACAAAGAACGGTTACTTTTCATGAAATCATAGTTTTAATACGGCACGTTCTCAAGTTCCCAAACCTTCCCTCCCTGCTCTGACGAGAAGCCTCCTTATCTGAATGGGTTTGAAACAATATGATCTAACGGATGCCCCTAAAATAAAAGAAATTCTCATGAAGCGTCCAATATTTTATTTCATTTGTAAACAGTGTCGTTCTGCACAGATTCCTGTTGCATCCCTAATGTGTCTGTGGGAGTCTGCAGAGTGTGTTCTGCCTGGCCTGTAGGGGTTTCAGATAAAACCCAACCAACGCAGAGAATTAGGAGTTTTAACTCTTCTTGCTGGAGAAGAATCACTGTAATGGAACCTTATTGGGAGTGACGCAAATGGGAAGCAGGACGGTCCTAAGTGCCCGCACAGTAGACGGGGAAAGGGAGCCAAGCTACGGCAGACTAGCTAGAGGGACCGTGGAAGGTGACTAGCCTTTATACCGTTTCCATTTACAGCCGTGGTCCTTGTCTGTAAAAGGGCTGCGCTTAGAGTCCTCCGAGGGAAAACAAGAGCTACAAGAGTGTTAAGGACTCCGGAGGGAAAACTCTTCTTTGAAATCTTTGCCTCGGTCGCGTTGTTGCCCAGGGTTGTAGCGAGCAGGGCAGAGTTGCTTTGCATTGATCTAACATGTGGGGGAGATGGCAGGGCTGCAGGTGCTGCTGTCCCCTTCCCTCCTACCCCCTCCCCCCGCCTCCTCTCTTCTTTCCCGGAAAATTTATTAGCAAGGTTAGGGCAGGCTAACTAAACGGCAACCCCGGGTGCAATTTCCACTGGAAGAATGCTTTGATCCTGCCCTCTCCTCTCACTGTCTAAAGCAGATTACATTGCCAAACGCTGGAGATCCCGGCGGCCTGTTTTGTCAGAGATGTTACCAGTTAATCTGAAACAAATTGCCCATATCTCCCTGCCCCGTTGGCTCTCTCTCTCTCTGTGAAGTCCTTTGGGGCTGGCACTTTGGCGAGGGCTTCCAGTTGCTGCCTGTGTGCACGCTTCTTCCAAAGGGCGAGCTGGCCGCCGAATGCTTTTCGACCAGCAGACTGCGCTAACCATGCTCCACGCATTAGCTCAGCCCATCAGGAATGCAAAGCAGAACCATGTCTCGTACCGGGGCGGTTAGTTACTCTCGTTAGTAACGGGTGGGCATTTTGTGCACGAGAGACAAATGTCCTAAGTACGGTGAAATCATTGTGGGGTCAGAAACGTCACTTTTCAACTTCAGAGCCCTCTAGGAGTATTAACGAATCACAGCAGCAAAGGAATGGAAAGATCAGTGTGGATATAGTCCCTAAAAGGGACATAAACATCAGATATTGAAACGCTACTAGAGACTTCTTTTCCGCTTTGTTTGCTATAAAATAGGATGATTTTCGACTTTGATGTTCTCCTGTATTATTTCTTTATTCATTTATACCATTTCCCTACAATTAAAGAGCAGAACCCGGGTGTGTGTGGGGGGGTCAAAGGTACTAAACTGATATAAACTAGCTAAGGATCTGGATTATATCAAAGGATTTCTCCCTGCTATAGATATATAGCAGTTCCAATATTCGCTTATTAAAATCAATGAGTTTTGCGAGTGACTTCCGTATCAGTAAGAATCAGTTTCATTGTCTTATTCTGGGGCCTTATCCGGCTAGTAAAATGTGTGGCACTTTTTGTCTTTGATTAAAAATAACAGTAAATAAACAGAAGTTTCCCCCAATGAGCGCCATTTAGAGGGCAGGAAGACGTTGGTTTCACGTCGGTGGGCTTTTAAACCAGGTCCCGTATACCTTCCTGAGAAGTTGTGGCTTTTTCATTTTGTAGATAAGTTAAACTTGAACCATTGATTGGTTTCATTTGCAAGCTACACGTTTGTACGTGCAGAGTCAGAGTAGCAGTTCTCTCGACTGTTCCTTTACAGGAGTACACGCTAAACACAGACTAGTGCCACAGTACACACCCAGGAAATGCAAACCCGGATACTTTCATAGTTACTTGACACTCCCACACTGTACACTATATGGCCAAATTCTGCTGGCTGTGTGAGTGGCCCCAGTGGACTGTTTGCATGAGTAAGATGACCAGCATTGAGCCTCATACTCTTTAGGTCCCACATACCGAGCTCATTTCTGCTCTTCACCTGTGCACATTTGGGGAGCAGTGTACCTGCGAAGTGGAGTGCCTCCTTATTCCCTGTATATGTTGTAAGATGTGCTTTGATAGGAAGCCCACTGAAGTCAACTCATCGACATCATCACTGTGATGGCCCTGATCAGGGTGGCCCTGAATTAGGCAGGGTGCACCCCCTACCCTCTTCTATGTACAGGAATTATTTCCTGATAGTATCCCTGGGGACCAAGCCAGTCCAAAAGGAGCCTGGAGGAGGACGGACCATGGACCCTAGCGGAGCTGACCTACCAAGACACAGAGTGCTGGCTTTCCTTCCATAAGCGTGCTCCTGGGATCCGTTGTTCGACTCCCCCACCCCCGCACCCCTAATCAGGTCTGTACTGGAAGGATACATTCTAGCCCCGTCTTCATTGGGACTGCGGTAATATCAGCAACCGCGATCGTACAAACCTGTTCCTAATTAGAAATGTCAGTGAAACAAACCGGTTCCATTGAAACAGTGCTTGCTCTTCTGCAGCCTTGAAACTCATGGCCGCGGTACACAGGGAAGGAGCCAGATGAAAAGTGCTGAAACTTGGAATTTAAACAAAAAGCTCACAATTAAGGGGGCGAATGCCACCATGGGCAGCTTTTCCGGGGCTCGTAGACGAGGCGGAGCTTTCTTTTGCCACCATTTAATAAGTCAGTGCACTGTTGGCAGGCCTTTTGTTAAACGCTACTAGAAAAATCAATTCTCAGCGTGAATATCAAGAATTCAATAGACAAGCGGCGAGCGTAGAAAATTGTCAAGTCAGCAACTAATGTAGTTCACTACAATCTTCCCAACTGTCTTAAGTAGTTTGGCAAGTGTTTACGCCAATAAATTTTAGTGACTTTTTAATATATGGCGTTAAAAAGTAACTCAGCCAAAAATATTTTTAGAGTCGCTGCAGAGTTTGCTCGAGATGTTGTCTCCAAACTTGTTTGCAGTCTGGCAGCTTTATGCAAATGTCAAACAGATGCAGAAAGAGCTGAGGATGGGGTGGTTACAATCCTGGAAACTAAATCTGATTTCCTATGACAGAAAATAAACTGAAAGGCAAATTTATTTTCCTTCCTAAATAACAAAGTTTACAGAATAGTTCCTCCCTTCCCTCCCCCCATCCCTCCCAGGATACATTTTAATCAAATCAAAATACTAAAGATGCCAATAGAGCTGTTGCTAAATCAAGTAAGTATCGTATAGCTGTGCTGTGTGCAGCACTAGTCCATTAATTTAGACATAGCTAGCCAGATTCTGCTGCTCTTCTATGTTAAGTGAAATCAATAGGACTATTATAGAGTATGGTACGAGTCAGCATGAGTAATGGTATCCCAAGCGGGAACGTGGTTAAAATAAGGTAGGCAGACTCAGGCCATATCTATACACAATAATGCAACCCTCCCTAAAAGCCACCCTTACTCTTCAAATAGTCCTACTGAAGTCAATGAAACTACTGATGGACAAGGTGCTACTCAGCATGAATAAGGTTATCAGAATCTCGACCTAATGGTTCACTGGGCTATATATAAATCAAACAGGTTGTTTGGGAGTTGTAGGAGATCAGTTCATCATGTTGGTTCATACCACATCAGAAATCATTTAAGAGTGATACATTATTTCCTTTAGAAAACACAGGTAGAGCATCTGAACCATGCAATTTTAACTGAAAACTTCTTAAGCATTTTGTAGCCTAAGGATCTGCACATTAAAAAAAAAAAATCAATCCCTGCTGTAACTCCATTGAGCTAAATGGAGTGACACCTGGGAAGAAGGTGGCCCATAACACTTTCATAGCTGTCTGCATGGCACAGACACAGTGCAAGTTACTGACACATCACTTCACTTTCCCCTTTCTGGCCCCTGCTCAGTAAGGTGCTTTTGCAAGTGCATGTCTTTAGGTATGAGAGAGACCACCTGGTAATATCTTTGGACCAACTTCTGTTGGTGGAAGATACAAGATTTTGGGCTTCACAGAACTGTTCTTCAGGTCTGGAAAAGATAGCCAGAGTGTCACCAGGTGGGCTAGATTGTTAAGCATAAGGGGTTAACACTTGTTGCAAGAAATCAATTAAAATGAAGTGGGCAATTAACACCTGTGCCCTCATGAGACAAAAGAGGATTAGTAGCAGTGGCACAAGCAGAAATCATTTCTTGCTGGTACTGCCTATGTGACCCTCCATGTGACTCCTCCCCAGCCTGGGGCCCTCATGCTCTTCCCATCCCCTCCGACACCGCCTTTACCTGTCTAAAATTTTACAGCAGTTGTAAAATGATGCTTTGGGCCCCTGGTGCCACCTGTACTTCCAGGTGTCATTGAGGAGCCAGCAGCACCCTAAATTGAAAACTTCTTAAATGAAAGAAGGATAGGAAGGACAATCACCCCACTTTCCCTTAACACGCTATCAGTGTCTCCCTTGTGTCCAAAACTAAGCTTCTGCCAGCTTACCTTTATCTAAGGATATATCTTCACTACCAACATTAAAGCGCTTTAACATGGCTGTGTAGCCGTGGCACCAGCTCTGGGAGAGAGCTCTCCCGGTGCTGTAAAAAAACCCCACCCCTCTACCCCATGAGGGGAGTAGCATCTACACTGGCACTTTACAGTGCTGGAACTTGCATCGCTGGGGGGGGGGGTGTTTTCACACCCCTGAGCGAGACAGTTTCAGCGCTGTAAAGTGGCAGTGTAGACAAGGCCTAAGTATTGCTCTTCAACAGGCACTAGGAAAGCAAAGAAGCTGCACCATCTGGGTTTGATGGAAAAGAGGCATAGAACTGTGTGTGCCATGTGCATCTTGATAGAACTACAGCCCAAATTGTTTTATCATTTTCCTCAGCATGACATACAGGAGGGGCAATCAAAATCAGCCTGGCAGAACATGCATGAGAACTGTCTCTGGACAGATAAGCAATTGATCAAAATCACATTCTCTGATCTCTTGGGGCCAAATGCTGTTCCCATTGAAATCAAAAGGAGTTTTGCTATTGATTTCAATGGGAACAAGCTTTGACATTTGGAGAGGAAAGAACAAAACCACTCAAGCAAGGGCTATGTTCCTTATACCAGAGGTACGAAAGACTGCTGGCTTTTGTGAGAAAGTCAGCAGACATCTGATCTCTGTCCATTGCAAGGGAGAAATCAGCAATCAATGAGGCTAGAACAGTCTCCGTACCATATTCAACTCATAAGTCCATCTGCAAAGGATCAAGGAAATATGAAGGCTCCAGATTACCTTAAAGTCTTCAGTCCCTTGGTTAGAATGCTCCCATCAGTACATATTCATAGTCCAGAGGCTGGTGCAGGAATCAAAAACACTGTTTAAACACCTTCCGTCCCACCCACCCCACCCCTCTGGAGGACTCCTGACCAACTTAACAGCACAATGCATATGATAACAAACTTAAACAAAGTCTTTGTATAAGTTTGTTAGCATATGTATTGTGCGTTAAACCCTTATAAAGAATGAATGCCCTCCCTAGCCACATTCTGCTCCTTTCAGGAGCAGAGTGCAGCTCCATCGCCCTCCAGGGGGCCGGGGGGGGGGAGGGAGCTAACCTCCCAAAGTCTTTCTGGTACCCCGTACCAGCTAGAAATCTATTGCCAGTACTTCATACTGGAGCGTACCACCCTACTTGCACTTCTGATTAGTAGTTTACAAATTGTTGTAATGAGTCATAAAAACCACGATCTCAACAGGGAAACTGGTTTTAAGTGACCAGTAAAGTTATGAATTTAAGCTCCCAGACTCTTCTTTTGAAGGTGTTATGCGGGTTTCCTTTGAAGATGAGGACTGAGAGGTCAGATATGGAGCGATCACTCTGTGAAAAGAGTTTGCCTACAGATGATAGGCTAGTTGTGTCTTTTATCATTTTACTCTGTGAGTTCATATGAGAGACAGTGATTGTCTGGTTTCACCCACATAGTTGTTGTTGGGACATATGATGCACTGGATGAGGTACATCACATGTTGTGATAGGCATGTGTGGGATCCCAGGATCTTGAAAGTTTTGTTGAGTGGTTGGTATTGACCATTGTAGCAGTGGAGCTATGTCTGCAGGTTTTGCAGCTGTTGTTCTATCAAGGCCTGGTGCTGCTTTGAGTTGGAGTGCCTTGGTCTGTGGGGAGCTTGCTTCTGATGATGGGCTTGGTGAGGCTGGACCATTGTTTGAAGGCCGGAAGAGGGGGAGGCAGGAGCGAGGGGGAGGACACAGAGTCCTGTTGAAGTCAATGAGATGCCGCTCATGTTTAAAGTTGGCACTGAAGTACCTTGCTGTATGGGTCCTCTTTCTTGAAGATTTTACGTAGTGTTTATGGGGGAGTTTCTACTGCTGCACTTTCTGCAGACCACATTTGGTCATGTTTTAACCCATAATTAGCTCTCCTGTGCGCCTTTCACACTGTGAATCTTCTAGTGTGCCTTGTTTACAAATAGAGGGCTAGCATCTGCTGAAAGAGCCACCAGAGGCATCAAAGAGAGCATGGAGCAGAGGTGCAGAAGCTGCAATGGGAGTTCTGGCTGATTCAGTCAGGATTTCTCTTGTGGACTTCTGGGTAGTGCACACTGGCATGTTCATTGCACCACCCATCAGGTATGCACAGCACACTACCCACTTCATGCACCAGTGGAGGAAGGGCAGAGCAATGGCCTCACCCTCATTTTGATTCTGCCCCTTTTATACCTAAGAGGGAGTAGGGGCTGTGCTCCCCATTGTGATTCTTGCCAGTCTCTGTGTAGGGGAGAAAGGGAGAGGAAAGCTCTTTGTATCTTCTCCCTTCCTTCCAGCCATGCACCTGCTTAGTGACTAGCCTGAATTTGACTCACACATTGGGTGTCCTGTCATTTCTAAACCTATGTCCCCATCTTGCAAGATGTTGAATAGTCCGATCCCAATGCAGCAAAGCACTTGTTTTCCTTTGTCCTGTTTTGTTGTGTGTGTGGGGGGGGATAGTTAAAAAAAATAACACAAAATATAAGTGAAACCAAAACTACGTTCATCTACTAGATATACTTAAACTACAGCAGTGTGTAATAATTTGTAAACACACAAATCCAAGTGAAAATCTAGGGCAAGAGGCCTGCATGAAATGTGAAGCCACTGAATACACTGGGATCAAACACTACCCTTGGTTACACCTGTACAGCCTCATTGAAGTTATTGAGATTCTAGGTGTAACTCTATACACATCTGCAATATGTTGAGCACATATATTAAGAACATTGGAGGCATTGTACTCCAAAACATTATTGACTTTCAGTGTTTTTCTGCACTTAGGTTTACTTGTAATAATACAAAAAGAATATTCCATAAACTGTTCTAAGATCATATGGTATACTGAGCACACTGTCAGTGATTTAACATCTGACACTTCAGCAAATTGCAGTCTTTGGCCATCAACTATGCAATGTGTCCAGACACTCAGACAGTGCATAAAGTTTACCCATTCTGTGGTTACAGGGCTTAATCCAGCTCCACTGACATCAATGGAAAGATTCCCATTGATGTCAGTTGGAATTGGATAAGGCCTATATTTAATGCTTTTTCCTTTTTAAAGGACAAAGCCCTGTAGAGAGTTTCACTGTGTCCAGGGTGTCCAATTTGCCAACAAGATTGTTCACAGGAGACTTTGAGGAGTCACCTAAAAGAGTTTCAGCTGCTGTTGGCACAGATATTCAAAGGTATTTAGGCACCTAATGCCCACTGAAATACCTAAGCCAGTGCTCACTTCACTGGGAAGGTTTAGAGTGGTGTCTCTTCTAAGGGGCTGTCTGGGATACTGTGCAGTTTAGAACATTTACGAGATCAATCAAATCTTAGTAGGCTAAATGTCTCTCCACTCTGCTTCACAGCTGTTTGTTTAATAAAAGAGCTCTTCCCGAAGGTTCTATTTTAGGGCAGCATGGTGCAGTACACATTTCACCATTAGAGCATGCCAAAGCAGATGCAGCCACAATACTTCAGGCAAAATGTCCAGGTGATACCAAATAGTTTAGATGGCCATACCTGAAACCTGTATATTACTTGGGTATTTATATTGGTAAGTATCCATATAAGTTACCTGTCAATATTCCTGTGAAATATAAGTACCTACATTTTTAAACAATGGTAAGAAAATGCTTTTGAAACAGGTTTAAGAATACTCTGCCAGATCCTGAGATTCTTTCCCAGGCAAACCTCCCCTTACTTCAGTGGGAGTTCTGACTGACTGAGTAAAGACCCCAGGATATGGTCCACTGGGTTTTGCTGGGTGATAATTATGACAACTTCTAGGCTAAATCACCATTTTCCCAAATGAAAACCTTGTTTAATAATGACTGGCATAGTTAGCGTCTTGTGCAACACACAAAATGATAAGCAATGACTGGGGAATAAATTGTACTTACATGTTTGTCTATGAATTCCACTGACTTCAGAAGGAGCTGCTGTAGAATTTCAAAGGTAAAATCCTAGCCTCATTGAAATCAATGGCAACACTTATATTGACTTCCATGGGGCCAGAATTTCACCACTGGCATAATATAAATGTCCAAATGTGTACAATGGGTTTGATTCGCCACTACTTTGCTTCAGTTATACACCAGCGTAAATCTCTTGAAATCCATGGAGTTCCACAGGCATAAAACAGGAGCAACACAGTTGTGAGTCAGACCCAATAACAGAATAATATTTTATAGTACCTAATAATGACCGTTCATCTTAGACATGCTAAATCTAGCATAAATTCAACCATTCACTAAATAGTATTGTTTATTTGTCCACCTGCCTGATATTTTTAAACTAAATATAAAGAGAACTCAAGAGGAGCCAAAGGCAATGATATTACTAATAGTACATGAATAATACACTGGGTCCAGTCTTGCATTCTTAGGACCTAATCTTGCTCCATTGAAGTCAACAACTAAAGTCCCATTGACTTCAGTGGGAGCAGAATCAGACCCTTAAAACAGGCAAACCTCCTATGGAAGTGCAGTCAATGGGAGTTTTGTGTGTGCATTAGGTCTGGCTCAAGCCCAGCAAGGAATGGTATACATGAATGCTATTGGGGAATACATATGATGTCTGTAAAAATGTAACTGCCTGCACGTGACTTGAAAATTCTGTTCCATGATATACAATAATAACAAACGATATTCAGCATCTCTTTTCCTTTTGCTGAATGGTACAATAGACCACGTCTCATTTTCCCAAGATGTGCTTTTGTTAGGTCAATAGCGAGTTTGTTATAAAATGGAAACTTGAGCTGGGTAATGTGTGCAAGTTCTGGGGCTTTATTGTGTCCCTGCTATGTTAATTAGTATTAGGAACATGATGGATTGGCAACACGTGTACTTTCTGAGTCTTAAACCAGTCCTGAGAGTTTAGCACTCCATTAGTTACACATCACAGGAACCTAGGGGATGTTTACTCAAAAAGTATCACTTACAAGAATGAAACATTCTGATTCATTCCTGCTACAGGCTACAGAGAAGGACACACCAGTCGCTGGTGCTGAGCAGCACTCAGACAGAAAGCAACTGGATACAGGATTGAATGGAGTATGCTCAACTCTGCCGAGCACAGAGCTGGAACCTCACATCCCAAGTCACTCACTGGTGGATTCCTAGTGAGGGGTCTGGCCAAGAAGCACCAGTGCAGACAAGCAGGCCCTTTCAGTTCACATCTGTGCTCACTCTCATAGGAGGATAGAAGCAGGGAGTTCAGACTAGAGCATTTGTGTGGGCATGTCTCCAACTGAAATTCTGGGAGAAAGTGAAGGGTCAAGAACTGAATTACTTGCTTTCTGCTACAACCCACAGGTACCCTCTCCCCACAACCCCAGAACATTCCTATCACTCCAGCCACCAGGCCAAGGAACTATCCCCAGAACTCTTCATTTTGAAAGGTAATGCTACCAAGGGTCGCTCGGGAACTTCAGCCAATCAGCATCATTGGCCGAAGCATGAGATTCCGGGACCAAACTTCTGAAACACCATGAAAAAAGTGGAGAAGCCACAGAGATCAAATAGAAGCAAGAGAGGTTGAATACACTTTTTCCTCCTCCAGCCAGGGACCCAGGCATTCTCCCATGTTCAAAATACCTTGAAAAGGACAGCTCCACCTCGTAGAAATGTGAATCCTTATAAAAATCTTCTCAGATTATTTGTCTTTCTTCCCTTCCTCTCTTCCACTTATCCCACTAACTGTATTGACTGAAGCCACCCTTCCCCCAGTCCCAACGAACAATACACACACCATTGAGACCCTTCCTCAAAACATCAGACCTCTGCCAGGCAATCCCAGCTTCCTTTCCCTTCTTCAGTTTACCTGTCCTTCTCATTCTGTACCTGAAGCCTTGCCCCTCCACCCCCCAGTACAACTGTCTCTCTCCCCTACTCCTTTCCCTTCCCCTTGCCCAAACCCCCTTTCTTTCCCTTCCACTCCTTATACAGTACTCCCCCTGTCTTTAGTGACTAACCTTTTACTGGTGCTAGTGGCTACTGTAGTCTTTAGGGCAGACTTGAAAAGCATGAAAAGATGCCAGCCCAGGCACAAAATCTATCCTGTACCATGATAATGAAGATAAAGGGCGGGGGGGGGGGGGCTGGCATTCTGCTTTCCCATCAAATTACATTACTCACCATGAATGAGTAAAATTTTGCAAAGCATCTTTACAGTATGCAGGCAAACAGTAAACAGCCAATGTATTAGGAAAGTGAACCCTGTAATAGGCATTGGGCCTAGGTTTCAGAAGAGTTTTAATATGTACTGAGAATTCTGGAGCCATTAGTGATAATTCAGAAAGCCTCATCCATGCTACTGATTCTGTGCATTGATAGGATACTGCCTGCATGTGTCCTGCCTTCATGTATTAGCATTGTTCAAATCCAAGGTAAAGTTGTTAAACAACTAACAGAGCAGGCCTGCAAGCAGGGCCGGCTCCAGACCCCAGCGCGCCAAGCGTGTGCTTGGGGCGGCATGCCGCGGGGGGCGCTCTGCCTGTCACCAGGAGGGCGGCAGGCGGCTCCGGTGGACCTCCTGCAGACGTGCACGTCTGCAGGAGGTCCACCGGAGCCGCGGGACCAGCGACCGCCAGAGCGCCCCCCGTGGCGTGCCGCCGTGCTTGGGGCGGCGAAATTCCTAGAGCCGCCCCCTGCCTGCAAGAGCCATGAATTGGCTATATGGTCACCTGGCTGTTGATTCTTTTGTTTGCTGTCAAATCAACCTATGGCACCTAGATATATGTTTGAATTCATGTGGACAAATTAATCACTGGTAAAATAAAATAAATACATAATTATTATTAATAATAATACCTGGCTCCTCTATAAAATGACACAACTACATTAACTTGAGTTCAGCTTCTGCTACAGCATGTTACAAAATTTAGAAATATGACTTAAAATTAGTAGTTATGTTATGAAATTACCTGTCAAAACAACTCCAGATTGTTACCACATTCTTTGCATGCGGTGGGCCAAATTTTATCCTAAATTACACTTGTATCATCTGATTGAAGCAATTTTGGTTAAACAGGTGTAACTGTGGGCAGAATTTGGCCACATGTGTCTTCTGAGTCATATCAGCATCATTTGCAGAGAAATCCAGGTTTTTACTGCTGTCAGCTTGGCAGAGCCAACATAGCTGCAGGAGAAGAAGCTGTATTCTATTCTACTCAATGCATCAATCAAGTTAAGCAGAATCTGGTGATGCTGAATGAAGCAGAAATGCCATATTGATTTTTACACCCCAAACTGCTTACAGGGTTGGCAGTTAGAAAATTCTTGCTTTTTCCTTTGATCTGAGTAAGGCTCAGATGTGCAGGTAGTTGGGGACAAAGAAGTCTCAATATGTGATGTTCAGACAACAGCCACACTTTCTAGAGAGTGTCAGCCTTACTTTGAATTTTCTTTCTTTCTTTTGTGCCAGCCGGGTGAGGCCTTCAGATGTTAAAGAATGAAACCAGATTGTTAGCAAAATTGACTCTAACCACCATGATTCAAAGAGACAGGCTATCGGTGGTCATTAAAAAAAACAAGCCACTTTTAAAGTCATATCCACTGACAGAACCTACAATATACAACATGTCATCATTGCACATCTCCCTCTCTCAGCTGTCGTATCATGTCAACATCTGGACTGTCATAAATAACACACACAGGACACACCAGATGTGCTCACATATGCATTTCATGAATGACAAATCTGTTATTGTTATAAAGAAGTTGGATCAGCATGTGGCTAGGCACTTTAATGCTACAGATCACATCACAGTCCCTACTGACATTTCCGTAGAAAATTATCAAAATTAGAGGTACAATGACTACCCAAAATGTCTACTTCTAAGTTTCCACCCTGGGGAATAACCCTTTTTTCATAGTCAGATAAAGTACCCTTCAGATCTATTTTTGTGAAGCAACAGTGACACCAAGTGTTTGAGTGTCCATTACTTTCAAGGACAGTCTTTTGATATACTCATTTGTACAGTAACTAGCACAATGCAACCCTGATACCCAATTGGTGCCCCTAAGCCCTACACAAACAAAAATCATAGTCTCCAGCAAGATATTGTACTCTATATAGCCACTACCTGCGTCTCTTGTGTAATGGTAACAGACAGATGTAAAGAGACTGAACCTGCCTTTTATGGTTCGATATATCTCTAATAAATGCCTTGATGTTATGAAGAAAGGGCAATTCTGAGATATATGCTACTGCAAGCTCCTGTGATAGAAAGAACATCTGTTTATTACATTTTCCTATGTTTTACATTCAGTTACCCATGGTGAAGAATCAGTAACTTTTACCAGTGCAAACTACCCTGTCATAAACACAACATTGTCCCTTTAAAATATATTGAACATTACAAATCAGTAACTTTATTACAAGGTGTCAGATGGTCAGAAATCAGGGCACAGGAAAGACAGTTCTAGAACAGGCACCTTTTATAAGTAAGATATTTTACTTACAATTAGAGGGATTTATTTTGTGTGAAAATAAATACTTTGTGCAGGAAAACTAAGAAGGAAAACTAAGAAAAGTTTTATGTGGTAAATTAACATTCACTGGCTCCCCACATAAGATCCCCCCAACAACATTCACCTCAGTAATGTTGACTATAACACATATAGAGGAGTGGTTTTTGTTAAAATAAACTGCAGAGCTCAGGGTTCAGAATTAGTGCAATATCACTACTGATTGTGAAAGAGAAGATGGGTTCCAAGTAACTTTATTGTTAATGGGAGGAATATCAAAAAACACCATATTCAGCAGAGAAGCTCATAAGGAAATTCATTTGAGGCTATATCCAAGGTATTACTGCCCTCTCTGTTGAGTCCTCATTTTATAAGCACTAGCAAATGTTACATATTAAATTCCCTTTACAGTAATGCAACCCTGTATTAATAAATATCCTCATGGTTTTCTAAATGTTCCCTGTGCTTTTTGATAGTAAAAAGAAAGAATTGGGCATGTTTAGTCCAGAGAAGAGAAGTCTGAGGGGGAGACATGGGAAGTCTTCAAATATATATGTCCGTTATAAAGTGGATGATGATCAATTATTCTCTGTGTTCTATGAGGTTAGGACAAGAAGGAATCAGCTTAGTTTGCAGCAAGGGGAATACAGGTTGGCTATTAAAATCACTTTCTAACTATAAGGATAGTTAAGTACTGGAATAGGTACCCAGGGAGGTTGTGGAATCCCTGTCACTGGAGTGTTTTAAGAACAGGATAGACAAACACCTGTCGCGGACGGTCTAGATCTGTGGTACTCAAACTTTTGTACTGCTGACCCCTTTCACATAGCAAGCCTCTGAATGTGACCCCCCCCTTATAAATTAAAAATACTTTTTTATATATTTAACACCATTATAAATGCTGGATGCAAAGAGGGTTTGAGGTGGAGGCTGACAGCTCACAACCCCCCATGTAAGAACCTTGCGAACCCCCTGAGGGGTCCCGACCCCCAGTTTGAGAACCTCTGGTCTAGATATAGTTAATCCTGCCTCGGGATAGGGGGCTGGACTAGAAGATCTCTTGAGGTCCCTTCCAGCCCTACGTTTCTATGATTCCTGCCAAAGTTTGTATACAGGTCTACCAAACATTCCCAATGTGAGGTTTTAAAACAGACTGCTTTTTGTTCTTCCAGCATCTAGAATTACAGCCCACATGTACAATGTGAAACAGCAGAGCCATGGTAATAACTGGACTGCAAGTATTTTTCAAATTGGAGAGGACTGCAACTAGAAGGATCATCAAAAAATTGAGGGCCATTTTGGAAAGAGTTTGGAGGCGAATCTTGTATGATACCAGTTCCCTCAGTTAAAGCTGGAAGAACTCATCCCATAGCAGCAGACCTTAGCACCTCTTGCTGTTAAGATGGCTCTAGTTGGGTACCATGTATGGGTTCCAGGGATCTTCTTTACGCCTCAGTTTCACCAGCTGCAAGCAGTTGTAGGAAAAAATACACTCCAGACTGCAAACCTACCTCTTAATTGTGATGCTTTGGTTTTAATGGTGTAGATTTTCCCAGCAGCTACTGGTTTACTTCTGAATCCCTTGCAGATGCCACAACCTATGGCACCCATTGGTTATGTCAATGTTTACATTTTTGGTCATATTTTAACATATGTGTTGAACATAATTGTAAATTCTAGTGCCGACTGGACACAACCATTTGTTGTTAGTCATATTTAAAACCTAAATACAACCAGCAACAAATGGTTGTGCCCTGTGTTCACCAGAATTTACAATCATGTTAATTAGCATCTCTAGAAATTCAGCTATAGATATACCACCATAGGCTCTCAGTGTCCATCAGGAGTAGAGCACACTCCAAATCCTCCATCTTGGGTGAGGCTGCTCTGTTTATTAACAATAATGCCCTCGACAACTTGGAAGCAGTATTGAAACAGAGTAACATAATAAAATAGCAGAGGCCCCCAAACCAGAAAATGACCCACCAGAGATATCAAATCAACAATACCTCGCCGTGACCACAAATCTCAGTCATTAATGTTCCCCTCTGTCCTCAAAGCCTAGATAGAAAGTGAGTCTTGCAGCGCATGTCCTGAAGTTTGGGCCAAGGGAGAGGATGAATTCCAAAGCTGAGCGGCCATCACTAAAGTTTGCTCTGCAAGCACAGTGTATTGCAGCAGTTGGGCACGGCACGAGAGGTAGCCTCTCAAATAGGCAGGTCCCAAGCCATTTAGAAGGCCTTAAACTCCACCCAGAAACAATAGGCAGTCAATGCAACTCACAGATCAGTTACGTCATGTGATCCCAAAGAGAAACTTCACTCACCAAGCAGTCTGATGTATTCTGCACCAGCTCCATTCTTCAGGCATATCTGAGGTTGAGCCCCAGGCAGAGCACACTGCTGTAATCTAGTCTTGAGGTAACAAAGATACAGATCCTGGTTGCAAGCTCCTCATCTGAAAAAAAAATGGTTGCAGTCTGCAGGCCAGATGTAAATGACAAAAGGTTGTCCTCATTACAGCTGTTAAAAGAATCCAGTAGCAGCTGTAAAAATGCAACAAAACCACTAGATTCTCACTCCAGGATCAAACGGTGGCTACAAACCCTCACTTAAAGGAGCAGATATTGTCATCACCAGCTCTGTGGATGGAGCTTCAGCCAGCTACCTCTCAGCCATGTCCCAGTCTCTACCAAATAGCCGTAAGGACTTTTGACACCGCAGCCAGGATTGGATGAGAGAGAGAAATAGAGTTGGGTGTCATTAGCCCACTGAAATCAGTGTACCCCATGCTTTTCAATAACTATCCCAATGGCTCCATGTAGAAGTTGAACAAGGAAGGGCGACAAGATGCAAGATGAACTACCCTCTGAATCTCTCTGAGAAATAAGAATGAAGCTACTGAAGGACAGCATTGTCTACTCCAGCAGAGGTTCAAAGGTAAGGACAACTACTCCTCGTCAATGGTATCAAAGGCAGCTGATAGACTTACTGTAGCAATATCATCATGGACACCTGATCTTTATTCTTCACCAGGAGGAGCTCATCTAGCAATGCTATCTATGTAGTGTCTGTGCCATACCCAGGCCTGTGACTAGTCATGGAGATGTGAGATTGTCAAATACTTGGCGAGTTCCTTTGCCACAACCTTATCAATAGTCTTAGCCACAAATGTGAACATTAATTACTAAAGGTAGCTGGTGCACTTGTCAGCATCAACTGATGTTTTTTGCAGTGAGGATCATACAATGGCTCTCACAATAGAAGCCAGCAATCTGCCCTCTCTAAAGGAATAATCTTCACTAAGAGTGGATCTAGTTCTTTCCCACTGGCCTTAGCCAGCCAGGAACAACATGGCTCCAAAGCACAGGTGGTGACACAAGGTTTTCACAAAACCTCTAGCCCCTGTAAGCATTACGCTTCATGGACTGCATGCCTGATTGCCTTGGAGCAGCTATATATAGTGGACTGAGCATAGGAATTAGGGTCAGACGATCTGGGGTCTTATGTTCTTGATTCTACCACTGACTCACTGTGTGATTTGGGGCATATCACTTACGCTCTTTGTCTCAGCTGCTCCAGCTGTAAAATGGGGGTAAGTAATGTTTGCTCATGTTTAAAAACCACTCTGAGCTCTACAGCTAGCTATGTGCTGTATACATTTGTATAGCACTTTCCTTGTAAGGTGTACTTTGGCTCATTAATATGTTGAATTGCATTGTCGCGGGGCCAGTACCCCCATCACTCTGGGGAGGGGCAAGGGTGTGATATCCCCGTGGCACCACCACTAGGGTTGCGCCCTGCCTCAGGGTTGCACAGCCCAATGGCCAGAGTCAGTAGGGCTCCCCCTTGTCTGCAGGGAAGGGTGGCTCAATGGCCAGAGTCAGTAGAGGGGGGGGCACCTCCCAAGAAAGGGGGGAAATGGCTGGGTAGGGAGACCCAGGCCCTCCCTGCTCCACCGGGTCCCAACCCAGGGCCCTGGTAGTGGCAATGGGGTTTGCCACGTAGTCGGCGGGTAATCCGCCCGCAACACGCCAACTACTGCAGGGATGCTGGCTGGTTCCTCCCTGGGCTGCTTCCTACCTTAACTCCTGTAGCTGAGTCTGGGTGTCTTCAGGGTCTTGGGGTATCGTGGATACCTCTAATCTCCCTGGGGCCTGCATGGGTGCCTGCCTGGACCGCAGTGTCTCCTGCTCCCTTGGCCCAGGCTCCTGGGGGCTCCTTAGCTGGAGCCGGCGAGGTGCATCTTCCCCTCAGCGGTCAGCCCCAACTGAGCTGTACAACTCTCTTGTATACTGCAGCAGCAGTTGGAGCATGTCCAGCAGGGCTGAGGGTAGGGGGCTTCCGCTGCTAAGAGTGTTGCCCTAACCCCTTCCTCTCCAGTGCGGGGCCAGTACACCCTGCCACATGCATCAATGTGAACCTCTCTGTAATCTGAGATAATCTAATTGGTAGGCACTCTACATCATTTCAGTTTTCAAATTAGTGCAGCCCAGTGCTAGAAGATTTTTATGACTCTGATGTGGTTTTGTTACCTCAAATCCCATGATACTGAAATTCCGAGCAAGGAGTTCAATCTATAGATGCATGCACTCTCTTTTCTTTATCTTATTGAAAAGAGAGTGCATGCATTGGCCCTCTTTCCAATTTTAAACAAATACAGCAAATAAAAGATCTTTTCTAACTCTCTAAATTTACTGAGAAATGGGTGTGTGTATGTGTGTGTGTGTGTCAGTGAGAGCACGAGAATGTTACCACACATTCTTTCTCTTCTGCTTTTCTTCCACTAGATGGAGTTTGACAACTCAGTAATTTCCTCTGGAGCTGTCTGTCACCGCCATTATTCTAAACAGCACGGAAAGGGCATGAATGTTCAGTTGTTTGTGTGTGGCTGTGGCTCGGATATGTTTAACCTAATTTGCTCAATCAAAAGCTAATTTTATTTTCTATAATGAGAGAGCTATGTTGGGAGTTGTCAAATTGACAGAGGAGACAAAATGTAAAAATGAGTTTGTCATTCACAAATCATTTGGGGATTTTTTGATACCATACCTGGAAGGACCAGGTAACCAACAATGAATTTTATTCATTAATGTGAGTTGCTGAGCCTGGAATAAGACACTCAGCAATAGGGCTGGACTGGCTCAAGTCCATGGCAGGCATAGAGCATGGGAAAGGAGCAGGAACTAGTGAAGAAATGAAAGAAAGAATGGATCAAAACCAGAAAGTGCCTGCTCCTCACACAGTGCTCCTGGGTGCCCTTGTGTCCTCAGACTCATGCAGACCTGTTTAAGGACCAGTCACAGTCTGGCTTTTATATAGCACCTTCCAGCCAGTGATGTCAAATGTCCTACAAACAGTTGATTAACCGTCACAAAGTGCTATGATAATAAAGCTCTTATTCTAACCGTTCCACATATGGGTACAGTAAGGTGAAAAGAGGTTGTGGCCATCACTCTGAAACCTGGATGCCGAAAGGCCACCCAATCCGTGTTTAGACATCTAAAATAAGTGATTTTCAGAGCTGCCGATCAAGAGCTCCAACGGACTCCTTAGTGTAGGCACTCAGGTTTCTTCATGAATTGCCAAGCTCAAACAGTGGGTCAGAGCCTCATCCCCTGAAATAAATGAAGCTACGCCAACATATACCAGCAGAGGATCCGGCTCAGCGCATTGGTAACAGAGTCAGGAATAGAATCCAGGAGTCTCGATTTCTAGTCCTCTTTATTGACTAAACCACAGTGGGCCAGAGCGGCAACTGACATAAATTGGAGCTATGACACTTTACATCAGCTGAGGATCTGGCCCATTGCTGTCACTACTTTAGAAAATGGGACCCGTGTGCTATCATTCCCGGAAGTGCAGAAAGTGTCATTTTATAACACAGATGGCCTAGAACCAAAACACCATGTCAGACCATGTTCTCAGCTTGAACCTTTCTCTATAATAAGAGAGTTCCTGAACCTCTTCTCCCCTTTCCCCTTCCCCGCAAAGCTCAGGAGTGTTTGGAGCTGGGGTTTTGATTTGCCTCATCAGAATATGACATTCAGATCTGGATACAGGGCTCAAACCTGGGTTTAGCCCCATCGCTACTGTAATATACACCAGCATAGGCAGACAGTGCAGTGGCTAGTCATGAATCGAGGAAACACCCTTCCCTGGCCCAAACAAAGAAGGTGTAATTTATCCCTCCCCTCCAAACCCCATATCATCAGCTCGTTGTTGTTTTGGTTGTTTTTGAAATGCTCCTGCTAGGCCATTAAAACGCTACCTGGCTACTGGAGAATTCTATATTGATTGTCATCAATGACTAATATTTTCCAGACACTGAATAAAAGAGAGCAAAAACTACATTTGTGCACCTGGAAGGTTTTTTCCAAGGGGGAACATTATATAATGAAGATATTGAATGGTATACTCACTCCAAATGGCTGGTTTCTGCAGTTTCCGCCCTCCTATATCATTCTACTATTCATTGTTAGGGGTAACAAGGTCCAGATGAGCTGTAACTTTAGTTACACTTTCTTTGAACAGAAGTTTCCCATAAGGCAGGAAAGGTTATGGCATTTCAAAAGAGCCTTCTCAGATTTATATCTCATATTCAAGGAGGTCCTTCAAGACAGCAGTATACTTTCCTATCAAACTGCGTCTGTTTCTGCCTGGCACCAGAGGGCTTTATTTATTATCTCTATTGCCTTTGCTGTCTAAAGAAAATTGTGAATAAACTTTAGCTGGAATAAGGAATTGTGGTAAAGAGTAACTTATGAAGGAAGTCACTGGAGGCTCTCGCAAAAACAATGGTACATGAGAAAAATCACAGTGTTTATGTCCGAATTTTACAAACAGTTGCAAAGACTTCATATAACCTTGAGTATAGACAAGTAATCTATGCCAACATTTTCAAATGTGGGTGCTAACATTAGTCACTTAAATCCACATTTTGGCAACTCAGTAAAAGTAGCCTGATCTTCAGAGGTGTTGAGCACTCACATCTCCTGTTTACTCCAACGGGAGTTCAGAATGATGGCTATATCTAAAACTAATGGAACCTGAGTGATTCTAGAGGGCTCCAAGGGAAAATATTGTTCTGCTAAGTGACCACTCCTTTAATAGTTTGGTGGACTATTACAACATCCTGTTGACTTCAACCCTCAATGAAGCGGCCCCCCTAGACAATCTTCTCCCAGGTTTCGACCTCGCAAGTCACCTTGATTTGTGGATAACTTGTGACAGCTGAAGCAGGAGGAAAGGCAGCTGGAGTGCCAGTGGGAGAAGTCTCAGTATGGGGCTGATTGATTACAGCACAGAGGGTTTAAAGTTCTATGTTGTGGCTGTGCAAGAGGCATAGTGAAGTTTCTTTGCCAGCACCACTGCATCTGCAAAGTCTCAATCAGTACATTTCCTTTGGGTGGTGGAGAAGCCTGTTCAATCGGAGTTGTTGCCACTCATTAGCTAATATAAATATGTTTCATTGTGAGGAAATTTCTTCTTGCTTTGCAGACAAAATCACTAGGAATTAATCTGCTCTGTCTGTGACCATAAAGGAAGGCCAGACAAGATCATGCAGAGGATGGGGCAGGGGTGAGAAAGAGGCAAAAGCTAGGTCTTCTCTGCTCGAGTTTTAGCCAGTGGCGCACAGGTTAAACTCTAGAAATACTGGAAGCAATTTGTCCTTATGCTTGTGCTCAGGACCTAGGTCCTTCCTGCTTATTGAAAGTGTACAGGTTGTTGGTAGAGAATGTCAAAGACTCCTTAGGGATGGGTAGACTGTGAGTTTCTCCTATGGAAGCACCAGTACAGCCTCTGCTCTAGAAATGATCATTTGACATGAAAATCTGATCAATTATTGTCTGGTAACTCACCTACTTCTGGCAAAGGTTACTGAAAAGATGATGGCAAAGTACTTAAGAGTATCAGATGGCCTCATATCTCTTGGATCCTTGATAATCTGGGTACTGACCAGGGTATGGCACTGAGCCTGTACTGGCTGCATTTTGCAGCTGATCTCCTGGCCAAGGATGAAGATTGTGTGCATTCATGCTAATATTAAATTTGTCGGTTGCCTTCAGTTAGGAGGTGTTGTTGATTTATCTGTGGGCTATGGCAGAAGAAGATAGGACAGCTCTTGGGTGATTCCACATTCAATGTTCATGCACCATGTCACCTCTCCTGCTCAATGTATATTTGGGGTCACTGGGCGGGTTAGTAAAGACACTGGTTTCAATGCCCTTGGTATGCTGATGACACCAAGTCCTATATCTCCATATCACCTGATCCAGACAAAGCAGTTGATTGCTCGGCCCAATGTTTGGATGAGATGAGGGCGTGGATGAGAAGTTATCTGGCTCAGATTTAATCTGGAGAAGATGAAGGTGATGTTGGTTGGCTGAGGAAAACAACCAGATGAGCTGACAAAGATAACATCCCCCTTCTGATAGAGGGTGTTCGCCTACCATTTGTGGGGACACACTCTAGGAGTCCTGTTGGATTCCCATCTGTGGCCAGATCAGCTTTTTTCATCTATGTATGGCCAGGAGGCTACATCTTTGTATGCAGACCTTGCAACTAGATGACTCTGTGCCTGTATTACCTCCCAATTAGGTGCTGGAATGCATTTTACATCTGGTTACTTCTTAAATCTATCCAGAAATTGAAGCTGGTGCAGAATTTGGCAGCTTGTTGTTATAAGATATACCTTCTGGGAGCTTATAATACCACCGCTTTTGGATCTCTAGAAGATTGTACGGCATTCTTAGTTTACTGAGCTTCAGAAAATGGTGCATGGCACATTTGTTTTCCCTCTCTGTGAGGAGTTAAGCCAAAATTGCTGATGCAGTGACCTCACCAAGGCCTGTACCTTGACATGCTAAAGTTGCCGATCCAGTGACTGTACAGCAGCTTGTCCCTTGACATCAGACTGACAAGATATAGGCACAGAGCTAATGAGTTCTCAGAAGCTGACATCAGTCCAGCAAGCTAGAGAGTGTGGTTGCCAACAACCTCACAAAAGCCTAGGTCTTCATACTGGCCCAGCTAGGTAGCTGTGTTGAGCCACGAACTTCAAAGTGTTCCATGTCGTGTCATTATCACAGCAAGGTAGAAGTTCAAAAGGGATGTGAAGTGGACATAAAACACTGCCAAATCAGCATTCATCCCTCACTGACGCCCGTGGAAGCATTTTACACTCAATAGCTCCTGGAACATCAGGGTATGCAGAGGAAATGTGGCTGCTGATGCCACCCTGGAAGATAGTGTTTCTGTTTATGCCACAAGAAAGGCTAGTCCCAACAGCGTTTGGGAGTAATGCGTGGCCATAAGGGGACAAATAGAGACTACTATTTCCATTGCAAAACCCAATGAGAGCAGCAAAAGGCTCTGAAACAAAATTTCCTCCCACATTTCCCCCTTCCTGCTTATTCCTCTGCAGGATCTGATAAAACCTGGGGCCACATGCATTCCTCGTATAGCTCCAGTGAAGCAAATGAAATTACAGCAGGATGAATTTGGCCCATTGTCTAAAAAATAAATGGCATTTATTTAGTGTAAAGGATTTGTTGAGATGAACAGATGAAGCAAACCCCTGAAATAATGTCCAAATATTTTTCGTGGGTAAAAGACAAAGCAGATTAGCACCATATCATTATGCATCCGAAGAAGTGAGCTGTAGCTCAGGAAAGCTCATGCTTAAATAAATTTGTTAGTCTTTAAGGTGCCACAAGTACTCCTGTTTTTTTTCACCATATCATTGAGTCACTATGACTGCAGCTTCCAAGTCATGGAATAGCAGAACAGTTCAGTGCTGTGATTACACAGACACTAGATGGAGCCATTGTCTAAAGGAACAAGACTGAAGAAGCAGAAAATAGAGTCTTGAAGTTTTCTGTCTAGTTACATTATCGAATGAAATACCTCTTTGGCATTTGCAAGTCCATATAGTATGTTGTCAAAGGTTTTCCCAGCCAAACCCACTTTACCCAAAGACAGATGTGCCTTTGATGTCCATGTCAAGTCAATTTAATCTGACAAGCTGAATATTATTTTAGATATATGTTTGAAAAAAACATGCTACAGTCGTTTGTGGCAATTTCTTTCTAGGCTAAGGCTGGCTCAAACACATGTTCAAAGACAGTTGCAATTCCAGACATTTGGAAGGAAAATTTCTCTCTCATTTCCAGGGGCGCTCTCAAACTATATATAGGGGATATTTATTGCCAGCTGAGATTGTATTTTGCCAAAAACACACAGGCTGAAGAGCTGGTATTTGGGTCAGTAAGCAGTTCTTCAGCATGAGTGATTTTTGTTTGCCACTGTAACAAAAAGTAATTAAAGTTCCCTGCAGGGGCAAAATTTAATCAGTTACAATTGAATTAAAAACCAGGTCACAGTAACTAGTCATAGTAATGTGTTCCCTGTCCTAAAAATGGGTTTAACAAACTGGAAGAGCAGTTCTGTACATTGGGTTAAGAATCAAACCACAATAAATAATAGCAAGATTTTATGGAGTGTATTGCCTGTTGCCCCACCCTCCGAGGCCACAGTTATATTGCCTTTTACCAGACCAGCAGAACAGCAGCCGGTAGCAAGGGCCAAATCAGAAACTATGGAACTCTACAATAATTCAACAGTAGGATGTTTGTAGAGATTGTTGATGTTAAAACTATACCAGACATCTTGAGAAGTGCTATCACAGCTTCCTGGTTCATAATACATAGCTAGTATATGCTCATATAGCAGGAGTCAGCAAATCAGTTCTTTGAGACTTGTACGTGTTCTGGACTCAAAAGACGTCATCTTCTGTCTGGCACAGAGGTTCTACTTGCTCTCACTCCAATTAATGACAAAATGCCCATTGACTTCAGTGATGCAGGATTGGGCCCCAGGAGACATAGCTTCCCAGAATGCATTTTGGCCTGACTCCCCACTGCCTTGCACTTTTTTTTAACCACTGTGAGAAAGTTATTTACGATGATATCACCACACAATTCTCCACTCACTCACACTGGTGGTAATGCCTCATACTCACTTTGTACAGGTGTGAATGACAGCAGAAAGTGCAAGACAGTGGACAACCGGCCCTTCTGGAAGGCTTTGAAAGATTAGCATCCGTGGTTCAAAATGTTTGTTATCGCTGGACAAAAATTCAAACCAGTATTTTTTTCCATGAGGGGAAGAGATAATGTTCCCATTTTACACTGATCATCCTAAATCCACCTTAGTTAATAATGAATAATCAGGCAAGGAATCTACAAGGAATTGCATATACAGGGCCAAATTCTTTTGTTTAAAGCCATGCACCTCTTTGGAATGCAAAGAGGTTACACAGGCATATTGAGAGCAGACGTTAACCTAGGAGCTAGAACGAATTTTTCAGTACACAGTCTACAGAGTTTTAAGATTGTTGCTAAAATGTAAAGGTAAAGTCTGGTTTTATTTGAATTTTTTTGGCCAAATTCCAGTGAGGAGGTTAAAGAGTCCAGGTTGTTGTTTTTTATAATAAAGATGCTTTTGTGCTAGTATAGTACTATATCTAACAACTCTTTGCTTTTATGTACAGTAATACTTCCAAGACAGAAATTCGAAGTGCTTTACAAGCATTACTTAAGCTACACGCATGTGCACACACACACACGACGTAGATAACGTAGTTATTTGACAGAGGGATAAACCGAGGCACAGAGAGATTAAGAGTGGGATTTTCACAAGTGCTCAGAGTAGGCCAACTCTGCTCCTATTGGAGTCAATAGAAATTTTACTATTTACTTCATTTAGGTCAACGCTAAGTGCTTTAGAAAATCCCACTACTGGCGATTGGGCCAAGTGGCAGAACTAGGGTTAGCACCTAGTGCCCTAGCCACTGTAACACTTCCTCCCATTGCACTGCAATGCCGTTCCTGCACCTCTCATTCAATTGTATCAGTATTGGTATAACCCTAAAACATAAACAATGCCTCTAGAGCTCACAAGGAATGTGGAATTGTGTCTCTTTGTATTTCAAGCTATTTTTAATAGATTCATTTTTACATTAAATAGAGGTGTTTTATGTCAATTTTATGAAGTGGCTGGAATTCATTCACTTCTCTTGCCCAGAATAAAAAAAATATAGTCTCACTCTATTTGAGGGTAGGCAGAAGGGAGGCGTTCCTAGCCCATCACCAAAGCTTCTCCTGTTGGACGTATTGACTGAACATGGCCTCCTTGGGTATACCAAAAAGAAGCAATAATTACCCCTTTGCAAGAGACGTGTAAATGGTAAGCAGGTCTAGGCTAAATATACCATGTAAATGTAAATATAAGATTAGTGTTGGCGACTTACTTTTTTGTTACTGGCAGAGCATTCTGTGCGGGGCTAATCAAAAGTCAGTTGCAGTCAATGGGAATCTTTCCACTGACTTCAATAGGCCTTGGCTCATATCCTCTGAAAGCTTCAGTGTTATTTTGGTGTTATCCATGTATTAACTCAATCAGCCCTAGCCTAGTGGTCATAGCATAAGGTAACACGGAGCAGCAAAATGGGAAGGGCCCAGGTTCACCTCAGTAACATTCATTTCAGCATGGAGGAGTTACAGCAGTTTGCAAAGGAGACAGGGGGATCTCTGAAAGGAAGCACCAACTGCACAGCATGCTAGACCTTCCGTGGTGCTACCTTGCTTCTTCTTCCCCAAGTCAGCACATTCCTACTCACTGATTCCTCTTCTTGCATTAGCACAATCTTCCCTTGCCCCTCTCTTCCCCTCCCAGGGATGGATGTGGCCATGGAGTGAAAATTGCCCTTCCAAGCAGAAGCATTAACGTCTGCATGTACATCCACCTGTTTCAGAGAAAGAGCATCCTGGGTTGAAGGGCTTCTTTCCAACCCTGCTCTTTCAAACACTGAGGAGACTCTATATCACGGAGAAAGCACAGAGTGGCCTTTATAGACTTGGGGGAAGGAAGGGAGCTTGCTACACTTTTCCTCCCTCTGCTTGGTGGCTTTTCCTCATTTTATTGTTATTTGCTCATTTAGACATTTCAGAGAGAAGAGGAGCAAAGGGGTCTAATAGTTCTGCCAACTCTAACAATTTTATTGTGAGTACTGTGACTTTAAGGAAAACACCAAATATTGTGAGAATTGTGATAAAGTCTAAGATCCTGGAGTCATGTTATTATGTGAGTCAGAGATTTCATTTTAAAAAAGGTAGTTTTTAGTCCTCATGGTTGCAGAGAAAACTTGAAAACGTGAACTTTAAAGGCCTTCAAAATGGAAAGTAAACAGCCATCACCCCAAATGTATTATTTTTTAAAAAATCTGATCAATCTCATGAATTTGGAGGGGGTCTAACTCAAGATTTTTTGAAGGCTTGAGGTTGGCAATACCAGTCAAAGTTTCTCTGAAGAAGACTCCCATGTCATACAGAAACCATTTAAATAAATAAAATAAAACTTCCCAGTCTTTATTATGAAAGCTCATGGGCCATCTAGCAGCATTTGGCATTTACTCAGCAGTTTACATTTTCAAAGCACTCTACAGACATTAAATACTTAATCCTAACAACACCCCTGTGACATAGGGGAAAAGAGACACTGAGTCACAGAGAGGTGAAGTGATTTACCAGAGGCCACAGATCAAGTCAGTTGGCAGAGGAAGGATTAATATTCAAGACTCCATGACATCCAGCCCCTCACTCAGTCCTCTAGACATCTACTGTCCTTCCAATATAGAAAGAAAAGGTAATGAACCAAATCCTGAAAGGTGCTGAGTATTTACTACTCCCTTTAACTTCAAAGGAGAGTTGCAGATGCTAGCACCTGTCAGGAGCTGTAGACAGATTTCTGTTGTAGGTTCAGTCTAGCCAGGTGACCGGTGACAGATCTTCTTGGAGATCACAGAATGCTCTCCATAGCATGCACATTCTCCTAAGCATTCATTTGGCTGGCAGTCTGAAAAATGCCAGCGTTCTAAGGGCTTGATCCTGGGAAGTGCTGAGCACTCACAACTCCCATTGGAGTCAGGATCAAGCCATAAGCCTCTCGGGGTCAGACCATCAGCTCGTGAAGCTGTGACTATCCCTCCCAGGCACCATAGCTATTTAAAAAATGACTGACAATTTCTAATAGCACCGGCTGTGACTCTTAACCCAAGATTACTGTTAAATTTTATACCTCATAATCCCTCAGAGAGATGATGAGTCATGGACCTCACATGGGCACAATGTAACAAAATGTTGCATGGAATAAATTAACAAACGATCATCACTTAAAGTGGAAAGAATTGTCTTCATTTTCTTTCAGTGGCAAAGTCTACTGTGAAAATGTTAAAAATACTGTAGTGAATGAGTTCATTATAAGGAAGAGAGAAGAATGATGCGTCAGAGAGTTATATGTCCACTAGAATTGGAGTTTGGGTAGTGTGCATTCAGAAATAATTTTATTTTCCAGTAATGACAATGTGCAGTACCACATAAGAAATGAAATTGAAGAATTGATCAATTTCTTGGATAGCTTCAATATTAAAATTAACATATAAATTTAGCATCAATCTTATTTCTCCACTCATGTCCACTGAGTAAATGCACATAAAGAATGAATCACTGAAACAGTGTACCGGGGGAAGCAAACTCATTTTTCACATATGTCAGCACAAATGTGAGCTGAACCTGTTTACCGTGCACCCAACAAATGTTCTAGAGATGCCCTTTCAGATCTCTAACAAGGGCAAGTTTGGGGGTCTAAGGGGAAAAAAACACCACCGTGTTTGAGGCAGCGGATAAAGAGGCTTGATATAGAACAGCTCCACAACTTTGTTCATAAACAAACCATACTTAGATGAGTTGCCCCTTGGCTCTTCCCTATCTTGGCAGGTATGCTGTGAGAGGCTCACATGCTACAGTGACCAATTGTTAATGAATGTTCTCCTCGCAACCCCGCCCCCTGTGAGGTGGGGAAGTTTTACTACCATCCTCATTTTTACAGAACCGAGGAACATATTGACTAACCAACTTGCCCAAAGTCTGTGCAGGAACTGGGACCCAAATCTGTGGCATCCAGAGTCTTAACCACAAGACTGTCCTTCCTCCCACTTTAATGGGACTTCACATATAAAAATTACTCAAGTAAGCAGGGTGGTTGTAAGATCAGTCTCATGTGGAGGAGATCAACATTTTAAAAACATTCCCCCTTTACCGCACATGCATGTTAGAAACTTAATAATGAAAGCACTGTGTTTAAAATCCCAAATAGTACTCACTGGTCACTGGACTTAAAAGCAAAGTGGATACCCTGCCAAGTGAAAAACATCTTTCCTTGGATTTGTATGGGTTTGCTCATTCAACTGGTGTTTCTGGAGCTTTCTGGTAAATATCTCCAAAAACTACTTACTTCTAATTGTTATTTGTACTTTTGTTTTGCGGAGCATAAACATTTCCTCCAACTTGAACATTTTGCAGTTGACTAAATCCAAAATCAATTCCCAAGATCGAATCAGACAATATGAGGCTCTGAGTCAGAGATAGACAAATTTCTGAAGCAGTTAACTAGTCATAACAAACTGTACAAAAAATAAGACTGTTTCAGGAGCTCTTTCGGCGGATGGCTGCGGCCCAGTTCTGCTCTCATTGACTCCAATGGCACAAACGTGCCTATTGACTTTCATAGAGCAGGAGATCAACATTTTAGTACTTATAGATCTTATACAGTAGATCTTATACAGAGATCATTTTGGGAGGAAGGTGGACTCACAAAATTGCTATGAAAAATTACAGAAGTTGCAGGATTTAGGTGGGTGGCCAGAGGCACCACAACAGTACTTAGACTGTGGAAAGCTGGATTCAAATGTGGCTTAGAGGAAAAGTGAAATGAGATACAATAGTAGCAATTCCATCCATCAGGGCCAGTTGTCCACATTACAAGGACTCCGCACCTGTGGCATGACTGGTAGGCCCTCTCTGGGCTCTATCCTGCTTTCATCTTTCAACCAATGTCACTGGGTGTGCAAAGAATTCAAGCTTGAGCTCTCTGAAGCTGACTGGGATAACAGTATTGTTACAGGTCAGGATTGAGCTGCATTTGCAGAGAAGTGTGGAGAAATGTGCACAGTGCATGCTTATACAATGCTTGCTTCTTGCCAGTTCTCTGACCAGGGCTTAAAGTGCAGCGGTTGTAAGGGGTTGCAGACCCAACCAAAAATAATTGATTAAAAATCAAGCCAGGTCACCAAGGGATGCACTTGCACTGTCTTACCAAAGCTGCTGCCTCTAGATTATGATAGAGCCCCCCAGCCATCCTCCCCTTTCCCCCCTACCCTCCCCCACACACACTTTTTTCAGACCACTCTAAACACTGGCTGTAACTCTCATTTTCATTGGCAGTTACCAAAAAAGAAATATAGAGATTTGGGTAGTATCAGTATCCCCAGACAACAAATATAGTGAGAATGCAGGAGAGAATAATGATACAGCTGATCATCACCATGGGCCTGATTCTCCCCTCACAGTGTTTATAAACTAGTATAATACCATTGACATTGAAGGAGTTATGTCTGATTTACACTGATGTAAGTGAGGGGGGAATGAGCAGGCCCCTAGTAGTTCATGTATTCTGTCTGAGGATCTGATCATTATTTTCAATACTATACTAAGGATAAGAAATTATAGTCACTTATCAATGGTGTGATGTATTTGGGATTCTTGCTCCATGATAATTATAAAAAAACAATGAAATTCTCACACAGTGCTAGCCAAGAGTCGGCTTTCTTCCAGTGGCATGTCCCAATTCCAAGTACAGGTTAAGTTAAGTCCTGTTTTCTAACAGTCCTTTTTCAGTTGGGAAATTGACCGTTGGTGTAACTACATCAAAATATACTTCTATGAGTTGCACAGTTTGTTTTGCCCTCTATTCCGTCCATCTAGTACACAGACAGATGACTTTACGGCTAATGACACTTCTGGGTCGCCCAGCAGGAATGTTTAGGTAAAAGATTCCTTCTAGAGAAAAATCATTGCCTGCTGGAGCAAGCCAAGAATCCTAAATTCTAATCCTGGCTCTAACACTCATTATCCCTGTGACCTCGGAACAAGTCTAGAACTATGGATTACCTACCACACCGAGGCAGAATGAAGATTAATTTGTTTTAAAAGTATTTAAGAAAAAAATACTATGTGAATGAACGTAAGTACTGTCATTTCTCCTTTCAAAATTGAAATACCAGGGTTAAGACATAGCGAGACATTTTTATCTCTGTTTACATCATTTCCCAGCAGGGATTTTATTTATGTATTTGTATCCTTTTCCCCCTATATTTATCATTTTATTATCTGGAAAAATAGATTGAAAGATTTGGCAAGAGTGAGAGCCCCTCTGAGCATCCGTGTGCACTGGGGAAAGGGAAATCATACAGCAATGTTTTTATAGAACAGTATGCTTGTGATCTAAGGAAAACCCTTGGTGGCTATGCATGGCCAAGTATGAAAGGTTGGGAGAGAACACAGAGGCTACTGATCTCCCACAAAGTTAACATTAATAATTTTTATCTGTATTTTGGGGTCACACTGTGCTAGGCACCAGAATTGTTTTGAGGCGATATGTACTCCACTCCCCCTCGAATCCTGCCAGTAGTTGCATCTACACCGAAATATGTGTTAAGGTGCCAGCAAATATCAATTGTCACAGAGGTATCATCATTAGCTAAAGGTGGAAAAACTGATACTGAGATGACACTTTGCCTAGGAACCCTGTATATAAATTGTTCACTTTAGAGGTCCTTAGTGCAGGTCTAATGTATATATGATGGGGGCAGCGTTAATTGCTCCTAAATCTGTAAAGATACCAATCTGAAAATTACAATTTGCTCAAAAGTCCCATTTTAAAGAAATGTCTTCTAACACCACATAACTTGCATCCTCTCTCCTTTATGCTGCTATAGGCTATGAGGAAAAGGAGCTATGAAGAAACATCCTTTTTTCTGCTCACTCCTAGTATAGCAAATTCTGCTTTACTCAGCCAACCTCCTCAGATTCTACAAACACGTATCTCCAAGATACCTTAGCTTAACTGACTACAACATTTAACTGATGACAGCATTTGTACTGTGAGGACAAACACAAATTGCCGTGCTGCTTATAACTACTCCACAGCATTTGGGCACCTTTTGACCATTAGTCATGTTCATTCACTGGCTTCAGGTTCGTGGCAGATCTTCAAATGGTGCAAATTGGCCTAGCTCCATTCAAGTCAAGGAAGCTAGACGTATTTACACCAGCTGAGGCTCTGGCCCTCACTTTAGAAATGTTCTTTGCCCAAATATAAATGACATAAACCAAGATCATCTTCTTAGTTTATTTTTCTAGAGTCCTTAGCATGCTACATTAACCTGACAATTTTTAATCGTGTGTTTATTTCACAATACATTTCATGCAATTCACAGCTGTAATTGGTTTTACATTGACATTACACATGTTTCGATCTAGCCATGTGAAAAGTATAATTCTTAATATTATTTGTCTCTAAAAAGTGTCCAAGTTTAAACAGCACAGAAGCAGTTCACTCTAGTCTCATGTGCAGTAAGTCATTTTGATTTGTTTTTGGGGGGAGGGGGTTGTTTTTGTTTTTGTTAAATGCAAGGATGATTATTGGAATAAGAATACAAGGTCCCTGCTTAGTCCATTTGCAATTGAACTACGTTCTTTTGATTTCTTATGTCCTGAGGAGTCCTCTCTTATAAAACAGCATTCAAGTATTCTATTTTAACATTCCGGTTGTCTGAGTTAAGGGGCAAGGCAGACCTTCAGCTTTAGGTTCTATTATAAATCTTCCACAGTCCCAGCTTTCCCATAATTATTCTTAGCATTAGAATCTTCCTTTGTAATAAACATTCAGCATTAAAGCCATAGAGTATAGCTATTTGGCATTTTCCAGTGAAGTGCAAGAAATTTAATAAGTTATGTCTTTATTGCTAATGTACAGTACCAAGCAAAGTCACTTTTTTAATATAATTTCAAGGGTTTCATAGAGAATGTGTCCCTCCTCTTGTTGCCCAGTAGTTCAGCTGAATTGCAAATATCACTTACTTATCGCATGTCAAGTGTCATTCTAAGATGATGTATTAAGTATTCTAGAGTCTGAAGAATCAGATCTTTCATCATAGTCATCTTCTGTATAAATAGGTTGTTTAGACACAATTGGACATCCATCATCAGGGATTGAGATCCTGGGATCTTCTGATGAGCGAGTAGGAAGGACAGGTGAACTTCGGAATACACTGGTAGAATTACTAGAGAATGGGCTGACATACTGGGATCTCAGCTGGTATTGCTGCTGCAGTGTCATGGTGTTCCATAAGGTGACATCATTAGGTAGAAAAGGACTGGACTGATTTCTCGCCAAAGTGTTCCTCAACATCAGTGGGTATCGTGGTGGCTGTGGGAAAGGGTGCTGTAAAGGTACAGCCAAAGGATTTGGCACAACACTACTAGAATCAGTGGAGAACCTCAATGTGTCTGGAACTCTAAAGGCTGATCCTACAGACCACTTAGAAGAGGAAATAGGATATGAACTCAGTGTATGTTCAAATATGTGCCCATTGGAAGGCAAAACAAGACTGTCTGATTCTGTAGAAGTTCTGTCTCCACCTGTTACTGAAGATCGGCTGGACAAAAGGACCTCAACAGCACTCACCAGATCACCCCCACAGCCTTTCAAGATTAATTCAAGCACAGTTGGCTTTTGGTTGGGGAAGATTTTTTTTAACACTTCAAGAGGAGGCCTGTTGGCCTTCAAACTGAAAGGCAGAGAAACTGTCCCCGATGGACCTTCTATCAGGAGATGATTCTGTTCTGCGTGGTACTTGGGACTATCTGGTCTGCTCTCTGTGCTGCCACCATTTTTCTGGGTTGCATAACCACCTTCATCCACTGACACTATTTCAGGGCTCTCGGGAGTGAAGCAGCTTTTGGCTTTTGTCACATCAGGGGAACTCCTTTGGTCTGTGTCTTTGTCACTGTACGTCTCAGCATTATCTGTTCCACTTGCGTCACCCAACCGTTCCTCAGTCATGTCTGTAAAGTAGAAGGCAGTTGGATTAAGCCTTTCACAGAGCCCAAAAACTTTTTTCATACATTGTATCATACATTTTTAACATGAATAAAACAAGAATTTACTGAAGGAAAGAATTTCCTGAGATTATAATAAAAGGTTGAATGAAGTGGCAATCCTATTTCCATTTTGCCTACATTAATAGCCTGTACCCAAACCCCTCTCTTTGTCATGCTAAATGATATTTTACCAATGCTCAAGCCAGCATGGTGCTCTCTAATGAGGACTAGCTGACTTGAGGGGATATGCACTATGCATTTGATATCTCCTTGTAAATAACTTTGTCTTTCTACATTATATAGAAAGGAAATGGGTTTGGTTAACTCCATTTCTGCTAACCCTGGTGAGTGCTAGATTTGCCATTCCTAACTGGGATTTCCAGTCGTAAGACACCAGTCCATCAGCTGAATGCCAGCCTTCCCCAAAGGCATTTTCACTCTTTTAAATTAGTATTCTCTTAGGACCACATCATGCTCTTAGTGAATGGACTGTGCGCTGAAGAGTTCTGAGGGGGTCTGGGACACAAGAATAATCCCCACAAGGCCAAACAGCATTTGTGAAGCCATCCACAAGTACTATTGCCTCAAGGCTGAAGAACCCCTCATCACCAGCACACTTTTCCTCCAGCACAAGCCAGCCCCCGTCCCCACTCTGAACCACATAGTTCCCCCCAATCCATAGAGCAGAGCTCTGTGGCAGGCTGGGGTGATAGCCTCCTGTCTCATCTCTCTTACACCTGCACTCTTACCTTGTGCAGAAGACTATACTATTCCCACTACGTCTGTGGAAAAGGGAAGGGAGTAGGATTTGCCCCTTAGGTTCGTGAAGCCCTAGGTCTTTGTGTATCAATTAGATTATAATCTATTATACAGTAGCTAATACAGTACACTACAGAGAAGGAGGCCAAGATTTTCCAAAGTGACTAGTGATTTTGGGTAGCTCACTTTTTGCATGTCCAATTTGGGATGCCTTAAAGGTGCTGAGCACCTCTGAAAATCAGGCCCCTTTCAGGTGGCTCAGGCTGGGCATCCAAAAATGGAGACTCCTAAAATCACTGGTCACTTTTGAAAAACTTGCCCAGAGCGTGGAAAGATTTTGGAACCCTTTTCAACGCAACTCCTTGGTAGAAATAAACAAACTAAGCCAGGAGAGTTGCTTCATTGGCATTTTTTAAAGAGAAAGGTGACAATATATTTTGCTGGGAGATATTCACTGTTATTTCACTAAGGACCAATTCCACCTGCCTGACTCCTGCAGAGTAGTACCCTACTCCCTAAAGTGCTCCATTGATTTATTAGAGTTCAGCATACAGTATGTTGTTGATGCTAAGGGTTAGGTTGGCAGAATCTGGTACTAATTATTGTTGTTGTTTTTCAAATAAACACTGAACAAAGCCTTCAAACATTCTGTTGCAAAACTGCACTAAAATGAGGCCTACTCATTTATTAACCTTACTAGTGCAAGGAAGCAGCCTGGAGCAAGCAAGGAGCTTTGGGGCTGGAAATCATGCTAGTAACCACTCATTCAAAACTGTAAATTACTTCAGATAGGCTTGCAGACAGACAATCTGGAGTGCCCCATCTGCCCACTGCATGGAATCTCTTTCCTAGAGCAAAAGAAAACGGGCAGGGAAACAGGAAATTTACCCACACACAAGCTAAAATGATATAAACATTTTAAAATTGATATATGTGTGTGTGTACATGGTAATTGTGTGTAGGCCAGACATTATTAGGGAAGAACTCTTGGTACTCCATATGCTACCCACCTCCATCCTCTGCAGACACCCAAGTGCTGCAGTGCACCAACTTTAAGGGCTTGACTCTGCATTCTTCAAGTGTAGCTTCCATTGTGTTCCATTCAAGTATAAAGTCAATGGGAACTTTACATGTGGAAGGACTGCAGGACAGAGCTTGGAAGATAAGTTACAGCAGCTCTTGCCCCTGAGTGGTTATTTCTGGTACACAGACACTTGAGGAAGATAGTATGGTGGTATTTTTTCATGTAAATTTACTGTGCTGTAGTGACCAATTTGATCATGTAAATTGCATGCAAGTAAGTGTATTTCAGAAGTATTCTTAGTTTCCAAAATGTATTTATTGCTATGTAGCTTACATTTAATACTGGGCACCATAACCTAGCAAATATATATGGAAAAATATGTTCATTTTACATCTCCCAGATGAGTTAAATACAACCCTGATCCTGTGAAATTATTACTTTATGGGTTTTATGTTTTGGGGGTGGGATTAATTAGCTTTAAAATTTTCTAACTTGTCTTTATGAAATTTGACTTAAAGATGTTTTCAGATTCTAGACATTAAATCTATTGAATTAAAAAGCTAAAAGTATGTACACACTCTCTGACTTCAGTGACATCAGGATAGGTTCATAATACACATACCCTATAAAAATCCTTATTCCTAGCCCCGTATCTGGACTGGCGATTGGTGAAACATGCACTACATGCAGGAGGGGTATGTATCTCTCCAGACTGCCCAAATCCTCCTAGTATCAGAGTCACAAAGGTGGATTACAACTATTTAAATGAAATCATGGTATATTTGTTCCTCATTGTTACTACTTCACAGGGATTTTCCTTCCTACCCTTAGTAAACATTTAGAAAATTATATACAGTAGGGTTGATCCTATTCTTATAGTGATTCCTATTCTCTGTATGGTTGTCAGTCAAAAGCCTTTTTCCTTTTGAACTGATCTGGATGTAGCATACACCATTTCAAAACTCATGCTGACCTGTAGATGTCACAAATGTCTAGCTCTCAGACAGGTCAGATGGTGACTGTTTTGCACCACTTGACAGGTCATGCTAATTTTCTGCCTGGAAGGCAATTTGGTTACTTTGTTCAACTTATCTGAACACTAGTTCCTCTAGCGAACACATAGATGGTATGCAAGTGCTGTTTGGCAAAGGGCAATTTTTGTTGGTTCATTTCCTTCTTTTTGTGGGAATGGCTGCGGTTAGATTTTTACGTATTTGCAATGGGCAGAGAATAACAACTGTTAAAATAATGAAGGATTTGGAAAGGTATATTACAAATTCATACAAATATTCTGGACAGTGAAATGTAGAAATGTAACATGCAGACTAGCCACATCTAGGGCTTTAATTTTGTATTACTCCCAAATATAGGATGAGTCTTCAACTACTACAATATATTTAACTAAAAATGAATGTACACTTTGTTCTTAGCCCACTGTATCTTTCTGTGATATTCTCTAACTTCTTCTGAAGGTGATCTGTATTTTATAGAAAGAAACCTTGGCTTCAGGCAACTTTTAGTATTGTTTTTAATAAAACATATGCTGTTTCAGATTGCTTGCATTCAGTGCACTTTTTTGTTAGCCCTGAGGTGACCGGAGAGAATCGCTTTCCTTGTTTATACTAATTATGGAGAATTTCCATAACATTTCTTACTCACTCACACACATTTTTATAGTGAAATATAGATATATATACACATGAACATATACAGAGCAATGGGAAAAGCATGTGTACTATATATGTGTTGTATAGATGTATATATACATGAACACAGGGATTGTGAGCTCTAAGGCAGATGTCTAGAACTAGAATTTCAGATACTATGATAATGAGGCCATATAAGTACCCGTGAAAGATAGCCAGACAAAAAGCCATTCGCTCCAGTTCATTCCTTCACTGAAAACATGTCTAATCCTTTGGGTTAAATCCTGCTACCCTTAATAGTCCCACTGATAGCCCTTCCTGAAAATAGCTCTAAACTGTACCTGATTAAGAAGGATCTACCTGCCACCCAAATTTACCTGGAGCCCACCCATATCTACTGTTATCCCAGTTTCTGTAATTGTAGTGACATGGAAAATACCATAGATCCCTGTGAAACTGTTATATAGTTACCAAAAATAATGAATAATAATAATAATGAAGAAGAAGAAGCAGCAGCAGCATCCCATTACATTGCAAACTTCCTCCCCTGTTTTTAAAGGCCTGTGTATCTTGGGGATGCTGAGAGTGATTGTTCCTAAATTACTTTTTCCCTAAGGGCAATGTTGTGCTGTGAGTTTTAAACAAAATCTAGCACTTAAATCAACTAAAGGCCCAGTATGGCTTCACAGTATTTGTTTACAAGCACTAATCATTACTGAGGGGCAGGGAGAGGATAGCTGTGTTTATGTGGGGGGTGAAAATAGGAGGAGGGAGAATTATTTAGACAATATAATGTAGTCGGAAGAAATTAAGAAAACTGGTCTTATTCCCAAACTGAACTTTACGGGGGAAGTAGCCCTACTGACGTGGTCAGGGCTACTCCAGGAGTAAGTTGTCCAAGTAAAGGGTATTACAACCTGGCCCTAAATCAGGACACACTGGATGGATCTAAAGCCTAGAGATATAAAAGATTGGACAAAGCACTGGCTAATATATCCTAGGGAACAATCCTGTTACCGCTCTCCAGTATGCTATTCATTGTGGTACCTAGGAACCATACTCTATAGCGGAGAGATGATCTAAAAGGTGTCTCCCATTTCCAATTTCTATGACTCTGTGAATTAAGAAACGTACTGGAATGGTGAATCCAGTTTAAAAGAAAGGCTCCAGATGGGTGTTCGGCTGTTTTGAGGTATATCAGCCTTGCTTTCTATTTCCCTTTGATTGTAAGGGAAGTCTATGTATAATGAAGGCAAAGCAACCTGGCAGCTTCCGAATGAGCCCCGTGAATTGCAACCTTAATTAAAAATTAGAGTAATTAGAGTCATTGGGAGCAACTCTCTGAAGGTCTTGCATCCAGGGAGGCAGCTGAGGTGCAGATAAGCAAAATCTCCCTCCCTTTCCACAAAGAAGTTGAAAGAAGAGGCTGGGAGAGCTCCGGACAGATTGATTTATGAAGATTTACCCCTTTTCCCCTGTAAAGCTGTTAGCAGAAAGTGCTGACTGGCTGGCAGCGAAAAATTTCTCATCAATGCTCTTTGATTGTATTTTGCAAACAAAATGCCTGTTGCTTGGTAACATTTCACTTGAGCCTGACCTTCTCCAAAAGTTATTGCTATCAGATTCGATTTACACTGTCCTCCTGTGATTACAGTAATCTTTTAAACTGGGAAGTTAATATATCAGGGGGAAAGAAAAGTTGGGTGTGCAAGTCAACATCGCTTCTGTCCGCCAGATTTATATCCTGCTGGCGGAGTTGATTTCTGTTGCACTTTCTGGAGGGATTTTCCTGGCATTTTCTGCCCCCGACATACAGACACCCCTTCTTACCCTGGATTTGTGAGCGTCCCTGGCCCGTTCTTTAGCAGGATGGGGATGCGGGTACGGCAGGCAGAGATCTTAAGCCTCGGACGGGGTTGTGGTGAAGTGGCAACGCTTCTGCAGGTTACTGATGGGTTTGCAGAGCGCTAAACCTGTCACTCAGGGTGGGAATAGTCCCTATATTCCAGGCCGGGGAGGGGTGAGTGAACAAGGGGACCTGGAAGCTTGAGGGCTGGGAGTCAAGTGCGGGGCCAATAGCAGATGAAAAGAAGGACCTGGGCTCCAGGGTAACCCGACTCGAGTCAATATTCGGTGAGTTCTTTGGAGGGCAGCTCAAGCCGCGTATTCGGTCGTGTGTAGCTGCGTGATGAGAGAGATGCTGTGAGCAGGGCTAGAGTCTACACACACACGGGCATGTTTACGTGAAGCTTTGGCGGTGAGCTACCTGTTTACAAATCAACGGGCCACGCTCTGAAAGAGCGATTTTTTAACCCAAATTCTCGGCTATTACAATTAGGCGCTGACCCCGCCCCCACCGAAATCGGGGACAGTTTCACCCTCATCTACACCCATCCTGCATCCCCCCCCTCCGCATTACCTTCCGACCCGGAGCGGGACCCCTGATTTAAGAGGAGTTACCGAGATGGGGCACATTACAACTCCTTACAATGACAGGGGCTGGCTGGGCCTGCCCCAGGTGGAGATGGGAAATCACAACGCCCCACACAGCGCCGCTGGTAGCCGATCACAACTAGAACTAACCCAGAACAGAAGTAACAAAACTAGTGTAAATCAGACAATCCATCAGAGCGCGCAGGAAAGGAGAGGGTCCCGCGGGGATATGGGCCCTACAGCTGCCCCGAAGGGTCCTTCCTTTCTGAGCCGTCAGCAGGGTGCGTGGGAGGGGACCCCCTTGCAGCAGACCTTGGGGGGGGGGGAAAGCCCAGCTGCTTCCACAGGGGCAAGGAGAATAAAGCAACCCGTGGCGCTGAATGCCACCTCTGCGCCTGGCCCTGCAAAGCCTACGCTAGCCTTACTCACCCAAGTGGAGTCTTTGACTTCACTAGGGGAATCATAAGGCTCTGCGAGATCGGGCCCAGGGATTCCTTTCCTCCCTCCGACCCTGTCATTGTTTTTAAATCTTGCCCCATTTTGTTCGGGGGCGGGGGGGGCTGTTTTCCTTCCTTTAGCTCCGATTACAACGATCCAGTGTTCATTCCTCTGCGGAAACGACCCCACCCAGCCAACAGATTTGTTGTAAGCAACTTCACTTATTTCCTGTCCTCTGGGAACGATGGCAGGGGGACAAAATGCCAAGCCCTGGCTACAGTGCAATGAGCCTGGGAAGACCATAGAAACTTCCCTGACAACATTTCAGCCAAATTAACTGAACTCTGCCAGCGCTCCTTCCCTAACCCATTGGAGCTCTAGGGTCCATGAATATCCGCCCCCCTCCTTCCCGAGCTAGAAAAGGGATGAGGTCTGTAAAAGTCCATAGGAGCAGCCAGTTCAGGGTTGTGGGTTCCCTCGCTCTGAAAGGACCACGGAAAAGATCTGGCGTTGAGAGCTGATCAGCCCCCGCTTTGCTTTCTTTTCCACCAGCCCCTCCTACATCGCGTTGAGGTGGAGGGATGCTGACTGGGGGAAGGAATAAGGGGGGTGAAGGGGAGCGCCTAACATCAGTATCCCACCTTTGCAATGATCCTTATTTTTGGCTCGCAGAGCAAGCGGGCTGGGCTGAGTCTGTCCTTACAAAAACACGCAAGAGCAGAAAGATTGCTGTGGAGAGCTCGTCGCAAATCCAACTCCGTTTCTTTCTAGGGGCTCGTAGCCCTCTGGGCTCAAATTCCCTCTAATCGAAGACTCCAGTTATTAATGTCCAGAAAAAATGCTGTAGGTATATTGAAAATTGCTCATTCAAGTTAAACTACCCAACGCGCAAACCATCTTAAACACTAGAAACATGAATAACAATTAATTGAGGGGGAAATATTTGTGGCCGATCTACGTTCTGTAGCCAATGGTTGGTTTACAAGAGTTCTGTGTCTTTTATGGGCTAATTTTGGTTGGAGCCGCTGAAAAAACCTCTCTGGAGCACACCCGTTCATTTTGTGCTCCTGTTGATTTCACCTTACGTTTATGTTTTAATAAGTGTGTGCTCTCGTCCAGTAAATACTCAGTGAAAAAGGCTTCGGTTTGTATTTTTCCCCAGAAAAATGTTCTTCTACGCATCAGCCCTGTGCTATTTTTACTCAGCAGCAACGCTATATGTATAGCTTGTGCACAGAGAAATATTTTAAAGGGTCAGATTCACAGACTTTATATATATTTATATATATGTGTGTGTGTTTATATATAAACACGATGCCACTGTTGTCTCGTTTTCCTCTTGACATCTCCCAAACTCTTTATTACTGGCTGCTCTTTAAAAAAAAGTGCCAGTTCCATCCCTTATTCTTTTAACGACGCTGCATTTTAATGCTGGATTATGTATTGTTATGGCTTTAATAGTGCTTGGGGAATTGTTCTGCAGCCTCTGCCCCCGGAGATGGGAAAGGTTACCCCCTCCTAAATGGTTTAGCTGAACAAAAAAGTGCAAGCCCCAAAGTTTTCAGGCGATGAATTTCAGATTTGCAGTTATAATGGGATATGGTGTAAATTCCGATGGGTTTCGAGATGTTGAACAATAAATGATACATAAATTAGTCAATTGATACTAGTACTGTATTACTAATAATATTTACTAAATACGTTTCCTTGCCCTTCCCAACAGCTCATTAGTTAATTCAATGACTGAACCCTGGATATATATTGGCATTTATTTATTCTGTACGTCTGAGGCACAGAAATGGGTTCCCACCAAAGCTATCCACTTCAAAAAGAATTGCATTAAACACATTTAACAGCTATGCACACAAACTGGGAAACTCCTAATTTTGCACACAGGGGAAACACTGTACATCACAAGCCCCCTTCCTCGCTACAGCACAGTTCAGCCGCACAGCAGCTCAGGCCGAAAACTCTTCATTGCGGTCTTTTCAGTTGGTTATTATTTTGTCCCAGGTGATGAAAATCAACAAACTCAGCGGTTTCATGTGAAGCCTGAGATTTAAATGTAAAGTGTATTCCGGCCCCCAAAGGTGCCCATCGGAGTGGGAAAAAGACACGTTGTTCTACGTAAACTGTTTTCTCCACCATAACACAAAAATAGGGCAGAATCTAAAAAAAAAAAAAAGGTCTGTCTAAAGATCCACCTGATGAAATGAGTTATTGCCGCCCGCCTTGCAAAGGCGAAAGGCAGGCGCTATACTGGGACTCTAACAGGAATTATACAGCAGCCCTTACCCTTTCCAGCTCAGAGCTGTCGCATTAGGACTCTGTACCGCTTCGGTGACATCCGGAGTGTTACCTGACCTTAACGTGCCTGGGCTGTAATTCTGGAGCAACTCCTGAGGTCCTTACTATCTATCGGAGGGGGTTGCACTGGCTCTCATCACCGTAATATGGGGGCCCCTTACTCAGGGGCCCCATCCTGCGATCTCTTACTAGTAAATGGTCTTCATTCACATTGCTACACACCCCGCCGATCTCAGAAGGACCACTCACTTGAATAAGCACTGTTTGCAAGTGCAAAGGTCTGCGGACTCATGCTGTCAGTTTTTGCGCAGTCCTTACTCGGGCAGTCTCCCATTGGGACCTGACTGAGTTAAAACGAGCCAGAGATTCTGCAGTGAAATGACACCGCTCTGCGCTCTGGCGCAAGCTGAGGCCAGGGACATGCACTGTGAACGCGGGGGGTTTCTACCCGCTCAGTCTGATTCCATACGCTGCCCGCGCCTAGGAAGTAGCTGTGGTGTAGTTGCAGGTTGAATTCTATTTCCTTCTAATCACGTTTCAGTGGCCATGGGTCAGGTTTGGGTACAGAGCCCCGGGCCAGTCAGACCAGTCATTGTCAGTGTGCTTTAATACTACAAGTCCTGACAATCGATCCCATTTATTAAGACGCCCCCTCGCTCCAAAAAAGCCAGTAGCTGGCCAGCGCCCACTTCCCCAAACACCCAGGCGCGGAATCTGACCCCCACCCCCAAGACACCGCCGTGAAGCAGAAATAGTTCATTGAGAGCCAATGGCGCGGCTGTGGGGTCAGACTCGGGCTCCGGAGGGACTCCCAGCAATGCACAAACACCCGCTCCACCGGCCGAGCTCCCCAGAGCCAGGACAGACCCCTCAGCTGTCTGCAAAGACCTGCAGGCAGCTGCCGGCTCCGGACCACACGCGGCCTCCCGCTCGGAGCAAGGCACAGCGCTGGGGAACCGGCAGCCCGCTGGGCCTGCCCCCGGGGGCCCCCTCCCAACCTGCGCTGGGGAGCTCTCCTTGGCCGCTGCCTTGAGCGAGCCTGGCCCGCCCCTCCTCGCGGTCCCGGGGGATCCGGAGCCCCGTGCCCAGGACTCCAGCGCCCCTCGCCCATTGGAGCCAGGTCCCCTCACGCCCACCCGATGCCCCGGCGCTTACCTGCTTTGGGGAGCTGCGGCTGCAGGGCTGCGGGCTGCTCGGCGGCCCAGCGCAGGGCGGCGGCGGGGGGTCTCTGCGGGGCGCAGTCCCCGCTGGCGGCGGGCGGCGGCGGGGCCCCGGGCAGGGCGCGCAGGGAGTCCGGGAGGAGGCTCTCCAGGCTCTCGTTGGCCTGCTGCCGGCGCAGCGCCACCTGCGCGGCCATGACCCGCTGGCGCTCGATGATCAGGATGCACTTCTCGCAGGTGCAGTCCTTGAAGCGGCAGTAGCGCTTGTGGCCCTTCAGCCAGGACAGCACGCCGTGGTTGCGGCAGCGGGCGCACTTCGGGGTGCGCTGCAGGGGGGCCCGGGGCGGCTGGGACACCGGGCCGCCCATGTACAGGTACGGGGAGCCGTAGCCGTTCATGCCCCGCGCAGGAGCCCAGCCGGGCTGGGGGCAGAGCGGGGAAGGGGGCGGTGGCTCTTCCCTGGCTAAATCCCGCTGGGCGCTACGGGCACAATCCACTGGGCTGCATCCAGCTGCTGCTGCTCCCTCCGCGGCTGCTGCAGGCAGGTTCCCCGGCTCCGGCGGCTGCTGCTGCTGGGACTCGGCGGAGATCGCTCTGCCTAGTGCCGGAGCCTCCCCTCCGCGCCCCCTCTCCTCGCTCCGCTCCCTGCAGCCCGGCCACGGGGGGAGGGGGCGCGCCCAGCCTCCTAGGCAGCTGCTAAGGGCTGGTGGGGGGCTCCCTCTCGAGTCCGGGGCAAATGGTCTCGCCCACCGCCAAGCCAACTCCCTCCAGGAAGGGGCAGGGCGCTGGTGTTTCTCCCTCCCTGGGCAGGAGAATGGCGAGTAGGTTGGAGGTTCAGCTGGGGACCTGTGAGCGCCCAGCCCACCTTCGTGGAGGGAGGAGACGAGCAAGGCAATGACGGGATTTGGTTTCTTGGGGAAGTTTCTCAAGTTCAGTCAGGGGGATCAGAGGCTCCCAGGACCCCAGATCCAGGAACCCCATTCAACACCATCGGTATACACACTTCAAAGATGAAGGCGCAGCCAAGCAGGCTCCCTCCCACCAAAAATAAATAATAATAACAATAATTAATAATAGTTTCCTCAATACAATTATCTCTGCCCCTCAGGGCCGGGCAGAGCTGTTGAGGCTTTTAAAAGGTATTTGCTGAACTCATTCATCTAAGTTTCACAGGTCTAAGGTAAAGAGAAGTTGCATTAAAAATGAACATCTTGAAAGCTCCCATCCCCCGCCCCCCCTTCCCATGGCTCTTAAACTACCGAGCTCAGATCAGGTCATTCAAAAATCTAAGCCTACACTTATTATTTAGTCACGGGCTGATTCGTGCTTCTATTCTTGCTTTTTGATGTTCCTCCTCAAGATGGCTACTTGTATATAAACCGTCCCTGTAGAGAGGAAACACGATTCAGATCAAATTCGTGCAGCCTCTTAATTAATTTGTTTGATGCATAATAGTAATCCTTTTTAAAACTTCCAAACACAGTGATGTTTCGCCTATATCACTTAACAAATATGTTTCTCAGATGGCAGCGAGAAGTTAAAAACAAAGTTTAATTATTACATTGCGGGAAAGAAAGTGAATACGGTTTGTGGAGAAGACAAACTCACCACAGATATTTATTAGAGGAGTGTATCGACATTTCATTTGTAACTTGTTTTCCTCGTGTACATATAACCTTCTGCTTGGACATTAAATTAATTTCACCGTGTAAAAGACTGGATGCAACACTTCAAAGTTTTCATACTTTATTCCAATAAATAAATAAATAAATAAAAATAGGAAATTATTATTATACTGGAACTGCTATTTTAAATTAATTGCCTAATTAGCACACTTTAAACATATATTGATAATTAAGGTCTAAAAATATTTTGCCTGGGGGACTAAAAGTGTGATGTATGTGTACAGACAAAATGGTGTTTCATTCTGTTACATATTCCATTTTTAAAATACTTTACTCCGAATTACTTATCCAATTTCGGGGTGGGTTGATTCATATTTTATTATAGGGCGGGTTAGGGACCACATCCCATTTTAAAATTCATCTGTTGCTGACCAACTTTAATTTACAAAAAAGCTGCATTTGATCAGGTGTAGGATACATTCCATTTTCTTGCAGCGCAAATAGGAATACAAACAAAATCTTTCTTCTGTATTGTTTGTCGTCTGCATTTCTTTTCTGTTGTTTGGTATGAGTCTCACACTGAAAATAGCCCACAGACCACCTTGCCATGATTTTATAGTCCCTACGAGGAATTTTAAACCGTCCGAGATTCTTGCACAAAAAACAAAACAGAACAGGTTAACAGGTTTTTTTAAATAAAGTAAAATAAGTAGCGACATCTAATCCATGCAGCCAAATAAATACCTGAAAGGTTAATTTCAAAACAATTTAAATATGCTGCACAGCAATCTACAGAAGCCATGCGCGCAAAGGCTAATGAATTCAATCCATGCGATTGCACTGGAGGAACGAATCCGGAAAATGAATACGTTTTTAATTCTTTGTACTGTAATACATGGAACAACTGTGGAGCTTAATTAATGGGATCCTTGGGGGATATATCTTTATCTAATTGAATTTTATCTATCCATATCTTGATCCCCAAATGAAATCTTTCTAAAATATAGAGTTTTTTACTGTATTCCAAGGTTATGTATTTCGTATACCAGCCCAGGGAGTCTCTCCCCAGCTCTGTCACCTATCTGGTTACATATCTATCTCTCTACCGCTAACAGGCATACTTAGGTCTGAGGCCCCCTCTCTCACTTGAGTGCACATTGGGAGGTGAGATTGAAATACTCGTTTGATATAGTGCAGTAATCCCTTTCTCATATTTGATGGGAATGTTTTTCATATCCTAGTATTTGACAACATCTCCCTATAGGGACAGGTTTGTATTTATGTTAGTAAAATGTCCCCTGCCTGAAAGTCTATTGTAACCCAACACCTGACAACCCCGAGTCCCATTTCTGTTTTCAGAAAAGGTTTATTCAAGCACATAATGGGATCCCAGCAGAAAGCCTTTCAGAAGAAGGGGCTATGGTAAACTTCACCACATGAACTCCGTTACCAGGGCTATTAAGCTTTTAATTGGAAAATAGCAGAGGAAATTTCAAGGTGACTATAACGTGTTAGCAGTTAGTGCCCAGAAGAATAGATTGAAAGAGAATGAATGTGCAAAGCATATGGTCCAAATAACAGTTAGGGGAAAGTGCCTGGTTCCACTAAGTCCAGCAGCTTAGACTTTTATGGGAAAAATCCTCCAAGAAATCAGGAAAGAGGGAGTGAAAAAAATGTAACTTAATTGCACTGAACCCACTGACAACGTGTTTCCATTCGATTTTGATTTTCTTATGATCATCAATGGTGTGAACGCTCAGACAACGGTTAGAACGTCTAGGAAATACAATTTCCAATGATCACTTAGAAATGCTTTTGCAAATTACACATGGATGTGTTATCGAAAGCCAAACAAAAGCAGCCATCTGAATAGTATGTTCATATTATTATTTTGCACTTGAAGTGCATGGATCTTCAGGGAAGGTCTTGGTTTGACAAATAATGTGATATCCATTGAGGCTTAACGACAAGGAGGGAATTTGTCTATGTTTATCTATTAACTACAATATAGGATTTATTAGGAGCATTTATAATTACTATCTGTATTTTTGGATTACATTAAATTGAGCTTCAGATAGATCCTCATGCAAAGTTTACAAACGTGTCTTATTTCGAGATTTGAGTAGTCGAGTTAGTTTCAATTACATCTCAAAGATGCTCTTAGCTAATGTCAAATTAAAGGGAAAAGATGGATGAGCAGACACTTGCCCTATGATTGGTCAGTCAGTCAGTCACTTCAGATGGCATTAAATGTTCTTGTTCTCATATAATTACTTCAGGACAGAAACACACATCAATTGGGATGGGTCCTCCAACGAATTAAGTGCGCTGCATTGAAATTAGTGACATTAAATACATGGCAGATTTCAGAAATAGAGGGGCTTATCCTGCCCAGGGTCACACAAATAATTAATCAAAGCGGCATAGCAAGCAGCCAGGGAAGCACTAGAGATCTGAATAGAATTAATAAAGGTCACTGATTACCAACCATTCATAAATATTTTTGAAAGGAAGGTGACGATTTGTATTTTCATGTTAAACCCCTTTTGGCCCCCTGCAGAGAAAATGTTCCAGAAGTTCCCTTGGACTGTCTTTAATGTACAGTATCCACAAATCTCGCCAGTTCCTTCATTTACATCTGACCGAGATCTCGAAGGAATGAGAGTGTCGAAGTAAAAAAGCCTGGTTTGGTGGCACAAAGGCGAATTTGTTGCACTTGTTTTTTTCAAGTGGGCTAACTGTGTTCCAGGTATAATTACCCCAAATGATAATGCTGATCATAGAAATACGCAACGCTTGGCCATGCAACAAAACAATGAAAGTACCTCATCTCTGATGGCCTCTTTCCCACTGTTCTTCAGCCATTGCAGCGAATATAACCTAATTGTATCAAACAACCCACTTTCCACAGAGAAGCGTGTTATCCCCTTACACAATCTGCTAAAGAGAATATCAGATATGACTAAATAGTTTGAGAGACAATTTTAACAGGCCGTGTGACAAATGTGATGCTTAGGGCTTGGTTGCTCAGATGGAGCCATTTCTTTTTGAGGATATATAAAACCCAGGGCTCCACAGGCAAGGGAAGAAAATACACCAGCCCAGCCAGCAGAAGACATATCGGTGACAAGAAATCAATGACAGGTTCAGAATTCGTGAACTTCAGCGCTCGCTGAAACATTCAAGTTTGTCGGTTACATGCAAAACGCCGCTGGCTCAGAACTGCTTTTGTAAACTACATTCACGCGAAATGCTCCACTTCAAGGTGCCTTCACGAAATTGCACAAAGGGCATTTCCTGTAACTTGAGAAACTGAAGGAATCTGAAAGAAAGTTTCAGTTTTCCAAAATCCCAGTGTTCAGGTATTTTTTCTTTCCTCTTCCAAGAGAAGCCACGTCTCCTCCCCGCACATTATCTCCACCATTAAAAGCTAATACTAGTTTGAAAGAGAGCTAATTTGTGAGCATTAGGGAAATTACTGCGTCCTTTCTTCAGCTAACTCAATGGAAAACAAGAAAAATGACGGATATCTCACGGAGGTTGGAGGGGAGAGAATCTCGCTGAGCATTTCTGGAATATGAGATGAAACATGGTAATATTTGCAAAATAAACTAATACTTCATCAGTAACGCTGAGACTTCTTCTAAAGCGAGTTGATATTAAAAACAATGCAGTTAAACAAGTAAACTTTCGATTGGTATTTACTTGCTATAACTTTATTCCATTACTTCTGTGCACTCAGGTAGCTTTGAAGCAATGTTAACACATCCAACTGATATCCCACTAGAAACGGCCTGTGTAATAATGTGCAATACAGGCAAACGGGTGTGTGTGTGTGTGTGCGAAGTATAATACTGAGTTGTATTACCACGTGCTATACACTGGATCAAGCAAGTTTCTCTCGTGGTGTTATAGTTAGGATGACTTTCTTCATGATTTGATACTCCTCTAACGTAGAAATTGGGCTACTTTTTAGATGAGACGTTCAGCCCTTTAAAAAATACTGTTCACTTGAGAGCTAGTGTGGGAGGATGTTTACACGTGTTTGACTTTTTTTAATTTAAAACATTCATTTTGTATAGTTCTTTGAACCACTTGCAAGAGGCTAAAGGTCAAATGGAACTTTGCGACATGGCTGCGCTGCATATCCTGTAACTTTCTTTTCATGAACGCTTTATAACTCTTTAAGCTTAAACCCTGTAGATAAATACAGCATAGCTCCTAAAGAATATTGCCTAGAATTAAAAATGCATACAGGAAACATACTAAACCGCTCTACATATTTACCTGGGGTACTGGAATGGTATCTCTTGTAGAAGTATTACCGGGCTTGTTCAATATGCAGATGCTTAGGACACTTAAAACACTATCTAAATATATCTTTATCCAAACGATCAGACGGAATGATCGGGTGCTTTTAAGACAGCACCACCGCTTTTTACAATCTCAAGGAAAAGCTGGCTTTTTTTTTTAAAGCAAGTCGGTTAAACATAAAAAACGTTTAACTAACATTAAAGGTGAAACCTTCCCTTGATGAAAGGACATTTTGCAAGAGGGCGGAGATGGGGATTTTGGGACGTGCTTTTAGAAGGCAGCCCGAGAAGGAGCGTGCGAATTTTACCTTTCTTTGTTGGTGTCAGAACCTGACGTTTATTCAAGTATGTTTTTACAACCTGTATAGGCAATTTCCCCCTGTTTGAACTTTCCTGTTAATTAGGCTTCAGAACTAACTGCCAGGAGCGCTGTTGTGCAAAGCCAACGTTTAATCACTTCTCTGGCGGAGTCTTACAGTGACAAGACGCTGGGATGCCATTTGGGGTCGGCTACCAAGAGAAGAAGGCGAGCTGTTAAAGTAACAAACCCCGCTGCTGAGTTGGTCCTGTAAGTGGATTGGGCCAATGGGCCTTTCCTTACCAGGGGCTTCCATGCTGGGGCCCGATCC